>NC_086250.1:18392843-19876566 GCF_021018805.1 Prinia subflava | reverse complement strand
TTTTTCTTTCTTTTTTCTTTCTTTTTTCTTTCTTTCTGTTGTTTTTTGTTTGTTTGTTGGTTGGTTTTTGATGGGGGGTTTTTTTGTTTGTTTATTTGTTTTTAATTTTCATTGGCTTTTGTAAGTTTAGAGTTCATGGGTTTGAGCCAGTTCCTGGGATCAAAATATTTAGAAATGTGCTTTCTCTAAACCTCAAATTTTCAGGCAGTCACATAACTTTTGAAATGAAAACTCAAGAGACAATTCTGAATGCCATCAACACTGATGCATCAAAAGGTGTTCACTCAGGTGAAGGCATGTGGACCTTAGCACCAGCATTGTCTCCAGCCTAGGAGAATGCATTCTAGCTTCAGAGCTTGTGAAGAGCACTTGTGGAAGCTTCTCTTGGAGCCACAGAGCAGAATTCACATCACAGATGGACTCAGTCCTTTCTTTCATCACAGAGAGCAATCCTGGTGCTGGGGGAAGGTGGGGAGCAGGGTGCCTGGCCAAGGAAAAATGCCTCAGGAGGAGACACGGGGAATCAGGATGTGTAATCTCTAATTCTGCATGCATGCCTCAACCCTCATCCAACAGGCATCCAAACTCTCTGCCCACCTTTCTGCCTGTGCAGGATTCAGGGATTGCTTACTTTCCCCTTGAGATGCTTGTAATGGTTGTAGTGAAATGTGCTGCTTTAGGCCTTTAGGCATGCAGCCTGACATGGGTCTTTCCTTGTACCTATTGGAAGTTCCACCTAAAAACAAGGCATAAAATCCACAGAGGAATGTATGCAATTTGATTATACAGTAGAAATCCCTCATCCCAAGTGCCTAAGCCATGGGCACGAACCAGGCTAACCAGTAGCCCAGACAAAGCAATGCAAGGATTACAGTGGATCTGAGCCAGAATATGAGTTAAAAAGTAGTCACACTGCTGCATGTATTACAAATCCATACTCAAACATATGGTTGGCAGTATTACAAATGGAGGAGGCTGTGGACCTGCCAGAGAGAATCCCAGTGACAGCAACAACTCTGATCAATTCACTGAGAAACATCATCTACAAGAAAATCTTACAAGAATGGGACTAATTTTGTCTAGAAAAAATAAAAAAAAAAAAGAAAAAAGGAAGAAGGAAAGGCAAGTCTTTGAGGAACAAGTCTTCAGGTTCCGCAGAAAGAAGTAATGAACACAAAAAATTGCTGTCTTAAAAGGTTAGGGGAGATTTAGATTGGACTTTGGGAAAATTTTCCATTGTTGTTAAGGTACAGACTTCCTGAGGAGGTTCCTCATCTATGGAAGGCAGAGGAAGGCTATGTAGGATCTGCACACCATGGCAGAGACAGAGGTGGTCATGCCTTAGGAAAGAAAGACTATGTGATGTCTTGAAGTCCTTCCAACACAACTTCCTAAAAAATTCTAAAAAATTCCTAAAGTGCACCTTGAACACGTGCTTCCCTTAAATCACTAACAGGCATAGCTACCAAGCCAGGCATTTCTAGCATTTCTACTAATGCATGATTGAAAATGACAAAATCTTCCTTGTTTTAGTATCAGGAAACGGAAACAGAAACAGACACTCTAAAATAGCTCATCAAAAAGATCTCCAGCACAAAGAGGACACTGATGAGTACCTTAAGGTTTGGTCCAAACACTTTGGAGAGTCTTCTCATTTTTAGTACCTGAAGGAGGCATTTTCAACAAAACTATGATCAAAGCTGCTATGGGAATCATCTCATATCTGAGCCTCACAGAGGTATGAAATATTTCTACTCCCACAGTCTTACTACATTATTCTTCAAGACAGATGGTGTCACATTTGTCACACATGGTTTTCTCTTGCCCTGAATGTGTTTGCAGCCACTGGCACTGCTGCGAAGCAAGTATAAAACACCATCAGCCTAATGCAATGCCCTCTTCTGTTCCTTGATTCCTAATGCAAATGACTCTGCAAGGCCCCGGGGAGCTGGGCTCTCCTGCTTTATGCACAGTTACCTGTCACTCTGTCTGCATGGGCTGCTTTCAAAGACCTCTTTGTCTGCAAGGTAAACTCAGGCTGGAGATGATCTCACAGCTGAAATCTCAGCCAAGGGAAGTCATCGGGCTACAAAACCCACAAAGTTAAAAATACAGGGAGCACTGGAAAATCAACAGGAAACAATTTCTGCTGACTGAAGTTTTAGCCTTCTTCCAAATGCCAGCTAGCAGCAGCCTGATGGATAGAACAAAGCAACTACATGAA
The DNA here is from genome assembly GCF_021018805.1 of Prinia subflava. Lineage (NCBI taxonomy): Eukaryota > Metazoa > Chordata > Aves > Passeriformes > Cisticolidae > Prinia > Prinia subflava. The sequence continues at coordinate 19,874,342 of NC_086250.1, read as the reverse complement.
CCAACATTCCTTAACTTTGTCTATTAAAGCAGAAGTGAATGCCATGCAAAGGTCAGGATGGTCCCTCAGCTCTGACTGTAGATCTGGACGTTTTGGGAGTGAGATAGCTGAATCCCCCAGACCCTCTCTACACTCCTCTCTCCTTGCCAGTGTTCCCTGGACAATGGTTGCCAAAGAGGATTTCTCCTTTTCTTCTGGCTCTTGACAGCAGCAGGGCCTGAAATTGGTCCTGGCAGTTTGGCATGAAGTACTTACCATCTCGAGGGGTTCTCAGGCCTATTTGCAGGTCAGGTGCCTGAGCACAGCTTTGTTTGGCCTGACTGCCTCAGGGAAACGCCTGTCAGACCAACTTAGTCAGACTGCAAGTGCCCTTCTTCAAATGAAGTTTGCTCATTTTCACCCCCAGCAAAGAGGAAAATTAAGCTCTTTACTACAAACCATCCTGGAAAAAAAATTTGGAAGAAAAGCATAAAAATCATGACAACACAGACCTAAAACTTCCCTTTCTTATGCTGGTGTCCACATCAGATGATGCATTCTTCAGCAACAGAGGCTGGAGGTTCAGCTTGACAGCACTCTGCTTTCAGAGTGGGACATCCCTGGGATGGAGGTGTATGGAGACACACAAGTGGGGAAGATATCCTTTCATCTCCCCAATCCACAGTGCTAATCTGGAGCTAATGTGTAAACTACCAAGATTGCCTTGACCCTTTAGGGCGATCACTGATGGTACCCAAACCATCTGATCTTACTGAACTTGTCCAAGGTGGACTCCTCTCTCCCTAGGTCTCCTGAGATTTTTCAAATGTATAAAAGGCTTTTAGGGGTACATGTTTTGTTATCTCTGGTCTGACAGGGTCACTGAAGCAGCATGGCTGTGGGCAAGGCAACGCAGTGCAATCTCTCATGAGTAAAACCCAGGCAGTCACCTGAACCACTGCTAATCCCCCCCTGTAAGCATGTCTGTGTCTACGTGTTTGTGTTTGAAGCAGGATTTATTTCTTGGCAATAGGAATTTTCCCCCTCTCTTCATTGTACTTGGGAGTTACAATGATGTAAGATCGTGTGAAGGTGTTGCTTTAAAAAGTTTACGCAGACATGAAATCTCATTACATCATCAGGTCACCAGTCCACAGCCATTGCTTTAAAATCATGCAGATTTTAAAAGGAAATTTGGGAATTTTTTTTTTCATTTGCTGTCTGGCCTTTGAGCCTTTACAGGTGCATTAGTTCTCCATTGGCAAGTTTTTTCCATGAGTTCATGAGGACAAAACATGGAAGGTTTTTTCCTGCTTTTTAGGTATAAAAGTTGTTCCTGGCACTATCTTCTGGTTCCAACTAATAGAAGTAGCAGAAGAACATTAAACAGTACAAGGATCTCAATAAAGTCACAATTATTAGCAGCATCATCTGAGTGTTCTGGTATTGGATAGCTCCTAGTTAGAAGATGATTTTACTGCTGCTCAGTCTTCATCCTACTAAGTCTGAAAAATGCTTAAAAGGAAGGGGAGAAAAACTGCTCAAAGGGAGAGGACTAAATTTTCTGCCTCAAAAAAATGAAACTTGTTTATTTATATTTATCATAATCACCCCTGTGTCTTTTGCTCCCCATGGCTGAAATATCCCTTGCCGAACTTTCCAGCCTTGTAAGTCATGCCTCTTTTAAAATACAAAGTGTTTTAATGATTGAGCAGCTCTGTTAATAACTTACCCAGATTTGCTAACTCTTTCATAGTAAAAATTTTAATAAGCAAATCGCATCAAGTGACCTCTGCTTAACACCTTCCTGCAACATGAGGTTTAGAAAGGTTTAAATCTTTTGCATTAGGTTTATAGCTGGTCAGTGGCACGGCAGCCAACTCAGACATAATTCTAAATAGACGTCTCCAAGTGGAAACTTGGAATTTGAATTCAAATTACTTACCTCTTTTTATTATTACTGTTATTATTATTATTCTTTTCCTGTGTGCATTTTTCAGCCTGCTCATTCTTAATTCCTTCAGTACTTATTACTGCAATAAGTCTAATCCTGTGTACTTTCACACCCCAAGTGTGGGAGCCATAAATACTTCTGCAATCTTTCAGGGCAAACCAGCTATAATTGGATCTCCAGTTGCCTCATGGAAAAAAAAAAAGAAGGAAAGGCACATTCCAGACGGAGAAAATTCTGCATCTGTGTCTGTGTGTTTGTGTCTCTGCCACTCCTGAGTAACACTTTGTCCTTTTGTCCCACTCCAGGCCGAGTTCTCCGAGCTGAACCTGGCTGCTTATGTCATGGGTGGCTGCATGGTGGACATGCAGGTCGTGAGGAACGGCACCAAGGTGGTCAGGTGAGGAGCACCAGCTGGTCTTGGAAACCAGGCCTTGTGGACCCATGTCTGGGCAAGCGGGTCAAGCTCAGGGGATGACAAACATCTGAATCAGGGCAGCACAGTCCTGAGCCTCAAGGACTCTTGGAAGCGGTGAAAAGGTTGGCCTGAATCTGGTGGGTCTGTATCAGGTCTCAGGTGCACATTATGCCATTCAGTGATTGTTTCCAGTCTAGACATTTCATGCAACAGCAAATGCCTCCTTCTTAAGTTCTTTTTAGTCTCCAGACTCCCAGGAAAAGGGGTAACAAATCTTTTTCTCCCTTGATTTTTCTCTCCTTCTCTGTCAACTAACCCTCATTTTAAACAGTGGCTCTAATTCATTATCCTAACTGTCTTAGGCCCTGATCCCAGTGGACTACCCTGGCAATAGCCGCTAAGCCCAGATGACCTGATCAAAAGCAGCCCTGAGAAGAAGGACTTGGTGCTGGAGGATGAGAGGCTTGACATAAGCCAACAGTATGCTCTCACAGCCCTGAAAGCCAACCATATGCTGGGCTGCCTCCAAAGCAGCATGGCCAGCAGGGCAAGGGAGGGGATTCTGCCCCTCTGCTCTGCTCTGCTCTGGTGACTCCCCACCTGGAGTGCTGCATCCAGCTCTGGGGCACCCAACATAAGGAGGATGTGGACCTGTTAGAGCAAGTCCAAAGGAGGCCCGTGACAACCATCAGGGTATCCTGTGAAGACAGGCTGAGAGTTGGGGCTGTTCAGCCTAGAGATGAGAAGGTTCCAGGGAGACCTTATAGGAGGACCTTCAGGTACCTAAAGGGAACTACAATAGAGTTTTGCAAGGGCATGTAGTGATAGGACGAGGGGGAATGGCTTTAAACTGAATGGGGTTAGATTTAGGCTATGTATCAGGAAAATATCCTTTACTGTGGGGATGGTGAGGCACAGGCACAGGCTGCCCAGAGAAGGTGTGGATGCCCATGCCTGGCAGTGTTCAGTGTTGGATGGTGCCTTGAGAAACCATGTCTAGTGGGAGGTGTCCCTGCTCATGTCAAGGAGGTTGGAACTGGATGAACTTTAGGGTCCCTTCCAATGCAAACTATTCTGTGATTCTATGATCCTCATGCTTGTAGCCTGATTTGCTCCTGAAATACCATTTTTTTTCTCTGTGAGAGATTCCCAGTGCTCTGTCCTTGCTCTGTGGTACATCTCAGAGGTAATACCTATCTCTGTTTGATGGGGATTTCTATCCTACTAGCATTACTTTGTAATTGCAGTCATTGCAAGCAGACCCTTTTCCCAAGCAAGGCTTCTCCAATCACACATCCAATTCACATCCCAAAAGCATTGCTCCCCTTCTTTCAAGCACCAGAGTGACAGCAATTTGAAGCTAATGTTGGATGCATCTTTACAAGTTCTATGTAAAGAATAGTGTGTGTTGTCACATCTGTGCACCAATATTACCTTCCATCCCATTATTCTCAAGCCTTCATCTTATGGGTTCCTGTCATTACAACTCTACATTTCATCTTTGACACAATAGCTTTTCTCTGGTTATGTTGAAATCTCATTGCTGTTCCAAATTAATTTTTCTAGATGCCCTGCTTCTTTTTGTTCAGTTCCTTTGCACTTTTTGGTGTATCCAGCATCTTTGAGTTTAATACTGTTGATACATTTAATTGATGCTTCTTCTGTTTGTGACTAGTTCAAAATTAGAGGTAGAGACACATAATGTAGTATGCAGTAGTATTTTTGAAAGGGACTATTAGAACACCTGGAAAACTGTGATTTTGAGCATGCTGGCCTCAGTTTAATTTCTCAAAATCTCATTTCCAGCCCAAACAATGCAAAGCAAAACATGTCACTGTCAATTAGCTATGACTGTGGCCCATCAATTAATTTCAGGTCTTGACATCTCTCTTAGTACATCCACAAGTCTCCGTTTGTTCTTTGGTAAAATTTCCCGAGCCTCTGCTAAAAACCTTTAAAGTTGTGTCTGTTACATGCATTTGCTTTCTCCTATCCCACAAATGTCTGTCTTTGAGTGAAACAAAGCCTTATGTCTCATGAACCTGTCACTGGAGCACTCATCAGACAATGTGCAGTGCTAATGCACTCCCGTGTTTGCTTGCTCATGATGCTGGAAGGTTTCCCAAGAACCATTTCCTAGGTTGACCACATCTTCATTTTCCGTCCTGTGTCTTTCCTCCCAAAGCCATTCATACATCTGGCAGAAAGATCTTGAGCTATTAAACTGAAACTGAAGACAAAATTTATTTCACAAAACTGTCTGGGGCATAGTGTTCATGTTTCTGCTCACAGGTATTCCAGCTACCATTTTTGCATGGATATTTATATGTGAAATAGGTGGGGGTTTGAATGGCATTAGCTCAGGGGTTTTTTTGTTTTCATTCCTACTTGTTTAAGGACACATTTGCATTGTGGGAAATGGGTTTGGTAAATACATACTTGTCTGGATATGCAATTTATATCACATATGCTACATGCCATAATCCTTGCAACAAGCAAATATTTGTTTACAGCCTGTGCTGTTGTGCCCAGCTCACCGAGTTTAAGAGCTCAGGTCAGCCAACTTCCACAGCCACTCCTAGCAAATATCTAACAATTTATTAGCCTATTAAATTCTGTCATTTTGGAGCAGGTCTTCTACTTCTTTCTTTAAACAGGATATACTAGATGGCACATGTAAAGCAAGGTTTAAACCAAAGTCTTTTTCTGCTGATCACTTGGTATTTTCTGACACCTTGGAGTTAAGGCATTCTTTCACACCCCATGTCAGCTGATTTAAACAGCACCAGGAAAAAATTGTAGTTCTTTTACCTGGAAGATAAACCCCCTAATAAGAAAGTATAACAGTCCTTAAAGCCTTCCATTTACCACTTGCCTCAGAAAAATTAAAAAAAAAAAAAAAAAAAAAGCTTTAGAAATAGTATTGGCAACTACAGAAAGCAAAGACATGGACATATACATAACTCCTACCCTTTGTATCTTGAAATAAGTAGCTATAAGTAAGCTGCCAAACAATCTAACTGAAGCCAGCCATTACTTTGCTTGCCTGAGTTTTAAAACAAGCGTGGCTCCAAGAATTTAATTTTACAGTAACAATGTTCTGGGTCTCCAGCTTCTCTTTTTTAGCTACTATGTTCTGCACATCTGTAGGAGGGGGTGAGGATTTGAGATCATGTTCAGTGAAATGCTGGAGACAGACGCTATCATCTAACAAATCTAAAAAACTGCATCTGTGTTTTCTGTGCCAGTTCCACCATGGTTTTGACTCCATCAGCCTGTTCAGCACATTTCCTTCAGACAGAGAGCTGGCCTTGGAGTACCTTGTGCAGTCTCTAAGCAAGAACTTTCCTGTGTCAGTGGCCTGTGACCCTTGCCCTGACTGAGGACTCTGGTGGGATGAGCTGGGCACCAGGAGCAGTGTTGGGCTCAGCCAGGACTGGTGGGGTGGAGAATCTCCCACACACTGGTCCTTGTTACACCAGCCCTCATTTGGACAAAATTGGCAGCAGACCTTCTCTATTGAAAAGTTAAATATGGGAAGCAGGAGGCAGTGTTTATTCATCCCGAAGGATCCCTCACCAACTTAGACACAGCAACTCTTACAACAGAGAAATGGAATCATTTTGGGGTGCAATAGCTGGAGTACTAAAGAGTGTGTAAAAACAAGTGTGAGTTTATGCCTACTTTTAAAACACCTGGGTGGATTCTTCACCCTCCTCCCAGTGCATACATAACCTCCTTCTGGACAGGTCTACACACACAAACAGAAAGAGACAGAGTGAACCATCTATAATCTAATTTACTCTAGAAAGCTCTTGGACTGTGTAACTTTTACTGGGGTTTGATGTGAGGAATGGGGTTTTTGTTTTCACATTCCTCTGAAGGACCCTTCATATCAATATTTTGGCAGTGTAAAAAGGCTGTAAGTGCTGGCACTGCACCCACTCTGAGGTGCATTTGTGCTTTCAGGATATTATAAAAGTGTCTAAGTAGAAATGAAAATTTGGGCTGTGTCTGTTTCTGACAGAAACATTTAGACTCCCAAACTATGATCTCAGGTTCTGTATTCGATTAAATGCTTGACTGTCGGGCTTCACAAGACTTCAGCTATTAAATCCAGTAGATATAACACAGGGATATGTTGAAAATCTGACAGCTTTTTTACCTGGGGAATACTAATGTCTTTGGGAGCATTTCAGACCTTTAAGGATATAAATTAATCATGCACCAGACTGCTCTCATCTCCTGTCTCCCTGTAGAGCTTCCTCTTTTGCCACTGGGGCCGATCATCCAGGAGAGAAAGCACATTTTCATGTTTGCATGGGAGCTATCAGAGTGGTGGCCATGCCCTTGCAAGGTGGTAGGCAGGCTCTGTGCAACCTCACAGCACAGACAGCAGCTGGTGGAGCAGGAGATGCCCAGGGGCTCAGGTGGGGAGGACCCTGCCAGGAGGGATGGCCCTGGAGAGTTCAGTGGGGTGTCCAAAATGACAGCAAGGGAAATAGGAACAGCACCAAGGACAAAGCCTTGCTGTAGGGAAGGATCTCTGCCATGGAATGATGTTTAGCCCTAGAGGCCTTGCCTAACTGTGGCCTGTCTGTGTGAGGTGTGTGTCTCCCCCTGCTCCCCCTGGATGAGGTGCCCTTACTACTCACAGTCATGGTGGGGTCAGTGAATTCTCCAGTTTGTCCACAACAGCCCATTCATTCCTGTGGTTAACACTGACATTCTTGTTGCTTCCAGCTGATTCAGTGCTTCTATGATGTTCTGTCCTGTGAAAACAGGACAGCAGCCTGTTGAATCACCATCCCCAAAATCCCTGAAAGTGCTTTTGTTCTTAAGCATATTTTCACACTGTGAGCTGCAGTACGGTCCCTGCATGAGGAGGCAAATCCTTTTGCATGGGAGAGGTAGAACAGAAACTGGCTGGCCCACAGGTGTTTCCCTGCTATTCAGAGCTTGCAGACTCCAGATGTGTAGTCTGACTAAAAAAGATCTGTCTGCTCCAGGATGCAAGACTCTTTACAGCCTAGTGAGGACACTGTCCTCTGCCCACTGCATTTTTCCCATCCCAGTAAGTTCACTCACCCCAAAGGTCCATTGAGAAGCAGCTGTCTGAAAGGGGCATGAAGGTTTTCTATCTGACAGAGGCCACACTTACTCACCACACAGCAGTTCCATGTTGCTAGAAGGATGTTTTCTTGTCTCTCCAGGACTATTTGTTCACAAGAGTTGATGGTTTCTTATAGCTCTTCCACAGGGACAATGTCCAGGAAGGTCATGAGAGCAGCTACTGTTCCTGGGCACTGATGTAGGAAGTATTGGTAGGCAGCAGGTCATTTTCCAGCTTCTCATGTTCCAGCAAGCTTGTGCCAAAGACAAACTCCAGCTGTTGTCTAATCCCTATCTTTTGTAATTTAACCTTTGACCTAATTAGGGTCTTTTTTGGAATGTCTTTTTCTAGTTATTTCTGTTGTTTCAGGGGTGGGGGAGGTGTGGTGTTGTTTTGGTTGGCTGGTTGGTTGGTTGGTTGTTTTGTTGCTTCCGAACCAAATCTCTGCAATTTTCTGTGAAGTTGCGAATAGGACAAAAAATGGCAGAAACTGATAGGGAAAGTTTAGGTTTCTAGCAGGCAGATAGAAAAATATGTTGAGTTCTCCCAGGTTTTGCAGGAAGTGCCACATGGTGGAGTACAATATGTGCTAGGTATTTAACATTGAGAAATATTTGGGCAATATTTTTTCTATCAATGGCATGGCAATCCATCAATGTAATGGTGAGGTGTGTATAAGAGCCTGTAAGCTTTTGAAAATGCAGTTTAGGCAAGGGACCAATGTGCCAAATGCCCACTTTCCTCACTGAAACACCCTGCAGAGACAGTGAGCTGAGGTGAGGTGTCTAACAGAGTACACCCTAGCAAGTTGCAGTTACATATGAAGCAATTTAACACCTCCAGTAAACATTTATAAACTGAGAAATTATTCCCATATGGGGGATGACCTAACACCGTTTTTCACTAGTACCTACCCCCTCTTCACCTGCCTGTTCCTGTCCTTTTTTTTTTTCTTTTTTTTCTTTTTTTTTTAGAGAAGAGACAGTGGGGTGTGTTTACTTCTGTGTATTCTCAGTTACTTCCACCTCAGCTCCTGCTGCTGAACAGCTGCTTGGAGGCCTGCTTCTCCCTTCAGGGTTTGCTGATGTCCCAGATGAATAACCGTCCCCCTTCACCTCCCTGGCAGCTGGCTCCCAGCCCATGCAGGCAGGATGCTGACAGTTATTGGGAAAACATTTGGCATGCAGGCAGCTGCCAGAAAGCAAAAGTCACTCTGAGCAGACCTGGGTGGGGAGCCTTTCAGATACTAAACTATTCCCGGACCCTTTTTGCATTTACAGTAATGCTTTCCGATAAGGAATGAGCCACCAGGGTCTAGAGCAATCAATAATTAGTTAATCCAGGATTAAATACAAGAATGATTCAAAACTTTTGTTTCACTCTTAATCAGGTTTTTTGGGGTTTTTTCGATTGATCCTGTCCTAATTTGTCTCCTTTCTGCACGGGTTCTTACTAAGGCTTCTTCCAGGGAATGGCAGTCATCCTAATGTCACTTCAAAGTTAGCCCTGCAGTGAGCATGGTGTTGGGCCAGATGGTTTCCAGAGATCCTCTCCAACCTAATTACTCTGTGACTTTATTGTGTGACGTTGGAAAGTATTAGGATCGCCTTCTGTAAAAGCTTAGGATCACAAACATTTTTGAAGGCAAGTTGTTGTTGGCAGGTGTGGTTGTTGCTACTTTAAGGCTTTGTCTGAGTCCACATGCTTTTCCTTGTCAATGTCAATCAGTTTAGAAGTAAAATATATGGCAGACTTTTGAGGCTGCCAGAGTACAGTTCAGAGAGTGTGTGACATGATTTAATGGTTAGCTGAGCATTGATCTATGGCTGAAAGGCAAATCAGAGCATCTTCCAGGGTGTCCTCATTTGCCTACAGTGGTCTGGGTCCTACTGCAACTGTGATTCCTGGCTCCTGCTGCTTTTGTTGCATCGATCTCCCACACCTCCCATGTTTTTCACCCAGCTATTCTCTATTATAATGTTTAAAAAAAACACAACTGCTTCTCTGCTCTGGCCTAGTAAAGAGAGGTTATTCTTTATGCTAGGTTGCTTTCTCTTTTTCTCTAAAACCAACTCTGGTTATCTTATTTATATGACCAATCATATTTGTTCTTTCTTTGAATAATTTCAGCAGGGTTTATTTCTTTCTGTGGAAAATATGACATGAGGTTTTGACTGAAATGACATTTTTGTCTTAGCAAATTTTCCACTTTACTGAAGTATCAAACAGAATGTGAAATCAAACACTGAGATAGGGAAAAATGTAATTGATTTCATATTAATTTTCAGTAATGTAATGACAGTGCTATTAACATCCAAGTAAAACACAAAAAGAACTTGTTCCTATTTGTAAATGCCATTTTCTGTTAGGTGTCAGACACCTGAGGCACTGCATATTTGGAGGAATTTTTGCACTTCTTGGGCTAAAGTTGCAGCCTCTTATGGCTTGGACTTGTGCCTCAGATGCTTCCCTGAAGGCTTCATTAATTGCCAGTAAAACAAAACTCGTTGTATCATATTGTTAAATTACGCAGTTCTCTTCTTCTCTGTGTCATGCCAGATAAGAAAGGCTTTGGAAGAGAACTCAGTCAGAATGTCTTGATCACTGGGAAGAATCTGAAAGCTGAATGAAGTCTTCTTGAATAAAGGAGGGTAGCCAGAACCTGAAGTGAGGATGTCATCTTCAGTGTCCTGGGAAGACCTTTTTCTATTGACACGAAGGAAAAAGTGTCTTGTAAGACTGCCAGTCTTCTAAAAAGAGAGCAGGAGAGCCCATTCTCCTCCAACAACACCAGGAAAATGCTCTCTCACCCCTAATGATGCTGAAGTATAAAGCACCCTTTGGCTGCAAATGATGATGCACAGTGGACAGGGTCATTAAGAAGTATTCTGACAATCACAGAATTGGTTGGAAAAGACCTCTAAGAGCATTGATCTAACCATTTATGAGCTCTGACATTTTCATCGCTAAATCACACCCCTAAGTGCCACATCCACGCACTGTTTGAACAGTTCAGGGGAGGATGACTCAACCACTTCTCTGGGCAAACTGTTTCAATGCTTTATAACCCTTCCCATGAACAAATTCTTCCTGATATCCACTATCCTCCCCTGGCACAACCTGAGGCTATTCCCTCTTATCCTGTACCTTGTTACATGGGAGAAGAGGCCGATCCCCACCTCATTACAACATGTTCTAGCACCTCAATGTCTTTCTTTCAGGGGAGACCCAACACTGGACACAGGATTTGAGGTGTGGCCTCACCAATGTTCAGCACAGTGGGACAATCTAATGGGTTGATCACACTATTTCCCATGCAGCTAGTGTATTCTGCTGTGTTCATTCTTCATACTCTTGAATCCCTTTGTGCTTCAGTAAGAAAAGATGAAGGACCAGGAAGCAAGCCAGAGTTATGGCTATATGCAGAAATAAATAGGAGATCTCTTTAAGGCATGAAACCTCAGCAGGATTTGCTGTCATCATCTTCTCTAGCACAAAGCAGGCTGGGGACCTGCTTTCTTCACAGAAATGTTATTGATTGTTATTAATTTTACCGCTGGTCTCCATTTTTCCTTTCAGGCTCTGGTGCTCTTCAGCTGATGTGTATTCTCAGCTAGTCCCAGGCCTGGCACTCCACTGCCCTGTTCTCAGTATCCATGGGAACATTCACATTGTTCCACGGCTCAAAGCAGGGATTCAGTGTGCACCTTCGCTTTAGAGATTCACTCCTCATCTGCTGCATGAGAGAGTGCCCTGCCTTCCTACAGGACACAGAGTTTGAGAATAGGCTTTTCTACGTTAATTCAGTATTCTTGTGTCCATCGTCTAAGTGGAGAAACTTTCTTTGCCAGGATCTGAAAAGACAAGAGCTTTTTTCCTCAGCTTTTGGCAGAAGTAAAGCCAAAGAAGGCAGTTTCCCAGCCACTCTGTGTCCGCCCCCCTCAGAAATCTGGATGAGGAGAGACACACCCAGAACTCCTGCTTCTCCTGGCACCACAAGTGTTCAGTAACTCAGCACAGATACCAAGCCCTGGTCCTAAGCTGCTGGTTAATCCTTCTTGAGGACCTGTGCCTGCCTCCAGGGTACTTTCTACACAGCAAGTCCAGCTGAATGGAGCAGCTCAGACCTTCCAAGATTTGTATTCACTTGCTGTTTCTCAGCGGGGGTCACCACTTGCCTCATCCCCATTGGCACCAGGGAGGTCCATAAATCAGCTGCACAGCGATAGCACGGCCCTCGTGATGCTCATTATGCATCTCGCTGCTGGAGGAAAGCACCACCTTTGGTGCCAAGTACATTAGGGAACATGCCTAGGTTTAAAAAAACTCCATGGGAGGGAATCACAACATTTCTAAAGCTTGGCCTCTTGCATCACCAAAGCTGAGCATGCTCCTCACCATGTCTCAGGCGGGCAGTAACAAAAGTCCAAGGCCAACAAACAAAATGAACAGCTTTAAAACAACAAAGCTGTGCTGGGGTCTGTGTACAGTGTTTGTTGCCACAATCTGGCCCAGAGTCACCGTCTCACATTTCCCTGCCAGAATGATGGAAATATAAATAGGGGCTATAAACCCAAAATATTTCCAGCTCATACATCCAAAGGATAGAAATTATAGTCTCTTAGCAGGGAAAATGTTTGAGGGTAGTGAGGTAATGGGACCTGGTTACAGAGCTCATTTCTCTGAAAATCTTTAATACAGCATGGAAATTTTTCAGTGTCCTTGATGCAACCTCTGTTAACTTATAAAATAATCCCTTCTTTCAGTGGAAAAGCCCCTTCCTTTGAGAATGAACTGCTGAGCTCCATTTTGGGAACCATTTCTTTCCAGCTGATGTTTCCAGATATTTTTGAATGGCTCCAAAGACAAAGCGTCAGCAAGGAATGAAATCTGGCTGCTTGAAAGATAATCCATTGCCTGTTTGCTTACCTAGAAAGGGCCTCACTTTTCTGTGCATTAGCTGAGGGCTGCTGCTGTTGAACCATAGGAGTCCAAGCTCCAGTCTTGCTAAATAATATCCTGGAAGTCCATGCCATGAGTCACAGCAGTGTACAAGAGGCTCTGCTCGTTTGATTAATTACATTACCATGCCTGCCCTTCACTTGTTGACTCCCGGCCATAAGAGCCTGGGATGTGCTGCCTATGTAGTAAACTGATTAAAGGGGGAATGTGAGCCGATGTATGGATGTGTATGAGAGCTTTTTGAAATCCCTTATAATCTTCCCACCCACTGGGCATTGCTTCAATGCAGAGCTCAATCGTCAGGAAACAAACTTTCTCCCTCATCTGCGTCGCACATTGCAGCAAACTTGCCAAGTACAGCCAAGCTTTCAGAAAGAAAAGAGAATCCCCCCACCAGTGAATTTATGACCCTTGGCTCTGCTTGTGGCTTGTTCCTTTGCATGCCTGAGTGACATGGAAACTGCAGAAAATCTGTTTGGCCTGTTTCTATGCTCTCACACTTGCAGCTACGTTGGATTTTTCCTTTTATTAATGACTAGGGGGTTTTGTTGGGTTTGTTACATTATAACACAAGCAATACACCATGAGAGGCACAGACAAGAGCAAGACGTATTAGTGACAAGAAAGGGGAAGGATGGAAAAGAAGCAAGGAGTGGTCAGAAGTGTTTTGGGAGCATTTGAAAGTAAAAAACCCCTCTCCTCATCTCTTCCAGATCCTTTAAACCAGACTTTGTCCTGATCCGCCAGCACGCCTACAGCATGGCACTGGGGGAAGACTTCCGCAGCCTCATCATTGGCCTCCAGTACGGCGGCATCCACACGGTCAACTCCCTCTACTCCATCTACAACTTCTGCAGCAAGCCCTGGGTGGTAAGTGACGACCCAGCCCCGCCGCGTGTCGGCACCGCGAAGGAGAGCCAAGAGCGCCGTCCAGGGGTTTCAGAGGAGTTGGTCTCTTTAGGTTAAAATCTAAACAACCTTAGGAATCCAGGTGGGAATTCTCAGGGGAGGGAAAAAAACCTACCAGCACTACTTCTTTATCTGCCTCTAATTGTATCAAGGTGTTATTTCTCCATCCTGAGCAGGACGTTTCCCGTGTCCCAAACTCTAAAGGGTGACAGTGCAGCAACACCTAGATTTCTTGTAAAGTATGGGAGGCACCCACATGGCAGATGTTCATGGAGAACTGTCTCCCCTGGGAGGGATCCCACTCTGGAGCAGGAGAAGAGTGTGAGAAGTCCTCCCGCTGAGAAGGAAGGAAGGATTTGTGGAGACAATGATGTGATGAACAGACCAAACCCACCATTCCCGGTTCTCCTGCACCATTAGCTGTGAGGAGGTGGAAAAAAATCAGTCCAGTCAGGGTCAAACCACCACACATGTAGAGTTTTCAGCAGTCCAAGAATGAATATTATTCAATATTATCATAAAGTGCTGGTTCATTGAACACTGCACCTTGCAAAGACTTAGGCTGAGTCAGCTCCTGATGAGGACAGAGCAGTTTTGATACTTTGCTCTGGAAAATCCCTTCAACTGTTCTTTAAATTTTATCAAGTTCACATGAGAATCTCAGAAAACCTTGAAAAATATTATCATGGGCTTTTCGCAGCCCCAAATCAAAGTATGTAATAATTCCCCAGACCATTTCTATGACCAGCTCCAAGGCAGCTGAAGCTGCAGAAGCAGGAGAGCTGGAGAGGTAAGTTGGCCGTGAGCCACAAGAGTAAGGCTGGCCATGGCAATACCGGCAGGAGGAAGTCAGATCCTGATATTATTTTGGAGTTGGCATATGGGTTTTCTAAGCAATTTCATCCCAAAATGTCTTCTCTGATCACTGATGCTTCCAGAATGGAAATTTCCCTGCATTCCTCTAGGTTCAAAGCAGGAAACTACAGCTATATGGCTGTGAGAAGGAGATGGGACTTGCCAGCATGACACCATGAAAATTTTTATATGCATTTTCAGGAATTTCCTTACTCATTGCACAAACTGAGCTTGGGATGAGATAGAATGTTTACAGCAAATTATAACTATCTACCTCATCACCTAATTAAGTGGGGTTTTATTGTTGTTTTTTTGCCTTGGAATAAATATCCTAGTGGTCCTCAGTGTGTTGATTGGTATCTCAAGTCCAGATGAGGTCTGTAGTGACTCAGACTTTTATTCCTATGATTAGGCAGTGTTGGATTTAAGCAATTTCTTACTAAAATTGTACCAGTGTAATAAACAGAGTCTTTTCAGTTTTCACCCCTTTTTCCACATTTGTGGGATTCGTTGAGACCAAAAGAAAGATCTGGTCTTTTCCAAAAATGTTGTCATACAATAATCAGGGTAGTGAGAGCAATCTCACTTTGCCATCATTGTATAGGTGGTTAATGTACATTTACCTCAGTTTCCATGTGATTTTCCAGTTCCAGGCCCAGTACCACACCTTCACATTTTTTCTGACAGTTTGTCCTACACACAAGTGCATCTGCCCTGGTGACCAGACAAAAAGCCTCCACATTTACACTGCCTTTTGCTGACAGTCATGTGGTCCATTCCATTTGATTTTGGGGTCCAGTCAGTCAGGGCTTGGTTGACACTTTGCAACTCATGCCTTGTAATTATGTTTCTGATGGTGTGAAGGGGCCTCAATATATGAAAGGCTAGTTTTAGGCATCTAAAATAAAACAAAACAAACGAACTTACTATATTTAAAAAAAAAAAAAAAAAGCAGTGCTAGAAAGGCAGTGTGGGAGGACTTGGCTCTGGCAGCAGCTTGACTCTAGCTACTCTAGGTCTGGTTGTGCCATGCTTTCCTCATGGGGAATACAGCTAGCACAGACAGCCTTCCCAGAAGAGTCAAGGGAATCACCTGAGTGAAGGAAATTACTTGAGTCAAGGAAATCACAATTTAAACAGGTTTGCAGATTGCCTCCTTTCCTTACTGCCCCTGCACACACATCACTCCCAAAACGGGGATTGTAACGTGCCCAGGAATCCAAGATTGCCTTGAATGAGCAACACTCAGATGGGTTTTTAGCTCATGTAGAGATTGCAGTGGGGCATTTGAGGGCAAGAAGCTTCACTGGCAACAGAATCAGAAAATTTTGTTTTTGTGATAGCTGGGAGGTGAGAGATAGGGACACTTGGGTGCACGTTCCACTTTGATTGCAAAACAGGCAACTTGAAATAAGGGATCTGCATAGCAAAGATTACTGGAAACTTTTTGGATCTAGAAAACAGTTGAGATGCATGCCGAAATGAAATTAAATACCCCTGGGAAATGTGCTTTTCACTCTCATTTTTTATTTTCTCCAAAAATGGTTTCTTTTCATAGAAATGTTTATGGTTTTGTGGAGGGGGATGAAATTGTTTTTACTTGGCAGTTTGCAACCATGTTTTATTCTCAGCAACTCTAATCACAATCAGCTGAGTTTGGGGTTGAGTTTACTCAAAAATGCAGACCCATTTTTAATGACATTTGCCAGGTTTCCAGCTCTGCAATACAAAAACTTCTTCAAAGATTAAAACAGGCACAGTTTGAACTAGATGCTTCTGAGAGAAAAAAAAAATTATTCTGGTTGTCTCACACCCTGAGAGAAACATCTAAGAAATCTGAGTTTTAAGATGATCCCAGAACTACTGAGAAATAATACTACAAGCACGCTAAGCACAATGCTTCAACCACCAATAATAATTTCTGTGTTAGAGTTCTAAGTTGCAGTCCAAAATACAGTGGAAGAATGCTCAGAGTAGTACTCACACTGCATGCAGGTAATGGCTGTAATTACAAAGCAACCTTTGCATCTGTAAGGCAGCAGAAAACATGAAGTTTTCCTGACAGTCACCTCCTGCGTCCAGGGACTCCTAGCTAAACTGTTGTTGACTGTTAAGGCATACAGGCTCCCTGATGACCTAGACACTTTCAAAATGTGCTAAAGGCCTTAAGGTCCTCTGAATGGATTTTTTATTTCTCTGTAAAGACTCCCTGCATTAGAAGTCTGATCTCCCAACAGTAAGGCCAAGGCATTTCCCTTGCCTACGTGTTCCAGGTACCTAAAGCCAGGCTGTGCCACACTGCCTTGCCCTGTGTGTTATCTGTGGTCTGGATGCAATCTCACTAAAACCGGTAGAACAACAGAAAGCAAGAACTGCTGCCAGCATGTGGAAGGTGTAGTTTTATCTAGCAGAGCTGCTGACAATGTTCCAACCCATCTGCATGGGGAGATGTTACTTGAGCTCTGTTATCAGGTATCTCAGAGGCTGCTGCACCACGTAACGTGGGAGTCTCTTTGTCAATATCCTGTTCCTAATAACTGATAACAAAAGAGAAAATGGGAGGGAACTGTCCCATGAGGGGCAATACCAAAGTCAGACCTTTTTGCAGGCTTGGCCCAGTGAAGAGGCTCCCATATGTCAAATCTCTCATCTGAAATGCTCGCTATTTCAGCAACAGCCAAGAGCTGTACGTTTCAAAAGGAACAAGTCAGAACATTGTCTATCAGCTTCACAGTTGTTCCAGTTATTTTGTTTGAGCTGTTTTCCAAGGATAAATGTACATTGCCTCAATATCACGGTGTCCATGGTTCACCAGGGCTGCATGTACACACAGCAAGGGGCATGGGCTGTTCTTAGCCAGTGTTTTTCCTTCTCTCCTTGTCTCTGGCTCATTGTGTTTAACTTTTAAGCTCTGTTTGCTTACCTTGCTAGTCAAAACAGGACTTTATTTTTCTTTTCTAGAATGTGCAGGGCTAGTACAAGTAGTTAAGAGAAGCAAGCTGTCCTCCTTCCACAACATCAATACCCTCCTTGCCAACAATAATTATTCTACATTGGGAGTTTTCCTTCTTATCTGCTGATGCATGTGAGGGTGGTGGTGGTGTTAGTGATGGGATATGCTGCCTCTTGATGTTTCCTAGATTTTTTTAAATGCTGTGTTTTGAACTATGAGATTAGGAAAAGGATTCTTTGCATTTGTCTGCAAATCTGCTGGCAGCTGCCCCTTCAGCATTTGGCCTGGGTCTGGCACACACCTTGCAGCCTAATTTTTTTTTGCACAGTGACTGCATGCCAAGATTTAACTCTCAGGGGGTATTTCTCCTCCACCAGCAAATGAAGTTTCAACTTCTCATGCAGCAATTCTTTTGCCTAGACTAGCCCAGTAACAAGAAGAGGAACTTTAACAGGGCTACTCAGCGTAAACATCCTCAGTAGCTCTCTCCATCTGCAGAGTAACCTTGGTGTTGTGATTTGGTGCATTTACTGGCTCCAGCTGTTGCCCAGAAATGCTCAGAACATGCAAGATTAAGCAGCTAATGCTATTGGGAAGAAAGGCAGCTTACTTTTCTTTCCCTTCTTCCCTAGATGTCTGTTTCCTTCCCTTAATCTTTGTGTTACTTCCCTCAGGTGACACAGCAATCTCCTTCAAGATTAATACACATGTACCTTTGATGGGCAACTTGAGAAACTCATGCAAAGGACTTAAAATCTGTCCTTACTTGGCCCAGGGTGGAGACCTTTATTAATTAACTTGATTTTACTGAATTCTGAGGGGCTTGAAAACTGAATTCAATATATAAACTGCTTTGTGAATATGACTCAATGGGGAACTCAGTCCTATCTACCAGCTCAGCAGGAGCCAACCCCCAAACATTTTATTCTCTTACACAGCTGCTAGTCCAACCACTTCACCAACAGCCGTGCCAGTTCAGCACTGTCCGTGGTAACAGGGCTGTGTCTATGCCTCTCCTGAGATTCTGGGATATGCATCACCTCTTACTTTCTTTGGTATATCAACTCTGCTTCAGAAATATTTTCTGTCATGGTTATTAGGTTTTTCTCTTATGGTTTTGATTTTTTCTCTGGGTGATGAATGATGGATCGAACAGGGAGGCTGCAGACAACATACAGAATAGTCTGCTTGCTTCACAGATGGCTGAAGCAGAGCAGGAATTTGCTGTGATGTGTTGCACTTCTGTTGGGGAATTCTGGAATCTGAACAGAAATCAAAACTCAGTCCTACCACAGGGAGCTTTGTGTCTGGTTGGGCACAACCCTGCATGATAAAAGGGTTTATAATGGTGTTGATAGTGGTGGTAATGGTGAAGTTCATGCTGATGGGTGGGGACAATGACAAATGTTCCCCCCTGTGTATGAAATACCGGAGTGGTTGCTGTCCCCACTGATGTTAGAACTGCCCTCTAGATACCACCTTCACAGACTGGTGCTTCCCTCAGACCTCATGGTAGGTGGGACAGGGACAGGCAGATGAACCCCTCTCTCTCCTGTCATTCATGAAGGGCTGTTGGGGAGCCCTTGGGTCTCAATAAATGTCAGTTATGGGTAACAGTGGGCTCCTACTCCCTTGGTCTGACACTCAAACCCCCTAGTAATCACTGTCCCTTAGCAATTCTCCTGTCCTCCAGCACAAAGTGCCTTGCTTGGATTTGGCTGTGGGGAAGAGATCCAAGGGACACCTTTGGTTTATTTGGTCTCTGATGGGACTGGTGGCAGTGATTTTCCTAGCTCTATCCTCTACTAAAAAAGGCTCCTCTCCCTAGCTGCATTTGGAATGCAAATCTTGTTCGTAGTAGATCTGTAAGTAAATGCAAACTGATTCCCTTCTGGCTCTTGAATCCCTTCTATGCTCCTTTAAAGCTAGGTTTATGTACATAGGCTGGCTTGGCCATGGATAAATACAGCAGCTTCATATTTTCTTGCTGCTCTCAGGTCAAGAAAGCAAGGTGGGAAAGACTTGATAATGTTTCTCTCACCTCCTTCACCACTATCAGAAGATTTTTCAAGCATTTGCCTGATGCACAATAAGTCACTGACACCCACTGTATCTGTTTTCTGTTCCCCCTCCCTCACCCCAAGTTCTCCCAGCTCATTAAAATCTTCAACTCGTTGGGCCCTGAGAAGTTCCCCCTGGTGGAGCAAACGTTCTTCCCAAGCCATAAACAGATGGTGAGTACCTTTGCTTTCTTGTGATGCCACTGTGGGTGGAGTAGAAACAACAGATGCAAGTTGGGCACAGGAAATGGTAATGGGAATGTTGTGACGAGTCTAAATTTTATTTATAGAAAATACTAGCTAAAAAGTGCTATGCAAAAGGCAGTGCTTGGGAACCTCTTTCCTTTCTTGGCCAGCCCTCCCCTCGGTCATGTAAGAACCCTGAAAAAATGTACAAAGAGGCTGAAAGGCTCAAAACCGAAGCAGAACTCTGTTGTAAAACACATTCAACAAAAAGCTCATCCCTTAATGCAAAGAATCACTCTATTCAGATAAAGTGGATTTTCCCTACTTCTAGAGTTGTTTAAAATATGCTGACACTTTGGGACATAGGTCCTAAGAGATGTTTGTTTCATGGTGTTAGTTTGCTTGGTCTGTCACATGCTCACCATCCAAGAAACATTTATCAGCCTGAAAGTACTCAGGTTAACTTGGAGTTCTTAAAAGAGTTTGTTTCAGCTTCTCATGTTTTCTTTGCACAGTGCTCTGGGGTCTGGTCTTTCTGTCAACAGCTAAACACTCAGTGCCCTGTGTGGCTGCTGGGCACTGTACCAAACTCTTAGGGCACCTTCCAAAGAAATTTACGTAGGTGCCTTTAGTCCTGGAGAACATGGCAAAGAGAGGGGCTTTGTTTAAAGCTGGTCATGGCTCTTGTTTTCCCTGCATTAAAAGAAAGACTAGTCCTTTGTGAGTTTTGCTCCCAACTTACATCCATGAATTAATGGCTCTTCCTACATGGCCGAGGCTTTGAGGAAACCCTGTGTGAACCATGACTCCCTGTGTGACCACTGGCTGGCTGAGCTAATTTCCCAGGCTTGACTGTGAACCCAAGCAGCATTGCCAGTCTGAACATGAGGGTTGTTCAGATGTCTAACTAAGGCTCAAAAATATTCAGACCCATCTTTTCTCACATGCTTGTTGCAGCTCTGTGGGCCAGCCACAACACAAAACAGGATGTATGTACATGATCATCCACTTTCTTGTGAAAAATCCCACTGCTGCTTGCTAGGTCCTCAAATATTTTGAAATGCCAGTCTTCAGCTCTGTTCCAATACTCTGCTCTCTCCCTGTGCTGTGTAGACTACAGCACTTCCATGCTTTGCAGGCACATTGTGGAGGTAGGTATAGTCATGAAGTTGTATTATGATTTAAGATACAAAGAAATGGATAGTCCTTAAACAATGTGACAAGTTTTTGCACATCTATAAGATTAATTAGTTCCATATCTGTTGCATTTAATTCCTAATGATTTATGAAGGTTTTGTGACATAAGTAATGCTTCAGAACAGCTGTGACTTGGACCACCATTTCAGGAATGGTAATTTTGGAAGACTTGATAAAGGTTATCATTTCAAATAAGTTAGCACTTTTAGCATGATTTTTGTTGTCTGGCTATCTGATTCTTGTTTCCTCAAATATAGATGTATTTGATACCAGCAAAGTAGTTTGGTTTAGCACTGATATCAATTTCACTTATTTTCCATCTTTATAATTAATCACCTACTTGGAGATGCTGTTACTTACTTCCAAAAGGGTACAGGAAGCCTTTTAAACTGTAGATAATCTCATATGAACACAAACACTACTGCTGACATGCAAGCCTGAGTGTCTGGTTTAAATCAGTCACTTTCCAACAGAAGCAACAATCCACTTGGGCAAGTTCAGGTCAGCCCTTCCCAAGTGAGGGGGGATAGTCTGCCTCACGGAATGAATCTACACAATTTATAAGCATCTTTTGTGGGAGCATCTTCACAGCATCCCGAGCTGTTAGAGTCTGAGAGGTCAAGTGCTTACACCAAGGAAGCTGCATTGCAGGATCACCAAACACCCATGGATGTTGCTTGCCCACTGTGCATAGCTTCTCCATCTGTCAGACAGGAATATACTGATCCCCTTTTACCACTCTTTCTCTTCCCTCTCCTGGAGGCATTTCCAAGCTGTACCAGTGAGCACTCATAAAACTCACTGTGGTCCTTTGATGGGTGACCCTCTGGAATTGTTTATAACCAGTGTTATGGTTTTACCTCTCTGCAATGGGACACACTTTAAGCACTGAAGTTCTCCCATAGGAGACCCTCATCCTTTTATATCCAAATTTTTCCAGAGTCTACTTTCTAAACCTTAGGATTAAACAGAGAACAGATTCAAAAGATCTCTTTTATTCTTTTATCTCTGTAGAGATTAGATTTTCCAAGAGTAAAAAGTGAGATATAGGAAGTTTGTAACAGTAGGTCCATTTTTGTGAGCATTTTAACTTATCTGAAAATGCTTTTATTGAAGCTTCTTTCTCATGAGAAGGGGGCACTTTTATTCAGCCTTAAACGGAAGGCCTAAAGAGAGGACACAAGATTCTGACATTTCACAGCAGAAAAGATGAACCTCTCTTCCCTTTGCCATGGGCATGCACATTTCAGACCTCACCCCCATAATGATCAGTTTTCTGGAAATAAGAGCAATCTGGCAAGAGTTCTTCCAAGGACCTACCGGTGCTACAGCCAGCCCTAATGACTGCCTTGCTCTGTACTGACCCCCTATGGCCAATTAACAACTGGGAGCCACTAACTTCAAAACGGATTTTTCGCCTCTCCTGAGCTTATGACCACAGTAACAATTCTTAGGGACAACAAGCTCTTTAAAAGGGAGGAGGGGGGGATACCTGAAGGGATCTTTGCCAAAGCGCAAGAATTGCCAGAGGTAGAATAATTGCTTTGGGACTGATAAAAGTGTATCAGGAAGGAGAAGGAAATTAATAAATCCAGTTGCAAATCCATTTGTGTACATTTGAAGTCGACAGAAACTAAGATAAGTGAAGCAGAGACAGAATGTCTGTGATAGAAATAAAACCACTTTACTGTTTAGAATAAAAGGACACTATAAAAAGTGAACATTATGCAACATTACCTTAAGAGACAATATACATTCACTGAATATAAAATTTATAAATAACATGGAGGAAAACTGTAAACAGTGCTAGAAAATTTAGCAACAAATACATTCCTTCTGGACAAGATTTTTCACATGGGTTTGGGTCTCTCCCCAAGTTTCCATGACTATCAGGAACAGCAGAGTGGCTCTTTGAAGGAAGGACAGTGTCAGAGAGAAAGAGAAGCCAGCACAAGCAAAACAGCAGCAAATGTTTAGTGGGTTTTTATGGGTTTTTCTCAAGACTGGTAGCCAAAAGGTCACTTATTCTAAAAAAGACAAAAAGCTTTTTGCAGTTCTCTAAATTCTGTTGTACTTTTAAGCCATAAAGCACATTATAAGTGAGCACTATTTTCAGAGACATCTGCAAGGATGGAATTTTGTTCTAATGAAAGCCTTTATTTCCAACAGTCTTCACTGTAAAAAACACAACAGTATGTTTTCCATCACTGTGAGGTAGCATTTCACTCTGACAAGTATGAATGGGATACAATGATAGATTTAGGTTTTAGAATAGTCCTACCTAAAGGGCCACATAACTCTTCAAAACATGGGAAATTTAGACTTAAAAATGGCGCTTTTTCCCCATACAGGGGAGGTAGAAGCCTCCCAGAAGAGGACTTTATTTAAGGAACTCCAGGCACACATCTCCTCCTACTTTGTACCCCCTCCATTTTGGAAAAGGCAAATAGAATCTAATCTTTTACAAACCTTCAATATATAATTTTGTCATTTTAAAGGGGAAAACACTCTCCAGCAAGTAAGGAAAAAAAATGCATAAATAAGAAACTGGACAGCTTCAGTCTCAAAAATAGCTGTGCACTTTAAAAAGTATTTTTAATAATGTTGGCATCTTTAAAGCATGGTGGCAGGGAGTGTGTGTAATCCTGGACATGTCCATTGGCAGGCCGAAGTGACTTAGCAAAGCAGAAGAAAGGAGAGCTGACAGGAAGGAAGAAGTCTTTGAGTCTGATTTAGAGCCTGTTCAATCCATGTAAAGGCTTCCACTTCAGAAGTGCCGTCAGGCAGGTCCTTAATGCAAGCACAAGCCCAAGAAATGCGTGTCCCTGATAGCATGCACAGAAACAAAATGAAGCTTCCCAAAAGAAATGTATTCACTGGATTCTTCTCCCTCCTTTCAGCTCCACATTTTGAAAAGCCTTAACAACTGTTTCTTTACATAGCAAGGGCCATGATTTGCCACCAAACCTCCGCCCCTGCCAGTCTAGCTGTCTGCATCTCAGAAATATTTTACCGTCTGCAAAACAAAGTGGGAATATGCTTCACTTTCTGGTAATGCATCTGCTGTTTTGTTGTTTACAAAGCACATAGCTACATTATATCCTACGTAGGGACACAAGTCCTCATAGTATTAGAATGCAAATATTTTCACAATAATTTGAGTGCAATACTGTGATGTCTCAGCTAGCTAAATTAATCAGTGACAGGTAAAATACACAGAGCTGCAGTTTAATGAAAATTCAAATCAACACTTTACTGCATCGACGGGCATTTTTGTTTAGCCTTCCAAAGCTGTGAGAAGTGGCTGCAGCTCAAAGACATGCCGGCTTTGACAAGTCACCTTGAACTTGAGGAGGGCCACATCCTGTAATGCCGACTCCAAACAATGCAAACACTTAGGGTGGCTCCATTCTGCCCTCAGTGACCCTCACAAATTTTTTCAGCCATGCACAACTTGAACAGAGATTGTTCCACTGGGCCCAAAGCCCAAACCCATATTTTGCCAGAAGGAACAACTTCCTGAACCACCACCTGATCCTGTGACAAGTGTCATGAAGCACCCTACTCTCCCTCTCATCTCCAACCCATAATTTAGGAGTAGTCACAGGGAAGAGGACTTCAGAGAAGTGTTCCAAGTCTAAATCACAGGAAAATCCAATAGCCTTTCAGTGTGTTTTGTGCTGCATTGCCACTCAGAGCTGCTGGGAAAAAAATACATGCAGCAGACCTAGGCACCTCTTACAGCAACTCTGTGAAAATGCCCTTTAATGTTCGTGCTCAAAAGGAAGCTTTTTACTGCAACAAGTAATCCAGCAAATGGGGCATTTCAGAGGGTGTACATCTGGCAGAGCTCTGGTAGCATGCAAGGAACATAAAAACACATCAGGGCCCATCTCAGACCCTCTTTCTTTTCCATTTGGCAAAGAGGTTCTAAACAACTCTCCAGTAATTGAGGTCACGGATGGTTAAATGCTGTATTGCCCCAAGCTTGAATCACTGCAGCAACTTTTTCCTGCTGGTGCCAGCTCTGCTTTCTAAGTGGAATGAACAGAAGATATATGGAAACTTAAGATAAATAATCATAATAATACAAAAATGAAGTTAAGCACAATCTTTCCCTGCCCAAGCCCTCCCCATCCAAAACTTAGTCACCCATTTTGTCAGCACCCCTTCTTCACCATCATTAAAACTTAAAATACTTTTATTTGATAAGAAAAATTATATTATAGTTTTCTTAATAATAAAAAAAAATAGAATGAAAAAACTTCTCCAGTCAACAGCAAAGCACAAGACAGTAAGGCTTCTCCCTCCACATGACTGCAGGACATGGTATGAGCACATGCACAGGGCTATGCTTAACAGTGCCTAGAGGGAAACACAGCACTTGACACAGAAGGAATCCTCCGGGCAGCTGAAAATTTTATGATCCCAGACAATGCTTATTAGGAGACCACTTTTTCTTGCCTAGCCCACACACACACTTCCTTTCACCATATAAACAAATGCAGCTATTGTAGCTGCAGGGGAGGAACTGTGGTGCGAGGAGTTACAGAGGAAACAATGACTGTAGCCACTACTGCAGATACACTGGAGCTTCAATATCTTAAAAGCGACTCACCAACTCGGAATGTCAACATTTCTGTCTTTAAAACACAATCAAACTATTTTTTTGTTTATAACACCAAAAAAATTCCACGTCCTGTAGAAAATAGCTTATGTCATTATGTGTATATACATCTTAGTTCAGCAAAACATGATTTTGGCAACACTTTCTTTTTTTTAATAATAATAAGAGTTCTAGCCAGTCCCCCCTTTCCCTCTTGCATGGGATTGATTTATAGCTGTTGGTTTTGCATCTGTTTGGTTTAAGGTGTTCACAAGCTGGTTTTGCTGTTGAAGCTAAGCTGCAAAAATTTCAGGGGTCAATGCTGCTCAAAACAGGATGGGACAACCCTTCATATGCTCTGCTGTAGTTGCATTTACCTC
This sequence comes from Prinia subflava, assembly GCF_021018805.1. Taxonomy (NCBI): domain Eukaryota; kingdom Metazoa; phylum Chordata; class Aves; order Passeriformes; family Cisticolidae; genus Prinia; species Prinia subflava. The sequence continues at coordinate 19,848,773 of NC_086250.1, read as the reverse complement.
CCTGATAATAGGGGAAGGGGCTTTTGTTTTTGAAACAACAACAACAAGAATACAAAATACTCTCTTTTGTTCTGGGGTGACCCAGAACTTTAAATGTTCTGTTGCATTCACACTATGACTGAATTAGCAAGTTCAGTCAACAATGCTTTTACCAGATGATGTGGTCAGACACACCAGGTAAAGTCTCCCACTGCTGGAGTCAATCATATTGCCAATCTCTCCTATAGAGGAGGATTTCTTTTGGATGTCATTTTGTCCAGAGTTTAGGCTGGGTTTCTTTTCATTTTGCTTTGTTTGCCTGAATAATCTGATTAATGAGATCTGTTTCCCTTAAAATAGATTTTTCTATGTATTTTCAGCACTTAGTGCATGAGGAGGAGTGATGGGAAGCCAGCACATAGAATACAGTGCCTAATTGGCATAGTTTTTAGATTTTTGTTTTCCTAAAAAAATAGAGATTATATTGCTACAGCTAATGATACACGTAAGAGAGCAAGAGCTCCATCTTTTATCTTTTTTTTTCTTTTTTTTTCCCTCCCAGTTTTCCCTCTGGTGTGCAAAAGTAAGCTCACAAATGTTGTCTGATCAAAATGAGTGGTATCAAAAAATGGAAAAGGTGATTACAAATTCAGTAAGGTAGCACAGACTTTTTTCTTTCCTTTCTTTTTTTCCGTTTCTTTTTTAAGTGTTCGAAGTGCTAGAATTTGCATGAAAATAGGCACTAATTTCATTGTCATCATCACGATCTGGTAAGAGTTAGTGTCCAAAGGAAGATCAGCCACAAGTAAGGGAGAGGGGAGATAAGGAAAGGGAGAGCTGCTCAGGGATCTGTGGCATTGATTATCGTTTTGTCTGGAGGTGCCCATCCTCTATACCAGCTGCAGTAGCCTTCCGCCCTCTGGATGCAGGCATAGTGCTTTGCTTGATATCCCAAGTGGCCGAAGTTGGAGAGCATGTCTGTCCAAATGCACTCATTCTTCGAGGTGGCAAAGCAGGGCAAATAATAGCAGGGCCTAATCTGCAATTGGAAAGAGAAATCAGGTAAGGCGACATGTAAAAACAACATTATATAAAATGTCTTTTTAACAGAGACAAGCGATTCAAAATTCCACTGCCCCAAACCTTGCTTACAAATCCAAAATTCAGCCTCAAGTTCTGTAAGCACGTAAGTATGTGCTTAGCTTCACAGACACAGCTAATTCCGTAGTCAAAAGGGCTTTTCAGGTGCAGAAAAGTTGAGCTTATGTCTATGTTTTTGCAGGCCTGATGACATGTGCAAAAGTCTTAGTTCCACTGCCAGGCTGTGGAGTTTTAAGTACTCAAAATGTTTACACAGGAAAAAAGCTGGACATATCTTGCCAAGCCTTTGGTACCTGATTTCATTCACCTGCAAATGATTCTGCATATATTCTGAAAATCTTCCCCAATCCCAATTAAGTCAGAGACGTTATTAAAGGCATAGACTCTGCATTTATATTTGATTGTCTCTTCTCTGGTCTCAACACTAAAAATGAACTTTACTACTTTTCTGTAAAAATTGTTGTCCATTTCTCTTCCTGGCTGTTCTCTGGCACCACTGAGTATTACCAGCCAGGAGAAACAGAGTTCTTGGGCTTGAATGTCTGAATGCCACCTTAGAGACACACATACCTTGCAGCCACAGCCTAGGTGGTAACGGTGGTTCAGTCCTTTGCGCTGGGACAGAGTCAGACGGTCCCATTTCTCATACCAGTTGCACAGGCCAGTGTAAACCTTCCCCTCATACACTCGGCCTTGAAAACAGACACATGGTCACAAGTTAGCACTTCTCAGCTCAAGCACTTCTCTCATTTCCTGATGCTGCTAATGCTCTCAATATGTTTGGCTTCAGCCACTGCTCAGCAAATGCTTTCTTTTTATTAACTGGTTCATGAATCTCTGGCGAGCAAGATAACAGCACTTCTGAAAGTCAGGAGTGTTGTGCCAGCTGAGAGCACCACCAGCAACATGCAGGTTAGTAATGCTGTCCAGCTCCTCTTAACAACAGAGCAAATGAACTGACACCTTCCCTACAAACAAGACTTGGCAACTGCCACATGGCCATCCCTCTACATCCCCCTATTGCAGCAGCCTGCATTTCTCCAGCCCATTCCAAAAATGACCTTCCACTTCTGACACAGCCCAGTAGCATCCAGTTCCCTGTGACAGACATCCCAGCTCAGGGATAAATTGAGAGCCATGAGCTGTCATACAACATTACTTATCACAGCATGTCTGGGTATAAGATACACTTCAGGAAAGAGAGGGACATCTAGAGAGTGAAGTGACTCTCAGAGTCACTCAGAGTAGAGTACAGAACACCAGAATACTGTTGGCCATCTTAACACTTAGGAAATTATGAACAGAGCTGTCTATACCACTGCGCATGTCCTCAGCAGGTGGATGTATAAAACAGAAGAGGTTTTGTTTATAGAGTAAGTACAAGGTCCTTTACCTGTAATCAGATATTGGTACTTGTTGACCTCCAGCTTGACTCCACAAAGACTCTCAGAGGCTTCTGTGTAGATGTACTGAACATGTGGCATTATCTGGAAACCCCTGTACATCTAGAGAAAGAACAAAAATGCTTTAAGTAATCTTAAGAGGACAAATTTCACTTCAGGTTCTTTACAATCTACATTCCTAGTTTGTGGTGGTAAACAATAAATTTTCTCGTTTTTACAAGAGTGAAAGAATAATGACACTGGCTGGACTTGTGGAAGTCTCCCTACCACATCTGTTGGTAAAGCAGAAAAACCACCTGCTAATAAGCCATTGCAATTCAGCACAGGGATGAGTTTTTCTCCTTCATATTAGTTCCAGTGGCACTGACTGAACAAAGTGCCAATGCTGCAGACTCTGCCAACATCCTGAATTTTTTTTTCCCTTTATAAAGGTTATAATTAGGGAGAAATAAAATTAGTTCAAGCTTGGAATCTTTCTCCTCTATGTGATTTAAACAATTTCTTCCAAACTAAGAGGGTTTTCTTTTAAACAATTACCCTATTTTCCAGTGTTGTTGCTGTAAGAATTTCAAACCTTTGGCGCCTGATCTAAGTCATCAAGGCAGACACTTCCTTCTCAAAGGCGTAGCACATGCAGCTCCTGCTGACCTCAGCAAGGACTTAATGTTTCTCTAACTCAATTAATGCAGACATTGAATTCTACACCATCTTCTAAAATTAGTCCCATACTGATGGGCGCCATAAAGAAAATATCATACATAATTCCTCTGCACTCCTCCTTCATAATCTTTCTTCCAGCTCAGTTTAATTGAAACACGAGCCCACACATACACCAGCAGTTGGATTCAGTCAGAAATTAGCACATGTCCCCATCTGACCTGGCCTTACTGCTGCAATTTAGAGAAACTCATGCTCACCTGTTAGCAGCATAATAAAGTCTGCATAGCAATAAACAACTACATGTGTACATGGGACCCATTAAGCATATCTCATTTTTGAAACACAGAGGATTATTTTCCTGAGAATTTCATCTTTAAAATTTGTTTGTCTTTTCAAAGCATTCAGTCACTCTTTCTTCCCTGACAACTCCACAAACAGCCAATATTTAGAAGTTAAAGAAGAAACAATACAAGTCAGAGAGAATCATTTTCCTGGCATTTCCCAGACTATCTTTTTCTCTCTCATCTTTACTGAGAGACAGCACATTCACATTAAGTTCAGTAGTTAATATTAATTATTTACACAACAGAGACTCAAAAAATCCCAAACAATGCCAGAGGGATAGATCCTTGCTGCTGTGTCACCTAAGCTGTAGTATTCTTCTCCAGGCTGCATTCTATTCCTTAAAGTTCCCTATTACCCCAGGGTACTTCACCATTCCCCCACCTCCTTTAAAAACAACAAATCTTCTTTCTGAAAGAACATCTGTTAATTTAACAGACTTTATGCTAGGCCCAAATACTTAATACAAAAACATAAAAACTTACTACTAATTCTGCTATGCTGAGGGGCAAAATTATCTTTGGAGCATCTACGGAATGTCAGTCAGGTGAGTTTTTTTCTTCTTAGATAGATTCCCCTAATCAGTATGATCTGGTAACAGTGTCACAACTCAGTAACAGCACTGCTGGGTACAGTAAAAGACACGGTAAAGAGTTTGCATTTTCCAGCCTTTCTTCTACACCCAGCTAATATGCAAGGAAAGTATTTTTTTCAATTAATCCTACCGTATCAACAAAAACTCACAGATCATGCTTGAAATATGACATTGTATCCATAAGTGGCCAGTGGAGATGGAAGAATTGAACTTTACCTAATCTCTGCTTTATCCCTGCAATTTTCTTGGTATCAGATGACCTACTCAGATTTTCCAATCCAGTCAACATAGCTGCAGATCTAGATTCTGGCACAAGCATCCTGTCTGTCCTTGGATGAGTTATTTAGCCCTCAGCACACTTTTGTTTCTTGCTTCCCAAGGGTACTGTGAGGAAAGGCACATAGAATAAAGGTCACATGTCCAGACCTCTTTCTAGTGGGTGTCACACCAAGAAGCTCAGATAACAGTATCTAAGCAGATAAAACTAGCTAAGATAACAGCTGGGGCTGCCCCGTCCCTCCAGGCAGTGCATTATCAACACTGCAGTGAGCTGCACACTGTGCATGACAGTGCAAGGGATCTGTCACTCACAGTGCTGAGCTCCCAGTCATGTTGGGTTAATTAAGTATCTCTGTTATATGGTCTGCTCACGGGCATGCACACTTGGAGCCCTTTCTTCCTCTTGTCCACAGGGCTATGAGCTACACTAATCATTCCCCTGGGAAGCTGCTCAGGTCCTTCCTACAGGGCTCTTACAGTCATCACTTTTCACATCTTCTGATCCATCAAGCCCAACATGACTTCCTAGGAAGTAGCCAGTGATGCTGAACTGGGGCTTGTTTTTCAGCTCTTGGACCTAATTTCCTGCTCACATTACCATCAGGGCCTCCACTGTCAAGGCTGCTAAAGAAAGCATGCTCAGTGTCCCAAAAAGCACTTCCACTCAGCCCTCAGTGACCCACATCGATGGCAGCCACTGCCACGCTGACTGAACCCATGCTGGGGGAGACAGGGCCTCCCACACATTCTGATGACTGAACAAAATTCACCAGGAGGACCTCAGTTCTCAGGGAAGAAAAAAGAAGTCTGGCAAGGGGGAATCTTCTACAGATGCCCACTGTTAAAACAAATAAAACAATACCTTAAGCATTATTTTTGGATATGCAAAGTGTCTTGGAAGTGCTGTTAGATAAGTCAAAAGAAACCCACCCATAAAGCTAGCCTCTCTTTAACTGCTACCCTCGGAGTTCTCCTGTCCCCACAAATGTGTATTTTTGGAAGTATAATAACAGGGAATAAAGTATTAGCAAGCATGACATGGTGATGTCTGTTAGTGCTGCTCTGTTTCTGTCTGAGTCAGCAATCCCCTTAGCAGCCTCCATACTGCTTCAGAAATGCACAGCCAAATCCTGTGGTGGTTCCTGCTGCTTAAACAACTTCACCCTGTAAAACTATTCATGATGTTCCTCCCTCTATTCCCTCCCATGTGAGGCTGCACCAGATATCAAGAGCTGGGAGTCACACCTTGCCTAACCTTCAGCTACCTAAAAGACAGGCAATTCACAGGAATTAGGCATCCTCTCTAGTTGAATGCCAAGAACAGACACCTCCAGAACAACTCAGCCCATCCTAAAATAACTGCCTACAACATGTGGGCTGAATTACACTTTAGTAGTTCCTCTCTCTACCCACTGACAATTAAGAGAGCAGGCAAGACTCAACACCTCATTTTAGTCTGTCTAAAATTAAACTAAATTAATCCTACCCCACTTCTTTCCTCTTGGGACTATCACATTTCCCCCCCATAGAGTCATTTTACAGATAAGCAACAAACCAAGGAAAGTCTCCTTGCTTCTGGCAGCCTGTGCAGGGTGCTGCCATGGTCAACCGGGATTGTTTGTGCTCATGGAGGAGAAATATCTTATCTCCTTGTTTCCTTTGCAGTTTCCTGAAATAGGCTTGGGCCATTCTCAGAATGCACTGCAAGTTCACAGAACACATAGAGGTTAGATCAGTCCTGTGCAGATTTATGACACGTGACCTCAAAGTAGTATTATATTATTTGAGAATGCAGTGGGGAGAGGCAGAAGCTTCTTGGAAAAGCACAAGGCTACATCAGACAACAAACCTGAACTCTAGAAGGCCTGGCACTGTTCTATCCCTGTGGGCTGACCATGTGCTCCAGTCCAGGCCCCAAGCTGGTTTAGTTGTGAAATGCAACAACTACTTCAGGAATGTTAGTGAGATCAAAAATCTAACCAGGCAAACTCCAAGGAGCCCATGAAAGAACTACAGAGATGGTTTGTTGCCCTTTAAGGCTTTCAATGCTTTCCACAGGCAATTCGGCACACACTGATAGACTAAATGGCTTTTTTATTTTTGACCTGCAGGGACAGAAAGGTTTACGCAGACTGACATGTTAGTTTTATCTTCAGAGTTGTTCCCATGTAGCTGTGCAGAGCCATAGGCCTCTTTAGTTCTCTTTTCAGCAGGAGTACAGTCAGCTTTCATTGGCGCAAACAAGGGAGAAATTTGCCGTGTCACTCTGAACTCCCCCACTGCATGGATCTTAATCCCTCTTTATACTGAAGTCTCTAAGCTCAGCAGAAAGACAGCCAGGTTTCCAAAGAAGACACTTGGTTTGTTTGTTTGTTTATGAAGAACTATGTCCTCCGGACATTCCAGTCCTACTGAGCACTTTGCTTCAGGTTCCTTCCTGCCAAAGGTCACAGTTAAATGTCCAGTGCAACATCCCACCAGCCCACCATCTAGGCAGCAGACATAAGGGCAGTTTGGCCAACACATGATTTCCTCTTTAAAATCCTTCTTGCTTTTGTTGGACACATAACTTCCTAACAAAACACTGTGAAAATGCTCCCACAGAAAGGCCCTGTGCTGCAGAATAACCCAATGAAAACAGCCAGGGCAGGCTCAGGTGTCTTAGTTAGAAGGGCAGTGTTCTGAGTGGTAAAGGATAGGAGTTCATTTTGGAGACTACCATTATTCTAGATCACTGTTCATGGTCATATGTTAGACAGGAAGCACCAAACTCTTGGCACTGAGAAGGAGGAAAAGTAGTGGTGCAGGACAGATCAGGATGAAATCAGAAAGAGAAGCTGATGAAGCCACTGCAGCATGTGGACACTGAGTAGTTTTGTGAAGCAAGGTACACTAACTGAGGTGGAGAGTGACAAAACTGGAGAAGAACAGCACAGCGTGCTGCAAGCCTGACAAAGCCAACAACAGCCATTAAAAAAAAATGGCAGCGTTGTCTCATTATTGCAAATATAACCAGTTGCCTTTTTCTTTTTACAAATATATATTTCTTTTGGAATCTTGCAGAGAAATTTTTAAGGTTAAGAAAGTCAACAAGCCCAGCACCTCACACCCTCTTATTCAAAGTGCAGACATTCCACTCTTGTGGAAGAGCCATGCCAGGACCAGATTTGGCTACGTGCATGGTTTTGTGACAGCTTATGAAACAGGCTTTGGTCTCCTCCTCCCTGCTTTCGTGCTTAGCTATAAACTGCCTTATAAAGAGAGTTACTGTTACAAGGCAGGCAAGTGACTGGTTTTTTCTGAACCTTTACTTTGTCTAATATGTTTCAGATTTCTGCAGTCTCTGCCAAGCTTTTCCATTCCCTTTCTTTTTTTTTTTTTCCTAAAGACATAAACCAGTCTTATGACTGGAATGGCATGGCCAAGAAAAACAATCTTGGGCTGATTTTTAGCATTACATAACAAGGGGGCAGTTTAAGAAAAAAACCCAAGTCCAAAGCAGCAGGTTGAGTGCAGTTTGTGCAGCAAAGAATTAGAGCTCTGAAGAAACTAAAGAAATCAAGCAACTGGTATGGTTCTACCTCTCTTCATGTCTGAGTCAATACTTCACAGCTCTTCTAAGCCAACAATATTTAAAAGCTACAATGCTCCATTTAGCTTTATATAAAGAATCACTATATGATTTTAATTTGTTTTATACATGGAAAAAATGCCGTAACCCCAACTGGTGGTCCCAAAGAAAGCAAGGAAAGAAGAGAAACAAGCACTCTCCCAAGGCTGTCAGAACCCCTACGATAATTTCCTTCTTTGATTTAATGAAAGTGCTGCACAGAAAAGCTGGCATTTACAGTCTTAACACTGTGCATGTTGAACAAAAAACACATCTTCAGTAGCTAGAGAAAATCATCTGGAATCTTTTACTACCAGAAATCTACAAATAATGGAAGAATTCAGCACTGTATTCAGCACTGTATGTCAGGAATGATCTCTTCCTGCTCCCTTCCCTTCTTCAGGTAAGTTTCTACCAATTGCTGGTTTCCTTCCATTCCCTATGGCCAGTATAAAAAGTGGAGGTGCTGCTAAGTATGCAAAGTGTTTGTTATTATGTGTTAATTAGATTCCTTACCATATCTACTATCCTGTGGGAAATGTCTACAAACATACCTTCATCTGCTTGACCGTGTATCGCATCGTTCCAAAAGGTCCATCTTTCATGAGCTTCTTTCCCACCACTTTAGCTCGGATCACTGTCATAAGGGAAGAAAAAATACAACAAATTACAGACAGCTTTACACAACATTCATGCTATATCCTCCACTTAAAAAAAAAAAAACAACAAAACACAAAACTGTTTAGATAAATTATCCCATAAAATAAACAAAACTCCTGGCCAACCTTCCACTCAATTTATTCCAAATCTCATACACAGTGAAGGCATGCAAAATGGGACAGCAAAGCAGGTGTTTATTAAGAGGAAATCTATTTCTGTGTGAAGAATAAGTATTATTTGTGGTTAAGTCTCACTGAAATCTGCAGAGCAGGCTGTAGCTTGGGACCAAGACAGATTAAAATCTTTCCACCAAACCAAGTTTGTGATGTCTTAACTCTCAACATACAGGATGATGTTCAATAGGATACTACTTTTAAATTGTTCTTTGTATGCCCAATGCAACTTGTGTTTCCCAATAAACATAACTCAGTACAAGGCACTGGAATATCCCATATCTGGATTTCATTACAACTGCCATCTTTGAGGTACCACAAAACTAACAAATGCTCCCTTGAACAAATAGCTACTGTGTGAAACCAGATTATTCAGCAACCATCAAATGCCCAGTAAAAGCTGCCAGGCCAGCCAGAAGTCACCAGGAAGACAAACTAAAGATGACCAATCAGATCTTATGTACACTGCACTGCATTTCCTCATGGATACCAACGGACAGTGTGTGCTCTGTGGCACAAGAACTGCCACTGTACCACAGATGCCTCACAGCAAGGTCAACTGAGCCCAAGCCACCACAGATGAGGATTTTGAGGTCCCATAGATAAGTATTTATTTTTTATCTAGTGGGAAGTTTACAGTCAGTGCTTAATGAAGGGTTCTCTTGCTCATCCATTTTTGGGGCATTCCATACATACACAAAAGAAAATTTAAAAAACTGTTCTATCAATCCTCTTTGAAAAAAGTTCTGCAACCACGTGCTCCTCTCAGAAGAGAAGCAGAGCTCAGGGACAGGGCAGGCATTATCCATTTTAATCACAGAAAACCAAAAGGAAAAAATGCAGGGAGGCATAGAAAGGCGACAAAGAGGCAGAAGCAGGAAAACACAGTGAGTTACAGCACTAACAGCAGCAACAAAGTTCAAGGATACGTTTTGCTGAATATAAAGGACATTAAACAAACATCTTAGCTTATTTAGGTTTCAAATCTGTAAAAGCCCACTGAAAGGAATGGGGAAAAGATAAGACTAAGGGGTTTTTTACTACCTAGGTCCAACTAAGGAGGCAAAAAGCTTGTCCCAGCTTTCGGAATAATCAGAACAGATTTAAAAGAACAGATAGGTCTGGTTTTACACACCAGTTCCTGGCCCTTGTTCCACGAAGGTGGTGTGAAATGAAGACAAATCCAGTCTGCTCTGATTTATATCCTGTGCTTCAGTCAGATTTGTCAAAGAAATTTTAAACTAGGTAAGACAATCCTGGCTGTGATTCAAAGAACCATTAAAATCTTCATTCATTGAGTGTAAAACTTGCATTTTTTTAACTTCTATTTCCCAATGACAGTAAAAGCAATTTCATTGATTCTTCTATTTAACAAGTTGTTCCAACTTCTATTTACTCTCATTTACAAACTTTAGTAGCTATATTGCACCATGTGTTTGAGGACTGCAAATATCTTCAAAGAACTAGCTTCCTTTACTTGCTGCCCCCAACCACCACACTGGAGTCTATGGCAGAGAGCATCAAGTCTTATCTTCATCTGCAGATACAATGCAATTGAGAAAACTAGTGTTTGCCCAACACATCTAAAACCAACCAAAAAAGATCTTGTATCTTATTGACAATGATAAGAAATACACTAAAAGGCAGTAATACAAAATGCTAGGGTTTCCAAAGCAGAACACAGTTAGCATAGAAGATCACAAGCACATTCTCAGCTTCTGACAAAATACCTGAAAAACCATTTTCTTCATGTATTTCACTCCTAGCTTGTCAGTCCTTTGACTTTAGTTAGGGTATCACAGCCATTTCAGACAGAAGCTTTGATTTACGGACTTATCAACAACTTCACCAAATATTCAAAATGCATATCTCCACTAGAACGTAAGAGCATTCTGATTTCAACTAATACCCTTGCAAACAAGTAGAAGTATTTTCCTATTATTGTTCCCCAATAAATTTGGAGAAGAACAACCATCATAGCAAATTCACCTAGAAAAGCCATGACAAACCTTAGTGTGGGCTGTCACTTCAAGCCTTTTGTAAGAGGGTCAAGCCCTCAGTTTTTCAGAAAATTTGCTTTTATCACTCCAATGGTAACATTTCTAGCTATGTTCTTTTCTTTACTGAAGAGCTAGAAATGAAAAAAATAACCCACCCTGCATAACTTTTCTGATATTAAAGGAAAAATCAAGTTGTTAGCCAAGTAGCAGAGGATATTCCAAGTTAAGTCTGTCACTGTAATTTGTGAGTTAAATTCCCATCTCTGAGGACAAGATGCATCTGAGCCACTGGAGAGAAATGCTGGATGGACAGAACTGCTCAGAGGTTGCTCTTGCATGTGTAGCTTCACCCCTTGAAGGCTCCACACATGAGAGCCACTTGTACACCTTGCTCTGAGCAGAGCTCCACGCTGCACATCTGTAGCCACGTGCTTCCCAGTCCCTATCTTTGCTCCTTCAAACCACCACTCCCAGTTATACAGCTGGGCCACTCTTCACACCTGGCCAGAAAATGAAGAACATTGTTCCTGACTGAGCAAGGACCATGCATAATTGCCAGAGGAACTTTTCATCCTGTGTGAATTATCCTGAAATTTACAGCATATCTGTTGCAAATTCAGTCCATGTTAAGTTAATGAAGTCAACTGTTTACTGCTGCAGACTGCTACTTCTTGAGCAGAACGAGGCAAAAGGTACTGTGACTGCTCTCCTGAGCTCCTCCCTTCTCCTTGAAGCTCTATTACCATCCTGCTATTACTGATGGGAAACTTTATCCCACACAAGTGGTCACCAAAATAGCTGCATATTTTTAAACCGCAATTCCTTTGAAGCACTGCCTATGAAAATACTCCAAGATGAATGTTTCTCAGTACTTTGGGGTTTCAGGTCAGGTCACTTTGTGGGACTGAAGCAGTTGGCAAGGTCTCATGAGTGATTCGTAATTATTTATGAAAAGCTAAATTAGACAAGGATATAAATCTTTGTAAGATAAGCGTGGCAGCCATGCCATGATACAAAAAGGAGAACACATATGTACTGCTTCTTAACATTTGACATGATTAAAAAATTAAGGAGGAAACATCCCCTTATGAAAGGAAGGAAACCAGGCTTTTAGTTGATACTCTAAAAAAATATAATGAAAATAATAACCTGCTGTGTTTGAGTATTCAAGAAATGCGTGTAAGAATGCATCACAAATTATTAGTATATTTATCTCTTTTCCCTGCCTTGTTTGTGTTTTTCGTTTGTGGGTGTGGATTTTTGGGGTTTTTTTTTGTTTATTTGGGGTTTTTTGGAGGGTTTTTTTGTGGTTTTTTGGGGTTTTTTGTTTTGTTTTGTGTTTTGTGTTTTTGTTTTTTTTTTTTAAATGTAAACTAGTTTGGTAGTTAGGAAAACAGAGACGGCTCCGATTTGCCAGGACTAGTATAGTGCGAGCAGCTACTGGTTTGTGTTTCTCTGGCATCCCTAGTGTGGTACAAACTGTCTGCAGGTGCAAGAATACATATAAATACAGGCAAAATCACCTACATCTTTTCGAGATATCACTGGATAAGGTCATATAAAGGCAAACAAATCAGAATGGGCATACAAGAAAAAGTGACCTTTTATTTGCCCATATGCATACATATCTAACTCCTGTACTCTTTAACTTATCACTTACTCCATGGCCATTTTCTGAAGGATTCCAGGGAGAATAGGCCTAAAGGCCAGATATGAAGCAGAAGAGGATGTTGACTTTACATCTGAGATGGCAGAAGGCATTCTTTTCACGAGTCAAGGAGCAGAAAAACAGGCAATGAGAGATTAAGACATGCATTTGCCAAGCTGAGGAAACAACAAGGTGAAAAGACTTGTAGCTACCAATTCCATGCAGGCACACAGTAACTACTACAGTAGTTACTAGTAGTTATTACAGTAACTACTATGCGGTAGCTCTTTTTCCCCAACGGACAAGCAACATCCAATGTCCTGGTTCAATCCAGCCCGTGTCCTTTATCGGGACCAGCCACTAGATGGTGACCCTGTCCCAAATCTTACCTTCCCCTGGTGAGAGGGCAGTGGTACAGACCCAGGCTAACACCACCAATCCCAGCTGCATGCTCAACTGCACCATGAGAACCAGATGCTTTCATGCAAGTGGGCTGGTTGTCATCCATAAACAGCATTTTAAATAGAGGCACACCCTTCAGAGACCAGGATTTGCTCCAAACCCATTTCCCTTGTGACCAATTACCAGGAACGGCTCAGGAGGGTAACGACTGCTACACTTCTCATTATTGTTTCAAGGATTTATTTTATTGGTGTGCAATATGAGTAATTTTAAGTGAGAGCTTTAGCTGAAATGCATGCTCACTGCATTTAAGTGAGTGAAGGATGTGGAGGACTTGTTGTTTACTAATGGAGACACACGGGACAAGTTATTCTCCCAGGCCATTCTCTGACATCCAAATAGTGGCTAAATAAAATATATAGGAAACAGCAACATGACTGGGAGGCTGAAGAAAAGCTCCTTCTGTCCTGAGGCCACTGACTTCACCAACACCTAAAAACACTGCTTTAACATCAGATACGTGGCATGCCAAGGAGGATGGTTGCCATTTTATTAATCCAAGGACTATATGAGGGTTCACTTTCAAGAGCCATTTACTGAGACCTTTCTCACCAGCTTTACTAGCAGCTCTCCCATTTGATCTGCCTCACAAGAACTCCTTTCTGTACTGGTACATGTTGGAGGGCTCCCATCACACAGGGCTAAGGCAGCTGGTATGTTTTAGACTCCTGAGTATACTTAGCACACTACTGAAATATTAGTGTCATTTATGGGGGTGTCCCCTAATGTGGTCAAGATAGGATGCTTTTACACACAGACTTTCTAGCACTGGTGCTGATGGTGCTGCTAAGATGGAGTTGCTGTCTCCCTTGTTCACTCTCTCAAGATGCATTCCTTTTCCCACTCCCCCAGCTGATCTGTTAACAATTACTACCAACACTCTTGGCTGCCCTAAAACCAGAAGACCATAACTAATGGTGGATTGTGTCCTTTGAACTGGAAGTATGGCCCAACTGTATGCAGCCTCTTGGGAGGCTCTATTAAATTGCCTGGCGGCTGCAGGCTTCTATGAACAGCAAGTAGCTGGTGCCTGCTTTAGGAGGGGGAAGAGATAGCAGCCCTTCACCCATTCTTCCACTTCCACAGGCAAGCAGAGTGGAGTGGGAAATACTGATTACAGCAGGGGATTTATGAAGAGGGGAAAAAAACAGAAGCCTCCAGCCAGTTTGATGATCTGTTAGTACTGAAAGTAGCTTTCACCTCCATAACCAAAACAGAATTCTTTTACAAATCAGAGTGTTGAATTTGAAGGCTTCTTGCAAAGCACAATAAGGCTGAAAAAATACCACAGAAGAGCTTTCTTTTGCCTCATTCCATCATGACCTTCATCCAAAGCCAAAAATGGCAAAACAAACCCCTTTTGCTTTGTCTTTGAAGAAGTCAAATCCAGCTGTGCTGGTACACAGCATCACCAAAGAATATCAAGGAAGCAAAAAAAAGGTAGGGAAGTAAAGAGGTTCACTGCTGGTTGCCTTCCTCCCATACCCTGAACAAACTAGTTCCCATTATTGACACTCCAATTCTTGACTCCTCGTCTTTTCAAAGTGCTCTCAGGAACACTAATGGAGAAAAAGAGCACCTTTTCAACACCACTGACCTCTGCCACTCATTTGTCACATGAATATCACATTGTAAAGGACGTGTTTACATCAGCAAGTGTATTGGTAAATAATAATGAAAGTCTAAATAAAAACAAGAAAGCAAGACATGTATAACTTTTCTTCCCCTGTTCTAACCAGAATTATGACATTTACTTTCACTCTTTGTTTCACAGATTCAAAAAAACTTCCCCCATCTGTGGCATGGCAAGTCTATTTGAAGGCCACCCCCAAAAAAGTGGAAGGCAATTAAATGGGTTTGCCCAAGTCTACATAAAACAACTGACCACAATTACACTTGCTAAATATTAACCGCATTTCCCGTCCCTGCAGATTTCCTTGCCACTGAGAGTCTGTTTGCACAACAGTCTGTGCTGCTTGATTTCTAACACTGCAAAATAAGGAGTGATACAGCTTTTTCATACAAGATTTTGATTGTGTCGGACCTTCCATCACCTCAAAAAGTATAAACTGCTCTAGAAGGGGTTTACTTGGGAGAAAGTTAATCCTCCCAACAAGACCATAAATTAAAGAAACAAAAATGCATAAAACAGCCAGGCAGAGCTTGCTGGCCAAATGGTTGGCATTTCACCTGTAGCTTATTAACTGGATCCAACCTTTGTGATGGCAGCAGTATCAAGCATTTTTCTCCCTCCCTATATGGTGCATCTGATCCTATGGAAGTCCAAGCACCCTTTGAAATACGTTAGAATCAGAGAAAAACATCAGAACTCTGTTAAATAAGAACCTGCAATTCTCTTCTGAGCATTTCCTTCAGGTTCTTATATGCAACTTGGTCAAAGACTCTTCAACTTCCCTGCACTGCCCCTGCATTTAACTCCTGATGATAGTTCCCCTGCTTCACCATCATAGACACTGTTCGGAAGATAGTGGGAAGACTGAATGGAGAAGGAAAAATGGATGAATCTGAAATGCATGTATATCCATTTAGAAGTAGAATATTTTAGATCCATATGTAGTAGAATATGTAGTAGAATCCAAGTAGAATCTCTTAGATCCATATGTAGATGTTAGTAGGTGTAAAAACTAGCTTCAGGAAATACCTCATGAGTAACACAGAGAAGCTAAAGGAAGAAAAGAAGAGAAAAGCCCACTGTCTGTTGTAACCAGCTATTACATCTACTAAACTCAGTGAAGCCAGGTAGACATAAGAGATTAGCTAGATCAGGCAGAGTTGAGTTACTAGAGTTACGTGCATTGGTGGGTTAGCCTCACAGCTTGCATCAACAAAACATTCTAGGATTGCTATAGATCTAAGCAGAGACACTGTAGACTACGTAATGAGCATGCCTACAGCGTTGAGAACCCTCTGGTAAAATAAAAAGAGAAAATAATGTCATTCCTGCCAACTAAACATTTCTCTGTCTCCTTCTGGCAGGCTTTTTTTAACTTTCTACCTATATTTTTTAACTCATCACTGGAAGCTGAATTCAGGCATAATGAATAAAGGCAAAAGGCAGTAGGCAAAAATCAGAGAAAAGGAAGGAAAAATGATACAAGTGGAGAGAGGGGAAGGGAGTGCCTCATGTACAGAGCACAGTAGAGGTATCTCACATCTCTCTCCCAGGAGTGGTTTCAGCAGAGTGCATTTTGCCTCATTCTGTCTCTCTCGCAACTGCCAAAGGCAGAAATGCTTTCAGCCAAGGTTAGCAGTGTTGGAAAGATGGTTGTCAAAACCAACACACAAAAGCACTTCCAAAGCCAGCTTACAACAGTGGATAAAAATAACAAGCACATGACTCAGAGCAATACTCAGCTCAAAACATCTTTTCCATTTCCTTTTGTCTACATACAATTGGTGCAGTAGAATAAGATTTAGTTCAGCCCTCTCTCCAGTCAGAAGATCAAGTACTTCTCAACACAGTACATAGAGGACCAGGGGAAGCCAGGCTGAGACAAGGCTTTGGTTTCCCACAGTTCTTTGGAATTGTTCAAAGGAGCCACAGGTCTGAGCTTTCCACTCAGAGAATATGGCAGAGCTGATGTGAGACCAGTTAGGGGCAAATGGAAACCATATGCGACTTTAATGAAACAAGAAGCTGGTGCACATAAGTTACTGCTGCAGGAGCATTTACTGCCTGAAAGGAATGTGCATCTGGCATTGATCATTTCCCAACCCATCAAGTGAGCAGTAACATGGAAAGCAAATTGGAGCATATGATGAGAGATGAATTGCCTAAAGAGTACAGTTAGGGGAGCAGCCTCTGCAAGGAGAAAACATGTCCTTTGCCTGTGATTTAGTGATAGAGCTGTAAGTGAGGCTGATCTTCCACTTCCACAGATCATGATGATAAACTGCAAGAACAAGTGCTAAAGTGATTAAAATGGATCAAGTGATATTTTCAAGAACCTACTACGATCACAGAAATCCCATTCTGATTCACATGGAGCAGACCTTTTATCTCTTGAGATCATGGACACTCCTTAAAGAACAAAGTAGTGTTGAAACTATACAAGAGGAATACAGTCCTCAAATGTTGCTTTCTGGTGTACATCAAAATCGGTACACAATGAGATTTCTGGTTGAAGAGGCAGTATAGACACACTCGTGGGTTTTTTTGGGGTTTTTTTCATTTACTATAAATTACCTAGGAAGTTTTAGTTCAGCTGAGAAAGGGAAGTTCCCAGCCCACAAACCGTAGGTAAGTTGCTTTACTGGGCTGTGGTCCTTTCTTCTGTAGGCTGTTGTGTTACAGCTCGATATCAGGTTTCAGAACAAACCCACTGTCTCCACCAAGCCACCAAGAGGTGGCTCACACACATCGAAGAGGAGGTGACAGAAGATGCTCTGATCCAGCACTTAACCAGTGGAATGCCCAGGGCTTGAACCTGGTAGATGTTACTTGGCATTTCAAGTAATAATGAGACTTCTGCAAAACCAGACACATAGAACTGGCATGTCTTTGCTCCTTAGTGCTAGATTTCCCTTGGGGGATAACCAGAGTTAACAAGCATCATGAATTCATCACTGTAGTTTTTTAAGGATGCAACAGAAAAAAATCTGAGCCAAATCTGCCAATTTTTTAGCCTTTCTTAACCCACTGTGCAATCCACAAACCAACTGGGCACCAGATCCAAACACTTCAACAGGAAGAAGAGGAGGAAGAAAGACAGTCCTGCTAAAGAGAACATCTGAAGGCAGTTTTCATCTATGTATTAGAAATAGGGCATCTCTGACAGCCCATGTAAACCTTTCAAAAGAGAGATTAGCAAAAGCCAAGGCCTGGACACTCCCTGCTTCATCAGCTTACTTCAGAGGACTCTCCTTGCTTCAGCACCTTGCCCATCTGGGACCAGTGCCAGCGTTCTGCGAGGAGGCTGCACTCCACTGATCACATGGTTTATGCTCAATTTTGCACGTAGGAGCTAGAGAGGAAGAACTGTTTGGGAACATGTATAGATTTCAAGGGTACTGGGTGGGCCTGCAAATTCCTTCCTGCATTACAAAACTTGCACTAAACTGACAGGCTAAGCAGCTGTCCACACCACCAGAGAGGTATATATATTTAACCAGGTCAGGCCTACATGCTCTGCTCTGCAGCTCCTATTCACACTGGGCCTGACAGGACCTAGTATTTGGCCTGCCAGACCCTGGAATCAAACCTGCATTCAAACAATTTCCCCAGTGAAAAGAGTATCTCTGCCCACCATTCTTGAAACATCATTAATTGTTCTGAAGCTACCAGCATCTGCGGACTGTTTACATACACTGGACACGTCCATGACACAGTTCTGGTTATATCACAGTGCTTAAGGAATTTACTAATTGCCCATTTTATTGATGTGTGTTATGTAATCACAGTAATTACTACCATGTAGCTGATCTCAGGTACATGAAGAATTTTGCCCTGGAGTCTGAGCACCACTTAAAGCCTTAGGTGTGGCACTCCGATCCTGATTCCCTGTTTATTAAATCAAGTGGGAAGCCTCCCTGAGCCCTGAGTAAGCCACACATACAGGAGTTCCCAGCAGCTTACAGGTCAAGGTTAGGACAGGGCAGTCTGAATAATTTGCCTGCTTATCCAGAACTTTCCACAAGTCCATGTACTGCCCTATTGTAACTGCATTCCAAAGCATCATCCTCATTTTTTACCTTAGAAGGCCTAAAGAACTCAGTGTTGATTTGTTGTGAAAATCAGGTAAAAAAATCCCAATCAACCAAAACACAAAAACAACAACAAAAAAAATAAAACAAAACCCACCAAAACCACCAATTCTTTACACGAGCAACACAAATACTGCACACTGTGCATCCTCTGGCTCTGAAGACAGGATTTTCCCTGTGCAATGACACAGAGCACTGACAGCAGAAAAGGTAGATAGACAATGGCCAGTCACCTTTGTTCTTCAAACAGTTTGCTCAAACTGCCTGAGTGTCCTACTGACAGACTAGCCTAAGGTGTTCCATGGAAACTGCATCTCATTCTTCTACTACCCAAACTTTCTTCACACATACTTTTCATCAAAATTTCATGTCCATGAACAGTAGACCATAATCAAAATGGATTTCCAGAAGTAGTGTATCATTATCTGGATGCTCATATACATCCTTGGTGCTACCAATGACATATTAATGAGTTATGACTCCTATCCAGACTCCTGTAAGCACAGAGAACACACTGAATGGTTAACAGTACCTGTCCACCACCAATTGTTAGCTTGGTTTTTTTGCACAAGTATTTATACAAATTAAAGACTAACCCATGTTGTTTTATTCTTAGACAGTGCTGATAATAACTGGGTTTTAAATGGAAATGCTCAAGTCTGACCAGATGAATCTGATGGAGATTCAGTCCAAAGTGAATGTACCAGTCACTTAGCTCATCTGTGCTACTGGACTCTGACAGCTTCTCAAAGAATTCTTACTGAAAACTTGCATCAGCTTCCAAGCTGAGGGAGGCAAGCTTGCATTCCCGTATCACTTCTTAGATGTCCTTGTAACATTTTAGAAAAAAACCATAAAGGTCACAAGATATGGTTGGATAATCATTTCACAGCTGCCCTGGCACAAAGATGGCTATTTTTGAAACCTCTAAGGCCCATTAACTGTTTGGGAGGCAGCAGTTCTCTGGATACTGCAGTTCTGAATGTTTACAGAGAAGGGTAATCATTTCCAGGGTATCCACTGAGCCTGACTCTTTCCTGCCTGTCTCGGTCTCCTCAGACATTGCTGTAACAGGACTACTTTGGCAAAGTACTGAACCACACTCCCAAGAGCCAGCTTTTCTGGGCTGGAGTTAAGCTTGCACCTGGAACACAGGTGTAAGCTTGTTTAAACATTGACAGGGAGGGAACTAACAGAAATACAAGGAGAAATACCTTGTCTCAGTCCACTGGCAGCAACACAACCACAAAGCAAACTTGTTTGTTTATTAATGCAGTGCAAGGAGAATAGCCCATTGACAAGGCCTGGAACAAGCACAGGGAATCTAGGTTTGTGTTGTAAAGGGAATTCTCAGCATTCAGGAAAAGCAAACTATAAACCTAGAAGGACTGATGAACTGGAACCTCTCCCACCTTGAGAGGTAGCATGTAACCTGATCAAAATCATCACTTCCAGAAGGGGAGGCTGTTATTGTTAAGCCATCAGGGATGTTTTTGGAAAGGCTTTTTCCTGACAGGGACCATGGCTTTACATAAGGCACAAATTTCTAAGGAAAGTATCAACTTCAGCAAAATGGGTTTTTTCATTTTTTTCTCTGAAAATTTTTGACCTATTTTTAATATATTAATTAATATAAAAATATTAATATATTTTTAATAATTGCATCAGCAATTCTCTTCAACTGCACTTGAAGTCTCAATGCTGAGGTGCAATGACACCTTCATTCAAACAGGACATTTTGAATTAATCCTTCAAAACATTAGATTTAGATGTACCTCAATCACTCTTCCCAGAAAATGCCATGCTGAAAACTCCAATATTATCATTTTCGCTCATATTTCAGATGGAATAAACTTCCACCATTTCAAAACTCTGTATGAAGCAGAAATTCTGACCTTCTTCAGCAGGTTTCTAGCCTTCTCCTTCACTGTATAAATCAGGCAACAACAACAATCTCTAATAATAGAAGTAAGAGTAATTCCATTTTTCTCCTCATTTTTCAGACATGGCAAGTAAATTCATACCAATGAGAGCTGCAAGTGCCGAGAACTTGAATAATTTCAAAAAGTAAGCCATTATCCCCTACGATCTCAGAGTATCTAAACTAAAATCAGCATCCAACATCAAAGATCAGTCCTTTAATTAACTGTGCCAATAAAAGTCTGTCAACACTGCAGACTGTAAATGAACATAGACCTACAAGACATATTTTTAAAAGCAACTTAGGATACCTAAAACTCTAATTTAACCTGTTCCTCAAGTAAACCATCAGCCTGCTGAGTGCTTGTACTTCGAGCCTGCAGGCAAGTCAGAAAGTCAACTCTGTGAAAAATGCCTTCCTACTCTCTTTTTCTTTTCTGGCTGTTTCCAACATTTTGAAGCAGTATTGTTTGATTGCAGGCTGCTTCCTGAAGCTGCTTCCTTCAACTGCCTGCTAAACCCAATTGGAAAGTTTCTACTGATTTTAACTGAAACGGGATCAGGCCCTAAATAAGTAGTGGAGGAATCCCTAGACTTACAAACTGAACAGCTGTCTCTGGCTTTCCGAAAGAAAAGTTATTCCTGCAGCTGTTTTCCCCTAAGTGCCATATCGCTCCAAATCGTTACAGGGCTGGAGGGAGGGCGAGAAGGTGGAATCTCAATAACCCATTAAAAAGGCGTATGGGCCATTGCGCAGCAGCTCTTTCAGTTCGACTCAGGCAGGGTCACTGCTGCCAGGCTCAGACAGCCCTAAGGGCACGGGAAAAGTCGTCTTCTTGTTTTCACATCTCATTCACGCAATGGATAATGAGGGGGAGAGAGGAATCAGATTTTGGGTTAATTACCACCATGAACAGACAGCTGCGTTGTCATGAAAAGTTCAAGAAGTCACCAGGGTCATCACCAAACTGCAAGATGTACACACACGCACACGAGGCACACGTCTAAGCCTGGGCTTTGGCAGCCTTGCTCGGGCTCTGATTTTCCCCTACCCCAAGGATACACTTTGAGTCAAGAACACTGAACTGTTGCAGCTCTCAGGAGAAGACAGAACCATCAAGGTACTCCCTCTGAGTAGCAGTTGTTCACCCCCTTGGAGCTGCTTCATTTCACATGTAATATACCAGCTAAGAATAGTTACAGAGCTTTTTTCCCCTGAGAAAAATCAGAGGGGTGGCTTACCAAAGTATAGTTTCATATTTACTTCTAACACTCTGTGGCATAAGCAGAACCCCAATGTGTTGGTGCACACTGTTTCCTTCCACAGCTTCCTTCTACAAGCAAGCTGAGGAAGTGCAAGTGCATATTAG
Organism: Prinia subflava; assembly: GCF_021018805.1. Lineage (NCBI taxonomy): Eukaryota > Metazoa > Chordata > Aves > Passeriformes > Cisticolidae > Prinia > Prinia subflava. The sequence goes on along the minus strand of NC_086250.1, from coordinate 19,826,847 downwards.
CAAATTCAGAAATGAGCATGTATGAATAATAATGAAAAGATAAAACCTCTAAAATGTCAAGGACTGCTATTAATAAGATTTGGAACAGTGTTAGCCTCAGAGAGTCACAAGCTGGCTTAAAAACAAAAACAACAAATTATCCAACTATGCAAAACAGCCACAGATTACATTCTCCTTGCCTCAGATTGCAGCAACATTTTCTGTGAAGGGATTTTAAGGAAAACGCAACACGACAATTAAGGATTCCCCTGTCACCTTCCAAACAGGGCAGAGAAGAAATATAATCTTGAATACCTGAAACATTACTGCTTCTGCAGAAAGCAGAATGGCATTGCCTGGTTCTGTCAGCTTTAGCTTTGCTGCCTATATATTCTAAAACCAAAATGGATCCGAAACCACCATCATTATAGTGCAATCTCGCCAAAACATTGTTTGGTTTTCTGGCTAAAAGCATTACAGTTCCTGCTTACTCTTCCTATTAAACTGGCAGGCAAACATGTAGCTAGCTCATGATTGTATATAGTTCCATTCAGTGCCTAGTTTTTGGCAAGGGAAAATACCCTGGGAATACAGACACAAGATTTACTTTATTTAACACCCATTGATCCCAGTGTACAATGACTGACCACATGACTGCATTTCAGTAAGTTTACGGTAATAAAGCATGTTGCAGCAACTCTAGCAAAGATGTTCATGTGAGGAAAAAGAGTAGAATAAAGAGATACAGTCCAAAATTCAGTGGGGAAATTACATACATCAACATTTTGGTTCTAATTGACCAAGCTAAGATGGATACTACAAGCTCTGGTGGATTTAATCAGAGGAGAGAATAAAGTGGGCTAAGTCACTTCTCTTAGAAAACTCCTCCGAATTCTTTCCCTCCCATTCAGAACCTGGATTTTTTTTGAACCAAAACTGCCTAGCCCATATTTTTCAACAGTGCAACCTAGTGATGCTTCCTCAAAGCACCACCACAATATTTTAATAACAACTTTGGTCAATCTTTCCTTGTTGGTCCACATATTATATTGAGGAGTATGTGCTGGAGGAACCCTGCCATGTGCTGACCTTATGACAGTTTGATGAACAAACACTGAACTTACACAAAAATGTGAATCCCCGGGTGTTCCAAGACAAAGGCCACCCTAGAATCCTGTTCTCTCCTCTCTGCTTTCTGTCAAAACAGCAGTCAGGATGTGAGTAGACAATATCAAATTCAGAAGAATTTGAACGGCACAAAGGACGAAGATTACGTCAATAGCCCAAGCTGCCATGCTGCATAATGGACAAACAGGAAAGCAGTTTCTGAGACAGGAGGGAAAGAAAGACCCAGTGCTTTCCTATAACTAGTTCTTCCAACAGCCATTAGTACTAGAGGAAACCAGTGTGAGAGAAGGGCATGCAGAAACAAACACAAGATCTTGCACTGACAGGAAGGAACCTATTGGCTTGAAAACTTTCCGGTACTAGTGAAAGCTTTGTTTCCCATACAGCCAAACACACCAGACAGGTGTGGTCTGATTCTCTCAGTCTACACCATTCCTTCAGTCAATTTAAACATGCCGTTGGAATTAAGGGTGGCAAGGACCTGCTTCCGACCCTTTTGGTCTCCCAGTCAAATAGAAAAAGAGGAAAACAGAATACACTGGCAAACTCAAGAGATAGCTACAGTTCAGAATGCATGTGGGAGGTAGATGAGACACTCATTCTCATAAAGAAAAAAAGACTCCAGAGTTGAAGTATGCCTCTAAGGAGTTTTGGAAGGAACTTAAAACTCCATGGGTTGAATCAATCTCTAATAACAAGGAATTAAGATAACAGCCTGAGAAGGGAGCTTTGGGAAAGTCAGAACTTCTGAGAGGTATATTTTATCAGTATCAGGACTCCAGCCTCACTAGATGATGCAAATGACTCACTATCACAGGTTCTGCTGCAGTGTGTTTGTTCCAAAGTAAAGGTGTTAAAGGCAAAATACTGATAAGGGTCACTGGCTATCTGCCACCTGATCTAGTTGAGCTTCTCTCTAAATGCCTTAAAGCCTTCCTGTGATAACCTGAAGTCTCCTAAAATACACCTAGAGGTTCTATCTGATATTATAAAATCTTCTATTCCTCTACAAAGCTGCAAACTGTTACACAGCAGGGAAAAGCAGGACAGCTGCTTAATTCTATTGAAAATATACTGTCTGTAGAGAAGATGAAAAAAGACTTATTGAAGTCTCTTTTTTATCTTGATCCTCTAAGGAAATAACCAACTAAATCCTTAATCCCCAACCCCTTGGGGAACAAAAAAAAAAAGAGAAAAAACAAAAAAGGGGCAGGTGCTGCTCTTCATATTTAAAAAAGTAAAACAAAGCGCTTAAGAACTCATCCTGCCCCCACCCCAGCACAATCCTTTGCAATACTGAAGTTCTTAACAGGAACTGCAGCTCTTGTCTTCCCACGCTTCTCTGCGTTTGTGATTTTTGCCCTGCAGGATGCTAAGGGAGGGTTGGGTATTTTGTGGCTATTGAAGTACCGTACATGATGGCTATTTAAGTGCCCCAGGGATCACTTTGCTCTTTTATTTCCTCTTGGACTGATCCACCTCACCAAAGCATTTAAGATATTCAGTATTGCAAGCGCTATACTTTTGCATGAAGTGTGGTCTCTCAACTAGTTCCATCTTTTCCCAGCCCTACAGTCTCCCAAATACCAGAATTCTTTTAGGTTTCAGTTCTGTTGCTCATGTAGCGCATTATTTATTGGAGGAAATAATTTCCTTAGAAACAGACTCGTGCATCCTAATCCCGAGGTGAGCATGATAAACAAGGAGGATGTTTTTCACTTTTCAAGAAATTTAAAGCAGGGGATTCAGCAACCTCACACTTCACAAGATAAAGCAGAGGACCCAACAGTCACTCACTTCAACAGAGCTGGTTCTAAAAGCTCTTTCATATTGTCATCTCAGATCCATTTTATCTGCAATGTGCATTTCTTTGGACCTGTGAAAGGCAGGCAGGATATTTATAGCAGTATCAGAGGCAGGAAGTAGGGAACTGGGGTGGGTACTTGGAAAGTGTATAAAGGGCTTGGAGCACAGGGGTCAGCCTGGAACTCCATCCCCCAAAAGAACACAGAGTTGAAGGACAAGTGTCTGGGGAATAGGGGAATTGCTGGTTTTCCACAGATATACCCTGGCTCACTCCTCCTGTACCTGTTCCCTTTCCAACATCAGCCACTTCCTGTCTTTCAAAGTTAAGCGGAAGTTTTCCATTCCGTGGTTTTCCTGTCTTGGTACAAGCAAGAACGTTTTTTTCTCTTATATTTTAACTGTTTGGAGACCAACAACAAAACCTGCTCACTGGAGGGAGAGTTTCCTATTTACAGTTGATCCATGAAATTTGAGAGGGCTGATTAAACATCAGAGGAGCAAGATCTTTGCTTGTTCGTGTATTCACTGAGCATGAGAGATTGAACTTGTTGTCTGAACAAATGCTCCAGTGCTCCTCTATAGAAAATTAACAGACTAACATAATGCCAGCAGGCCTCCCTGCTGACTTCAGTGCAGTAACACCCAATACTGGGGGAAACATGGAGAAAGGGAAACAGATGTTGAAGTCTCCATACTGTAATTACAATGCAACATGAGGGAGTTAAAATTCAAGTCCTTCATTCTAGGCCAGCAGGAGCTTGCGTCATTTTGAATACAGCCCTGTGAAACAGCAGTACTCCTGTTTCCTATGGGCTGTTGTGTGACTTTTTGTATTTTTTTTTTAAATGAATCAGAAGGGAGCAAGAAGTAATAATGTGCTACCTTCATGGTGTTGCACCTGGTGTAGCCATCGCTATCTCCTCAGGCTTTGTGCAAATTTGGTGCAATTTATAGCTGCTTTGCTGAAGTACTAGTGATTATGCAGGCCAGTAGAAAGCTGTGTTTTTTCATGTCAAATTTGAGGAATTAAGAAAGGGAAAAATCTATAAGGTCTCTTTTCCCTTCTTGGAGCCTTTAACATGCCATTTTTAACGTCCCAAATAAACTGGTTCTGAATTCTTATGAATCAGCAGGATTGCAGAGCTCTGACACTTTAGAAACAGATGGGTAGCTAAGGAAGATTGTAGATTTTTTTATTAGTGTGTACTTTTGCCCAGGATCAGCAACAATGTGTTGAACAATGATGGCTCTGCCATTTGCACACTCTCCTTTTATGTCCTGGCTGTAGTGGGGCAGGTCACATCACGAATCTCGAAAGTACCTTTAGACAGCATGTTATGTATGGCTTCATGTCATTTGCTTCTCCTGCTGCTCAATGTGAATCATTTTCCAGCTAAGGAGTATTTTCCTTATAACTCACCTGGCAAAAATAAAAGACCAAGCCCTGCACACACACCCATACAACCTGCATTTCTTGAACAGCTATTTGAAGGAACTTTGCATTCATATAAATGGAGAAAGGCAACAGCTTGACTGGAGTCCAGATAGAGTAAAGAGCATGTGCTCTGTCCATGGCAAGTCCACACAGCCAGGTTTTTTCAAAGCCTAAGCCTTGATTGCCAGTCAGAAATTATCATGCTGCAGGGTGTTAGGGATCAATCAACAGAACATCAGATTTTTTAATGGGGGTTCTCCTACTTAAGTGTTTCTGAAGCCCAAGTGCACACTCACTCTCCTGGATGGATAAGATCTACCTTTGGTATGCCCCACATAGCTCCTGGCAGGGTGACCTGCCATGTGTCACAGCTAGTGACTCTTCCTGGCTTGACCAGCCTGTACAAGTGGCTTCCACACTGTACCTCTACCTTCTCCAGGAATCCTTCTCTTCTCCTTATACCCTGAGATAGTCTCTGGAGGGCCTTTGCCACTCCTGTAGCTCCTAAATACCTTCTCCTGTTACAGATTTCCCACTGAGCCTATTCCTGCAGCCATTTCCTTCCCCAACCTGTAATAAAGACAGAAGTTTTCAAAGCTGAACCCACAGACACTGACCTCTAGCTCCCCACTAGCACAGCCCAAGACCATATCCCTAAGCTGACAATGGCTTCCCTACTCTCCAAGCCCTGCTCTCTGCTGGTTCTTGGGACATTTCGGAGGGACACCCCAAATCACCTCCTTTCTTCCTAAAGTAGAATGAGATTCTATATCGCAGCAAACCATAACTGATTTTTATGAGGCTCGATATATTTTTTGTATATGCATCTCTCTGCTATTTAACTAGAGTTTTATTGTCTGTATACTGTTTCTAAGGACTCAAATTGCCCTTTAGAAAGGTCTTATATAAACACTAGCAGGAATTTGGACTATTCATAGTCAACATTAATTTTAGCACCATGGCACTCAAGAGACTTCTGTCTTGTTTCCAGAAGACTCCCCCTATCTTTTCTAGCTGGTAGAAATTTTGAGTAAATAAAGTAATCAGGGTTATGTGACATTACTTGCATTTTTATGTTATTAGACACTGTCAGTTAATGCACTGTCTTCACTCTGGTCACTCAAGATAACTACTTCGCATTATGGTAGAATGGTAACTTTGTTTTTGACAATAGCTTTTAAGGTCTTGTGTTTGTAACATTCCTCTTCGAAACCTGAAATTATCAAGTCAAATCCAATCCTGATACAAGGTGGTGAGACAAATGGTAATGCACCTGCCTTACACACAGCATGAGGGTTACAAGGCAGGTTCAGTATTTCCTCTTCATATTCATTAATAGGACAGATTTTAGATCTGGTTTTGGAGGGTGCAAATCCTTGGTCTCATTTACCTCAGGTCCAGCACCAGCCTAACACTCTCAAATAGCAGAAATTGGAAATTCACACTGGTTGACATTCTTTTCTCAAGCTACTCCAAAGCAGACCCAGTTTAGCCCTCGTTTTAAATAAGGCCCTATCCCACTGTGGCAAATAGCACTGATAGTGATGTCACTGGTGGGCAGAGAAGTGATAAAGCCCCAGCAGTGTGCATCCCTCCCGTGAGCCCCAAGTAGCTCCACACAGAGGGCTGCCATGTAGGCTGACCTTCAGCTCAGCAATTTGCAAAGAGCATTCAGTGCCACAAACCTGTGGAAAAGTTGAAACAGTCTTGGATAGCTTCAAATGTAATCAGCTGCTCTGGTCAGCCTTGTCTCAGAAAAGTCTATGTAAGGGATAGTTAGCTTAAAGAGTAGTAAGAGTCCAATAAAGTTCTGCCAGTAAAATTTCAAATGTCACATGTGGACGTTCTTCAGAGGTTTAGATGAGCTACATTTGGCCTTTAATGAATTCTGCATTTACTTCACTAACTGGTGTTAGAAGGCACAATTTTCCTCTCATCTTATACACTACTATTATTTCACCAGTATAATTTGCTTGCAATTTATATTATCATGTGAAAGACAGAATCATACCCTGAAAGTCTATGGCAATAAGCAGCACATTAGAGCAAAAGCCTCTTCATCTTGAAATGAAAAACAAAAAATATCATCATTACAGGGAAACTCAAATACAGGCACTGCTGACATTATGAGGACTGAAAATAAGTTCCTTAGCTTAGGCTGGTTCAGAGCTGGCAAACACAGCATGCCTGGTCTTGCCTGTTGACTTAAACCAAGCTGTCCTCTCAGGTTTACCAGTTGTTGACAAACTCCCAGGGAGCATCTGGTGGAAGTTTCACTTAATTCCAAGACCTCTTGCCCAGACCAAATAGGCTCCTTCCTTCAGTGATGCACTCTTGGTTGGACTACCTAAGAGCACCACATGGTACTGGAGCTGTGAGGAAAAAGAAGTTGACCTTGGACAACATTGTTACATCATAAAACTAAGTTTCCATCTTAGCACTCTAACATCCAACACAGGGCAAGGTGACTCAAGAGTGCTCTTACCAAAAAGGCTTGGCCCCACCCACTCTGGCTGGGATGCACTTAAATACAGGGATCTATTTCATCAGATGCAACTTAGTTGCCATATCCAAGAAAGTCTGAAAGTACAGGACTCAACTATATTAGTGTCTCGGAAAAAGAAGTCCACTGATGGAGCTGAGAATTAATCTGTCACCTTCTGTCACTTCTCTTATGGTCAAACAATCAAATCTGTTCATCCTGAAAAACAGACATGAATAAGGCAAGTCCCTCCCAAACCCAGATGAAAAATTGTGTATGGCTGTATATAACTATGTTGCCACCAGCCCACTTCTTTCCGGAAACATCAGAGGAACAATTGGCAGGTGGAGAGTTCTAAAGAACATGTGGGAAATCAGTGAAAATTAGAAGGAAAGAAATGTGTGCATAAAGCAGGAGCTCCAAGGCTTAAGGTTGGAACATCTGGCTCTCTGCTGGCTCAGAGGCCTTGCTGGAGATACTTCCTGCAGGAAATCTGGAGTAAGTATATGCAATAATAAAAAGAAATAACATTCTGCACTACATCTTCCAAACAGTAATTTCCACCACTTTAATTTTTTAATACATACATTTGGAGAAGTGACTAACTCCAGATCCCACTACTCGTATAAGGACTAAAATTGCAAACAACCACACACAGAAAAACAAACAACCCCTGCCCCCAACAGCAAAAAAGCAACTTCTACTTCCACTTCTACTAAATAGGACAATTCAGCTGTGTATGGACATCTTTCTGTCAGGAGACATGACCAGTCACAAGGAACACCCTCCTTCAACAAAGTTTTTACCATGGACATTGGAATTCCATAGAAGTTAAACAAATCTCCATTTCTTCACACATAAAATGAACTTTGCAGTATTGTTTTTTATTCTTTTTTTAAACTTTACATGATGCTTCTCAGATTTCTGGCTTCTAAATGCCTTCAAGGGAAGTCCAGTCTAAAAATAAAACCACATTATTACTCCCTCAACAAAAGTCTGATTCTGAAGTGAATACACTTTTGTAACCATTACCACAACATGTAGCAAAAAAAATTAGTTTTAAATTCATCTCAGGTCTAAAGATTGTTATGATTGGAGCTGGGTTATTGTAACTTTTAAATCAGTCTGGCAGACCTTACCTGTCTGCCTTAGAGGGTAAGACAGGATATTTGATATCACTACAAAAAAATAAAGAAAGCATGTTTAAAATCTTATGTATGATCAAGTGTTCTGCACATCTCTTTTAGCTTATTAGTGAGAAGGTGGAATGAACAATTCAGGGAAACTAGTGAAAGGCCAGGTTTTCAGTTAGGTGCTTAGACTCCAGGCCAAACACATTCACCAGCTTCCTCCTTCTCTGCTGTTTCCTTCTTGCTCTTCTCTCACATTCTCAGTTCAAAGGATCGGAAGCACTGCAGGTGTTGTGAGCTCAGTGCTACAGGTATAGGAGGATGGAATAGAGAACGGCTTCCACAGCACCAGGGGACCCTTAAGAACTTAACTTCACCTCCCCAGAGCTTGCCACCTCCATCTCACCAAGAGTGAGGTTACTTAGAACAGAGAGGAGCACTACCCACTGTATCTTTGCTGATACAGGTATTTCTTCCCCCAACACAAACCATAGAAAGAAATTGAGCTCCTCTGAACTTAGGTAAGAGACATCTAATAGTGCTATAGCTCTTCTCTAAAGTATATGCACAAGAGAGAAGTAAGACAGCTGTGGAGTGAATAAAGTTCTTTATCACTTGCAAACTGGTTTGTCAAAATGCAGTCTGCAATTTTATGTATTTTCTCCCTTTTTTCTTTCCCCCCCTCCCGCCTTTTTTTTTTTTTTTGAAAGGAGATGTGGGGCAGAGGGGGGCAAACAGGAGGTGTTTTTCAAACCTGTGAATTCAACATTCAGCAGCCAAGCTCAAAAATTCCTGCTGTTCGTGCAAAAAAAGGACAAACAAGTCCCTTTCATGTCAGCTATGTCCAGCTGCAAGTGTCACAGCTTTGTCACAAAAGAACAAAGCATGCCTGGTGTCTGTTCTTTTGAAAGGTCTCTTAATTCAAACAAAAGAAAAACATTCACATCTGGAAGGGGTCATAGGCAGAGGGCGGGAGTGGAGGAAGGAAAGTTCAGATGGCAAATCATAGCAGTCTCTGTTTGTCCAATTATGGTACTGCCTCTTCTGGCACTTACTGATCCAATTAAAGAAAGAAAGCCAACAGTTAAAACAGCAATTTTATTATTGATTGACCCCATAGGGCCAGATAAGACACACCTCTTCACTTTTGCTCCATTCATCATGATGGAACAGTCAGGCTGAGTGAAAAGATGCCTTGTGACCAGTCTAGCAGTAGTACCTCTTTTTTTTTTCTCCTCTCCTTTTTTAAATTAAAAATGTATATACATTGTTTAGGAAGGTCAAGATTCCATCCCAGACCACAACTTTTGCTTTCAAAGGATGTACATATTGAAATCCTACCCTTTCCAATGGGTTTATTTGACCATCTGTTTCTGTAAAGATTAAAACCTTCTAGTGACTGCAGGGTTGGGAGGCTGTATCAGAACTGAGCCACTAGAAAAGCAAAAATTAAATGTCCAGTGAGATCTGGTTAAAGGAAAAGAGAATAAACTTGAGAGTAGGACTCACCAGCTAAGCAGGAAACATCAACAGCAGAAGTTTGCATTGTAGTCCTCAACTAAAATTTTCTTCTTCAAAATGCAGTGCTTCTGAGGATGGAAATGCCTCTCCTAGGCTGCCACCTAGCTAGTTAATTTCTTACATTGTTTTAGGAGCTATTTTAAAAGCCTCTTTTGCTCCAGCCCTTACTGCGCTGACTCCTCCCTTTAGTGCTGGTATTTTGTCAGAAGTTTCAAGAGCGATAAAAACTTGCTGCCAAGTCTCTTTCTTCCCCACAATGTGTTTTATAACCCAGCGTGTAGTTTAGTCTGTCTAAACACTGCACTAGTACACTGCCATCAGTTTCCATGGAGATGATTAACTCCTCCAAAGCCAGAAAGCTTTAGTGCACTTTTTGTCCTTTCTGCATATGAACAATGTGACAGCATTTACTAAAATCAGCCTACAAAAATATCACATTTTCCAAACAGTTCTAGAAAATTTAAGGATTTGCTTTTACTTCAACCCATCAGAGACCTGCAGTTTTAACCAAACTTACATTCAAGTCATTTACTGGAATGTGTTGCTCTTTTCCCTGAAGCTGCTCTTCCTTTGCATTGTTGTGATGTTTGAAGGCATGGCAGCCCCAGAGACGTCAACTTTTTGAACTGCTTTGTCTCAGAGCAAAGCCAAGGCTTGAGATATAATGAGGAGCTCACAAAAGAGAAAGGAAAGATGAAGGGAAGACTTTGAACTTAACCAGAAATCAGAGTAGAAAATAGAAAAACTTTGTGCCCTAAAGTTTAGGAGCACCATTATATGAAACATGAAACTTCATAGTTTACTCCTGGTCACTTATGCATCTAGTAAAAAATGTACTTAATAGCTTTTTTTTTAACCAAAACTACCCCTCATCTATGATAGCATGACCTAACCAGAGCAAGAAAGTAGTCCTTCTCCCAAAATGCAGCTAATGAAGGCCACATGCTGCCCTCAGCTTTTGCTGTGGTAAAACTGTTTCCTAGTCTCACTTTCACAGAAAGAACAATCTCCCTGGCAGTTGCCACTTAGGTGGCACACTTGTTGATCCGAACTATGAAAACGGCAACAAAAGTTTGAATAATTTAGTTTCCTGGAAGAACCTCACAGTATAAAACTATTTTATAAATGTTTTCCAGGCTATCATCACTGAAGCAAACTGTAACCTTCCCACAACTTTAAACATGGAATGGTTTTTTTGGCATTCAGGAGCAGATACACTGTATAAACTAAACATGAATAACCAGGCACAACTGCAGTTTCTGTAGAAGAACTGAAGGCAAGAGATAGATCTTTTGCCACTAACCTTGGCTAACTTGAAAAGGCTACTGGCAGCATTCACAGCAATGGGTGTTCTGCTGCAGTGAGAATTTACTTTCCATTTGACTTCCACAGCAGTTGCTAGGACGATTTCTTTGCAGACTCTATTCTGAGTCAGTACCATGTGGGTACCAGCACTGCGAAGTCCCTGGCCCCTTTTATGCTGTGCTATTAAGACAAGCCACAGAGAAGGCAGAAGACTTGTGCTGTCCTCTCACCACTGCTGAAGTGATAGCCTGTATTTACCATTACACAGACATGTGTCCAGTAGTAGCTCAAGGGACACTACTAATTGATTTCATATACTTTGCCACCAAAGAGCTACCAAGCAACAACCATATTTCATTACCCACTCTTGGCTACAAGCACGCCAAAACTTGGGAACAGAGTCTCTATTACCTCCTCCTCAGAGACTTTTGGTGCTGTCCTTGTCCCCTACCTAAACTCAGTGTAACAAAGAACTGAAACCCATAGTGGAAAACATCAGTTAGGACCCAATGAAAGCGTTTCAGCTTTCCCAAAAGCGTGCAGGTTTACATACTTCCTACAGCTGCAAAGACCACAGCTCAGCATGCAGAAAGCCTGGAGACACTTGGTACCTGCTTCTCCAGCCCTTCCCAACGTTACAAGCACAGCACCACAAGCCTGTGTGAGCCGCACCTCCAACCAGCAGCCACCACGGGCGGTTTCTTGGCTTCGGAGAACCCATCCTAATCCTGCCTCCTACATCTTGTCACCAAGTTGAAGCGGAAATTTTGGCAGCCTACACCTCCAATTGTGTTTCCGTCCTGCTGTAGGAAACATGCCGGTCTAACAATTACAGATTTCTTTAAAGTACTTCTGGGAGAGGCTGCTGCCGCCGCGGGACAGGGCTTGGGAGGGCTGGCCGAGGGTCCGCCACCCCACGCCTCTCTTACCAACCCAGGCGTCTGCGGCAGCCACGGTGCCAAACCCGCTTCTGGAGAGTCAGGTCACCGCTCTCCGGTGTGACCCGCCCGCCGCACCTCTGCCGCCCTGCGTGGCTGGCGGGACGGCGGCTGCCTTGCGGTGAGCGCCGCGCTGCCGCCCGCACCCCTCGGGGTCCCGGCAGCTTCCTGGTCCCCCCGAGCCCTCCCGGCCCGGGCGGCTGCGGGGCGGCGGCACTTACCGATGTCGGAGTTGCAGAAAGCGTCCTGCGGATGGATGGGGACGCAAGTGCAAGCCTCCACCACCAAGTTCCGCAGGCTCCAGCTGCACAGGAACACGACGAAGAAGCTCAGCCACGCCGTCATGTTGCCCCTGAGGTGCCTCCTCACTTCTGCGGAGCGGGAGGCGGCCGCTACTGCGCTCGCCTGACTTTACTCTTGCTCCCTAAGAGCCCGTGCGCCGCGGCTGCCTGCCCTGCCCCTGTCTCTCTGGCTGGCTCGGCGGGACAGTGCGGTGCGGAGCTGAGGGGAGCTGAGGTGCGGCACCGGCGCGCGGAGTTATACCCGGCTCGCGCCGCTCGCGCTCCGGAGGCGCCGCCGCGCGCGGCCAATGGCAGTGCCGCATTACCTCATCGGCGCGAGCGCGGGGCGGGGCCGCGCCCGCCGCGCCTTATAGGGAATAGAGCGGGCGCGCGGCGGGCGGGGGCGCGGCCCCGGTGCTGGCCCCGACCTCGGACCTGCCCTGTTCCCATCCGATCCGACCGGACCCGGCCCGATCCGCTCCCGGTACCGCGGGGCGGGGCGGGCCTCGCTCCGTAGCAGCTGTACCTCCCTCGTGCCGGCGAGAGTCCGCTCGAGCCCGTCACAGTCTCCCCCGGGCCGCCCCGCGGCGCTCCTCAGGGCACATGGAAAACATACGCAGGGCTTGCGGTTCTCTTGGAAAGCTGCTCCCCTTCAATCCATCTGGGCTGTTTGCAAACTGACTTTAAGCTGGAGGCATGGCACACTATTCAGGCTGCTCCAGACAGCTGAGCTTTCAGACAGCCGTCAGATAACGCACAAGTGCAGTGTGCTACTTCTTTTCCTCTTCCACAGGCAGTAGAAAGAGGATGGGGGAAAAGAAGGACAAGATCTATCTGAACTGTAAGCCAGGATTTTGCCCTGAAAGTTTTTAATCCTGCTCGGATGTTCCTTCACCACCACCCTGTAATTCCTCTTCTCTGGCCTTTCAGTCAGAAAGGGGTCATAAACTGCTAAAACCAAGCTGGAAAAAGCAGTATCTACTCGGGCACCCCCAACATTTAATCTCAAAGTATATTTTAGCAGAGCAGCTTTAGTGGAATTTAGAGAAATGTCCTGTTTGTTTTGTTTTCCTTTATCCCCTTTCAGAGCCATAAATTTCTATCAGCTGTAGAAATGTAAATGTTACAGAAGAGCTGGGACTGTAAGGAAGGAGATTTCCAGCTGCATGATACAGACAGCCTTAATATCCTCCAAAGGGGACTGAGGGGTGATTAATCACAGTATCAAACCAGTGTATATAATGTCAGAGTACTTTCCACGGGGTTTACAAGACTTAAGAGCGTCTGGTTATAAATTATGCTGGTATTAAAGGCCAGGGACCAGCTGTCCTAAATTTCTATATAGTCAGCTAAGTCTTTAGATTTACAATTCTGCTCCATCTGGGTGAAGCACAGCATGCCTACACCTTTTCTTTAATCATATTGTCCATATAAAATTAAAACCTCCTGTCTTTTGGAAGCAAAGGCTTTTATTTGGTGCATCCGCAGGCAAAAGCTTCAAGACGGGTGTTGTCAGTAGGGATCAAGGTTGCAATGCCAGCAGTGGAAAATATAAGTTCTTATCCTCACTGTGACACAGACAACCTGTGTGGCAGCTTTGCCTCTGTGCTTCAAATCCCTGTGTCATGGGATAACAGTGATGGGAAGCTGCTCAGGAATGTGCATTGGTGAACACTTTGAAAAAATCAGATGGCGCTGAGGTACTAAGGGGTCGTATAAGTATGTATGAGGTGGGGTATTAAATAGATCATTCCATTTAGACGTGTCAGAGTCTGAATCATTGGGCCCAAACCGGAATACAAGAAACCCTATGCAAAAAATACTTTAGGTACTTGGACTGTCTGTTCAAGGTACTACAAGTGAAGCTGGATCCATCAGATTGGGTGGACTGTCATTTCAGTCTCACTGAGTGTAAACAAGGAACAACTCCACTGACCTCAGCAGAGTAACACGGAAGAAAAATGAGGTGTGTCTGACACTCTCATTTTTCCTTTGTTGTTGTAAAAAGTTTGATATTCACTAACATCATGATACACCTGGCCTATCAACGTCTCAGATCAATAACTGAAGAGAAGTGGAATTTTGCCAGAACCCAACACTGGTGTAAATAAGGGAGAGCTTGGCCAACACACAACTAGATTACAATCACAGCTCCTGCACCACCACCCTTCACTCTCTGGCCAAGTAACTCCCCTGAGTATGTTTCTTCATTCCTATAATAACACCTTTCCTGTGTGTTCCAAGGAGTAACAAGCTAAATGCTTTGTAATAAGCTTTAAGCTGTTGGGTTCTTTGTAAATGCTGAGTGTCGATGATACACAGATGCAGGACACATTCAGAGGAGACTGAAAAACAAACCCTTTAGTCACCTTCTCGATTTCTGAAATGGGAGAGGAAGGGGCCTAGAAATTACTGAAGTTCCACAGGCCCCTCCAAGGTATGGAAGAAGCTTGTTTACAGTGAGGCTGACCAAGCTAGTTAAAATGACACCCAGTTCATGCTGATTGCAGGAACTAGCTCACTTTTCGGATATAATCCAGAGAAGCAGTCAGATAAAAAGGAGTGATACAGCTTGATCCAAGGGCTGGGCTCATCTCTTTGGAAGGGATGGGCTGCATGCAGGCTGTCAGTATGGCAAGGCTTACCATGATCTTCTATACCACTGTTTGGGAGATGACCTAGAATTTTTTTTAGTGCTTGTATTATCATTGCCTGGAGTAGTAGTACCTGTGTTTGGGTTAGATTATTCACCTGCTTTTTTTACACTTAGATATTCTTTTTCAAAGAGATTAATTTCTCTACAGTAGTAGGGATGCAGTTTTTTCAACCAAGACTGGATATTGTACAATAAGAACAATATTTATTTGCCTCTTGAAGACTGCACTTCACACAGAGAAACCCAAGTGTATTATTTTTGTAAAGTACAGGTAAATCATACTCAGGAAAGTTCAGTATGGCCAGTGACCTGCTCGAGGCCTTTGTTAAATAGTTTAATCTCCCTGTACACTCATTTTATCATCTGTAAATAGAGATACTCTATGTCATCCTCTGATAATATCCATTAGATATCCAATATTAGCCTCTCCCCTTTATGACCTACCAGCAAAGTGAACTCTTAAAAGCCAGGCAAGGATTCTCAGTGTTATTTATATGAAAAGGTGTCAGAGTAACAGAGAAAGTCAATGAAGGAACTGAAAGGAGAATTCTCTCTGAATTCCTCTTCTGTGCCCTATCTACTTGGGAAAAACTGCAAAGGGAAAAAAATCAAACAAAAAACAATCATTGTGCTTCTTTGCTCAGATAAAACTTTGAGCCTTATATGGCCATAAAGAAGGTAGCATTGAAAGAAGGAGAAAATAGAGACCTTGATCTTCATATGAGAAAATTCGAGCTCCCATTTATTAATGTCACCAAATAAAGAAATCTATGTTATTCCAGTCTTCCATCAAGAACACACTGCTGAACACAATTAAGGATCTCTCTGCCTTACTGAGCAGCCACACAACTTCACGCTGTGATCCTGCCGGGTCCCGCAAGCCAAGCATGACTGGGCTGGGTAAATAGTTGGTGTGAAAATTCCCAGGGAAAGCCATGTCCCGCAGGTGTTGCTGGCGGAGCACACGCTCCTTCTCCCCTCCATCCTGCCGGGATGTGCGCGGCAGTGCTAGGGGGCAGTGCACTGCAAGAGATGGCTCCGCAGTACCTAAAGAACCGATTCTTTGGGAAAGGAAACGTATTAAGCAGGGTGTCTTATTTAAATTTCAGGAAGGAGAATTACCTTCTGCTTTCACAGATACTCATATCAGTTTATATCAGGTGCATGTTAACATAATCATTGTGGTTCCACAAGACCATCCTGGAACCAGAGACAGAGATATGAGGTAAAAGCATGTTCAATTGCCTTCTGATCACATTTCCTTGTGAGGGATGCCAGCTGCTTCAGTGCAGAAGGACTTCATCAAACTACAGCAACTGCTGGCAAAAACAACAGAAAACAAAAACCAAAACCATACCAGGAGGGTGGAGGGTTGAGAAAAAGAGAGAAAGGGAGAGTCCACTATCACCAGAGAAAAATACCCTGACAAATGTCATGTGTAGTGGTTGTCACTGTAGCTAACACTCCACTTCCTCACCAGATCTTAGCTGGCTTTGACTGAGCTTAGCATGAATGAAATCAGGAGAATTCAGCCTGCAGTTCAACAGCCCTGCCACTTCCTTAATAACATCTATATTTTAAAAGCTTTTGAAGTAAGGGTAAGGGCCCTATTCTATTTTAATTTTTTGACAGCAAATTGACTTGATTCATGAGCATGGAATCTTGCCATTATCATTCCAAATTGTCCAGCTGACAAGTTGCATCCCCTTGTTCCAAAAACTTTTCTTGAAGTTGACAATTTTCATATCTTTTACACCAGCTCAGCATCATGCCCTCTAGGAGGTCTCACTGCTTTTCTGCTTTTATGCAGCATGAGGGGAAGGGTAGGTGTTTTCAGAGCTATCTGATGTCCTTTTCACAGCACACCCCTGCCATTTCATAGGACAGTAGAGAATGGTCATGCATCACATTAGAAAAAGATTCTCATATTTCTTGATTATCTGCTTCTTTTTCAGTAAATTGTTTCTTTTCTAACACTGTCCTCTGAGAAGACTTTTTGTTTAAAATTTTTGTATTTGCTATGGTTTATATGCATGAAACAAGTTTTAAAAATTCATATTAATTCCACCATTGTATCAGTGAACTTTAAATGCTATTTAGAATGAGAAGACCCCTTCTTTAAAAATGTCTTTGATTCTATAAATACATACAAAAAATTCATTTGATCTTTTTCTCTGAGGCTGCAAAAGAATTATGTCACCTTCCTGTCTGCAAGACAGACATAGGTAAAACTCCATCTCATTCCCAAGCTTTTCATTGGAGGTACACCATTAAATTTTCATCAGCTCTGACAGTTCTATACTGTGTTCAGTCCTCAAGGATCCTTTAGAGATTGTGCCCACTGAGAGCACCTAGCCTGGGTGCAGACTGTAGGCACCATGTATTTCCAGGAATATTACATTATAAAGCGTTGTGGAATATGAAATCACCCTCTCAGTAGTGTGGAGATCCTCCAGTCAGTCTGTGATGTGGCATCAGCTGCAGAAGAGTAACCAGGAAATGTCTTTTAATAGCCTTATCAAGCTGAAAATATTTCCTGCACATGACCGTGGTCTTTGGCCCAAATCCAGCAAAACACTAAGGCACATGTTCAACTTAAAGCACACAAGATGCTCTACTGAAGTCAACAGAACCATTTACATACACAAAGTTAAATATAAGCTTAAGTGCATTTCTGGACCAGGGCCAAAGGGCTCAGTACCATGCAGGGTTCAAGCCAGGAGGCTGTGAATAGATCGTCTGACAGAATCTGGGAGGGAAGGACATGATGTGATTTGCTTGGTTATACCTGCCTATGCCTCATTCCAAGCAACTAATTTTCTCTCATTTTTGTTTATAGTAAGTCTTTCCATTTCTCTTGTTTTGCTTTCCTGCTGCTGTAGCCATTTCCAAATGGAAGTTTTGATTTTCTTTTTTAAACCCTTCTAAACTGTATCAATAGCTTTAAGTGACTGAACAAAGAGATTTCAAATAGGTGAAGTGCTTCAAATGGTAGTAAGAGCTGGTGTTCCCAGAGCTTTGAAGGCTGCACTAAGTACAGAAGAGAGTGAGAGCAATTGAAAATCACTTTTCTGTTGTTCCTTTGTATGAACTCGTTTCTGGCTTATGCAATGCACAGTAATTAAAATGACTGGAATGCCTTACATTTTTAAGAGAGCTTTAAGGCAGCTGTGTGGCATTGCATCCAGCAGAGTTCATGAGCAGATTCCTGGCTGCAATCGAGGTTTGACATTTCTATCCACGTAACTTGAAGAAGACAATATCTCTGTAGACGCCTTTGAGAGTAGTTGGAGGAAGGAGGGATAGACACAGAAAAGCACTAACATCTGCTCCCTGCATCAGCTCCATGAGCAGCTATGGGGCAAGGCTTCCTTTTGATGAGACAAGAGCCTGAAGATTGAGGTGATCATCAGAGATTTCATTGCCTTCTCTGACTGTAGCCTTAATGTCCTGCTGAAATTCAAGTATGGGACAGCACTTACAGACTATCTCTCACTTTAATATCAGAATCTCGTAGTACCTCCTCCTAGGTACTGTGCAGGAAATGTCTTTATCTGTGAGAGAGGGTTTGCATTTGAGTACTGGCCACTGTGGTTGCTGTGTGTATTTGTGGGGTTCCAAGAAGCTACCTGATGTTTAGCAGAGAGCCTGGCAGGCTGGCTTGTCTCTCACAACTGTTTGCCCTCCCTGTGATGAAGTTTGGTCTGCTCAGCAGTGGTGAGGGATTATCTTGGTACTTTTCAGTCCCCCTGGCATGGTCCAGGATTTCATTTTCATCTTTTCCAATTTTTTGTTTTTACTGAAGGTGGCTGACCACTGCATCCCTGGTTTTCTCTCAACACCTGGCCTGGCTTTTCACAGTGATGATTTGCCACAGAGGAGCAGGAGAGCTGAACACAGCCTCCCTTGGGAGTAGAACTGACTGACTTAAAGACCTGGCCTTTTTGGCATGTTGAGCAGCTAGATCCTTCTTCCTTCATCTCTCTGCCCATGACCAACCTTCTGAAGGCATGGACTAAGCCTGCTTCCTCATCTCTCAGCACAGTCTTTCCTTCTCATCAGAAGGTACTGTCAGGATACAGCTGCATCCACAACCCCATGTGAGTGTAGGGAGGTAAAGATCCCAGGCAGGAGGCAGTGATTCTGTATCTCTTAGACCATGCTGAGGCTATCAGAGCTGCAGTCCCTCCATATGCCAGTCCCTAGGATGTGTCACTGGTTTTAAAGCATGTTGGAATCCCCTAAAATTGCCATACTTGTGAAAAGCAGAATGAGCAGCACCACAGGGCTTTCATCCCTCTTTCTGTTTCTTTAATGAGCCTAGAGATAGTATTGGGCTGTCAGGTATGAAGGAAAGGTCTTTTCTTTACCTGCAGAACAGGTGTAAGTGCTGGAAAAGTTGCTGTCTTGAGCTGCTTCTCTCTGCACAACCTTCAGAAACTTCCTGTAAGAATCAGCTAGTCTCTTCATCCCCATAGTGCAAGTGTTTCCAGTCTCTCACCTGAAACTGCAAATTAAGGTATTAGTTACAAGGACAGTCTCTAATGACCAGGATAGTGTCCTAGCAGGGAATGAACTCAGTGATTCCTGTCATGCATGCCAGTACATGATGTCAAAAGTGAGAAGCAGTTCCTCTATATGGAAATCCCAACAGAGATTGTTGCTCCAGCATAGGATTTTTCTTATAAATCCAAACTTTTTCAGTGCTTTTCTTCCTGTGTTCCCAAATCAGTGCTCTATTCTAAACAGTAGCTGACTGCTCACTGACATCAGTCCCTTCCTCAGACTCACTATCCCAGACAGGAGAAGCTGGGGAATTTCCAATGTGAGATTTCAAGGGCAGATCTCTTTCTTCTCTAGAGCAAACGGCTGCACTTCAGTTTCCTCCCTATTTTGGATTTTTTCTCCAAAAATCTTGGCATTCAGTGTAAGATAAAAGATGAGGAGATGGTAGATCTGCAGTTC
Source organism: Prinia subflava (assembly GCF_021018805.1). Taxonomy (NCBI): domain Eukaryota; kingdom Metazoa; phylum Chordata; class Aves; order Passeriformes; family Cisticolidae; genus Prinia; species Prinia subflava. The sequence goes on along the minus strand of NC_086250.1, from coordinate 19,807,221 downwards.
AAAGTGAGAACTCTTATTTGTTTACTGTCTTGCTCTTCCCAAGTAATATGTTCCTGAAAGGAACTTTTCAGGTCAGCAGTTTGAGTTCCACACCTAATGTATTAATGTCAGGGCTGAAAAAATCAGTGTTTGATTTAGCACAGATGTGCAAATATAGTATTCTCTCTCCACTGAAGACAGAGGTAACAATCCACAGCCCCCCTTCCCCTTTCCTTTAATCTGACAGCCTCTATCCCTTTTCTATGCCTTTCTGAGGGGTGCTTCTGAGGGCTGTTGTAGTGAGAACTACTCAGAGCCAGCAGGAACCAGCAAGGTGTAGTGTGTATGTACAGGTTACATACCAGAAGTTGAACTCTGAAGGTTCCAAGGCTTGATCATGTACTCTGAGCAAGCAAACACCTCTCTGTATTTTCACTCTTAGTAGCTGTGCCACCAAATCTCAGAGTGCTGTCCAGGGGTTTGGCGTTATCCCAAGTGCCTTGCAGTAGGATCCTGGACTGCTCCAAAGCAGTGGTTCATCTCAAGTTCTAAGAAATTAGAGAGGTACTGAACACTTCTAGCAGTAGCAGGTGTCCAATAGCAGCTTAGCACAGCACATTCTCTCTTCTCCCTCTCCTCTTTCTCTCCCTCTGCCTCTGCCTGCCAAGGTAACTGCAAGAAGAGATTGAACTCTCATCACACAGGCCAGGAAGGCAGAAGGGCTCTCCCTAGACACCTAGCTGAGGTGAGTTAGGAAAATGCTCTCAGAGTAAAAGTTATGCAATGCATGGGAGGAATATACAGTTTTAATCATGGGATAATTAATGGAAAATAATAAACAAAGGCTGAGCAACACCAGTTTCTACCAACAGAGATATGATTCTCCAGCAGACTTTCCCCAGCACCTGACAGTACAAAAGACAGTGCATAGACAAGCATTTTATGTGTTTTCATTTTAGCTGTATCTTTAGGTTCCCTAAATTACCATGCAGCGTTTTTAAACCAAAATCTTGTTTCCTTTTCCCTCAGTTCAAGTTCAGAGGAACTGAGGGAACCATTGAGTGGAATGAGAAGGCAGGGGTGGAGGTCTGCACAGTGCCAACAAATCCTTAGTGCAGCTAGGATAGAAGGTACTCATCTGGTCTCCCTTTCCTCACAGGATAGCTGTGGGTGTACCTACTGAAGGCATTTCAGTTCTTCCTAGTGCTGAGATTGAATGAGCTATTGCTGGAGAAAACCTTCTCCCAGTGATCCCTACATAAAGTTTCTTCTGTGCCGAAGAAGCAGGATCATCAAGAAGAGCACAGTCTGCCCCATGAAATGAGAAGGAGCAAGCTAGGAAGGGAATCTTTTACTTCATTTGAAATTGATTTCCCCATCCAGAATAAAACTTCACCTTTGAACACCACATATAATGGCATCTTAGCCTAGAGAGGCTAAGACAGCATAATCTGTTTATGGATGTAAGCAGTAGCACTACAGAGATCTGGCTGGAGGAAATCCATACTCACTCCTAGAGAATGCAAGAGCTTTTCCTTCTCCTCCTGCTCCTCCAGAACCTACCTCCTTAACTTAGACAATGTTTCCAAGTCCTCAAAGGAGATTCCATAAGTATCACTGCAAACACTTTGAACAATCTTTTTTTTTTTTCCTGAAATTATAGTCTGAAGGATTAGGCATCCATAGGCATTTGGTTTTATTTTGAGAAAAGACTTTTAAAAATAGGAAGGAGAAAATAGGAAGACCTGGTGCTGCCAAAAAAACCCAATTTATTCCATCAGGCATTTCTGGGAAGGAGGAGGGAGGGCAGCTTTTAAAGCCATGCCTGTGGCTGCATGTAAGGGACAGTTCTCAAAGGATTCCCTTAATCAGATTCTGAAGAAGATGGGCTGTCTCATTGTAATTCACTCCATGTCTTATTCTAAGGCCATATGGTCTGGTCACGTGAAGATTTACAGTCTCAAATTTGCTGGCCTCAGAGAATCTGAAAGAATTATGCAAGAAATCATGTTCTGTCATAACTGAGGCCTCACACAGCCGTGCTTCCTAAGACTGCTTCTAACTCGATATATGGCCCCTCTAGGGCTTTGTAAGCCCTTCTGGGGAAGAGGGAAGGGGAGGAAAAAGGGGAGCTGCTGATCATTGCCAGATGTGAGAAGCATCCCAGCCTGCATGTGGGTGTGACGTCCGTGTTGTCACAGAGGCTGAGCTCTGCCGAGCCCCCCTGTTTCCTGTTTCCACTCAGAATCTTGCTGCCAGAGCAGGAATCCGATATCACTCTGTACTGCAGTTACAAAAGACGAAAATTATGGCCAATGGAGGGGGAAGGGGTGGGGGAAATCCTCTTCAATAGCCATGTAGGATGTCTGGGCAGGGATGTGAACTAGGCAGTAAAGTAAGTGGGAGTTTAGCAAATAACCATTTTCTTCCTTTGACTAGTGTTCCTCAGAGACCTCAGCACTCCAGTTCTCATAGCTAATTTTAGCTATTTGTGGTTGGCCTGTTCCTAATGTTCCTTTCCTATCTCGCTCACACACACTGAACCTTGGGATACTCTCTGTGGGCTGATAGATGACGTGAAAACCTCTAATCTGCAGGTCAAATATCAAAAAATGAAGTGGGATCATGAAACTGGAAGCATAATCTGCTTTTCTTCCAAATAAGGGAGATATATTCATATTAGAAGTTCTTAGCATACCAAGTTTATGAGGTTTTTTAAAAGTATATGAGGGGAATGACTTATTCTTTAAAATTTTATGGTAACCACCAAAGATGTTATCATCCCGTGGACACTGCCTTTCCTATGCAGTCTATGACTGATATGCTTTCATTGTTTTTTGGCACTGCTCTTTGTTAGAAAAACCAAAACCACATTGTCCCAAACACTGTACTGATACATAATAGGCAGGATGAGTCCCTGCCAAAGGGCATCGAGTACATGTTAGAGAGTTAACATGTTAGAGCACATGTTGAAATGAGCATAGTGGCAGTAAATGTGACATGCCATGAGTGAAGGAGTTTGCAGCATGTGGCATTCGTACTGCAGATAGCACGTTCATGGAACTCTGAGCCTTTCCTGCTTTACACTCCTGTGGTGAATTGATGCCAATGCTTTATCTGCCATGAAGTTTGCTCTACAGTTTGTGAGAGAATGTCCAGAGGCACCACAGGGAACAAAAGAAAGGTAAAAGGGTAGGGATGACTCCTCCTGTCTCAACCAAATTTTCCCAGAAACATAAGCAACAGGCAGCTTTTTTCTTCCCCTAAATTTCTTATGAATTCCCTGTCCTGACTGCCCTTCCTCTCCACATACAAATCTGTAGAGGATGCTCTGCAGGTGCAAAGTGTGTGTGCTAAGTGATGCGTGTGTGTGACTGGGGACAGTAAAAGGGCATATGGGCCCTTAGATGCTGACTCTGCTCTGTAAGAAATTTAGTTCGAGGCCTGGAAATCAGGTCACTAACCTTATTTTCAGTTGATTGATTTAAAAAGTCTTAGTGCCAGCTGAGGAATCCTGAGAAACTGATTAGGAGGAAGAAAAGGTAGTTATTATATCTCCCAAGTATAGAAAAGCGGTATTCCCTGAGATGTCAGAGGCCAGTTTTACATTATTAATTAGGCAGACATCTCTGGTTTTGTGTTGGACCAGAAATAAAACACTTACTAGGGTATCTTGGGCAAGACAGCCTGTAGCACCCTGTTGTGGCTAGCAGGAAGCAGTCAGTCTGCACATAAAACAGACCTCGTGATCTGCTTTCCTGGGAGCTCTGCTGGTTGCTGAAGGTCCCTTAATTTTTAAGAAGCGTTGGCAGCTTGTTTCACTTTCAGACAGAGGCAAGTCCTGCCTAAACTGAGGGAATGAATGGGGAGAATTTCTCCTCCCCCCCTCCCCCCCAGATCTACAGGTTGTCCTAATAATCCCTGAACAGATGGATGTGGTCATGTGAGCCCTTGAAACTCTATCTGTTTTGGAGGAGTAGTGGGTGTGGTGCTGTGGCCATGGACAGATATATGTGTTGCCTTTCACAGAGAAGCTCACTGTCCTCCAAAGACTGAATATCAACAAAATCCTTCCTGTAGGGACTTCCAGTTCTGCCCGAGCCAGCTGTAAATTCCTTTGAGGCTAAGACTAAGAAAATTGGAATCCTGGGAGGGCTTTGGTACAGTCCCAAAACCATTTCCACCGAACCTTCCCAAAAATATGGTTTCTCTGACCCAGGAATGTGAGCTCTGTAACAATGCAAAGCTGAAGTCCTAGACTGCTGGAATTAACCAGTATTAGTTCATTGCCTCATTGTGCTCCGTCTGTCTCAGCTAATATGAAAATCATTTTTCCTCTGGGACACAGACTTGGCTCCATTTTTGTGTGGCACCTGGCACAGTGGGAATATTGGTATTTGAGTGAGGTGCTACCTCTATATGAACAAGTAAAAAAAAATCATGGGACCTCTAGTTTCTTCTTTCTGCTTTTGAGTTGATTATTTAGGAGTAATTAATCATAAAGCATCTGAATAAGCACAGCAGAGCTAGCGGCTGCTTCAGCCAGGAAATGCCTGAGGAGCAGGGAAAACAGAGACTGGAGTATAAATTGCTGTAGCACAGTGGAACAGAAGGCTGGTACAAACTGGCTGAAGCAGGAGATATCAGAAATGTAGTTATGTACAGAGACTCCTCCACTGGTCCCAACAAAGCTGGAACAAAACTACATTTGCTCTACAGCAGGTGAAGGTCCAGTCCTCCAAACCCAAGACAGCTGGCCATCTTGACCACTGGACCTACCAGCTGCCTCCTCACTTGCCAGACCTTCTGCTTTTGCCTTCTGTCCCTCACCATCTGTTTGTCCTTTTATGGGAGAGGTCCCTTCCAGTTGTCACCCTCTGCATGAACCAGCTGAAATATTTGCCTCCCCTACTGGGGATAAGTTTCCTTCATATTTTTTGTGCTTCCTTGCATGATACAATTTCTTTTCTGAATGAACATTTGCAGTCTTCCCCTTTTAAACAAGAGGTTCTCGAGCGACGTAACACCTCTTGGACCAAATGCATTTCCTAAAATCTTTCCCCATGATGTTGAGGCCCCAAATGTCAACACTCTTTCTTCCAAGGATAGGGAATGTAATCCAGGCCTCCCTCCCTTGCCTGTGGTTTCTCTGTTGCAGTAAAGTCTCCAGTGAGCAGACAGCCAGAACAGCCACCAGCATGCCAGAAAGGGCATATCAAGGGTGGAAGGAAGAGTGGCTGCATCACTTTGTGTTCCAGGCATGTTGGCAGATGGTCCCTAAGGGGCTGCTGGATGCCAGAGTATATTTAGGTCAGCTTCTGGGCTACTTGAGCTCACACTGAGAGAGGTAAAGCAAAATCATGCAGCTGCACCCAACTCCTAGGGACTGTCTTCCTTCCCATTGCTTGTGAGAAAGGTCTGAGCAGACCAGAGAGAACTGAGACCCACATCACACCTCTACACACATCAACTTCATTGCCTCTTCCTACCTGCCAAAGTAGCAGGGTAGGAGTTCCAGTGAAAATTTTCTTCTGGAGTAGGGAAAATGTAAAAAATAGCCAGGTGGTTTGCTGTGCTCACACTCTTCTTTGCATCTTAAAACAACCCCACAGACTGACATGAATGATCTTATTAACCTAAATGTGCTCACATAAAATACACACAAACACAGAATTGGGGAAAGCTGTCAGGGCTGTTCCCAGCTCTGAAGCAGCCCCTTGGCAGGACTGGACTGGTTGTTTTTTTTCTCCCCAGATGAGAGGCTGGTCAACACCATCCCTAACCTCACCTCCACCCCCAAACAGCTGTTTTGCCAAAGGGTGGAGAAGCAGACCTCCTGACTGAGGGTGGAGCAGTTTGAAGGGGAGGAAAGCAGTGACTTCACTTCTTATTAAGTAATAGCAGAGTGCGTCACTCTGAAAAACAAGACTTGGGTGGGGGCAAAGGCTCTCTGCAGCACCTTATGCATGGAGGCTTCCCTTTTGTGGGAAATGAGCAGAATACACCATTCTGAAGAGTGAATTTAGAAAGTAAAAGACGCTCATAATCTTATTTAAGGAGATCCAAGAAGAGCATCAAGGTGAAAGGGCTCATAATGGTGAAAGTCATTTGGGCTAGACTTTAGAAAACACTTTCCTTCAGCAAAGATAGAGAAACACAGGGATAGATGGAGTCCCTATGAAAAAAGCAGCACACAGGTGCCAGCTTTCATGAGGGGCAGATGGCACTGTGATCTATGTACAAGTACCAGGGTGGTGATGGCAGAACAGACAAAAGTGTCTGTGGTCAGAGTTACCTGCAAGGGGACTGCTCACAGCCTTTTCTCACCCTGTGCAACTAAGCAGGTATCACAAGATCTGGATCTATCTTCTAAAAAATACTTTCCCTGCAGCTGACTTCTTCAGGGCTGCATGAACAGTCTCAGGCCAGTCTGTTATATTCTCTCTGTCTGATTCAATTTGCTTCTGCCAGGCCTGACTACTGCTGAAACAGTCTCAGGCTTGAGAGCAGTCTGGTATGTTAGACATCATTACAGGCTGTTCTGAGCAACACAAGAATTAGAAGCAGTCTGGAACTCCAAATGCTCCGAATATAACAAATATTTTCATACTGCTGATACCGTTCATACTGCTCTGAAAGTGCAGTTGCCAGAAAGACCATCAGAACAGAAGTTTCACAGTTGGCTGTGGGCCAGCTGTAAAAAGACTTTCCAAAGGCTCTGTGCAATGCCTGTGGCATCATCAGAGCGTACCTCTGGCCCCATTTGCAGTGGGGACATAACTGAAGGCACTTAATTCCTCTCCTAGGCCCCCCAGGTGGAACTTAGCAGTGTCCTAGAGTGTCCTAGGCAGTGTTCTAGAGACACATGGTGGTGTAGGGGCACACCTACCTCATTCCTCTGGCTAGCACAAGGAACTGCAGTGCAGGGCATCCGTGCTGGCGTGTGCTTCACCTGTTGGGCATTTACCCAGGGTTTTGCCTGGGCATGTTTGACCTTAGAAGTTCAGGCCGTTGGGTTTAGACCCGTGCTACCACTCATATGAGTTGTTTTATATCCAGTTTCTACACACCTTTGCATGCTGCAACCACACAGGGTGGGCACATGTCAGACGCAGTCAGGAATTCAGGCTCTGCTTAAGGAGAGGTGTAAAAGCTGCCAGGCTGCCAAGGGGTCAGGCCCTTTATTTTTTTCCTGTATATAAACTGAGACTCCAGTTTTGTGGTATCAACCTCCCAATGGCTCCTCATGCAGACTTTCACTAGATACTCATCAAGTGTGCAAAGAGCTCAAACACAGGCAATAAGCAGCTTTCCTCACCCTTGCCTCAAGTATCCGAGAAGGAAAAGATTAAAAAATAAGAAATTAATAAATGTACCCTTCCCACCAGTCTGACTGACAACAGCAAGGGCAGTTCAATTTCATTAATAAACAGAATTTTGTGTTCCAACTTCGAACCTGAGAAAAATAAATTAACTGAGTGTTCAGAGAGTTCTAGTTCCTTGCTCACAAATCATAAATGGCTTAGCAGAACAGCACTGTTTTGGAAATAAGAAGAAAAGGACAAAGGAACGTAAACAAAATAACAGGCATCCACTAGCTCCCAAAATGATACTTGCCAAAGCCCGTTCTCATTGCTTGCTGGCACAACTGCTAGAGCAGACCATTGTTCCCCTGGCCTGGACACACTCCACTCACAGCTGACAGTTCAAGGGGACTGCCACACAACTGCTGGCTATCAAAGGCTTCCTCAAACTGGAGCTGAGATAGGGTAGGAACCCCTGACCAATCCCTCTGCTTGCTGCTTCTTGCAACTATTCTAACTCGTGTAGCAGCTCCCCTTAGGTGGCTCCAGCTAAGCATCTCCCACCACTTGCAGCTCCTGTTAAGCACTCCTGATCCTCTCTGGGTTCTGGCTTTTTGTTGCTTGAAGGAAACTTCTTCAACAGACTTTTCTGGTCTTCTAGTTTGCTGTACTTTTATCAGCCAAGACTGCAAACTATTACATGAAGCTAGGGGTGGTCATCTACTCTGGCACAGCTAGTCCCAGTTTTTCACACTTCGTCATCCTCATTATCCTTATTTTTATGATGATCATGATGTTGTTGTTGTTTTCTTACACAAATCCTGCCATATGTGCTAGCATATGCTGATCAGTATTAGGCTCACCTCTAGGCTTTTTCAGCTCTTTTCTCTCCTGCTAAGACCAGTAGAGCAATCTTTCCCTATAGCTCTCCATCTTTCTGGGTCTCCTTGCTGGCCAGCCATCAAAACAGAAAGGAAAACACAGGATCTAAGTTAGTTTCTTGTATCTTGCAGTCAGCCTGAGCCCCTCATTAGGGTTCACCAAAAAGTAGTAATTGTCCTGTATAAGCCTCAGGACAATCCTTGTTTGTAACAATTTAAGATCCTAATGTCATATCTGGCTGCAGACAAATGAACTCAGAAAGGCTAAGCCATGCTAGCGAGTTTGTGAGTCCCAGTGCTTCTCCACCCCTTCCCTGTTTTCTTAGAGCAGCATTATTCCCTTCTCAAACCAGGGAATTAGTAACACTGATGGGGGAATGTGTCACCTCTGCATGCTGAGCGTGACTCACAAAGTCAATACGGCCTTAGCAGCTGAGAGGAACAATGAGCTGTGTTCTCAGTTACGCTTTTCTTGGCTGCACCATCACAGGAGCCCAGAACAAGGGCAGTGATGTCATGGCCATAGGTTTAATGTGTAAGTATCATACACAACACTAAAAGCTCTCTGTGATCTGTTACTTCCACATTAACGTAACTTGGGGCATATATACACACAAATAGTTGCCAGAGCCAAGAATAAGTCATTTGGAACAGATTATTTTACTTCAGGCTTTTAACAAGAATGCTTGTCAGTCCCAATAGGCTCATTCTGGGGTGGTAGTACCTAGCTCAGTACTGAGCTATATAATTTAGTCAAGACCTCAGCTTTTAAGACAGAAGTTTGGAATGTAGAAATGGGCAGACAAGAATCCTGCTAAAAAATAGCTTACATTTTCATGACAATTAGCCATTGTTGCAACTATTTATATAAATAAAGAAAGAGTAAGAAAAAGTTCTGGGACAAAGAAGAAAATTACTCCCAACCATTTTCAAGAAAATTACTTTGAAGCACTTCATGCACTTGTATTTGAACAAGACTTTTCTCCATTAGCCTCTGAGTCGGGAATTGTTTCCTCCTTTCGGAAATGTGCTGTGTGCATTAAGTGGTCTGTCAAAGGAGCCAGTGCAGGAGGGGGTGTGGAGCTGAGCATACAGTGACATTGTAACCAGAGGGCAGCCCCAGGGTCAGGCAGGCAGGCTCGAACTCGCTGTAACCTGCCTGCAGTGTGTGCTGATAACCGGGGCTGTGGAGTTCACAGCGAGCTGTTAGCAAACACCCTCACCCCGGGAACTGCACAGGGCTGGAGCTTGCACTGGGCTCTGAGCAGCCCGTGGCTGCTAAAAACCAGCTCAGGTCATCTGAGCTGCACATGGATGGGGCTGCAGGAGCTACGGTCTGCCTTCTGCAGGGACAGCTGTGCCAAGAGCGACAGTTCCCTGCTTTGTAAAACTCATTCCTAATGTATTGACAGGTGCCTGAGGTGACAAGGCCTGCCTCTGTCCCATGTCATGGGCCCTTTTTCATCATTTGCTGGGTTAAGCCAGGATTCCTCTGCCCAGAAAAACAGGGGGAAGCCCTGAGAATTCATAACAGAAAATCTTATCTCAAGGGAAAAAACAGAGGCATGTGTGTAGAGGCTTGTTGAACCACGCATTCTTCTAATAGTTTCCCAACGCCGAGTACCAGTGGGACAGTCACACACTTTGCTGCGTGTTCCCAACAGGCTGGAACCTTTATCTGCTGGGCAGGCTGGTGCTGGAGCCCTGCCAGTCTCCCTGGAGAGCAGCTGTGGCCCCCTGGGTTCCTGTGCCTCAGCACTGGGCAGCAGATTGGCAGAAGCTGGTGCAAAGCTGCCCATCCGATTAAATTTGTTATTTTGCAAAAGGATTTAGCTTTGCTTGTTGGTTATTACTTAAGAAAAATCCTAAGCTGGTACTTTAACCTGTTTTAAACCTTTCAAAGGGAGAAAGAATCTGGTTCCTTTTCTTCCAAGTTGTAAAACAAGGAGCAGAAAGCTCAGAGAGGGCAGAGAAAACAAAAAAGTTTTAAAACACTATTTTTCTTACATTCTTTTTATTTTCCAATCAAAAACTATGTTAAAATTTTCTGTACTAAAAGGCTGCCACATCAGAAGGTTTGCTGAACTCTGCTGCTGAAAAAAATCTGACAACAGGTCATCAGCTACCATCTCAGACATACTCCAGCTCCCACACATACCTGCTGTCTCTCCAGGGATGTGCTAGTAAGCCCATCCAGAAGGGTTTGTAGATTATAAAGATGATGAGAGATGTTCACATGTTTCATAATTTTTTTCTGAACAAAAAAAAGCAAAGGAAGCCAAATCAGATAAACCACTTATTCCAAGAAAAGCTGTCTATACACAAGATTTGCTCTGGCTTAATTGAGCTTGTAGCTGACTATTAGCTAAAACAAAACATTTTCAGTTGAGGTTTCAGGTCAGCAGGGACTGGTAGGCTACAAGTGAAGATGACTGTAAATGTATCAAAAATATTGTACAAAAGTACAATGTACAAAAGTACAAAAACTACATTTAAATCCTATTGTAATTGCAGAGTCAGGATTTGCCCATGGGAAGTGCCATACAAGGGTTGACGCTGAAATTTCAATTTCCGTTCTCTGAGCTGTACAATTTCTCAGATAATTTCTTTCATAGGAATCCTGTCACAGGATTTCTGCAATTAGCTTTGTCCTTCTGCTCAGTGGATGAACTAAGATCGTCTTTAGTTCATAGGGTTTAAACAAACTTCTGAGAGCAGAATGACTAAAATCCCTTTTGAGTTCACAGCATTCAGCAAGATATCATATCTAACTGTTTCAGAAACATCAATAACTTTGTTTTCACAGCAGGACAGTAAATATTATGTATTTTTGTAAATGAGAGGCTGTCTGCTGAAAGTGCAAAGTCAGAAGGTTTGTGTACTTGATACAGAATGACAAGGACTTGGATTTTCAGTTTCTATCATGCTGCAGCACGTTATATTCAAAGCATGGAGTTCAGGTGCAGTTGGGAGTGTTCCTTCCCTTTTGCAAGTTAGCTGTGGCTCAGCCGTTCAGGGGCTCTGGCTGCAATGCCAGCTTCAGTTGCTTCCACACTGATCAGCAGAGCCCTTGCCTTCCCACCCTGGCCCTACACTGAATCTCACAACACACACTTTCAGTTTCAGGCCTGTTCTGCAAATAGGATCAGGGAATCAATTAATGATAAAAAATAACCCTGCTTGGCCTCAGAGCACAGTCTGGGACTGGAGGCTATGTCAGGCATGCAGAAAGCAATGGACAGCCTTGTCTCAATCACCCATGGGGAATCTGGCTAACCTGGCCAGCATCACACTGGATGATGGGTGCACTGGCCAGCTCTGCAGGCAGCAGTCCATCCCTTCAGTCCGATGATTCTTGCTCCTTCTGCAGTCCCTTTCCCTCTGCTGACCACTGCCATCTGTATCCCACAATTGAGTCAGGGAGTACTGCAGAGAGCCCTTGTGAGGCTTTCACAGCCATTAATAGCCATCAGAGGATGTTCAAATGTTGCCCAGGTAATTTTCATCCTGGATTTCCTAGGTTTCTAAGCACTTGACCCCACAGCCATTACAAATATTTTATGCAGGCATTTTGTGAGCAATATGCAGCACATGTAGATGTTGTTTTCAGGAACTTGGTTTAGTAATGGACTTGGCAGTGTTAGGTTAATGTTTGCGCTTGATCTTAGAGGTCTTCCTCACCTAAAAATTCCATGATTCTGTATATCCTCATTTAAAGTAACCTGAAGTATGAGAAGAATGAGTAAGAGGGGAGATGTGTATCTGGGCAATGTTGAGGACCAGAACCAATGCTTTGTGCTTGCCCTTTATGCTAGATTATTTGGAGATAAAGGAGTTTGGAGGGACTACCAGCAAATCTTCCTCACTCTCAGAACCTGATTGTTGCTGTAAACCGCAGAGCTGAACTATCCATTGCTTCCTTGCAGAAAAGCTGCCACGTGCAAAGTGCTATTTTCTATTGGAAGTAAATGGTTACTGTGATGTTCAGCACAGGCTCCTTCCTAACCCATGACCACTGCAAATATCACTGTCTCTGTTGGACATACAGAGCATGCATGACAGGGTTTGCTTCATGTCACTGTCTAGCAAAATTCTTTTTTTGATCTCTCATAAGGAGAAATACAAAGAAGTGACAGTTCCTCTGCAAGTATTGCCATCACTAGGATGGTCTGTCTAGTTCCTCTCCAGTAGGACCCACTTCCAGACATAAGCTGGAGAAGTCTCAAGGCTTTTCTGATATCTTCATGACACGAGACATCCTTGTGTCAGCCACTTCACTTACACCCTTGGGCACTAAGATAATTTCATCAGATTGTGATATCCTCTTTGGTGAAAGTCTGTGTAACTAAAATGGCACAGAGCCAGCTACTGAAGGGGCTAAAACCTGACACAGGACTAGCTCTTGTGAAATTCACTAAAACAGCAAATTCAAACTTCAGCTGGGACATCCTTAAATAATCTCTTTTGTTTCTTTCATTGCACCTGATCCAAGCTCCTCATTCTCAGTTTTTACCCTCAGAATATCTGTGCCCTCCTGCCCCCAGTCCTACTGTTATTTTCTTTGAAGTACCTTCTGAGGCTTACCCTTTTTTCTGGTGGTGCACTTCCACTCCAGAGTCTATGGGACAGACTCAGACACACCAACTAGCTACCCTAGGGGGTCTCATGCAACAGAATGAGAACAGGAACACTGTACTGAGGTCTAAGTGACAGCAACCCACTTCCCACTTTCTGGAAGATTATCAGTAGTTCACAGAGGGGATGAACAACTAAAAGAATTTAGCAACATGCCAATCCCACTTATTCTGAGCCATGTCACTTCTTTAAAAAATGAACTTATTGGGTGACAAGTGCATCATTAAAGGCTTATTGTCATGCATGAAAGATTTTTTGTACTTTTTCTACCTGAAACGGTCAGCTCTTATTTCCCATACAGTTGCAGCTCTCTCATTTTCTTTCCAGAGGCTCCTTAAAAGCTCTGACCAACAGTTTTCCACAGTTTGATGTGCCATGCCCACAGCTCAGATTTTCTTGTTATTATGTCTGTCATTACAGCCAGCAAGATATTGAAAGGCAAGCTTGATACTTGAGTTTTCTGTAATGACCTCCCCATAGATATTTCTGTATTAATAACCATAAAAAGAATACTGCAAATAGCAGGAATAATGATAACTATAAGGTGAGTGGTAAAATTACTCTTGAAATAAGCCTTAAATTTGAACAAAATGTAGTAATATCCCTTCTTGAGAAGCCAAAAGCACTCTCCTCTTGCAGGATGAAAGGAGCTAAGGAATGTGCTGGCTGGCACTGAATCCCTGTCCTCTTGGGCCTTGGGTTTCCTGCTCCTGAAGGTTCAAAGAGCAATTACAGTCTCCAGCAAAAGTACAGCAAATGAAAAACAGATTCTCTGGCTTTCACTAAAATGCCAAGAAAATAAGTAACCAAAAAATGGAGACTCAAAGTCACCTCATTGCAGAAGGTGACTGAGCTGAAGGGAAATTTCCCTCTGTTCATCCCCAAGGCCAGAGGTAGTCCCTGCCATGTGAAGTGGGTGGTGGGAACACAGTTTGCAGACCTGTCTCCCTGAGGAGGCTCATGTTAGTGGAGAGAGATGATATCAGACAACTGGAAACTGCCTCTGGGTTTCAGCTCCTTCATTTCTTTGTTGGGGGTTTGGTTTTGCGCCTTTGAATTGGCTTTTGGAGAGGAACAAAAACAAGGTCAGGGCAGCTTCCTTCACTGCAGCAAGTCATCATATATATGGAGAGTCTTTTCCCTGAGGTTTCTTGCTTGGTATTCAATAAACTCTGCCATACAGGGCAAACTGAACAAGCCTGTCTGAAGAGAAAAGCCCTCCAAGTTGCTTTGCATCATGTTTCATTGCCACCTCAGATTACTTGAGATTAAATCCTATCATGGATGGCAGGGAGAAATAGCTAGTAACTGAGCATCATCAATAATACCAACTTTGTGCTCAAACAAGGATGCTCAGTATCCAGTGACAGTACAAGTAGATCACCCAACCAGCTTAGCAACAGGAGGAACTTCTCCATTAGGACTTAATTCTGGCGCTGTTCAGTCATACCACACTCATCTGGGATGTAGCTCAGCCCTACAGTTCCTCAAGTGTAGAGAGGAAACTGTATCCTCATAATTAGAAAGTTGTGATGAAATAATTGCTAAGGATTTCTTTGGCCATCTTATATTACAAATTGATGCTTCCTCTAGTTTTCCTTACTGTCTACAGAGGAAGAAGGAATCCATTCTCTTCTAACCATATGGATGTGTAATTCCCCTTAACCTAACAGGAACCCAAGAGAAAATGAATGCTAAAGAGGACTGGCAGGAACGACTGAATGAATGAAAGGCCCCCTTATAACAGCTCTGACCTGGATGTGTGAGGTTGTCTTAATCCCCAACCTCCTGCTAACAAATATGGGCTACAGGCAGAGAGTTTGGATATGAAATATCCAAATCTAGAGCCAGGCACATTTGGAGAGTGAATGGGTTTTTCAATCCTATCTTTTCACACCAGGAAGAAGGACTGGTAGTCAAAACAAAATTAAAAATTAATTGATTTAATTTGTTCACCTTTTGAAACTCTTTCAGCCTATCTGGGGTGGGGAAATGAGTCTGTTGTAGTTATATGTTATGACAGAATTCCAGGTAATTTTTCCTAGAAGAAGATGCTTTGAGTTAACATCATAGTTAGACAACCTAAGGTGAGAGTGGCCTTTTCTCACTGCACTTTGGTGGGTCTGTAGACATTAGCTGGCAGTATCAGCTCACTGTGTCTACCCCAGACCTCATCCCTTCTCCTTAAACTGCACAATCTATCTAAATTTCAATTTTTGTGGGCAAGGAAAGAAGCAATAGCAGAGTGGGAAAGCAACAGTTTTGAGGCTTCCAGCACAACAGAGCCACACTATCTTCCATAAATGCCTAATTCCAGTTTGAACACAGTCTTTCCTTGATCAAGCCCATATTGTTATAGACAGTCTTTTTGGAGAATCTCCATGAAAGAACTTAGGAAACAATACCCCCAGTGCTGCTTTAGCAATGCTTAAAATGGTAACGCTCTGCTATCTTCTAGGCTCTTCAATGCCAAGGTTGGAACAAAGGACTTCTAGGTGGGTTAAAAATCAGCTGGACCACAAGACTGAGAAGGTAGTGAGGATCAAAGCTTAGCATCTGCTTATAGCTAGTAATAAATGGTGTGCACAAGAGGTCGATCCTGTGGTCCATATACTTCAACAACAACCTGGATAACAGATGTGCAGCCTCAGCATGTCATTGGAAAATGCAAAATTATGACAACTGACACAACAAATGACATCTTCAACCACAAGGCACCTCAAAGATTTAAGGATTGTAGCAATAGAAACGTCAGGAAGTCCACTAGAGAGAAATGCCAAGTTCACCTGAGCTGGAATGACTCCCTGCATCCCTAAATGATGGGAGGGAATGGTTGATATACTGAAAGTCAGGAGGTTACCGTGAATTTCAGGCTGAATGAGCTGATCATGCACTGACACCATAAGGCAGCTGTGTTCTGCACTACATGAGGAGCAGCATGGCTGGCAGATCTAGAAAAGTTCTTTTCCCTGGTACCTGACTCTGATGAGGCTGCATAGGACATGCTGTCCAGTCTGGAGCCTGGACATTGCAGAGGGATGGGAGGGAACTGGAGAGTGTCTGGCAGAAGTCTACCTCTCTGACCAGAAATGGTCAGAGGCATGGAGCACACGATTGACAAAGATGTTTTGAGGCATTTTAAGGCAGGTGAAAGGAGGGCTAATCAAACAGCCTGCAGCTGCCTGTAAGCTGTAATTACAAGCACAACAGATCCGCGTGTTCCTCAGCAGCATCAGATGATACAACATTGAACAGGAGCCACAGGAGCTGGACATTAAGAAGGAAATTCCTATAAAGGTAGTGCAGCACTGGAACAGACAGGCCACAGAGATCATAGAATTTCCAATTTAGGCAGTTTTCAGGATGCAGCTATTCAGGGTTAGGGCTGACCAGATGATGTGCTGGCAATAGTACTTCTGTGAATAATTCTGTGGGTAGAGTAGATGACTTCTACAGCTGTTCCAATCACAATATCTATTGTTCTGTGATTCTTTGCAGTCACTTGTCAGTGAATTTGACAAGGGGATTTCCCGAAGTTCATTGTACAGATGGAGTTATTTCCTAGCAGACTTAGATCATTGAATGCCTGACAGCTATTTTTCCTCTAAAATATGGTGAGCAGCATTATAGCTAGATTTCATCATGCCGAGCAACATGATTCCCATTTATTATTCTGACTCTAAGTCAGGCCCAGATCATATGTACATAGAACTTGAGTTTGAGATGTATGCTCTTTGGGACTAATATCAGCTGCACAATCAACATCTTCTCTAATCAATCCTTGGTCAGAGAGGACCTCGCCAGGCAGTAACAAGGGATTTTAAAATCTTACACTTAAGTGAGGTTTTGAGAGCAAGCTCACAACATCCTTGATGGTCAGAGACACCTTTTGGATTTTCACTTCGATTTTGAGAAGCTATAAAGACATTTCAGAGGTATTCAGCTGCAGTAGAGATGTTGCCACAAAAATCCCGAAACAGAATTGATTGGCTTCAAATAACTTACTGTCATGTAAAAATACTCTGAAGGCCCATATGCCTATGTCCCAGATATATATGCACCATACCTGTGCAAGAAAAGGTTCTTATTCAGGTGTCAGTAATCATTCCTTGCTGTGACAGCTAAAATGTGAGTGCTAGGTCCTCTTTTTACCAATGTAGTCTCTTTGTCACAGAGTAGTAACCCGAGTGAGTCCTGGATACAAACACACAACAATGACAAACAGCCAAAGTCTAAATCTGGTAACTGCAGCCCACATTTCAGTCAATGACTCTTTAGTTAAAAAAGGCTGACTAGTACCAAGGCAAGCTCAAACTAAAGTGGTGTGTTTTTACAAAGAATTTTTACTCCACTGTTTATGACTAATGTATCAAAAGGACTCAGAGCTGCGAGTTAATTTGTAATAGTATTTGTGAATCAGAAGAGGGACAGTCTTGTGGTTATGGCTGGACTGACATTCAGGATGTCTGGGTCCAATTCCTAGTCTAGCATAGATTTTCCTTTGTAAACTTTGGCAGGCTGCTTAATCTCTCCTCCTCAGTTCCTTGCCTACAAATTTTTTCCTCCCCTTGGCTTTTTGGCCGTCTGATTCATTTTAGTTGTGAAGTATTTCTGTAGTTTCTGACATCCAGGAAAGTACAGAGTAAAATGTATGATGTAACAAACTATGCTTTGAGCTGCAAATACCTCTAAAACAGCCTAAAGTATTTAGGCTGATGGTATTTGCTTCAAAAGCTAACAAACATACACTTGAAGAAACCAGCCTGGACAAGTAAATGGTTAGCAAGCAGAACTACATTCAAAAGTAGTTGTTTATCATTAATTCAGTTAAATACCTGTTACTACTATTACTTTTGAAACCAGTATCAGCACAGACATATTTACTACCATTTCATGCCAACCCATTTTAAGTGACAGTACAGGTTCCCATTGGTATTTCTATCTAGCTGTATTATATTAAAAAACCAAGTATTGGAGTATTTTCTGATCATCAAATGTGAAGCAAGAATTCTATGTCTGACATTTTAAAATATTCTTTACAAATTGCAACATTCAAGTGCTTATCAGTGATGTCTCCCAGGGATGATACCTTTACCTTTCAACATAGAAAATAGTTTTAAAATTGAATCTACTGCTGATTAGGTTGCTTTGCAAAACCTGAAGTTTTTGGAGTTTGACTGAAATATCAAGAAAATACAAAAACAAATGTGGGCATAATTATTTCTGTCTTACTGTCTCTTGTCAGAAGAACTCTCCTGGCACCAGGAGGTCTAGATTTAAATAAAATCAAGAGTAAACAAGTCACATTTTATTCACTTGGCTCTTTGGACCTCAGAATAGAAACACATGGATCTAAGGGTGTTAGAACTAAAACTTATTTTTTATTCTACCATCAGAGCTCCATAACCTTACAGACATGTCAAAAGGTGTCCTCCCAAAAGAATGGAGCACAAATATAAACACAAAATGGGAGATTTAATTGAAAAACAACAGTAGACTGTTGTATGTGTGTGGAATCAAAGGGAGGAGGTAGATATCTACAGAATTAAATATAGAGATGCCAAGAGAAAAATTCTGATAAAGAAAAGCTTCTGGTTTCCTATCAGAAATGCAATAATCAGGGTAAAATCCATGTACACGGCATATGAGTTTTTAGTACTAAGCAAGAAAGACAGCATCTACAAAGTCCAGCAATGCAGTCAGGTGAACCCTCATTGAAAATGGTCTTTGTGCATGCCAGGCCTCTTTAGTTCTGAACTGGGGAAAACCACAGGTTGGAGTTAGTGGGACGATGTCTGTTCTGGGAAACAGCATGAGCTGGAAAGTTCTCCAATGGTACTAAAGGGCAGCAAAACCAGAGAATGCAGTGGGGCTTTGGCCTCTACAGAAGATAACATGACTGCATGTAAAACAGCTGCATATGCATTAGCTCTGCCTGCAACACAGAGAAAGATCCCAGCAGAGGTCATTGTGCCCAGTAAATTGCAGCTCTTCGTTATATACAGCTCTGAATGCAGTACTACTACCAAATTCACATAGCTGTACCCCTGTAGTTATAAATCACAAAGCCTGAGGGGAAAATGAGGAAGCCCCTGGGGAAGTTTTGAAAAATTAGAGGTAGGAGGTGATGGACTCAATGACTTTCCTAAGACTTGCTGTACTATGGTGAGAAAGGCTTATAGAGATTTTGGACAAGCATGCTGAATTCTGAAAAAGCATTACAGAGCCTCTACAATTTTTCAGCTTTTGGCAGAATCTGAGGTCCTATCAGTTGGCCACTCTTCTACGCCTTATGAGCTGAGGACGATCTTTTCCCCTGAAGCCTTTGAAAGCCGTAAATAAAGTAAATATTCCTTGGAAGCAGCATTCTCCCCTTTCTTTAGTTATGTTGAGAAATACAACAGATTCTCATAGCAAAAACGTTTGGAGAGAAGCTAAGGTTGTATAATCCTCCTGCATGATCCTAGGCTAGCAGCGGAATGGTACAGCTCAATTTTGAA
Organism: Prinia subflava; assembly: GCF_021018805.1. Lineage (NCBI taxonomy): Eukaryota > Metazoa > Chordata > Aves > Passeriformes > Cisticolidae > Prinia > Prinia subflava. The sequence goes on along the minus strand of NC_086250.1, from coordinate 19,787,922 downwards.
GCTCTAACAACACCAGCTGAGTCTGCCACCTCAAAACATGGAAAACAAGAACTGATGGGCTCATCTGAGGGCTCAGCCTCCCTGCCATATGGTGCACCTGACAACTTACCAAAACAGCACATTGTTGAGTAAAAGAAAGACAGTAGAAATAAACAAAATCATGTACAATGAGGTGGAAGGGCTAGATTCAATGAGGTGGAAGGGCTAGATTAATCAGGTAGACCTTTCCTATAACACAGCCATCATTTCAAGCCCTATCAGTTCTTGGTGAAGCAGCTGCCAGTGCTGTTTCAGAGACACGATTTCCAGTTTCTGCTGGCCTGGGCCCAAGACTGTCACAGCTGAATAGCAAGGACTGACCCCTGCTTCATCAGGCCACACAGCATGTCCAGGCCACTAAACCAGTCCCTCTTAGCCCATCCCTTCAGGTTACTTCAGCTGGTGACCTGCACTGACTTTGACAGCCACTTCTGGCCATCAGTTACACCTTTGTTTTAACAAGAACATGCACAGTTTAGAGACACACACAGACTCACTCCATTCTGTCCAAAGGAAGTGTTTTTAAAACAACATATTCTAATCCATCCTTTAAATTGGATTGCCACTTCTCTAAAGTACAGCTATTGCCTACCGTGAGGTTGTTCAAGCTATTCCTGTGCATATTTAGGTACCACTGGTTTACCCAGCCTATGGCACATGATTAAAAGGCACAATATCCATCCCCATTATATGTGAAACTTTCTTTTTAAGCTTCACTATTGTCATGATAAAACCTAAATTGCTAACTGAACTGACTCAAGCCTACCCATGAATCTCTTTCTGTGGCTTCCCAAGATGGTGAGAGGGGACACAGTCCTCACCAGACCACACATTTTTCTCTGCAGAGGGATCTCCATCCCCTTCAAACTTGAGTTGTTTGGCTCACAAGGGAAGGCCTGCTTCAGTAGCTAGAAGCTGTACAGCGTTGGTAGTACATGCATAAACCAAAGTAAACTCCTTCCTTCCTGTTCATCTCTGTCATGGACAATAACAAAGGTGGTTACATTACATGGTAGTTACTTGCTGGGAAACAGGCAGAGGACATGCACAGATAAGCTTTTCACAGAGCTTATGCACAGCTTCTGTGCTTGGGCCAGCTTTTGGAAATACCTCACCAAGGCTGGCTTCAAGCATGAGACCTTGCTTCCATCACTTCCAGGATGATTATTTTTGTCCCACACTTGATTTCTCACATACTGGAATGTCATAGAAGATAAACACATACAGCAGAGGACCACAATGGGAAACAGCCTCACCCAGCTCTTGAGGAGCCATCAGAAATCAGCCTCTGTCAAAGCAGCATTGTTTTGACTCAGACTCTGGAGTGCACTGTGGCTGTCTGCTCAGGGCCAGGCCTTCATCCTGCCTTGAATGTAAACATGCATGAGGCTTCTCTTACCACATGTTTTGGGAAGCATCAACTGCTCTTGGCAAGCAATAGGAAAGAGATGACTGAGAGGCTGCTGGAACGCTGCTTAAGCTGATGTCATCCTACAGTCAGACTAGAGCTCTGGGTGCATGCACTTAGTCACACATCCACACAGCTACCAGCCACCAAACTTTTGTTATGGCTAAAAAATTAAATTAGTTATGTTTGGCTGGAGAGTTCTCCCTCCCTCTCAGAACTATTATGTTGCTTTCTTGCTCCAAATGGCAAGGCAGCTGCTCCCTCAGAGCACCCAGCACCCAAACACCAGTATGTATCTGCCAGGGAGCAGCAAGAGCAGGGCTGCTCCTTAAAGGAAGGTGAGCCAGGAGCCAAGAGGGAGCCTTACTAGTCAGGTCTCAGTCCCACATTGCTAGAGAGAGGTGAGCCAAACAAACCCAGAGGTGATGGTCAGGTCCAACCAAAAATTCAGGTCAAAATGCTGTATAATGGTGATGGGACAGGTTCTGAGGCCAAGCCACAAAGTCAGAGAAAAGCATCAGATCCAGTACCCAATAGGTCCACAGTGGATCCTGCCCCAGGCAGGTCCACAGTGACAAAAATAAGGCCATGAAGCTAATCCATAGATTTTGATCCAGTTCAACAGGCTTCATAACCAGACAGGAGCAGGGCCATGGCTGGACAGGAGACCAGCACTCCTCCAGTCTAGATCAAGCAAGCCATGAATGCCAGGGGAGCATAGATAGGGCTCTTGGGCCCATGGGTGTGAGCTCCAGATGAGGGGTCTCAGCGTCATTAGGGCTGTTAGTGAGCTCAGGGCTCTGATAAAAACAGAAACTTCATTTTATTTTGTGAGTCAGGTAGTAAACTGAGGATCATAACCAGGCTGAAAACTGTAGGTATCTTAGAAAATTGCACAATCAGGGTTGGTTGTAACAACTTTCTTTGCTTCCCTTATGCTTATGCATCTGTGCTCCAGTCCTTCATTACTAGATCACAAATTGACTTTTTTTCCACAAATTTTCTGCATCATTTAACACCCAGTTCTGACTGAATGACCTATTCCCTCCTCATAAGTTTTGGTCCACTGTTCCGACATTATTCAAATGCTGTCCTGAGGAGAGAATTATTCTTTTACCTGTGGGCATTTCAGTGGTTCTCATTGCTGAAGTTTTATAAATAATAAACAGTGCACATTCAAAACATCCCTTCCAGCTAAGGGGGGATTATCAGACCCATCATACAGATGCAAATCTGAGCTAGTAGGGGATTATGTTCAAAAGTACTGTATTTCAGTATCTTCAGTGAGATACCTTAGATTCTGGGGGTTTTCTGTCTGTGTAGCACTTTTTAGAATTTTATGTAATCATAGAGAAGTTTCAACTGACTTCAGATGCAATAATGACCACCTGGCACTTGGATTAGTAAAGATAAGGGTTGTTAGGTCACAGAGTCTGACTTCCTCTATTTTACAGACCTATATATAATTTAATTAAGTTATCCCTGTAATTAGTCAAATATTTCAGGATTATCCAAGGGAAAAAGCAAGTAGCTAGGAAGGTAGGTAGTCTCAATTTGAAGACCTGAAGAGATAAAGAGCTGATGACTTGCTTAGGTTAATTTTGGAGACATGATTAATTACTTTCACTGTTAAAGCTTTGCCAAATTCCTCATAGGAATCTGCCTAACTTCATCTCACAGATACAGGTGCTTACTTTACTTTTCTCCACTGGATATAGATTCTTTTTACATCTGGTATTTATTACTCAGGAACATATTTGTAACCTGTTTTCCAGTCACATTTTAAAAAGTTAGGTAGGCAGCTCAGTAATAGACATGTTCTTCAGCTCTTAAGTAATGTCAGTTCTCCCTTTCCACCATAATTTTTAAGACTTCCTTCTCTTTTTTTAAATGTAAACATGAGTCCAAGATGTCATTCTCTGGAGTTCATTAGAGCAGGATTGAAAAATTTTCAAGTTAGTTTACAGTGTCCAAAACTAAGAAAGCAAAAAATTGAGAGACAGAACATTAATTCCTACAGAGAACTGTGATGTAAAGGATTTTCTCAGAAGTTCATTTGGACTTTTTGGCACACTTAGGGACAAAATTCATTTCCCTAAGATGTCTTTTAGCTGCCTAAATCATCAGAGTGTCCTTTCTTATTCTCCTACTCCCTGACACATAATTTATGCATTTTCTGACTTCTGGAAGAAATGAAGCAGGAGTCCTGCAAACAACCTCTTCCTTAAGTCCGGATTTAGCCTCGGAACAGTTCTACCTGGTGGACCCCTCTGAAGGGGACCCGTGAAAAAAATAGCTCACATTCATGTAATTACATGCTGATTCATAAAGCTTATGTACAAGGAAGGAAAATGAAATTTGTGTTTCCTAAAATTTGGGTGCTTAACATTTTGACCTTAATAAGGTTCTTTTCACATGATATATGGGCATGGCAATCCCTAGGCTTACCACAAATCACGCTGGGAAAAAAATTCCCCCTTGCAGCCATATATTGGTACATGCATGACTCACCAAGGTTGGCACTTTGACCTGCACTTCATGAAGAGCAGACATGTGTTTGCATTCATCACCTGTGGCCATAAGGACATCTTTGCAAATATTTTCTGCTAGGAGAGAAATGGTAATGATCAGGACATTTAAAATCCACTCTGGACTCTGAAGGGAAAAGGTCACCTTGGAGACAGGCTTTCCTTCCCTGTTCCCTTGAGTTCATCTGTGACTACATTCTGGGTCTGTCCGATCCTGGGTCCTTAGGCAAGCCCCATTTTCCTCATGTAGTTGGTTTTAATATCTGTCCTATTCTTCCCTGTCATAAACATGGTGCCTACTAAGTCCCGATATTTGCCACTGGCCTTGGCTGACCCATCTAGTGCCTTTATTCCTGGCTCTCCAGTCCCTTACCCACACTCTCTCCCCTCTCTGACTTTGCCTACCTGCTTGTTTCTTCACTCAGACTCCCTTCCCAGGTATCTGTTCATTCACAGTGCACCCCTTTGTTTGAGACTCTCTCTCCAGCCCATCCCAGTTTTCTATCTGCCCTGTGATCCCTGTGAGATACTTGCCTTCCATAAGATCCTTGTCAACACCTTGCCCTTCTTTGGTCCATAGTTCCTTGCCCAGCTGCTCCTTGCCTTCCTCGTAACTGCACATCAGATCACTTCTCTGCTGTCTTTCCTCATAGACTCTTTGTCCCACTGGTCCCCATATACTCTGCTCTTGTGTCCCATCCTTATTCTCACCCAGCCAGACTTTACTTCTAGTTTCCTCCTTCATAGCAGTCTTCAATCCCAGCATTGTCAGCTGACTTTCCACTGCTCCTTGGACAAATCCACTCCTTACCAGAGCTGATTCTTGTTTTTCCTGTGTTGAAACAATGACTTTCCTTGTGGCCCAGCACAGGGAGTGTGGCATGCACAAAGAAAGGGACAGAGATGCAGAAATCTCACCATGCAGTAGCCCATCCCATCAGCTCCTGAGTCTGTCTGCACGACAACTCTCACCACGCTGTAAATGTAGGGCAGGTTACTTGTCTTTTATCGAGAGGTAAATTGCTGTGAATTACCCCATTTTATGCAGAGTAAGAATGAACGGGGATAATTGCTGTGTATCAATTCACACAAAGTAATATGTTTCCCTACATTAGTTTGTTCATGTTTCCACGCCCACAAACTGCCTTGCATCAATTCAGTGCCTATAGCACCTGAGACTTGCAATTGCGGGGGGAAGATCTCAGTGAGCCTCTGTACTTCAGAAACCTGCTTAGCACAGAGAAATGTTTTGATACACTTGGGATAGATCTTTGGTAGGACTGTGTGTAGCAAGTGCTAACTGCGGGCACCAGAAGTTTGAAACTTGACCAAAGTTGGCCAAATTTTATAATTATTAAAAACTTCAGGGACTGCTACCCTTCATAGACTCTTTTCATAGCTGAAGTTGTCAGATTCACAAGGAAGCAGTCACAGTTACTCTTCACTATGGGCAAACCAACTCTTCTTTTGCTTGTGTGTTTGAGTTTATGTCTATTAAGCCTTGTAGTTTTCTTGAAATATTCCATATATTCTTTTAAGGGAAGCACTCAGGTTGGAATACCACCCTGAATGGTTACCAGAAGGAAAGATTTTTCAAAAGTTAAACCAGTATTTTATAGTGAGTTATGATCAGCCACAGAGACATCAGGTGATGGCATGTCTGCATGGAACCTGCTTGTAGAGGACAGTGTTAAACATACATACCATCCACAGCATATATATTGACACAGTGCAATCTGATGGAAACAAAGAACAAATTATATTTTCATCTGTGCAATCTTCAACAGAAACGTGTGTGATGATGATGATGCTAATGATGATGCTAATAATAATAAGATGCTGACTCCATCTATGCAAGCCCAAGACTGTTTTCAAGTCAGAGAGATTATTATGTATTAGTCTAGCATAAAGCTGGGCTGAGTGATAGGAAACATATGTTTCTTGGTACTTGTGCTTGCACAATGGTATAAAAAGAGTCCTGACATTCTATAGGTCTCTGGACAATTCTGCTATTGATGTGTTGTGAGTCACTGCAAACAGACCATGTATGTTTCTGAATCACTTCCTGCTCAAGGGGTTCCTCCACTTTTTCCAGAGATTGTGTGCTGGGGAGGAATTCAGTGGGCTAAAGCCCTAGGGACCCATTCAAAATGCTTTCCCTTTCCTTGCCCTTCTGTGCAGCTGAATGACTCGGACAGGGGATGACACCTTGAACCAATGTCGCTGTTCCCTTAGTGGGATGGAGAACTTTATCTGGAGTCCAGAAGAAATTCAATTCTATATTTTATTTTAAGGACATTCCTTCTGGTTTGCTTTATTTTTGTTGTTGGCATTTTACACTTTATGGGAGTTTTTTTCAGGGAATGGGTTTAGAAGTTACAAAAAGGTGCTGTGATAAAACAAAGGTTGTTTCAGCTGTTTCCAGTACAGTTGCAGTGCTTCGTAACTCTGTCCAAAAAGTATTCAGGCTAGGACCACAGAAATGGTCCTTAGATGTCTAAGTACCTCAGAGGTCTAGTTAACTTTCCAATTGTTAATAGTTGTAACTAGCTTCATATAGATTTTCAGAACATTCATAGGTTCTTCTCTTAGATCTGTGCTGTTGATTTGTCATTTTTCTAATAACACAAGAGGCTGTAAGCCTGGCAGAAGACAGCAGACAGACCACCACAGAATTACAAGTTTTGTGTGATTTTCAATGTCCCAAAAGTCCTATTTTGCATAAAAAGTATTGCTGATTGACTGTTTTAATGCATTTTCATAAAGAAAAAATCTTAAAGGCATTTAAGGGAAATGTATTCTTCTCCTAGTGTTTAAAATGCTTCTACTTTCCTTTGACATTTCCACTAGAAAATATTATCTTGATGACATTTTTTCACAAAGAGATAAGCCATTGTGAATTGCTGAAACCTTGCATTTCAAGTGCTTTTTAGTTTGCTTTTCCCAAGTTATACTGGACTGATATGTGATCTGTTGGCAAATTGGTATTTTGATGAAAGTACAATCAGTTTCTAAGTAATTGCAAAACTATTTTGACTTCAAGAGATGCTTATCCTGAGTGCCAGCTAATGCAGTACTTCCACTAAATGGCAGTAAACAGTAGCACTGAATGAGCTGTGCCTGTTGTTCAGAAATTATTTAGAGCTGTCATATCTGAAGGAGGTGCCTTTCACTGGGGCCTGATTTTCAGTCCATCAGTGCATAACACGGGCCTGTCATCAAGGCAGTTGCTGCTTTCAAAATACTGTTGTCCCTACACACCTTCACCAACATTTTTTATAGATAGTCTGCTTTGCTTTCATGAAGGAGTGGATGGTTCCAGAACCTCAGCTCTTTAAAGTTTGTTCTACCTCATCTGTTTCTTTGTAGATGTGCCAGGCTTTAGTTTGATCACTTTCTAACACTTTAGGCATTCTTACCTCTTCGGACTTTTGCTGAAGGACATCTGTGTAGCTGACAAACCATTCATCTTCTGCAAAATCCTATAATTTACCAATGCTAAATGCAGGTCACAGTTAACTTCCTTACATCCTTATCCTTTTCCACTGGGTGGTTTCTTGTTTTGGTAATGCTTCCTACAACCTGTTGTACTGAGTGTAAATTTGGACCAGTAATAAAATGTCTTATAATGTCTCATTACAGACTCAGACTGCTAAAAATGCAGTGCTGTGTTGGCAACTATCTATGCCATGTGAGTAGACCTAGCAAAAATTGATATTATCATCTTTATGGCTATCTAGTAAGGCTGCCTCTGAAATAAATACCTCATTTATCCTACATAAAGGAATTTATGCCAAACTGCATGAACTGACCAGCTGTTCCCATGCCATGGGAGTTTTTACTTGACTGGCCTGTGATTTCAGTAATTGTGACAAGCCTTAACATGTTCCCTTTCCCTTGGAAGACATCCTCAAATTCTTTTTCAATTGTTTTGTTCTTCTGCCTGTTCGGTGAGTTACATCTTTAATGAAATTAAGGGAGTGGCATGTTTTTATTCTTGGATAATTTTTTTCTCCTGGTGTGATTATAAATTGTACTTCTTCCAATTTGCTAATTGTCCATGAGTTTAGTCACAACTCTAATAGGAATTACCTCACCACCCTAAGTCCTGAGCCTCATTTGTTTATGGTCAATTGCCTGTAGTTTTACTTTCTATGCTAATATGCCCATTCCTGGCAACATTTGAGCTTGGACCAGCATCATGTCCAAGACACAGGCTCTTCCTTTGCTTTTGAGAAGGTAATGCTTTAATCCTCTGCAGCACTGCTCCCTGGTCCCATGAAGTGTTGCCTGCAAACATGGTGCTCTTGACTTCTTTGTCCTTGCTGGGCAGTGCCTTGGACAGGATAGAAATTACAGTGGTCCTTAAGGTTTTCCCAAACACAAGTCCTCGTCCTGACTTGTGGTGTTTGTAGATCTCTGTGCAGGTTTTTGAGGGAGCTCCATGTCAATATTCCATTCTGCTTCCCCTCTCCTGTCTTGTAATAGTATCCTCTGTATGTGTCTTGTGTAGCTTTGAGTCTGAATTAGGTAATGTCCTTTGGCTGGCAAATTTTAGTGGCATTTTCCAGAAATAATTCTGGCTCATGAGGTAGATTTTGACTGCTTCTTCTCAGCCATGTTTTTGCAGCCATGTTTGCTGTCTTCCTAAAGAGTCAGCTTCTCAAGATCAAGGAGTTTGGCTTTTCAAACCCCTGACAATCCAAAACTCTGCTGCCCTTACCTCTGGTTATCCTACTGCTTAATGACATACGGTTCATATGTTTCATTTTTATGAGGAAGCCAGTACTCTCCAGATTCCTATGTTGCAGCATCCTGGTGAGCCACAGATGTCAGGCTTAATTCAAAACTATCAGAACCATCCACTAATCCAGAACCAGCTATTGTCAGAAATAAAGCCACCTCTGAGTGTTGTAGAAACGCTCACCTGAAGAATCACCTAAGCATAATTTCCTGTAATTACGGAGCAGTGGAGGCCACAAGGACACAGAATGTCACACTTCCACACACTGTCACTCCAATTACCACTCCTCAGCATCTTAGAGCAAACCAGGCTCCTCCTTTTCCATGGTCCCCAACCATGCATGGGGTCCATGCAGACAACAAGCCCTGTTTAAATTTTTCAAGTTATCCTTCATACGCCCAGGGAGTATTAGCTACGGTAAGGTGAGGGTTTCTCTTCCATTCAGAGAATTTTCTTGGCTTTCTTTTTTTTACCTGTGGGCACCAGGGCATTAGCCAAAATCAATTTCATTCAACCAAATCCACACATGTATCCTGTAAATGTATATATTTGATTTGATATTTGATTTGATTTTTTTTTTATATTTGATTTTTTTTTTATATTTGATTTGATTGATTTGATATTTGACACTGGCACTGTCTTTGTAATCAGTGGGGAGGAATACAGATATTACTGTGGAACAGCTGTTCTCAGCCTGAGGAATGTATCTCAGATAGTTTGGACAAACCAGGCTCTGAAACCTTTAGCTGATCTCTACTGATATTAAACTTTGTCCAGATTAGCTGCTGCAGATATGTTGAGATTCATGGGTGTCTAATGTTGGGTGATAAGTAACAAATTGGAGGAGTGGGGCAGAGACCTGTTTTATTCAGTTTCTCTCTCCCAACTCTTCAGCTTAAGTAACACAAATCTGGTCACAAGAAAGAGATCGATTTGTAACCTTTAAATGTCTTCAAGTTTCAATTGTGGGAGAAAAATAGAGTGCAACAGGAGCAGTTTCTCCTGGAAGGGATGCAGTGGCTGGAAGGATGCAGCTACCAGGTTCCAGTTTGCCAAGTTTCTGCTTCAAAGTGCAATCTTAGACATAGTGCTAGGTGCATCAAATATTACTCCCATTTTCCTGACATTCCTTACAGACAAAAAAAAAAAATTGTGCAAAATCACCCCAGTGAAAATCAAAGCAGTGTTTGTGTCTTATTGGCAACAATGTCACAGGAAAAGAGAGTTGTGCCTTTTCAGCTCTGTAGACAAAAGCCAGAGTTCTGCCAAATTTTCTATTTTCACTTTAACTGTGGGAAAGGAGTTGCAGGAGAGAGCCCAAGTTAGTGAAGGCTGATCTACAAAACATGCATCGGGCAGACTTGCAGTTGTTCGGCACGTGCTCTGGGCTGGCAAGGAAGGACATCATCCTTGCAGCACAGCACGGGGCTCCAGCTGATCCCCTGCCATCTGCAGGGGCAGTTGCCTCAGGCCCAGTGCTGCCTGTCAAGGGTGGGGATGTGGCTGTGCTCCGGCGTGGTGTAGCTGCAGACATGGGCTTTGCTTGCATCATGCATTGCAGGAGTGTTTACCACAAGAGCTGCTGCCTTTTGACCCTCACAGTGAATCTGTGCTGGCCAGGGCTACGTGGCACTGGGCTGGTAGGCAGCCCCTGCAAAATGATCTCTTGTTTGCCTGGGAATGCCATCCCCATTGATCACTTTCCAGCTGGTTTATATTGATTAACTTAATTCAATGCAAGTGTTTTGCATGTAGGAAAGGCTCTGTGAATGTTCCCATGAAGTCTAAATCAGTTCTTCTGTCTTTCTTGCGCTTTAAATCCTATTGTCACTCATGTGTGGCTTTCCTGCACTCAGTCCATGCCTATTCCTGGGGGGAGCAATTGCCAGGGGCTTAATTTTAGAGAGGAATGCTCACCCTGCTGTCTGGGAATGAAGCCTGGCATAGCCAGCTTCAAAGACTCGACAGATTTCTTGCTGAGTTTAAAAGACATCCTTCCCTTGACTAGGATTTGCTATTGTATCTCTTTTTGCTCTTATCTTCCCTTTCAGCATATGGGAAGGCTCAGGTGTTTCCAGACTCTTTCCATCTTTGGACCTTTTCAAATGCACTTGCAATGATACCAGCAAATTCTCAGTTCTGTCTCTTGCCTTCTGCAGATTGCTGAGATGACTGAGGATGTGGTGGATTTGATGGAATCTGTGCTTAAAGAATCCATAGTCTGACTCCCTGTTTACACAGAGCCCTGGCACTCAGCAGAGACCTAAAAGAAAGCTTATTTTTAATTCTAATAAACTAGCACAGGAGAGAGTCCTTTGCCTTCTCCATTCACTTCACATAAAATTTTTAGTCCTAATGAAGGACTCCACTCAAATATAATAGAAGGAAGAATTATTTTTCCTGCGTGCTGTTGTTTTTCTAACAAACATATGAGTTTGCTTATTTTTAGATTATAAAATGCAATTATTGTGTTCTCTGAAGTACACAAGTAAAATTAAAAACACATTGAGTCAACTTGCTGCTTAATTTCTGTTAATTAAACTATTCAATGGGAAGGATGTTCCTAGTTAGGTTACTTCAGTGGGATCTGGATTTTATTCTTGGCTCTGCTACAGATAGCCTGTTTGATTCATGACGAGTCACTTAATCCCCCAGTGTTTCAGTTCTCCATTCCCCAAATGAAGAGAATTTCCTTTCATCGTCTCTGTTTTGAATATTTGAATTGGGGTGTGTTTTGCACAGTATTCAGCATAATATACTCTAATCTAACCATATATATTGATAATAGGTCATCTTGTCTTCAAGAAAAAACACCTCTGCAAGTTCTTCCCAATGCACGGATTTGAAAACAACTCTACTTTCCACCACACCCAGACAGGCAATGTCAGAGCTCTGTCAGATCATGCTCAAAACTGAGTTTTTGTCAGTGGAAATATGCTGATCTTGGGTTTCCAAATCCTAAGCTTTTACTCTGGAAGATAAGAACTGAGCTTTAAGAAGAGCTTAGTTCTTTCATTGCATCCTTAGACTTGATCTAAGCTAAGGATGAAATCTCATCAGAAGTGTTACTACAGATCAGGTCCAGGCCTGTGGGTTAGGTAAGACAGAAACTCTGGCTTGAGCACACTTGGCCGGCACGCCTGGGAATACTCAGTGTCGTGTGAATGGCTGAAGGACCTGTCTCACTCTGATGCTTCCTCACATCTCCACCTGTCAAATAATCAGTCTCAGAATAGCTTACACTGGGAGCATCTACTCCTGGACTTCCCCAGGATCTGCCTCTGACTAGCCAGGAGCAGTGACGATTTTCTGTCACAACCTGGTGTATACTCATTTGTGCTGACCATCTTCCCAATACACCTGCACTCCTCTGCTTTCCTGTTCATTCACCAGTTGTGTTTTGCCTGGATGTTTGCATCCTGGTTTCGTACAATGCCTAGTGCATTGAAGGCCTCAGCCCTCAGCTGGCAGCACTGAAGCATCAGTTACCAGAGGAGCTGCCCTCTGTTTTCAGTCAGTGCTGCCTTTAGCTGAATCATTTTCTCAAGTGCACTGAGTCCATAGAACCTTAGATCTAAGCCATTATTTCTCCAAATCTGGGAACTTGGGCTATATTTGGAGTAAAGAGAGTGAGCAGGAGCTAATGTATGATGCGATTATGCTTTTCTTTTATCATCTGACAGCACTCTGACAGACTGTGTTTCACTGTCATCTGCAGTCACTAAAAACTTCCAAAAAAGGCCATGGAATCTATGGGGCTTCCTCCCTTCTTGCTGCCTGTGTTTCCCTGAGCAGTGTGAAGGGTCAGCCCTATGATCTTTCCACCTGCAAAAAGTCCCAGCACTGGCACACTTCTACAGACTAAAACTCCTTTCTTCACTTGACATATATTGTACCATCCTTTGCAAATGTGAGACACATCTAACATGAGGTTCACAATGTGAGCTCAGAGTGCAAGTGCTTTGACTGCCTGGCCAGCTGGGCTTGGGATGCTATCTCACAGAAAAAGAGGAATCCCAGCCTTGCACTACTGCCAGAATACATGCTGGGTTTTGGCCCCATACCCCAGATGGATTTCCACTAAATGACACACTTCCCATAGCCAACCTGGCAAGCCAAGCCCCTGTCCCAAGCATAATCCAAAGGGCCAAAGTATCCATTCTCTGCTGGCTTTTGTGGTTGTGTTCACAGAGACGAAATGGTAAAGAACAGCAGTATCATTTATCATTCTTGGTGTCATCTAAAGTCACTATAAACCCCATTCCTTACAAAAATTTCCTGCACAGTTTAAATCTACCCTCCTTGTTGCTGTATATATTTGCCCAAATGCATTTTAAGCTGCATGATGCAATTCACCATGCTCATGAACAGCCCAGACCTCTCTTGTTGCCTATCACTTGGGATAAAAATTCTGGCCACCAGCTGATCCTCCCAGGACAGATCAAACTAATGAGGCTGAAATAGAGGTCACTGAGGTTCAGAACTGCTTCAGTTTGCACCTGGGTATTTAATTCTTCATGTCACTAGTTCCCATCAATAAGCTGCAAGCAAAAGAGAGTGGTAGGAACCAAGGATCAGGGTGTCCATGGGCATCTGCCTCCTGCAACACTCACACTGAATTAAAGCGAATAGCCTCTGCTTCATCCCATTTAGGCAGCTCCCTAAAAATTCACACCTATTCCATACAGCTATTTCTGTCTTCCTACTGATTCACTGAAAAATTCCTGCTCACTCTTTCTGTAAACTCAGCATCCTGTCTTCTGTTGAAGTTACAAGCCAGATGTTAGCTTAGCCAGTGATTAATACTTTGAAAAGGTCTGCTTTGAATTTCGCTGCCAAGTTCACACACCTCTCTGGGCAACTCCTTATATATCTTCTCTTCCCTTCATAACATATTTGCAGTTGAAAAATATTAAAACTGATATACTACTTTATATCTTGAAAGCACATTAAAAATAATCTTAGGTGCTGGGAAATGTTTTAAGGCTGTGCATGGAGAAGAAGGACCTGTTTAATCCCCTTCTCACATGGATTGCTTGTAACTCTGAAAATCTGATCTCTGGTTCTCTATGTTGTGTACCACCTAATCACCTCTCAACCAGCCCAGTGCATCTAAAGAAGTGAATTCAACATAATAAATGTCATCTTTTGGTGGGGACACAGGAGACTTACACCAAATTTTACAAATGAAGTGTCCTTATTCTCCCTCAGTCTCAAGACAGACTTTGTAAGCTTGGACAAGTAGTCTCACCACGTTAAACATTAACGCTGTCTTTGTCAAATACTGTATAGCTTAACTTGTCCCAGTTCTGTCTGGGCTTCTGTGTGTGCAGCATCACCAAAGAAGCTCTGCTCTTCATCAAGAAATGCAGAGTAACCCTTTTGATAGGTAATATTGTAGAGAATTTGATCTTGGATCCTCTCACATGGAGAAGTACAGTTGCAGTCTTGGATCCTCTCACATGGAGCAAGCAGATTTTGCTTGAGAATGTTTTGTTTTCTTGTTTCTTTTGAAGCAGAAGAGGAAATGTGGGAATCATTTCTAAATTGCCCATGCTCCAGAGTGACAGAAGAAACCCAGAAACAGATAAAGACCGACAGCTGGAACATATTGTGGTACAAGAAAGCAATTAGCTTATGGCATAAAAGAATGAAATCACATATAGAACTAATTTGTGTCTCCTGGCATTACTTGGCAACCTGGAAACTTTGGGGCAAATGAGGTCTGTGGTCCCAGGCCAGTGCTGGTGTGGCATGGAGATGTGCCATCCTAGAAGGATGAGTCTCAGCCTGTCCTTAATGACCTCTTCTGAGACCTCACAGATGTGTGGGAAGAGACAAGAGAGAGGAAGGGGACAGTGGCTTCCCCCTGTTCCTGAGATTTCCCAGCACTGCTCCAGATTCCTGAAAGAGCTTGCTTCTCCCTGCTGTGGGGACACTTTGAGGCAGCTTTGGTCCACGTTCCCCTGGGATCTTGCATCCTAAACTGTGTGAATGGCTGCAGCCTCTCAGCTGTCCCTCTACTCCCAGTCAGCCTCAGCTTTGGACATGAGAGGCCATCTTCATATGGATTGCTTAAAAGTTACATCATTGAGCAATAAAACAGTGAAAATACCTCAGGGTAGGAGAGGAATTTGAGATAAACATTCTTTACCAGATATTGCAAAAGAAAGCATGGCCTCATCAAAATGAATGAGCTGACTCCCATTGCGCTCGGTGTGGCCAGGGCTCCAACCCTTACGTGTGCAATGCCTCGCTGCCGCATGATGAGCTCAGGACAGCATTAGCCTCATGAAGTCAGACAGCTGGATTGATGGATGTAATCAAATTTCCTGCCTCGGTTACAGTTTTACCATCCAAAGCCTCAATTTAATCAGTGACTTTACTCTTAGTGGGATTTGTTTCAGGAGGCATCCCATTTACCACTCCCAGTTTCGGAGACCTGGTTAATCCTTTTGTGGGGCAGGGTTTGCATATCATGCCTCATAAACTCCCTGTGTGAGGGTTTAGGAAGAAAGGACAGGATTTGTCATTAGTGCCCTACGAGCATGTCTTCACAGCAGGCACAGAGATACCCAACCAGATGGCTTCACTCCATTAACTTCTCACAGGTGGAGACTGAGGTCCAAAAATACACAGCAGCAGCCAGATCCGTGTAGGCCAACCCCGTGTTCCCTCCCCAGAAAGGTCTGGGAACAGAAATACCCAAACTCTCCCTGCACAGGCCATCTCCATGTGGCTTTTCTGCCACATTAACCCAGCCCTACATTTTCCAGCTCCAAACTGGTGGGCCTGCATCATGATGTGCTTCGTGAGCCTATGAGCCCAGAGAATCTCCACACAATGTCCCACTGAGCTTATGGAAAATTTGCTCTGTACAAAGGATCAGAGCAGCATTTGCGCTTTTGGGAACCCCTTCCACCAAGGACTATCATTAGCCCTGCATGGTGCAGGTTCAATTTAAAATAATTTCACTTAGAGCACTCCATGGAAATCCCCTGCCAGTCACCCTCCTCGCGTGCTTTTTGTTCTGAGAATCAACAGGCCTCAAAGGGCAGTCTCAGAAGAGGCCACATCCGTACAGAGTTTACTTTCATCTCCACAAGGGTTACTAAACAATGCCAGTGCCAGCCAGAGGTTGGCTTAATGGTATGAGAACCAAAGGCTTTCTTTACCTTCTGTTCAGCCATTAAAACCTTGTGAGTTAAAATTAAGAGGATAGGAGTTGGAGCTTTAGGAGGCTGTGGTTTCTCACAAATGCCTAAAGCTAAGTGCTAATGAGAAAGTTAAAAAAAAAAAAAAGAAGTCTGCAACCCATCACCAGGGCAATGCCACAATTAGAGATAAATCCAATGTGTGTTGCTTTATGTTTATGGTGCAGACAAACTAATTTAATTATTTCGGGCTGTCTACAAAATGTATATGAAATAGCACTCTGTCCTCAAGGCCCAGTATCAGAGATTCTTGCAACTGAAGTCCAAAAGTGCACAGATACATAACATGGACACCTGCTACTCTCTGAGGATGGAATTAGCCAAGCCACTTCTGCATGGAAAGTTTTGAATATTTTCTTTATTGTCTCACCCACAACTGATGGATGAAAACCAATCGGTTGAGAAGTCTGCAAGGATAAGTGTATACAAAACTCTGTTTGATTTCACAATTAAAGAAACAAACCCAAGAAAAAAATTAGAACTCCATTTAGCTTCTCCCATTTGAACCTAATTTTTTACACATTAACTTTACTTTACAGATTTTAGGTAAGCCTAAACAGTTAATGTATGATTTATCTTCTTTGAGAAAGCAAACTATTTTCTTTGTCTGTGCAAAGATTTGCTGTTGTTGTTTAAAAGGTACTCCTGCTCCCCTAAAATTTGGTTTGTGTATTTTGATAGCAGCAGTTTGTGCAGCGCAGAAACTCTGCAGAGAAGTTCAGCTGCTGCATTACTGAGGTGCTGGCACTACCTCCATGAGAATGAAAGCCATGACCACAATAGAAGACTTCAGCAACTACTTCTGAAAAAATAATTTAATGACATGAAGTTTGATGGGAAGAAAACGGGTAGAATTGTATAAAAGAAACAAGTTTTTAAAGAAATCCATCTTTCCAGACTAGTTTCAGACTTTGTCTGTGCCTGGTTCTGCCCCCAAACAGAGTGCCTGACATGAGCTCCTCCGCTGAACCCAGTGCCCTTCTTTTGGGCACATCCCCAGTTACCTTCATGTGGATTTCTGCCCACATTCCAAATTCCTACCTGAATCCCGCCACAGCCTTAGTACTGTGCCTGGGAAAAAAACAAATGCCTTCCTGTACTGGGTGTGGACCAACTCACATTTGTCTCATTTATCCCTGAGAAGTGGAGATATTGCCTCAGAGATGAAATCAGCTCAGGTCTCCACCTCTTTTTCCAGTAAAGGGTGAACACTTTTTCTCTAGACAAACAGAAGGAGTGGGCTTACAGAGACCACAGCATCCTTTGCCACTCCAGGCTTGCCCAAGGTAAAGAAGAGGGTCTGTGTCTCACTCCAAAAGGAATTTCTCTGCTTCCTGCTTCTCACCGTTCCTGGCTGTTGCAGCCTGTGGTGCATCAATGTGTGCTCAGCAGGGGAAAAATGCCGCTGGCCGAGGTGGTGGTTGTGAGATGAAAAAGGCTGATCCACACACTGGTTTCTTCTGTCTTCGTCTGAATGCTTTCACTTCAGGAACCCCCTCCTTGTTACAGCTGGGAAAGATGTAAACAGAAGCCAGTCCCAGCTGAAAATAACTCTGCCTGTGTCCTGTGTGGAGTGTGCTTGATCTCCCTTCTACTTTTTACTCCAAATATCAAACTAGGATGTCTCTCAGCAGTGAGTTTGCTGACAATTAGGAGCACAGGTCACCCACAGTTTCTTCCACTCCATTGGGAGCTCTGGTGGGTTTCGCAAACAGGTGGAGCAGGATTGTATCTTTTCTCATGGAATGAGGCCCAAGAAGGAGACAAATACCCAAGTGGTGCCAGTGTGGATCCATGCCCGTGAAGCCTAGGTAAAAAAATGTATTTCTCAGCTCTTGAGAGGTTTGAAGGTTTTGGATGTCTCAAAAATCCTCAAGAAAGAAACATGAAGAAATTAAATGCATGTCAGAAAAACTTCCCTTTTGCAGTTTGAAAACATTCCATGTCCCATTTGGATTGGAGGAGAAGTTAATTAGTGCTCATTCACTGAATCATTGAAAGATAATACTTCCACCTTTCAAAATATAAAATTTCCCCCCTGGGAGCTCATTCTCTTTCCCAAGCAATTGCTGAATTTGGAGAGATTGTGAAATACAGCCCTTCATACAGTTTTTGGCTCTTACTGAAACCATGTAATTTGAAAGTTCCCAGGAATACTCAAAAGACACAGAGCTAATTCAAACATGTGATACAATGGATGCCTTTCATGTCCTCAATGTCTCTGACATGAGCCAAAAATTAGTCTGGATAAACACAGAAGATTTTTATCTGGAGAAAGAGGCTTGAAACTGTGAAGCACAAGAATGAGAATGTAGGGAGAACAGAGCTCATACCTGGCTCCCACCTGCTCTAGGTGCCTAAAAAAGCCAGCACAACAAATTCAGGGTTAGAGAAGAGCCGTTGCCAGTGTTTAACTCCATGTGCAGCCCAAGGACAGGTAAATCCATGGAACAGGATTTAGTCCCTGCATTTATGTCCCAGAGCACAAAAAGTAGGGGACATGTATTTCACTCCAGACCACATTAGCAAAGTATTTGAATTCCTACATGAACCTAAGGGCTCAAAAAGCTGAAAATACGATACAGCTGTAAAATAGAACAAACTGAGCCCATAGCTCAAACATTTCTCATGTGAGGCAATACCTGACTTTCCAGGTCAGCGGGCAAAAGAAATGTGGTGTAAATATCTCTGACTGTAAGCCAAAAAAGGATCCACTGTGAATTCAGTCTGAAAAAGGTAGTCAGTGGAAACTGTCATATGGGAATGGTATGACATCTGGCTACATGAGATAGACCCTTGGTGTGTACAACCAGAATGAAACACTGATGTGGGAGCAAAGATTATACATCATGCAAGATAAGAATTATTCTGCTGCTCAACCCAGTAAGGCAGACAGAGGCTGTATTAACAGCAATGCCAGGCTCATTCTCCAGCGGCTCTCTCATGGCCCAACCTCAGCTGTGCTGTCAAGCTCTTCTAGCCTCCAGTGTTTTGTGGGACATCTCTGCAGACTTATGGTGGTTCCATGTTATGCTTGAGAATTGCTTGGGAGGAGCTTATTCATCTTGAGACAGAATATACCAGGGATTGGTCTAACAATTTAACAGTATAGGCAAATCAGGGCCAGTGTCCTTGCTATGTCATGATTCTATTTACTTGTATAGATGTCGAATTCATTGCCAGCTGCAGGGTGATACTTCCAATAATCTTCATTCTTCTTTATGTCCAAAGTCCCTTCTGAGGCATTAATCAAGATTATTAACTGTGCTTTTTAAAAAAGTATAAAAAATGGATCTTTCAAAGAAGTCTGACTGTGACTGCCTGGTCCTCTGTGCTGCTATTTCTATAGCTTTCAAGGCTGAAGAATGGCAAGAGGGAAGGAGGCAGTGATTCATTGCCCAAGAGCTTTCAGGAGCCCAGGGAGTATTCCAAACGCTCCAGTATCCCATTGCCTGTACCAGGCAGCACCCATGGTTCATTGTTCATACCAGCATCTGACATGGCAATGCCAGCCATGTCTGCATGCTGTCATTGGCACTTACAAGGGCAGGAGGTTTACAAGAAAACTTTGGAGCCATTTCTGTGCTAGACAGAGATTTCTCAGTGAATGTACTAATAAGCCCAGGACCTGCTTCTCATTTTACTCTGACATAAATGCACCACTCTCAGATGTGCTACAGAAGGTTATGAAATCACAACTAAGCCTTTGGAGTCATGTGGGGGCCTCCCAGCTTTGCAGTCGGGGCACACGGCTTCACTTGTGTGTAAAAGTCAGGGTGAGAACCGTATGCACTTTGTCCTTTGGTGAGGGAAAAGTACCTGCAGCAGACTTCGTGGTGAGATTAGAGACCAGTAACTGGGGCAGGGTTGGCTTCAGTGAGATTTGTTGCAAAGGGTTGTTTTCCTCTATGAAGTTTAGGGAAGTTTGTTCTCTCCAAAGAAACCCCATGCTGCCCACTTTGAAATTAGTGAGAATTCAGTTTTCCCAAAAAAAGGGACATTCAAGCCTGCCAAGTGAAGAGAGGTTTGTTGGCCAGTATCTTGTGAACATCAGGGATTCTTAGAAGAGCAATGGCTTTGAAGACTCCAGCATAAATTCATAAAGCACTTTATTTCCCCTCTGTCTCCTTCTTACAGCTTTTATCATAGCTTCGATGCTACAGTTAACAACAGGTGTTCACCACCTCTTCCTTTGCAATGTGTTTACATGTGGGATGGAATATTATAATTAGAGAAAAATACAGCAAAAGGCACACAGTTCAGGTCAGAAGGAAAAGGAAACTTGAGTTTCTTCTTTTCCACTGCATCCCACAAAAAATTTTTGGACAGTTTCTCAACAGAAAGAGTTGGGAGGATGTATTCGCTCTCCTAGCAAAAAAGGAAAGATAAGAAGCTTCCTTAAAGGCACCACTGCAAAATAGTTAAGTGGACATCGTGCATTAAGGAATTATAGAAATTTTCAATGTAGTCGTAGAACCTTTAAAAAACCTGCTCGTGATTTGATATGTGGTAATAGGGATTTATTGACCAGGACTGCTAGATATGTGTATAAATATGGGCACACACATACTGCACTTTGGGATTTTTGCTGAGCATCTGCTTGTCTGGTTATGTTCATATAATTCTCACACTTGAAGCTCCAAAGGAATGAGAATATCAAATGCTCACACTTGTATTCTTTACTAGGGGAACCCAAATATGTCCTGTCTCAAATAAAGAAGTTAAG
Organism: Prinia subflava; assembly: GCF_021018805.1. Taxonomy (NCBI): domain Eukaryota; kingdom Metazoa; phylum Chordata; class Aves; order Passeriformes; family Cisticolidae; genus Prinia; species Prinia subflava. Next base: position 19,767,263 of record NC_086250.1, on the reverse strand, counting down.
TAACATTAGAGGTGGAATCAATGACAAAATGTTCCGGTTTGTGCTTACTCCTTTTCATTCACTTCCATGACCCATTCTAACCGCAGCAAATGTTAGGAGCCCTGAAACACTGGTTTGTGGTTTGTTTATTCAAGGATGTGGGGATTAAGTCATGCTGCTGTTGGGTTTTTTTTGTTTTGTTTTGTTTTGTTTTTCTTTTGTTGTGCTTTTTAAAAACAATGGGAGAATCAAAGGATTTTTTTTACCACCCTGCTGCCATCTCATCCATCAACTGCCTTGCTGCTTCTGATCCCACCTGTATAATGCTGTCATGATCCAGCTGTCATTGAACTCCTCCTGTCACAAGCATCTCATTTCTCTTCTCATCATACCCCCACCTCCTCCATCCTCCTGGGACCTTTGCAGATAACTACAATTCCTCAGGATGTACTTTGGTGTCTTGAAAGCTGTCTTGAAGCCCTCTTTTCCCAGATAATGATTTTTTTTTCTTCATTGTGCTCTAATTACAATACAGTAACCAACACAGTTGAGTGTCTTACAGGAAACCATATCGCATGCAACCCTGATCTTACCATGCCTGGCAAGGCTGGCAGGCCACCGGTGCTGATCTTCAGCTCAAGTTTTTAGTAAGATAGTTCCATAAACAAAATGATATCATGTCATGACATCATTATTTTCCTGTAGGTTTGAATCAGCTTGCTTGCCTTTACAGGAAATTATATGTTCACAGCTCCTTTAACTTAATTGACACCAGGGAAGTGCCACACTTCCAACATTTAGGTCTCAAGTACATGAACAACATTCCCATCATCCATGAGGTACCCACCCAAAACAAACTTTGTCATCATACAAGTGAAGGCAGCTAAGTAAACATAAAAATCAGGTTTAGAGTATAAAAGAAAAATTCAGAATATTACTTCTGAGGGAAGGGTGAAGACAAAATTACAATACCTTCTGCTATGGGGCCTTCTGGCCTGGCTGAAAACACTGGATGCTATGGTAATACATGCCAAAGCCAAGAAACCAAAGTTTTAATGATTCCATCTCCCACCACCCCAAATCCATCCTAATATTAACCATGATGTAATTGCAGCCTGTACTATTCATTTTAGCATTGATTGAAAGGATTTTGCAGAAGAAAGAATAGTACTAGAAACTAAAGTTCATTGTATAAAATGAGCTAGATAATATGAACTAATGCACAAAACTGCACAAAACGGAAGGAAATCAAAATAGACATTCTACTTTGTTCATGGACTACAGGGCAGCACAAAAAATCAGAAATTTAAAATCAGCATCTGTCTTTTCTCAGTGAAATAGAAGAGTGAAAAGTATTGTTTTTATGGGTTAGATCAGGTTTCATAGACTCATCAAATGTTAAGGGGTTGGAAGGGACCTTAAAGGTCATCTATCATCCCTTCTGCCATGTGCAGGGACAACTCCCTCTAGATGACATTGCTCAAGGCCTTGTCCAACCTGGCTTTGAACAGTGCCTAAGATTCCTTCCTTCAGATCAATTTAGATACAACTCTGTTCTACTGCTCCATCAGTAAAGAATAGAGAAAATATTCATAAATTCACAAGAAGTACTGAAGCCCTCATTATTTGTTGGAAAGGAGGGGCAGAAGGTAAAGGGGAAAGTGTCACAGTTGACAGCCACATGTTTTCAAATAAAGGTTAATGTGTGCATACCAGCACTCATTTTGCACACCACTGCCAAAACTGATAAACTGCAGTCATTGTTGCAGTGCCACTACACACAGAGCAGGGCCCTGAAAATCAGGGGCTGAAATTGTACACTTTGGGCCATTGGTGTTCTAAGTTAGAAATAACTTCCATGACTCTCGCTTCACTACTACCAAAGACATGGATGAGTTCTTAGTTCAGGATTCAAACTGTTGTTTGGGTCTTAACAGGTCTTTACATACACCAAGCTCTAGACATTTATGTAATCCTTGGCACCTTGAGGCTTTGTCACAATCTCTGGGAATACATTTGTAAGATTTTAATTCAAAGAGTTGAGTTACGCATATGAACTAACACCCTGCATAGGTGTGTTAGCTGCAGCACTACAGTCCCATCCCAAAACCTGGCAACCTCATCTGGAACAGTCCTGTCAACAGTTCATGCACATTTTAAAATGATCAAAGTGCTTTTCACTGTTTTTCTGAGAAAAGAAGAGCTCTTGTGACACACAGAAAGACACAGACATATGTCTTTGCATGATTTCAGTAAAAATATGCATTTCTTATTAAAATGTGGTGCTACTCTGTGATTATAATAATCTTATTTCCTGGAAAATTTATGATTCAACATACATAAATACTCATCTCAGGAGTCTGCCCTTGTGGTGGCTTTGGCCACCCACAGAACTTCTCACTGCTTGTGTGTGAATTGCATCAGAGTTGTGTGCATAATAGATTCTCCTTCATTTTGGCTTCCCTATCCATCTGGGTGCTTGCCAAGTATGCCGGCTAGCCACCTCATTAGCAACAAAAATGGGACTTGAGTCCCAGTAAGACTCAGGTGGAAGCTGGAGGTCTCCCTGTTGACTGCAGTGTCATTCAACCACTCCCACCACTTTAGCAAGGGCTTTCCAGAGGGTGGTTGTGGACTCTGATTGCTTTAGTTCCATGGAGAGCTTTTGATTACAGTTAACTTCAGCACAGACTAAGGGCACTTCACTGTCACTAGATAAACTCATTATATAATGCAGCTCTGTGCATGTGCCATGGTCTCTTGTTGGTTCCTCCATAAGGCAGGTTCATGTATGTGGAAATTTGATGGGTTTTCAGAGGCAGACTCTGGCTAACCATGCACCAGCATTTCTCTGGAGCCGCAGCTTTCCCAGCAAGGCTACCACATGTTCACAGTCTGGATCAGTCTCACCTGAAGCCCCAGGTGCTATGCCTAGGCCAAGCCACATGTGACCCCAACATGCTCTGACACCAGCTGGTTCCCCCTATGTGGGATGAGATCAAGCCTTAGTAAGAAAGCTGAGCTCATGTTTCCTAGAAGCGAAGAGAAATGGAGAAGTTTGCGCAGCACGTTGTCATTGCCGATGGTATTTTCCAGACTAACAGTAAACTTGGGTTGTTTACTGGATCTCAAACTTTCTTTGCATGTATACAGGAAAACAGATGCTTCCCACTCCCGGGCCCCATGCCCAAGCAGGCTCCCTCAGCAACATTGTAGGCAGGGGACAAAACACAGGGCAGCAAAGCCATTGCTTCCTGCCTGTGTCTGCTCTGGGCTGGTGATAGAGCATTATCTATCCTGCACACTTCTCTGGCCTCCTTGCCAGGGTATCAGGCGGGCTCACAGCATGAGGTTTGTTTTTCTTGCTCCGTAGGAACAGCTGCTGCCTCCGCTCCCAAACAGGGAACAGAGGCCAGGGCTTGCAAGAACTTTGGCTCAAACAGGGTACATGGGGCAGAGATGAGAGAGCTGGGAAGCCAGCCACATCTCCCAGAGCCTGAGCAGGTGGGAGTCCCAACTACTAGGTTACCTTTCATCTTCCAGCATCAAAGGCCTGGCATGGTCCATCCAGAGCCCTGTCTTCAGTAAGCCTCAGGTGCAGTCCTCCAATTGATTCATTTATGCTAGCACAAATTAAATTTCGGGTTCTTGCAATGAATTAAAGAGGCAAAGGTGAAATAGAGTACAAACTCATGTGCCTGGACATATATTTAAGCATTTGACTTCAGGATGGCCACCTATCAGTCTCTCCCCTCTTCTTCTGAAGCAGTAGTTCTGGTCCCTGCCTGTGCCACAACTGTGATTTATTGTGTCCTTGTGTGGTCCAAACAAGATCTTTCTTCAGCTTTCTGCCTGAAGAAAGTGGCACAGGCTGCTTGTGGACGTGATGCACTCACTGTTCCCCTCTCCTGTGACATTTCTTTATATAAGCAGCTGAATAGCAAAACATATCAGTGTTCATTACTAATTTTGTTATTTATAGTGAGCTGCCACAGATGGAGACTGCAGCACCATTCTATCTTTAGGGCGTATTGCCTGGCTGTCCGTACAGACAATTGGTAATTAGCACAAGAACAAGTTGTTTATCTATTCTCAAACTTAAATAAATAGGAGACCCATTTATGCATCAAAATTCAACTGCCTCCCTTTGTCAGATCTCCAGGTTAACTGCTTAATGGATAGAGCTCATTGCTTCAGGCACTTAAGTAAAGATAAAAGTGTCTTTAAAGGAAATGAAATATGCATTAAAAATAACTAGCTATATACTGAACAAATAGCATTTGGATCATGAGAATCATGAGCACCAGACAAGATGTAAGTCACAGGGATGCCAAGCAGAGGTGTAGAAATGGACAAACCAGTACACAGGGGAAATATAGTGCATATATCCTACTTGCTCCTGACATGTGCACTTCCTACCAGTACAGCCACCCAGCTCTGAGCTGATCACTCCAAGTGAATCCTTGAATAAGCATCAAACTGGAGAAGAAAAGGTAGAGAGGGTACTTGCAGTTCTTCAAGTCAAATCTTGTGCTCTAAGATGACCTTGTATGCCTTGGGTGGCAGGACCCTTCCCAATGGAAACACCACCCAAGCCAGGGAGAACGTATGACTTTTTTTTTTCTATTTTTATTGCTGATTCCAATCCTTCTTTGTATTCTTTTATTCACTATACCACCCCTGAAGGTAGAGAAGAACAGGCTTTATGAATAGATGGACTCTATGAGTTGCACCTAAGGGTTGGCCCCACTTCCTACTCTCCTTGTTCCCCCACCCTCCCTGTGGATGGGAGCAGTGCACTCCACTATTAAAGCCAAAGCAGTCAGTGTGGAAAAGAACAAACAACCCTTGTCTTTCTCACCATTCAGATGTTTTCAGCATCTGAAAGTGTTCACTTACTGAAGCTTGGAAGTGCAGCAGTGTTCTACATGCATATGGATGTACACAAATCCTTATGTACAGGGTGGGAAAACTGCTATCACACAGCAGAAGTGGGTCAGATCAGAGGAATTCTGCCAGGCCTCCATTTTCAATCATATGGAATCCAGTAAAGCGCTATTTGCTCACTGCCCTACCATCCAGACAAACTTTATTTGGCCTTTTGGTTGTCCAGTTTACAGCATCCAGGAAGGAGGTAAAAACTACTAAATAAAAGAAAATTATTCCAAATACACTCTCTGGGAAAAAACAAAAACAAAAACAAAAACAAACAAACAAAAAAACCCCAACCAAACCCCAAAACAACAACAAAAACAAAAAACAAAACAAACTAATGAAAGGGTCCTTCTTTTGTCTTTCAGCTCACAACTCCAAATTTTCCTGTAGTGGTCAAGCTGGGACATGCTCACGCTGGAATGGGAAAGGTAAGTAAAAGAAAAAATATATATGTATCTCTGGAAGCAGATACATATGTGGCACAGCATTCCTGTGATTACATCTGGCATGTGACCAGCCAGCCAAGGGGTTAAACCTCCCCACAACCTATCTGGGTCGCACTGGCTGTTCCTGTGGGAGAAAAGGCTTTTTCTGCTGTCACGCACTTGGAGACAGGCAGTGGGATTGGGTTGGAGGCTGTTCGGGATGCAGGAAGGGGGGTTGGTGAAGCGTGGGGGAAAAGCTGGCTGGGCTGAAGTCATTAGGCTTGTCTTTTATACATTTTGTCTTCTCCTGAAAGTGGTAGTGTTGTTTATTCAAGCACCTGTAAAGTGAAGCTATACCCCATAGCACTCACAATGAGGAGCTGTGGCACTGGGCTTCTTGAGTGCATTATGATGACCTTATTCAAAAAATGGGAACCCTTCCGTTATTTTTTTCCTCCTTGCAAGGAAGAACAAGACCTTACAAAGCAGAGTGGCTGGTTGCCTGCCAAGGAATCCTGAAAAACAGTTCACTACCCAGAAGGACCTGTTTGTTTTTCCCAGGCTCTCTGGGATCTTTATTCCCCAAGTGAATTAGCAACTCCTGTCTCTTGGGGTGACTGGGCTCCCCTTTCAGTGAGGCATCACCAGCACATTCCTGCTGCACTTGAGTCTCCTCTTTCTTGCATATATCTTTTCAAAAGGCATCTCCTATCTGTCTAAAACTTGAATTTGTTCAGAAGTACAAAACTGAGGTATGGTCTCTGAATCCGAATGACTGGTACATGAACTTCGTAATTGATATGCCTGTCTCAGTGCCTCCCTAGAGCAGACAGACCTTCTTCTGGCCTCATACTTTGCCTGAAAAATATATATAGTTACACCAAATTTAAACTTGGTACAGTTTGTTTGCTTGCGCTCTGGAAACAGAAGCCCTTTCTGGCTTGCTGGATTGCACATGGAAGATCTAATAATCTTTCTTGCTTTGGTTGCAATGTTCCCCTGTCTGGATGCTGGCTGCTAGGGAGGAAGTGGGCACAGATCCCTGTGCCAGTGGTGGAGTTGGCTTTCAGCATCAAGGAAGAAACATGTAAATAAGCAGGAAATGTTGGTTAATATATTGGTGCTGCCTATGTTAAGCAGGCAGAGGTGTCATTGAAACAGAGTGTGTGCAGACAGCCTAGAGATGCTGGTAGGGAGCCATGAATTTGATCCTAGGAAGGATTTCATTAGCAAAAACCAACCAGGACAAACCAGGAGGAAATTCTCTGCCTTCAGACCCTGCAGGTCTCTGACTGCTCTGCCATTTCACCTGTAATGCAGGGAGGGCTTTATGTGTCTCATGCAGCAAGGATCCTTAGTGGCTACATATGAGGGCAGAATCAGAGAAAAGTACTCCAACCTTAACAGCATTTCCAGACAAAACTCTCAGCAAAACTCTCTTTAGCTATTGTCTTCTGCACCACACACCAGATCTTCTTCCACCTCATACTTTCCCTCCCATTTTATTCTTTAATTGTGTTGATTTTTCTGTCACAAGTTACAGAGGAAGAGAGTTTCTATTCAGGCTCCTGGCACAATTGTATGCAGAGGTACAAGGAGGGTATGTAGGAAGTCATTCCAGATAAATAAAGATAGGCTAACGGCCAGCATCCTAGAAGAAAGAATTGGTCTGTGGCCAAGTTTACTTTAGTCTGTTATGAAATTAGGGACTACTAGCAAAGTCTGGATGTGCATTTGGGCACAGAGTTTCAACACTGCTCTGTTCAGTAGCTGGGGAAGGTACAGGAAGCAAGGGTTGTTGACCTTATGGTTTTAGTTTGGGCCTTTCTCCAGACACAAGCAACCTGAAGGAAAGTTGAGACTGATTAAATTTTCTGTCTTCAGTCTCACTGCATTTCATTGCACAGAGCAAAAAGAGAAGAGAGAAAGATAAAATAAAGAATAAAACAATTGGTTCAAAACACGAATAACAAGAATTTGTTTCATGCTTTTTTTTTGAAACATTAGGGTTCAAGCCCAAGCAGGACTGACAAAAGAAACCACAGAAAATAAGGAGAAATACAGAGAAGTGGAATTACGGGTATACTACAGAAGTAAAACCTACTGATAAAAAAAAATCAAACCTACAATAAAGTAAGGCAGAAGAGAAGTTCTCAGGAGACATTATGGTGTTTTTAACCATCATAATGCAAAAGCAATAACCAGTGAGCTTAGAGAGAGCTAAATTATTTCCTTGCACTGGTCTTCAGAAGTAGAGATGATAGCAGGAAATAGCAGGTCTTTAGCTATAAAATATACATAGTATGAAAAGAGAGGGGCTTGGTTTTGGTTTGATGTATGCAACAAAGTAAATGTTAATAAGGCACCTGTATCAGGTCATGTTTTGTATTAAACCAGTGACTGGAGAAACATAGGATAGAATAACCAATGTATTAGCCAAAATAAACATGTGAGTATTAAAATAGTCCTTACTGCAACAATGATGCCAAGATAGCAAGCCATGTATTTGTACCTGTAATTGGTGCTTCAAAGGACGTGAGCATTCAGGTTACAATGTTATTACCAACAGAAATTGTCAAGGAAGTACTCACTTTTTTTTGTTTGTTATTAATGATAAAATCACATGTAATGGGAGGCACCAACACGCAGAAGAATGAGCAAAGATGGGAAGTCCAGGCACTGTTATTCTTTATTTGTCTGAGGCAGTGGCCAGGAGCCAGAAGAATTCTGGATGTAGAAAATGCCTCTTCCCCAAAGAGCTCCACCATCTGCTTTCAGGGAGATTTGTGTCATTTCACAGTTTTCTTCAGTTTCTCTGTGTTACAGACTAGAGGAATTATAATGATTACCTGATACTTATTGCTAATTCACGTTCATAATGTTCTTGGCAGTGTAAGTGCTGAGTGTTTATCATTTGCAATAATTGCTAAAAGGAGCATAATCATAATAGACTTTCATTTTCACATATTGTTTGTTTTGACATAATTTTCACAAAATTCACTCACCACATTTTTAATCAGAGGGCTGAAAAAGAATCCTCAAAGCTGAAATGAAAAATAACCCCATTAGGACTTGTACAAAATAGGCTCTGTTGACTGCCTTTCCCTTAAGGGTGGATCAACACAATTGTCTTTAGCTTGGGAGAAGAACAGCTATTATTCAGGATCAGAACCAAAAGGGGTGGCAGTATAACATTTGTGAAGGAAAGACTCATGCCAAGTGATGTGTGCATGTGAGGTGCACATGGAGATGGAGAAAACAAATTTGCAATAAAAGGCATATTTTTAAATTTCCATTGAGAAATGCAGAAACAACAGCCTCTCTATTGACTTGAACAGAGACACCAGTAATAGCCTTCACCCAGGAACAGACAATCTTCTGATCTAAAAACAGAACACATGCCCTCAGCCCCTCCCATGATCATCATTATCCTCCTTCCAAAATTTGGAATCACATCATATTTCAGTTGCACTGGAAGATCATAACAAGTGCTCTCTATGCTGCTGGCTCTGTGCAGTCTTGATACAAATAAAATATTTGTAGAATTACTGCTTAGGCTCCTGTTTACAATGGAGTCAGCAGAAAAGGACATTTCTTATGCTGTGCTTAAGTTGCCCAGACTCACTGGATCACCAGTACTCAAGGAATCTTCCAGGGAAGGACACTGAGAGGAGATGTCTTTCCATGTGCAGAGCAGAACTGTTGTTAACCCAGCAGCTCGTTAGAGGTCAAGGCATTTTTATGCATGATGCAGTCTGAGCCTAGCTACCCCAGAAATGATTGGAGGTCTCTGTTGAATAGGGAGAGCACTGCAGTGAGAAAAGAATAACACTCCATCCTGACTCTGGATCTCATAATGTCAGAGCCCATGGAAAAGAATAAAGCTCTGAGTGTGTTAGTATTTGCCATTTGTGTGTTAACATGACCCTAAAGTGCCCTAGGAACAGAGCCCAGTACTGCAAATTCACTCAAAGAGCCTCTTCACCTCTTCCTGATCAGATTATGAGAAGGAAACAACTGCCAGATCTACAAAGAGAGGAAAACCAGTATCTGTTCATATGACTTTACATATATTTATATCAATTTTATATATATATGTATATTTTGCTACTCCAACTTTACTTTTAGACCTCTCTAATTAGGTCAGTTTAAGAGTCAACTCCTGTCCCTTCCTGCCCCATAATTATGAAAACACCTTCCCAGTACAAATCCTGGCTCAGATGAATTTATTACATTGTAGAAGAAAAACTTGTTGTTCAAAATAATATGGTCAAAGTTATTTTCTCTCTTACTAGATGGGAAAGACTTCTCTGCTTCTTCATCTTTTTTTTTTTTTCCCCTGGTATAAATATAGCACAAACTAAACACAGCCACTCTGTAATGTAAAAATACTGCAAGGTTTTTATCAGGAAGGACAGCTCGTCACCTTGTCTCTCTCAGAACTGGAAATAGAATGTTCCAAAAGAGAGAGCTTTGAAAATCCAGTGTGCTAAAGAGGAAAGGAAGGGAAAGGGCTGCCTCAGTTTGTCAAGGAACAAATATTTTCTTTTAGACAAGACAAATAATGACTTGACATGTAACATTCATTCACAACAGAGCAGCCCAATCACTGCATTCCCACTGACTCATAAGTGAGGATGTTCCAAATGTCTTGAAAATAGCAAAAACATCCCCTTTTCTTGCACATCAGTCTAAAAGCTTTTGCTGGACACAGGAAACAGTGACTGACCCAAGACACCAAGGACCACAGCCGCCAAGACCTGGGCTCTCTATTAGGAAGGTTCAACGCATTAAAGGCAGCAGATGGGGAACTTCAGTGTGAGGATAATAAGGAAATGCAGAAGCCATTGTAACTTCATTATTTTGGGGTGGGTCAAAATTGGGCCTCAACTGATTGTGTGTCAGTTGAACTGGGTGTTTTCTGAGAAGGAGAGCATACTTTGGGGTAGAGGAAAGGAGAGGTTCAGGAAACCATCTGCTCTGAATTGTTCCTGAAGACCCACTATCCCAAGATGGTAGGATCCCTACAGAAAGGCTGCGAGCAGGTCAAGATAGACAAAAAACTACAAGCTTTGTGTGACTGCACCAGTTCCTCTGGCAGAAAACACTCAGACCATGCGTTTTCACCAGCCCACCAAGAGTCAGTTAAACACTACATTGCCAAGTCCAGCTGTGGCTCAGACATGGACACTCACCTTCCAGCTGAACCTGGCTCTAACCTCATTCTGGACAGAGAAAGTGCTTCTGCAAGTTATCTCCAAAGGGGTGTGTGTTTAGTCTGTAGGGCAGAGTTAACCTCAAAGGCAGAGTTCACACAGGATGATGCTCAAGAAAGGCAAAGCTAGGGCAGTTCTAGCAGACTAAGATAATTATGACTCTTTGGCTAACCAATTATTTTTTCATGTAGTCACATAAAGAAAGCAAAAGGGGACTGCAAAGCAATACCTTGCAGTGCTTAGGCTAAAGATGAGGGAGGAGAGCTGCAGCCTTGGACCCTCTGTCCAGGAACATCTGGGATGTACAAGATGCAGCAGATTAGGGAACTGTGAACAGAGGAAGCAGAAGTTTCTACCCAGATAGATCCCTCACTGAAGGAACCTGTGCCCAAACAGATCTCAGGTGTGGTTCAGACTGCCCGGGAAATTGCCATAGGGGGGTTTTAAATCTGCCAGAACCAGTCCAAAAATCTTGCCTTGGAAGAAAGGCCTCAAAACAAGGTCTGCAACAGGGATGGAGCAGAATATTTCTTCATGACTTGCCCCTTGGACTGCTCTCCAGCCAAAGGCAGAAAGATCAGCGCTTCTCAGGCAGGCTGAGGATGGCAACAGGCAACAGCAGGTCATGTAGTATCAGGCTCTGAGATGCCACCACAGGGCAATGGGATGGTCACATCTCTGTGAATATGCCCCCAGCAATCTAGCCAGACTCCCCTTTCCAACTGGGAGCATGCTAGGGCATCACTGGTGCCTGGGTTAGAGAAGAGAGCCAAAAGGGAAGGAGGAACTTTCTTACTCAGAAAAGGCATTTGTCAACACACTGGCTCAAACCCTTTTTAACAGGTCACTAAAATGCTACAGCAAACAGCAACTTATGGCTCCAGAATGAGTCTATTGCTGCTCAAACAAGCAGCACAGCTAAGCAAACAGGCTGCCACGGCAGGGGCTGTGTTTGTACTCACTGTTTGCACTCCTCTATGCAGTTAATGGGATATAGCATTTTTCCTAAGAAGGTTGCAAAATAAAAAAGAGAGGAGGAAAATGGCTTCCTGTTGGTTTCTTTTCAACTTCTTTTATCAGTTTCATGTACTGGCCAACCTGCCATTTTAGAAGACAGTCTCTTATTAGGTAAATTGGTAACTGCTCTGGATTGATTTTTAATAACACCTTCTTAAATAATGCCCTCTGGTGTCACACCACATCCACCCTGGCTTTGGTTGTGTCTGGGATTTTTTCTTCTGTTCAGAAAATGGATACCTTATTGACATCTAAAAGGATTACAAGGCAGGAGGAAATGGGTTATACAAAGTTTAAAAGTAAAAAGCTAATAAAATGGGGGACTCAATAGATAAGGCAGGAAAATAAATCTAATTTGACTGTAACTTGAGTGCTTCCTGTTTATGAAGTAATAACCATACCCTGGGATAAACCAGCATTAACCCAGAACACGGCTGTTATTTTGTCAGATTTGGCTGGCTGTAACAATTAACAAATGGTGGCTCAGATTTCAGCTTTGGTGCAGTGATTACTTTGATGCCTGGTGGGAAATAAGGCTGTGATCTTCTACAAGGGGACTTCTATGAGTTGCTTTCTCTGAAAAGTCCATGGGAAGTACTCTGGCACAGGCCAGGGAAGATGCCAGAGATGTTTCCTGAGGACTGTGCAGTGGTGTAGCACTGTGGGAGACATCTTTATTTTTCATTTCTTACTTTGTGTCCTTGGTGAGTCCCCCCTCTTTATTAACCCAGCCAAAATTCCTCAGGCCCATTAGAAGAACACTTTCAATTGCTTTCCTTCTCTCCTCGTTGGGAAGTGGTGGTGGAGAGGAGGAACAAATGGACCCTTCCTTTCCACAGCATGGTGTATTTTTGAGGAAACATCACATTTAACAAGATGAGCTCCTTTCTAGCAATATCAATATGGTCTAATTCCAATCCAGAAGAGGAAGCTGCATCTTTTCCTCTGCTCTGGGTCAAGTGTTCCTGGGTTGTGGATGCAAACATTTCAGTTTAAGTCCAAAGACATCTGCTGCACAAGCATAGCATAGCACTTTGTTTCAAATCCCACAAATGTTGTTGTTCCAAGTAGGTCATTATATAATGGCTTTTGTATTTTCTCGCTCCCAAGAGGGAGCCGGGAGAATATGTTGTAACACCATGTCAGTGTCGCCTGCCCTTGCAGTCCCTCCTGTGATCATCTCATCTGGGTGGGACTCTCTTCAGCTCGGGGCAGCTCTTATCAGTGCAACAAAAATACCCAGCTCCAACACTGCCCGCATTGTTCCCTCTGGTATTTTGCAAGTCCAGGCTCTGGGTTCCCTCTCTCATTCTCCCTGCTGCCTCCAGGGCATTCCTACCACCTCACCCTGGCCTGCACATCCCCACTCAGACAGAGAGGGAAACAACACAGACTAGAGAAATGCTGCTGCACCTCCTGGATGCTGTGTAATGGCTGCCTTTACCTATCCCCTTTATATTTCTTATTTCCTTTTTTTTTTCTTTCTTTTTTTTTTTTTTTTTTTTGGTACCCTCCCTTCCCACAGATGACTGTCATCATCCTCTGCTCCTTTCCTCAGCAGTTCCTGGATGAGGAGAGCACAGCCCTCACCACAGCAAAAGGGAGAAAGACTGGGGGTATTTGTTGGTCAGTAACAGGAGAAGCAAAGCCAAGTTCTTTTTCCTATTTAGGCATCTAGAAATGGTCATGGGTCAAACTGGTTGCACTTTTCACCTTCCCCACAACTATTCAGTTTTTGAGAGTTTTTCTGTAACAGGATGTGGCTGAATCTTTGGCCTGTATGTAAGCTGGCACTTACACAAAACAATCTAAACAGAGTAAAACAGGTTGGCAACAAGCTTGTCCTCTGTTCCCTAGTGAAGATGGCTCCCACCCTCCCATGAGTGAAAGCAGATAAATAAAACCACTAGTTTGTTCTTTGCCAAGAAACACCAAATACCATTGCATGTGCTTCCTTCACTGGGTCCACAGAGTGGACTGGGTCCACATCACCCTCCTTTAACACACAGTGACACAGCTGGGAAACTCTTCTGGATGACAGACCGATGGATTGTCACCCACCAGTGCACACTCAGCAAAGCAGGGTTGCAACCCCCAACTGTGTCTCAAAGCATTACCAAGATACAGAGTGAGGGCAATAACGTAAAGAGAGTCACTCATTTGCTTATCCTTTTCATATGGTCGTGGTCTTTTTTCCACAAATTAATCCACTCTTCCTGTGTATGTCCAGCCCTAAGCAACAAGACTTGTACAAGCTTCTTTGATGCACCAAACAAGTGTTTGCCAAAACACTAAAGGCCATGGTTAAAGGTATGAGTGAGGTGAAGTTGTCCACTATGTTCTTGTTATGTGCTTGTTCAGTTTTGCTTTCCCAAATCAGTGAGTTTTTGTAGAGTTTTTATTATATAGTTAGAACTTCTGCTGTTTTGGTCATTTCTCATTTCATTTTTTTTTTAATTAAGATACAGAGCATTTCCCATAACGGAATACAGGTCTGTGAAAAGCCATCTTCTCAGAAAAACTGTAGCTCATAGGTGTCAGCTGCTCTTTTGTTTCCAAGTGCGACTCAAGTCTAACACCCAACCAGCTGTCCTACTCACATGCTCATTGCCTCACACTCACACAAGTCTCCCCAAGAGTCACAAACTCCCCCAGAGACATCCTTTTCCTTCAGAGTTTGTGTCCAGTCAAGAGACCTGCACAACTCCTAAAGTCTGGAGGAGGTTAATCTGAAATACCAGGGAACTGAATGCCACTAGACGTGGCAGACAACCAGCTCTCATGTTGATTTCCTGGAACTGGTTTGTATTTCCTGACCACCCAAAATATTCTGTTTTCACCCATCCCAACATGCAAAGTTTGAACGAAGTAATACCTCTTAAGAGTATTTTTTTGAAGCATCCTAAAAGCAAGTAATACCTCTTAAGAGTATTTTTTTGAAGCATCCTAAAAGCAAAGAGCATTAGCAAGAGTCACTTTGGCAAAGGTCTAGCTGTCTCTCTGGTACCAGGTTTACCAGGATTGGTGCATGAGGAAGGAGAATGGGATCGATTTGCGCTGGGTCAGTTTACTCTGGGAAACTTCTCTATCTGAATCACAGAAGCCCTGCTCTTCAGCTTCAGCTGTGTCTGTGTGGGGTTTAACTGACATTGTGCTATTCAGGTGTAGAGATGCCTTCTGCTCACAAAGTATTCATATTCTTTTTGCTCTTGTCTCTTTTTCACTGGATTTTGATAATAAAGGTCAAAGTTGAGAACCAGCACGACTTCCGGGACATGGCCAGCATAGTAGCCATGGCAAAAACCTATGCCACCACCGAGCCATTCATTGACTCCAAATATGACATCCGAATCCAGAAAATTGGCAGCAACTACAAGGCTTACATGTGAGTGCATGGCTATGCCAGAGCGTGACGGGGCGAAGACAGTGCTATGAATATGATTGAGTCGGTGTCTGCTCTGGGCAGGAGTAGGTAGCTGACTTAATTTCCTTGAAGAATAACCCTGCTGTTCTCCTCCCACCTCTGAACCCAGATCCCTCATACACCAATCATCTTCTCCATTAGTCACTATCAGGTCATTGTTTCTGGAATGTAAATCTCTGTCTGTCTGTTTCTGAGATTCAGTTAGTTCCCACTGTAATGACTGCTTGGCCACCACCTCTCCATCCTGTTGTTGAAGGGCTCATCTTTCCCAACAAAATCCTCCAGCTTCAAGTCCCCTCTAGTGGGAACTGAACCTGCCCACATCCTGCAGTCCACAGCAGCACCCTATCCTCTCCCCGGCTGCAGATCACAGCACCACATCACACGAGGGGCACGGAGCACCAGGTACGAACGACCTCAGCTGTGGCAGCACACAGAGCTTCTGTGGGCATTTTGCATGTGTGCTCCTTGATGCATACAAAGGAGGGACAGGAGGTGAGATATTTCTGTGGGTGCCCCAAAGCCCCTCCCTGCCCTGTGGGGTAGTGAGGGAGGTGGCATGATAGCAGTCATCAACACTGGTATGTTTAAAAGTATTAAAAAGCATCCAGCCAAACTTCAGTAGTCACCATGCTCTATTAGAGATGTAACCACATGAGTCAGTAAGACACCTGTTTCTTCTTACTACAAACCAGTAAATAAAAAAAGCCACATAGCACAGCTTCTCCAGAAGCTCTTTATCCAACCACAGAATTCTGGACAAGTAGTCCGCTCCAGCAGTACATTCTTCAGGTCACCAGATAAATTGCTTACATTACCTAACATTTTGACTTTTGGGTCCATGTTTACAAACCTCTAGGCCATAGTTCTGCTGAAACATAGTTAAACAAGATAATCAAATGTACACAATCACATATTTTTCAGCTGTAACTGCCTAAAATTCCCAGTTGGATTCCTAGCACAGAGATGTTTAAGAAAACTACATAATGACTGAGTCACATTCTTCATGGGAAGGAAGGATGTGTGGGACACTTCCCTACTTCATGTGATCTCAATGAAAGAAAATTTATTTTTAATTGAATCAGGTCAACAATAGCACTGTTGCTAATATTATATTAACATCTCAGAGAGTCTGACCCAAATTGGCCAAAGGAAAGAAGGTTTAAAATATCAATTAAAATTCCTTATTCCTGCCAACACACCCAGCCTTGGCTCCAGAGTCTGCTCCCCAACTGCCTCTAACTGAAACAAAGACCAAGTTAGTATGACCATACTCTCTTCTCACTTATTATTTGCACTCATCATGCACTCATCCAGAACAGGGATCAGAAATAATACCAGATGATTGAGAAAAGGAAGCAGTCATACTAAGACTTAATCCCACTTGGGAGTAAAGCTGCACAAACAATTGTTTGCTAAAGAACAAATGTTTTCATATGAAAACAGCCATAAGCAGAGAACACCTTAATGATAAATGAAGCTCATTAGCAAAGAAAGTAAACAGCAAGATTCACCCAGTGACTTGCTAATCCAGGAGGCTGGCTTAGACTGAGAGAACCATTTATGGATGTGAGCTTAGGAGAGTGGTATAGTCAGTCCCACCAGGGACTGTTCCTTCCACAGCAGCATTAGACAAAATAGGTTATTTCTGTGGTATAAGTCCCTACTATGTCCAAGGACAGAGGTAAAAGTACCTAAAATATCAGAGCTCTCACTGGTGTCCCAAATAGGAAACTCATAACCATTAGTCATGCTAGCAAATCTCAGCCTTAAAGGCAATTCCAGCATTTGCAGTAGCGTCATACTAAGTGACTTGCTTTGATCTGTGAACCATGGCATCTATCCAGTAATTTTATACCTTCACCCACACATATAGACTTTAAAAGCCCCTTTTCTTTGAGAAAAGACTGCACTGAAATTCTCCAGAATATGTTTACTTTGTACCAAGCATCTGCCAGAGGGAGGATGCTGCAGGGTGAGTCATGCATTCCTCCCTGCCCCAGATGTTCAATGCACTTCCTTCCAGCCCATGACCCAAGGCTTCAGTTCAGTTTCCCATTGGCTTCAGTGCAGTGACTCCAGATTTACACTGCTAACAAACTCCTACCTAGCCCATGCCTTGAGCCAGTCTGAAAACAGCAGATAAGCACCATATGATACATACCTAAAATTCCACTAAGAGTATTTGACTGCCATTGTAATACTGGTGATAACATGAAAACAGCTAGTGCTACAGGGGAAATTGGGGCAGAATTTTTTGCTTCCACACTCACCCTAACTGGAGGCAAACAGGGGGATCATTTCCAGTTAAGACTCATGAAATGCTGTTCACTTTGAATTAAGCCAGCAGCTACTGACTTTCAGGCATGGGATATTCTTGCCACCAGCTCTTAGTAAGAGGGCAATACCCTTCCTTTGTAGTTTCCTGACCTTATCACCTCCAACGCAGTTCAGTGTGCTCTGTAGGGGATACACATCAACTGTGTCTAAACTAGAGCTACTTATAGACTGAGATAGAACACAAACAGCTCTTGATCTGCTCATTTATCCACTTCTAAACAATGCTGAAGGTGTTGTGGTCACAAATCTGTTTGAGCAACTGATCTCTGAAAGTCTGGAGTTCTTCTCTTTAAGATACTGACTGTACACTGTGTGCCCCCCTGATGTTTAGGATGGCTGGAAGCATGTCAACTTTCAGTCCCTAAGAGAAATGGGGTTTGAGGATGGACATCCTTAGGAAAATATTTTGTCTTCAGTCTCCTTTTTCACTTCATACAATACCAAAAAGAAAATCAAAAAGAAGCTGTATGAGGAGGAGTTGGGGTCACTTGGTCAATTTAGCTTGGAGAACAAGAGACTGAGGGGAGACTTCATCACAGTCTACAACTTCCTCAGAGGGGGAAGAAGAGGGGCAGGCACTGATCTCTTCTCTCTGGTGACCAATGACAGGACCCAAGGGACTGGTCTAAAGTTGTGTCAGGGGAGGGTTAGGTTGGATATCAGGAAAAAGTTCTTCACTTTGTTCACTTCTTCACAAAAGTTCAGGGTTGATGGTCCCTGAAAGAGCTCCCCAGGGAAGTGGTCACAGCAGCAAGCCTGACAGAATTCAATAAGCATTTGGACAATGCTCTCAGGTACATGGTGTGCCTCCTGGGGATAGTGCTGTGCAGGGCCAGAAGTTTGGCTTGATGATCCTTTTGAGTCCCTTCTGACTGAGAATATGCAGTGATTCTGTGATTCTGTAAGTTTGGGGGCACAGCTGACACCTGAACTGCTCAGACATGCTTGGAAGGGAGTGATCTTGACAGAAGCTGTGGTGTAGGGTTTGATGTCTGATCCAATCAGCTTCAAATAAAACTCTTCCATTTCAAACAGCAAGGTTTCCTAACAGGAAAGTTAGGAATACAGCAGAGAGACATATTTTAAATCTTATGCCCAAAATTGGCTCAAGATAGACAAGCATAACCAAATCCAAAAAATCAGCCCAATGGCTTGAGCAGAGTTCTTATTTGGGGAGCTTTCCTATGTCAAATTTCCTTGTAAAACTGTCAAGCTGTGGTTTCATTTTCTTAGGGACAACACAGCTGCTTACATTTGGTATGCCAGGTACATTTTCTAAACACCAATGTCAAACAATCTTGTCACTAATGAGACTCCAGGAGTTCCCATCAGTACTACTGAGATTTTGGATGACCTCTGCCACTGCAGGGCAATTTTCTGTTAAAAATAAACATTAGCAAAGAGTGATTCTTCCCTTTGCAGAACCAAAAAATATAATCCTAAGAATCCCATATCAAAAGAGACAGAAAGGCTGAGGACTGAACACTGACCTTACAGGCCATCAAAGGGCTCATGACAGTCCAAGCTTGAGGAGGAATCCATTCTTTTGCTTAAAAAGCAGGGCAGAAAAATGGGTGCTGGATGAAGGCAACAGGCCCAAAAGTCAACTATATGAAAACACAATTATTTGACACAGTAATCATGCTCCTTTGCCACCTGCCCCCCCACCCCCCCCCCAATTCCTTTAAACATAGTTACAAAGACAATTGAAATTTCACAGTAACTAAACATAGCAGTTTAGAGGAGAATTGAAAAAAGTACTCCAGGATGTCTCTCACAAGAGAAAAGGGGAGCCTTAGGTAGTCAGCTGTAATGATCCAAGTTTATAGTCTAGCAAGACATCAGTATTACCACTGCTGAATGCAGTTTTGCAAATTCAGCATCTTTTGCACATGTTGCTGAAAATTTGAGAGAACTGGCAGCAAGGGCTCCCACGATCTCTCTCATATTGAGGTGTTGGATCACACCTCGTACTTCCCTCATAAATCTCTACCTAAATCTTCTTCAGCATGGAGGGGCTTCCTGCATGTGTTCTGTCAGCTTGTTGACTTGTCCTGGCTTGTACACTATGGAAGGGTTATCTGGAGTGTTGTCAGAGCAGGCTGAATGATGTCTGCCTTGGGCCTAAGGTCAAGAAAAGGCAAATTTTCACCTCTGATGGTGATGGTGAAACCCGGAATTTTCTGGCTAGAGTACCATTTTTTTTTGAAAATTCACTATCAGTTGCAGTTAATGAAACTCCAAAGACTTTGAAATAAAATCTCCGAGTCTGAACACAGTGAGTTACCAACAAGTTAATGAGAAGTCAGTGAAAAGACAGTATGATAATATATTCTGTGACATTAGTACCACTGAAATCAAACTGAAGTGGACACAGAAGTATAATTGAAACCAAATTTAGGTAGACCTAGAAGGTCAGAACTGATATTTTGTGAAGCTGCTCAGCAAATATTTGCCTGGAGAGCTTCTGTTCCATGGATGGAGGATGCTACCCATTGCAGAACACAAGAGTGATTATCCTAGAGATCTTTTACACACATTTTGGCTCCCCTAGGTCTGATGTATAAAGAAAGAAAGTACTCACAAAGCCTGATGTGTGCTCAAAATTCCTTGGAGATTTCTCTACCTAAAATCCTCAGTCAGTTTTGCATGAGTCTGAACAACATATCCTGTATGGAGTGTTGTTCGGGAAGGACTTGGAAAGGTTTCTAGGAGGAAGAACCTCACCTTGTTCCCTCCTGTACAAGCATAGAGTCAAGATTGAGGACTACAGTATGCAGGAGGATGGGCCAGGAGCCTATTTTCATGTTCAGGTTATGTTTTTGGTTTGTTTTTCTAGGAGGACGTCCATCTCTGGAAACTGGAAGGCAAACACAGGTTCTGCGATGCTAGAACAGATTGCAATGACAGAGAGGTAAGGAAGAGTGCTTCAAGACACTATTAGCTATTCTTGGGTAAGAAGGGAGGAATTGTGCTTCTGACTTCGGTTAATTGAGAGAACTGGTAAGTGAAGTCTCCTGGGAGGCTGGATAAAGACTTTAAAAGACTGAGTGTTTTCTTAAAAAAATACTAAGGACACAAAGGCAAACTGTCCTATTTTGAAGAACAGACTGAAAGTACAGCTAGAAACCAACATTGCTAAATCATTAGACCTTTAGTGAATGTGACCACAGGAAACAAGACCAGCATGCTAGGTCAAGCACACCAGTACAAACATGTAGGGATAAAATCAGAAAGGTCAAAGCACAAAACACAAAGTAACATAAGGTTATTCTAAGAACATTATTAATGAGAGGCAGACACAGAAAGGAGTTTTTCTTCTGCTTAACAGAGGAAAAAAAACCTGTCAGCTGAAGTGCTGAAAGCACTTTTTTCCTTTAGGCTCACAAAAGTGGTTACTGTAAAGTAAGGTCTTCTCACTGTAGAACAGAGCAGAAAGAATTACCTCGTGCATCTTACAGACTAAAATCTGCAGATGGTACTCCCATGTATTGAAATCACTGTGATATTTGCTAATATTGCAACTGCCTGACACTGGACTAATGGTAACGTTTTGCTGTAAATGCTATCCTGCAGAACTAGTACTTCTTCTCATCATTTTTCACCATCTCATCTAAGTACATTATTCATAGATTTATAGAATCCATAGATTACATGTAGGCATTCATCCTTAGTTAAATTTAAGATTTTTTTCAGGTTATACTTCCAGCTTGTCAGGTTCATGATTAATTCTGACTTTTCCCAGTTTTGGGCACCACAACTGAAGAGAAATAGCAAGGAGAAAGTCCAAAGTACAATAAAAGGAACATTCAGAGAAAACCTAATGGGCTGCTGAGAAAAACATGCAACAATTCTATGTAGTTCTATGTAGTTTTCCACCTTTTTCAGTTAGCTGACCACTGATTCTTTCCAGCAGAAGTGTAGGTTAAAGCACAGTGAATCCCTGCCCACAGTGCAGAGGTTCACTCTCCTTCATTAACTGTTACAGACCTGGAAGTTGCCCACAAGCTGAACACCACTTCATCCTAAAGATTAAAAAAAACAAAAGAGCATAGGATTTTTAAATATATGAAAGCCTGTTAATAGGCATTTCTCACTATTTACATTACAAGTATAATACTGTAAGAAATAAATTGTAGCTTAAAACATTCCTTTGAACATTTCCTGTATTTTCTTAAAGTAAGGATAGCATAGCACAGAAATGGATTCTCTGAAAGATATGGCAAATCCCTGTCCTCTTTCAGACCAGATTAAAGAAATGTCTCCTCTTGGGAACATAAGAGTTGTGCAGGCAATCATCTAAGGTCTCTTCTGCAACTTTAGTTCTGTGAAACACAGAAGCCAAGTCCCAAATCAGATGCTGAAGGTGACTCTGCAAGACCCTAATAGTACTGTGGACGTGGACATGATGATGATGCATCCTGGCTGTTTATGACACAGCTGAAGCTAGACACATGAAGGGTAGACAGTACCATATTGCAGTGTTTTAGGGCTAAAATGCAGATTCCTGCCAGCCTGCAACACTGCATTTTGAAGGTTTGTTTCTTAATTGTACCACAATTAACCACTCCAGCTTTATTCAACCACAAATGCAACAAACCCTGCTGAAATCTGTGAGTTGTCAGTGCATTAAACAAGGCGGGAATCTGCTCAAATGCTCTGATGTTTAGGAGCAACCTGAAGTACCCACTGTACTGAATAGTAAGTACAAAGGATTGAAATTTTCAGGTAATGCAGAAATGACAGTAAGTCCTCTGAAAATGCAACACCTTGTATATGTGCATAAACATGCTCTTCTTCCCTATAATACCCTTATTACACCCCAGCGGCCCTGATGCTCCCGGTGTTCACCTATGGCAAACAAACATTGCAGAGGTGTAGCCATCAGAGTCTCTGGCATGAACAACAATTCGCTGAGCCTGGCTGCTGAGCCCGGACACCTAGAGATGTTCCTCAGGGACAGAGGTGGTTCCCACAATGGTGGATGCTGGGCCACAGCAGTGCATGAGGGATGCTCTCTGTGCCTCCTGCCTGACTCATGCAGTCATAATTCTCCTCCTCCTCCTTATGCTGCTGACTCCTCCTCATACACTATCTTCCTTGGGGGTCCAGGCTGAACACACTTGCTCTCCTCATTAGGCATAAAAGAGAACTGGTAGTCATATAGGTAATAATTTTTCTTCTTCACAGAGACATTGTGTTCACGCAAGTTGATCATTATAATGTCAAGCTGTGGGGACTCTGGCTGGCTTCAAGGACGTAAATTTGCTCTTTAGCCAGAACAGCTCTTTCCCCAGTCTCTGTAGCATCTGCAAAATGTCAGTGTTTTCATGAGACTGTGGCCTTCCCTCCCCTCTCTGCATCTTGTCATAGTCCTGCTTATAGATCTGCTGTTCTGAGATTATTATTTTTATTTAAATGGCTGGGACCACAGCACAGCTGCACAGGAAATAAAACCAGGCTGCCTCATTCCTGCCTTTTTGCACAGCAGGGGGATGTGGTCCCCCTGTAATATGCCTCTTGTCATTCTCTCTCCTCCTCTGACTCAGGATAGCTAAGGGGCCACCGGCTCACTTTCCCATCCTGGGATGGACAGGGAGAAGGACTGCAGCCTGAAGGTCTCCCTCCAACAAATAGTGCCTGGTCCATGTGATGAGATTGCCTGACTAGGAACAATACTCAAGGGATAGAAGGAGGCAGGAGACTGTAAAAGGATAAAATTGAAAGTAAGTTGTAAAATGCAGGAGCCACTCCATTACAGATCAGAGAGGGGATGGCTACTCCTTGCTAAATTCAACACTCACTTTCTGATCCTATTCCAGTCCTAATGTCCAGGACATCTTATCAGGAGAAAGCTGCCTGCATAATGGAGGGCTTTCAGGCAAAGCCAATACAAACGCTGAGGGGCCAACACTACTGGGAGATTAAATGAGCTAAATATTTATAGCTTGGCTGAATGACAACCAACTGGAGATCTGATGTAAATACCAAGGAGGGAAAGAAACATTTTAAGGTGGCTTTGAGGGCAGGATTGAATCAGTCTGAAATGATGGGAAACTTTGGGCAAGATTCTTTTTTTTACTCCATCTCCTGCACAAGAGAGGGAGCCGAGGACCCAGCAAAGCACACAAAGGATGCCCTGTAATAAGGGCTCCCAAATGGCTTTGTGTTCCTATGGGCAGCAGGGTGGGTGGCTGGTTTTGGTGGACTACCCAAGGACAGCTAATCCTAGGCCATGCTCTTGTGGTTTCTGCAGGTATAGACTCTGGGCAGATGCCTGCGCAGAAATGTTTGGAGGTCTGGATATCTGCGCTGTCAAAGCTGTCCACAGCAAAGATGGAAAAGACTATATCATTGAGG
The DNA here is from genome assembly GCF_021018805.1 of Prinia subflava. Classification (NCBI taxonomy): domain Eukaryota; kingdom Metazoa; phylum Chordata; class Aves; order Passeriformes; family Cisticolidae; genus Prinia; species Prinia subflava. The sequence goes on along the minus strand of NC_086250.1, from coordinate 19,743,567 downwards.
TGAGAGCATGGGCCACCTGAATGTGAGTCTGCTTTGGGAAGTGTATCTGCAAGCACTCTGCCTTGGAGTTCATATGCACCAACGTGCTCGCTTACCCCTGCATGCTCCTCTGCTCCTCCATGCCCAGCTGCATCCTCAGGCCATGGCCCACTGATATGTTAGGAACTGATTCAGAGCCCCAGCCAAACAAGCAGATACACAGCAAAGTGTCAGGGTTGAAGTGCCTTCCTTTCTCAGTGTGGACTGTGAAAGGAAATGGAGAGCCAAAGAGGGCTTGTCCACCTCAGATTTCCAGCAGATGATTCAGTCCATTAAAAATCTCATTTTCTATATGAATGAACCTGTCTATCTTCAATCACTCTGAAGGGGACTTCCAAACAAAAATCCCAGCTGCACCTAATTTAAAAGAGGAAAATAAATTGTGAGAGTGTAGCAAAAGGTTCATAAGCAAGAGAAGCAACTTGACTGAAAAAAAAAAAAAACAAAAAAACAAACAAACAAACAAAAAAGGGTATGTTATAAATGCCAATCAGATATTCCAATTTTAAATAATAATTTGGTTTATTAATAACAAATCAAATCACAGAATTTCGATAACCCACCAACAGCGGAGAAACTTGACAGAGTTTTCCCGGGAAATGCCAAGGGTGAACCGTGAGATACAGGGTCTGGCAGCCTGCTATCTCCCCCAACGGTTCACAAATCAGCCCGGTTTGGGGCTTGGGTTTTATACACTTTATTTAGCCCGTGGCAATATTTCCCCGTATTTCCCATTGCTTCCCCACCAGCTATACAAATTTGGGAGTTTCCTCGACAAAGCAGAAAAGAGTTCTTTTCTTAGTTCAAATGTTAATGTCCAATTTCAATAGGTCCTTATAGTTGATGAGTGGTCAGGATATCGAAGATGTTGCTTGATGGTCCGTGGAGGTGGCACCCAAGGTGTGAGTTGCTGGTGCCAGCTTATCTCCGGGGTCCTCTCCCTGGTGCTTGGGCAGCTGAGGGCCTTTCTCGGAAAACTCCTTTGTTCTTTTATGAATGGAGGCGCCGGCTATCTCAGGGTGGTCAGTTTCACCATCTGCTGCAAAATCTCTTAAACATAAACTTTTACCTGATATCACTTTATACAATTTTATAAATTTCTAATTAATCATAAGAACATGAATTAACCTTTCCACGTTTATAACAGGTATTTTCTAAAATCTTTTGCCCAGACAGCATTCACTACAGTAAGAGACCATCAAGACAAAGCACCACAAAGTTACTATGGGTAATGTGTGCTACAACACTTTGTATTCAGGGCTGGACAGACTATGGCTCTGAGAGTTCAATGTGCTCCTTCCCAGGCCAGGAGGCACATATGGAAGTGGGGTAAATAGTACACTCAGGTCATCCTAACAGGGCAGAGAAGGAAAAGCTGGCCAGAAAATCAAAGTGGAAACTGAAGACATGCCCCGGAGGAGAGACAGTCCATCCAGTAAGCAAGTGCCTCTGTCAGTGTGTGACTTGAGGAGACACAACATCTGACCTGCTGTAAACTCCACCAACACAGGCTAGCTGAGGAAGGCGAGCAGAGCCAGCCTATTGGCTTCATGCAGGGGTGCTGACACACTGGAAAGCTATGTGTGGGAGAGCAGTCCCACCCGCTGAGGGCTGGGATGCTGATGAGAACCACATGAGCCCTCCAGTGACTGCACATTCCTGCATTATATGTCTACTCTCCCCAGGGAGGGGAGCAGTGACCTGTCAAAGGCCATGTGACAGAAGCGTGCTGCCAGCAACCAAATGCTGGCGAGCTTCTGTCTTTTCCTGAATTGATGGGGCCAGGGCTAATGGGTCTGCACCCATATGCAATTCATCAGCACCTAGAGGAGCATCCCCTAGAGCAGATTGTTTCCCTACTGAGCACTTTTAAATCTCTATGTCCCTGCAGCTGGAAGAGATAGAGCAAGAAAGCAGCCTTGCTAGAGACAAGTGTAAGGACATGTGGATTGTGTCCACACATGATTAGACATGATATGTGGTTTTTATATCCCTGCATATATTCTTGCACATAAGCCTATGTACGTGCACATATGGCTAGTTCGGGGCTTAAAGATTATATGCCTCTGTCTGGATATGCCTCTGGGTTTTCACATTTGCCACTGTGTGTGACTGACTGGTGAAAAACACATCTGTACCCTAACAGCCACCATCAGCTCGCACACAGAGAAATGCACGGTCATACTCCTCTCTCTGTGACCAAGATAGGCAGCAATTTGTCCAGTATGACACAAATCAGAAGAAACACAATATAGTTTCAGATGGGTCATGCTGACCTATCCCAGTGGAGAATTTGATGGAGCAGGGCTGATATACCAACATCTAGCGGGCATTCAGATGCCAGGCTGATGGACATTGTTGAGAAAGGAGTAGAGTAGTGCAATATAAGGAGCAAACAAAGCCAAACAGCCACCTTTTTATGCAGATCTAAGGGAGATGTTGACAAGTAATTAATTGCCTCCAGCCAATTTCCTGGGGTACTTTTTTTGGTCTGAAACTGATCCCTTGTTTTACTTTTTTCTTTTGATAGTTGGAGAAAAAAGTTATTTGACAGAGTGACAGTTGTAGTTTCTTGGTAAGAAGGAATAATGTACTGTGACATTTTGCAAGAAAGCACGCCTAAATGGGCTGAACAAACATGGAATTTGCACAATGCAATTGCAGGCAGTAATTAATTTTCAGAGTGCAAAGTAATTCTTCAGGAAAGATTCACAGAGGTAGTGATGGGCAGCCCTATGAACTGGGATTTATCACAGTGGTTTGTTGCAAACAAAATCAGATTAAGACAGATGAGTTATCAACAGCACAAGAGTAATCTTGCACACATGGTATTTGCTCTACTTGAACTTCACCTTCTTTTCTTTTCCCATGACAAACAGTAGAATCTGTTACATTTCTGCCTTCAAAGCATTAGAACACTTATGTACCATTTTTATGGCTCATATTGAAACAGATTGTGAATTTAACAGTAAATGCTGGTAAATATTTTCTCCTCTGCTTTAAAGAACTTTATCACTTTGAGAGAATATTCAACATAAGTAGTTAGCACTCAATCAGAATTCCTCAAAATAATGCAAATCATCAGTCTCCTTCCTTCCTTCCTTCCTTCCTTCCTTCCTTCCTTCCTTCCTTCCTTCCTTCCTTCCTTCCTTCCTTCCTTCCTTCCTTCCTTCCTTCCTTCCTTCCTTCCTTCCTTCCTTCCTTCCTTCCTTCCTTCCTTCCTTCCTTCCTTCCTTCCTTCCTTCCTTCCTTCCTTCCTTCCTTCCTCCCTTCCCTAGAAATCACCTAACACTCCACTCTCGAACATCAGAGTGTGAAAAAACAAGCCCAGGTTTCAGCATCAGATAGGCATGGAGGGAGAACCAGGATGGTTTTTCCTGAGCCTCTTTCCCTGGACACTTTTCCTTCACTCCTCATACACCTTACCAGGCAACAGCAGCTGCACCAGGAGCAGCCACTGACCTTGGGAAGCTACAAAGGCTAGGTCCACAGGTGCTGACATCTTCTTGCCTTGCCCAGCTGTTCTGTGATCACCGGGGAAGGAATGAGTGCAATCTGTCTGTAATTCACACATTCCTTTCAGCCAGTTGATTTATTCAGTATTAGCGTTTATATCTACCCAGTTCCAGACCAATTCACCCTTCCTGGATGACAGGCAAGGTGGCACCTCATGGTTCTTTTCAGTTCAGTGGCAACCAGCTGTGTCATTTTACCCTCAGAAATCACTGCCGTTTTCAAAGGCCTCCCTTTGTGCATGTGATTGTTCAGTCCTGCACTTGCTGTCTCCCACATCTCACATTCCCCTGCCAGATACTACACATCAGGACAGCAGATAGCCTCATCCCTGGTGCACCTTCACTGGTTCAGGTGGAACCTGCTCCAGGGTTCACTCCCCCTGGTGCCCTTGGTTTATAAACCACCATCTTCCTCTTCAGCCACTGCAGCCACAGAAACTGGAAAAAGCAGTCCTTGAGACAGGGAAATCAGCTCTGAGGTTCTCAGCACAGAAAAAAAATGGACCTGTTGGAGCAGGTTCAGAGGAGGGTCATGAAGACAAATAAAGTGCTAGAGCACCTCTCCTATGAAGTCAGCTCCCAAAAGAGCTTGTTCAGCCTGAAGAAGAGAAGGATCTGAGCAGATGTTATAGCACCTTCCAGTATGTAAAGGGTGCCCATAAGAAAGAGACAAACCTTTTAGCAGGGCCTGTTGCAACAGGAAAAGTGATAATGATTTTAATAAAGGGTACATTCAGATTATATATAAGGAAGAAATTTTTGCAGTGCAGATACTGGTGGATGCCCCCTCTGTGGAGATGCTCAAGGTCAGGTTGGTTGGGGCTCGAGAGGAACCTGATCTAGTTGAAGATGTCTTTGCTCATAGCAGGGATATTGGACTGGATGGCCTTTAAAGCTTCCTTCCAGCCCAAACCATTGTACGAGCCTGTGAAAAGCGGAGTCGGGGGTGTTTTGAGCAGAGCCGTGTGTGGCGGGGGCGGGAGCCGGGAGCGCGGCTGGCCGGACTCTGGGCAGGGTAAGGGCATCATCTAGTGGTGACACGGCGTCTTCTCGTAGGCACACGGGCCCCTCGCACCGCACTGCGCCGCGCGGGAACGCGGGACCGCTCCTCTCTCGGGAACTGTAATTGCCACATTTCCTTTTGAGATAGGAGTAGAGAGGAGGGAAATCTGCGCAGGAACCTGCTGGAGGGCCCCCGGGAGCCCCTGGCTAGTGAGACCCAGGTGGGGATTGGCCATTCCCTGACACTGTTTAGAAGCATCGCATTCCTCACCTCATTTCTCAAGGGAAGAACAGCTAAGTGGATAGTGGAAGGAAAAGCCACCTTGTGTATTTTGCCAAACATTGACATATAACTTTCTAACCTTCTCCTTTTACCCCCTGGGCCAAGTGGGCCATTAAACATCGACCTCCTTTCCATGTGTACCATAGCTAAAACTTTCTAAGAAGGTTCCTAGTGTTCATAGAAGACACCTTTAGAGATTGAACAAAACCATTATTCTGCAAGAAAAGAGCAGAATGCAAGCTCAATTAACTCACCTCACTGATTTCCTCTACTTTAAATCTAAAAAAAGAGGGTGCAGAATTTTCCATTTCCCTCCAAGAGTGTACTCTTACAGCCTTGCCAGGGTGGAGTGCACTTCTGATTGTTATCTGAGCGTGAGTCAGTGCCTTTCCTGAGCAATTCAGCCTTCAACTTTGCATTTCCAGGGATTTTAATGTTTGCTTTAAAAATAAAGCAAAATAAAATAAACTCTTCTAACCCTGATATTTTGGTACTATTATATTTACTCCAGCTGAATCTTAACTTCATCAGGGGACAGTTCTTCCTGTGGGATTTAGCTAATGTTTGCAAAGCACTTGATTTATGATGAACTGTTGAAAATTATGTTCAGGGCTGCTATACAGCTGAGGGTCTGCTGTGCTTTTGGTATTATTGTTGTGAGGCCATTTCTTACCTCAAAGACCCTTTGACAGTTTTCCTTCCCCATCCCCACAGTCTTGCTTCCCAGTTTTCCCCAGTAGATTTGTAGAAATTGCTTGGGAAACAGTGGAATCACAGCATTATCAAGAAGACAAGCAGAGACCAAGTTTATTTTCCTGCACTTGGTGCTCGTTTGGTGACATCCTATTCATTACACATCTGTGGTGTTTATTTTCCCTCTCAGCATGCAGTGCTTTGTGTTCATTAATCCCAAATGTTTCCTGGTTTCCTCCAGCCTCTGTTGCTCTCATCTCCTCAGGCTTCAGTACATGTTGTCTCTCTTCTCCTGTGGCCCTTCAACTTGCAATGTCACCCCCAAATACTGTGGGACAATGCCAGAGAGACCCTATCCATCAAATGCATGTGAAAGAGAAAATTTGTATTAAGTCGATTTAGAAAACTTCCAGCCACCGTAAGTCTTGGCTTGGCTCCCAAGTTGTGAAGGGAAGGAAGATAAACAGTTGGGGGAAGTACATATACAGAAAACTCTAAGTGAAATCCCACACCTGGAAAAGTCAAGCATGTTTCAGCATGAGGAGAGTGGTGTCTATAGATATTGGCAAGGATGTGGAGACACAAAACTGGTTGATGTAAGAGGTGAGTTGAAACAGGCATCTGCCAGCAGGAAATCACCTTACCAACTGTTGTTTTTGCCTCCTGTGGCAGGTGATGGACAGCTCAATGCCCCTGATTGGGGAGCACATAGAAGAGGACAGACAACTTATAGCCGATCTTGTTGTTTCCAAAATGACTCAGCTTGTCGTCACTGCTGGATCTACACCATCACCGCTGAGGCCGTGGGTATGAGTGAATAGAGACCTTGTGACCAAGTTATTTCTCTGAACTTCTTTCTTTGTCTCTCCTCACTGAGTGTGTCAGGCAGTCAGACATCTCAGAGAGTTGAACAGTCCCATATGGGAGTGTTGGACAGACAGACTCCTGCTCTTCCAAAGGAGACTCTCACAAACTCTTTGAAGTGGACACCCCTAAGGAACATCTCTCTCCTTTACTCTCCTTCCAGATAAATATGACATCACACCAGTAGCATGTCCAAGCATGTAGACATTCTGACTTGCTAAATTCACTGATTCACATTGAAGACAGGCATTTTTAGAGGTACTTCTAATACCAGTTCCATTTCTGTCTAACACTGTCAGGATAGGTTTCATTCTGGTTTTTGCACCCCTGTTCTGCCTTCGAGAACAGAAAGTGGAAATCTCCATCAAGATTTGTTCCATTCCTTACTGCGGTTTCTTCTTCAGAGATGTCCTTTGCCGCCTTCATCAGGGGAGGGCTTTACTAAAGCTGAACTCATATAGGAACCTGTTACTTTTGCATTTAAACTGAACCCTTAGTTCATATTGTGTACATCCATTTTGAGTATCAAATGCATCTACTTTTACTGCCACATTTCCCAGGGGCAGTTCTATATAAATGAAACACCCCAGCACATAACCTGAGTATCCAGGTGTACTTGCTACATCTCTTTCAGTATATAACAGAGAGCCAAATGTGAAGGTTTGAGGACAACAAATCTGTACAGCAGAAGAGACAAGAGAGTAGAAATGTTGGGGGAAAAAACTGGTTGCAAAACTATTTTTTCATTTTTCAATGAAAAGTGAAATTTTTATTGAAATGAAATTTTCATTTCCACTTGAGACAAAAAAATTGGAGAAGGTATTTTATGGTGCTCTGCCTTTGTCATATGACAGTCCACTTCTGCTAAACCAGGTACCAGCATGAAGGATATTCAGGGTAACTCCAAATTTTAGCTAGAGTGAAGAGTAAACATTTAATAGAAATTGAAAATGCTTTGAGGCAGGGGAAGTGGTACAGAAAAGATAGCATTTACAAAGTAAATAGCCAAGATATAGAGTGTATGAACTAAGAGCAAAGGGCAAGCCAACAGAAACTAAGAACACGGACAGGTGCCTCTGTTTTCCATGTCTATAATATACTGTACAGAATTGGATTATATTAGAGCAGACTTAAATTAAGGCCAAACCAAGAACAAAACAAATCTTGCAGGGTTAGGATGTCAAATAGAAGATTGAAATAAGAAAAGGGCCTTCATCGGGAATAAAACCTAGAAATATATGTAATCAAGAAAACTAAACCCACAAACATGTTAACTAGAGTGTTTTACTGTAGAGAAAGAGCTTGGTGCCACAAACATCACAAAAATTGTGCATGCTACATTAGTAACAATGTTATAACAGTTAGAAGTGTCCAGAGAGAAATAATTAAATATGAGGCTGGTGAAATGCAGAACTAGAGCTACAGATGAAGACTTCCACAGAAGGAATACAAAGAGCAATTTTTAATATAAAGACAGTAGTACTGAATACATAGAAATATGAATCCTTGGATATCCTATGGGTATGAATAGAATACCTATACATACTATTGGACCTTTCTATACTAGTCTCTGGGTTGAGAAAAATGGAGAAATTATGAAACTGTATGCACAGCATTGACAGAGATGGAAGAGTAAAATGTGAGAGTTTAGCTATCAAGAAGCAAGTCAAATATCACGGTGGGACAGCAATTCAGAGGGCGGTAAAAAAGCCTTGACTTTGCCATAAGAAACATCCAGGTATAAATTCAGATAATGAGTGTGTACTGTTAGATTTAATGTCCAGGGGACAAATGTGATATCAAAAAGTAAGGGTATGACACAAGCATGAGAAAAGAAAATCAATCAACTCCCCAGCAGTAAAACTGTATAGATGCTATTTGAGAGACCACTGCTTTCCAGAATGCATATATACATTTCTGATCTGCTCCTGAACCAAGAATGTGAGAAATAAACTTGTAAAGTTAAATGACAAAAAGGACATTCAACACAAATGGGAAAAAAATCTTTCAAATTTGGAAATCTGACAGTTAAGATAAACTTTATGTGGCATCATACAAGTAATAAAAGGAAATGTAAAAAGGACAGAAATTAATTTTGAGAAGCGAATAGAGGAAAGAATGAAACAAGTTCTTTGAGTTCATCAGAAAACGGAACTCTACCAAACAATTGGTGGGCTCTATGGATCATCCAAAGTTAAGGAGGAAAAGAAGACAACTGGGACAACGTTGTAACTCTACTAAAAGTAATTGCTGAAAGTGAGGAACTTCTTTACTTTGTTATAGTTTTTCCTGATTTTTGTTATCAGAATGACACAGAAAAGAACAAAAAAAAGTTATTAAATCAGTGATGACTGATATTTTTAAAAAATTATTAAGCTCCCTACTCCAGATGGTCACATTCAATGAACTGAATTTGAGAAGTGACTAAGCTGCCAAAAAAACTGCGCAATATCATTAGAAATAGTTACTGCTCCAGAGGACTGGTGTACAACAAATACAAAATATGTGTTTTGAAAGCTGTAAGAGTAATGCAGAAAACATTAGACAAGTAAGTCATGGACTTTATGAATTATTTCAAGGGATAATTTAAAGAAGAATACAGAAGAATAAATCAGAGAAACCACAGCTAAGGGCATTTACCACATGATTTTTTGTGAAGAAAAAAATGTCCTATTAATTTTCTTTCAATTCCTTTCCTTTCATTTCTTTGGAAATTCTTTCATGAAGTGGTAGATAACAGGCAATCAGTCAGAATGACGTAGCTAGTCAAAAAGCCTTTGGCCAGGTAACAGACAAGCTACAAAAAAAATGGAGGGGCTAAAAGACAAAGTTTTATTGTGCATCAGAAGCTAACCCCAGATATAGATGTTAGAGATTTTAATTCTTGCAGACAGTTAGCAGAGGGGCTACTTCAGGGATACTGAGCCTGGCCATGTTGATAGATGAGTTGGTTGAGCCCAGGACAGGATAAGATGTTAATGGCAAGTTTGCTTTCACACCTTCAACATGAAACCCTGTCTCATGCTGTGGTTCTGTCACTTGTCACTGTGGTTCTGTCCTTGCCTCTCTGACCCACCACCAGACTTCCCCTTCACTGTTTGTCTTCCAAAAGCAGAAGACCTTGGGTAGCCCTCACCCCTTCATCTCTCAGCCTCAGAAACCTGTTTTGCCTTTATCTCTGAGATATCTTGGTTTACTGTAGGGAGAGGCTGTAGAGGTGAATATGAGATCCAATTCCTTTTCTTTGCCTGGTTTAATCAAGACATCTCACAGCACTAGAACTGTTATTTCCATCAACACCAAGGCAAGGTTTAGTTCCCAAGCTGTGTAGGGCTAGAAGCCATGAATGGAAAATTCCCAGATTTTCCTTCCCCATCCATTTGCAAGTCCCAGATAAATAGTGCAAAAGATGGACTGGCAGCTTCATCACATTTATGTTAGTCAGTTGAAACTAATTTCAATGTTTCCAGTGATGAAACATATCTTCCCATTTCCAGAATCACTTAGATCATTCTCCTGACCTTTCAGGAGCCTTGAAGACCCTTTTATCATGATGTTCTGCATGTAAATAATCCAGCATGTGCCAGCCTATCTGTCTCCAGCTTCCCTGGTTTTCATAAACAATTTTGTGCAATAAGTTTACTCAGACTTTTGTTAACTTTGGACCAGCTCTTTGTGCAGCAGCTCTGTATTGCTTAATCTGTTTATTAAAATATCTGTCAAAAAGACTAAACAGCAAGAGAGAAGAAAGAGCAGATGGCACCAAATTATTTGTGCTAGTCAGGACCAGGGATGGCAGTGAACAACATCTGACAGAACTATGTACATTCAGTCACCACAACAGCACATGAAGCTCCATCTGGAAGACTGAAGGGTAAGCTAAGCTGGGGGTAGAGAGAGGGAGAGTGTAAAGGGAAAACTTTCAAGTGGTACCAGCTATTCCCTTGAGAAATACTTTGTCGCATACAGGCTAATGAAAACCATTGCTCAGCCTATGGTTGTGTTGACAAGGGAAAAGCAGGAAATTAGGATGCAGGAAAAATGAACTGGCAATGTATACAGAGAATCCAGATATTGCTTCATCTGGAAAAATGTAAGCAGACCCATCTCTTGCATTTGCAGGAGAAATAACAAAGCTGGGAAAAAGAGGTTGGTGATGAAAAGAATTAGGGGCTTGGAAATATTCCCATGGAGGGACTGGAGGGATTCTAAAGACTCTTGGCTTTAGAAAGGAAGTGAATGAGAGAGAGAGCAGTGAAGGTTTACAAAATAATGAATGGCCTAGCCTGAGCAGGTTGTGAGAACTAGTCTCAAAACTCAGAACAAAGCAATGGAGATAAGAAATGGGAAAGACAGTGAGGCTGAAAGTTGAGCAAGACTCAAAGGGTCTGGATGTAAATATCAAAACAAAATATCTGGAACTGTTGCAAAGACTTTGTGGAGCAGATAATAAGCTTCATGTTTCAGGGCTGAAGCTGGCCCATGCTTATTAGCAATCCAGAGGAGGCCCCTAAGGGTACAGAGATGATTACTCCATAGACATTTCCATGGTTCTTCCCTCCTTCCTTGGGAACATCTGGTGCTGGTAATTGTCCAAAATGGGAGATGGGACTAAGAGAAGCCCTCAGGCCAGATACATTTGGTAATTCCTGATTGCCTAAAAAACATTCTAAATTGTAACTTCATTGTTATTCCCTGTGAGCAAACAACTTGTATGCTCTTTTTTACTCACCTCTCCATTTTAGTCCCATGAGATATTACCAGCCAGATGCTTCATGTGTGTGAATGTGTATTTATGGAACACTTCATGACTCCACAGTTCCTGTATTACCTCAGGGCTTCTCTTTGGGGACTCTGTATTAACTGGACTGGCTTTTTTCCCTCTAGCCTCCACAAGTTCAGCCTGTGTCAATGAAATCTCAGACAGGACCTCCGCTTGGACAATTGTCTCAACCACGGCCCCCTCCACAAGGTATAGTTCTCAGTTCTCTGATTCCCATGACAGTGATGACTCTGAGTCCTATCAGCTTGCTTTCTAAATAAAAGGTATCAGGATAAAGGCTTCGCTCATTTTCCAATTCACTCCCAAGCAGGCAGCAAAATCAGTGTACTATTAAAGCAGATACTTTTATATTCCACAGCAGCTCAGAAAGTGGGATGAAAATTTGATATAGATCCAGTTGACAGCACTGGTAGGACTTGGCTCAGCAAAACAAGGCCACTTGAACTATCACTGAAGCAGGATTCTGGGCACAGATTATATTGTGTTATCACAAAGCTGTGCAGCTACAAATGTTGAGAAGTGATGAGAAGATGCTAGTGTTGTCAGGCTTGGAATAGACATAAATGTTGCAATGCCAGGATCCTTGATCCATCTGTCCAGGAGTTCCCATCTCAGCAAGAGCACACACCCAGCTCCTCCTGACAGCAGAAGCAGGTTTAACTTATGTGGCTTGGTCAGAACAACAAGTTTGGCTTGTTGTCCTGATGTACAGTGAGGTGATGAAGCACAGGGCTGCCCCATGGGTAGCCAGATCACACCAACCACTCAATTCACATAACTGATGAGATTGTCATTTTTGGCACTTTCCCTTCCTTTATCCATTTCAATTTTCTACCACATTAGTACCCTTTTCTAATTATCTTTTCCTCATTGGTCACAGTTTTGCTGCATCCAAAATTTAGCATCCTGATACCAAACACATCTACTTAATCTTGGCATTCCCTACTATTACTGATATGAGCAGTTGGCCTTGCAGGATACTACTCCCCATCTGTCTCCAGTACCCCCCTTCAATTCTCTGTAAAACTTTTTCTCACATAACTCCCCTGACCACCTGTAAAATCCAGCCAGACCTCACAACACTATCTGCAACTTTTGTTGGGTTCTCACAGTATTATCTGTCATGTCCAGCAATTTCTCATGTCATGTCCAGTTGTTTTCCACATCCTCTTCAGTTCTGAGAGTCTGCTACCAAAGCAACTGAAGGCACCTGGTGATGGTTCTGGAACAGAGGTGTGGATAGTGACAGGATGGAATGTCTCACATCAAACTGCTGGGCCCATGAAGGGAATGCTTGACCCAAACCAGCAGGGTCAGCTTACATTTCCCAGAGTTGGTTCTCCAGTGCCTCTTCCTTCCCCAAGCAGTAACTGCTCACCAAGGATAAGAAAAACCAGACACACGAAGAGCAAGGCAGGTTGAAGTGACTCCCTTTGGGGAGAGTGGAGGAACTTCTTTAGTGGTGAAGAAGATAGAGAAATGGACAACTCTAGAGAGGAGGGCATGATACCAATTTTAGGCCTATAAAAGAGGATTTGCCATATTCTTCTCCATGAAGCTACTCTGAAGTCTCTCCCATTAGCAAACCTGTCCTTCCATGAGATGTTCTGTGCTTGTTGCCCACCACACACATTTCCTCATGTTTGTGTCTACATGTCCCTTTCAGGTGGACCACGCCAGCCACAAGGATCTCAGCCTCCACGAACAAACGCACCCCCACAGCAGCGGCTGTCTCCTCAGGGACAGCAGCCCCAGAGTCCCCAGTCCACCTCCCCTCAGCAGCAGAGGTCACCTGGATCTCCACAGCAAGTCCGATCAGCAACGGGCTCCTCTCCAGTGCAGGCCTCCAAGGCAGGCGCGTTCCCTCCACAGCAGCCGCGGCCTCCTGCCCAGGGCCGCGCTCCCAGCCAGCCCAGCCCCACAGAAATGTCCAAGCAGCAAACCACCCCACACCCACACCTGAAGTAAGTGCTCTGAAAAACTGCCTGTGTCTGAGATATTAGAATAAGGCTGTCCAAAATGTACCCTGAGCTGATGTGGAGAAGGTATCACATGTTGTCAGGCAGCAGTCCCCAGGGACAAAGGCCTGCACAACTGTGAGTAACTTCAGAGGTTAATGTGTATCCTGTTGTCAGGAGGAACAGGTTGTACTTGACATCACTAAGATTTCACACTCTTCCTCCTGTTCATGTGCTCACTGTTAATCTTGTGCTCTACCCTGGCTGTATCAACCCAGCCACTGCCTTCCCAGCTGGGTGTATACTCCATACAAGCTGCAAACAGCACAATATTGGCCAGATAGCTCAACAGGAATTATTCCTTCACTATTTCCTAAGCACAGAAGCCACAAAGGTTCTTTTTGCATTTGGTAGCAAAAAGGCGGGGGAGACGGGGGTAGTGTAAGTGGCCCTATTCATGTGTATAAAATTCCAGATAGTGACTGTATGGGGAAGCACGCTTCTGGAGCGGAGCACACTGCTGAATTACTGTGGATCTGTGGGAGCAGCTTTTGCAGTCACCCTTTGTGGAAAATATCTAGCTGGCACCACAACAGGAAAACTGACCAAAAAAAAAGTCTGATGCTGACAAGAAGTTAACACAGGCAAATTGGTATGAACAGGCCAGAACAAAACACAGGCTAGGAATAAGAAGACAATTTCTGAGAAGCAGAGGAGTGATGTTCTAGAATAGGCTTTCGGTGATCATGTTTACGTTATCAAGGCAAACCAAAAGAGCTGTACTTAAGGATCAAAATGTTTGTGCTAAGGATGCAGTCACCACATTACACATATTTCAGATACTTTTTCCAGTCTGGTTTTGTGCTGGATACCTCTTACTGATCGGAAGAAACTAAGCATGGTAGCAGGGAAAACTGGGACATCTACTTCAAAAGCACAGTCCTGATCTGATCCCTAGCAGATAGACTGCCAGAAAGGAGCAGTGTGGTCAACCCCAGGACCTGCAGTAGAAAGTTGACAGTCGGAGTAGACAGGCTGAGGAGGGCAGGAAACAGCACACATTGTGGAGGATCTGGATACCAACTTACCCAGCCTCTGGTGCTTTCACAGCTGACAGGCCAAGACCACCATTCCTGGGCTGATGAGAGACTGGTTACCCCTAATATTAATCCATTCTTCTGTATTAGTAGTGAAGTTACTTAAGGATTTCTCACAACAGCCTCACCAAACGGCAATTGCATTATTCTAGTCAGATGTTTTCATCAACATTTACCAGTTTGGATTGAACCACTTGCCCATGCCACATTCTGTCCCACCTCCCCCATTCCTGGATGTCTTATTACATGGATATTTTCCATATCAACCTCTCCTTTTATCCTTGTATTTGTCTGTGTGATGAAACACAAAGCATGAGTAACCAGCTTTGAATTCCCACCTTCTCCTGCTGAGACTGAACTGTTTTCCCTTTCAGCAAATCGCAATCCCTGACAAACAGCTTCAGTGTATCTGAGTCATCTCAGCGAGGAAATGCCACTGAAGACGAAGCAAAAGCTGAGACCATCCGCAACCTGAGGAAATCATTTGCTAGCCTGTTTTCTGATTAACGGTCCTGCAGCTGGATCTGTGCTTTTGTCAGCCCTCACTCTACATTGTGTCATACCTGGTGTCATCCTGGAATACACTCAATGAACCCAGCAATTTACAACTAACACCTGCGTAAAGGGAATTTAGAAAACTATAGTTGTTTTAATACAAAGAAAATATTTGAATAACGGTCTGAAAAGTGACTGTATATAAGTGTCACTATTTTCATTGGGTTTTGTGCATAATCAGAATCACATCTGTTCAAATGACTGAGTTGCAAAGCAAATTTTACTCTTGCTAACCCCTGTGGAGTCAACACAGTTATGACACTGCAAACTGGGTTTTATTTAGATTTGTATATAGTCAATACAATTGTTAACTTCCCATTACTGAATTCTTGTTAAGGTTAAGCTAAAAAAAATTAGGCTTCTTTCAGAAACACAGGTGCAGAGTGAAGAATAAGTATCCATTGACTGACAAAGTGAGCATGCTTGAGCATCCAGTGAACTGTGGAATTTCATTATACCAACTTCATAAAAGGCCACGTTCAGAGCAAAACCACGTTCAAGATAAATATGGTACCAGGCATCAGTAGGCACCAAAGATCACACAAGCAGGTCAGCCAGATGGACTCTTGCTCTGTTCCAGATCACTCTGCTCATAGCAGACAAAACATCTCTGTTTCATGCCTTGCATTTATGTCCCCTGTGTGTGATTCCCAAGTTCTGAGAGAAAAATGTCATGTTCTAACCCTGTAGACTTAGTTCAAAAATAACCTAAAAAATGGGTCTTCCACACAAAAAACAACTTCTTCCCCTGCCCCTGAAAACACCAGAGTTCATATTCACAGTTCACACAAATCCCCGATAAAATCCAGCTAAACTCCAAGCACTTGGTGACTTGGTCACATCTGGCTGTGTATGTCCCTCAGGATACATGCTTAATTAATAGCAGAGCTGATGAAGTGCACATAGTTGTGTGCTGAGTGTTCCATAATACTGAATGGACAGAGAGGTGGAGTGAAATCCTGTCTCCTGCCTTGAATTCCCACTGACTTTGCTGGGGTCAATGCAAAATGAATGCAAGGTGACGAACTTGCAACAGAACTGGAAAATTATACTTCACAAATAAGATGATCTGGGTCCTTCCTGAGACACCAAGCCACAAGAGAGCATGTATGGGATTGTCCCAAGCAGGTAGAAATCAGTATTAGTTCTCCCTGACTACTCCCAAGAATTATTCTTCCAGAGAAGACAGAGATGGATCTTTGCTGATGTGCTTTCCCTCTAAGCCTGCAACACTGAACAAAGATGTAGCTGTGCACATATACTGGAACTGGGACATGACAAACCCCACACAAGCTGTGTTCATGACTGAAAAAGCTCACCCTTGGTAAATCCACATATTTATAGCAATTTATACCAGCTGAGAGCCTATCCCTTGCACCCTGGGAGGTCTGTTGGGAACACACCTAATGCAGGTACCAGTCCTCATGCCTTAACATGCAGTTTTGAGGCTAGACTTGGCTTTGTGCTTCCCTTGGCAACTTCACCCTAATGATACTTAAGAATGCTCAGGGAGGTCAGTAAGTTAAAAAAATACTTGAGCCAATGGCCCAGACCTTTGCTGTCACTGAAACAAGGAGATCCCCAAAGCGGCAAAAGCAACAGCTGCATTTGCCATCTTGGATCTTATGATTCACTGGTGGGAATAAAGCCAAACAAGGAAATCCTTCCTGCATAGCACCTGTAATGAACCTCTAAATCCAGTGAAATCATCTGGACCTTGTGTGACCCACCCCTGAGCAGGCCTTTGCACATATAATGGCAAGTAACAGCATAGATTTTCCAGATTGGAAGTCCCTCAAGAGACTCATCTGGATCAATGATTTATACTTCAAGTTCAGTATTACAGAACCACCTTATTCTCTGATGGTTTGTCTTCTGTTTTGTTTTGTGCTGTCCTTCAGGGTTTGATAAGTAGTTTACAATGTAGCATCATAAATATATGTCATCATCTGAGAAAAAAAACCCCAGTCCCTGCTGTTTTGCAGTCTCCAGGAGCAATAAAAGGGTGAGAAATGGCCTTGAGCAAGCAGTGTCCCACTGGCAAGCAGATTAACAGGCTTCACTTTATGGAGCAGAGGTAAAACAACCCTGGCAGGAAAGGATTTCCTCTTGTAACACGTCCCTCAGCATGGTTTACCCCTTTCCCTACTAAATGGTCACCAGAGGTGCACAGACAGAAATGAAAGTTCTGCAAGAATCCTCAATTGCCTTATCCCCTGAAACTCCATGATTCCCTTACCAACACAACATATACAAAAAAGGAATGGTGACTAGTATAGCATGGCCCCATAAATCGACAGCAGTTTGTTGCTGAAAGTGCAACAGCTGGGTCATTTGCTGAGGCTGCATTTGAACATGGCAGGGCTGTCCTCTGACAGACCACAGGAACAGGATAGCACTGTCAGCTTTGATACCCAGCAGTGACTCAGTATCTTCATCTGCCTACAGCTCCCAGCTGTCACCTCTCAAGGGACAAGCAAACAGAACTGCATCTCACCACTTGGCTTTAAGTTGCAACATCAAGTACAAAAAACAGGCACTCTCAGCTCGATTTAGTTAATCCATAGTTCCTGAAAAAGCACCTTCAGTTCTATTCACAGAAATGCTTTAAATCACTGAGTTGATTTCCAAAGTTAAAATGATGAAAATCTGTTGTATCCTGCAACTGTACAACAGTACAATTCCAGTCTACAGCCATGATGCTCACATAGTAGATGTGGCTAGCAGGATATCCATAATGCATCATCCCATCTTCAAGTTATCACCCTTGATGCTGGCTTTCTACTCCAAAATCTCTACACTCTAGAAAAAGAGAAGAGGCAATACAAGGGGTATTCTCCTTTTATGCAAATGGAAAACTAAGGTATACCCAAGAGGCATTTAGGTACCTAAATATAACAGCAGGAGCAGTAAGAAAACAGAAGAAAATGGTAAAGAGAAGTTACATTTAAATCACAGGGCACACAAGCCCCACAGCACACCTTGGCATCTTCCTCACACAGACGTGAAAACTGAGCACCTGGTCAAAGCTTCTTTTGTCCCATTTGTTTTAATTTTCTTCACATGGAAGCCAAGAAACATGAGTAGGTTTGTGTGTTTAGGCCCAGCCCAGGAAGTAGTTGGGATGCAGCTATGACACCCAATTATATCCACCACCTAGAAAATTCGTTTACATTTAGGTGTTTAGCTACAAACTGAAGAACACCTTGACTTTCCTGTCATAGCTAGGTGCGGTATTTTAAGAGGAATGGAACACACATTCCCAGGCAAGCTAAGGTCCAGAAGAACAGCAGTCCTACTTATAAATGCAATGGTATTTTACAGTCTTCCACTAATCACAAGCAGGTATGTAAGACCTTAGCCCTTGTGTATGGCTCAGTTGCTTCATCTGGTTGGCTTAAAGCTTCATTAATAAGATAAAACAATACACAGAAAAGCAAAGGATAATAGTTTCTTATTTCCAAGTGACTCAATAGCAACCTTTACAGTGCTAGATAGTGATGAATAGTGCAGGTAAGGAATGCTCATCTTAAGGCATTTCACCTTCTGTGATTTCTCTTTTATCATCTGCAACAGCAATGACACACATACTAGACTTAGGAGCTGGCCAATAAACAAATCAAGCAGCTAGTTTTCAAGTATTTCCTCTGTTTTGTCTTCTACTTTTATACTGTTGGTCCTGAGATACTCACTTTATACCCTGTTTTATGAATAACAGGAGCTCCTCTTTAAGGAACTTTACAGTCCCAGCTAAGTCAGGTCTCCTAATCTTTGGCTCACAACACCTTTACTAGAATGGAAGAACAACAGAAAAAGGGAAGGAGTATCTTCAGGTCACTTAGTGGGGTATGTGTAAAAGGGCTGAGTTAATTACTTCAAAAACAAACATTTCAGTGACAAAATCCATGATAAACTGAACCTCTGGCCTCAGCCTGGCAAAATAATGACTTGATGGTTGTCTTCAAAGCAAAGAGAGCCCAATTCCAGAGCAGCACACGGCTTGCCAGCAGGTCAAAGCATGTCACTGTCATCAAGGCACTGGCAATGAAATTTGCCACTGGCACCACAAAATTAACTTCTCACATGCATTATGTGATCACTGTTCTCAGAAATAGTTTGGAAAAAAAAGGAAAAGGGTAAGTTATGAATTATTTTATCAGTTGAAGCTCTGTAACCTTATCTGAATATTATTTATGTGTTGCTGAAGCTCTCATCACAAGGACAAAATGGCGCAAGACCAATACAGTGTAGACTTCCCTTTTTGTTTTTATAGTCAGTGGAATATAAAGGATTTCTGTTAATTCTAAGAGACCTGAGTATACATTTCACTGGTGAAAATGCTTTTGGAATAAGGCAATTCAACCACTGATGGCAAATGTTAGAAGTTAAGGCTAATTTTGGTAGTGAAGGAAAACTATCTCTGAAGTAGAAAAGGAAGAAAGAAGCAATACAACTTTTGACAGCAAAATAAAGTATTATATTTTACTTCCACTGGCAAAACTCCCTGACGTTACTGAAGTCAGCTGATTTTATACAAAACAAGAACATGAACCACTGAAATCTAACCTGAAAAAGCACATAAGTATTACTGATTAAATAGCTTGTATTTAACAGGAAATGTCATTCCATTTCTACAGCTGGAATTTCCAAAAAGTTTTAGAAAATAGTATCAGTTGTCACAACAGTCATCAGTACCATCCACATTTATAGAAACACAGATCAATCATCTTAAAAAATATATAAGAAATTAAAAGTTCTAGCAAAGTTTAGTCATTCCAGTCTTCCTTTATTTGAGCTCCAGCATCAGCTTGCAGGTCTTATCAGGAAACTTTAACAGCGGTCTTGTTAGCTGCTCATTAGTTAATAAGACAACACTTTAAAGGTGCTCATGACATGCTATGACAAATCTCCTTTTGGCAAGATGTCATCTGATACTTAAGTAATGGAAATAAATGGAATTTACTGAAGTCAGAATTCATTCTGCTTCTCATGTTGTTGTGATCCCATTACCACTGCAACCAGGTCAGCCTCTTTAATTTTTTAAGTATGTCAGATAGGGAGAAAGATGCATTTTTGCACCACTTTTAGTTCAAACACAGTAAATGCAGTCACATATTACAGATCCTTATTTGCAAAGTCAAGGAAAAAGTCAAAAGTTTTGCTGCTGATTCTTTGTAAAATTGCTCTGCTTCTGCTTAGACTTCTGAGTTGCACTGTAGCATGACTTTACTCAATTGTTTGTAAAATGAATTAATTTGTGTTCTAATATTTCCATTGTAAAGAAAATCCCTTTGCTGTATTCTTAGTGCATTAAATAACAATACAAAAACTCTTTTTACCTAATAAAATATTAAAGGAAAAAGGAAAAAACATCTTTAAAAATTTCCATGAACACACATCTACCATAACAGTGGCAGTATCCTGTTCTATGTGGTAACTTTTTTGTTAATAAAGATTATTATTATTATTAGCTGATTAAATTTTTAACAAAACTTTTTATCCTGACAATTTAGTAAAACTCTCCAAATAACACAGACAACTAGAGGGTTCATATTTAAAGTGCTCTTTATCTGATGGATTAAAGATTTGGCTGGTAATCTGGTCTCTAAGTAGCACTCCACAGACAATTAAGGGCAAGGAGGGGGGGCAGCAGAAGAAATTGCTCTAAGTTGTAGCTCTTTGAGGAATAGACCTTGAGTGCCAGGTGGTACAGCATTACCAGAGCACGAAACAAACCCAGCCTCTGCGGCTGGGACATCACCATGCACGCATGTTCTGAAGGCAGATGTTAGTGCCTGGGATTTGCCATCTCCTGCAGTTAGAAAGCAAGCTCAGCAACTACAAAACTCTCTGCAAGAAAAAGCAGCAATCAAATGAATGCACGACGAATGTCCATGGGGCGGCCCCGGCTGGGCCGAAGCGGAAACCTGTCACTGGGACCAGCTCGTCCTGGAAGCGTAGGGTTTGCTCCAGGCAGGGAGCCAATTGGGTCAAAATGTGGTCTGAATGGAGGAAACTGACCTGGTGCTTCTCCCTGGCCAGGAATGAGTGAGTTAATCGGGTCTCCAACGTATGGAAGTGTTGGTCTCTCATCATATTCTCCCCCAATGATCATTGGGGGATAGATTGGATTTGATGGGAAAGGATTGGGTGGAAAGGGATTAGGATAGAATGGGTTGGGATGAAAGGGGATTGGATGAGGTATAGGGGGCAGAAGCATCATGTGCCTCCATCTCAGGGCCTCCTTCTTCTGTTTCAACTTTTTCTTGTATAGCTGCAGACAGAAAAAAAAAGCATTTTAAAGCTCTCTAAGTGTTCCAGCTTCAGCAACTGCATTCAGTTTTACAGCACTCCTCAAAAAGTGCTCCTCACCAGTCAGAAAACTCGGAACAGCAATTCCCCTGCCTGCCAAAGAGCACGCACAGCACCCTCAGATGATCTCTAGCTCCCAGTTTGAGCATGCACCACGTAACTTGTTGATGCTCCTTTCCACTAGTCTGACCAACATGCATACACAGAACACCACACTTTTAAGCTAAACTTTAACTCAAAGTTACTGCCTCCCAAAGTCTATGCTTAATTCTCAAACTAAGACTGATCTCAGAGAGGATATATAAAAAAACCACCTACTTCTTTCCAGTCTGTGTCACGAGGCCTTACAATAGGATCTGCAAAGAGAAGGAAAGAATTAAGAAAAGGAACAGATCTTGTGCCACAGATACCTCCAGTTTATCAGAATTCAAAAAATAATCAAAATATGAAAAACACTTTTGGTCAATACATCTTTTTCTAAAGATAATGCATCTTAAAAAATATAAAGCTCCAGGTCCATTTGATAGGTAATCCACTTGCACACCCATTCCATGCAAAGCATCATCTCCAAATGTTACCAAGTAGAGAAATCCCAGAAACATTATCTCTGCCTTTGCCTTCTGACAGCACTTCCCTTGATTAACTTTGTCTCTTTACTCTCTTGTGAGAAATTGAAGCAGGAATGTATTTTCCCTCCACTTCCTCATATCTGCAGTAGCCAATACACTAAGATAGCAAAGGAAAAAGATGAAAACAAGGAAAGCCTGCACCACACAATGGGAAGAACCATGTGGAGCAGCAGTAGTGGCTCAGAAGATTGCCAACCACTATCCTTGGCAGAAAACTCTGCATCCACCTCAGTCACAGCTGACCAACTGTACTAATTAGTATCATAAACAACTGCATTCACTCCCAGTGTGTCAATATCATTATTGGTTGCCTGAGGAGACTCTTATCAAAACCTGTCAGAACTAACCCCTCTGTTAACACGAGAATGAAATTAGAAAAAGATGTGCCTCAACATTACCTCGGAAATCCCGCAGATACATAAACCTCCAGAGAAGCTGGTCATTGGAAGCTGTGTAGAGATCACGGCAAACAGCGGAGAGAGAGATGAGGGAACGGACATCCAGAAGTCTGAAAATCCGAAGCTTGAGCTCAAGAGGAAGGACCACTAACCCAAACACATCTGGCAAGTTCAAAGCTACAGAAAGGAGAAAGAAAGTTCTGAAAAAATAAGAGTAATCTCGACATCACTTAGGTAGTGCTTCTATCTCTAAAGACCCTAAAAGAAAGAAAGAACATTATAATCTTTCCCTTACATCCTCTCCCTTTGATGCCTGAGTTACATCACTTTTCTGAGAAACTACTGTGATGCAAAACAGCTCTCTTGCAACTCTAACTACACTGAGGTGCACAAAATAGGGCAAATGATGCTTTATACTGAGCACTACACCTAATGTGAAAACATTCCACACACCAAATTACGCTTATAGGCTACAGAGCTAAGAAACAAGTAAAGAAAAAAAAGACCTGCCCAATTTCATGAGCCCACATAGAACAGAAATATAGAGCACATGCTAAAATCTTCACGCACTGAGTCTAGAGGGAATTCCATTGTCTTCAGAATACAAAGCTGAGACCTTTTATGGTGGTAACTATGCAGAGAAAGCCTGGCTTCCTACTGCCTCACAAACACCAGCCTGGATTACTTCCTACCATCCTTGCCAAGCCCCCAATGACCAGTTCTTAACAAGATCATTCCTGAGGTCAGGCTTCCAAACATGATGCTAAATAATTTTTTTCTGTTTTGACAAAGAAATAGATCAAAACTACAGAACTACAGCTTCAAAATTATCATGGTAAGATTTCCTCATCATTATGCATGGAAAACAGCCACTCCATTTCCATCTCTGAAGTGAGACTAGAGCAACCAAAAATTAAAACCAGAACTATATTAACATTTTCTGAGTTACAAAGATTAATATGATTTCTTTAGCATGTACATTTTACTTTATGCTTACTGTTTATATGCCTATCACTAAACAGCTGTTTCTAACACTCTTCCTTCAAGGCTTTAGATTGACTGCCTTCCTTCCATCTTCAAAAGTTAAGTACCATCTCTAATTGTAAATATTTTCTCTCACCTTGTCGGGCAGCAGCCAAGAGAGAGTAAACCAGCTGGTCTTTAAAGAGACGGGATAATTTCTGAAGGTCTTTGTAAACACCTGCAACCTTCTCTGTCAAAGAGAGGGGAAAAAGCTTAACTTCAAGAGGTTATAATGCAAAAATTATATAAGAATTACAGGGTTTTTATTAGCATAACTTGAATCTGCTTGTGATCTTGATGGGAGCAGCTCTGCAGCTAGAGTGCAATTATCTTCCCACAAGTCAGTCACTGATAAACTAGAAACCAGTTCCATGACTGGGTTAAGCTTTCCCTTCAGTCTTAAAAGGCACAGTTCAGTAAAAGACTTGAGTTCTCGGGAAACAAACTGACTCTCAAGCTGTCAGAGCTTCCTTTGTCAGATTTCAAAGCTCCTGCCTAACATACATCTACGTTCTAAAAGCCTGCAATCTGTATTTCTCTGACAGAAGTGTTCTTCCATTTTGTTCTCTGAAGAAAGAAGAGCAAGAAGACTTTACTGTTATACTGGACACATTTCAGCACTCAGTTCTTCTACAACCTTTCAGTTAGACTTGTACATCAGGCACTAAACAGAATATAGGAAATTGAGTCAGCCTGGACTGCCAATAAAGCAACTCATATCCTTCAGATGGTCAGGTCTGTGCTCACAAGGATCCACATGGATCTGCCCTTCTCCCTCACCTTAGTTTTCCCTCTAATTTTGGCACTCTGGAGAAACCTATGTGGTCAGCACATATTTTCTGACAAAAAGAATCTAAGAACTACAGTGCCAGAACAAGAGTGTAGGTAGCACCAGCCTCTGAAGTCCTGAGCTGCCAGGCTGAAAGGGAATATCACCCAGCACTGCCCAGAGATTCACACATATGCCTAGGACCTCATAAATAACAGGCATATGGGCCAAAGGATAAACTGAGTTTTGTAAGGTTCTTTCCTTACATTGTTAATCCAAGAAATACAATTCGTGCTAACA
The DNA here is from genome assembly GCF_021018805.1 of Prinia subflava. Classification (NCBI taxonomy): domain Eukaryota; kingdom Metazoa; phylum Chordata; class Aves; order Passeriformes; family Cisticolidae; genus Prinia; species Prinia subflava. The sequence continues at coordinate 19,719,347 of NC_086250.1, read as the reverse complement.
ACAAAGTGAGTAAACAGCTACACTCTGAATTCCTTTTACCACAAAGTTATGAGTAACCTAAATGTTAGGTTAAATGATAACCACATTTTTATTCTTTTTTGCTATTCTGTACTTATTTGGTGCTCTACTAAAACATATTCTTACCCACTGTGTCCCTTCTTTACTTTTCAGTTTGCTAATATGAGATCATAGCTCAGGCATACCTGGGTCCTGAAAGCAAACAAAGGATGATGGCAATAGCTGGATTCTCTTAACACTTCTAATCTCTTCATTGATTTTTAATGTTGCTGCAAATATAAGAAAGAAAGACATTTCAAAATTTAAAACACAGAGAGACAACAAAGACCACTTCATTACTAAAGTAATACATAGTCTGTTAGTTTTAAGTCTTGCAAAAAACATAAAAGAAGCCAAAACATTGCAGCTGAAGCAAATCTACCTCCTTTATGTCTGGCATGTGTACCCAAGTTCCTATGAAATGAATCAACAAACATACTTCTACAATATTGCAATGAAAAGGCCAGCTGAATCTCCCAAGAATTAGTCTGTTACATCAAGAGGGAAAGAAACAGTTAACACAGAGACTGGAAACACCAAGAGTACTCAGCATCAGAAACTGGCTTCTCCTGCACCTTAGCAACACAAGTAATAAAGGTGCAGTTCAAAACACATGAAAGCACATTTAAGTTTTCTCTTGCTAAACAATGGTGATACCTAGGAATGTGCATCCAGGATGAAGACTCGACTGACTTACCGTTAATAGCAATAAGATCTCCCAGAGGCACACAAGTCAAACCAGCAGAACCTTCTCCACAAAGGGGATGTGTGTACTGCAGCTTATAAACACCATTCCCTCTCCATTTCTCTGGCATAGAGACTACCTTGGCTTCTATCCCCTACAAATGTAAAGAGATAAACACACTGTCATACTTTTGCAATGTATCAATGCTGAGGGGTGAGAGAAGGATTAGAAGTTAGGAAATGGCAGAATGATGCTTGCAACTCAACTCTTCAGTCAGTCCTAATGACACCGTGATTATGACTATGTATGATTATACACATTTTCCCCAAAACTAACAGCAAATCTAAGTGAACTTCAGTAATTTCTGTCCTGATAGGAACAAACACCTATTTCTTTGAGACACATCCTTCATTCTGTCATCCATTCCAGCATTCTGAAAACTCCTGCACATAATTAATTTTCCACACCAAAAAAAAAATGGTTTTGCACCTTTTCTGTGAACTTACTGTATCTGACAGGGCTTTAAAAATCATAGTTTGAAGTTAGTTAGAAAACGTGAGTCAACTAACAGGTTTGCTGCCAATTTCAGCGTGAAAAGGCTCAGATGGAATATCAGAGATATTGATACAGATACAATGTAACCACAAGTAAAAGTAGATTCTTTCTTTCCTCTTGAACCTGCAGGGAAATCATCTTCCCTACCACCAAGCCTGCTCACCGCCATAAACAAACTTTATTCCCAGTGGCAAATGTATTCTTCACATAGTATTTCAAATTATGAGGATGCAATGAACTTAGCAGATTTATTAAATTGGTATTGGTCAACCAGACACCCTCATGTGCCTCATGTCAGCCTCACTGCAAGAAAAAAGATGACAATTTAAACACCTGCCCGAGATCAAGTCCTTGTCTCCATGTTCACCCATGTATTAGGAAACATAAAATGTGAAGGGAAGAAGTGAACCCATACATTGTACAGATGTACTGCCATAGCTGCTCGAGTATGATACGCCTAGAGCTTAGTAAAACCAAAGCCAAACTTGACACTTAGTTGAATATGGAATTAGAGACAGTTTTTTGGCACACCTAGGCCTCATTAACCACCACTTGACAAGATACCATTGAGATGACACCGACACTTCAGGCAGTATTTTGGGGAAGTGCTACAACCTAAGCACATCTGCACATGCTCTATAAGGCAGAAGTGGGAGGTTCAGCTGGGTTCCAGTGAGGCTGAGGACCAAAAGAAACACAGGGACAGGCTCTTCTTCCACACCTAAAAGCTGTTCCAGTCTTTAGCCTGCAGCCTTTCTGTTTAGGGAAATTAGAGAAGCTGCTCCTTCAGCAGCCACTGCAGCCTATTGACATATACAAAGGCAGAAGGAGACCCTCAGATGCATCTTGCATATTCCACAGCCTCCCCACAATGACCAGAACTTTCTGTTTAGTGGTGCATCTACCTACCTGAGGTACATAGCCTGTCTCCATCATGAGAAGATGAACCAGAACGATCAAGGCATCAGTGGCACTGCTACAGTCAGCAGAAAGGTAGAGCATCTCTAAGGAATGGGGTATTTCACCATCAGCAGCTTCACTGCACAGCATGGGTTCAGAGGGATAGGAACCTGCACCTTCTTCCAGGTCAGCATCCTCTGGGACTAATCCAGAAGGAAATTCTAGGCTGGATCCTGCCTTCAGGAGAAAGCAAAACATACTCTTGGTCAGAAAATTACACCTCTATATACATCAACATTATACATCTGCTTATTCCAGCCTGAGTTTGCATGCAAGTTGTACAAATTCATTACACCCCATTTTCTAGCATTCCAGTTGGAGACTGGGATTATATATGTTGCCTTTGGATTTTTTAATCTTTATAATGTAAACCCTTCATGAAAGGGTCTGTCATTTTATTGCATATACTAACTGAAGACAAAGTGATCACAATATATTAAACCTTCATGGGATTTTTTGCAACATAGACAGGAATAATTTAACCACTGGAGTATCACCATATATTTGAACTTAACCAATATGCATGGCAAGTAACCAAAGTGGTAACTTGGGCTGCCAACAAACACAACAAGCCTGAACAGCAGAGAGGAAAATAAAAATCAAACAATGGAGTGCACCTGCTGCCACCTGAGGAGGACTGTGGCTCGATTGTAGCTTCCTTTCTTGTAAATTATGGCATGTTATTAATTAACTGACAAAACTACACACAGACACATTATTTTAAAAAAGTAGAATGAAAACTGTAAGCAGATTTACCTAACATAAAGGTCAGGAAAGAGGGAAAAAAAAAGGAGCCTGTCTTTGGCACTGCCTGTTGCATCTGCACCAATCTAGAATCAGGTCCTCAAGAAGACAGCACTGAGGCAGGCAAGAAACATAATGCTTACTTCCTTAAGTGCACATTCCAGCAAAAGCATTTACTTCTGTAAACCTGAAACAGTTTGGGCTCTCTGAATTAGCTTCTGTGCCACAGTAACATACAATGAATAGAGACAAATTTCCATTCAAATAACTGAGCATGTATCAGACAAGTATAAGGAGCCAAATATTCTCAAGAAATTCACTCCTATATAGTACAATAACTGACACAACAGGATATCTTCTTTTTGTCTTGTGCTGTACAGGAAAATTCTCATGTACTTACCCTTTCATCACTCTCTGGAACTTCCACCTGAGCCTTCTCATTGCTAGATTGCTCCTTCTGCCCTTCTTTTGGACTGTTGGCCTGACTTTTGTTGGGGGTCAAGGTGGATAGCTCATGACCATTCTGAAGTGAGGGTGGAGAAGAAGGAGGAGGAGGAGGTAGGCTGGGTTGTCCATCTGGCTCTTCTAGTAACAAGCATATCAAATCACCAGAAACAATCCCATATGAAGCTAAGGTCTTCTGATCCTCTGTGAGAGCATCTTTTCTGTTCAATGTTATTGAAAACGTGGTATCAGAACTGCAAAATAATTTTTAAAACATGGTAAGGAAACATGGTTGGCTGCACCTGGATAGCCACACACTCAACATGGCAACTGGTGCTATGCTCCAGTGGACTTGGTGGTGATAGGTCAAAGATTAGACTTGATGATCTTGTCCAACCTTAATGATTCTATGATTCTACAATTAGAAATGCACAGTGCATATTACAAAAGTATTGTGCCATGGGGCTTAATCCATTACTAATTACCCATATGTTAAAGAAACAGTGAGGGGGGAAAAGAGATTATATGAAATTTTTTCCCCCGTGTTTCTCACCAAGTACATTTTAAGTTGCTGTAGCTGCTTGGTAAATAAAATTTCATTTACATAAACTGCTCATAAAAGAGTTACGAAGGAAAGCACACACATGCCCTTCAAAATAGAAAATATCACACCTAGAAAAAGAAAATCTTAATAAACTACTGCCTCGGATTATTTAAAAATAAAGTGTTGAAGACTAAACCAACTTGCTTTCTCATCAAGTTAAACACCAATTTCAGTGATCAGCAGGTGTCCTATAGAATGCTAGCTCCAAATGAGGGTAAGAAAATGCTTCAGGCCAAAAAACCCAGAAATTAAACTGGTTAGCAGGAAAGCAGCTACCCAGTAGCAGCTATAAAATCAACCTACTTCGGCACGACAAGCAGTAACTTCAGATTTCTGCTGCCCACACTGCTGTGTGAATCACCAGCACACCGGACCTAATTAAAGGTTTGTGACACAAACCTTTCAGCCAACATCAGAAAAAGCTCCCCTTTTATAGGCGATTCATTTTTCTACTGAGGATGCCGTGAGTTCTTCACCGATAAAATGTTTATGAAACATAAACCGAGATTCTCCAGGAAGCCTGAGAGAAGTGTAAAACTGAGACCCTACGGCATTTTGTAACTTAAGTGCCGCGCAGAAATCTCAGTCCGCTCTGACCGAGCTGCAAATCCGCATTTCGCAGCTGAGCGCTCCCGAAGTTTTGCTCTCCCGCCCCGCAGTGCCCCGTCGGACATCAGCCCGAGCCCCCGGCCCCGCAGGAGCCCGGGCAGCCGGTCCCGTGGGCCGGGTGAGGCGGCCCGGCCGGGCGATGCCGATGCCTGTACGGCGCTCCGGGCCCGGGCGGTGCCGCCGCCGCAGCGCCGCGCCCGCCCCGCAGGGGGCAGCGCCGCGGCCCCGAGGCCGGGGGCACATCCCTCCCCCCGCACCGCGTGGTACGGCCCCACGGGCCCGAGCCGCGCACGGCCCGCATGGCCTCCCCCCGGCACCCCTCGCGATGGTTCGCTCCGCTCGCTACCTGTACCCCCAGGCGGGCAGCAGGGCCAGGCGCAGCTGCGCGCGCAGCTCCCCCAGCGTTGGCTCCGCCCCCTGCACCTCCAGGGCCGCCGTTCGCTTCTGCAGCCGTACGCGGAGCTTCATGGCGGCGGCAGCGGGTCCGGGAGGGGCCCTCCGTGCCCGCCTCGCGCCCCGAGCGGGCCCCGCCGAGCACCGGCGGCGGGGAAGGTGGCGGCGGGGCGCGGGCGCAAAGGCTGCCGGGCCGGGCCGTTGTTTTGGTTGTCGCGGCACCGCCTCAGCCCGGCCCCGGCCCCGCCCCCGGGGCTCGCGGAACGCCTCCGATCTCTGTCTCTGCGTGCTGTGCTGTGGCCCGGCCACGATCGATGATTGGGCGCTCGGCTGTGCGCGGGGAGGAGCCGCCCCTGCGCGCGGCCCCACAGGCGGGGCCGGAGCCGCCTTTGCTGTGGGCGTGACCCGCCGCTGGTCGGGTGCGTCAGAAGTGTTGCGTTCCTCCTCAGCCTCTTACTCTGCCATGAATAAGCCACTGGCGGGCGTGATTCCTGCGCGCGGGTGACTCGTGGTGAGGGTAGTAGGGCCACTGCCCTCCTCCTCCTCCTCAGTGTAACACCGGGCCGGGTGATGTTCTGTAGGGAAAACTGCCAGGGAGAGCCTGGCTGAGTATTAAACTGTTGGCGAGGGTGGAAATGCACAGAGGGAAAGCTGAAGGAGGGTGCTGCCCCCGAGAGTGTTTAGTTTCGTGAAAGAACCCGATTTTTCTAGACCAGACTGCAGAGTTGTCGCCTCAGAGGCGGTGCTACAATACCTGTGAGCGTATAATCTCGACAAAAGTATGAAGTGGTACAAACTGAAGTTTACTGGCTTTAGTTCCCCTTCACCTCACATACTTGGAAAAAAAGTCCTTCCCCACATCTTTTATCTGGAAATGCACACTTCGCAGGAATATAATGTTGAGTAGGAGATAATGTAAAAAGGCTTTTTTTTTCAAGTTTTCTCTTTGTTTAATGAATTGCATAGAATTTTCAAAAGCAGTAAATTCAGAGGTAACTTAGAATAATGTGTATTCTCAGATCATCTTGGTTGTCTTTCTAACAATAAAATTTGGCTTGCATCACATTTCTCCATACAAAGATTAACACAGGAAAACTGGAGCACTTTTTAGGAATATAATACTAAAATAATAAGTGAAATCACTAGACCTAGCTTACACAGCCACCATCAAGTACAACTGCTTATTAGGGCCCTATTCACATTGTTTAACCCTGTAGGAACAGCTCTGCTGTCTTCTTTCAGCACCTAGTGGCCCAACAGGAAAAAGGGGTCTTGAAACTTCAAAAAACTCCTTATTCTGGGCTCCAGGTGAAATTTCTTTGATGCATCTGAACATGGCCATCCAAAACATCCAATTCTTTTTAGAGTTGGCTGTCAGAGATGTCTCAAACTGAAGGGCAGCCCATCCTCTGGTTTCAGCATGTCAGTAAATTCCTCAGTGGAAAGGAGAGGCTTGTACTGAAGGTGATGAAAGGAAAGAGGCTGCTGAGCTGGAACACCACTCGCTGGACAAGGGAAGAGCTGATGTTCATTACAGTCAGCTTGGTGTAGCTCTTCCACAACAAACACTAAAACCAACTCTTGTTTTCCTGACAAGCTGCACCCTTTGCCACTGCCCTTTTTGAAGGAGTGCTTGTGCAGTCATCATCAAATGGGGACACATCCTGGATAAACCCAGAGGAGTGGGTTGCTGCAGCAGAGGGGGACGAGAGTGGAACTGGCAGGGAAGTAGAAAGGAGAACACATGAGAAGTGCTGTGCCTCTCAGAAATTCTTTACTCTGTCTTAAAGAGGGTTGAATCCAAAGTGTGTCATGCTGCTGCCTCAATGTCATTACCATTTTCCTTTGGCCATGGATGTCCTACTCTGTTTCATTCTTCAGAGTTATCCCTGTCACAGCCACCTCCTGTTATCCCACTGGCTCTATGCATCTTAGTCCGTGCTCTTTTGGAAGGGTGGAGGAGGCTTCCCTAGTATGAGGAATGTCCACAGTGGCAGACGTGGTGCTAACAGCAGAACCACCTTTTTTGTAGCTTGCACAAGCTGAAGCAATTGTGTGACGTGAAGTGGTTCAGTTTCTCAGGAGCTGACTCTAGTCATTATTGGGTAACCAGCAACACCAGTTACAAGTGAGCATTTTTACTGCCATTCTGTGAACTTTTCCTTTGAACTTTATGAGTCATGCTATAATGTAAGGTTTAGACATGTTTTCCACTCAATGTAAGGTTTAGACACATTTTCCACACAGCAGGAAAACCTAGGAAACAATTAGGATGAAAGGCTAAAATATCTTCCTCGGCTTTCAAGTTTGGCAAATTTCAAATGACTGATCATCACTGTTAGTTTTTCCTTCATGCACCATTCTAGAAAAAAGGACTTATTTGGTGAGTTAGAGTTACAGGTTTTCTCCACCATTTCAATTTTGTCTCAGTTTGCAGGCAGGAGACTTTCAATGGCCATGTATGAAGTTGACCTCTGGCTGGGAAAGGCACTTGTCAAAATAGTACAGGAAACCTGTGTGCTTAGAGGCTTGAAAAAATGGTTGCGTACAGAGGAATTTTGACTTTCAGCGTAGATCACTCTTATCAGAAAGAGTGAATTATTTTTAAGTCTCATTCATTAAGATAATACACAGTATCATGACAAAAGAAAGCTCTTTGTCAGTAGCTTGGAATGATAGTTGAAGACAATGTGGTTTCTCTACTCAAAGTACTTCAGTTGAGGATGTTTCTTTACCTCATGGTCAGTGTCGAACAAGCAACAAAACCTGTTTCACCAAAGCTGTAAAACCTTACTGATAGCCCTAGTGGGCGCTCCTGAGTAATTTGAAATTTAAAACTCTAGTCCTTTTGACCAAATACCATGGCAGAGGAGAACTATAAAATGTAAAGGTCTCTTTGGTTCAGTTATGTACCTCATGGAATTTTTTTTTTTCCTGAAAGATGAGTGTGGTAATAAAGCTGTGAGCCACTGGACCTTTTCTGTTATTTCTCTTCATGTATTTGCCACTACAGATAATGTATTTTATAATACATATAAATAAATATATGTGTGTATATATTAACTTACGATGCTCATCTTTTGAATGACAGGAGTCACACTGAAAGATGTGATAAAGTGTGGGATGAGAAAGAGATGGGTATGAAGGCTGGAGTGTCATCAGGAGATGAAGTGCCAAAGTGCCATTGAAGTGTGCCAGTGTAGGAGGAACTGCAAGTGAGAGCCAGTGGAGAGAACCTCCTAGATTCTTGCAGCTTGCTGGTGGTCAGCTTTACTGCTAGGAGGTATTTTAGAGCCCTTTATGCTAATGCTCTATACAGTGAGTGGAACTCTGCATCACACCATCTCAGGTTGGCTGTCTACAGATGACCCTTAAACAGTGTCTGAATTTGCAATTGTGGCTCTTAACATCTCTGTTTCTGATTAAAATCTTGACTGTATGGAGCAAAAGACCTTCCAGCAGTTTTCCTGGAGTTTGCCAGATTGCCTCAGACACTTTAAGTGTTTTTTCTTGGATTTGCGTATTTTTAACAATATCAAATTACTGGGAGTTGTGTGCTGAGCAAAAGTATTTAAAGTGGCGCACTAAAGTCAGAGTTTGGTGTCTTCATTAGCAAACTAAAATCACATTTCTCTGGATAGTAAAAAGAGGGTAATTTTTTTTTTTAGGGAGATCACTGCATCCACCTCTTAGGAATCTGACAGGACCGCAATTTGTGTGAACCCAGGGAAGTGGCTGCCCAGGCTGAGAGTGCCTCGTGCTACTGTCAGCTCCCCGAAAGGAAGGGAATGGTTGTTCACGAGACTGGTGAGTGAGTCAGGCAATGGAGGGAAAAACAGAGAAGAAAGTTTAGAACAGACCCACGCAGATGATGGACTTGAGTCTGAATCTGGGCAGCTTCCAGACAAATCATGTCTGCTGCATTCCTGTTCAGTGTCTCAGTGTTTCTTACTCTTTCCTTGTCTCTTGGGAACCACCTCTCAGCTCTTAGCTGTGAGGGCAGCATGCAGGGCAGAGCCAGGACCAGGACACCATTTTGTTTTGCTAAATGGACTTTGTTAAAATGAGCCTGATAGTCCTGGCTCAGGTGCTAGGATAGGGCAGTTACAGAACTCAGCAACATTGACTCAGTGGGTCCAAACAGTGACAGTGGTTTTTTCCATCAGCTCATCCAATAACTGCCTCCCAAAACTGTTATCCATTGTTAACAGATTCTGTGTAGGCACTACAGCAATGCTATTTATTTTGCTGCCTGGGATAGATTAATAGTTCTCTGGCAACCCTGCTCAAAGGCCTTGAAAGCCTTTATGAAGGGCATCAGTAGTAAAGCCACACTTAGGAAAAGCTGTGGTAACACAAAGCTTTTACAAAGCTGCTGAAAAATCGGGCAGTGTCTCAGACATACTCAGATAAAACGTGTGGGGTAGGGCGGCCATTTCCTCCTGTGGATTCTGTTTAAAGATTTCACTGAGCAAGATTGATGGCTGCCTCATGAGCTGGGAAGTGGATAGTATTACTTTCTACATAGGATGCAGGAAACCATGAGTAGGAACTGACTGAAGTTATTCTGTGGGTATTTCCAGTAGTTTTGAAGAGGGATCATCTGCTTTTATGTCATTTAGCAAACTCCTGTCTGTGTCATTTGCTGTTGTATCTAAGCATTCCTACCAGTATCCTGCCTCTTCTATCAATCATATAAACTTTATATTCCTTTCTCTTCAAGAGGTGATTTTCTATATGGAGTATCAGTGGGTAGAAAGCATTAAAACCCTGAGGCTGTTGAGTCCTTTTTGATTTGATGAGTGAACTGCAGAAACCCTACCACTTCTTGAGTATACTGCAGAGTAACTAGAAACAATGGAGCAAAGAAGAAACTGAAATATCCAATCCCTGTTGTATTATAACAGCGGAGATATTTGGGAAACTAAAGTGCTCTTTCTGGACTTCAGTTTGGGTAGACTCTGTATTTGCTATGGTGTTTGAGAACTCCTGTCTTGTGTTTGTTAACTAACGAGGTTTCTAAATGTTTGAAAGTGAAGGAAATTACTCTGTGGGTTGTGGACTGGAGAATCTTGTACAGGACCAAGGCAAGACAATAACAAAATTCTTTTTCAGATGTACTCTATTCTGAGGATGGTCAGTTTAAGATAGTGTGTTTTTATGGCTGTGTTAAATCTGTACAAAACAAGTGTGGTGGCTTTTTCTACATCAGAAGCTTGCTGAGTTCTTAGGCAAATTTCAGCTGTAATCTTTATTGTGGTTTTTATTCAAAGTTTTTGCAGACTATTCACAAAGGAGAAACCAGACATAGTATCTACAGTCTGGTAAGTAGAGTACTTCCTTAGAGTGAGACACGTACACAAACTGAAACAAAGGAGTTTTTAATCTTTTTCTCTACTTCAAGTACTTGAACTACTTTAATCTTTGTGAAGACAAAAGAATTAAGAGACTTATTTACATAAAGAAATCAGTCCGTGCCTGCTCAGTTACTGAAGATAAAAACCAGAGCAATTTGTCTGACATCTATTGTCCTCAGCAGTGCCATTGGCAGGTCTCATTTACACTATCAGGCAGCTGACAAGTTCCTTCTGCTTTGCTCTGTCTGCCTCAGTCATCTGACTGACCTTATACAATCGATCCTGGTGTCTGAGAGAGGCTCAGGAATTAAACCATGAGCATCAGCTTTGGAGAGCAGAAGTAAAGCTTGTTGGTGTGAGGAAGCAGTAGAAACGATACCATCTTTTATTCCAATGGCAGTTCAGTTTGTTCTTTCAGCTTCTTACCCAACATACATTTAAAATCCAAATAAGAACTCATCAACTCCAAAGCACAGTAATGATCAAGATTGCTGTTTTCTGTTCCTCGGTGCTAATGAAATGCCATGGGTATGAGGTATCTCAGCTGCATCAATGTTTCTAGCAATCCTGCTAGATAAATATCTAGTAAATATCCGTGTCCTTTAATAAAAGAAATATCTGTATTTCTGGTTTTACATTGATTTTTAATTGACCCTTATTAATCAGGATTGAAAGTGGCATATTTGCAAGAAAAGTTAGGACACTTTCTTGGGAAACATTTAGGGCATGTGACTTCAGCGGGCTGTTGTGAATTATACAGCATGGCTACCTTAAAGTATTTGAGATGCTTAAAACAGAGGAAACCAAAAAAGGCAGAAGAACTAGAGAGGGACCAATTAAAGGGTACATTTTTGACATTTGTCACAATGTGGATTATGTTTTCAAAATGTTTTTTCCCTGATACTACTTCTTGCATAGTGTCCTGGGATAACTTTGTAAGGATTCTTCGAAGAATCAGTATCAGGGCAATATTGATAATGAATTTTGTCTGTTTTATAGTGGGAAATGTACCAAAGTTTTTTATGAGCTGCTGGGCAGACCATAGATTTGCACTATTTAGAGTCTGACCTGATAATACTAAGTTCAATACACAGGTAAGGCTAACAAAGGAGGGTGGGGTTGAAGGTTTATTGGTGGAGGGGAGGGTTTGTGCTTGTTATAAGCACATTTATGCATTTTCTAGCAGATTATGGAATAGATTGTCCAAGACAATAGGATGCTTGTTGCAAATCCAGGACTGACTTTATAGGGTCCAAATTACCAGGAAACTAGCAAAACCTGTTTGCTACTAATTAATCATCATGGGTCTATGCTTAGGCAGGTATCATGATCACAATCAGATTTGTTAGAAAAGGATGTGCCATTCCCCCCTGTGGTAAGTCCAGTGTAAAGTTGTTATAGATCCCTAATAAACCATTTTCTAAGGCAGCACTGAGAAGACTTGAAGTTGTTGTGAGAAACAGTATTGTTATTTTTAGGAAATTGAGCAGTAGCTGTCATTGGTAGTGAAAATCAGGATCAACACAAGAATTTTGAACAAAGAAACCTTACTTTTGTAGTAGGGATGTGCCACAGAAAAAAAAAATTTGTCTCGACTTTTGTGAATCTATGTTGTGTGGTTATGTCCTGCCATGCAGTGGCTCAGAGCCTGCTTTGCACTCAACCACACCATTGCAATCTCATGCCAGGAAGCTCCTTTGTCATCACCATGCAATTCTCACACATGCTTTGAATTTACCCTTGCATTCCCTCCTCATGTGATCTCATTTAGTCAATCTTATGTAGCTGTATCTGACCTACCTTATTTTATTAGACCAGCAGATTCAGTTAAAAAACTTTGGAACTCTCAAATCCAGTGTATCCCAGGGAAGCACTGTGTAAAAAAGAAAGTAGTTTACAGAGGAAGATAAACCTGCTCCTGCTTGGCTGAGATTGCTTTGTCATGCTCACTCTGCAGGTGGTAGGACAGATGCTAAAATAAAATAGCTAAGACATGGGTGTGGGGAAAAGATGCAGTAGTGCAGCAGAACCATTCCGTCTCACCAACAGCTAGTGCCTGCCAAAGTGATATGCAAGGAATCAGAAAACTGTGCCAGCTCCAACAATGATGGCTTTGTGCAATAAAATCATTAAATAAAGTCCTCCTTCCTATCCATCCTTGTCCAAATTTCATTGAGGGAAGTCACGGATACAGATGTTTGACAACTGTATGCATTATTATGTTATGCATAATTTTTGAAAGCTTTTGTATCGTACATGCTGTTAACAGATCTGTGACAAATGTGAGAAGATGCTGAAGACATGGTATTTTTTCCCGCTGTGTTCGCTGTCCTTGAGGCTAATCCTGGTTTTAAAGTGAGGATTGCTTAGAAGGGGCTGGACTATGGTATGTCTAACATTGCCAGAAGTTAATTTATCATAAATACTCTATGTACAGAATATTGTTTCTTAATAAAGGTGCAGTGAAGGAACATGCTTCTTAAATACTGAAATAGAATATATTCCTTTTGTCACCTCACACCAGGAACTCTCTTCTCTTATTTATTTCCTTTCTTTTGTGTGCATCCCAGGTGTGCATTTATCCTTTACTGATGATTGCATTCTCCTAGAGTCCAGTAATTTCTAATACATTCTTCATACCTATATACTTTCTTAGAACCAGGATTAGATGGTCAAACAATTGCTCCTTTTTTTATGGTATCAAAAACCTGACTTAAAGTGCAATATCTAGCTGAAGATAATCAGACACCATTGGGGAAAAAAAGTTTACCATTTTGGAACAGCCATATAGCTGCACACCTTTACTCTTACTCCTGCATTCAGCATAGGACAGCACCTGCATATGCTATTCTTTAAAAAAAATCAGTAACTGCTATAATTCTGCCCCTTAACAGGAAATTTCCACAATATGTTTTCCATACTCTTCCTAATGGTGCTAACTTTCACTGTCTCTTACCTAAGGCTTACTCCATGGGTGTGGAGGGCATGTAGTAGAATTTCAGTTGTTTACAGAATTAATATTAGTAATAAAGGTTAACAAGGCACAAATTCAATGAAGACTGGGTCATGCTAAGGATTAATCATCATTTATGTACTGAACATGTTGAGAGGTAAACAGTGGACTTGTGAGGTAAAAACTAAAAAGTCTTATGCCATTGAGATGAAAGCAAGGATCAAGTCCACTTATTTTGCTGTATGAGCATTGTTTTAAAGGCTTCCAAGGAGTTGAAAAGTGCAGGACAAACATCAATCATCCAAGACAGTATTGATCTCCTTTGCTTCCAAGGGATCTCTGATGCCTTTAGGAATGAGAATTCAACCTGGTGTTTCTTAGTGTGAGCACAGGAGTTCTTGTGACAGTCAACATGGCCTTCCAAGCGCTGAATGAACAGACTAAGTTGGCACACCCTTGCATTAGTAAGAGCAGATTAACAGTGCTTCCCCCAAAGGTATTTCGCATATTTGAAGAGCTTGGTGCCTGACATCCTTTCCCTTAATGCAAGATTTGAAGGCTGAGACAATAGATCCGGCCTTCGTGCTTCTTGCCTGCTACAAGAACCTTGAGAGAAATTCCACCTATCACTGGCTGTCTTCACTGAGAGTTGTGAGAGAGATTTAAGTTATTTCAGTGAGAGCCCATATTTTGCTTTGGAGACAGGATTTCCCAGGGAATCATAACTTACTTCTCCTTCATAAAAGATGCATTTTATAAAAAGATATTCCAGTGCTCAGTTATCACAAATTTCAGTTTTTTGCTTTTCTAATACTAGAGCCTGGTGATTTAAAAAACCCAGATGTTTTTTATTCAGCAATTGTAAGGTCAAAAGCTAAAGACACTTGTGGTTCAGACATTTGAAAGCAGGACATCATTCAGTATTAAGGTTGCAGTTATGTCTTAATCAAAGGTGAGTACAAAGAAGGAAGGCGTGAGGAATTTGGAATTAAAATATGCTCTGTTTGTTGGTAATAGGGTGTGTGTATATTATCAATTCACAAACAGCATTGAAACATTCAAGAAAGTAGAGATTCCTTAAAGCAAGTAAAGAAGGTAAGGAAATAAACCAAACATCTGCAGCAGGCTGTAAATGTTAAGGTGCAGTGGCAAAACGTATGTACTGTGAAAGAAATGGGAAGAAATCATTTTAGACAATTGTCTTTAAAATTCAAACACCTTCCTGTACATGAGCAACAATTCAGATAGTTCTGCATTTGACAAACGAGCACTTCAGATGCATATGTCACACTTTTTCTGTAAGTAACCACTACACAGAGAAGTTGCCTTGCTACTTCATGACTCACTTTTTCATCCAACAGATACAAAGCAATCTGAGGTAAAGGTGATGATCAAGTGTTTCCCAAGGTCACCCACATTATGAGTGAAGGGAGTATAAGAGTTTCAGAAACATGACAAGAACTCTAGAATACGAAACACAACTCGGGGACAAAATGATCCTAACAGATTATCTTGATCTTAGATTAAATGGCTTATATGTGAGGCTAAGAGAAGTTATAGATGGGAATATTTGGGATTAGTTGAAAGGAGATCTAGGTAAGGGTCATAGAATCAGTGTTGCAAGAATTGAATTAAAAATTAGGATTGAATTATTCAGCAGTATATCTGGGCCTTCAGGTGCCTGAATCCAATCTGCAAGGCACGTGCTTTGCTATGTCCCCTTGTAGGCAGAATGATTGGGATGGAGCTCCTGAAGCAAGCAGTATTGAAAGAGACTTTTCCAAGCTGGAGTGGGCAGGAGAATGTCTAAGTTGTTACGGTCAACAATGTCATTTCAAGGTAAGTAAAGGAAATAAATTTCAACGTTTTAGGATGAAACAGCTTTTTATTTTTATTACCCTATTGCAATAATTATGCAGCCACAGTTTTATTCAGTGTACAATATTAGTGGTTCATCTAATTCTGCTTCTGATTGGTTTTAAAAGTACTTGTTCTGCTACACTCAGAGATGAGCTTTATACAGCTTCTGAAGGAGCACCTTGGCTGGGTTTTTTTCTGTTGATTTGTATCAGAGATTGAAGCAAGACAGGTGTAAGCATGGCTATGATACAACAGGGGAAATGAGTGGGAAAGAGAGCAGAATTTGTGTTATTAACAATCTGCTGCTATGAAGGACCTGTAGCAGTGAAAATGATTTGTTTGTGTCTGATGAAAAAGAAAGCCAAAAAAGGGATAAGATGAAAATATGTATCTTGACTGATGTGGCAGGAGGATGCTTTTTACAGAATATTTTTGGATGAATTTACATGATAAATTGCCATTTTAACTGGGTAGGGCTCAACAAGTATTTATGGAAGAGGAAGATCTTTGTACCAAGAACAGCCAGTAGAAAAAAAGGTTACAGAGTTTCCTACAAGTTCTCTAAATAGGGAGACTAATATAAAAGCAGGTCTTTCTACAGCCTTCAATGCCACCTTCCAATAGGCTATGAACAAAAAAACAAGAAAACATGGAGCCAGATTCCTCCAAGGGGACACTGTGAAACAATGATGACCAAAAGGCATAAGTCATATCAAGAAAAGTACCGCAGTCAGGAAAAAAATTCTAGGGAGCACCAGAACAAGGGCTGAAAATGTTGGGGAGTCTGCATTTTTGGATGAGTTCAAGACTTAGGTGGGCAGAGTCTCTGAGTTATTTCATCTTTGAGTACGAGGTTAAACCAGAAAAATCTCCTGAGGTCCTATTTCAGTCTAAATTATTGCATGATTTTCAAAACTCCAATTCATTCCCCCAACCATAGTTCTTGAAATTGGCAGTCTTCCCGGTGTATAATTTGATTGTAACTCACAACAAACAAGATACCTAAAGGCAGTCTTACTGCCTGAGATGTTGTTGGAAAATTATGGTCATTTTAACTGAAAGTAACTGGTGCCTTCTGCCCCAGGGAAAGCAGATTAAAGGCAGTTGTTCAGAAATCTCTGCCAGATAGCAGGAAACAATGAGAAATGTATACTGGATGATGAGATGACATGTTTTATCTTTACAACGTTCAGCTCAGTTCAACACACCCATTTGCAAGACAATATCCTTGAATATCAGAAATATTTGTTTTAGCAGGGAAATATTCAAGTAAGATTTAATTTAGAAAAATGGATCCTCTCCACAGCCCTTTGCTTAGGCAAGGAAGCAGAATAGGAAAACAAAAAACTTTGATGGTCTTCAGCAAATGCTAGCATTCAGATAACCTGGATTTATTTATAGATGTAGCATCTGAGATTAAGCATGCATTTATTCTTTCCCTGTCAAGAAGATTTCTCTTTAAAGAGTTCATTCTTTTCCCAAGGAAAGAGTTTTTTACCAAAAACTACAAACAATAAACCACAAACAAACAAAAAACCCACCCAACATCCCTGGCTAAATATCAAGGATTATCTTTCCAAGGATGCTACAAGGTGTAATGGTACAAATCTTTCTTTCCTAAAATATATATGGGTCAGTAATTTCTAAGAAATTCTTTTACTAAAGCATAGATTTTGCCTTTTATAGCAGAAGGGTTTTCAGTGATCAGATTACCTTCTTAGTCTTTTGGCATGCAGTCTAATAATCCCCCTTTCTGTATTCTGTAGGCTGAGAATTAATGCTGTAGATTTCCCAGAAACTTCTGCTTCCTTTATTCCTGGCACTGGCATTTATCTGTCAGTGGCACAGGCTTCTGCTACAATCACTGCAGACTGGAGAATACACACACGGCTACTGTAAGCATTGTACAGAATGCATGTAGGAGGGCTCAGGGAGAAGGAGTGCAAATGAAATTTAGAAATCTATTGGGAAATTATTTTTCAGGTCAGAATATGCTTTATCATTTAACTGCAATCCAACAATAATTTATTTGAATAAACTTCTTAAGAGGGAAACATCCCCGACAACTAATGTTGTTTTGTGGGTTTTTTTAAATTATTTTACCCCACAGGTCACTTTGGGATGCTCAGTTTGTCCAGACATTGCATGAATATTCAGGACCACAGAGTTTATAGTGGCCACAATTGTTACTTTCTTTGATAATACAGCTGGAAGGTCGACTCTATAGCTACTTATCTATGTGTTGGTACAGTGTATTGCCTTCCAGAGAGCTCCTGCTAAATGAAGGGCACTGTCACAATGCCAAACATTCAGAACTTCAGAAACTCCAGAATTTGGGTTGCCATGGAAAACAGACTTAGCTTCATAAGCCTGTGCAGTGTAAGATTGTCTGTAATGCCATGATTACACACAGATTTTTCCAGTTATCTCAGCATTTTTGCAATAGAATTTTAATACAATGGTATTAAATAGTATAGCTTTTCTTGGGAATGGGGAGAGCTAAAACTTCTGGGATATCAGAAAAGTTTGCAAGGTGCTAACCTCTACAATTTGGGTTAATGGAGCAGCTGGTAACAGCAGTAGGCATTGCTCTATTGTGAGCCAGATAGCACAGCAAGATGAATCACCAGGCTGCAAAATTTCAGAGCACAGCACGCTCTGATTCCAAAGGACATGGACATGCAGTTCTGCATTTTAGCTCAGTGAGACTGGTGGCTGGAAACTACTGTCAGACTGGTGGCTGGAAACTACTGTCATTATGTCCCCAGCCTCCCTATTTTTATCTTCTATCACTATTGTGAAGAAGGTATATGAGCTGAAAAGGGGAGGTTTAAAATGGTAATGATGATAGAGGAGACTTTGTGACTGGCAATACTAAACACTGGTTTGGTCAGGGTAAAAATTAATCTTTTAGGATTACATCTTCTTTTTCCAGGAATTTTGCTTTGCCTAAAAAAATTAGGAGCAAAATGGAGAGACTCATGGTTTGAACTTCCTTTTGGATGGAGCTCCTTCTCTATGGCATGGTACTACCACAGTAGTAATGCCTGAGGAAAGAAAACCCAGGTAATCAAGGTGAAAGGGTAAAAAGTGATGCTTTCAGTGTCAGTTCTATTATGGTAAATTAGGTTTTTATTAGGCTATTCTAACACCCATTCAACTCTCTATCCTATTTGGTTGGTCTACAGTTTTTGCAACTCCTAATCATAGTCCTAACACCTAATTTGCTGAAATTTAGGTTTAAAGAGAGTTTTGTTGATATCTTAGTAGGGATTTTTACAGAAAAGAGAATGAATGGGTTTGGGCCTGAACAATAAAATGGAGTAATACAAAAATCTAAAGGAGTTACTGAAAACTTTCTTACAGGAAAGAGCAAAGTGGAACAATTACAACACTGATAAAACTTGGGTTATATATTTATGAGCTAACTGGCTTCTTCTGTTGCAGTCCCAGAGACCTTCACATTGATCTGTCTTGATAAAATGGAATATCCTCTGTTTCTGTGAAATTGTGACATTTTTGTAAACTTGTCAAATCCTGCACCACACTGAAAATTCATGTCCTGGATACATTTGCAAATAATCTGTCTTTTAATACCAGGCATGTCCCTAAAATATTTTAATCCCTAGAAAACCCATTCTTCATTCTAGATAATAGAAGCAAGAAATCCTTTCAAACTTGATTTACAAGCCATTTCCTAACTTGTTCCCTTACAGCAGATGTTTTCTTGAATGAGTTTGGCTTTTTTTTTTTTTTCCCAAGCACCAAAGATGGAAGAGAAATTGCTGTGTCCATCTCAGGACTGTTTATTGCAGTTATTTTTGAAGTGTCCCAGGATAGCACAGGGCACTTGCCCATGTTGCTACACAGATGCCAGTTGAGCACCGATAGTGTAAAAGTCAAGTTAAGTGGAGGATCTAGGTATGTACAGCAAACTTTCTAATTACTCTGTGGGAAGTAGCACAGTTTGTACCATAAAGAGACACTTTTCAAATTTTGATTTCTAAGGATACAGCTACAGGAGATGATTAACTACTGAAAGCTCTGAAAAGAGATTTTTAATGATCTGTTTTCAGAACCACACTCCTTTGCTGAGTGTTTGAAGTGCAGTTAATTTACATTTCTTCCTGCATATGCCAGCAAATGAGCTGAGTAGACCTACTGCTCATAAAAGCATTGACATTTGACCATATTAGAGAGTACAGGGTTGCAAATAGAAGGTTGCAGGTATATAGGGGATCTAGACTGATTAATTCTTTTGACAAGCTGACCTACAATTTACGAATAAAGCTTTCAAAAGAGAATATGAAACCATGCTTATAGTTCTTACTATGATTTTCTAGAATTTTTGTCTTTCTCTTGGACAAAATGTGGCTAATTGAGCATCATTTGTAAACTAACATTCACAATTTCGCAGATTGCCTTCTATATAGCTCTTCTGAGACTCAGACCACCTAGATTTGCTTGAGACTCTCAAATTAATAAAAACAGTCAATTGTTCAGTCTACCATATTGCTATAATTGCTTCTTATTAATATAAAATACATTGATGTCCCATTCTGCTGGGTTTTATATTTCAAAAAGTTCAATCCATGGTAAGAAAGCCACTGTGTCCATTTCCTTTCCTCCAGCTGGATCTACAGCTTTCTGTCTGGTTATCTTGGGAAGCCCATTCATACCAAACTGGGAGTTAGCAGTGATACATAATCTGTGATGGTTCCCAATGTGATTGCAGGCCATAGCTGTTTGTTTTGAGATAATTCAGCATCTGGTATAACTACAGGTCACACCCAAAAAAAAGGCTCCTCTCAGACAGTCCTTGAGCAGCTTCTTATCTACTTTTCACCTTTGTTGCAGGAGTTATCTCAGCAACACCCAGTTTTCCCAGCAGTTTCAACAGTCTTTGTAATTCAGAGCATCTCCAGGGCTCTCAGAACAGAACTCAGTTAAGAAAGATGTGCCAAAGCTGATTTTGTTCAAGCAACTCTTATCACACACAAAAAACAAGCAGGATATACACAGCTTAAAAGAACTAAGCAATTACTTGTCAGCTACTGTTACTATCTTGAAATCACAGGCTGAGCTTTAATACATGGACATCCCAATGGGACACAGGATGACTTTTCTAAGTCAGTCAAGGAAGTTATTCAGTGCTCCTTGGAACAGGCTGGTTCTTGATGGTTGTAAGTTGTTTTCTTCCAACTTCCAGCTTTTTTTCTTATGGTTTTATACCTTTCCATTATAGTGTTTTTCCTGTTGAATCTTCCAGCTACTAACCTTCACCATGTCAGTAACCACACTATTTACTGTCTGTATTACTCTTCTTCAATTTCATGACCTCATACCCTCTCACATTTTAATAGTTATTTTCTTAGCATGCCTGAACCAAGGTCCCCTACCTGTGCAGCACCCAAAATAGGTCTTGGAGGACTGGCAGCTGGGCCAGAGCTAAATGTTAGGTGATACAGAAGGCTCTTGTGTTCCCTGTCCTAAGCAACTTCCAGTGCTTTTCAAGAGTGCCTGAAGATTTTCTTGAAATGTCACCCTCAGCATTAAATTTAAAAAGGTGTCTTTGCTACAAGAGAATGAAAACTGTGGTCTCAGTTAATTCAGACAATTATTTTTTGTGTGTGTCTTGTAGCTGCTATTCAGAATACTCACTTCAATGTTCATATTCAAACTTTGAAAGCATGGCACCCAGATTTTCTTTGATTCCTGTATTTTTTCAAAAGAGCTGTTATTTGCTGATTTTTAGGGCATAACACAAACTTATTTGCTTAGTTCAAGGTTTCTTTAATGTCAAGATTTTCTTCAGACTAGGAAAAATTCTTTCTGTTCAACCAATGCTAATGCATTCTGACAGATAAAAATGTTTCAACTAGAAATACTCGATAATGACTTTTTGCAGGGCACAGTCTGTCCAGTAGGAAATCACACAGACCCTCCCTATGTGCCAGCTCCACTTGCTCTCCTAAACCAGGGTGATTCCATGATATATTTGGGAGTCTCCAATTATTTTCTTAAGTCTGCTTCACTGGCTCACTACAGAGCAGGGGCTTTTAACATCACCATCTCCAAAGAAGAGAGTATGACTAACTTGTAATAGAATTACAAATATTAGCAAGATGGATAGTCAGCAAAGAAGACTAACATCTTATGTTTGCCATTTCACATAGATTTCAGTCATACCACCTGTAGGAGGGATTCATGACATTCAGTTTGTTATAATTTAAAGTAGTCAAAGTCCCTCTCAGACTTCAGTCTGAACTTCTTGGCAGCTCTTGGCAAAGAATGACAAAATGAACATCACAGAGTTGGTGTGCCAGGAGTGGCAAAAATATCTAGAAAAGCTTTTCTCAGCATGGATTCCACATAGAAAAGGGCAAGACAACAAAAAGGGTACTGAAGCTCCATTCTGCTGCAGAGTGGCCCATGATAAATGTACTGGCTATGTTGATAACTAGAATAAATCCTAAGACTTAACAGAGCAGCAGAATGAGGCGAGCAGCAGAATGAGGCAAGCAGCAGGTGGAAGCAAACGAAGCTTTCCACTGTGGTTGAAGAACATACAAGACCTGTCAGTAATGCCAGTTTCCACAATGGCATTCGTAGGCAGAGTTTCCAATGAGTTTTTCTAACTGTAACAATGTTAAGAGGATCTTTATGAAAACTGGTGACACAAATAGTACTAGCAAACATCATCACAGTGGTTAGCAGCAAAAAGGCAAATGAGATTTTTGAGTCCTTGCCTCTGACATGTTCAGTATATTTAATCTGAGAAAGTCTCAAAGGCAGAAGTCATGTCTGTTCTTTCAAAGAATAATGCTTGTTTCGTGGTCCTGAATCAAGTCCGTGGGAAATCTCTCTTGTGCTGCAAAGAGCACTTTCGGTTTCTTAGAAATCATTCTGGGGCAAGAAAATACTAAATCAAGACATGGATTATCTAAAACTAAAAGAAACAAGATGTGCTGGATTTTTTTCCCCAAGGAAAACCTAATTTTCAAACTAATAAAATTACCTAATTTGTTTGGTTTACAGTTTGATAGTAGCTTTAATCTAAACACTTCCCTACTCAGATGTTTATTTCTGAGGTGAGTAATTCTATTTGTATAGACCTTTTAAGAAAAAGCAGTATCTAGCATTTTCTGTGGATGTTATCTGTGTGCTAGCTCATTTGCAAAAGCTTAGAGGAGACAAGAAAACTATTTTTAGTGCAAGATTCAAACTTACATACTTTCTTAGTAAGAAACAAACTTACTACATGTAACTTACAAACTTATATGTCTGCCCCATGATAATTCTTCCTAACTATATCATACTACACTTTAGTCTTTCTCTGCTCCTCTGAGTGCTAGATTTGCTCTCAGTCTTTGAAACAGTTATAAAGAATAAGTGGTAGCCATCTGTCAGATCAGTCTCCTTTCATTCCTCCTCGAGGTAAAGATATCTCTGCTATTGGTGGCCTGACTTCTCTTTGCAAAGATTCCTGATTTATGACTCCTGGACATTATATACAATGGGAATAATAGTCATGAGATTATAAATATGATGCAAGAAATTAAGATACTATGAAATGCTTTAAAAATATGGCAATATTTACTATAAGATGATGAAATTCAGAATCTGCATTGCAAACTGAAGCTTTGTCCTTTAGGAGTTTCCCTATTTTTCAAAAGGTTTCCTCTTTTGAAAGGCTGCTAACTTTTCCAAATTCTTTATATTGTTAAGGTGATTAATTTCTTTTTTACTGGAATCACTCATTTCCCTCATTTCTTTAACATACTAATCTTTTTCTCTTGAAATAAGTTCTTCAGGAATAGCCTTTAAATTGTTTCTCTATATATGTTCAATATCAGTGAGTTTAAAACTTTATCATTTGCTTTATCATCTCTGAGACTCAGAGTATATACAATGCTAATTTTGTCACTTCAGTTGGTGTAATGAAAATGAAGTATTTTTCATACTGGTCCATTACAAGAGGATTGGTATAAAACACCTGATTATGATGCAGCTATAGGAACTGTGGTTTGAGAAAAACTTAACTCTGCCCTCAGTAGTTTTTCCTCTTTGAACCTGCACAGATTGCTCGGAGTTATGCAGCAGCGAGCCCAGTGCTGCTGAGGCTGATGGCTGCATCACCTCCTGAAGACAGTTTAAAAGCTGTGGCAGATGTGTCCTACAGATCACTGGCTGTGTAGAAGTGTTTGCTGTTCTGCCAAATTCAACCACCCAGTACATCTTTGCAGGGAATCTAGGAAGTAAAGAGAGCTAGAAGATAACATTCAGTGCTGGAGCTGAACAAATCACACAGTAATCTTCTTGGTCCTTTGAAAATCTTAGAGATTAGCATAAAATAGCATATGCCGGTCTGCCACAAATATGCACACTGTTTTGTTGCAGTTCATAGGAAGGAAACATGCACCACATATTGTAGATGTTAATAGATTTAATAGGTAGGTGCAGAGAACCCTTTTTTCCATGTGGGAGGTTGAGTAACTATTCAAGAATAAATTGTAATATATAAAAAAGTTACTGTCTGATACCCAGTGTTCCTAACCTCTGTGTTATAAAATAGTTCCGTGTGTCCCCAGACATCTTTTCATTAGATTGCAAGTGAACCAATTATGTCAGCCATGCAAGGACTTAAATGATCCTAATGATAAAGAGGCAATCAGGGCAGTGTTATCACTTTGTTCACTCAATCTGTTACTGGCAGAAAGCAATAAATTCACAAATGATTTCACAATCTATATGTATTGACCCCATGAAAAGTTTAGACAATGTGTTTCCCATCACAAAAGCAATTGCATTTGTGCCTGTATCTAAGACAGCATCTATCTGTTCATACAGTTAGAGAAAACTGGTGGGTTTTTTCCCTGCAGACAGCCAGTACCAGAGCAAATTTGACTATAAGAAAACAGAACTTAATGATATCATTACTTCCAAAGAGGTAACGAAGAAAAATTCAGAAAGAAGTATTAATTATCCCTACATTAGGATACAACAGAACTCATTGTGTCAACCTGACAGTGTTTATTTCACCATAAGAAAAAGAATATCAATTACCTTTTTCTCATAGGAGCTCCAAGATACTTTCAACTAAATCTTGGAGATGAAATATAATGATATTGGGGAACAACCATGTCTCTTGTGCCCCATGATTCTCCCCTTTTCTGTAGCTTAAATACCTTTCCAGATGACAATGTTCAATTTATTGGTTATCTTGAAGACATCTGTTTCAGTCTGTGTTGGTATTGGAGAATCAAGTTCAGTAGTTTACTCAAAACCCTCTGAATGTTGCTGCCGTGCAAAGTCTGACCGTCATAAACAGAAATGCTGCAGTGCAAACTCTGCACAGGATCACTGTGCCTACAGTTCTCCATATGCCTTCATGAGAGGGGCAGGGAAAAGTGAGACTACATAGCACACACTGCAGCATGTCATCAAAAAAATGAGACCAGAAAGGTGTCTGTAGTCTGAATCAAAGCTCAGAGCTTTTTAGATTTCACTTATATCTTGCTGGTTTTGTGGTTACCTGCAGTTGGGTTTGTTTCAGCTGTCTTACAAAAAATTTTATACACACCTCAAGTAGGGCTGGGTTTACAACAGCCCTTTTCTTCATAAATGCACCTGATGGGTAGAAGCAAAGACTTTCAGACAGGTAACCCACATCAGTGTTTCTTCATCTTAGCTCTATACATCAAGCTGAGTTAGAATTCCAGAATTTATGACTATTTTTAATCTATTATAATTTCTTTAAAGAAAAATGTGAGCAATCTTTTCTTAGTTTTGGTCACTGGACTTTTTAAAGAGAACTTAGAATGATTAGAGCCTGTCAGTATAAGAAGTAATGGGGCTGCTCACTTAGAGTTTTTGACAATAAAAGTTCTCCTGTTCTTCAAAACTTTGTTTTTCCCCAGGATTATATTTACAGTGAACCAAGTATTCATTACAGGCATCAGTGAGAAAAGTTAGCAAATCATAATGGTTAGAAATGGATATGAGTTTATTCAAATCATAATGAACATTTGACTAATGTTCACCCATTCCAGAAATGACAATTCCAGAAAAATTTTATTTCCCAAGTCTTACAGTCACAGCACTGGACTACATATGACTGTAAGAGATTAGTACCAGAAAGAGCCATGTGATTCTCATTTGTAGAACTCATTTGTAGTTGTGCCAGTTTAATTAAAAAGCTGTGGGGAATTGAAGAGCCTTTGACCAAGTTAAATGGGTGAATCGGCGTGAAATCAGTATGAATTTCCACAAATGAATCTTCAAGCAGTATGCAGAACTTGTGCCTTCAGTCTTTCTAGTGATCCTCTTTTACTTTTTTTACTTCAGGTTCTGGTTCTCCCTGCTGCACTCCAGTTTTGGCTTCCCTGATGTAAGTTGATGGTTTCAGTGCCTAGGAAAGATAGCTGAGCCCTTCGGAAACAAAAGAAATTCTTCTGAACTTATTATGAACAATTATTGGTCTGTCTTGGGGATATCATCTGCCACTGCTCTTTCTGTTTTGAAACTCTATATTCTCTGATTTTCTGGTTTGTTTTTTTGTTTTGTTTTTTTTTTCCAGTAAGAGGAGATACCTCTAAGGGTGTTGAGCTTTTTTCCTCATCAGAGGCTCAAAGTGTTATATAGTCTGCCTGGGTTCAGACAGAATTCACAGCTGGATTGAGTATGTGTAGTAGTTGGAGTGAATACAAAATCAGGCTTAAGCTTCATTTCAGGAATTATCTTAAATCACTTCAACCAAATACAACAAAAACAGGAGTTTAAAAGGGGAGTAAAAGAAACACAATGCCACTATGTAGATCACTCACTGTAGACTTGGAAATGCTCAGTGAGCATTTTCAGCAGTTCAGTCCAACCCACATATTTAAGTAAAGGGAGAAGGACACTAATCACAGTGGCATTAAGACAGAGCATAAGCACAGGACAGTTCTTCCATCCAGAGAACTGTTCACTTATGAGAACTGAGTCCTGCAAGCTGAAATGAAGCTTAGCATATTTCATTCCTAAAGTTAAGGTTCATCCCAGGTATTCTACATACAGAAAAAAACCCTTCAATTTAATTCATTGCAAGAAACATGGACACCTCTTTGCCCTGTAAATTTTGCATTGTTCAGCTGCAATTTAAACCAAAATAATTTTTTTCCTGAGATTTCTCTGTCAAGCTCTGCTCTGATCAGCTTGCTTGTCACCTAGCCCTCCATTTTCTTTATCAAGCTACAACCTCATAGACATCAGGCACTAATCACCAAACGTGCTTTTTCCCTCACAGCAGAAGTCACTGGTGGAGAATTTTCTGTATTATGCTTTACAGAGAATAGTGATTCCAGTAATCAGTGGTAAGGACTGTAGCCAGTTCCTGAGCACATCTGGTGGGAAAGCAAGACTGAAACTATAAAAGGGAGTGCCCAGCTTTAAAGACTGTTATGGGACAGGTCTACTCTGTGCTGGACTTTGATCCTGGTCATTCAGCCATATGGATCAGGGGCTGGCATAGAGCAAGTGTTTGCTCCCTTTCAAACACTGGGCTTGGGTTCCATTTTCACTGAATGCAGTGTGGCAGCAGAGCTGAGACAGGCTTAAGTCTTGTCCGAACACAGTCAAGCCATGACCAGAGGATGGCCCAAACTGAGGAAGTGCAGAGCACACTGGCATCTTTGGCCTTCTGGGTAACATCTCTAACTTGATCATTTCCCTCTGCCTTTGTGCTTCACCTGGTGCCACAGGCAGGACAGAGGATAAAATCAGTTCAGTGGGATGCAGGGAGTAAGGGACAAGGAACAAGGGGGTGATGGCAGAAAGTAGCAGGTGGGAGGGCACAGAAGGTGCCTCTGAGGTGAACAGAGGTGAGAAGACTGCTGAGGAAAAAGGTGAGAAGAGAAGAAAAAGAATGAAAGGGTGAGAATCAAAATACAGATGTTTAGAAAAGCAAATAAGAATAAAGCTGGGGTTTGATACAGGAAAATAGGGATAGATGAGAATAAGAGGAACTCCTAGGCTGAGAGGATCAACTAGAGAAGAAAATAAAGATGGACAGTAAGTCAGAAGGGAAAACAGCAGAAACCAGACTTTGAGGGGGAGATACCGGAAGAGGAACAAAGGCAGTGTCAGACAGCTGAGAGATTGTAAGAGGTTTATATGCAACTTTTTTGCAGGGTTTTTTGCTTTTTAGTACATATGAATAATAGCTCCCTTGAGAGACATGACAGCTAATTAAAGGGAAATTGCAAACAAATTGAGTTCCTTGAGAAAGATGATTCTGAAGTGCATTTTATTATTACTTTCAAATGTATTTATATTTGTCCTTTTTGAAGATAAACTAGGGAAAGGATTTCCTCTTATTAGTTTGGTCCACACTAGCCTGACTGGACCTGTAATAAAAATGAATCAGGTGAGAAGCCAAATTTCTTCTTATAGATTATTGCTTGTTTCAGGCCTGTGAATTTGTGAATTTTCAGTGGTGAGTAGATCTAAATGTTGTCAATAGTAAAGGTTTCACTATACGTTAGATATAACATGCAATTACTGAACCCGAAATGAGCCCCCTATCCCTAGCAGTTGAAACCTGTGAAGTGTCCACCAGCCATTTGAGGTGCCAGCACTGGGACATGACAAGGACAGCACTGCTATCCCCAGCAGGGCTTAGGAGTATTGATTGCCTGGGTCCTCATTACTCTGACCATTCTCTAAGAAGGCTCATGGCCAGAGTGCCTCTGTGGTAAGTGTTGTTCAGTCTTTTGGAGAGTTGTATTAACCTAAATCAGAGCCCATTCCTACCCTAAAGTTAACTAAAGTTCAGGAGGCACAAAGCCACTCTTGCCTCCTGCCCTTCTGAGGGTCTTACCATGGGAATAAGTCCCAGAGTACTGTACCTGAATATACCCATCTGAATTTAAGGTAATTTTATGTGTTTTTCTTTCCTTAGGGTCATCCGGTTATTTGCACTGACTATTGCTATCAGCTGGAGGATGAGGAGGATCTTCACAGCCACTGCTAATGTTCTTTACTTTTAAAGAATAAGAAGAGAAAAATGTAGTCTTCCTTCTGTTGTCTTATAGGGACTAGATGCCATAACATTAGAAGCATGGCTTTTCATCACTACTTTTAATGTTTTAGTAAAAACTTCTTAAGCACTTTTCACAAAGCAGATCTGTTGTTTTTAAGTACAGTGAGTGTAGCTAATTGTTATTGATGCTTTGGAGAACTTGCTGCAGCCTGATGAGAAGGAGAGACTGGCTCTTTTCACTAGAGTTGTAGACAATACATTTTCTTAATATTAAAAGCCAGTTCTTGCATAATTCGATTTATCTCCATTGGTGTTAGCAATACTTAGTGTATGGAGTGAGACCTTATCCTTTGTAAGAATTTCACAATCTGTTCCTTTGTAACTGGACACCAATAGGTGGGCACAGATCTATAAAGCTCAGTGAATTGCCATGTAATTATAGAATCATATAATCTAGTCCAGACACTGGCTGAAACAGGACTAATTAGATGAGGTTATTGAGCATGGTGTCCTGTCAAGTCTTGAACCCATCCAAGGATGAAGGTTCCACAATCTCTCAGGACTGTTTCATTATTTAACTACTTTTAGAGTAATTTTTTTCCTAGTATCTAATCAGTATTTCCCATTTTCCAGCATGTTCTGTGGCCTTCTGTGCTTTCACCACACACTTCCAAGAAGAGTCTGGTTCCATTTTCTCTGTAGTCTCTTTGCAAAATTGCAGGCAACAGAATGACCTGCAACAAAATGGCCTTTCAAGCCCTCTCTTCTCCAAGGTGAACAGCCTAATCTCTCAGACTCTCCTTGTGGTTCATGTTCTCCAGCTCCTTTTGTGGCACCTGCTGGTGCTGACCAGAGGACAAGCCTTGCTAGTAAAAGTGGCCTTTT
The DNA here is from genome assembly GCF_021018805.1 of Prinia subflava. Classification (NCBI taxonomy): domain Eukaryota; kingdom Metazoa; phylum Chordata; class Aves; order Passeriformes; family Cisticolidae; genus Prinia; species Prinia subflava. The sequence goes on along the minus strand of NC_086250.1, from coordinate 19,690,220 downwards.
CTGTGTCTTTTGTCACTGGTCCCCCATCCTACTGAGCAAATAAGCCCACATTCATCTTCTGCTGTCAATATACTTACAGAAAGCTTTTCTGTGGCCCTTCAGCTCCAGCTGAACTTCGGCTTTCCTGATTTCATTCCTATGTGTGCAAACAAGATATTTGTGTTCCTTCCAAGTAGCTGGTCTCAGTTTCCATCTTCTGTATGCTTCCTTTTTGTGTTTAGGTTCACTCAGGAGCTCCATGTTCTCCATGCTGGCTTTCTGCCACAGTTGCTCAACTGTCTGAACATTCTAATGGCAATTATTAATGCTCTGAGGCGGCTGCCCTTGAAGATTAGCCAGCTCTTCTGGGCCTCTGCTCTCCAGGGCAACTTCCCACAGATCCTGCCAAGCAGGTCTCATCTGAAGTCTATGGTTGTAATTCTGTTCTTTGTCTTGTTGCTTCTCCCAGGATCTGAAACCTGACAGTCTCATGCTCACTGTAGCCAAGGCTGTTCTTGGCCTCTATATCATACAAAAGTTATTCTTTGATTGTGAGTAGCTGCAGCTCTTTGAGGATATCAATCTCCAAATAATTCCATACTTCTCATATTTGTAAAATGGAAGCTGTATTTTTTCTTTTATCAATGTCAACAGAGACATTCAACCAGGAGACATTAAAAGCGTATGGAAAGGAAAACTACAAATGTCATGCTACAGAAAGTTCAGTTCAGGATAGAAACATGTCTTGTGTAGTTTAGCTGAATCGGTTTATTTATCCACATGTCTGATAAAATACTAAAAAAAGGCATCCTGAAACCAAACAGCAGTAAATCATAGCAGAGCTTCCAATTCTTTGTATTCTTTGGTAGGTGAAGAGTGACTAGAAAAAGAATGAAAGAAGAAGAACTCCAAAGAAACTGAGATTTTCAATTACATTGGTGTCCCTCACTGATATCAGAAAATGTATAGAGGTTTCTGTAACTGAGGGTGTGAATTATATTCATCATCAGTTGCCAGAAATACACTAATGAAATTACTATGCATGTGACTCTCTGCGGTGAATGTTAAATCTGTGTGAAGTATGAGCATTTGTTGACTGACAAGTGTCTCTGCCTTTTCTATTCATGGATTGCTCAATGAAATTACTCAGATTGTCCAGCAAAGTGCCCCATGCCTGGGGGAATTTGCTTGCTGCTTGCAAGCTAATTGATTAAATCACCACCTTGACAAGGCAAGTAGTACTGGTTAGCTGAAGTACTGGTTAGCTGAAGTACTGGTTAGCTGGATAAGAAAACAGAAGAAAAAGAAAATATTGACTGCAAGGACTTGATACTATATATTCGTACCAGATATATACACTGTAGTGTCTCTGTGTATTTATATATATGTATATGTTATAATATAAATACCGTATTGTTTATAGTTTCCTGTATCCTGAGCAATTTCAGACACATGGAACTTGTTTTCCATCTGTTTTTCATACCAATGGCACATTAATTTACTTATTTTACAATACAAACATAGCTATGAATATCTGTCCTGTGGAAATACTGTAATTCTCACTGGGGTTTCCTCCTCATCTGAAAAACCAGTGCTGAAATCAGCTGCCACAAAGGCAGCATGTCACCTCGAACTGGCATTCTGGCACCTGAGCACCCCCAGCCAACAGTTTACATTGTCCGTTGCTTATCCCTAAATGAAACTTGATAGATTTTACCTGGGAGACCCAAAATAGCTTGGGATGTGGTTATCAGAGGCCACTCCCTGGGTTATATTGCTGCAGATGATAGCAACGGGTTCTCTTCAAGCCCACAGCTCTTTCCTTTAAAAGACGCCCTCATGGCTGCAGAAGGTTTTCCCTGCGACATCCTCAGCCCTGTGATCTGCTACAGAAAAGATCTTCTCTTCGGCCTTTGGAGGAGAGGTATGGAAACAAATACATGGTGATTACTCCTTGTCAAGGAGTGGCTTTGCTGGGAAGTGATAGATGTAGCTAAATCTATCACTCTGAGATTTAAAATTTGAGATTTTAAAGTTTGAGAACTATGCATATGTCAAAACCACATTTCCTTCCATTCCCTTTTTTTTTGTTCTACATATGAAGTGTGTTTCTTTCATCTCTCAATATCTGTCAGTTAAAATTTAAAAAGAAAATACTAGTTTATAAAAAAAAAAAAGAAAAGAAAATAATTTTCTAGTATTTTCTTTAAAAATAAAATACTAGAAAATACTATCCTAAAAGGCAAAGGTGTTCGGCAGGATAGCTTGAAACTTAAAAAAATTAAGTCAATGTTCTCTCATAATTTCGCAGATTGTTTGTATTGTAATCATGACTGAAAATATTCTAGTGGTTTGAGGCATATTGTTATCTCTGGTAATGAAGCAGCTAGTGAAAGATGCAGCAATATCAAAACAATTCTTCAGGTATTAGGAAAGGCAATTTGGAAAGGCTTATAGATGATTTCATTCCAGCTCTTCAATAGCCCTGTGGTAACTAAAGAAATTTTATTATAAAAGTAATGCTAGAAAAGACACTCTCCTGTACTTTCAGCTTTTTATAAACCAGTGTAGTAGCTAGAAATGAGGAAAACCATAATAACGGGACCTATTTTCCAGGTCAGTCCCAGATGACAAATAACTCCATAGAAGGCTGTTCCCAGCTCTGGGGAAAAAACAAAACCATTCTTTGATTTTGTCCAGTTTGTGTAAAAATTCTCCATCAGAATGGCTTCTCTCACTCTCCCTGGGAAACCTTGCTGAAAGCAAGACCTTCTGAATGTCACACTACACACAGTCTGTGATTTATACAGATAGCTCTATCTTGCTTAAAATCCTGTCACAGAAGCCCCTGCGATGGGCATTTGCTTCACTCATTCACCATCCCTGTGGTGAATCCTGTCCAGCCAGCAAATTACAGCCTAAAAATCCAGTGTTTGTCCAGATGGATGTATCCCAAGCACTTTCCCCAGTCTGTATGGCAGTGAATAGTCTGACTTTTCTCCTGTACCCCATGGAGCTCAATTTTTGTAAGTCTGTGAAGAATGGGTCTTCTCTTCCAGGGTTGCTGGGCTTTCCACTTTCTGCATTCTGGAGGGAAAGCTGGTGTCCAGGGTAGAGGAGTACAACCACCAAGTGACACAGCCTGAATTTCTGCTATTATTATAAATATTTATTAACAGGTCCTGTAAAAAATGAGGAAGATGCTGAAGATTTGCTGTTCTCTCCTCCTCTTAAGTTTGCTCAGTGGGCAACTGAGCGCCAACCCTGGACTCAAAGTGAGGATCACCCAGAAGGGGCTGGAGTATGGTATGTGTGATGTTCTCAGGAGGTGTTAGTAGCATTGCCTTGAATAGTAATATGACAAAGGAAAAAGGCCAGTGGGAGTAAATAACCCCATGACAGACTATAAAGGGAAGTTTAAGAGCACAATAGAGCAAAGTCAGTAAGCTGCTTCACAGCATTGTCCATCCATATCAAGGTTCATCTGACCTCAGATACTGAATCAGTTAGTTTAGCTCTTGCCACAACTAGGAGTGAGACCTGAAATAGCATTGCTGGGTCTCAAGTGAGATACTATCTTCTTGCTGATTCTGTGTCCATCACATCTCCTAAGCCAGAAACACATAACTCTAAACTCGCAGGCACTATCCAAGGCAACTGAACTGATCATTGTTTTCCTGTAGCCAAAGAGGTTGGGCTGGAAATCCTGAAGCAGAATATGGAGAAGGAGCGTTTTCCTGATTTGACTGGCCATGAGAAATTTGGGCTTGGTAATGTCAAATACAACATCTCAAGGTAAGTATTCTCTCTGGGGGCAATTTGTGTTTGACAGAAATATTAATCTTGTTTTGTGTTCACTCTGACTTATTAACTTTTTTTCCCCCTCTCCCTTTTCTCTCTCATACTTTAGGATACATGTTACTGCTGTTGAATTACCCAGTGCTTCCATCTCCCTGCTACCAGGGTCTGGGATAAAACTGGTGATTGGAAATGCTTCTCTAACCATCGATATGAACTGGAACATAAGGACCTGGATATTGTATGTACAGCTTCACATGTCCTGGAATTTTTTCTTGATGGATAATACAAAAATGCAAATTTTAGTTTTTTCTTGTGACCCTTTCATTGTAAAGGTGCTCTTTATCAGCTGTCAGCAGTAACCCAGGAGCACAGACTGGTGCTTCTCAACAGATCTGCTGGTGGGAGGCAGCCCCTGCCCCCTCAGACATCAGCACTGATAAAGAGCCCATTGCTGAGAAGCACTGCTGCAAATAGTACAGGACTGCTGCTCTAGCTGAATGCTGTCATTGTCCAGCCTGCCAGCTAATGACACACTTAGAAAAACTGTAGTGTGGTGGATCACAGTCCAGTATAATAAACCCTCATAGCGCAGTCACACTATTAAAAACCCTCTGCTGTGCCACCAAGAGATACAGTTCAAAAGCTGATGGAAAATTGATGAGCAAATGGCAGTATCCTTAAAGCAGTCTCCAGACCTTCCTAGTCCCAGGCTATTTTAGAGGAAAGAAATCCCTCTTCCCTTCTCCACAACCCACATTACCTATATTGCTAAACTGACTGAATTACAGCAGTCTCTGATCTGCAGTTCTGCCAGGGACAGCAGGGGAAGGGGACCTGGGAGTTCAGGTGGTGACACAGCAAGAGACACAGTGCGCTCACTGGCAAGCACCCGACACAGGCAAGCAAAACAGAGTAGTGGCGGTGACCAGGGCCAGCCATGGGTCTACATCACCAAGCAGTTCCACAGAGAAGAGGTGGGGTTTTTCTCAGTTTTTATTTATTTTCACTCAATGCAGCAAAGACAGTGGAAGAGGCACAGTGCACATTTCAAAGGTGTTTGTTACCGCAATCTTTTCGACACCCCTGGATAATACAGGCCCTACGTCAATATCCCTCACCAGCTGTCGGACAACTTCTGGTGACATAGATATCAAGCTGAATGGGAAAACTGGGTAAGTGGAAGAGATCTGGATAAACTCTCTCATAAAATAACTGTCAATGAATGGCACAGAGACAACTTCACAAATTAGGGCACACAGAATTGCTTTGAGGCATCATAAGGCACAACAAGTGAGAATCGGGGCCCTAATACAGCATTAAATGGCCAACATTGATGTTTGTCCTTGTATTTACACGCAGTAGAAGATAAAGACAGAATCAAACAATCCCTTGTGCTTCTTCAGCACCCACTTCTTTCAAACTTCCCTAATCTTCAGCTCTATGTAGAAGTTACAAGCTTGTAGTATGCTTCAGTCCTCCTACTCACAGTCCTATCAAAACTGAACAGAACCAGATTGTCTATTAAGCTTTTGGGTACAGGCCCATGAAACAGTATCTCATTATTTTCTTGTATTTCTCTCACTGTCTGAATACCACTCTTGTCACCTGTTTGGGGGGTTGTTTTTGTTTGTTTATTTTTACTTGTTTTGGAAGTTCCTAGTGCAGAGACTATTTTGTACATATATGATGGTGGTACCACGGAGAAATCCCTTTTTCAGAAGTATTAATTAACCGAGGCTGAGATGCCTAGTGCTGAAATTATCGTCTTTTAAATGGTGGCTCTCTGACAGTTTTTACATTTTAAAAAGCTCCCATGTGTACTAGAATATCACACTAAGAGGCCATTAAATTCATGTTCTGCAGAGATATCTGATCTCCTCTTAATGACTGTAGTACTTGACCCATTAATTGCCTTCTTCCTTCCCTCTAGCTTCCTGCATAACTTCTTTATCAAGTATCTGAAGAAACCCATTCACAGAAGCTTGGTCACTAATGTAAGCTTTTCACATTGTGTAGGGGAGGGGTGTAAGGAAGATACCATTCACAAATCAGTGCTGTGAAGTGGGCAAAGGAAGAATTAGAAGAATAATCCTATAATAGTCCTATTCTGGTCTGATCAGCGCAGTTATCATTTTGCCAGCCAGAAATTATTCCAGATCAAGTGAAGTGACAGATTCATAGCCAAGATACTGGCACAGCTACGTTCAACCAAGGCAGCAATAGGGATGGAAAATGTAGTTATTTTTCCATTCCAATCCAGAATAAGTCCCTGCCTGTGTTCCTACAGGCATCATGGGACTTGGGTCATTTTTATGCTTGGCAGACAAAACATACACTGAGCGACACATAGAGAAATTATAGGACATCAACTGATAGTATGACATTTCAACTTCATTGTATCAAAGGGGTGAGTAGTTATGATGACAACATGCCCAGGGCCACTGAGAGGAAACAGCTTGAAATGGTTGTCATTCTGTCCAGGGATTTACAGTTGAACTTGCTGATCTTAAAGGTCTTTTCCAACCTAAATGATTCCATGATTCTGAGATCTCTCCTGTGTCACCAATTTGAGATCTGTCCTCACTCTGTTTAAGGCTGTGGTTTTGTCACCCCCACCAGGCTGCCTCTGGAAACTTCTCCCTTTTTTGCAGCTCTGACATACAACATACTTACATTGCACCAAGCAGAAACCTTGGGGATCCCGTTAGCTGAAGAGAAGCCAGATTAGGTGTTTTGATAAACAAATGCTGCAATGTGTGTCATGCAGCAGAAAGATCTGCTAGCACACATGTAAGAGGTGCTTATACACCCTTGCTAATCAGGCTATAACTTGAGTGTGCTTTTATTGTAGTCATGTCCCAATATCAGAGCTGGGATCCAGCTGATAAATGAAGACCTCAGATCACTGAATGGTGAGTCATTAGTGATACCTTTTCCTTCTGTCTTCTTTCTTCTGATCACTGAAATTCTGCTGCTTCCTTGATGGTAGCTGCTTTTAGCAATGCCTCTGGGAGTGGTATCAGTCCCTCTGCTCCATCTGCTCTCTTGCATACAGAACCACAGTTAAATGAAGGCTGGGCTACTTGAGCAAGAAATATGTGTTTCTAAAATCCAAGGATTTTGTAGCAATTCTCAATGTGCAACTGTGGCAGTGTGCATTTCTGTTGTGAGAAATGCCACTTAGAGGAGAGGCCACACAGTACTGATGCTGAGGCAGTTTTTCCTTACCTTGCTTCGAGTCCTCCTGCACACACAACACGTTACAAGCTCAAGCCTGCTCTCCTAGCCTGCCTGGAAATTAGGTTTTACTTGCCTATTTATCAAACTTGCCAGAGACAAAATGAAAAAGCTCCTTTGCAAAAACCTTCTCACATGAACCACTTTGGGTTAGATTTGCAGGCATTTAAGACACCCCAAGTGTTGGTCAGATACCATGTGCAAAACACAGGTATCTAAGCAGATCAGGCACCCTCCTTCTGGGAAAGTATTTGCAAGTTACAGCCACTTGGGATGCTCTTAGAACTGCTTGACAAGAAATCCCAACACCTCCTTATGCCCTGAAGCACTGATATGGCCATCTCCTTTTCTGGGTTATTCCAAACTTACTTTCCATAACGAGAAAAAAACCAGAGAAACTAGAGAAGATGCTTTACAAGAGATCTTAGTAGAAATATAAAATCTGAGGTCAGAATGCATGTTAGGAGGTCCCTGCTTGTGTTTTTCCCTACTCTTTGGAACAATTTGTGTCATTCTCTTTCAGAAACTGACTTACTTTTAAGTACACATAAAATAATTTCTGTATTTTTTGTAATATTTGGTGTCTTATCTACCACCCTTACAGCTGTAATGCAGATTGATGATTTGGCTGAAGTTGACTACTCCTTAAGTAGCTTGCCAGCAGTATTCCAACCATTCATTGACCTGGACTTAAAGGTAGTAATTAGTTAATTAAGTTTAAGCTGCCTTGTGCTTTGTGCTCTACAAAGGCCGAATGAAAAGACAGTCTTGTCACAAAGATCCTGTAAATTACGTATTAAAAAAAGAACAACAGGGAAGTAGGAGAGGTGGAAACAAAAAGGAACAAGAAGTTAGTATCTGCTTGTGTGGTAGACACTGGTCTCAGCACACCAGCTCTGCAGTGATGTCAAACTCTTCTGAGTATTGCAGCTACTAGATTTTAAGCAGGGACTTGAGTCAGACTAAAGCCATGTAAAATCATGGCTGTTCCAAGAGCTACTCTCCCACGTAAGTAGGGAAATATAAAAAGACTGGTAAATCCAGCAAGTGAGGATTGAATGGAGAGGTCACCCACTGTGATTCAGCACTTTGTAAGCATTTTGATAGTCCTTAAAAGGCAACAGGACTTTTAGAGCTAGATGAGAAAACAAAGACAGACAAAATACAGAGACGAAACAGAAACAAGAGAACTAATAAAATGGACATTAAAAACATTACCTTTTAAATGTCTTCATCACTTTCAATCAGTTTTACTGTTTTGTTTCATCTGGATGCATTTGGAAGTATGAGATCTGCAAGGCTTGGCCAATATGATGGGTAATGCAGAAGACAACATAGGCATTTTTGGTTTGTCTGACTTTCCTTTCTCATAAGCCTTTTGTCTGCAAAAGTTATCAACTAAGTTCTGGGCATAATACAGTGCTGATTTTGACCAAGAAAGACCTCTGGTTTTAGAGATCAATTTTGTAATTGAGACTATTGGATAGTTCTTAAGCAGCAGTTCTCAGATTTAAATTCCTCGAGATGAGGAAAGGAGCAAGTAAGGCTTTTCAAAAAGGAGGACCACTAATCATGTTCCTCATGCAATATTTAGACATCTAATTTAGAGGGTGACCTGAGGTGGCAGACTGTCCTTGGTAAGTGACCAGTATCCCAAAAGACAGATCTTGGGCCTCATCTGTGAAGATGTCCGAGTGCTGGAACTTGTCTTCACCACCTGCTTGAAAGCACCAAGCCTTCAGGGTGTACTACAAAGCCTGCATACTTATCTATATACCAAATGAATAGCCTGGGCAATGTCAAGGAAAGTAGCATTCTGCAGTCATGGTAAAGTTATATTTTGACTCTGGTTTTTTTTTATCTCTGACAATAACTTTTAGGGCATAGTCTTCCCAGCTGGATACTATACTGACTCTCCCTACGTGGCAGCTTCCTTCACAATCCCGGACCAAAGTGACTCCATGCTGTACCTTGCCTTCTCTGAGTATTTCTTTCAGACCTCCTCATTTGCTTACTACACTGCAGGGGCCTTCAATATGACCATTGAAGAGGAGGTGAGCAGGACACAGAGGAATGGGGTCAGAGTGACTCAGACAGGGCTTTGACCTGCCAGATGTCAGTATGTGGCCATATAAAGCTCTCAGTTGGTCTGTAGAGTCCTGAGACAGTAGATAATAAACACTAGTGTATTGCTATTCTCTTTCACTTATGCTCTATAAAGATACCTCAGGCCACAGCCAGGCATGCCAAGTTCCACTGAGCCAAGTACCAAATACTGCCAATTTTGTTACAAGTAGACCTGAGGCACAGACCTCTCTAACAGGGACAAGGGACCAACTCTGGACAATTTTGCAGCCTCAGTGGCCATTTTCGAAGGGATCTTCACAGAATGAAAATACTGCAGGGGTCTTATAAGCAAAGCATATGTCAAAGCACAGCATCTGTGGCTTGGAGGCTGCCTGACTTGGCTAACCTGACTGCAGGAGGTTCAGTGAATCCCCAAACCTATAGACTCCAGCCCAAACTATAATGACCTTAAGCATTTGCTTTCTGATTATTTTGGCATGTATTATTGGGAAGCTGCTTTAAGTATACTGAGTGTCTTAGGAATATTTCTGAGAGGCACAAAAAGATTTCATTGAAATGACCGTAATAATGCATTTAGAGAAAAGCTGACCATGAAGGTCAAATCTGGTAACTCAGTTGTTTTCTCTCTTATATTTTTTCCTTCAGACTTGCAGCTATTTTAATATAAACACAGAGATATTTGGCAGTATCATCCCTGAGGTGAGTATCGTTACTTTCACCAAGTCCCAGGGAAGCCACCCAATTTGGGTGACACGTCACTACTGGTGTATCCCAAAGATCACAGGGCCAGCAGGGCTCCTGCACTGGAGAACCGGGCACATGTGTGCCTTGCAGAGCAGATGAGCTTTGTCCCTTCCCACCTCATGATGAGTTGAATGACTTGTACTGTTACCAAACATAATCTTGGCCCATAACCTTGCACATCAATCTTTTCTCTGGGCTCCATGCCCAAGCCACAGCTGTTCTCACCTAAAAGCAGCTCTATGCAGGAAAAAGCTTCCAGTCATGAGTCTTGCTTTGAGAGACATCCAAGAGGGCCTCAGATCAGAAAAATCGCCTTTCTCCTCTCCAAACCTGCATAATTCTCTTTACTTTGCTGCTGGCCTCTGACTGATAAGCAGAAAACCTGGGAAGGGACCATGTGTGGGAAAATAAGCTAACAGATGGACAGGAAACATTACATCCTATGGAACAGACACAGCAGATGCACAGGATTTCCATTTATTTTAGGTGAAGGAGATGTATATAACAGGACAGAGAATATGAGCATGCATGGCTTTCTCTAGCCTTCTGAGACAGAATGAGAAACCAAAAATGATCATAAGTACCCCTAGGCTATAAATGCCGAGGATGGGTGAAATCAGACTAATAGTTCAAAGTACTTCACATTCTTGTTTGCTTCCCAGATGTTACTAAGTTCCTTCCTCAGAAATATAAGAATTCTCCAAGGGCAGTCATGTATGATGTTCTCCATAAAATGCCATGAGCATTGATGTGAATATTCCACCCCCTCTGTTTCAAATGTTGAACTTTGTGAGCCTGTTCACTCTTCAGGCAATGAACACACTTAGGCTCCTCTGAGGACAGTCCAGAGAAGGAACCCATCTCATGAGATGGGTGAATTTCAAAGTAAATGAGTCCTGAGCTGTTTTTATTGTGTGACTAAATACTACATTCATGGTCCATTTATATCCTCTGTTCGCAAGCAAGTATTTAATTTCTCTTGAAATAATATGGAAAAAATAGTATTCCTCAAGTGGAAGGAACTTTCCACTGCATTTCTGAGTGGCCAATACTGTTAATTAATTTAGCACCACAGAAGACCTTTATTTCCTGCTTACTTGAAAGAATCTTATGTTAGCAGCTATTCTTAACCTCATTATAAGGAATTATTTCAAAATCATTACTTCAAAAGTGAGAAAATGCAGCATTCTGATCCATTCTATGAGAAAAATGTTTCTTCTTATTTGTCTTTGAATCTTACAGGTAGCTAAATATTCAGTTACACCCCACCCAGTGATGCTGAAGCTAATGTGTACTGAAATCCCTATCATCAGCTTACAGCAGGATTCCTTCACACTAGAGATTCAGGGCTCCATGGAAGTGTTGGCCGTTCTGCCAGACTCAACCACCCAGTCTCTGTTCACGCTGAACATAGTAAGTACAACAAACACAATTACATTTAACTCAGGGTTAAATATGTTTGTTCCTTCCTTCTGTAAAACTCTGTACAAGAAACAAAGAAAATGCCAAATTTCTAGTAAACATGCAGATTCCACTTAGTCACAGGTGTAGGCATGACCTCACCTAACCTACAGGACACTTTTATGGTAAAGAACATTTTCCTACAGATGGACAAAAATCCTAACATGTAGTGACTCTGATTAAGCAAGGTTCTGTTTTCTGGAATTATGGTTCTGCAGGTGTGCCTCTTGGCATCTTGTTCATGGCTTTGATTAATGACATCTCATTACCCCCATTTCACTCTTGTCACTGCCATTCAAATAAACAGACATTTACTGTGTGCAGCCTTGCAATGAGAAAACGGCTTCCATGCGTAACTGGAAAGATGGTATTTATGTATTTATGACTAATTCACACCAAGGGTCCTGGGGTTTTTATGGCTGGTAACCCATGGTTTCTTTATTCTACAGGCAGCCAACACCAGCATTTCTCTGAATATATTTGATAAGAAATTGATGGGCTCGCTATGTTTGAACAGGTAATCCAAGCTGGGATGGAAAATATTTCCTTTGGGAAACAATGTTAGCAATCCCAACTATAATAGTATAGACATATGATCAGATAACTATGAATATGTTTTGCTGGTAAATTCATCTGCATTAGTTTCTCTGAATCTGGCAGCACTTGTACAGTTTAAAAGGAGGCAGGAAGCTTCTCTCTGATAAGTGCCATGGCCCCAAGGGACTTCCCACCAGTGGATTGCTGCAGGGAAGTGGTCTCATCGGACTTTCCTGCTTTTTACATCTACTCTCCCCTCTGAACTAGATAAACTAAGCATGCAGGGCAGTTTTGATAGCCATAAATCATCTGAGAGTTTCCCTCATCACCTTCCAGCTGGCAAGATGTCATGGCTTTCTAGACAACCTGTGCCACTTAATAATGTCAGAGCAGTCCAGAGCACAGTAAAGAACCTGGGCCCCCACAGGTCCCCTGTGAAGATATTCTTATAGCAGACATTCTCCAGCTGAAGTCCTGCAACTTCCAAGGTTCAGAGAGCTGGAGACTAGAGGCTAGGTCATTTACACATCTAGCATGTCACACTTTATGGAGAAAGAGCTCTGTTTATCAGGACTCACAACTGGGGATTGGGACTCCCATTTCATAAAAGTACCTAAGAAAGACACAGGGTTAAGAACATGCAGTTTGTAAGGGCAGAGGGATGTTAGGAATTTAAGGAGGATAGTGATGTTAGCATTTTCTGCAGTAATTTTCAAAGAGGAAAATCTAGAGTGTGCTGGCCTTGAGAACTCGGATACTGGTGCTGAGGAAACTCAGAAATCTTTTGTTGGATACAAGAGTAACATAAGGAATACATATTTCAATGTGGAAACAGAGGCAGTAGCAACGAAGCCAGCGGCAGCAGTACCACACAATGAACAGTTCCTTTCTTCCTGGTAATGCTTTCACATGAAAGCATTATGTAGACGTACCAAAATCTTTGGAAAATACCTGACACCCTACAAGTCCTTGGTAAAATCAGTCAGCAGGAATTCCAGAACAGCACAGAGGGAGAAGCACACTCACATTGCTGGCTGCAGCCCTTCTAGCACACTCTTGTATGGATGTCAGCAATGCTCCAAGAAAACCACGTCTTTCTCTATGCAGCAGTATGCAGTGTGTTAAAGTGCTTCAAAATTCTCTTTACAGATGTTTCTTAAGGCCTGGAGCTCTACAGCAGTGACTGCACATGATTAGAATAACTGTGTTTATACTTTCTTAGTGACTCATCTTGTTTCACTTCTTTCCCTCAGGATCCAGTTCTCCCTAGCCCACTCCAATGTTGGCTCTTTTGAGGTAAGTGGGTAATTGAAGCACACAAGAAATGCAAACTAAGAATATCAGTGATATCAAGGCTAGAGAGTATGCAGCTAATTTTTATCTGTATTTCTAAATCATTTGGCTTAATTCCCAAGTGGCTCTCTTCCTGTCTTCTGGCAGCCACCTCTCTGTTCCAAACTTAATAGTAAACTCTTTGGGGCAAGCTAGTTCTGTGCAAATGAGACGTTCTGTAGTTGTCCCGGCTGCAGTAAGCAGAGATCTCTCGAATCACCCCGGTGGAACAGAGCAGAGCTGAGTGCCATCCGATGGTCCCGGGGTGGCTGAGGCACAGGCACTCCAGGGGTGCTCATCGCAGTGCTCACAATTACGGCAAGGACGGGGAGTCAAGATCCCTCCTCAGATCCTGAAATCATGCAGTTGTAGCCTTGCAGGGGAAAACCCTGCCCCCGCAGAGAGTCATTTAATTCTCAGCATAATCAATCAGTTCCAAGTAGCTGAGGAGAAAGGAGTAAAACTGTTCTGGGCCTGCTTTGTTACTGGTGATAAATTATCTCACAAATAAAGCAAATTAAAATGTTAGCCAAGCATAATGAAATCCATTTGTATTTTGCATCTCACTTCCTTTGCACCATTCCAAAACTTTAAGATCCAAAGTTCACTTGAGTTTATGACTCTTTGAGGCCAAAAGAGAACTGGAAGTTGACTAAGAACCTACTAACTCACCCAGGATTAGGGCACGACAGTTCCACCATTAGGAAATGATGGCTAACTCAGTTTTCTTGTCTGTGGCAGGTCTTGCCTCTGGAGAACATCCTGTCTTACATTTTACAGACTGAAGTAATTCCATCAGCTAATGGTAAGGCTGTATTTCAAAGCATCAGCTAAAAAGCTTCCAGCAGAATTCTGGACTATTCTAGGAACTTCTTCTGACTTTCTGATTAAGTTTTCAGCTCCCATTAACTTAGAGTGGAAAATGACCATCAGCCAGTAAGCAGTGGAAGGCTGGGATTGATCTGTAGGGGTGTAAATGCTCCCTCTCACTGCTTTCCAAAAAGGGCAAAAATTACTTGGAAAGTAAAAATTCACCTGCTTTCATCTCATTCTAGGTGGTCCTGATGCATCAGGGAGAAAAGCAAAACTCTCTCTCATCTGCACACCTGCCTAAGGTCACCATACGTGAAATGCACTCCTTTTTATTAGACCAGAACAGACCTTTTGCCTCTCATAAATCTTATTTAAGGCCCTGGAGGGAGATACAGCTTTGTGTCAGCCCTCTATACTGGGATGAACATCACCTTCTTTAGTTAATAGATACAAATGGGAACAGATTCCATTGATGATAGAGCTGTATTAACAATCCCTCAGGGGTCATTAGAGACAAATCACTCAGTATGTAATGTGTTGAACGTAAAATGCTTTGGTTTGCCTGCAACACTCTGCCAAGAGAGAAGAACTTGTAATTCTTTTTTTCTATTGGTAAATGAGCATCTTAGCGACCTCCTAGGCTTGCTTGTGAAGAGGCTAATTGTTATAAATGACCTACAAGTCTCTGGATAAACAGTGTTGTTGAAGGGCAGATGTTTACTCTTTTTCTAATGCATACCTAAATCATCGTTTGTCTCTTTCTTTAAGCTAAACTGTCAAAAGGATTCCCTCTTCCCAATCTGGCCAATGTTACCTTGACAAGACTTCACATTACAATTGTACAGGTGAGATTTTGATACTTATGAAAGATTTAACAACTTCTCAAAGTTGTTTTCAATTTTTCTTAAGTTTTTCTTTGCAGAGACTCCTAAATCTTTGCGGTTGAGCAAAAAACACAGCTCAAAAAAGGAAATACAAAGGCTGTTTTAATTGTTCTTTACCTCTCACATACCTGGTTCCCTACAAAATATAATTGCTCCAAGACTGCTTTCAGTGGCACTCATTGCCAACAGTCTTATAGACTAATTGTGAATGAAGGATTTTAGTAATTCTGTGGTGCCCATTCCCCCCTCACATTCTCTAGCCAGTCTCCTCATCAGTAACAAGGAACGAGAAACAACACAGAATTGCTATGCCCTACCAAAATGAATGAGATTCCCATTTAAAGGCTAGAGTTTAGGCTCTAGTTTTAGAGTTTCCATTTCCAGTCCCAGTCTGATGGTTATGGTCAATAGGAAGAAAAACAATTCTTGCTTTTCATAGATAGGCTGGATGGTGCTTTGAGCTACCTGACCTAGTGGAAACTGTGCCTGCCCATGGCAGGGGGGTTGGAACTAGTTGGTCTTTAAGGTCCAACCCCACCCATTCTGTGATTCTGTGACTGTGATGAACTGCTCTCTGCAGGCTCATTGCTCTGTATGTGCTGACAGTGGGGGAAGCTTTAAGGACAAGTTTAGATTAAATGGCTAATTCTTAAGTGGCACAAATTAGGTAAAAAATAATACCACCTTGTGATGCTTGCCTAGTTGCCTCAAGGCTCAGATGAACCTTCCTGAGCAGTCTGTATGATCTTTAGATTCCCTTCTGTCATTAACATGGTGCAAAGGGATAGCACACAGGGAAAGATGGAGCCCTCCAAGACTCAGCTCTTCTCAGTAGATTTTTGGACCTTAATCACCAAGATCAGTTTGAAATTAAGAAACCCCAAAGTCACATGTTCATTTTAATTCATAGTATGTCTGTGACTGTTCTTCTCCCCACAGGGATATGTGTTGATTTCAACTGATGTCCACTACAAACACTAAAGGAAAAGAGAGACCACTTGTTAAGCATGAACTTCAAATCAAGGCAATAATGGGACTCTGAAGACTAAACACTGCCCAATTCTGCTGAAATGTTTAACCTGAGCTCTGACACCCCCATCCTGGCTGGGGAAAAGAGGGGGTGCTGGGAATCAAAAAAAGCTGAGGCAATGTTTAGCTGGTATAATGGTGGTAATAAGCAGACCCAAGGGAGAACATGTAACACATGCCTGACATTTATTTATTCTATAGTTTAACTCATGCAAAAATGTTTTTAAGATTAATGACTCTTTCGAAATACAGTTTCAAAATACAATACATCCAGAAGAATGCTGCAATCTCTTAAAATTAGGAGAAGCACATTGTCAAAATGCTGCTAGGGCAGATACACCTGCTAATATGTTTCTACTTTAACAACCTTAAACACTTCCCTTCTGCACACCATGCATGAAGTAGGGAGCGAGCTCTCTCCAGAAATGTGGAACTGTCAGATTGGGAACTGTCCCAGTTACAATGGGAACTAAAATCTTTGCAGTGTCTCAACATAAATCTGAAGATGCAGAAGCAGGACATGAATCAGTGGCACTACTACTCTCCATCTCTCCCTGCGATTGTTCAAATCCTTGTGCCTGTCATGTGCCCTGTTTAATGATGTTTAGCCAGGTTAAATACATTTAACTCCATCAGTGTTTCTGGGTAAGTCCTCAAAAATCTAATTCTCTGACATCTTTGTCTGAATTGAAGGTTAGATAGTTTTCTTATTTTGTTTGGGTAGTTACCTCACCCTCTTTCTTCCTCCTCTTTTTTCCCAGTGCTTTATTAGTGTGCAAAGTGAACACAGTTCTGCAGAGGGCCGTACCTGCCCTGCAATGCATGGGTGGTTGCGCTTTGGCCAAACCCGGACGGGGAGCGGGCTCTGGCCTCCCCAACACCTGTTTGTTTCCCTCGTGCTGAGAAACACCAGCAGTGATGCGCTGCAGGCAGCTTTTGCCTGTCCGGAGCTGAGCGAGCTCATCCCACCAGCTACAGGGCGGTACCTAAATACCCCACGGGCCAAAGCTGCTCTGCCCCGGGGGTCAACACGTACACACATTTTTAAAAAATTCTCGGGTTTTTTCCACATAAAGTAGCCCAGAAGCCGTACGTGGTGCGAGGGAGGGGGCAGTCAGGTACAACCCAGCCCCCTGCGCTCCCTCTCACACCCCGGCCCGCGGGTACCGAGGGCCTGCCGCGGGCTGCCCGGCATCGTGGGAGGTTGGTCTGGCATGGGCTTCGCTGGGAGGGGGGCCAGCCCTCGGCACGGGTGGGGGACGGACGGACGGACGGACGGAGGCGGCAGGAGGCAGGGCTGAGGGAGGAGGTTTGAGCCTCCGCTGCTCCTGTCCGCTGCTCCTGCCGTGGGCGCGCGTCAGTTCCTGCCGCCGGCCGGCGCTGCCATCGGGATCCGCCGAGCGGGAGCGCCGCCGCCATGAGCCGCAGCTACAACGATGAGCTGCAGTACCTGGACAAGATTGATAAGAACTGCTGGCGGATCAAGAAGGGCTTCGTGCCGAACATGCGTGTGCGTGGGAGGGGGCCTGGGTGCCCGGGGCGGGGGTCGGGGGAAGGGGCCCGAATTCGGGGTCGGGTCAGCCCGGGCGGAGCCGGGCGGCTGACGGCTCTTCCCGCAGGTGGAGGGCGTTTTCTACGTGAACGATCCGCTGGAGAAGCTGATGTTCGAGGAGCTGCGCAATGCCTGCCGCGGCGGAGGTGGGTCCGGCGGGGAGCGGGGTGCGGACCCCCTGACCCGAGGGGTGACACAGAATCAGTCGGTTTGGAGGAGCCCTCTGCGATCATCGAGTCCAGCCTGGGACCGAACACCACCATGCCAGCCAGACCACGGCACTGGGTGCCGCGTCCATCCTTTCCCTGAACGCTTTCAGGGACGGGGACTCCAACACCTCCCTTAGGCAGCCCATTCCAATGTGTAATCATCCTTTCCGTGAGGAAATTCCTCCTAATGTCCAACCTAAACCTCTCCTGGTACAGCTTAAGACTGTCCCCTTGTCCTGTCCCCTCTTGCCTGGGGGAAGAGGCCGTGTGATGTGCCCCAGGGCTGTCCCCGCACGTCCCTCCCGACCCCGGGGTGCAGCAGGCAGCGGGGCAGGCCCGGCGCGTCCCGGCGGGTGCCTCTGGAGCGGCGGCACACGGGAGCGAGTTATCCCGGGAGCAGCACGGGCGGGCACCGGCAGTGTGGGATGCCCTGTGCCCAGCTCTGGCGGGCGGCACCGGCAGTGTGGGATGCCCTGTGCCCAGCTCTGGCGGGCGGGCCCGCACTGCCGGCCGCGCTGTGCGCTCAGGAGTGTTCCCGGAATGCCGCTCTCAGAGTTCACTGTGCGGGTACCGCCTGGGCCTGTTCTCTCTGGAGCTGGGGTGCAGGGCTGCATCCGAGCTGCCAGCTGGGCCAGAAGGAGCACGCTGCTGTTGTTAGCACAGACCCCACACTATTGATACAAACACACCAGAAGTTGGTCTTCAGTGAAATAAACAGCGCATTTAATGAAACTGCAGATTGTGCACAGTGCCAGGCTCTTTATAACAGATTAGAACCTCTCGTCGGTGGCTGACTTTTTTTTTGCCAGAGTTCTAAACAGCGTATTTAGAAAGTGTTTCATTGTGTTTATCATGGTAAATTATTAGATTACTTTTTTTTTTTTTTAATCTTCTTCAGGTGCAGGTGGCTTCTTGCCTGCTATGAAACAGATTGGAAATGTGGCTGCATTGCCTGGAATTGTTCATGTGAGTATCCGCTGTGAAAATCTGCTCTTTTTCTGTTCCCATTTGCCTGAGAGGATTGCATTCCAAATGGGAACTCTCTCATGAGAAGAGGTATGGACCAAAGTTCTCAAGGCAGTTTGTGTGTTAGGAACCTGTGTCTGAGTAAGGAGTGCTTGCAAGGGCATGCTGCAAAACTAAGTTGTCGGAAAGGGAAGTAACCACTTGCTTCATTGCTTGTCTTTTGAGATGCAGCTTTTCATGCTGTTTCAGCTTCTTGAGCCACCTTTCCCTGCTGTTCATACTAACTGCTTATTGGTTTTGAATTGCCTCTGCTCTGGAACACATACAGAAGTGTGGAGAGAGCAGGAGGTAGTACTGTTGTCTGTGTTATTGTTACTGGCCTCATGTGAGTGGGGAGCCTTCACATGCACTCAACACTGCTTTCCCTCATCCTGTGCCTTTTTGGAAGCAAAGCATCAGATATAATGATACAGGAAAAAAATACTTACCTCTTTTCAAGAAGTGCAAAGTATGATGTGGAAATGATCCTCTTCAATATTGCGTATATTAATAAGTAACAAATAACAGATTTTTTAAAATTGTCTGTTTTGGCAGAAGTTTTGAATTCATGGGTGCAGTAAAAGGCAGACCATCATGCTGTTAAATGCCTTAGGGGTCATGCCGAAATGGAGTGGGGTAGAATAGTAACAACCCACTAAAATGGGAATTTTGGCTGGTAGTTTGTAGAAGTGATGCTACAATCATGTGCATATTCGAATCTTCACTTTTTATTTACAAATCAATGATTTCTTGGTGATGGCAAGGATAGGTAGAAAAAGCAAATAATTCCATTCAAAAGTACTGTTCACTTCAGTATGTGGTAGCACTTTAATAGATATTGAAAAATTCCAATTTCTGACAGCTTTCTGGGTGTCACGGGGTGTTTGCTTCAGAAATCTGATCTCTGCTTTTTTTGACTGTCTTGTAAGTACAGGAGATTAGATCCTCACCTGAGCTGATGTGTTCACTCCACCCACATCTGAACATCCATTTTCTGTTTGGTATATTTTTTTGCAAGTGTCACAAGCACTGCCACAAGGCAAAGTATAACCAAGGCAACTCTGCAGCACTGAGTTTCCTAAAGCTTTAAAATTGCCTTTCAGAGATCAATAGGCCTTCCAGATGTCCATTCTGGCTATGGATTTGCTATTGGCAATATGGCTGCCTTTGATATGAGTGATCCTGAAGCAGTGGTTTCACCAGGTAAGGATGACTGACTCAACCTGCTCTGAGAAATATCTGGGATGGCATAAAAATACTTTTCAGAAATGGCAGGACTTTACAGTACTTTACATTCAGAAACAAAGCCAAAAATATGAGAATTATAAAGAGTTAAGGGGTACTTAATTCTTGCACTTAGAATCTTTATTCTTTATGGAGCAGATAGTTACACTGAGAACAGCTAAACAGTACAGGTAGAATTGTCCTTGTGTTTGCAGCTTGGACTGCAACCCTCAGTTTTGAAGTTTTTGACCTTGGGGTTTCACCAGATCGATGAAGAACTGACTAGTTTCTTCGAGTAGTTTGAAAACATCTTTTCAGAATATTTCTAAAATGTGAGCTAACAGTATGTCTGTCTTTTTAGTAAAGACTTAGTTACTGATAGATTGAAGCTTGTGTGGTTGTCATGATACATGATACTCATGTTTCAGTTTTGCTTTGATCAGTTGAACTGTTCCTGGTTGACTCAGACCCAAGGTCTCTTAGTCTCTAACACTGGTAATACCAGAACCTTCATACTAAAGGTGGCATGATTATCTTTCACATTTGGCATTGCCTTATAGAATTTATTATTATAAATAGTAAGAGTTAAGCAAAGCACCAAGAGCTGGAGTTTAATATTCCATGTAAGTATTAATTACTTCTTATAACTATTTATTATTTATTCCAGTGAAGATTCAAAAACAAACTTATTTTTGGTGATTGCTTTCAAGAACATTTTACATTAGGGAGCCATTCTGAGATCTGTCACTTTTCTTCTGACCTTAGGCAGCAGAACAGGAACTCTTTCTGCTTCCTATGAGCAGTGTGTTTTATAATTGTGTCCACTTCTCCTTGTCAACTTGCTGGAGTAACTTTGTAAACAGAGAGCTCTGTAGGCAATCCTACAGCTATGTCTTAAAGTCTGAGGCTTCATGTACATCTGTTAAAACGAAGCTTAATGCAGTTTTGCTTTTTTTTTCCCCGCCAGCATTGTGTCACAAGAAAAGGAGTGAGATTACAGCCTTCAGTACATGCTCCCTGACAAGGCTTTTTCTCCACTTGTAGGTGGTGTTGGTTTTGACATCAACTGTGGTGTTCGCCTGCTGCGGACAAATCTGGATGAAAGTGATGTGCAGCCTGTGAAAGAACAGCTTGCCCAGGCTATGTTTGACCATATTCCTGTTGGTGTCGGCTCCAAAGGCGTCATCCCCATGAATGCCAAGTAAGAGAATGACTCTGTGCACACATCACTAGAGGGGACATCTCTGTTGTTAGTTTTGATGCAAGATTCGTCAGCAGGAGACTTAAGAAAGGAAAAGTAATTCTAAAATGCTTTCCATTCTTTCTGCGTATGTGCTTTACCAGGACTGACATAATCATCAATGCAGTCAGCTGTGTCTTCCCCCATTTAAACCTCTTAAAGTTTCTTGCTGGGTTCTCATCTGACAGAAAACTTCCATGAACATAAAAGTCTCTTTTGAAAGGAATGAGAGATAGGATTATAGATAGAAAATAGGATATTTCCTACCCAGCAAAGAGGAAAAATTGATGATGTATAAAAAGCTAATATATTTGTAGGGCTTGATTTTCATGAAGTATTAAGATGCTGGACGTGTTTGGAGAGCTGGGGGCTGAGCATAACAGAATAATTTAGATAGGATGGGATCTTTTGAGGTAATCTCATCCAACTCCTTGCAGGAAGGATCTAAATCTAAAGACAAGTCTTAAAAAAAAATTGCATCAAGTTGCTCGAGGCCATATCCAGTGGAGTGTTGAGTATATCCAAGGGTAATCATCTTATGTAGGTGTTTGATAATTGTAGGGATTTGGAAGAGGCACTGGAGATGGGTGTGGACTGGTCTCTCCGAGAGGGCTATGCCTGGGCAGAGGACAAGGAGCACTGTGAGGAGTATGGAAGAATGCTACAGGCCGACCCCAACAAAGTCTCTTCAAGGGCAAAGAAAAGGGGCCTGCCTCAGGTAATGTTATGTTTCAGGAAGGCTGTGCATACTCCCAGGGTTCAGATGTAAAGGTTAGAGAGTAGTTCTCTAATTCAGTGTCTTTTCTTGAAACTGTCTAGCATTTCTGGGCAGGGGGTAAGGTGAAATGGTGAGGTCAGGTCTGAATAATTCTAGACAGAACTGCAGCAGAGGAGACTAATACTGGGTGTACCCAAGGTCCTTGGGGCCATTAGGTTTTCATCTGTTAACACTGGGTACTGGAAGTTATATTAGGTGGCATTTCCACATACAGATGCATTTTGTTTTGGAGAGACAGGCAAGTTAGAGTTCAACTTTCGTCAGTGTTTGCTCAGCAAGTTAATAGCAGGGCAAGAAAAGATACAATAATAAATGGAACTAGCTCATAACTGAATCACAGTTTCATTTCTATAGATGGTGTCTCACTGCTCTGCGTGGAATAATTTGAGATGCCTATACTAATGGTACATTTGTAAAGCTTTCTTGTATATTCTTGATATTAATTGATAGTATTATTTGTTATTTGGGGTGGGGCAAAATTACAGCATTTTAATCTCAAAGTAACATTATGTCCCCAGTCTTCACATTTGCGTTACAAATAAGAGATCACCTGTTACAGAGTTGAAAAAATTTGGGTTTGGAAATGGAATATCTTGTTTTAATCTAGTGAAAAGTTTTAAGTACCTAATTAACAAGATGTTGTAACTTCTTTGTGGGGTTATAACCAAGTATAAGACTGTCTGCTTTGTCTGTACAAACTGAAGGTGAAGTCTCAACACTCGATACTCTTCCCATCCAGGCCAAAGTAGGTTGGAAAAAAGTGGCAGCACAGTCTGTATGTAGATCCTGATCTCCTTTTGTTTAATCACAGTCTTGTTCCAACAGCACAGGTAGTTACAAATTTGAACAAAAAGGAAAGCGGTGATGATGCTGTGCTTGAGTTCCTTCCAGTTCACATGGGGATATTTTTTCCCCAGGAAAGCCTTTTCCAAACCCCAAACCTTGCTGTAGCAATGTGCCCTGTCACCTGTTGCCGTAGCTCTCCCCTGTGCTCCCAGAGGCTGCTTTCCCTGCCCTGTCTGATCGGTGTCTTGTGATTGGCAGCTGGGGACCCTGGGAGCTGGAAATCATTATGCCGAGATCCAGGTGGTGGATGAGATTTACAACGAGTATGCTGCCAAGAAAATGGGCATTGACCACAAAGGGCAGGTGTGCGTGATGATCCACAGTGGAAGCAGAGGGCTGGGCCACCAGGTTGCCACAGGTATGGTCTGACTGGTGTAGCTACCTGGAGTGAGGCAAACTCTTCAGCATGGTCTTGTCACTGCCAGCAAACTCCAGCACCAAAGAGCATTTCTTACAGTGCAGTTGATGAGAGCATCCTAAATTGCCTGGTTAGGTGTTATCCGTTTGCAAACAAGTGATAACGTTCTGCCACAGATTTGTTTTTGCATTTGAGAAATAGCCTTGGGCTTGACCATTGGGCAGATGGGTTCAGTTTTAGAATATAAATTACAGACACCCGTGTTAACCTCAAAGATTGCAGCAAAATTAAGAAGTCACTTTGACTCCTGTGTTTATTTCCCAGATGCACTGGTGGCTATGGAAAAAGCTATGAAACGGGACAAAATCATAGTGAATGATCGTCAGTTGGCCTGTGCCAGGATTGCCTCTGCAGAGGGACAGGATTACCTGAAGGGAATGGCAGCTGCTGGCAACTATGCCTGGGTTAACCGCTCTTCCATGACTTTCCTAACACGACAGGTAGGAGCAGAGTTGTCTCTGATGCAAATGTTTTTGCTGCTTCATCCCAGACATAGAGAGCAAAGAGTAGTTGCACTATTTAACTTAATTTCATTTTTATGTTTCTTGAACTGTTTTTTTCTGGAGAGACTTGCACAAAGCTGCAGTCATGACAATCTGTCTAAAACTTCTCAAAATCACTTGATTGTATGTGGCAGAAGTCACTTAAGTGGTGTTTTTGAAAATGCCTTGAGCTGGAAAAAGAGGATACAAGAAAACTGGGGGATTTGTTGCTAAAATTGGGGGGTTTTGTTGCTGAGACCAGATTTCAGAGTTGCACAAATTTGCCTAATTGATATCTGACTTAATTACAACAGGAAGCTGCCAGTGGGCAGAGAAGCAATCTATGCAGTCCAATGCTGTTATTCTCAGCATTGTTGTATTGGGTTTCACTGTGGCTGAATTATGCTGATCTTGTACCTCACATCCTGATTTGCTCCCTTTTTAGGCCTTCGCCAAAGTCTTCAACACAACCCCAGATGACCTTGACATGCACGTTATCTATGATGTGTCTCACAACATTGCCAAAGTGGAACAGCACGTTGTGGATGGAAAGGAGAGGACTCTGCTGGTGCACAGGAAGGGATCAACCAGGGCCTTCCCCCCTCACCATCCTCTTATTGCTGTTGATTATCAAGTAAGTTTAGCTTTGGGAGAAGGAAATAGAGAGTTCTGGATTAATCAGACAATTTTAGGGTCCCTAACAGATACCTAAATGCTGCGAGTTCATTTTGTAAGGTAACAGCACTGGAACCCTGGTGGGATGGCAATATTCAGCCTCTGTGTGTGTTAGATCCTTGGAACACTGAGCTCCTCCGTCTGCTCCACACCCGAAATGGTTGGAAGAACATGAAAGGAAAGAAGTCCTTTATGCCAAGGGCAGGATTCAGTGGTTTGCCTTGTCTGTCTGTTGGACACAAGGCCTTTGATCTACTGGTCTGCATCTTTCAGTGCACTTAGTTTTCTAGAATCCTTGAGGCACCTGAGACAACCAGAGATTCTCTCAAGGACTGTTAATCTGACCTCCTTTTCTGGAGATAGAATTCCTCTCAGACTTTTATTAAGAATGAGTTTTTTCAGCTTTTTCTTACAAATGAATGCTTTGCATCCACAGCTGACTGGACAGCCCGTTTTGATCGGTGGCACAATGGGCACCTGTAGCTATGTCCTCACTGGCACAGAGCAAGGCATGACTGAGACCTTTGGAACTACTTGCCACGGAGCTGTAAGTCCAGAAGTTATTTCTGGGTGGGTTTGGGATGAGACTGTCATCCAGAGAACAAAGTTGTTGGAGGGTCATCCAATGTTTGATTCATCTGTTGGTCATACAAGTAGAGAGGTAGCCTTGCTAGTGGTCCCTGCCCAGAAGAACTGCAAGGTAGAAGTCTTTGTCCCTTGCTGAGTAGTTGTGACTGCTTTTGCTGAAAATCTAGGGGATACTGCTTTCTATAAGGCAGATGTTAGGATGAAGATGTAGAGAATAAGCTCCTTTTACCAAATTCTGATATCTCTGAGCTAATGGGTGGGATTAACTGTGCTTAGGTGGTCTATATAAAACTCCTCAGTAGTTAAAATAAAGTATTTCCTCCCCTGTTATTCATAGTGTGAGAGTCAAGAAGGAAGAGAAGTATCTTCCAGTAAATTCCAACTCCTAAACACTGTTTGATTTGGGTAAAAAGACACTTGCAGACAAGTGTGTTATACAAATGAAACTTCCCTAGCCATCATATCAGAGGGGTGATTTTGCAGGAGCCTGTGACCTGAAGGCAGAATTAATTTCCTGTATTGAGGTTCACTGTGATCTGTGCTCATAATGCAATAATGGGCTTTTTTTATAAGAAAGTTTTGTTTTTCCAAACTGCTACAAAAAAATAGAACTAACAAAACTGTTTGCCTAGGGTCGTGCACTGTCTCGAGCCAAATCTCGACGTAACTTGGACTTCCAGGATGTACTGGACAAGCTGGCTGACATGGGCATTGCCATCCGTGTTGCTTCTCCCAAACTGGTCATGGAAGAAGTGAGTTTGGTACTTCGTTATCTTAGAAGGAAATGAGATCTTGCTTCCTGGCTGAATGACCCTCCCTGGCCTCATTTTTTTGCAGTGCTAAGCAATTGCCAGTACTCTAAGTACGCAGCCAGTGTAATTTTTGATAGAGCTGTCAAATGTTTTGGAAAATGATATGAGGTGTTCTCAACCCTAAAAGCATGCTGAAAGGGGAGATGCCTGATTGACAGGTTTTGGAGAGTATGTTTTTTCCTCTTCTGCCTGGTGGATAGGGATAATTGCTATCTTTGTGCAAGCATCTACAAAAGTAGCTATGTTTTATGGATTTTCTTCTTGAATGATGTTCTCCCTGCTTTAAATTTACCTTACACTGCAGCTTTCATGTAGACTAGTAGCAGCTTGAAAGATCCTCTTTTAAGATTAACTCCGTTATTTGCTCAAGAAGAGAACTCTGAATAGTCAGAAAACTTTGCATATTATGACTTCTAGTTCCTCTGCATTAACATGAGCCTGCCTTTTCTGTTCACAGCCTCACTCATAAAAGTGTTTATCCTTTGGCACTATACTTTTCTGGGTGTTGGTGTTATATGAACATGTTGATCACATTAAAGTCTATTTAAGAGCAGCTTCCTTGTCAGAATAGGGGATAGAGAGGGAAGCTCTAGAGTTAAACCTTGACTACTGTCACTAACGGGCAGTGAAGATAAAACTTAAAGGCTACGTGTAAAGAAGAAGTTGGAGTCACTTCCTACAAGATAATGAGGCTCGACATTCTCACATGCTGGGGCACTGATTATCTGAAAAACTGGATTAAAACAGCTAATGTTTTATCTGAAATATGATGAGAGCTTATTTGGAAAGCTAGGTATCTTACAGATTTCTTAGATACATAAGGTGTACAGATTCTCAATATGTTCACCTACTTCTATACCCTACATTCATTTATATGGTTATTTTTGTGAAGAGTGGATTTCAAAAGCCTACACCTGACTTCCTGTGACTATGGGTTGTTTACAGTTTTGTCTTTTTTTTTGCCCTCCAGGCACCGGAGTCTTACAAGAACGTGACTGATGTGGTTAACACCTGCCACGAAGCTGGCATCAGCAAGAAAGCCATTAAACTGAGACCTATTGCTGTTATAAAAGGCTAGGAGCCAACAACGCACCAATGTCTCCAGGCCTGACACAAAACTGACTAGAATGATCATCTTCCCACACCTCTTGGACTCTGTAGGATGCTCAAATATCACATTCCTGTTCTGGAAACACAACAGCTAAGGATACACCTATTTTTAACCACTCCTAGCCATAATTAATGCCTCTCCTCCTTGTTATATGGCATATGTTATATGTTTCTTGTGAGGACAGGGCAAAGAAGTAAGTCAGTCTTGGTTTTTATATGCAGTCCTTTCTCCATTTCCCTGCTCAGGCAGGACTTCAGACTTGCCCGAGTTGTCACTAAGTGCTGTGCTGCAAGACCACCTCCATCAGGGAAGGTGGTGTATGAACCAGACCTGCTGTCACCACACCTGAGTGCCTGGAGCTTTTTCTGCACATGGAAATACTCTCATAGACAGGGTATTGCACCTGTGGGCAGGGAGAGGCTGTCCTGTTTGCAGGTACCTTTATGCATAGTCTGTACTGTTGCATGTTCTGTGGCAATTGGCTAAGAAATCTGGAACTGGGAGCAGTCTCCTGCTCAGGTTGAGCGGGGCTAGCTGACCTTGGGACAGTCTCACCCCAGCCTCTCCCATTTAACACAGCACCCAGTGGACTTGGCTCAGGACAAGCAGGCATTCCACACTCTTTTGGATAGCTGAGTAGGACTGAGTGTATGTTGCCTTTAGAGGTTTTGTTTGCCTAGTAAAAGTTGCAACTTAACTTAAAGATGTGCTAATCCAACATTCTAAAAAGCTCTAAGCATGTGAAAGTTGGGTTGGGTGATGCTGCTCACTGTGTCCCACAGCTAGGATTTAAGGGAGTCCGATTTCAGGGTCAGGCCCAATGCAATGGGACTTAGAATGTTTCTTTTACATTCATTAACCAAGACTGCAGGGGAGGCTGACCATCCCCACTGGATCATTTTGGGGGATTACAATAAAATGGGAAGATGGACGTGGCAGTGTATCTGTGTCATGTTTATTCTGTGTACTTAAAAGCAGACAACAGACGTTTTAGCCATATACGAGCTTGAAACGCAGTGCTTTTTGTGACTTCAGATGATGGATCTTGCCAAGAATGTGCAGCTGGCAGGACTCCTGCAGGATACAAGGAAGGGCAGTGCAGTGCTGTTTTCCCAGCTCGGCTGTGACAGGAGTGTGATGGCTGTGACTTGTCCTTGCCGGCTGAGCCCACTTGGCCGGACGGGGACCGCGCCTGCCTGCAAGGCTGGGTGCCGGCACAAGAGGGCGGCTGCAGGGAAACAACACCCCGAGCACGAGTGGAGCCCTGCCAAGGGCTTGTGTAAGGGGAGCAGGTAGTGATTGATGGGCTGCAGTGCCCTTTGATGAAACATCCCTTTAAGTGCAGGATCTTAGAAGGCATAATGGTATTTCACTGTCGTAATCACTTTGTTCCTACACCCGGGGTTTCTTAGGTTCAAATGTTGTGTTTGTGCAGGTTCGGAAGCAGCACCTACATACTTACAGGCACTGCTGTGAGTTCCTGTGAGTCTGAACCTACAGCTTTTTGTTTTCCTCTCCTTTCTTCAGTGGAGCAGCTCCAGATTGCCATTTCAGAGGTCTGAGACACACTTGCTGAATTTAAAACAAAAATCCTTTCACCTAGAAATGTGAATTACCCTCCAGTGACTGAAAGAAAAATTGGTCTTAAATCTGCAGAAGTCTGTGTTCCTTGCAGAAGATTCTGTCTGTAAATACTTCAGCTTATTTGATGTGGAATGTAAGGGAACCTTTAAAAAATTCACATTTAAAAATAAGCATTTCACAAACACAGTTCTCCGTTCAACTTCTACTTACCCTTACCATTAAGGGACAAATTTAAGTTTTTTACAAGCAGAAATCATGATTACCGTGGAGGTGCTGTCATATGGATGGGATGTATGCCTTAAGTCCTCTGATCATCAGTGTTTATGCATTCACATTCAAGACTGCAAGAAGAGCTGTCAATTTTGATTTCCTGTTACAAAGCTACTATTAGTATGGGTTATATGTTGTGCTGATTGAAGTCAACTGCTGGTTTCCTAACCACCTAAAAAAGTAAGGAAAAATGTAGGATGTCTCCCAGTTTTTGATTTTTTTTTTCCAATCCATGTCTGTCTTTTTTCTGCAAATAGGGTTGTCCACCAACTTTTTTTATTCTGCATTTTAAAAACTATATTATAAGAAGTGTTAGGTAAAGAAGGCATGCTGAAATACAGGTGGATCTGCAGGAGCACTTTGGCGATGCCAAAGAACCAGTGTGATTATTGAACCATCTCTGCTTCCATGGAAGATTACTGAGAACCCTGAAATACTTGTTCATCATGAACTTTCCTCCCCAAAAGACTGAAAAAGCCTTGGGGAATGAGTGTTAGGGCCTTTTTTTCCTTGAGATACCACAGTCAGGAGAGGTGGTCTACATCTACCCTTGGGGCTGCTGCACACTTCTGTCCAGCCAGAAGCACTCACCTGTTCCCTGCCCAAGTTCAGTAGATTCACGGGTTTGCTGGCTTGCAGCAGGTTTGCTGGCTTGCAGCAGGTCTGTTGGCTTGCACAGGGTGTCTGCATTAAGTCTGCACCGCAGGCTCTGGTTGCCTTTTGGTGACTCTTTCAGAGTTGCACCTCGGACTGCACCCCTAGCTGGGCGTGCTGTTTGTGGGGGGCATTGCCAGGTGGAAGGGGCAGCACCCAGCCCCGGGGCTGTGTGAGACCCTGGGGAATGGGTTCCTCCCAGCAGTGCTGCAAATGGACCATCTGTGTTTCATTTGTTGTAACATGGCAAAGCTGGGGTGCAGTTGATGGCCTCCCTTGACTTGGTCACACTTTGTGTTCTCCAGGTGCCTAACTCCCCTAATTCAGTCTCTCCCAAGGGAAACCAGGCCTCAGCAAGGTAAGCTGCTGTGGTATATTTGCACCATACTGCACACCTCACAGGTTGGGAGTCTGGTGTCATGTTTGTCACCATCCTAAGTCTCTTGGGATTTCTGTTCCCTCTTTGCTGACTTTCCTCTCCCTGCTTTAAATACATCTCTGCACACACTGCTTCCTCCTACGCTGGTGGTCTGGCCCAGGAGGAACAAGTGATCTCTGACACATCTCTGGCACAGGCACCCCCACTCTGTCCTCCACTCTCCTTTGTTCCTCTCAAACATAAACACACTTAACTGGCCTCTTCTCCTCTCCCTCCACCGCCCCAGCCTTCAAAGTGATCAGATGGAGCAATATCCCTCCTGCAGCGTGTGCCAGCACGCTCCCTGCTTGCAGGAAAGCGTCAGGGAAGCAGCAGGCCCTGCCTCTACCTGGCATTTGCTTTGCTCTCTTGAGCCCTGTCCTAGCCCGAGGGGTTTTGATCACCAGCACTTGTGGTTTTCTGTCTGGAAAGGTGGCAGTGGTAGGTGTACAGTGGAAAAGCAGGAGCTCTGTAGCCTCCAGCCAGGGAGATACTGGGTACAGCTGCTTTGTCCCCCACACCATGGGATAAACTTTCTGACACTCACAAACAGCAATAATTATGTGGTTTCTGGTGGGGTTTTTGTTTGCAATGTGTAGCAGGAGGGTGGGGATCAAGCTGAGAGATGTGTGAAGTGGAAGAGCACAGGGTACAGAAATGCCTCTGGGTCTCCCATGGCAGCTTGGTCTCCTCAGGCAACCAACCATCCCCAGCCTGAGCTGCTGCTGCTGGGGTTCATAGTGCTGAGCACTATCTTGCTGCACCCTTGTTCCCAAACCCCGGGAGACTGCTTTGGGTCATGTTGAATATATAAAGAAACCAAAATAATCACTAGTCTGAATTGCAGAGATTATGACCAGGAAAGGGAAATGGAATCATCTGCCAGCACTTAATTTAACATTTACTAGCTTAGTAAAAGACACACAGGGGCTGGGCTGCCCTCACATGCTGAGGTGTTTGAGTCAGCCTTGTATTGGAGCCTATTCCAAGAAATCACCTGGTTACCTAGCTCTCAGCTCTTAAGAACTGTAACCTCTTTGTGCTCTTAATCTTTAAAAAAACCAAACCGAAATCTTGGTTGTTTTATTTTTGACTAACACTTGTTATTGTGGTGCTTTAAATTTGTCTAATTCACAGACAAGTTATCAACCTTTAAAACCATAGATAGGCTTCTGAGTTCCTCCACTGTTTTCCTGCCAAATGTTTAACCGCTTCTTGGATGAGGACTAAAAAGGAATCATCATAAATTATTCTTTCCCTCAAAGGTATTTAAGCTGTAGCTGTGGCTAAAGGGATTTTCTCCATCTTTCATAGGAGTGTTTTTGTCAGGCAGATACATAAAGGGCCCTAACAAGCACTTTCTCCTCCATTTTGAGTATTTTGAGTATCTGTATATTTTGAATCTAGCCCAGAAAGGACTTTGTCCATCTTCCTGACACAGGCTATGCATGTCTGCAGGGCTGGAGCCTTTTCATGGTGGAAGAACCAAGCCCTGCAGAGGAGGAGAAAACTCTCCATCCAGGGAGCCCCCTTTGGCCAGCCCACCCCACCGCCCGTGGGGCTGTGCTGGCGGGAGGGTGCCCATGGGTGCAGGCAGCACTGGGTGCTCTCCTACCCCAGCAGCCCCAGTGGGCACCTCCATGACACAGAATCCCTCCCCAGGGAAGGGATTTCAGGGGTATCATGGGGTAGCTGTCAGGCCTCAGAGCAGGGAGGGAGAACGCTGCTCACAGGCGTGGTGTGCCAGGAGCTATGCACTGCTCCTGTCCCCCACCTCAGTGCCAGGGCTGTGGGGTGACCTAGGCAAGGCCTTCACAAATCCCATTAGTTCAGGAGAGGTGCAGGCTGCTGGCTGCTCTGCCAGACCCCACGAGCTCTTCCATTAATGGGCAGTGCATGAGGCAGAAATTTTACCTTGATAGAGAAACACAAAGCCTTGCTTGTGCCAATAGTCCCTTTCTTGTCTCTCAGGCAGAAATTCCAACAATCTGATGATTATCAATAGCAGCAGAGAGCACCATTGCTGTCTCCTTTCCCCCTGCTTCTCTGGAGGAAAGTGAATCCTCTATCACAGACTGGTCCTGGAAAGAAAAGTTCAGCTTAAGGCTCAGAGATTTGAGTCAATCGTGGACTTTTCCAGCCTGTACCAAGTCACTTCATCTTCCTATGCCTTGGTGCCCTATTTGCAAATAATAATAGAATTAAAAAATAGGAATAAAAATCACTTTCTTTAATCTCACTTTTTATTGGTCTTTCCTATTTAAGCACAAATCTGTGATTCAGGGACCAGATCCTTCTGCTCCTCTGAGTGCTGCTGATTGTAGTGGTACCCCTCTGTGGAGCATGGCTGAAGATGTGCCATGCTCAGTGCATGCTCTCTTCTCCTGAGGCTTCAGTGCTGCTGGAGGGATGGGTTCATTCCTGTCACAGTCCAAACTGGAAGTAGGAGAGAGAATGTAAGATGTTCAGAGTTTTAACTAGTCACTGCAAAATTCAGAATTTTTCATAGACTTCTGGTTAGAACACAGAGCGTCTGAGCCAGACCTTCATCTTGACTTCAGTGTTAGTGAGTGCCTAAATTCCTCTGTGCCCATGTGAAATGCTGAACATGCCACCTTGCTTTTGCATCTTTGTGTGCCAGGGGACAGAAGCTGAGAGAGCATTGGGTTGCTCTCTCAGGGTGGACCAAGGAAAGGGATGGTGTTAGACTGATGCTTTCAGCCAGGAAACATTCAGCAGTGCATGTCAGTACAGGGGGTTTCATTCCATTTTATTTCACACTAAAGAACTTTGAAAATCTGAAGATCAAACCAAAATACTGCACGTCATGGAAGAAAACATTTAAGGGAGGCCTTTGGTTCCAATGGGAAAACAAAACCAAACAAAACCCGGATGGATCAACTGTAAATAATTTTGTTCTTCAGCTACTCATGTTTGCCATGGGAACAAACCCTTAGTGTTGTGACATAAGAAGTGAAGAGGCCCCAGCCCTGAGTCAGTGCCAGAGTCCATCTCCCAAGCACACAGGACCCCTCATGACAGTGTCCCCTCTGCTCTGCCTTTGCCACCTGCATCTGCCAGCCTCCATGGCACCACCAGGTATGAAAGGCTGGATTCACTTTGGTTTGTGTTCAACCCACCTTTCAGATCACCTGGTGGACCCATCTCCCCCCTCCCCATCTTTGGTGACTCAGCCAAAGAATTTTAATCTCCATGATTTCTCTGTAGTTGTAAAATATAATACCGATGGAGTTGGGCTTTTTTATCCTGAAGCCATGAAACTGTTGTCAGGAGAAACTGATACATGCTAGTGAGGGGAACAAAGTGCTGCTGGGGAGGATTTGACTCAAGACAGCACTTCAAATGGAAATTTCCCTGTTTGAAGTGGATACATCCCTCATTCCTACACCTTTCATTTCTGTTAGGCTGTGGGAGCGAGGGCTCAGAGGGTCTGTTCACAGGAGGGCCAGCTCCTGCTCTGGCTCTTGTCTGCAGAAGGTTCCCATCACCTGGCTGTGGGTGTCCTCCCTGCTCATGGCAGCCCTGGGGAAATGGGTTTTGGGATGAAGGGGCTCCTGCAGCCCAGCTCAGGAAGCGCCTCAGCCACTGCCCTGCTGCCCCAGGGCTGCAAGCTGGGAGCTCTCCACACCTGACCAGCGCAGGGCATGTAAACACTGAGCCTATCCCAGGCACTTCAGAGCAAATCACAGGGTCTTCCCCTTCCTTCAACACATCTGAAGCCCAAAGGAAATAGATCAAACACGTGAATTTCAACTGAGATTAATTATACATTTGCAACTAGAGGGGGAAGGGAAAAAAAAGCCATTAAGGTTTGTCTGCATTAACTACGCCTGTGGGGGTGTTTCTTTGTCTTTGCATGTGATGATACTCCACAAGATACCAGGTCTGGTTCCACCAGAGTCTGGAAAAGCCTTAGAGGCTTCAGGAGACTCTATGTGAAATGTGTTTCAGCAGGAGGCAGACAAGGAGAAGGGAAGTGTCGGCACTGCCTCCTCAGAGCACTGGAGGAGCCTTTGTTGAGTGGCTGGAGGCTACTTCTCAGCTCCCTGAGTTCAAACAAGTGTAATTATCAGTTGGATAGGGTTCAGGACACCAAGGGAGCTGCCAGATCTTTCATGAAGAGGTGAGTTTGTTCCACCAAATCTAGGATTTAAAAAAAATCAGGAAAGAGGGATATAATTTAACCATATAAGTGTTGTCTTACATCCATAATGTACCAGGTGGAATATACTCCTATCTGGTAGCCTGGTTTATACACCCTTTCCCTTTGGAGCATTTGTATTGTAATATTCTTATCTAAAACCTGGCTGATATGAAGAGGCATTGGAAATTCACTATAAAGCCTATTCTTCAAAGAGCTGCATCCCAATGAGTCTCATTAAAAATCAGCAAATTATCTTCTAGAAATCTCAACAACTCTTCAAACCTTTTGAACTTTTTTTACTCTGCCCTACAAACTGCCTTTTCTGAAACCTCTCCAAGTAAATTTTAAATAAGTCCAATGAGTTTCCATTCACACATTTCATAGTGTGGAAGCCTTAAACCTTCAGATATGTTAAGTCACTTTCCTAATTGTTGCAATGAAGTCACTGTCAATATTTGAGCATACACTTGTGACCTTTGTTCTCAGTATTAAAAGTTAGGGCTAGCTGAAAAAAGGGGATGTTTGCAGAAAATAAAAATAAAACAAAAACTGCCTCTATTTTGTGGTCATGGCTCAATACAAATATATTTTTTACATGATTTCCACTTATATTCTTCCAAGCTGAAAACTGCCTCATTTACAGATTGACAGAATAAAATTTTTCTTATCCATAAAACTTAACCTCAGGTATAAAATAAAACACATCATGCTGATGATTCCTGGACATGGTTTGCTGCTGCCACTGTCACACCTGGGTCACAGGTTATACCAAGGACACCTGCCCCACACTCCAAGCCTGCTCTCCAGACCCTGGTGCCTGCTGCTGCAGCTGCTCTGTGGCATTTGCCCCACACGTATCTGTGCCTACACCTGCATGCCAGGCTTCATTGCTGCACTCTTACTTCATCTCTTGCAATCAAGAACAATGTGGGAAACTCACCAGTGGCTTTCTCAGAGATGCTCTTCTTACCCCCTGCTTCAGCCACTGAAGGTCTGGCCAGAGACCCCACCAGACTTTGTTATTGGGGAAAAAAAATAATCCTGAGACTGTAAATGTGCCCGTTAAGCCAATGACCTCAGTGAAATTCCAGTAAAGTTTGCAGAAACTAACAAATGCTCAAATAGGTTTTGACAAAAGTAAATTTAATAATGTTTAAATGCAACATGTTTTTTAATCACAGAGCAAATTAATTTCATTCACCTCTGAAGGCACTGACCACTTGTACTGCAGAGCAATTCAGCTATTTCGTGGTGGAGGCATTGCTGCTGTTTTGTCTTTTCAAAGCAAGCTCCCCCAACACATGCAGCTTCAACTCAGCACCCTCATGAAACTTGCTTTTAGTAAAAATCAAACCAGCTGGTGACTGAATGGGCTTCTCAGACAGGATAATATAAACACCACTTAATAACCTTTTGCTTTATGGGCTTGTAAATGGAAATGGAAATTTTAAAGCTTTCATAGTGCTGCAAAATGCAAAGCTACGGAGCACGCTGCACATAAACAGAGGCAAATTCCTTGCATTTGTACTGCTTGTCATCCTGACAGCTTTGATCTGTCCTAACAGGGCCCTCGGGATCTGCACCACCACTTGCAACTGGGCATTGCCCCTGCAAACCAGGGCTGCGGCATCACCCGGGCATGGTGGGAGCAAACTGCTGGGGCTGGGGGGCTGAAGGAGGCAAGAGGGAACAGGGCAGAGCTTTCATGGCTTTTTGCCTGGCTTCAGCAGTGCGCTGCATTAGTCAGCAGTGGAATGCTCGTGGCAAGGAGGATGCTAGTGGCATCGTTGTCATGACAGCCTGGAAGAGAGATTTATTTGTCCCCACCACCCTCACTGTAACTGTAACTGTAACGGAACGGAACGGAACGGAACGGAACGGAACGGAACGGAACAGAACAGAATAGAATAGAATAGAATAGAATGGAATAGAATGGAATAGAATGGAATAGAATGGAATAGAATGGAATAGAATAGAATAGAATAGAATAGAATAGAATAGAATAGAATAGAATAGAATAGAATAGAATAGAATAGAATAGAATAGAATAGAATAGAATAGAATAGAATAGAATAGAATAGAATAGAATAGAATAGCTGCAGCTGCCAGCTCTGCAATACCAGAACTGAGTAACTTGCAAGGGGAGGTTTATCTACAAGCACAGGGGCCCTGACTGCTTACACACACACAGGGGACAAGAAACCCATGCAACCAGCTCCTGGTAAAGCATTACAGGGGCAGTCTGATGATGTTTTCCAGTGGGGCAGGATCTACTGGTGTTCCCAACACAGAGGCAAGAGGTGGGCCATGCTGTTGTTGAAACAGAGGCAAAGCCCAGGGCTGAGGTAATCTGGGTTTCTCACTTGGCTCCTGACAGCAGGTGGGCTGAGTACTGCAATCTTCCCCTCGCTCCCCAGATAGAGCACATCCTGCTCACAACAGCTCAGCACTTTGATAAAAAATACACTTAGAGGTATTTTGCAATGATGAACAGGAAAAGGTGATCAAGAAGTGATGATAGGTAAATAAATATGGTGTGTCTGAGGTGCAGGAGAATATATTAAGGTGAGGGCGTGGTTTGGTTTTATTTTCCCAGAATTAATCCTCCCCAAAGCTGTCATATCTGATTTGTTCCTGTTTCCCTTGTTTCAGCTGATATGGTATCAGTCAGTGTGCTGCACCTCAAAACCACTTTCTTGTCTCCCTCCCCTCTTCCATGCTTCTGCCTTTTCCCATGCACAAACACCACAACACACACTCCTGTGTTTGTACCTCTGGCTTATTTCATGTATACATGACACAGTTTATTATCAGTTTCATTGGTGAAGCCCCAGTGTGCTTTAACGCCTCTGGGTGTGGAGATGCACACATCACCTCTGCATGAGTGATCCCTTGGGATAATGTGTCTGCAGCTGAGCCTGGAACTTCTTCAGTGCTTTTTACATTTAAAAAGCTACATCAGAGAGCAGCCTTGCACAACAAAATGCTGCAGTAAAATGCATACATGAAAAGATGTGAAAATTCCATTTATTTGTAACTCCTTTTTCTCTGTGATCTCAATGCAGGTGGAAGACGCTGGTTAGGATTCAGGGCTGACTGACATCTTATAGCCCTGGAACACAAAAATCTGTTGTGTATGCCCAGAACCACACCACATCAAAACAAAATCATGGAGACAAACAAGCTGCTTTGTGAGCAGCACAGTAAATGCAGCTTGGCTCAGCTCCGTGCTGTATAACTCCACGGCTTCACTGCCCACTACCTTCCTCACACTTTCAACTTTTCAGCCTCCCACAGACCATTTGTGTAGCTTTCCCCTCCCCCCCAAAAAAAACCCCAAAAACCCACCTTAAAAATACTTATTTTTTCTAACTAGCCCCGGGTGAACAGGCAAGAGGTGACACAGAGCACATGTGCCTGCTCACAGCTGGCTGGTGCCCCTGGGCTGGCTGACCATCACGTGGGGCAGTGACAGCTTTTCCCTCTCTAAGGACTCTACATTGGTACATTTTTCCACTCTGGTGCCACCAGTACTCGTGGACCCTGTAGGAATTTTATGTCTTTGACACCTCAATCTCCAGTCATATCAAAAGTGAGCTGAGGGTGTCTCCAAAATTGTCAAGGGGGTCTTCACTCCTCTAACTTGTTCTCTCAGCAAGCAAAGGCAACTTGGAGAACTTTTCCACTGCTCTGTTAGTGGATCTAGTCACAATATGGTAGAAAGGAATTGTATAAAAATCATGTGTGAAGTATACAAGTGAGCCTTTATAGTGGATTTTTACTTACAAGCACACCCTCAGGGTGATGGGGAATGCTGTTCCTCTTGAGTTTTCAGAGCTTCCAGGTGTGTATCAGGACAGCCTCAGGGAAGATCTGGGTGCAGCCGCAGTCTTGCCATTCTGCTGCTCCCCATTTGCCTAGAATAAATTTATTTCTTCTCTGTAGCCATCTCTCTATATTCTGAGGGTTACTAGTGAGAAGCACATGCTGAAGTTGTATTTGTTTAGACTGTTTTGGAAAGGCTTAGTAAGGCCTTACTCAGCTATTGCACTTAGCTTACTTCAGCAGGGCTCTCCTGTTGGTACCTCTTCAGAGTCTCTCTTCAAAATGTTTTGGATCTTGTTTTGACTCCTGCCTAAGTATGCTGGAGACAAATGTTTTCAAAGATACTCTGTGTCTGTATGGGTGTGTGTGGCCATTCCCTACTCATTTATTCCAGTGACATAAATTGGCCCTGATTGCTTTACTGCCTGAACATGACTCTTCTACAGTGCCTTCTGGTTTTCTTTGGCCACATTATTGACACTGGGTAATATAACATGAAAGGATTGTGAATGGGCTTTTACAAAGATATCAGCTAAATAGTTATTAGAGGATTAAAAGCAATCCCACGGCCGGGATAACACATCTTTAAAATGTTGATAATATCAAGAAGCAAATGGATTTGTAATTTAATGGCAGCAGAGGGAAGACTTCAGATGTCAGTTTTTTCCAGATTTGAGAGAAAGATTAAAGTGTCTGCTTTTGGTGTGCAAGGGTTGGATACAGCTGTAGCATGGTTGCCTATAGATAGCAGCATTCACCTTTGTTGTAAATAGTAATTGTCCCATGTGGAGAGAATTCTTCAGGTCAACATTTTTATTAAAACTTTAATTTTCATGGTGACAAGTTGGATCATTGTCTGCTTTAAAACTCTGATAATGATACCCTTTAGAAGCTTTGCAAATCCCTTTGGCTAGACAGAAACAGCTTAATAAAGCTTTTAAAATGTGGCATTCACTTTAAACCTTTGCTGATGCCTGGACAAAAGCACCAATCCATATTTAGGAAATCTTGTTTTCTACTTGCTTGTGCTAAAATTGTGCAAGAGGTTTGCGTAACAACAGGAGCTGTGAGAAATAAAAATGTACAACATTCCTCAAGAGAGGGGTTCAAT
Organism: Prinia subflava; assembly: GCF_021018805.1. Lineage (NCBI taxonomy): Eukaryota > Metazoa > Chordata > Aves > Passeriformes > Cisticolidae > Prinia > Prinia subflava. The sequence continues at coordinate 19,651,348 of NC_086250.1, read as the reverse complement.
GTGTGATAGATTTTTCCCACAGAAAGAATTTCCTTCTCATCCAGATTTTTTTTTAAATAAAATTAAATTAAAATACATGTGGCATTCTGGTTTTTGCATCTTCAGCATTGAGGTTGGATTGTGAGGTATTTTAAGGACATCTCCAGAGCTGTTAAAGATGTATAGTCTAAAAAAACGTAGCTAGACAGCCTAAAGCAGTGATGGCCAAGCACAGGCCCAGGGTGGGGCCACTCCATTAGATGGGAACACTGAGGAACATTCCACATGAAAGATGAAAAGGGGCAGAGTCACAGCCCAGTCCCCTTCTCCAGCCAGCTGCTCACGGAGAAGGTGGCACAGTGCACCATCTCTCTGAGGTTTAGGAATCAAGGATTGAGCCTCATGGATATTTATCTGTCAGGGTCAGACTTCTTGATAGAAGTGGCCTGTGGCCTTATCTGGCATGTCCTGCCCAGGAAGTAATGGTCACTGGCAATTTTTTATTTTTAATGGTTTGGTTTGATACAGCTATTTATTGTCATTATATCATGAAGATGCTTTTCATCTTCCGAGTGCTGTCCACAGGAGTATGTCTCACAGAATTTGCCTCTGGTACTCTGAGGGAGTGTGTTTTTTATAGATAACAAAGATTTCATCTCTGTTTTGAGGGAGAAATGCAGTTCAGGCTTACTTGCAGAATTACCAGCAGCAATACCACATTTCCAGAAATCTCAAAACTCAGTCAAAGGGAAAGAAAGGTTGGATCTCTTGCCAGAGAAACATGAAGGAAACAAGAAAAGCCAAGAAACAATGGAACACAATCAGACATTTGGACCTCTACTTCTTTGTCCTCTCCTTTCTTGGGTAAGAAATACAAACACTGCACAGGCAGAAACGAGTGCATTGGCTCTGGATCTGAACTGTCCAGGCAACTAAAGCTCAATTTTTGAGTCTGGCAAACAGCCTCTGCAAAAGTAACAGCCCTCAGAGAAACAAAATAATCATTGGAAAATGGAGCTATCTCCCATGTAAACGGTAAAGAACAAGACCTGTGACTGCCATGGACACAAGAGCTAAAAATATACAAATGTTGAGAAGAGGCTTCTAGAAAGCAGCCGAGTATTTTTATACCAAGTAATTTTTATTAGATGCCCAAAACACAAAGCTGTTCTTTATCTAAATTTTAAAATCTAGATTAGAAAGTCAGTTTTATAGGTGGCAGTTCATATTTACTTCCTTTCCATTTTCTTTATTTTTTCCTGAAAAGTTACTACTCCTGCAATCAGAGAACTCCTGTTTGTTATCAATTAAGAGTGAAAAAAGACACAGGCAGGATTAATCACATTTTTTATTTGAAGGAAATTTATGGACACATTTTGAGGTATTTGATCAGTATTTGTTCTTATTTATACATGAGTATTTTTTCAGATGTTTAGTCATGACATAAAGGAAAGAAAAAAAGATACAAAACCATTTCATCAACACAAGGCCAAAGAAGCAAAAGTTTGAAAGGTGTGTGGAAAGTAGATGGGTAAGAAGTTTACCCCATATTCAGAATGGGATTTAAGCCTTGGAGAAAGGCAGATTTTAAAACAAATTGGAAAGAAATTATAATTTTAATATAATTTGGATTCAATCCAAATTAAAGGTATTCCATAGATTCTGAGGTATTAATTTGAAAAGCTGTGTCCTTTGAAAAAGTAATGCAATACTCTAAACAAAAGAAGAAATACCTACATTTTCATGCAGATGTAAACCACTATATTCAACATTTCCCCTTCTGTACACACCAGTGTCTAACCACTACAGTTATATTTCTAAGCATATAATTTCTGACCTGCCAAAGCCACAATCAAGACTATTTTATCCATGAACTCATATTTCAGAAAAGTAGGGAAAAGGCTTTCATTTTTCCAGTATCTTGACTGAAGCTTTGCTTTTGAAGGCACAGTTTTACAGAGTTCTGTTTCCCTCTTCCTAGCATTGATTGGAATGAGTGTCCAGCTTTATTTTCCTGAAAATTATCCTTAGAATAATCACAAAATAGCCAGTGTACAGTGTATGAGCTGATTCTTTCACTTTAGAAGATGCTTTAAAAGAAATTAATTTCCAAATGTAGCCTTGTTTTTATTCAAAAAATTGTTATTTCAGAAATAGAAATATTTCTGTGAGTTTTCTGAAATATTTAGGGAAAGATATTTTATCTAAATCTTACCTTCCCCACTCCAAGTGTTTGCAGTGCAGTGCATCTCAGGATAGCAGTTGAGAAAAACAGACAGTAATACTCACTGGACAAAGCAGGATAAAGGGGAGGGGAATTTCCTGAAATGGATTTATCTGGTTTTACTTTCTCCAGTGAAAGGCAAAAAAAATAGAACAGAACAAAAGCTGAATGCAAAGTAGAATGCAAATGTTGCTCCAGTTTAGCAGTCCAAAGGAAGCTTAGTAACACACAGCTGAAGCAGCCTGAAAGATATCTGTTTGTTTACAAATCACATTTAAGTTTTATACAGCAAACATTTAAAGTCCTTTGAAAGAGTGAAAATACCTTTTTTTTTGCCTTCCCTATCTGCTTTTCCTTTCCCCAATATTAATTTTCATCTGTAGAAAATTTCCCAGGGTTTGAAATAGTTTTTCAGCCAGACTCGAAGTTTTGTGTTTCCAGAGAGGAGACCTAGCTGCCCGTCTCCTCAAATTCACTGTAGGGGGATGATGCTGAAGACGTTTTGGACTCTCCATCGCTGTTGCACTCCCGCAGGGAAGCCGGACTGGGAGTTCCTGGGCACTCCTTGGCAGAGAGCGTTTCCTTGCTGGTAGAGCCCAAGGGATGGCAGTCCAGCAAGCTCTGCAGGTATTTGATGTAGCTTATTGCAGCTCTCAGGGTCTCCACTTTGCTGAGGCGCTTGTCAGCGAATTCTTTGGGCAGGTGCTCCCGCAGGCGCGTGTAGCCCTCGTTCACGCAGCGCACCCGCTGCCTCTCCCGCTCGTTCCTCTTCCGAACGAAGGCAGGCTCGAAGGAATAGTCATAGATGCCCATGTAGCCAGGAAATGGGATGTAGGAGATGCGACCTGTGTGCCCACTATAGGCTTGCTCCCAGTAAGATGGGTTCAGGTGGAAGGGAACCCCAAAGGGCTCTCTCAGGGGTACCCCATGGGGGTGCATGTGGCTGTTAGCCAGGGACACAGCTCCTGGAAATGCAATCCTCTTCAACAGTCTATCATCATCTTTAGTGCTGTCCATGCTTCTCTTTTTCTTCACCAGTGGAGTGTTAGTTCCTGAATTTGGCTTCCAATGTATTAATCCAACATTTGTATAGGTACCCTGCCCCACAGTCTGCAGTTTCCTCCTGTGGTGTATAAAAACTCAGATCTCAAAGCAAGGCTAACAATTCATGAGGTCCACACCGTGCCTGGAAAGCCTTGTTGTTTTCATAGTGTAGGATGCCAGTTAATGCACAGACAGGTTTTGAGGACCATCACTCCACAATTTAAGCCCTTCTTTTCCTGTGATCTTCATATTTCAAAAGAGAATAAGAGGGTTCCTGTGTATTCCTTTCCTCTCCACTTGAAATTATGACCATAAGAGTTAATGCCAAACATAAATAATCTTCCAGGCTCTAAACACTTCTCATGTATTGTAATCCATGATATCATTTGATATAATTGTCTCCAAAAGATGGGTAATTTGCAAAGTTTACAGGGATCTTCAAAGTTTTGGCAGAACTCCTCACTTCCAGAGAAGGATCTTCTGTCATCTAAAAACTACCCAAAGGCTTTTCACAATGAAATCCAAAAGACAACTTCAAGCTTTGTTGTTTCGGCTGCTCTGGTCTAACTGAACCAGCTCACAAGCAGTTTGCAAAACTTATATGGCATATCTGTAGCTTTCTGGGGAAGCTGAGACATCTTCAAAGGAAAGAGTGCTCTCTTGTGGTTGCAAGTCTTGTCAGATCAAGAATGTACTACGTGCAAGCATAAGAGAAAAACTGCCTTCTTTGCCCTAAGAGATGTTTTTTCAAGAAGTGTGAGTTTCACAAATGAAACATGAGCGTTTTGGCATTTTCAAACAGTTTGCAATGATTTGTGTATTTCTGTTCATTGTAGGAATGTTCTGGTCATCCTTTTGGAGAAATTGCCGCACATAAACAAACACAAAGGTGATGCCCTGATAGCCCCATGTGTAGCTATTATCAGATGTTTACATGGATATTGGCTTACCTGATGGACCCCACACATTGCTTTAATGGGAGAGTTGAAAGTCCCTCTTGACCATGCCCCACGTCTGTGCTGTCTCCTCCAGTTTGCCTGCAGCTTGCCAAAGCAAAGAGGTGGACAAAAGACAAGGACTTTTTGCAGTATAAAGTCCTAATGTCCTTGTCTGTGCCTTTCTTCTGAGACACCCTGCTGTGCTAGGATCTTCCTCTGCAGCAACTCGGCCATTTTTGACTTTTCCCATATTGTTGTTCAAGAGCTCCGTAGTGACAGTTTTTTGTTGAAAGCACATTTTCACAGTCAACTGAATCTCCTTTTTGGTCATCATCAGAATATTTGGTCTGGGAGAGCTGTGGGAAGGGACAGACATGAAAAGGTACAGGTATGTAGGCTCTATTAAAATTGTTCTTTTGTTCAAAGTAAAAGTTTCCGCCCTGTTCAGTGTTTCATGCAAAACTGCCTCAGAAGTATCAGTAACTGAAACATTCTCCACTCTGAGAAACACATCTATGCCTCTTCTGAGTTAGAAACTAGCAGCAATGATGTGAGTAGCATTTTCAAGTCCCTTTGTGTCTCTGCTGGCCTATTCTGCAGCTTCAAAAAAAGTGGTAATCTTCAAAGTACAATGAACATACAGGCAGACCATTCCAGACAGACATGAGTGAGAACAGCCCTGGACTCTGGTTTATGTCAGGGGTACAATCAGCACCAAAATGGCTCAAAAGCCTGAGGAAAATTACTGGGGAATACCCTATGGCATGTACAGCTCATTTCAGATCAAATAAATTAGAATCTTTCTGCCTTTTAAAAAAATAATTGGAAACAGTTGATCAGGGTGGACTTTTCAATATTACTCGCACTCTAAACTTCATTGTCCAGAAATGTTTTCAGAAATGAATGCTTAAAGGAAAAGAGCTCCTTTGCTATAGCACCAGGCTAGGCCGGGACTTCTAGTTTTCTTAAAACAAAGAGGATGTTGACCTCTAACCAGATACCTGAAGCAGGCAAAGGGCATTTGATCTGTGTTATTATTAGATTTAAAACACTGCTCTCTGGCAGTATTCCTGTAAGGAAATGGAAGCATGCCTCTTGAGGGGCTCAGCTGCCAGATCATTTCACAGCTCTCCATGACCCTGCCAGCAGCCTGGCCATGTTCAAAAGGCAGGGTTACCTTTCAGTTCTGTCATGCAAATGCACTGTGCGCTGCTACCAGACCTCTTTTCTGTGTTTACTGTAAATGCAGGCCACCAGCACTTCCCAGAGTTGTCAGAATTGCACCTGTGCTAAAGACCTCTTCTGACAGAAAAATCTACATTGCTAATCCTTTAGAGAAATACATGAAGAAAAATTACAGGTAAATGTTAATTGTTGACCTGAATTATTGAAGGTGATCTCATATCAAATAGACTCTGAAGTCTGAATTTGTTTGTGTGCAAAAGAAATAAGAAAATATGCCACAGGCTTTTGATGAATGTGGTATCTTGTTGACAATCTGATGTCACTTGCTCGGAAAGGGATTTGCCCCTGGGCAGAGAGCCAGAGCAAGGCCAACACATCTTACATCCCACTGCAGGTCCTTGTTGAGAGCGTGTGCAGGATTAAAGCAATTTACCCTTCCTGTACTGACTTCTGCACAAAGTCTCAACATGTCTGCACATGCAGACAGTGAAAGTAGCAGGACTGGACCACCAAAGGGAATGGCTAATACACATTCTTTTCAATTTTAAGAGTAGATTAAGACTACATGAATAATGCTCCTCTTTTAAGATAAGCCTTTGATCTTCTTTCTTACACTGTTTCTCCAAATAAGTCCTCTTCACACCTTTGTCTGGATGAAGCTTTGACTCCACAATGCAGTATCTGCCATGCTGATACAAAGATGGCCTGGTTTGCCTTTCAGACAGTAAAAATCAGGTGTTCACTGCTCTGCAATGGCAGAGCTCATGTTCTTTATATACATAGAGTATGTTTATCTTTTGCTTAGATTTTTGGTTTTGGCTTCATTGCTGTTTTGTTTTGTTTTGTTTGTAAATACAAAGTCTAAATGGGGATCCTGGGAGATTCCTTACACACGCCATCATCTGCAGTATTCAAACAGGTTCTTTTCCTTTTCTTATACTTTACTATAAGCCATTAATTACCCAGCCAAAACCAACAGAAAATACTCTTGACATATCTAAAAATAAAACATTTAGGCATCTTCCTTCCAGTTATAACTTAGTTGTGGTTTTAATTGCATATATCCTAACACAGTATCTATGTAATTTTTGTCCTAAAGAACCCTCAACATGTTCCTGCTCCCACAGGAACCATAACCATTAAGAATACTACTGACATTACACAGTGATTTGAATTACTTTGAATTATTCAAAGAAAAAGTTACTCCTTGACGCTGTCCCTCTGTGTGTGAAAAGAAAGTCATTGGTGGAAATATTGTAGTAGAAACACAAGAGTCAGCTGAACACATGCAAGTCCACTAACTTCCCAACAGAAGATGTCCTGGCTGTTTTATCTGTGAACACGTTACTGAGAAGGAATAAGAGAATACACAGGGAATTTAAGAAGAAACTATCACAACACTGTGCATTTCTTATATTGAAACTCTCATAATACTGTGCATTTCTTGTGTTTTACTGTGCTGTAATTATGTCAAATTCTACTATCTATTATACACCTAGGTATATAGGTTGTCTAGGCTGCTGCAATTTATTAACAGATACAAAAATATGTAATTAACAGATTCTCTTGTTAATCGCTCTCACAGAATTATAGTAATGACTTTGCTTGAGGGTGAGGCACAGGAATATAGGATTGAGTAGGTTTGTGTCTGTCTTGTCCTGTTTTATCCTTAAGCATGGGTCATCTCTTTCCAACCCTACCTCTAGAAGTGAAAGCTGCACATAGAGTACCTAGACTTCATACTGTGACTGTCACCAAAATACTGACCTGCAAAGTGCTGACAAGCCAATAAAAGGTGATGAGAAAATTGGATTTTGATGGTAAATGGCTTTTTGCCTAATCTTCATTCCAGTGTTATTCTGCTTGGTGTGAGAAAGAACCCAAGGGACGGTTTGCAATTGCAGAAGAGAACTAATAGTACTGAGACATGGGCATGGTCCAGAAGGGACTTTGGCTCACACTGCAGGGAAGGACAGAAGCATGTTTACTGCATCTCTTTCCCCTGTGGTTTCAGAGTCTCCCTCATCTTTCTGTATGTCTCCAGGGTTTGAAGACAACTTGAAAAATAACTCAGCAATTTGTTCCTCACACAGCAAGTACCGCTATAAATGTCAATAAACCAGACTTTCAGGAGACACAGTGCAGTGTCTTATCAAAACACTTCACATATAATGAAAGCATTTGGTATATTAAAAAAATATCTTTCCTTGCAGAAGAAACAGTTCCCAAATGTGTTTTATCACAATACCTTGGGCATGCAGCATACATCTCTGTAGACAGAGATTAATTTCTCATTCAGTGACACTTCATATTATCACTGGCTTCCTTTGATACTTCTGCTTTAAACTGGTAGTTAAGATATCACTAGTTCAAGGGAGTAAAGTGACTACAAAAAAAGCTGGAATCTCAGAGGACTCATGCTTGACAGTGGGAAAAAATACTCTTATCTACGTATGACTACATCCAATCTGGCTCATAGGCTCAAAGTATTACTTTCAGCTCAGACAGCTGAAATAGCGCAAAGATTTCTGTGCCAGGACACTTCTACTGTAGAATTGCAGTATCATAATTGGAATTAAGACAAGCTGAAGACTTGGGATGACCCAGCATTTCAGGACTGAGATGTACTGAGTATGACCATGACGTTTTAAGGATGATAACTGAAAATGGAAGGTCACCTGTCATCTCCTATTAGGGGATGCAAAGTGAAGAGAGAGACTTTTGGGCTTGTAGTCATTCACTGTAGGTTCTAAGAAAGATGTGACATATTAACACCAATATGAGGGACTACACACATGAGGTTGTGGGATATGTGGTAAAGTAAATATGGTCAGTTATTCTTTTGGTCATGAATGACAGAGACCTGGACTTACTTTGCCTTAATGTATTCCTTTAGATGTTAGATATTCACATTAGACGAATGTGAATTAGATGTCAGATGTACTCCTTTAGATGTTAGACTAAACCCATTATGCAGGTCCCAGTTTCAGGCCATAGACACAGAAAGGCAGCTCCAAAGGGAATTCCCACACATCTCCAACATGTACTTCAGGATGGGACAAAGCACTCTCTGCAGCAAACTATTTCTCTCCTTCAGCTACAGAGAGCTGAGTTGAAAAAGAAGTATATACAAGCTGTTTCACTTCCTGACAAAGCCAAGGGAGGAGAGTATGTTTCCACCCCCATAAGAATTGATAGGTTTGTGCTGAACAACCTCTACATTTAGGTTCTTAGGTCATGGAATGATCCTTACAGATCCTACATTTAGGTTCTTTAGATCAAGAGAGAGCAGACAGGAAAACACTTTGAATTTCCTCCTGTGCAGACATCCTATCGAGGGACTGTTCATTTAATGAGGCATCACCCAAGTGTCAGGCACAAGCAGATCACCAAACCCCAGTGCAGTGTTCCAGAACAGCTGCTCGCCGCGGCACTGGAAGAACGTGGCCATTGATTTGAGCAGCGTATATGACAACTATCCACGTGTCGCAGGCGAAAGCGACCTGCAAACCTGCTTCCACACATCAAGAGATTCCTGTGCTATGTCATCTCACCCAGAACTGCACATATGATCAACCATAACTGAATGACGATGTCCAGAAGGCACCCGGGCACGTACGTGCTGATGGTACCGCAGGACACAAACCGCAACCCTCTAATGACAGCAGATACGAGGGTGTAACGAGAAAGCAGTGAGATAGCTGGGAACATTGTGTGGGAATACTGTGTGGAAAACCGGAGTGGCCATCGCACCCTCCTGGAGGAGGCGGCACGGGAAGCCCCGGGCAGGGTTTCGCGCCAGGCGATGCGGGGCGGGCGGGGAGCAGCGAAGCCCGGGGCGGCGGCGCCGCTTCCTGGCTCCGGCCCTCGGCGGCGGAAGCGGCCGCGGCCCCCTCCCTCCGCCATCCCCGCCATCCCCTCCTCCCTCCGCCTCCCCGCCCGCGCCGGGCCCGCGCCGCCCGGGTCCCGCCCATGAGGCGGCGGCGGCGGCGGCGGCGGTGGGGGGTTGCGGCCGGGCCGGAGCCGGGGCCGGGGGCAGGCGGCGGGCCGGGGCGCAGGGCCCTGATGCGGCTGCGGGCGCTCCGCCGGCGGGCCCCATGCACCCCAGGTGAGCGCCGCGGGGCACCGGGCGAGGCGGGCGCGGCCGCGGGGGACACCCGGCCTCGGGGGCGAGCAGGGAACGGGGTCCCTCGAGCGTTCGGCGCCTCCCGCAGGCCCCAAGGCGAGGCGGGGCGAGGGTGGCGGTTCCCTCCCTCGGGCATCGCCATCCTCAGCAGCCGCCTGGGCCGGGGAGGCAATGCCCTGCCCCGCCGGGCAGGCTGAGCCCTCGGCCCGTCCCTGCGGAGCCGGCGGCAGGCGGGGCGGCAGGCAGCCGTGGGAGAGTGCGCGGTGCCCAAGGTGCGCAGAGCCGCGGTGGAGGTGCCGACTCCGTTTGCGGCTCAGCCCTCCGGGCGGCAGGTGGTCTGCGAGGAGCTGCGAGTGCGCTCCATGTTCCTTAAGGGCCCCTTTCCAAGCTGAGCTCTTGTGCTGTGCTGTTAACTTGCGTGAGTTTGGGGGATTCGGCCGCTTTTCCTGGGTGAGTGGTACCTTTCCTAAGCGGAGTGGCAGCCCAGGCTCCAGCTCTCCATCAGTACTGCAGAGGTCGGGCCTGCTGCTGGCAGAGGCCATGTGGGAGGCCTGGGTCAGCCTGGAGGGTGTTGCGTGTGTGGCTGCGGTGGGGACAGCAGGTCTGGCTGGCCCTAAGAGCTGCTGGTTAGACCTGGTGTGTGGGTGGGAGGGCCGGGGTGGGCACAGCGTAGGTCAGGCACGGCTTGCAAAATTGTGACAAGTGTGACTAGACCGTGTCTTCGTGGTGTCCCCAACCCTAGGACTGATTTGGGCTGCATGTGCAGCTTGAGACCCAAAGCATGTATGTGCTCCAGGTTGACATGGTTTCTACCAAGGCTGAGGGTTTGGGTTGTTGGATGGTTCCTGGAGCTACTGGTGTGGTGTGTGCCCGCTTGAGCGGTGCAGATGATCACTGAAATAACGTGGCATCCGTGGTGTCCATTTTTGATGTGATAGGAGCATGTAGAACCAGACTGAGGCAGTCTGTTAAACTGTGCTATGGCTGTTTTGTAGTGGTAGCTCTTGTCACTATTGGCCTGGTTCAGACTGATGGGGTACTAGAGGTTGCGTGTCTGTTACTAGTTTGAAGTGATCTTTCCCCCAGAGTCAGGGTTTTGAATGTGGATGTGGTGTCCAGAAGTCATGAAATATAAATCAGATGCTGTTGTCTGAGGATTTCTGACATTCAGCTTGTAAATGGATCAGTGTTCACAATAGTTTAATCACAGTGGCTTTTACTACTAGGAGTAAGACTTTGTTTTCTGAATGGCAAGGAAGAAGCTATGGTCTGATTTGTCTTTCTGAGCTGTTTTTTAATCCTGATTATTGCTATCTAATATGATCAATATGTGATGACCATGTGAGTGGCTGATGTGTTTTATGCATAGCTTTTTAAGGCAGAGTTTTTGTACATCAATATCAGATTTTGAGTTTGTTTGCTCAACCTTTCCTCACCACGGTACAGTCAGTAATCCGGAATGCTTTTGCATCTGTTTCTTTTTCCTGCTCCCCTCTCTGTTCCCTGTCTCCAGAATGAATGAAATGAACCTGAGTCCTGTAGGGATGGACCAGCTGACCTCTTCCTCTGTGAGCAATGCCCTGCCAGTCTCAGGAGGTCACTTGGGCTTGGCAGCATCACCCACTCACAGCGCCATACCAGCACCAGGTAACACAGGAGGGTTCCACACAGGCTATTGCAGCCTCTGCTCTGTGTTCTGCTGTCACAGCAGTGGTCATAACTGGGCAGGAGTGCCTGCTCTGAGAGCAAGTCATGCCGTCAGTAGTGAAATGATGCACAGTTGGGAAAGGGGAAGCCATAAATTGTTGCTTATGTGGGCAAAGAAAAAGGCACAAGTGCTTGTCAGGCTTAAACTTTAGTTGGAGCCTCGTTTTGTTTTAATGGGGTGATTTGCACTGTGAGTGAGTAGTATCAGAATCTTTTGAAATAAGAGCTGTAGACGAAAATCTGTCTTCATCTATGTCTAATTTCTCTCAGGTGAAAAATCACTTGTAAAGCAAAACTGTTTTCATAGCTCTTCTTCCCAGGGGGCAGCACAGGCAGAAGTCCATTACAGTTGTCGAATAGAAGCAAGCCCTACAAAACATACCAAAAAAGATTTAGTCATATTCAGGCATACCTCTCGGTGCTATGATAAGTAATCCTGATCCTTTTTTTGATGCCTGGCACCTTACTTGGACAGTCCTATGCTGTATTTCCTTAGGGCAAGAGCTCCTGGGGAATTAGTAACCTCTTTGTTAGGACATGTGGTGTTCTATTGAATTTTAACGGGCATTTTCTCTTGCAGGCTTGCCTGTTGCAATTCCAAACCTGGGCCCCTCCTTGAGTTCCTTGCCCTCTGCTCTATCTCTGATGCTCCCAATGGGTATTGGAGATCGAGGAGTGATGTGTGGTCTACCAGAGAGAAACTACACTCTACCTCCACCACCATACCCTCACCTGGAGAGCAGCTATTTCAGACACATTCTACCTGGTAAGTGCTTTGGTGCTGATGGATGGGAACAGAAAGAGAAACTGTTTCAAGAGCTGTCTGTTTCTGTCCTGAAGCAGGCATGACTGACAGTGTGGCAGAGCTGTTGTTTCCCTGAGTTTGTCTGGAGAGTGTTGTGTCATTTACACACCTTTCTTTTCAGGTATCTGTTTCTATATTTGTGTATGATAAGAATTGCAGGGCATTATCTATTTAAATCCAACCTTTGATTGCTCCTCCTGCTTTGACATTAGCATTAACAGAAGTCAAAGCATGCCTGGTTTCTGTCTCCAATGGCTCGTAGCTTGGAAGTTGCTTCTGTTTTTCTTCTCCTGTAGTCTGAAGAAATATTTAATATGTGCATAATGGGAGGTCACAGTAGTTCAAAGCTCGAAGAGGGCAAGACATCAGCTGTGGTGTTGGGCGCTTTCCCACCTATTTAACGCATGGCACATTTTTTCCTCATTTTTCTTCAAGGTTGACTTCCAAAGGCCCAACGGACTGACTTCTATCTTGATTCCTGTCTCACAAATGCTTTGGAGTATAAATGTAAAATTTTACATGTTAGTGTATGAAAACACAGAAATTGGAACTTTAAATGCAGTCCTGGTTTGTTTGGTAGCTAAGAATAAAAGGGTGGAAGGGGTAGTTAGACTTCTTCAAGGTGACTCACTGAGTGTTGTAGGTTCAGCATGGGTTAGGAATAAACTGTAGCAGCCCAGGTCTCGTGCAGCTACCTGTTGACTGATGGCTGAACTTTCCAGCTGCTTAGGAATAACCTTTCCTACTGCATTGCATGCCTGCCTGTTTAGTTGCCAAAGAGTAGACAAGGAGACTGTGCACTACGACAAAAGGCATTTGCCATTCTTCAGAGCTGGAATAATCTTCCTGTGATGTTTCATAGGGTTCTTATGTCAGTCATCTTGCTGCCATCAAGGATCCTCTGTGCTCAAGCCACAAGACAGCATTGCATGCAGAAATATTTGATGCAGCTGATTAAATTAAACTGTTTATTTCTTGGCTTGTTGTGCTGCAGAATGTCTGTGCTTGCATCCTTGTAGTAACAAACATATTTGAATGGAAAACTCTTACAGAACAAGAGGCTCCTAGGACTGAAGGCTAAAAAGAAACCTGCTGAATCAGATCTTGCAGAATCTGCAAAATCTGCCACTGTCTCTGCTGGAAATAATGTTTACTTGAATGTGCTGTTGTATTTCTTCCAAGAATTTTTTGTTTGTTTTTAGTATGTAAACACAGTTTAGTGTTTCTTCATATCTTAGTTTCAAGGTTGTTTGATGTTGAGAAGCTTCCCAGAACTACCAGAAAAGATGGTAGGGTTTCTGATTTAAATTCAACCTAACTATTGTTTTAGGAGAAACAACATGCTTTCATGCAAGGAAAGAGAGCAAATGATTCATGAAATCTGTGAGAGAATTTGTCTTTGTCCTTCAGAATTGCAGTTGATGACCTCTGTGATGGACAGTTATGTCACTTAGTCTTAGAGGAAGGAAGTAGTCATTGTTAAAATTTGAATACCTAATAAAAAACTAGGTGTCCTGGAGAATTGTTTCTGCTTCTAGCAAAGATGACCCAGGAATTACCAAATTATAGACTCCACTAGCAGTCCTTCATTCTTTGTGGGCTGTTTCTTGGGAATGAAATATTAAGCCTAAAATGTGATGAACCTCTTTCTCATTAGATCTTTGTACTGAGTAGCCTAGGTGGAATTCTGCTATTAGCTTGGCTGTTCAGAGCTTGAGAAATAACTAGAGACTTGCTCTGTTGGTGGAAACTTGGAATTAGTTGTTAAGTGGTACTTTGATAAGAGTGTTAGGCTTGCATATGTTTGTGAGCCACATTTTAGAATTAGTGGATTTTAATTGGAAATAATGTAGAGAACGTGATCTGTGTCTCAGTGTATTATGCTTCAAATGATTTTTATTCAAGATTTGAAAACTGACGTAATCTCACTCCCTTCTTTTTCTCCCTCTTTTCCTATCAGGTATCTTATCTTACTTGGCTGACAGACCACCACCTCAGTACATCCATCCCAACACTATAAATGTTGACAGCAATCCAGCATTGTCAGTGTCCAACAATCCCTCAGCCCTGGATCCCTACCAGCCCAGTGGGACCGTGGGGCTGGAACCGGGGATTGTCTCCATGGACTCCCGCACAGTGAACACACATGGTCCTCAAAATCTGCATCCTAGTGACAGCCACGAGGTAGCACTGGACACTGCAATCACCATGGAGAGCGTTTCGAGGGTAACCAGCCCCATCTCCACAGAAGGGATGGCAGAGGAGCTGACAATGGATGATGTAGCTGGGGATCACACGCAGATCCCGAACGGCTCCCGGAGCCACGAATCTTTAGCCGTAGACGCAGTGGGGAGTAACTTAACATCAGACACTGTGGGACACGGCGGTGTCATTCCCATTCACGGTAGCACTTTGGAACTCCCTGTTGTCATGGAGCCCGACCACATTGCTGGGCGGGTGACAGGGATATCGGACAGCACACTAAATGACCCCATTCATACTGTGGCCATGAGCACCAACTCTGTGAGTGTGGCGCTCCCTACCTCACACAACCTCGCTTCTCTGGACTCAGTAGCCTTGCATGAAGTGGGTCTCAGCCTGGAGCCCGTGGCAGTGTCTTCCATAAGTCAGGAAGTAGCCATGGGGCCAAGCCATGTCGATGTGTCTGCAGACAATCTTGCCTTTGTACCGTCATCTCTGCAAATGGAAGACTCCAATTCCAACAAGGAGAACATGGCAACCTTGTTTACCATATGTGAGTGGACATTTCCTGCTTTTGTGGGGTAGAGTTTGTCATGTAGCCATTGTCTGGTGTGGCAGGACTCTGGTTGCTAGTCTTACAGATTTATGATCAAAAAACCAGGTATTTAACAAGTCCAAAATTTGAAACACCTGCAGTGCCAGATTAGGTGTTCTGAAATAACAGTAGTTGGAGGTAGTAGAAGTCATTGTAGGATGTTTTAGCATAATTCTCTTTGTATCCATTTCCCATACTGCCATGAGGCTGGAAGCTGAGTCTTGATGAAGTTCTTGATTTTGTGGATATGCTTGATATCCTTTCCAATGAGACTTCTGTTTTTATAAAGTCACATCACCAGTGACTCTTCTCGCTCCATTAAAAATACACAACAAGCACCACCACAAGCCATACTTTTCATCAAATGGGTGTAATTGTTGAGTATGACATTGTGTGCTTTTGCAGAATTTATATTAAACCATGAACAATCATCATGAAAGTGCTCTAAACAGGAAAAAAGAGCAGAGAGGGAAGGAACTTTATAATATTTCTAATTATTCTCATCAAAGTACTTTAGTCCCGAGGTTAGTGGATCTCATAGGAAGAGAGGAACACTGGGTATTGTATTGCCAGTCCTGTTACCGTTCAAGGAGAGGTGTTAGGGGACTGAGAAGGTCTCATTTGCTGGGAGAGAGATTTGAACTTTCACCTGCAGATGTCTGGCTTCCTGCCACTGAAACATAAGGCCGCTTTTATATTAATTTTTATTATCTGTGGTAGCATTGCTGAGTGCTGCTCTTCATCCTGTCTGGCCCTACAACTGCCAGAACCTAATGGCTTGCTTTGCTTGTGGAACATATTGTAAGAAATTGAATGATACAGTGCCTTGGTTACGAGGGGAGAGGTGCAGTTTAGTGTAGTGTCTAGTCAGTCAGACATTTGGATTAATTTATTAAGATTTCATTCTGTGGGATAAAATACAACTTCAAATCAGGTGGGCATAGAACTATGATGAATTCACAGCTCCCAGAGGAAGAGTTTTATAGTCGATGCACTCAGAGGTTCCTACAAGCATGTGTTGCATGTTAGACAATGATCCAAACGTTTGTGGTGAAATCAGTTCTCTTTCTCTCTTTAAAAGTGAGATTTGATGTGCCAGCTTTTTGTTGTTATACTTAACATAGTTCTAAGCTGTTTTCCAGACAATTCTCCCCTTTGGTAGGACGTTAAAATGACTGCTGCATGCCTTGTGCTTGCATGTGATTAGCAAAACAGATTCTTGACGTGGGGAGGTTTAAATTTTAACTTTTTGTTGATGTTTTTAAACTTCACCTGAATAAACAGGAATTTATGTCCAGACAGGTGACAGCAAGGACAGGGAGATTTTTTAGAGCCCCTTAGTAGTTTTTCCTCACTGAGATGGCAGAAGTCAGGGCCTTTTTCAGAAAACTCTTTACTGGTCCCAAGCAGGAAATAAAAAGTGTGCCTTTGCTAGTCTTGAATGTTTGCAAAACTTTTAAGAAACGGGTTTTTTTTGTCATCTTTGTTGACAGTTCTAGGTATCCAAATCAGAGAAGTAATCACTGATTTTCTTTTTTTAATGATTTGGCAAGGACAATAATGGAAATTATATTTCATTTTCTGCAGAATGTGAGAATTTTTTTTCCCAACATCTTAAAAATGTATGAATGGTTGAACTTCTCCAAGTGGAAATGTGCCATGCCTAGAACTCCTCTTCCTCTGCCTCTCCTTGGAGCTGGTCTGCAGACCCATAGTGTGTGTCTGCCAGGCAATGCTTAAATGCAGCTGTTCCACCCAGTGGTTCTCATTACTCAGGTCTGCCTGATGTTGCTTTACTCCTACATGTCATCTGTGCACATGAAATAATGCTTACATAGGCTCTACCTGATAATTTTTGGAGTACTTTCCTATCTGTTAATGTGTAGTTGCTCAAACTGTATTTTATATGAGGTCAGATTCTGGTACCCTGGTATATCAAGGAAGTATCTGAAAAATATCTTTAAGCACATAAGGATGGAGCTGCTGTTCAGGCCTGCAGAAGGCTACTTCTGCGATAGCTCTTTTATACTGGACCTGGGTCATCAAGAGGCCAAAGAAGGTCTTTGTGGAGATCCTGATTAATTATTTGGACATCTTGCTTCTTCGGAAGAATAATTATTTATCGGGAGAGTGGTTGCTGAGTAGGTGTTGGTTGCTCCATCTGCAGAGAATTGAAATGACATCATTTCTCTAGATGAAATTGTAAGGCTTTAGAGAGCATTTTTAATGCTGTATTTTCCCTCAGATTTATTAGACTGACTGAAGACTTTCATTGGTTTCTTTTATAACAATATTTCTGATGAATGATGGATTGGGAAAAGTGATGCTACTGATTCTTCTTGGGTTTTTGTTTTTGTTGCATTCATTCAGTGGCATACTCACACTGCATGAGTTTACTGCAGTGAGACTTTCAAAAACAGCAGAGAGGTCAGGTTTTTGCTGCTGTGATTTACACATTGTCTGAATTTAAATGGAGGTAAGGGGATTTGTGGTTCATGTTTGAAAAATTTTAGAAGGATGACCTGACTGCTCCATTTGCATGGATAACCTTGAGGTTCTACATGTAAGAAGTGTTTCTGATTAATTCCAAAAATGTAACCAGTTAGAAGGTGTTTGGTTTTGTTTGTCTTAGATTTTTCTGCCAGTAGAGTTTATTTCACTTGTGATCAGAGTGAAATTGTGAAGCTCTTCCATCACCAGCATTACCACCAGCACCGGGGAGGCTGTCATCCATTTTGTGGTAGCTTTGATGCAGAGTGGGCTCTGTCCCATTGCTAGATGCCCCTGTAGGGATAGTCTGGAGTCTAGGTCATCAATTTACCACGAGGAAGGTAGATGGAGATCTGCTCATTTGACCTAAATTGATATAAACTGACATGTATGCCAGTGCCCACCTGACAGTCACAATATGATCCATATTCTTCTGAGTAAAAGCTGGTAAGTGGACGAGTTGATCATGATAGAAGCAGCCCTTGGCAGGAGCTGAGCTGAAGGGGTTGGTAGGGAGTGATTGCACTGTAGAGCTGCTGTATGTTTTCAATGCCTGCTGTCCCCTCCTGTCTCTGCAGGGTGCACGCTGTGTGACAAGGCGTATCCCTCAGACTGCCCGGACCACGGGCCCGTCACCTTTGTCCCCGATAGCCCCATCGAGAGCCGAGCCAGGCTGTCCCTGCCGAAGCAGCTGCTCCTGCGGCAGTCCATAATGGGAGCTGAGGCGGGTAAGATCGCATTACTGTGCACCTCCCTGCAGCACTGTGAAATACACTCACTGCCTGAAATCCAAAACCATAGGGAGATTAATGTGGGAAAGAAACACTGCAAGAGAGAGGCTTCCTTCTTCTGTAATCACCCTGACTTGTATTATCCAAGAGCTCCTTGTAGTCTGGTTACTGCATAGACTTCAGCTATACTGTAGGGCTGCTTCCACAGAGTGACACTTCTTAAGGTCAGGCAAGGTACGTGCTAAACAGCTCAGGCACAACTTTGATAAGAAAACAATGCGGCAATTGCAGTTTGGGGGAAGGTGACAATTAGGAGTAATAGAGGAGAATTATGTCTTCTTGTTCATTGCTACCTCTGGGTGCTCTCATTGGAGTATTGATCACAAGTGCCTCTGTTTTTTTCACATTTGGCGTGTAGACTGTGACCTTGTCACTGGATGTGGACCTTGTTACTATATTTCACGTCACTGTCACCTGGAAATCGTGGAGTGCAGTGCAGTACCCTAAGGATCTGAAGGCTAGAGAAGAATGTCATTATTGGCTTGCTTAGTGATGCTGCTTGTTCAGAGTAGATTACTTTTCAAGCTGCACTAGTTTCCAGTTTATTCCTAAGAGCTATTCAGTGTATTCATGTAGACCTATATATGTATATATATAAAAATGTTTAATAATAAATAATATACATGCAGGAATCCCTCTGCCCATGACAGAAATACAGCTGGCTCTGGGGAGAAATGCAGAAGCTGCTTAACAATGCCCAGCAACAATTCTGGAAATTCCTGGGGATTAGGTAGGCAAAATGTAGTTACTGAAACTAGTATTTTCTGCTTCTGCAGAAAGTGCCATGAGAACTTTAATTGGTACAAGTGGCTAGGATATTAGTTTTATAGCTTACTGAAAAGTAAATTACTTGCTTTTGACCAAATAAACATTTGTAATTACACCAAAGCGGCTCCCATTAGTGTCATGTGGTGGTGGTGGTTCTTGTCTCTGCCATAGGTGTGTTTCACATGTGAAGTAGAAGCTTTGATGATCTTATGCATAGATAGTACCTCTGGAGCATTACCTCATAAACCTCCCACTTGCTTATTATGCATGATTAGTTGTTTAAATAATTGACTTCTTCAGAGTTTGGTCCTCTAATGATAGGTGTGTGGACACGAGAAACCATTCCTGTGAGGACTTGTTTCGGACCTTTGATCGGGCAGCAGAGCCATTCTCTGGAGGTGGCCGACTGGACAGACAAAGCAGCCAGTCACATCTGGAAGGTCAGTGGTGTTACAGCTCACAGAGCCTGCCAGCATGCCTCCATCTGGTGAAAGCTACCACGACAGCAACTTTAACGTCATTCTTGCCAAAAGTCAAAAGTAATGCAGTTTGTTTAATTCTTAGTATCAGCACAGCAGAGCTGTACACCTTGCAGTATGCTGGTAGTCAGTCCTGAAATACAAAAAGCTTCTTTAATACCTTCTCTTTTAAAGGGCTATATGTGGTTTCAGTGTCTGTGTGAAGTTGTAGCAGATATTGTATATGAATTACTAGGCAGCAGTTGTTTGTTTTGTATCTCTGTTCATTGAAAGTTCCACCAGGTGAATAATTATTTGTTTTTGGAAAGCCAATTTAAAGCTTTCTTTTCCCCATCATTTTGTTTTCAGAAAGTAAATCTGACTTGTATAAATAAAACATGTACTGTTTGCCCAGATTTTGTTATTCACAAGACTTGGTTTTTAAGAAAAGCAGCCAAATGCATTTCTGCTGGGAGGTAAAGGGGAGAAAGATGCTGATAAACAGGTTTTCTGGCCTCCTGGGTAGCAGAGGTCAAGGTGTCTGTGTGAAGAGGAAAGTAAGGAATGAAAACAGGACTGTGGTGTTGGCAGTGGCAGTGGAAATATACTTGTTGTAGATAAACATATCCTCTCCTAAAGAAAGAGGCTGGCTTTCACTGCATTTATTGCTGTGTTTTGTCCTAAGGTTGCATTTGTTTTTCCTGGTAGATCTATCACAACGGTGTCCTGGAGTTCTGCATCATCACAGCTGATGAAAATGAATGTAACTGGATGATGTTTGTACACAAAGCCAGGTGAGAGCCACTTTGTACTGTGCTAAGTAGCTTTGAGTCTGAGCTGTGGGCGCATAGGAAGCTGTACTGGAGGATGAAGATTGACCTTCATTCAACTGAAGTTGACCTTGACTGTCCTTTTGATTTTAATACTTTATTATCAAAGTGTCCCTGAGTTCTTCTGGCCAAGTTCCAAGCCCCTACAGCTTGGGAGATGTATCCTTTTCAGTCTTTCTGGAATCTGTGATGAAAAATATCCAGGCTGGCCTAAGTATTGGTCCATCCATGGTCCACTGAGAGAGCTGAACCTTTCTTATTTCTCTGTGACACAAAGTAAGTGTCCCTGCAGTTCATTTCATTGTTCTCATATGCAGGAGTCAAGAAGTGTAATGCTTAATTGATCTCCCATTGCAGTGGTGCAGAACTTTTGCTGGTTTCAGATAGTGGAAACAAACATACTGCTTCAATAGATGAATGACCACGTCTTGAGGAAATGATCCTCAAGAGGACTTTTTAAAGATAATTTTGCTTTAAGACATTACTGATATTTTTTCCATCATGCATTCTCTATTTCTTAAGGGATATATCTATGTAAATGAATCTATGTATATGAAGAATCTATGTGTATGAAAAATACATAGATTTTTGTAGTTTTTTAGGAGATCATAAACTCACTTTTCTCAGCCCACTTGAATGTCTATTAATAATTTTCTCAGAAGTAGTGTAAGAAATGCATCATTGGGTAGAGGAGATTGGTTCTGAAGGTCTAGTTTTTCTTTCCTTTAATAAATAAGGACAGAAGTGACAGATGTGAAAGTTTTTATAATATGCTGTCAAGTACTGAGGTTCTTACTACCTTTTTATAGGAATTTTTCCTTTTTCCTTCTCCCTCTTCCCTTTTATTTTTTCCTTCTCCTCCCCCTCCAGTCATTACTTCTGAAGGGCTTTTATTCCTAACTGTTGTTATTGCTGCAGGAACCGGGAGGAGCAGAACCTGGTAGCTTATCCTCATGATGGAAAAATTTACTTCTGCACCTCTCGGGACATCCCCCCTGAACACGAGCTTCTCTTCTATTACAGTCGGGACTATGCACAACAGCTTGGTGAGTAAGAGGTCATTTTTGTTGGCTTTGCAGGGACTACCCAGCTTGAATTCCCTTTCAGTGCCATCTCTGCGCTCTGTGACTTGAGAGTGCATTCTGTTCTTCTCAGTTCCCATTGGTGAGTGTCATAATCTTTTACATTTCATGACTACAGAGTACCACCATTTAAAAGAAACATTTCCCTACTTAATTCTACTGATTAGTAGTAAAAGATCACAGTTTTGAAGAAAAATCGTTTTAGTGGAGCTGTGCTCAAAACTGTTCCAAAGTTCGGCCCCTCAAAATATTTCAAATGACCTACCTGAAACAGCTGGAAAGCAACACAGGAGCTGAAAAGAACAGAGGTGAAAATCTCTGCACCTGGCTTTGCTACCACAGACTAAATGTTAGTGTGGTCCTTGCTCAAGCTCTGTTAGGCCTTACTGTGCCTCATTACAAGTGATGCTTTTGTGCCCAAAGGTGTCCCTGAGCATCCAGACGTGCATGTCTGCCACTGCGGGAAGGAATGCGCTTCCTACGCGGACTTCAAGGCCCATTTGAGCAGCCATATTCACAACCACCTCCCCACTCAGGGGCACAGCAGCAACCACGGGCCAGGCCATGGCAAGGAAAGGAAGTGGAAGTGCTCCATGTGCCCCCAGGCTTTCATCTCCCCTTCCAAGCTGCACGTGCACTTCATGGGGCACATGGGCATGAAGCCGCACAAGTGCGATTTCTGTAGCAAAGCCTTCAGCGATCCAAGCAACTTACGGACACACCTCAAGATCCATACAGGTGAGGGCTGATGCCTGTGTGAGGACAGGGGAGAGGGTGAAGGTCAAGGTACAGGCCAGCAGTAGATAGGAGACAGTGTGGGTATTTTTGCCTGGGGGTTTTTTTCAGTATTCCTTATTGGGAAATCACAAAATTCACATTACAAAGCTGGAGTTCAGTGCTCTCAAGTCAAGCATAAGAAGTTGTAGGCTCAGCAGTCAGGAGTTCTAATGGACTGATCAAATACTAATGTGATGGTTAACATACACGACTACAGAATACTCAGTGGGGTGGGATTCAAGTGGTATTCAAACTTAGTCTGAACTCAGTAGCATGCTGGGGTTTTGAACTATTTCTGGCAAAGAACAACAGAAGTACTGATAAGTTGAAGAATGGGATAAAACACAGAAGTTATCAAAGGGCCAGTGAGGTTTGTACCTGTGTGTTTGTTAGATGAGAGAACTTGTTTTTGCAGACAAAGACAGTGCATTGCATCAAATGTGGTTGGGCTCCAGTAAGGCATCAGATAAAATTCCTGTGGGAAATCAGTGAGGATAGGGATGTAATAATGTACAGTAACTAGATGGTTACCATGGTAACTGTTACAAAAGAAGCTGCCATTGTTTTTACTGAAGAATTCATTTTGGATAAGTCTAGTCTTTTTAAGTGCTTGCCTGAATCTCTTGATGGAAAAATGTACAGAGCTGCTGGGGTTGTTTTGATGTCCAGAACAGGGAGGCACAGTTGGTGTGGACAAGAAGCATAAACCCTGCCTCACAAGAAAGGCTGGCTGACCATGAGCACTGGAGAAACAACAAGCAGCAGTGCTCAGAAGGACTAAGTGCAGACAGGTGCATCCCACTAGGCCACCAGTAGTTTGAAAGAGTATTGTGACATTGTTTTCTTTGCTTGAGGGCATGGAGTACAGGATGAAAAGCTTTGGGAATGATGAAGTCAGCTGCCTGGTTTTTTGCATAGCTAAATATAGACTGGAACTAAGTAGGCCTTTATGCTGAGTCTGAAGGAACTGAAGGAGAAAACAAGTGATGTTCACAAAGAATCTGCCTTTTCTTCATGGTAAAATTTAATTTTTCAGCAATGGTCAGGCTTGTTTGCTTACTGCATTTCGTGGGACACTGAGTGCCAATCTGTGGGTGTCCCTGTGTACTCCTAGGTCAGAAGAATTACCGCTGCACCCTCTGTGACAAATCGTTCACGCAGAAGGCTCACCTGGAGTCGCACATGGTGATCCACACCGGCGAGAAGAACCTCAAGTGTGATTACTGTGAGAAGCTCTTCATGCGGAGGCAGGACCTCAAGCAGCACGTCCTCACTCACACACAGTAAGTGACCTCACAGGAACTGTTGGAGTGGCCAGTGCAAGAAATAACAAAGATGAACAGCCTGTAACAATCTCCAGTTTGCAAATAGTTTGGCCTAGGGAGCATAGGTAGTTTCATCCTCTGAAATGACCAAGAAGTCACTCTAGACAAAGTCCTCGCTTTACTGGCTGCAGTTGTGGAGTTTTAGTGTTTGTAATATCTCAGTAACACTCTCATATCTTAGTGACAATATCTTAGTAAATTCCAAGCATGCTCCTTCTGTTGTGAAATAGCAGTCCAGAGTGTTCATCCTTTTCAAGAGGAAGGGGGTTGTTTGATTTACATTTCATTCTTTGCTAAGAACTGTTTCCACGTCCCAACATGACCACGAAAGACAAACTTTTCCGTGCTATTGTCACAAGTACCTTGTTAGTGAACTCTGCCTGTTTGCTGTAGGGGTGTGGTGCAGCCATTCCCAGCCCTTTTTCTCCCTGCAGGTCTCATTCAATTGCTTGCTCTCTTGCTCCTCCTGTAGAGCAGATTCCTACCCACAGCCCTCTGCCAGGTCAGGTCTTTTGCTCTGAGAATCTCTCCAACCTGTACATTTATTCCCAATGCAAGGTCCTCCTTAAAAGCTGCTTGCTCAAAGGTAGTCCTTTGCTTATTTCATTTTCAGCATCTGATTTTTATACTTAGTTGGAATCCACTGCTGCTTCTGTCATGCTGGCTAGGACCCAGTGTAGTGCAGCCAGCATGAGTGAGAGAGAGGCAGACAGAAGCACAGACTAGCTTTGCTGCTCGTTCCTACAGCCCAAGCCAGGAGCACTACTGCTGGGAGGTATTATGCAGTGTCATTATAGAATTTGTTGCACTCTGGTAAGCTCCTCTGCGTAGCATTTACAGACTGAGGGTTGTTAACATGCTTGTTTCCTTACTTGTTCTTCCCTGCCTCCTCCCCACCCCCCTTTATTCAGGGTGGGAAGGAAACTGACCTTTCCATCAAGGGCTGTATCTCTGTCCTTGCTAGAACATGCACCTTAATCAGCATTTTAATACCAGCTGCCTTGTGGCAGGAGTAAACTCATTTTTTGTGTCTTGCAGAGAACGGCAGATCAAGTGCCCCAAGTGTGACAAGCTGTTTCTGAGGACAAATCACTTGAAGAAGCATCTCAATTCACATGAAGGAAAGAGGGACTATGTCTGTGAAAAATGCTCCAAGGCTTATCTAACCAAATATCACCTCACTCGACACTTAAAAATATGTAAAGGACCCACATCCAGTCTGTCAGCCCCAGAGGAGGAAGAGGAAGAGGATTCAGAGGAGGAATTGATAGACTCTATGAGGACTGAAGACTGTAGGATTAACAGTGGAGTCTATTCAACAGGTGATGTTCTCTCTGGACACAAATAAAGAAGAGAGGGAAACTTTCTTGCATATTATAAGTAGGGAATGAAAAGACCCTCTTCCTTGTTTCCCCAGTCACCAGTGTACATCAGGTGAGGAGCTTTCCATCTGTTTTTGTCTCCACACTACCACCACTTACTATAATCTGTAGCCAGAACACTGAACAAGACTGGATCATGCACGTACAAGTGAAGAGTCGCTAAGAAGGAAATGTGAAGCAAGATTTCTTTCACAGACGCTGTGCATAATTCTTCTCCAAAACACTGAGATGAATCCATCCAGTGCCAGGACATGTGACACACCTCGCATAGCCCTTCGAGCAAAGAGCCACAGACCAGAAATGTAGCTGAGGGATTGCAGTGACCTGTAAGCCAACTGTCCTTAACTGCCCCAGGTGTGACATGAAGAGAAACAAGGAAAAATGGTGGTGGCTGTTGATGTATTTTAAAACATTTTAACTGAAGGATGTGGTTTGGCATAAAGCAAAGACTTCTCAATGCTCAGGTTTCCTTCTTGAAACAAAACCTTTTGGTTTGGAAAAAAAAAGGCCAGTAAAATCAGGACTTGCATACAAAGTAATTACCCCACTACAGAAAATCAAACATTGGTTTTTGGAGGACAGTTATCCCCTCTTCTCCCTCAAGTTCACAGCCCACAGAAGCAGGTGAAGAGATAAAGACTGTATGGACTCAGTAAGGAAGGGGCTTACAGATGATCAGGCAGTGTTTACAGTATATGTTACTCCTTGTGCTGTAAACCTTTTACCACCTAGAATGATGGGAGGGTTTGCTGCTAATATTATTTATGGAATGAAGATTATTACTTCTTTTGAAATCATTAAAAATGTGGCTCTTCTCTGTTATTTTTTAATATTTACATATGCTGAAAAAAAAAGTTCCTATTTCTGATAATAATGAGAGAAATAACACCACTTTTTAATCATCTGCCTCTCCCAAGCTTTCCTGGGACATGGTATGTGTAGGAGCACCTCCATGAACTGGGGCAGCTAAAGAACTCTAGAATTGCTGTGTCACTCCTCTGGCTGTGCAGCAAAAGAAGATTCAGCTGTGCTCTCTTCTCTGACAAGGTAATGGGAGGTTCCCTTGGGAAAGAGGCTCTGCTTCGGGCCCTAAATGGCCCAAGCTTAGCTGTACCTCTCCCTGTACACTGTAGCTCTTAAAGAGCGCCCAGGGCTCTTAAAACCTGAAAACACTTGCCTCAGATAAGTATCTGACCAAAAAGCTCCAGAGGACAGATGCTGGGATCTTGCTAAGTCTAGGGAAAGATGTGTTGCTTCCAGTAATGCAATTTCTTCCAAAAACAAAAGCAACGTTGAGAGCTACAGTGCCAATTACATTAGGCATAGAGGTAAGAGAAATCACTTACCCTCAAAGATCTTAACACAAAGCATTTATTTAAAATTAAAGCTTGGAAAAACTTGGAAGTTTTCAGTGGAGAGCAGTTGAACAGAGGTGGTTCTGGTACTTACACCTTCCTAAGTTTCACAAAAGCAGTTGTTTATTTGTGTTCCACACATCATTCACTGCTTGGCAGAGACAGGATGGAGGCAGGAATCCCAAAACATCTAGAGTATTCTTGGTGCCTGCTAAGCCATGCTGAACACCTTCACCAGACCAGAAACAGAAACAGGTGAAGTAGCTTTAGAAGCAGCCAGTTACCTCAGGGGATAGGAAGGAAAGTTACAGACCTGCCTTTTCCCCAGCTGCAGTTTGTAGGGACGCAATTTACCTGCTTCACTTCTTTACTTCAGAAAGAACTGCAGTGAGTTAGGGTGGAAAGCAGTGGGAAGAGCGTGGCAGCTCTCAGTATGATCCTACAGCTGCTTTGGCATCAGTGGATTTAATACTCATGTTGTTTTTGCAGCAGGAACACTCTAAGGCACCTTCAGTGTGTACAAAGAGCACATGCTCAATGGAGGGTAAGAGCATCAATGAAGTTCCTGAGGTAAAGCACGTGGGTGTTATGTTATAAATGAAAGGACATTCTTTGAGTCACATCCCTTGATTAGCTTCCTGGTTCTGTGAACAAGCAGCTTAAGCTGGTGGTTAAACTGATGCCTGAAACTTTCCTCTGTGCCTTCAGGTGTCAGGCAGAAATGCCTGGGCAGAGTTAAGAACACGGCTTTTCACCAGTAACAGTGACCAGCTAGGATCCCAACCCTCACTGTGTCCTAAAAGCCTCTCATCCTCCTTGAGTAGCAGCTCCTTATTTCAGTTCAAATTCTCTTGAAATACATCTGGAGTGTGAAGAAAAACCCAATACTATGTGCAACATTGCTAAACTTCAGGTGCTGTGGAACCTGGAAAAAGAAAACCCCAATTTTGGTGGGATAGAGCTGGGTTATTTCTGCTTCAATGTTGGTGATATCAGTGTTAGAAATACATTCCAGGATTCTGCTTGGAGACTCCAACATATTGCCTGAGAACTCCTAAAATTTAAAAAGTTACATGGAAGATCTTCTAAAATCTGTAAACCTAGCCTCAAATTAAGGATAAATTATCTATTTACACTTGTTATTTAATTTAATTAATCTTTTGTTTATTTATTACATAACTGTTGTGTGAAATATTTTTCCTTATGCCCTTAGAAGGCAAGATAAAAACTGTCTTTTCAATATTCAACAAACTTCTGTAGGCACAGAATACTTTTCTAGTGACTGTTACACTTCATCTGTATCAACTTTACCTAGGGTAGCCCCTGTTTCAGGGATCATTATCTCAGGCTAAAGTGAGTGATTTAATCTTTCAGAGCTGGTAAGAGAGGCAGGTGCTCAGAGTTTAACCACACCACCATCTTTGTGTGACATGAAGAAGCCTGCAGATTGCAAGACACCAGAGTCATTTCCATGAACTCTCACCAAACAGAGGCATTTGTAGAATACACACTCATAGTAGTCCCATTAATTATTCTGATTTTTTGATCTTTGGTCCATCATGATTCCATTGCTGTCTCCAAATCATTGCTGCTACTGCTGGGCGTGGAGCTGGAAGCCGCAGAGTTGGCACTAGCCAGGATGAGCCTCTCTCTGTTTCCAAAAACTTCATTCACTGCAACACAAACAGGGCATTGCTTATATGTTATTCTCCCAGAGGAAAGAGGAGTACAGCAGGGACAGCCTGGTGAGCACCATGGAATGGAAATCCCAACCTGCTGTGGTTTTAAAGCTCTTCCCCTTACCCCAAGTACAGAGTTGAAGCTAAAGGTCAGAACAATTGCCTGCATATGATACTTCAATTACAAGTCCTGTTATTTTTCCTCCAGAGCATCTAGGCGTTTCCTCTGCATAATTACTGTACCTAAGTACTGTAAAATTGATGAGGTTTGAAGAGCACATCATTAAGTTTAAATAATTTATTTCTGGTTTTAGTCTCTGGCTCCCAAAAGGCTCTTAAAAGCCTTCTCCAAAAAAATCATGCTGTTTAGTTACACACAGCTACAAGTGATCAGTCCTTACTTTTCTTCCTATAAGTACTCAAAAATGTGATACCAAATCACATCAGGAACATGAGGGAAAAAAATAAAACATAGGTGTAATAAAAAATAAGGTATTACACTTCAGCTGCAAGAAAATAAATCTTGTCAAGCAGTTCTCCAGAACACATTTCTGCAGAAAATGTGACCACGCATGCAGTGGAGTATTTAAAAATACTAACCTATGGTTTTCTGTCAGAGTCACAATACAGTACTGAATACAAATGTCCTCTGCAAGCAAGAGGAGAACCACAACATCCAAAGAAATGAGAACACTACCTGCAGAGATCTTGCTTATATCCCAAACACGTAGCCCT
The DNA here is from genome assembly GCF_021018805.1 of Prinia subflava. Classification (NCBI taxonomy): domain Eukaryota; kingdom Metazoa; phylum Chordata; class Aves; order Passeriformes; family Cisticolidae; genus Prinia; species Prinia subflava. Next base: position 19,622,871 of record NC_086250.1, on the reverse strand, counting down.
TCCCGTTCTCCTCCAAAGGCAAAGACAAACGGGAAGTCAGGGCAGCAGGCTGCACAAAACAGAACTCCCTGGCAGGGTGGGAGAAGAAGAGAATTTTTATTTTAATCTTAAAATGAATTTGTCATCTGAAAATACTTTAACCAAGCAAGTTTTAACAGATGTAATTAAGTTTCTGAAACTTCGTTTGTAAAGACAAAATGAACATCAAGGGCTGTTAATTATAAACAGTCAAATCACATCTTTGTCTTGAATGTAGCAGATGCAAGCTGGAGCACCCATAGTTCTACTCAGAACATTGTATCTGGAATTTGGGTCTGAGGCTTTGAAGCAGTTTGCCAGTTCCATGTGGAATACTGCACTGTGATGAGAATGATTTACCCAGCACATATTACATATTTTTTTCCCTATGAGACCTTAGGTAAAACAAGATTCCAACTAGACAGAAAAAGAATAAGCAGACATAGCTTATATATAAAACTTAATAGAATCAAGAAATAAATATTACTATACCATTTTCATATCCCTGGAATGAACTAAACTTGGTCTATCTCCCAGGATATCCCAAATTTTCACGTATTTGTCAGCAGATGATGTCACGAGGCACCCTTTGATTTGACTGCTTAGTTGTAGCCCTGGAAGATGAAGAGTGCAGCAGTGTGAGAACAACAGGCAATCCCCATTTCACAGAGATGAGGATACATTTTGAAGTGAAGACATGAGAACAACCTTAATATTCTCCTCACACTAAATTCCATTCCAGAACAAAGGAACAGAACACGAATGAAAGCTCCATGCTGCCACTGGTCCCTGCAGTGAGAAGCAAGGGACCCATGCAGGCCTATTTGCCTCCCAATCCCCTCAGCAGAGATTTGTTTCACACAGCATGCACAACTTATTTGTTAAACAAGGAATCACTACCACCTCAGTGCTGCGGATTAAAGGCATCTTCCAGATGTGCCTTGCCCACTTGGGACAGACAGGACACACAAAAGGCAATTTACCTGAGACCTCTTCATTGTGAGCTTTCAGGGTGAACAGGGGCTTATCAGTGCGAGCATCCAGACAGTACACAAAGCCATCATCTGTGCTTGCCTAAAGAAAGCACAGCATTTAAAAAACCATCACTCATCCGGGAAAAAACTTCCAGTGAAATAACACCCACCCTCTGGTAAACCCCTCTGATCAGAGGCAGACACTTCCCCCCAGGACGTTACACTGCTCCCAGGCCTGCACCCCCAAAGTCAGGCTCCCCCCAGCTGGTGCCCGAGCTATTCTAGGAACCTCAATTACGCTGCACTGATGACACAAAGTCTTAATCCCACGCGAATTTCCTAAAGTGTATTTTGAAGAGAGCTGCCCCACTCAGTCTGGCCCTCACGCCAGGCAATGAAATGCAGAGCCTTCAGTCTCCTGACTGTCAATTCAAATCCTTTGGAGCCCTCAGTGGCTGAACAGTAATCCTGTGCAAAACTAAGTGTGAGTACACCAGGAGAGATCCACATCATAAATCCAACAGAGCTGAGCAGCCACTTCTGTTGGCTGTATACACAAAGCAAAAGAGAACTACACAGCCATTGAGATAATAAGTAAGATTTGTTTTTTGAAATTCTGTTGCAAAGTTTTATGATAAAAAACTCAACCAAGATATTTTCCCTTTATACTCGAGGTGCCTTCTCCCAGGTAATAAGCAATAGAACTACAGAAAATGGCCTCAAGTTGCACCGGGGGTGGTTTAGATTGGACATCAGCAAAAATATCTTTACTGCAAGGGTTGTCAAGCACTGGCACAGGCTGTCCAGGGAAGTGGTGGAATCCACACCCCTGGCGGTATTTAAAAGCCATGTCAATGAGGCACTTATGGACCTTTAGTGGTGGACTTGACAGTGCTGGGACCTTTAAACTTGATCTCAGAGCACTTTTCCACCCTGAAGGAGTGGATCACTCCGTACCAGCCAGGAGGACAGTGCCCTCTAGCGCTGACTTGAAACGCTGCTTTTAATATTCAGGATCTTAGTTCTAATTGGCTATTTCTCAGCTGCAATTGCTTCACTGCATGAAACACAGCAGCAACTGTGCAAAGGAAAATATATCACAGCCATAAAACACGGCAACAATATGACCAAGATTGTCACCCCTGGAGTGAAAAAGCACCGGAATCAATAGCTTTTCTACTGTCACAGTGAAGATACCAAGTAAGTAGCTGGTCTAGAGATACTTATTGAAAAAACTACCTAAAAACATCCTCCCCCAGACTGCATTTTTATAATAAGCAGCACAAACCATCCAAATGGCCATTGGCTCCATTCTGATTCAGAAACATTATTAACACTAAATACAGATTAAATGACATGGCAGCAACCAACCAGAACAGAAAACCACGTACTCACCAAGAAATGGCAAGGTGAAAAATGATTCCAAATTACTCTCTCAACCTGACCACTAAACCGCCACACTCGATGGCTGTCCTGGGGGTTTCTGCAGTCGTACAGCACTGCTGATCTAGGGGACAAAGGGACAGGAAATAAAATGAAAAAAAAAATTTAAAATCAGGGCAGAACACTTCATGGCATAGTTTGCTTTCCCACTGACATCTACAGAAGCTCCATGTAAATGATAATTTAAAAATTAAATGGAAACAACTTCACTACTTAGTCTTCTAATTCAGCAACAGATTAAAATCTTGCAGATACGCATGAGATTTTTCCATGTGCTTCAAAGTTTCATCTTGGTTACCAACAGCCACTCTATTGAAACTAAGCAGAGCTTGAATTTACTCAATACATAACATACTTATCACACAGCAGACCATAATTATGCAAATATATTACTTAATTATGAACAGTCTTCAGTAAAGTCAAGTAATGATGCACTAATTAGGAGATCATTTTGTTATACATATTGCATACATTTTCAAATATGCTTAACAAAAAATTAATTTCTAAAAACCCAACAATCTTAACAAATAGTTAGGGAAACACTACTCCACAAAGGAGAAAGAGTGGATGGCAGTTAGTGGGTCTTCTGGGATTCCTTACAGGCATGTGCTCAGCTGAGTGGCTGCAGAATCTGTCCCAGCTCAAAAAGCTCCTGGGTGCAAATGCAAGGGAGGAGTGGTCACATCACTCCAGCATCATCCCACCACTATCAACATCCTCAGTGTAACCCACCCCCACTCTATCGTATAATTAAAGAAGTGTGATGTAGGTGTCCCAGGCCTTTTACCAGGCATTTTACACACAACAGTTTCTTTAACAGTCTGATTTTCAGGCTATGAAGGCATCTCCCAATGCTCACTGAATTGCCTGTGGTCCTGCAAGGCTTTGCAGGAAAAATCCACAAGGGCAGTCTGTTAGTTCGTGGATAGCACAGTGGTTTAGAGGTGTCCATGGTACCAAAGGAGCAGCTAAAAAGGGATCAGCAGCTGGCCACTGCTTGGACTTAATGCTTCCTTTTATTAAAGGAAGTCAACAGGGAGGAAAAAGACACAAGCAGCATCCTCCTTCAGCAGATGCAGCAAGAACATAACAGAAGCCAGAGAACTCAAAGGCTTGGCTAAAGACTGGCAAATCTATACAATATTTCAACATAAGGACAAAGTCTTGAAAGCTGAATAAAAAGATCAATGTAAGAAAATCATGGTGATAGAATAAAATTTACCCCATTGAGATGGGAGAACAGAGAGGGAGTTTTTTGGCTGGCAGGACTTACAAGAACTGGCAGCTACAGAGTAGTCCAAGTGTGCAGACACAAACCATTTCCCAGCATCTCCAGGCTGCAATCACAGGAGACAGCCCATTACACTTTGGCTGTGCCTACAGAGGCTGGTGGGAAAGAACTGGGATTTTAAAGTCCCTCATGCCTCCACCCTGGCCTTACTGGCTGGGAAAACCTGGGCAAATGTTCCAAGGAATGAACAGTGACACATTCCCAGTGAAGACAATGCCACTAGGCCAAATTAGGAAATAAATTTGGTTTGGAGCAGGCAGACACCTGGCACAGAAAATGTCAGTCCAGATGGTTAAAGTATTTGCTACCCCTGAAAAAGAGGTAAGGAAAACTACATCCTGGCCATATGCAAACCTGGCTTCCTTGCTGGAAAAAAATAACAGCATTACTCAAATTGGCACAGTTATAGAAAAATGAAAGAAAACACAAGGCTTAATTGAAAAGGAATCCCCTCCCCAGATGCAACATGTGAAAACATTACCCTGACATACTTATCAAATGATCCAGAAATGAGAGTCTGAGTTTCAAACGGATGAAACTGCAATGTCTGGACCTAGATGATGGAAGATTTTATGTAACACACATATACAAGAACTTTCTTGGAACAAAGCACACCCATCCCAATCCCAAGCCAGCACAGTCCTCCCAGAAAACCCTCCTATTAAGTTGGTTCATCCTCAGATTGCTCAAAAACAGTGCAAGAGATGTGCATTACATCAAATACCCCTACCTAGTGAAAAAAAGATATTTTCCAATGTAATTTGATTGAACGGAATCCCACGCCCCCTTTCTGTGCTAGATATTACTTGAAAAAAAAAAAGCTGGAGGTAAAAGAATATCTGCTTCCAGTTGAGGGGGGAAAAGTAGATGTTAAAAAAATGAAAATCAGGGCTTTGTCAAGGGCAGTGACTTTGTTAGCAGCAAAATAAGGTTACAGCTATTAATAACTAGCTTTTACATTTTAATTACTATGAGATTAATTCATTTCTGAAGTACCCATCACTATGGTATTTTAGTATCATTTATTTCAAACCTTTTTACCTACAACAAACTGTAACTGACACTCATTGTTCCCTTAAGAGAGTTACAGTTTGACCTATGTTCAGGCATCTATTTTTGTAGCTTATACCAGCACTATTTTATTCCCCACCATTAGGGCCACTACACAAAAGGTATTTTAAAAACTGTTACAAATCTTTATTAGCTTTCTAAAAGTCAGGTTAAATAATATTTTTAAAAGCAAACACAGTGCTGTTTGCAAAAGCAACTATTTCCTAAATTTAAACAATTTTGCACAGATGTTAGAAAATTAGAGAATTATTGTTCTGAGGGTTCACTACCAAGCAGCTAATGAAAAGCTGCGGTCACATTTTTCTCTGTATTCTACAGTGGAAGAAACATAGCAATTATTTCATACCTTGTCTGTATGTAGTGTCAGGCTGGCTGCTGGCTTACCCACAGCCATGTCCCACAAAATCACTGTGTTGTCAGCAGAGGCACTTGCTAAAACATTCCTGATAATGGATTGAAAATCAGTTTTAGAACCGTTTATACAGATAAAAACAAATAATGGTCAAAACCCCAAAACACACAGAGAGCCCAGTTCTGAGAACAAGTACACTGTGGTCTATAGATTATTTTTCTCAAGCCTGAGGGATAACTCCCTGAAGGCAATTCTAAGTTACAAGTAAAGATTATAAATAGGCTATATTACATTACATTAGCAGAACACTTATAACAATGACAGTTCTGCTTCTATTTGCCCTGACATTACTTACAACACTATTTACTCAAAGATTTCTCGAACAGAACAAAGTAATAAGGGCTTTGAAGCGCATTCTTTCCTTTGACATTGAATAGTATTTTTAAACATTACCTATGCTACTTCATTCTGTTTGCATATGCATGCAGCAAGAGCCTGACAAACCAGTTCGTGAAATATTTTGCTCTCTAATAACTGTTTATGCACCTACTGAAGACATAACACTATACCATTTGTAGACTGCTGAAAGTAATCACTAAAATTTCAATTAAGTTTTCAACTTAAGTTTTACCACATTTCAACTTAAGTTTTACCAACTGTGTTACGAGCAATAAACACAGCTTCAAAATTTCATCAGAAAAAACAAATCCAAACATCCCCAAATGCCTGTCAAACACACATTACAATTCATATAACTGCTTCATTGCTCTTAAAATTAGATTTATTACCTCAACATGTTGTTTCTGATTGAAACTGCTCCCCCTCCCAGTTTTATATTAATCTATTGTTTCTGATGGAAAGAAACATTTGGTTCATCAAAGAAACATATCCATTCTGTTTCCCCAAGCAATGTTACAAGGAGGAGTTAAGAAAATGCATAGTGAAGGTTGTAAGAACATTTTACAATACCACCACTATGACCTACAGGCAGAAAGTTATTTGTAGAGAGCTGTCACAACATGCCTTGTTTTAAAGAAAGAAACAACAATGAAACATTTTATATATAAGCTGCTCCAAGGAGTTCCTTGTTTTGTCCATAAGCTGCCCACTTCAGGGCTGGTTTTATTTCCTGAAAGATCTACTGGTATCAATGAATTTGTAACTCAGCACATTAAAGAATTATGCATTTCAGATTTAACTACTGAAGCTATAATTTTTTTATCCTTGTCTATATTATCACCAGACCATTCCTAGGTACCCAAAAGTTCCTCTTTTGTAAGAGCGATGGACTGATCACTGCCACACTCTGTGCATATGTGTGTAATTTAAGAACAACAGACTGTAAATTAAGAGTGCAATTTATACCCATTTACTGAGGTGTGTGTGGGTGTTTTCTTCATCAGTATCTAGACAAGAAAGCAGTACAAGTGAAGGCTCACACCTGCTCATCAGAATATGCAGAGTTGACTGTGTACATCATCAAAGGCAAAGACATTTATGACAGCAGAAAAATAAAATTTAAAGAAGAAATCAGCCTGTGTCCGACTGAAGCAGTTTGAAGACCCCTGCTAAGGATTCTCTGACAGATGAACTGTTAACAACCACCTAAGTGATAAAAAACCAGCAGCATCTTTACTTCAGTCAGCACATTGTCCTTGACCTCTGCCCCAAGATGGGCCAGTTCTGTGTTGCTTCAATAGCAGCACTTCATTTCTAGTTCATTCAGGCAACAGGGAATTTTCTCTGACTAGAGGCCAGAGGCATTTCTATAACTGAGCTATTAGGGCTTTTACACTCTCTTTTCTGTTCACAGCTTTGGGGCAAAAGCCAGAAGAAAACAAAACAAAACAACAGAATAGCAAGGACTTTCTTCCATAGATCTACTTGTCTCTCTTGAAATGGAGGTTTGGGCCACTGGCAGAACAGCACAGCTCAGGACAGCCCTTCTGCTTCTCCAGTCTGAACAAGTCTTGCACCCACCTTTGCCCTGCCTTCATCTGGACAACCTGCAAATCAAAAGTGACCTGCAGCAATACACAGGTATTTCAAAAAAATTAAAAATCAAGAGCTCTAGCTAAAAGAAAAAAGCAGGAGTGTATTTTAAAGAATGCATTCATTTTAGCAGTGCTTTCAAGTTTTTGGATTTTGTGTGAAAACTGTATGCCTAATTAGGACCGCAATTTTCTAACATCCATTGTTATTCAAGGATCCTTTTACCTGCTTTGTTTATTCCATGAAAGATCAAGCACAGCATCAGTATGTCCTTCCACAGTCCCTTCTGAAGATAAACTCTGTGTACACACACATGACATAAACAGACTTTTGGAAATTACAGGTTCAGTGCAAATCAAGCATTACTCCATATCAGTATTAATTCCCTAAAGCCTTCACAAACTACTTCATACTAAATTACTCTCACTTGCTGCAACACAGCTTTTGAGAGAACTGTGTCTGCACCACCTGCACCCTGCCTCCCACCCCAGATCACAGACTGCTCCAGCTGCTGGGTTTACAGAACTGGTTACTCCCTTCAGGCTAGTAAAAGAAACCTCATTATTTCCAGCTAATGTGCAAGTTCTTCAGCTTCTTTCTAAGCACTCCTGGCAGTTCCCTCTCTCTCCTCCCAATTAACTGAGCTTTGGGTCCTTGAAACTGCCAGTTCCTGCAACTTCCAATTTTAAATAGTTAAGATTCAAAGTTTACTGGGACACCACCCCATTCCTGTTCTCCTCTTAATTCCAGGCTTTAGTTATTTAGAGAACAATTAGCATTTCAAACGTTGTAGGGGGGAAAAAAGAAGGCATTATCCCTGCTCTAAATTTCCTCCATCCAACCAGGTAAATCATTTTGCAACACTTACTTTCTTTCCTTTCTTTTTCTTCTTTTTCTGTTTGTTGCCTCCAAGAGAAAAGACAGGTTCCAAGGATTCTACTACATCAAGGTCCCAAATGTCAATGACTGGGGTCATGTTACCCACTGCAACATAATTTCCTACAAACAAGAAAACAAATGCAACCACATTTATTTAGTTATGAAACAGCAAATTTGACAATCCAGCTATTCTTAATTTCTTTAGTTAAGTAAAACTTATGTGCCACAATCTTCTATTTGAACATATTTGTTTGTAACTGGCACAGAGCAATTTAAAAATATCAGCTGACAGCAGATGTTGCCAGAAAAAATTCACTGGGTCTCCTTCCCCTTCAGTACAAGTAACTGTTCAAACAAGCTGTATAAAGTTGCATGTTTTGTTTGTTTTTGAAAGAAAAAAACAAACCAAAACTAAACCACATCCTCTGTACTATGAAAGAAAAAAAAATCTGTGAAACACAAGAAAAAGGGCTATTAAATACATAAATACAAAAAAATATATAATTTTTGCTGTGTTTTACATTTAATTAACTACATTGGACATAAAGAGATTGAACATAAGCAACCTTTCATCTGCAAACAGAAAATAAAGCAGGTTTTAGAGACTGCTCTGGTCTGCTGACAATAACTTCATTGTTTACAATAAAATCAGTATTTTAGTAAAATCATTTGTTCCAGCAGCATCACTAAGATGACTGTATCACCAAGCAAAAATACCTGATATTCACATCTTGGTTATCTCGAGTCAATATTATCTCAATATAACATTGATTTTATTTCTTTGTATTACAGAAAGAAATTATTTAGTGACAACATTACACTTACATGCTTTTCAAGCAAAAATTCTTAACTGGACACTGACAGTATCCTTTGTACTTTACCTGTTGATTCATCTGGGCTAGGATCAAAATTCAACCACTCCAGACTCAGAGGGTAAGCAGGCAAGATAATGTCATGATGCACATAAAATGACTCCTCTTCATGATTATAAACTGAAAAATAATTAAAGTTATGCAAGACATCAGCCAAGAGGGAAAGCAAACAACTATGAACAGGTCACTTCTACAAAAGGCAGTTGTGGCAAAAACTAAATTCTCAAGGAGATGCAGAAGGTAAATTCACAGAATCCTCAGTTTTACTGTAGAGACCAGACCCTCTACCAATGTTGTACCTCATGGAAGTACACAAAATAAACATTCTCCTGTGTACTTTAGATAAAGAAGTGACAAGTTCAATCAAGGTTTGATATTTTTACTTAGTTTGTAAGATCTCTTCATAATACATGCTCCATATCCAGCACTTTCTATATCAGGATACATTCATTTTATAGGATTAGCAATTAAAAAAAATTATTCCAAATGAGATTGAAAGGGAAATTAAGGTAAAAAGACAAACCAGAGGAAGGTAAGAAGACAGAAGGACAGAAGACCTTTAGCAGATGGTAACTGACATACAGGAAAAATTTTGGTAAAGCAGGCATATACTAAACACAAATTCTCTGCAGCCAGGTATTTTTTCCTTATAAAATAACTTACCAATTGGACAGCAGAGAATTAATTATTTTATTAACATCACACACAATCACAATGCCATTTTTAAGTGCATGTGACAGATGTTCAGATACTAACTGAAGTCTCCAGTTAACTAAGTTATCTTAGTAGTCAACTGAGACAAGGTTGCTCAATTTTAGAAACTGCAGAAGTCTTTTCTATTGTTTTTAAGTTTATATTTGGTATAAACTTGCAGTTAATAAAATTTGTAAACACCTCCAGACACAGAAAATGCCACAATCTGGTACCTAAAGAGATGCGTTCACACATTTTGGTCATGTTGGTGGCTTAAAATGAAATACTTTGCCTACAGAAACATGGACCACAGCACAAGCAGCCAGAAACATTCCCAAAAAGAACCACAGTAAGCAAAGAGGATAATTTCAGCACGTTCAGTAGTAATCATTTGCTGAAAAAGAAAAATCTTTTACACAGCACAATTAAACCTAGTTCTAGAACAAGCAGTATTCAAGCCCTACTAAGGCTTATCTCTTCTAAACCATGCTGATAAAGGTACTGGTGCTTCTAATCCTAGCAGTAGAAAGCCCCCTTAAAGAAGCAAGGAGAAAGAGAAAGAAAAAAACCCAAAACAAAACAACAAACCACTAGAGGATGCTTGCAGGATATGGAAAGTAAGACTGGAATGAAGAGCATATATTCAGAGAACAAAAATGCCATAGTATATTTTCTAACAGTTATAAGAAATTAAATAAGGAAAGGAATTGCTATACAGCCTGAAAGAGGCAAGCTATCCTTTAAATAACTCCACAGGAAATACTCTAGTCCTGAAAAGCAGCTAAAGCACTATGACATGGAAAAGGACAAAACACAAGGCAGAAGGGGAGAAAAATCCTTCCCCAAACCAACCCACTCCCTCTTCAACACAGCCACATGGCACATGCTAGGCAAGACATTCCCTGTGTTCAGTGTAAAGAACAAACCCTATTTTACTCACCATGGATCTCCAAACTACAGCAGTCTTTATCAACTCTGCCACAAAGCACAAGATTGTCACTGGGTTTAATCAAAAAGTCCTCCTGTTCATATTGCTCCTAAACAGCAAAAAGGAGAGGACAAGGGCCATTGAGCAAAGCATAAAAAAGCATGAAACTACACATTTTCAAAAGGTGGAATCGGTAATTCTGAACTATAACTGAAAATACTCAAAATCCAACACCCTAATGCCCACCTACCTAAAACCACATAATGGTGCTAAATGGAGAAAGCAAGAACCAGACCCAATCCTGGGGACAGTGAATAGTCATTAAATTAGATTGAAGGACTTTTATGTGAACCTAGGTGGATTTGTAGAGGTGTTTAATTATCAAATATGAAACCATATTTCAAGGTTATCCTGATGCAGCTGATTGCTGAAAAGAAATTACCACCAGGAGTCCACCAAGAAAGGTGATTTCCCTTGTGCTCCTGTACCTTGACCACTTGTATTATATAACAGCATTTTACCCAGTAACGATGCTGCAGCTGCTCCTCACATCCAGGAAATACTTCCACTGTCTACTTCCTGGAAAATATTTCCCAAGAAGTACTGCCTGCAGCACCACCAGCATTCAGCTGTACCAGAAGAGATGTAACCTCTCATCTGATTTCATTGTTACTGAGGAATGGAAGGAACTTGGGAATTTTTGTTGTGAAAAACTAAGAACTGTACGGAAGTCAATAATCTTACAGAGAGTACCATCCTTCCTATTTTCAACACCTACAAGACATTTTGGACTTCTCATTGCAAGCTTTTAATTATTTTTTTTTAATTCACTTCAAGCATACTTCAATATTTGAATTCTATCAAGTCCTGCAATTCTTTCAATTAAGGTTACACAATACTTAGTCTTCAACAGTTCCAGTAGTAAATATGAAATGACAACAGAAAATGCACATTGAAGAACTTTCAGAATCTGGGGGAAAAATTTAAGCATAGGAAGAAGAGCTTGAGAAAAAGATGATCATTTTCTGTATATCTACAAACCCAGCTTCTGCAACTTCTGCAAAGGTGTTTCCCATCTGACAGTGGAAACTAATACAGCCAGAACCAGCCAATAACACAGTATTTTTAGAGATATATAGATATATATATACAGAACATTGATATATTTATGTATCAGACACATTGCCTGAGTCCACCTCAGCCTGATTTCTTACACAAACTGGTGGAAGTTACAAGAGTCTTGCAATCTGTGAAATTTTCTAATTTTGGCCACTAGTGGCCCGAGATTTGTTATTTCTTCAGGTGTTTTCTGTGTCCTACTAGGCAGGTGCAAAAACCACTCCATGTACAGAAGTGCATGGTTTATGTAAGGAGTCAGTTCATCTTAACCTTCTATTTAAATGCAAAAGGTATTTAAGAAGGGAACTGCACAAAGCAACCTTAAAAGAAAAGAACACCATCCAATCAAAAATCTGGCACACCTTTGAAGAAGAACTGCAAACACTTACATGCCCCATGGCAGAGTGGAAAATTTAACTGATTCTGAAGTTTATGCTGTTTAAGACATTTAACATTCTTTAAGTACTCACAGTGGTTTTTAGAGTGATGTAAGGATCGTTTTCATTGCTCCCATATACTGCCAGAGTAGCCAAAGAGTCTCCAAGTTTTAAATCACCTGGATGGGAATTTCAGAACACTTGTACACATGTCTGTAACAGCCAAAGTTAGAAACTCCTGTACCAATACCTGCATGACCTATACAGGAAAATATCAGGAGTGGGCTAAATGAACTTCCAAGTTCCAAACATAAGCACCTCGGTAAGATAAACTGCTTAGTGCTTTCAGGGACTTCTGCTGCTCTGCTCCACCACTACAGGAGCCAGAACAACCTTTCCAACATGCTCTTGGTCCTAGTGTCAGCGAGGCGGACACTGAACTGTTTCCCTCACTAAATGACTTCCCAAGATGGGACAAACAATCATTAGAACTGTGAATTTCCAGCATCTGAAACTTAAGTTAGGGCAGCCTTAGGATATTACAGTCTTGAGTACAACAAGAGGTGGAAAGGTTCTTCCCTTACACTGCATATCTGACACACAGATTTTTCTTACCCGTGTATCCCTCTTCATCGTAATTGTCCAAATCGTATTCATCCAGTTCGTGATCAGACAGCTCCTCATTGTTTTGGGAAGACTTCCTGCTGCTGCCAGGCATGGGGGCACTCCTGTCACCTGCTGTCTGTCCTTCATCACTGCCACCAGCACCATCGCTGTGGGAAGACACAGCCCTGAGAAACTGTGGCAGACACTTGGAACACTTCCAGGGGGCTGCTGGAGAGATTTCAGCACACAATCCCAGCTGCTCACACGGCTTTCAAGTCTTTATGCCAATAATTTTGAAATCCATTCACTCCTTCTAGACCCTTTCCTAAAATACAAGGCACCTACAATTCTCAGGCTTTCAGAGAAAGTTTTTCCATGAAAGTTTTCGTGACACAACGTGGCATAAATTTTCCTCAACAGGGTAAACTGTGTGTCCAAGTCCCTTTCTCTTACACATTTTTTGTGGATACAATGCTCTTAAACCTCACTTCTGTGCATTCACATGTGTCCATGTCATTCCTTCCTTTCTTTTCCCCACTCAGAGGTATGGTCATGTGTGAGAATTCCCACATTTTTTTAAGCTTTTTAAGACTTCATTTCCTCATATTTCCCATACTTAAGCTAAGTAAAATTAACATAGAATTCATTATGTAGGGTCACACTGTGGATTTTTCTTATGGGGTAAACTATGCAACATCTAGAAAATTCAGAACTTTGTGGCATCAATTCTGTATGCAAGGAATTCAGGAGAAGGAAATGCACATTAAACACTGGCTGAGAAGATAACAGACACCCAAGGTGTCCCAATGGAGCATGCTCCAAAGAAAGAGAAATGAGGAATCCCTGCTCCACACACTGTATTTCTGTCTTTCTGCATGCAAAATTCCCAAGCAACAATGAGCCAAGGTGGTTCTCAGATACAGTTTCTAAATTAAATATCAGAAACCTAATTTTCCTGATTTGTTCAGTAAAATAAACACTTCACATTAACAGCATGAGACAAGTAACAAGGTAATTAAATAAAATAATTAAATCCGAGTTTGATTTGTGATCCTTGCACAGGGAAAAAAGTGAGGTGTTGCAACAATTTGTACAAAGTACAACAAATTATAAATAGATCAGCTGTTTCAGACAGTCTTCATACTTCCATCTTGAAGTTTTATAGAATTCATAAAAACCAGCACCTCAAATCTTTCCATGCTTTTGGTATGTGTTCAGCCACACACACCGTGGCACAACCACACACCCTACACAGCTGAGACACTCAGAAGCCTACATCTATGAAGAGATCTAACAGAAAATGGCCAGAAAATGGAATAAGACCTCAATCCCCCATATTTTCTAGACAAAAAAGACTTTTTTCTTGTCTTCTATTGTGTTTCCTAAATACATTTTTCTTAAAAGCAGAGCAACAAAACACAACCACATAACTAAGGGCTCTCAGTGCTGAGAAAAGTTGTGGTGTCTCCAGTTTCACTGTGAACCATAGATACACCCCTGAATGATGTTTTGCCTTTTTTACCAAAGCATGAACATCACGCCCACTCTGATCTCCACTGTGCCCCCCAGACCTGGACTGTCCCGTCCCACCCTCGGCATCTCTTCTCCCCAGTCAGTTCGGGACTCCCCTCTCGGTTTGCCACATGTCCAAAGCAGCCGCAGTCACAAACCCAGCGCCTTCATTCTCGCTGCCGGCGGGAACAGAGCTCCAGGGAGCGCCAGGCCCCGCAATGCCCGTCCAGCCCGACAGCCGCAGTGACAACTGAGGAACCACACGGGAACGCGGCCGCGTTGTCACGTCCGCGCCGGCAGCAGCATCTACTCCATCCGATGTTCCTCCGGCCGCCCTCCGGACAGCCTGGGCACGGTGTCTCCAGGAGGAACTCGCGCTGCTGCTGCCGCTCCCCGGGCCGGCCCCGCAGCTCCCGGGCTGCGCTTCCCCCGTGCCCGGGACGGCCCCTGCCCGGCTCCCTGGCGGCCGGGCCCGGCGGGCTGCGGCCGCGTCCCGACCACAGCCCGGAGCCGCGGCGAGTCCCTCCCGCTGCCCCGGCTCACCCCAGCCTGTCCTGCGCCTCCTCGATGAGACCCTTCAGCTCCTCCTCGCTGAGCTGCACCTGCGGGGCGGACACAGAGGGGTGAGGGCGGCGGCGAGGGCGGGCGGGGGTCCCTCAGCGCGATCCCCGCTCCGGCCCCACCTTGTCGGGCGTCTCCTTGGCCACGCCGCGCCGCACCCAGGCGGCGCAGGGCACGGGGCAGCTCATGGCGGCACCGCCACTGCACCGCCACACGTGCGAGCGGCCCGGCGCGCCGCAGTGACGTCACGGCAGGAGCGGGCCGCCCGCGACGGCGAGGACCAGGAGGGGGAGGAGACTGCCCTGTGATGTCATCCCTGCGCGCCGGGGCAGGGGCGTGGCCACGCGGGATGGGCAGGGCCCGAAGGGGCGGGGCAGGGCCCGAAGGGGCGGGGCAGGGCCCGAAGGGGCGGGGCAGGGCCCGAAGGGGCGGGGCAGGGCCCGAAGGGGCGGGGCAGGGCCCGAAGGGGCGGGGCAGGGCCCGAAGGGGCGGGGCAGGGCCCGAAGGGGCGGGGCAGGGCCCGAAGGGGCGGGGCAGGGCCCGAAGGGGCGGGGCAGGGCCCGAAGGGGCGGGGCAGGGCCCGAAGGGGCGGGGCAGGGCCCGAAGGGGCGGGGCAGGGCCCGAAGGGGCGGGGCGGGGCGGGCGCCGTCGCCTCACGGGGACACGCGCTCCGGCAGTGCCCCGCCGCCCGGATTTGTGCAGAGTCCCGGGATCAATGAAGTTGGAGTAGACCCTCTGAGGTCACCGAGTCCAACCTTCAAGTGCTCCGCGCCCCACACTGGGTCACGGTCTCCCCCACGCGGTGGGAGAGACCTGCCCTGCCACTGAAAAATCCCGGCAACACTCCAGCGAAATTAGAAGTTTAGAAAGGCCTTTTTTGGTTTTGGTCCCTTCATTTTATCCAAGGAAAAGACACCAGTGCAAAGAGTCAATGGCAACAGGGAGGTGCAGGGAGTTGTGAGGGTCTGGTGTCGCCACAAGAGCATCTGCTTTCTGCTCTCCTACACGAGCTAACTCATTAAATCAGAGGAAATGGATTAAATGCCAGCTGGAATGTACAGGAAGGTACTCTCTTACTAATATGCAGAAATCACTGCTGTTCCCGTCACTGGAATCTTAATTCAGTGCAAAGTACAGGGATGGGGAGCTAAGGAAAGGGAATGAGCTTTTCTCACCTCTAACAGAACTGCATCTTGGCAGATAAAATGGCCTCGTTATTCCATCCACAACATTACTGTGGCATTTTCGTTATTTTTTATCCTGATTCTTCTGTGGTTCTGGTGTGAGAGAGAAATAATATTACTACCTCTTCACTTACCCCTTCATTTCACCAAAATGCTGTGTGTTGTCTTAATGCAGACATAAACAAACCAAGGCAGAAGTCGGACCCTTCTAGCTTCTCCTTGTAGTAACCTGTGACATGGACATCCTAGTCCTACCTGTAATCCTGCATTTTGGAATGCTTGCCGTTTTGCTGGGCTGTATTTGCTTTGCTGGCCATCTTCTCTTAACAATGTTCAAGAAATCCTTCTTGTCCTTCCATGCATGAATGAACAGTTTGACCTTCAGTCTTCCTCCAGATTCTGAGGGAAGTTTTGTGAAAGTGGCTGCTGTTCTCAAAGGACAGGCAGAGGAGAGTGTTAGGCAGCCAAGAGTAAGAAAGCCAGGTTACTTTGCCGTGACTGTGGTTCCTGGATATTTGGAGGACATTTTTCAGATGTATACATTTACAGTGTGGAGGTTTGCAGAACAAAGTGGAGCCAGACTTGTTTTTACTGAAGCCATACTCAGAGGGGGCACACAAGCTCTACCTTCTGCCCCACCGTGTACATAATCACAAGATAGCAGAGCACTGTGGGGAGGCTCAGCAGCAGAAGTACCAAAGACAAGACAGCTGGAAAAGGAGGAAGGAAGGAAAATAGGTAGCAGTTGTGCACAACAGATATTATCGCTTAGAGAGCTGCAGTCTGTAGTAATGGTTTTTCTTCTGAGACCCAGTCCACAAATGATGGGTGATTCCAGTACCTCTCTCTCATATACTTGCTGGGGATGTCCAATTGGGGTTTTTTTACAAAAGAAAGGCCATTCTGTTAAAATAGTAGTGTTCCACAGTGCCTTGACAATCACAGAAATGTGTCTGAAAGAGTGGTGCCCCAGGCAGGAAGCTCCCTGCAGACAGAAGCTGCACATCCACACCAAGGAATCCCCTGGGATGATTTGTGGGACATTACACACAAATAAAATATGGTCTTCTTGGTATTCAGTGTCCAAAGATGGCTCAGCCACAGAGCTGGGAAGATTAGCAAATAAAGCAGATGTTAATTTCTTAATTTGGATGGAATTTTGGGACAAGCCCAAAGAGCTGTCCTAATTGGGAATGAGGCTGTATAGCTGACAGAAGTGTCTGAATCTTTGCTAGATGGAAGAAACGGCCATGAAGAAAGGTATGTGCAACATCATGGATGCTAATGGCTGTCTCAGGAAGGGTGTGAGGACCATGCTCAGATCCTGTGGAAATAAAAGAATTGTCATCAGACATTTTCATGACACAGCCTGTTCTGGACTGGCCTTGGGCCTTTCCTAAAAATGATCTCCTGAATGGAGATGAAAGGATTCAACTCCATTCCCCTGGCCCCAGGTCAGACACAGTCAGAGGTCAGACACAACAGTGCCTGAATCTCTTAGACCCATTTCTTAACCTCTGATGAGGAGAGCTGAGATTCTTTTTATCCCCATGAACATGCATAAAGGAAGGCAAGACTTCACAATAGCAATTTTCATTTTCAGTTTAGTCACTGATTCTGGTGTCAGAAACTTCTGCCTGTCTGAAGTGAAAAGCACTAAAACATTGTCCCTGTTTCTGGATCTGTATCTGACCTCCCCCTACTGCTTTTCACCTGAGGATGCAAATGCTGGATAAAAAGCAAACTTCTGTTCTGGAGTGGGTATACCAGGTAAAGAAAGGGAATCAGTGGGAAAAGAATCAATGACTCCTTGAAAGGGAAGGTTCAGCTTTTTTTTTAGGGGACATGTCAAAGTGCCCAGAGAGCAACCAGCGTATTCTTCTTCACATGAAGTCAGATGGAAGAGAGGAGAGCTGGTTGATGAAGTGATGCTGAAGTAGACGGTTCCAGCAGGCTCTCCAATAACTACTGAAAAACTTAAAGAGCTCCAGTGTCCAAGACTCTGCAGAGACCTTGATATACCTTGAGTCATGAAACTCTCAGAGACACTGTAAACATCTCTAGTATACAGCTACTACAGGTAGTACAAGGTACTACAAGGCCAGGAAAATATTCATTGTGCAAATCATACAGGCTGTCGGCAAGAAAACAAAGCAGATTTTATGTGTTTCAGAAGTTGTGCTGTATGTTTACAGCTGTGGTTAAGTTGACCTCTTCAGATGAAAAAAAAGGGGAAAGTGATCAATACAGTGGTATCTCAGATTATTTATTTTTATATTTTATCAAATAATCTGCAAAATACCAGTGCTGCAGTCCCAGGAATACTAAACAACTAAAAGCAGTCACATAATCAAGAAATCCTCTAACTTAGGAAAGAAAGAAAGGAGTACTCTAGGAGTGACTTTGAAATGCCAATGGCAGCCATCTAAGTCCTCAAGGTTACCTTTTGATTTTCTGTTTGCATTCCTTGTGTGTTTCTGTGAAACACAGAGCACGAATAGTGGCAGGAAACCAAAGAAGTATCAGCTCTCAGTAGGGCAGCATCTCCTCGAGGGAGATGACAAGCCCCGTTTGCACACTGCTGCATAGCCTGGGGGGAAGAACTCTTGAAGTGATAGCTAGGCAGAAAGTTAAGTTTTCAGGTCGTTAAAACAAGGCTGCTTTGGTTTTCTTTCATCCAGGATCTCCTTAAAGAGTTCCCCAGGAGAGCACAAACCTCCTCACTTTGAAAGATAAAATATGCCTCTGCCAAGGCTTATTCTCCCAGATCTTCCTTATTGCTTTTGGTAGTCTTTGTTTAACTTTATGGACTAAATGAGGTCTATCACTTATCGTTTAGCCACATCTACTAATTGTGATCTCAATGTGAACCAGATATGTGTGAAAGACATTAAAACCTCACTGGGACACAGGAACTGCATTATCAGAGATGTGAGCTTATGGAGCAGCTGCTTCCCTAAAATGTGTGCTGGAGACTTTGGGAATGAGAATCCCATCATCCCTGCAATGACTGTCATCAGCTGCACACCTCAAAACACCTGAGGACTTGCACCTCTCTACCACTACGGGAGCAATGGGGCCAGCATTTGTCTCAGAGGTGTCACATCTTTATTTCCTCCATGTCTAAGTGTGTTACTCAGTGCTGGATGCTTCAAGTACTCATTATTACAGGAGGACACTACAACTTCTTACCTGAGCCACTGGCTTGCAGAGCTGAGGGGCTACTAAGCTCCTAGGAAGGTAGCCAGGCTGCAGAGTTGTGCTAGGAATGGTGGCCTCGCAGCCTGCAAGGATATGTGCACAGATTCTCAGACATCCTCTAAATTGCAGTTTTACATCTTCACAGCAAAGCTTAGAGACAGCCAGCCCACATCTTACTCTGAAACATTTTCCATGAAAGATTCATTGGACAAAATAAAAGCCACTGTTATTTCATTAAAATATCAGGCTCTGTTAACATAGAAAAAATTAGCTGATACCACTGAACACCTAGAAATATATCTGTATAAACCCTTATGCAAATTTGGGAAAAAATATTTGAGTGGTTTAAAATGTTACTTCTATGTAGTCAAACTGAGACACATAATGACCTTTACATTTTACACATGCTTCTGCTGCTAATTCCATCAACAGATCAACATCAAGCACTTCTGGCAGTGCTTTAGCCTCAGGATGAAACCTGGGCTCCTCTAGGTGAGCTCTACTTTGTAGCAGGTTTGGACATCACTGTCCATTTCTGCTCTGTGGAGGAGAAAACACAGCAGTGGGCAAGACTGTCCTAAACCTTAATTAGCCCAGTGAACATGTGCCACAACTTTCAGTCTCTACAGAAAACCTCAAGAACATAAATGGAAACAGAATGTAGAAAAAACACGGATTAGTTTACAGAGAACCCAGAATGGTGTGAACATTTCTGGCTGAACTTCACTATTTTTCTCAGTGAAGCGTTAACTCAAATGCCCAGAAAGAATGGTTTTATATTTTTTTCAGTATCAACAGTTGGGTGTGGTGGCCTACAGCTGGCCTGGAGGCCTCACAGTTACAAATAATCCCAACTTTATAGCTGAAATGTGGTTGATTACATAATTACCTTGCTGATGTAACTCGAGCAGTAATGCCCGCTGGAGAGCAGGCCCAGGCTGGCTGGCTGGGTGGCAACTGGCTCCACCAACGAGGATTGACTGCACGTGCCTTCTGATCTCAATAAGGAGAAGAGGCCTCAATAAAGCTCACTATTGCTGTATGACCTTTGTGCGTGCTTGTTGCTTTCCTGCCTCCGACACATCACTGCAATGTCTGGAGACCCCGATGTGATTTCAGCAAGCCACCATGTGCAGAGCGGAGGCAGGAAGGCAGCGGGAACAGCTGCCTGCAGCGTGCGGAGCTGCCACCCGCGGCATGTGGAGCTGCAGAATCCTGGCAAAGGCAGTGTGTAGAGCTGCAGAAGACAGCATGGAGAGCCGTGTTTGGGTCTGGACCTCCTCTTTCTTTGTGGATTTAAGAAGAAACCACTGGGATGGGAGCATGGGGATCTAAGACAGAGGAGCCTACCCTCCAAGTATAGACATCTTTGTTAAAGAAACGAGGTCTAAACCAGGCTGTATTGCCCTGCTAACATGGTGCAAAAGCCATGAACTGGATGTGACTGAAGGGGCCACTTTAGATTTTAAAATGTGGGGCTGGCAGGCTCATACTTCAAGAAGCATCCATTGGAGGCATTATTAAGCCATGGAGACTCATAATGAACCTGCTAAGGCAGCTACAGAGAGAGCAGAATGCGAGGGCGGGCAGAAGGGGCACTGTGGACACCTTCCAAGAAAGGTGAGGAGAACTGGGAATCAGGAGAACCAGTGGCAGGCATGGCTGCTGCTCCAGGTGCGTGGGAGATCCAAATGGCCGTGCAGGACCAAGCTGCCGTGCTGTGCTGGTATGCCTTGCCTGTGGAGCAGCCTACGGCCACGCAGGACCAAGCTGCCACCCCCTGCCACGTCACTTCGCCTGTGGAGTGTCCTGCAGCTTGGGACAGCTGCATGGGACCGAGCTGCCACGTCACACCAGGATCCCTCCTCCATACAGCACCCTGCAGAGACTAGAGACTGCCTTGTCGCACCCTGCCAGGACATACAGACAGTGGGACGTGCCCCAAGCCAAGCCTGGCCACCCTGGAGTGGAACCTACCATGGAAGAACTGTACCTAGCACCGGAGCCGATTGGTGGGCAGATCCTGGAAATATGTCACTGAGGGTGCCCGGAACCCAGCAAATGTTATACCCAGAAGCAGTGGCCTGAAAGTTGCTGCTGCTGCACAGCATGCACGTCGTTGCTACCGGAACTGGAGTTATCCATGGAATATCCACCACCTTGGGGCACTGAAAGCCAGAGCCACCATTATTCTGCAGACCCCTGAGACAAAGCCACAAAGACTACCAAGAGCTGTGCCCGATCCAGTCAGCATTTGGTACCAGGTAAAGCTAGCAGCAGTAACAAGTACAGATTATGAAGCTGCAGAAGTGATTGGTGTGTCATTATTGGGAAGTCGGGAACCTGAGTATTGGGAAGTATACCCAGTAATAAGGGGTAGTGGAAAAACACTGGATAATTACACACCTTTTCAGTGGCCAGTTCTTTCCAAACTGCATCAGCTTGTAGGCAAGTAAGGCCTGGGCTCACCTGCCATCACCAATACGCTGTGGTTTTTAACCACTGAGAAGATTACTCCCTTTGGTACTAAACAGCTTGCCAAACTACTGTTCACAACAGTCAAGTATATGGTTTTTGAATCAGCATGGCAAGGCAGTGCAGAAAAACAGGAGCAAAGAAACCTAAAGGTCCCCTGAGAAGGCTCATGTTATGAGACGGGCGTCTCTCAGCTTTTAGGACTACCACCATTAGCTTGCCCTTGGCTCCAAGCCAGGCTAGATTCACTAGTGCTGGCACAAGTAAAGGATTTGGGGATGCAAGCATTGTTTAAGGTAACAAACATGGCAAATCCAACCCAGACCTCCTCAAAGATCAGACAGGGAATTAATGAGGGCATATCTACAACTGATGGAAAGACTCCAAGATGCAATGGAGAAACAAATTATAAACATCGAGGTCAGAAAACAATTAATTTTACAATTGGGCAAGGACAATGCTAATGAGGACTGTCAAAGGGTCTTAGAAGTGCTGCCAAATGAGGACCCATCCTTGGATGAGGTGATAAATGTGAGCACCAAGGTTTGATCTAATACCCAAAATGTCCTTGCTAGCAGACTCCATAGCGGAGCTGTGAAAGTGACACTCCTGTGCTACAGATCTGGACAACCAGGCCACCTAAAAGCCAACTCTCCCCATAAGTCTACACTACCAGGGACAATGCACAGACAAAGGAATACAACCTGTAACCAGTGTGGAAAAACCAATCTAGTGACCAGACAATGCAGATCCTGAATTCATTCTGACAGAACTTCCTTTAAGGACCAGGGAAATGGAAGACCCAGCGTGAAGAGGAGACATGCAGACCAGCTCACAGGAAGGACCAGAGGAGCAGCTGGAATAGATGTTTCCACATCCATCTTAATAACTGTACATATTTTAAAGGTACACAAGGTCCCTCTTGAGGCTCACGGGCCCATCAGGAGAGGACTAAGTGAACTGTGGATTGGGAGATCCAGTGCTATTCTACAAGGTATTTTTGTGCACCTTGGCATTCTTGATGCAGATTTCATTGTGCAGATACATGCTTTGGTTTCAACCCCTTCTCCACCTGTGACAATCCCTGCAAAAACATGAATCACCCAACTCATCTCTTTTCAGTCTCTTGTCCCCAAAACAGAGCCTATAGAGCCAGGAGACCAAGGCTTCAGATCCACCAGAAAATTCCAGGTGTGCTGGACTCAGGTCATAAGTGATCAAAGACCTAGTATGGTGTGCACTGTCATAATGCCTCAGGCGAGGCCCTCGCAAATAAAGGTTGGCAGGACAGTTGACACAGGGGCAGATGTTACCATCATCTCTGCCCACACCTGGCCATCATCATGGCCCACCACAGCTTTAGCGGCTGCCGTTGCTGGCCTGGGGGCACCACACAGAGCTGCTTGAGCAGCAAATCTGTGTTGGCCAGAAATCTCAAAGGTCAAACAGCTACCATGTGACCATGCATTACTGCAGCACCACTCAACTTGTAGGGGAGGGATGGTCTTTCTGCATGGGGAGTGTGGTTAGGAAGGGTTTTTTACCAGGGGACACTATTTTAAAGGGTGTGAAATATCCCACATAAGCCCTAAAATGGCTCAGGCATTATCAATAGTCAGAGAACAATTTCCAGGGGCATACTGCTACCATTATATGGATGATGTTTAAATAGTAACCCCAACCAAAAAAGATCTTTCTTTAATTTGACCAAGCTTGATGCAAGCATTAAAAACATTTGGGCTGCAAACAGCACCAGAAAAAGTTCAACCACAACCACCCTGGAAATACCTTGGACTCAAAATCATAGATCAGACTATACACCCACAAACAAGTCAACTCTCAACAAAAATTCCAACTCTAAATGATGCACAAAAACTTTTGGGTATCATAAATCGGCTCAGACCATATCTAGGATTGCCCACCTCACAACTGGCACCCTTATTTAACATCCTAAAAGGTGATCCCAGTCTGAATTCCCCAGAAAATTAACACCAGAAGCAAAAGGCACTCATGAAATAGTAGAGCTGTCACAAACAGACAAGTTCATTGGATATACCCTGAAGTATGTATTACTGTGTTTATTTTCATTGTTGATTTCCATCCTACAGCTATCACAGGGCAATGGGATACTCAGTGGTCTGACCCTCTGCATGTCTTAGAGTGGGTGTTTCTGCCCCATCAGCCTAAAAAGATGGCACCTACTATCCTTGAGTTAGTTGCTCAACTAATCATCAAATGTTGTCAAAGATGTTTACAACTGGCTGCAAAACATCCTTCCAAAATTATTATAACTGTGACTCGGCAACAATTCAAATGGTGCTACGCCAACAGCACATCTTCACAAAGTGCTTTACAAAATTTCTTAGGACAGATTAGCTACCACCCACCAAGTCATAAATTATTGCAACTAGGTGGAACCACTGATATATCCTTAAAACCATCGTATAGTCATATACACCTAAAGGGTATCACTGTATTTACTGACAAATCTGGGAAAATGGGAAAAGCCATTGTGACATGGAAAGAGGAAAATGAATGGCAGAAACTAGAAGGTTTTGAAAATGGGTCACCTCAGGTTGTTGAGCTACGCACAGTAGCTATGGCCTTTCAGCGTTTTCCAGCCACTCCTCTAAAATCCGTAGACTCCGCCTACATTGTGGATATAAAACGAAGACTGAGCTCTGCTCAAGGAGATTGCCAATGCACAATTATTTGGCATATTAAAAAGTCTGTGGCATACCATCCAGGCCAGAGATTGTCCCTACTGTATTTTACATGTTACAAGTCACACAGATCTACCAGGCTTCTATCTATACTTCTACCAGAGGGCAATGCCAGAGCAGATTGTCTAGCAAGCCCTGCTTGGGCAGCACCACAACTGCACAAGAACTGTGCACAAGCAAAGGCTTCACATGCCTTTTTCCATCAAAGCACGCGAGCCCTGCAGAGACAATTTATGTCATCAAACTCAGAGGCTCGCAACACGGTCAACTCCTGCTCCGATTGCCAAGGTCACACAGCACCACCACAGCTCAGAGTTCATCCCCATGGCCTAAGAGCCTTATAAATTTGGCAAACAGATGTGACTCACATTCTAGAATTCAGAAAACTAAACTATGTGCATATGTCAATTGACACATTTTCTTTGGCTGTATGGGCTACTGTACATACTGGAGAAAGGAGCTGGGATACCCTTGGACATTGGCGATCAGCCTTTGCCACTTGGAGTGTCCCACATGCCATAAAAACGGATCATGGTCCTGCTTACACTGCACACAACACTGGACAATTCCTTCAACCATGGGGCGTAAAACACCACACAGGTATCCCCTGTTCAGCAACAGGGCAAGCCATTGTCAAACGTGCCCATGGCACTCTAAAATGTATTTTAGAAAAGCAAAAAAGGGAAATCTGTGGTGAGACCCCACAAAGTAGAGTAGCCAAAGCTGCCTACACCATCTGTTGAACCATCTAACAGTCCCAGAGAAATCCCAGAATCCAACATCCATGAATCATTTTCTATCCTTGCAGTCATCTGGTGATGCTCAATCCCCTAGACCTAAGGTACTGGTAAAAAATATTATTACAAGTAAGTAGGAAGGTCCATGGGACCTTATTACATGGGGACGTGGGTATGCGTGTGTTTCTACGGACACCAGAACACAGTGGATACCTGCCAGGTGTGTCCTTCCTACCCTACTTTGTGTTCAGGAGCTGAGACAATATCCTCATGATGGTGCTCCAGCAGATGTCAAGGAGCAGTGACTTAAACAACTTGTACACCTGCCACACAGAGATCTGGAATTTCTTGAGATGACAAGTCTATTTAAGGATTTTGTCTATTTATGGACATGAAGGTTTTATACATATCTAAATGTAAGGACTTGACTTGAAGATTTTGTCACAGATTTTCTTGTTTTTCCCACAGTTCTGAGAATCGCAATATTTCCTGGTTTTAGAGTTAAGTTGTAAATTTGTAACCTTTAAGCTATAAGCCTGTCCCATGCCAATTTGATGACTTGTATTGTTAGCAGTCCGCCTGACAGCTCCCTAGGGTGAATGTCACAATTCCAAAGGTATATGGGATACATCACCAACTGAAAAGGGGCTGGGCCTGTCCATTTGGGTTGAAGGCCTCATTCAAGCTTTCCAAAGCCTAGGTCTAGGTTTTTACACAATGCCACGTCTGTCATCTTGTCTGCAAGGGCTCTGCAGAGGATGACAGACAATGCTTTTGTATTTACAAACAAAAATGGGAACTGTGGTGGCCTACAGCTGGCCTGGAAGCCTCACAGTTAGAAATAATCCCAACAGATCATTGCAACAGTTGGGAAAGGAGACAAATCATTCCAGTTTTCTACATGTAAAGGCTTGCTTGGTTTTCTTCAAGATACTGGGGAGGCAGGCAAGAGGGGGCTACATCTCCTGCAGAATTTGGACAACTGCAGGATTCCCAGGAGCAGACTTTGAGCTGCTTTTCAAAGTCTGCTGCTGGAAAGCCGAGTTTGCAAAACCTAAAGGCACCTGAGACAGCCACCACTGGTCTGGGCAGTCACCCAGTCTGGCATGAGTGGTGTCTGACTCCCACAGCTTAAATACAAGACATGAAAGGATGTCACCCTCTTTTTCCTCCTGAACCAACCTGTTCCTTAATAATCTGGAGAAAGATTCTAATTACAAAGAAAGAACTTTACTCTAAATCCACTAAAACATACAAGACAGAATGCACTGGAAATTAATTTAAGGAGTAAAAAAGTTTAAAGAAGTGCTAAACCAAAAGTTTTTTTAAAACCTGATTTTCACACTTATGCCAAGGTTAATCAAGTCCATCTGTTTACACCTGACTTCCCTTTGAGATACCCATTTCTAACATATTTGTACACACTTGCAGTAATGCTGTATAATGGAGCAAGCTTCCAGCCTTTCTGATCTTCCTGCATCTAAACTCTCTGGCTGTGATGCACTTGCAGATGCTTAAGTTTAAGCATCATGGAGCTCCATTCCCAGGTCTTATGTACCCATTTTATGGCAGACCAGCACTCAGAGAAAGGTTTTTGGGAACCAACTCCGTATCACTCCTTCATGTGCACAGCAAGCATGCTGATAGCAGTGTGTGTAGAAAACAGCACCAGGACTTCCAGATGTAAAATCCTGAACACATGTGGTTTCTGGGAGATGGTTCTCGGGAGAAGCCCAGTCCTGCTGCTGACTGAAATACATCAAGAAACACCTTAAGGGGAGAAAGAAACAACAAAAACACTCACAGCAGCCATTTCCTAGGCTAGAAAACAATGGACTTTTTATTGAACAGAGATGGCTCATAAACACACTCAAAGGAGTTCCACCTGCTGTTCAGCAATATTCATTGCTATCTGGTAATAACCTATGGGGGCAGCTGTATAAAACAGGAATAAAATACCAAATGGCTATATTCATTAATAACTTTGCCTTCCAAATACAGAACCATAAGTATTTCAAGTCTGAAAATAGACCACAATTGTTAGCATTTAAACCAAACCTTTATGATAACAAATATACAAAAAAAAGGCAGTCAATATATTAAACATTTAAATCAATAGCATACATTTCTCAGAGGTAAACATTGAGCAAACAAAGCCAGCGATGATGTTCAGGAATCAGGTAGAAGTTTCAAGGTCAAGCTCCAAACACTGTAGCTTTTCTAAAGCCCTACTGGTATTACACTTTTATCTAGCCCTACATTGAAAACTATGTAGCATGAACATTTGAAAATGTAACATTGGCTATCCGGCAGGGAACCAGGAGTTCTTTAAGTCCTCCCTGTGTTTATAGTGGAGCACCTGCAGAGATAGAGGGCAGTAGGAGTCAAGCACTTGGTTTTACAATGTCGGGGTTTGAGTTCTGCTCTAGATGAGTGCAACACAGGGTCCTCATACCAAACACGAATTCCAGCACTGACAAGAGAGTACAACCTGCATGAAGAATCAGC
Source organism: Prinia subflava (assembly GCF_021018805.1). Lineage (NCBI taxonomy): Eukaryota > Metazoa > Chordata > Aves > Passeriformes > Cisticolidae > Prinia > Prinia subflava. The sequence continues at coordinate 19,595,355 of NC_086250.1, read as the reverse complement.
CTTGCAACTTGCATTAAACAGAATGGGACTTGCACACCTTATTTACTGAAAGCCTGTGCTATTTCTACTGCACAGAAAAAACCTCCTTCAGTAGCTGATCTATGCCTGAGGTTGAAAGCTTGGGATACATACATACGCTCAAAAATAATGTGATAAATCTACTATCAACAACTAATAAATCGTATTGCAATATTGCTCACAACATAAATGTACAATTTGCACAAAACATGGCTCTTTCAACATGAATATTTTGCAAGCTACTATATATATATTTATGTATATATAATATGTATAATTTCTTTTCTTAAAGAATTAAATGCCAGAGCGCATGCAAAGAATTTCAAAGCAGTAGCACAACAGGAGCAATCACTTTACAGGTTACTGAGACCATTCAATACAGAAACAGTGGGATATTAGGTAACAGACAGACAGCTAGGTAGATGTATGTACACACTGCTTCTTTAGGGACCTTCCCATGTGATACCTGCATCTCAGACCCCTTTGAAAGACCAAACAGGGTTCTGAAGGTTCCCACACTCTGAGCATAAATTACTTTTGTTGGAGATGACAGCAAAGGAGGCACTTGTCCTTCGGCCAGGAGTAGAGGCAAGCAATCTTCTCCATAGCCAACATCTGTTCCAAATCTTGCTCCTGCATTTCTAAGCAGTGAGTGGTGAGCATCTATCCATCCAATGTTTTAGCTGGTCCCAAGCAGTCTCCTGCAGCCTTTACAGCTGGAAATCCAGGACTGAGAAGCTGGATCCCCTAAAGAGCAGTGCACAGCACTGCCACCATTCTAGTCAGATATGTACAAGGAATGACATGTATCCTCTGGTTTAAAATGTACAGAGTATATACAAATAAAGCTATTCTATCAAGGTGCAAGTTTATTATTCTCTGGTGTGTTCCAATGAAGATTTCTTTAAAAACCTTTATACAGACCCACCAGGAGAGTTTACACAAAGTTGATATTTTGTCAAGTTCATTATGTAGGCTTCCTTCTGCAAACTCCATAATGGAAACTCCTGTTACTTTCTCTTGGAGTTCTGCCTATGCACAGGGCTGGATTTGATAGACTACAGCCATGTCTAATATAATTTCCTTGACTTCAATACATTTCAAACTCGGATGAAGTGGCACCAATTTTTTTTTCCAGGATGTAATTCATCTCTATGAAATGAGGCAGGATATGTAACTGGATGTCAGGGGGGTTGCACTTCATGTGCCCAGTCCAGCCTTCCTTGCTTTTGATGGGACTGTGGTGTGTGAAGCTGGCACAGTTTGGCCCTATGGGTATGTCTGCAAGTCCTTGGTGCTATTTTACACTGGCTGATGACAGGCAAAGCCCTCAAAAGAAATAAATTTTTTAAAAAAAGCCCAAATGCAATTTACTAAACAGTAAACATCAGACTGATGCACTAAACAGATGGATATGGAATGCAACTTTTCTAAAATTAGAACAGTTGTTTTCTTAGGCAGATCTAAATTAATAAAAATCTTTCCCATCCCACACAGGCCTCATTCTGCAGCATGTAAATATACGATGCTTCTAATAAAAGTCATTGGGAATGCAAAGCCTGTGATCAAGGAGCAGAAGGAAGGCCTGCCCTCTCCCATTTCTCTTCAGCAAAAACCTCAAGTAACATCAGTACACGTTTATGATCCCTGCTGAAGCAGAGGGGCTGTGTGCAATGACAGCAGGATTTGGCCTTCAGCCTCTATGGTGTACCAACCACAACTGTGCAGATGACTGGATGGGAAATTACATCTGCTAGTGCATTAAAAAACCATACAGCCTTGCAGTAACTCCCATTAAAAATTCCCACTCACTTCAGGAGAGAGACGGAGCAAGAGAGCAGTCTTCAGCAAGTGCATGTTCTGCTCCACTGGAATTATGTCTCACAAAAACCTTTCTGTAATACTATTTTCCTCCATTTGGTAACCTGATTATATCAAGGCATTCACAGCAGAGGCTTTGCTCGTGTCCTCTCAAGCTAAGGGGAGCATTTCACACTGGAAACAAAGATCTCATTAGGTTTTTTTCTTTTTCAGAGTAATGCAATAATAAAAATCAACTAGCCAGTTTCACATGCTGCAGTCCCTTTATACAGCCTTAACAAAATGACATCTTGCAATGACAAATGAATCGTAATCTCATTAGAGATTTTAAAAGGATCAGCATCAGACAGATATTAAATGGGGTTTAAGATGACCTAAGGTGCACTTGGAGAAGATGCTCTGAGAGTGCTGCAGGAATTAAGAAAAGGATTCAAAAAATTAAATACAAATACACCCTTTAAAATAATGTTCAAGTTGTGGATGCAGTGGACAAAAGCAAACAAAGCTGCCACCTCAAATTATGGCTGAGCTCCTCTATTTTTCATACATTCCCTTCTACCTTTGTTCTGAGTGCCCTCAGTTAGTCTCCCAGTGGAAGGGCTTGTGCTGGATCACTAACAGCACAAAACAGGCAATTTTCAAAAGCATCTAACACAGTCAAGGGAATGACATCTTTGAATGAGCTACAAATATCTATCTGTCTTTTTAAGAAAAATATTTGGTTCCAGAAAGATTTGTATTTCTTAGATATAGTCTTTCTCTATTGAAAAGTATCTGCCACCCTACAGTCGATACTCTGTTATTTTGTTTTTATCCACCATAAAAGGGTAAGCAAAGGGGAAGAAAGTTTCACCAGTGTTGTTAATTATAGATGACCTCTAACATGCCTGTGAAGCCACAAACCAGTATTAAAGCACATCTGTGGGGTGGAGGACAGGATCTCTGTGTTTGCTGATGATGGCTGTTGGGTTATGTGATCTTTCATTTCCTTCTCAATAAAAAGTGAAATGAAACCTTCACATAAAACCCCAACAAAAGATGACAGCAAACAAAGCCACTTTACTAGAAAAAAAACCCAACCCCAAATTTGTAACAACCGTAACAAATGCAAAACAATCATAACCATTCCTGGGTTCCTATTACACAAATTAGGAGTCTGCCTAAAATCTGCAAAAAATCAAAATCAGCACAATGGTTCTGCACATCCTATTTCTGGCACATCCTTTCCAATTGTTTTCACTTTTCTTTCCTGGCTTTCAGTTCCAAGACATCTCAGAGACAGGTGAGAGTGGATGTGAAGAGGTAGAAAGGAAGAGCTGTCCCACAGACAGTGCTAGCTCTTCTGTCTTTTCAGGATGCTCACACCAGGGCTTCCTAATTTAGGTGTTGCTTTCAGTGATAAAGACACAAATCCAGCCCTTCAGAAGTGGATCATTCTCCATTTGAAATTGAGATTATGCTTTCTAATTACATATATGCATTTGGCCTGCAAAAGACTTCAAAGGTGACACTGTATGAAAGAGAGATGGAAAACAGACCTAATCCACAGACTAGAGAAATCAATGAAAAGGCTTCCAGCCATTTTAATGGGCAAATTTCATCACACTTTCATGTTTTGGTTTGTGAATGATTTTATAGCAGAATCTTAACTTGTATTTTTTTCATAGAACATTCATATATTTTTAACATGTAAATTACTTCTTGAACCCTGTATCAAATATTTAGAAATGCTAAACTAGGTACAAAGTGAAACCCATTTGGGAAAGTGGAGCAGAGGGAGGTTTAGCTGCACTAATGGATATTGCATTAATGCTTAGTGTCAAGGAAGGCTGACTGCCATTAACAAGAAATCTCATTACAAACATGATTTCACGCCTCATAACATATCCCGTAGATCTATTTACTGTCCATCTCTCTCTCTTGAACATACACACAATGATAAGTATAGACACAAAATCCAAAGCATTGCACCTGCTTAATCTTTTTTTCCCAATGAAAAAATAACCAAACCAAACCAAGAAAAAAAAAAAAAAAACAAACCCAAATCCAGCCAACCAATGCAACACCAAAAACCACAAAAAACCAGAAAATTCTCAGCGTGGATCATTGGAATTCAGTATTTTACAAATCTCACTTCTGCCATGAATGACTTAAGATGCTTTCCAGACTTTAACCTAATGAAAAAAGCCCGCTCTGAAGATAACTAATGTACAAATAGCATTACAAGAAGCTTTCAGAAGAGTGGGACTGAAGGACACTCCAGCAGCCCACCTGGTACTGGGGGTGGGGAGGGCACGTTACGAGAATGTGGTATTTCCTGTGGGTTCTTCTTTTCTCTCCTCTCTGTGGCAGATGGCACAGCCAAGAGCGAGTGGGGAAGAGGAGCACTGATCCTAACTTGGGGCTGTAAACAGCAGAGATCTATTACTCAACCCTACCCATTATGCCAAAGAGATCAGCAGGAGCAATGTCCTGAACTGCAGAGAGCAAGATTTACTTACTTGGTGTCTGCATAATACTCAGGGACCTCTGTTCCCCACTGACATGGCACATATGGCTGCACAACAGCTGCAAGGCTCCAGAGAAACAGGGACAAGAAGCAACTTTCTGGCCAAAATGCACTGATGGGACTTAAACGGGTCAAGTTTTTCTAGTACAAACTGGAATTTAGCCAGGAACATGAGGTCAAAAAGCTCTGAGATACATTCCTGTACTCCATGTATTCTTCAATGGATAACATAACTCACAATTGAAATAAGACTGCACATTTTACTGCATCCCCAAATGGCACAATTAGTCATTGGCTGAATAACTGCAAGGCAAGACTCAGTTCCCAAGGTATTCAACTGACAGGGTTAAGCAGGGTATTTGACCAGAGAGACTGCTTGGAGGCTGGGGAAGCAGCTCTCACTCTGATGAGGCTCCAGAGGCTTCCTGTGCTCCTCGCTACTTTCTGCTCCTGTAAGGCACAACCAGCACTGGGGCACAGGGGGCTTTCGACTGTGCTGAGGCCAAATCCCAGCTTGCAGATGTGCTGTGAGCTGTTCAAAAGCTATGCAGAACAGAAAGCCTGACTTTGGAAAGGCTCATCTGAAAGCCTCTCACGCAGTCAGCTTCTGGATATTCAATTTATCCACTGCTGGGCAGGGGAAAGGGTAAGGCTGGACTCTCTTGAACCTGTAGCTTTAACAAGTCCAGATGTTTTGAAACATGCTAATCTGTCCCTGCCAGAATAAGGTTTTGACCTTAATTAATTAAAATGACCTCCTAATACACTGGATTTCCCTAAAGTGGCAGTCTCTCTTTTTGTTTCTGAGCATCTCTATTTTCTTTTGTGGCTTATTGTAAACCATAAATTATTTGCATTTGGGTATTTCAGCAAGGTTTTTTCCCCGTCTTTGTTTGCTTTAAAAAGGCAGTAAGAAACAAGATTGCCTCTCACTGTGCTGGGCAAAGCCGAATAATGGAAGTTTTAATGATAACACAGCAGCAGAGATGATGAGGAGTGGAAAGACTAAAGTTAAAAAGCAGCAGCAGTGGAGATATTTTTAAGGACAAGAAAGTGCCACCAATTGCATCAACTCCGTGGCTATATCTGAGCATGGGACCAAGCAAACCCTCTGTGTGAACACTGAAGAGACTGGAGCCACCTGGGCTGGTTGGGAATGCCAAGCAAGTGGTGGGAAATGGGGCTGCTTCCCCTCTTCCTGCTCTCCCCTTCCCTTTGATTTCACAGAAACTCTGAGTTGGGGAACAAATGAATTAGGCAACAGTGAACACTGCACCTCTAGAATCAAAGATCTGAAGGTATACATTCAAATTCTAGTCCCTAATCCTCTTCCCTTACTAAGACCTCTTCATTAGTGTGCCATCCAGCATAGACAGAAACCTGTGCCTAAACTAAGCATGCCATTCACACACTGTCATCACCTCTACAGGATGAAAGAACAAAACTGTCAGCCCAAAGAAAGATGGAAAATGCCTCTCCAAAGGAAAAGAAACAACAAAGTTGTTGTTCTGGTACAGTCAAGTGGACAGATTTAGGATTTAGCCAACTAAACATGCAAAGCAGAAGGTGTTTGTAGAATTTAATCTACCCAGCCAACACAACCTCTCTTGTAAGTTGCTGCCACGTCTCCTGTGTGTTTTCATGACAAGCAGCCCAAGCAAAGAACAAAACCCATGATCTAATGAGACTCTTGACTTTGAGGTGGCGAGATACCACATTTTAACTACTGTGCAGGCATGCAAGATCAACACACTCTAGGCCATCCATGGCTGTTGCATGCAAGAAGCCTTCAACAGAGCTGAAGGAATGACAGCTTAACGGCAAAAAGAAACAGAATGCCCTCCTCCTGCCCACACTGAGCTTGCTTCCCCAGCTCAAAGGATCACTGAAGGCAAATTCCCACTAGTCTTTCAGCAGGTTTCCAGATTTTCCTCCTGCTTCAGGCACCACACACAAAGTATTCTCAACAGTGGTCTCGCTGAAGTCATGAAGCACTGAGCCACAGCTGAAGACTTGGCTTTGCTGTTTTTTGCACTTGAAGGCCAGTTACAAATAGCAGGTCAGGTGAAATGTCAGTACAATTGGTCAGTACCACCTGGTCAGAGTGGGCATCTGCTGTTTTCACCCACTGGAGATAACAGGCTTTACCTCAAAATAAATAACAAGTTTAAAAAGGCCTAATAATCTTGCTATAAATGTATGGTAGTGCTGCACGTTTGTTTGGTTGTAGGTTGACATCTAAAATTAGTAATGGTTTCATCTATGGGGTTTCAGATATTATCTAAAGGCTATTTCAAGGCTAACTTCCTGCAAACTAGTTTATTAAGTTTTAGGAAAATCCTAGGCAGTTTTTTTAAATTCTTATAAATCTCAACATTTCTGTGCCAGAGGATGAAAGCACATCAGGCCCTTCATTTCTGTAAAGCCTCTGCAGAGCCTCACATGAAAGACACTTTGTCAAACAAACTAACTTAAAGTCTTTGGCTTTAGGTAAATCTCATTCACCAAAAAACCCCACAAAAACCCAACACCAAAACAAACAAACAAACACAACAACAAAAACTAACCAACCAAAAATCCCCAAACAAACAAACAAAAACAACAACAACAAAAAACACAAACAAAAAACCAGTGGCTTCAGAGTCAACTTTAGTGAATGCAGGTTTCAGGCTGTCATCTTTCAGCAGTATTTTAAAGACAGAGCCAGCTCCTGAGGGACCCTGAATATGTGCAACTGACTTCAGCTAGATCTGTAGGTTCCCAGCTTCTCCCAGGATTTAACCCATAAACAGGAGCACTATGAATGGCTGCTTTTTTCTAGGATGGCCTAATCCTTGCCTTGAGTATGTGAATGTGTTAACTTTAACAAACCCCACCTGAACAGGGTCCTGCATACCTGAGTCCCCACAGACCTGGCGGCATTCCACGCCTTAACAGAAGCCTCCTCTGATTTTAGGCAGGTACAGCTGGGAAGAAAAGATGGCCTTTCCTTTTTATCACTGCATCACCTTGGAGCAGTTTACTTCAGTGCAAACTTCCCTTCTTATTTCTAACCTTTAAAGAGCAGCACATGTTGCTTTGAAACTAGAATTTACGAAAGCCCCCAGCACATCACACATTACAGCCCATCCAGGACTCGTGCAATGTTTGGTATGAAGCCAGGGGACATTCAGTGGAAAATGGCTCAGTGTCTAAAGCAGCACGTGGAGGATTCAGCAAGCAGCTCTCATTAGTGCCAATAGGAGCCTGGCTACTAAACCTTCACACCCTTTTAAAGATGTTTCCTCTGTCTTTAATAGACATTTGCACGAATCCACTCCGGAGCTGAAACCAAGCAGGCAGAAGTTGTAGCTGGGGAAAAAATAGTCTTAGCCATTAGAAAGTTGGCCTTGTTCCAGAACAGAGAGCATCTGGCCACCAGCTGTGTTTAGAGGACAGCAGGCCTAAGGAACAGATCAGGGGAAAATCAGAGAAGTAAGTAGACAGTGCTGAAATTTGAAATGAAAAGAATGCCAGCCTTCCCCTGTGATGTCCAAAACCTTTGCCCTCCTACATTCCCCATCCTTTTCTCTTCCCAGCTCTTGAGCCAATTATTGGAAAATCAACTATTCAGGACAACACAGATACCACTTCTGGGCTTGGGAAGGAATCCAGCAGGGCTCTAGAGTAAAAAAAAACCTGGGAAGTGTGGAAACTGGCAGGCAGCATGTGAAGCAAAGTGGGACTGTCAGGAAATTCTGGAAACTAAGGGATGACTGTGTAGGGATATAAGGAAAGATCTGCCATGAGGCAGGGACAGGATATCTGTAAGTCCTCAAATAGAACAGCAGTGGATTAGTATAACAATGACAGATGGATAGGCACCTTCACTCATTACAGGCTGGAAAATTATGATTAAAAAAGAAAATCCTAAGTTTTCCTAAGGATGTCGTAATTTTTTCCATTTTACCAAGACTGGAGTCAATATCTGGCCTCAAAATGTGTAAATTATTGCAACTCATACAAAAACTAAAGGAAGAGAAAGCTTTTTATTTTCTAAGACGATAACACCATGTCTCAAAAAAAAGCTAATAACATGCTCTGGAACGAGCCTTATCTGATAGGGATGGTATTCATGGGCACCCACTGAAACTCACATTGCTTTTTAGATTAAATTGACAACAGCCCTTCCCCCCAGCCCCAGATTAATGGAATGAAGAATCCATGCATGAAGCCACATATAATAAAGGTTTGTGATTATGAAACAGGCTAGAAGACACGATCAGAATTGCAATTGATCTTGATGAAGTGGGGAAATAGCCCTGATTAGAGCAGAACAAATTTAATAAAGAGAAATTGAAAGTGTTGTACTTTGAAAGGTGTAGTAAACAAATGCACAAATAAAGATGGAACTCCTGGGAAGGCAGCAGTGAATCCCTCAGGAATTACAAGACAGACTAGATCAAAGTCAGCCGTGAGATGTTCTTGTAGAAAATATCTGGAGATATATTTTCTGATATGCTTTACATAAACCACAGCAACAGTTTCTCTGCTTTGCTTGTTAATGTATAAAACTCCTGCCGAAGTACATAAATTTAAGGGAAATGGGAAGTCATGAGGGGAATGACAGCAAGAATCAGAGACCTAGAAAACACTAACAAAGGAACTAGGAAGGACTATACTGCAAGGTGGATAATTCCTTTCATTCATAGAATAACTTTCCAAAGAGATCTTATAAGATATCTGGATTTCCCATCAATCAGGACTTGAAGGAAAAGTGGCTTGATTTGTAATGAAGGAATTCTGAAGTCTTTTAAGAAAATCTTCTGATTATGAGAGTGATGAATAGATTTTTGAAGAGTCTGCAAGCTGCACGTTGTCTGGCATGGTTCAGCTGGACCTCACCCAGCCTCACATCAGGAGAGGCAGACTAAAACCACCATTTCCAAACTCTGGTTTGTGGATCCGCAAAGGTTTGCTGGCTGCTTCCAGGAGAAATGAATGCCAGGTTTACACAGGCTAGCTTTTCTGCTGGCAAAAGTCCTGGGGATCACTGGTCAAAAAAGAATTGAAAATTATAACTTTTTTCTTAATGTTTCTTTCAGCTATACATCTGTGATGTTTTGATTACCAGTACTTCCAAGGGCAAAAGTTATTCCTGTATAAATCCTTAGCTGCAGTCCCTGCCTGTAACAGCTCAGGGTGCCCAAACACAGTGACCATGCCATGTACAGACACCAAAGGCCCCATTAAGCCCTTTATTGCTGAAAGAAACCCAGTGAACTTTACTACAGATACTCTCAACTCAGAAGAAGGACTAGCATGGAGTTACCACTGTTTCCCTCCCTTTTAATATAATGATTATTGTTTGAAAACATGCTTTTTTAAACCATGAGGCTGCAGGGTGAGGCCTGCTCTTAGCTAGTTATTTTTGTCATAGAAAGATGGGTTTCCATGGATGAGAAGGCACACCAAGCAACAACAAGCATCCCTGCGTTGCTGTTGTATTAACTATGGTCTTGCTTCTCTATGATCACAACATTCACACAGAAGTAGCCATTATTTAAAAGCTCCAGACAACACCTTGACTGAACATCTACTATGCAGAAAATAACATCTAATTGACTGATATGCTGTGTCTTTGCAACATTAGTGGCAGTTTAGACATTTTGTCATTTGTTGCAGAAACTGTAGAGGCTTTAAAAGGCCAAGCACAAAGGAGGATTTAAATCTCAGAGTCATAAAACAGCTTCCTACTGATAGCTAAAGCCAAAACCGTGTTATCTGAGCACATCAAAAGCTGGAACATGGAAGAGGCACCTGATGTAGATGCTTCAACAAAAGAAAAAGAGGTTAACATGCATTCTTCTAAATTTCCTAGAATGGCACACTAGAAAATAAATATACTAATGTCACTTTGCCATGGAGAAGGCAACATCTTTGCCTACTTCTTACTGTGGTTTTCAGGGAGGGCATCCGGAATGTTGTGGCACATAGTAGATTTGTCTTGCTAACAATATGCTGCAAAATAAACAAAGCTTTGACATTTAAATCACAACCCCCATCCCATCCCACCCAAGCCCTGCATTTGTAGATTACCTATACATTCTCAGAATACAAGGAGAAATCATTCTATAGTACATATTTAATTATAATTTAAAAAATTCTAACTCAGACACAATCTCTGGCCAGTAGCAAAATATCCACACATCACTAAAGTAAAGATCTGTTATTATCTCTTCACTGCAACAAACAGAAATCAGCATCTCGAGAAGGAGCTCCAGGGGTATCACATCGCAGCCAATCGCACCAGATAAAAAAATAAGCTAATTGCACATTTGAAGTTTGACAAGAAGTAACATTTCGTTTTTCCTGGCAAAACGAAGCACGAACGTAACATTTCACAGGTACAGTTACCATGCAAACGCATGTTTGTTGAGTTTGTCACGGATTTCAACCCCAAATCACAAGTAGCATGCAGTTCTCCTGCCCCCCCAACTACTGTATTAGAGACAGCCTGGGTAATGTGCCTGTTTGGTGTAACCACAGCCTCTTAGGCAAGATTATACCACCCTAGGAAGGAATACAAGCCAAAATTGATCATACGTGTGTTTACACAATGTACATTTTACCATTTAAAAAACCAAAACATGTTACATAGATTCTCAAACACAGCTCTGTTGAAAATGAAATTTTAAGCTTAAGAAACAGGTTTTAAACTACAAGGCCACCCCTTTATTTTTTATGAACAGTTTAAAAAGTTCCCACCCCTAAAAATCTGCCAGTATATTTCCTCAACTCTAACAGTCTTACCCACTTCTCTAATACAGTTGATCTTTGCTGGACAGCAATAACAGTTCTTACAATTCTTAAATGCACGAGATAATGGATAGATTTAGTTCTTAACTGTGTAACACTGGAACAAATCTGACTTAAATGATTAATTGGTCAGTTCAGGTGCCCCCCAGCACTACCCTTCAGGCAGGGACTTCTGCTGTTCACTGATGTGAGTTCTGGCTTTTGTTGGCATCAAGCTCCATGAACAGGCTCGTGTTCAGCATGTGAGTACAAGGGCAATTCACTGGATACTCTGGTACCCAGCTTGCTCAAAACCAGGGAGGAACTTTGTCTTCTGTATTCTCTCATCCAGGTGGCAACACAGCCCCAGCTCAGCACCTTTGGCCAAAACAGAACTATTTGGATGCAACGTAGAATTTTTTTACATTTTCCTTTTTTGTAGTCATTTAAGCAACTGCAACAGGTTTGAGCAACTGCAACAGCAGATTTAACTTGCAGGGTCTTTGATTAGAGGGTTACCATCTTCCTCAGCTTTACACAACAGAGCCCTTTGAAGAAGACAAATGAATTGACTGAATCCTTGTGGCCAACGTCCTCTGTAAGTCGTCTAGTACATTCTGACCAGATGTTTCTCCATTCTTGTCATACAACAACTGTTTGAAAGCTTCGTTTTCAATGAGGACCATCATATTTTTGAGAAAGTAGCCTTCACAATAGGCAGATAGTTCTGTGACGCCGAGGAACTACAAGAAGTGAAATTAGAGAAAGAAAATCATTCTGATAAAACCCAGGCAGCAAATACAGTGCATAAGAGCTGCACACAAACAAATACACAAGCTAAGCATTTTAGACAGGCACAGTCCAAATTTGCTTACTTACAGATATGAATGCATGGAGAGGAAGGAGTTAATAAAACACTATTTTATGCTGATGGTTCTCACAGTAATTCCATGTTAAAAGACCCTGGCTTGGGGAAACAAAATTCCACAGGCTAAAGCTCTGCTCCCTTGGAAACTGATGGGAGTTTTACCACAGAATTTACCAAACCCACGATTTTGTGCGAGAAGTTACACCCTAAAACTACAGGTTTGGGAAAACATTACAGACCATGTTTCAAGAATGCTGTCCTTAGCAAGGATGGGGCATATGACTGCAGAAAACTGTCATGCAAAATTTCTTACTTTGAGGAGAAATGGAAATAATCAGTCATTGAAAAAATCTCCCCAGAGCAGAGGTGGATTTCCCAGAATCGGACCCTTTAAGATTCAGCTGGGCAGGGTTCTGGGCCATCTTGTCTAGACTGTATTTTTGCAACAGGTGGACCAGATGATCCTTGAAGTCCCTTCCAAGCTGGTATTCTACAATTCTGTGATTACAATTTTAAAAATGGAAAGCCTATAGGGATATTAATGATATCAGTACTCTCTAATGAACTTGTATTTGTAAATATGACCAAATCCACACTACAGAATCACAGAATATGCTGAGTTGGAAGGCACCCACAAGGATCACTGAGTCCTACCTTGGCCCTGTAAGGGACCATCCACCAAACAGTATCTTTCTCTCAATCTTGATGACAAAGGCTGTGCTCCACACACCTCTCTGGGCCAACCTGCTCCCACATCCCCTGTGGAAAGGCATGGAGGTCCTGCAGGTGCAGATGAGCTTGCAAAACAGCAAGGTCAAGAAAGGTGTCCCTGACCATGGTTCTAACTAGATGACCTTGAAGTGTCCCTTACAACCCAACTAATTCCAGAAGTCAAAGATTCATGCACAGCCAGATTGGCTATTACTGCAATGCCCTACCCACAGCAGTGCCAACATGACTCTGGCTGTAAAACCCACTCAGGTACCCTATTCCCACTGCTTCCATTGGGAAGTGCAGGCACAAAAATAACTTGCAGGTTGAGGCTCTTACAGGCAAACCAGGAACTGGATTTAGCCACTGGGTTTGTTAAGTCCCAGCATCTAAGAATTTTCTTCAATCAGGATATAAATAACAGACCCATTTCACAATTCAAAGAAAACAAGATTTTAAAGCAAAATTATTATTTTTACTGACAGCAATACAAATTGAGAAGTTCACACATGAGCTAGAGGATAAATCAAATACTTTTCAGATGATTCCTGCACTGTAATTTTTTTCCTCTTACATTAAATGGACCTGCAGATATACCACATTGCTTATTTTTACAGGTGGACCTTTGTGCTATTTCAAACACTGATTGCATGTTATCTGTACACAAAGACATAACATTACTATTCTCTGTAGGAAATACCTGATGATGGGAATGGAGGTCAGATCTTCAGGGGTTTGGAGCAATCTACAGGATTACTTTGTTCAATCAAACCTCCATGTCACAATGCATCAGTTTATCTTTTGTACAGACCATACAAGTTAAAGGAAAAAATCTCTTTAAGAAATGCTTGAGGAATATTTCACTGCACTTACTTGTGTGTCATTTCCATCTTCCAAGTGAAAATCTAACTACTACACGTGAGGAGGGAAAAAACTGAAACTAATCAATGTGGTAACCACCTCCACCAATGCGTGAAAATAGGTTTTCTAGGACAAGAAATGCCATGTTTTTGTGTCTAATGACTTAGGCAACCTCACAAGCTAAGTATATAATTTGATTCCAATAAGAAACTCTCCAAGACATAAAATTCTCATTACCATCCTTGCAGGGCTCTGAGCCATTGCACTTCCACAACGTGGCATTTTTATATATTGACAACGTGTCACCAGCATTGAGTGTATCACCCCAGTGGGCTTCAGGCAGGAAGAAACAGGTAATGGAAATGGGAAAATGCATCTTGGAAGGTGAAAGCACAGATGCCTACTTCACTTAGTGATTCCTGTAAAATCAGCTCAGCAGTTGTGTTGCCATGAATAAGGGATAGATCTCCCACACAGTGACACACTCAAATTGAGTCTGAACCACTTAGGGAAGGGGCTGAGAAGCTGCCATCTTGGACTTAGGCTACCTAATTTTGGATTGTCACTATACCAGGTACCGATTAATCAGTCCCAGTAAATGAATGACAAATCTTAAACATGCAACAAATGTACTAAGCATATCAGATATACATATATATATATATATATATATATATATATATATAAAACTACTTATTATAAAACTACCTGCAAGGATGAACGGCAGACACACAACATGCAAGCCTATGCAGTTATTTTTACCTTGGCATGGTTATAAATATCCACACAGTTTTCTGTATTAATGCTTTTTGCACAAATGATCTCACAGTGTCGTTGTAAAGCTTCAAGCTGGAAAAATTTAGCAGCAGAGAGAAGCTAAAAAAAACAAAAGGCATGGAAAAAATAGTCAAAAACTGCTGAGCGATACGGAATCAGAGCTTGCTTCTTCACTGCTTCATTATATTTTTTTCTCTGCCCCTTCTTCAGTTATCATGAAAGTACTGACAAAAAGTTAGAATGAGAAGATTGCTTGGTTGTTTTAACCCTCTGCAGTCCCTTCTAAACCACACAGTGGGAATCTATACACAGAGAGAACACCAAAGACTGCTCAGGTGCACGTGCTGACTTTGCAATGGGACAAGGAGTAAAAGGAAACAGCGGCTTGAAGAACATCCTGTCACTTTGCAAACACGACTCTGCAACAAGGCACCTGCAAATACATCCCCACAACCCGAAGTTCTGGTTCAACTTTCAACTGTTGCCCAAGACCTTACTGAAACAGAGCACCTGGATGTGGGAAGTCAGTTGAAAGGTCAGGATCAAGAGTATAGAGGAATTCAGCTGAAACGACGATGACCATCCTGGGCAGTCCTAATCTCAAGAGACAATAAACTTCAAATCTGCCACCTCAGCAGGCTCAAGGGCATCAAATCAGATCTTCATATGCTCCTTGTCCTAGCTGGTGAGCAGCTATAAGGGGATGTCAAGGCCAGGAGCACCAAAACACTGTCTGGGGTCCATGTTACTCCAAGGAATGAGTGCACAGAGGTGGGAACCAGCTTTTTGAGGCAATGCCTAGCTAGCATTCATGTGAGTGTCATGTGGCTGTCACCGCTCTACCACAGCTCTCCTGACACCACCACTGATCTCCCTCTTTGGCCCTGCACCTCCCCTATGGCTATTCTCCCTACCCTGGCACTACCTTGGCATATCTGTATGTCTGTGGGGTGAAAATGGCTTTAACTTTTGAGTTCTCCAACTGATTTCAGCAGTGTTAAGATTTCCTTTATTGCCCTTTTTCTGTCCTTTTAGAGCAGGGAAAAGTAATTTCATTTTCTGTCTTTCCATGGTAGGTCATTGGCTCTCTGCTCTGCTTTAGAAAGCAGGTTGGAGTTCTTCATTGCTTGACACCTTGCTGTAATCCAGCCACACCTTAGGCCAAGCTGTTCATGTGTTTAAATAGCACTTATTCAGGTATTCAGACTTTTACACAGCCCTTAGTATTTGGGACTCAAAGCAAAAAGCCAACACGTGCATCCCAAAGGGGCTCTCATGCTGCACTGAGGAACAAACAAAACCCTGAAACTTCTATGACATTATTCTGACTTCTTCTACGCAGTCTGCTCAAGATCTACTTTAATCCCATAAATAAATCCAAGTGCTGGAAATCTGCAGTGCTGATGTGATAGCAGCCAGCTGGCCCCAATTATGAATTGCAGCAAAGATTTCTGTGGAGTATTTCTGGTGCTTCTTGTTATCCTATTTGTAATAAGGCAAGTTACTAAATGCAGTTTTGAAAGATAAAGCCAAATCCTATTCCAGCTGCCTCTGTGGCTCAAGCAGTCATGTGCCGGTTTGTAATTACTTTAAACTGTGAGGAATCATGGCCAAATCTGTTATCAAGAGATCAATCAATCAGTCATACATTGTGGAGTCTCAGAAGTTTTGAGATGTCATAAAAGTAGAGCAAGCTGCCAGCTGAAATGCAGCACAAGCTTTTAACATCCTAGGTGATAGCACACACATCTCTATAAAGCCACTGTACTGCGTAGTCTAAGATTCTCTATTTCAGAAACGGTTCATAAATTCAGGAGATCTTTCAAAACTCAGAGTGAAATAGAGAATTAGAGAACTTTTCCTATACAGCTCAGGAAGTCAATGTGGGTATGCTTACTTAAAAATCCACTGCCAGCACCAGAGAGGGGTAATTTCAGTCCTGACCAGTTCCATCCTCTGGCTGCCAGACTGTAGTGTTACAGGGACAGAATAGTACAGCAACAGTGGAACAGTGACAGGACACCAAGGAAATGACACCAGCTGCACCAGGGGAAGTGCAGACTGGCCATAAGGAAAGGTTCTCCACAGAGAGGGTGGTCAGTCACTGAACAGGCCACCCAGGAAGTGCTCATGGCACCAAGCCTGCCAGAGTTCAAGGCACATCTGCACGACACTCTGAGTGATGTGGTTTAGCTTTACATAGACCTGCAAGGAGCAGGGAGTTGGACTTGATGCTCCTTATGGGTCTCTTCCAACTGGAGTTATTCTGTGACCCTGTGATCATGGTGGCAGGCACTGATGAATACCAGCTTTTTAAGTATCTCTGAATTCAGTATTTACTCACCTGCACTCTTTTTGCTGCCTGAGAAGTCCCTGAATGATTATCAGGAACTTGCTCAATATATCTTAGTTCTGTATAATTGGAGTGGTTTTGCTGATCAAAGCTGACAACGATGGCACACAGTATTTGGAAGGGGGACTTAACATCCATAAGGTTTTGGTTGCATGGCTGCATTGAAGGTTCAGTCAGCTCCAGCTGGCTTGGTTTGCCTTTTGCAAAAGGCCCCAACAGCACCTGAATATTTTACATACACTGAGAAAGGGGCAAAGAAGTCTTTGTATCTCAGGGAGCAGATTATGGTTTTATTCACAAAATTTGAGAGTCACATGCTTGAAATTGAACTGAACTGTGTCTCCTGTGGACTTCTCTCATGGTTAAAGCCCAGCACATGCCCAAGATTTCTCCTATGTGAGGAACCAAATTGGATGTTTTTAAGGCTGCTGAGATAGGGAGGATGGAACACTAAGTTGCTGAAAATTGGTTCCAGATTTTGGTAACACCAGCTTTGCCTCTAAGAAGGTATTTGCAAAGTCTCCCAGTCTCCTGCAGCACTGCAGAGAGCCTGGGCACTCTCGGGGGAGGCACTGCTGGCTCTTACAGGAGTGCTCAGGTCTTGCCCAATGGCCACGTACCCTCAGGTGCATGGTACACAGATCAGTCAGCATTGTTCCCACTGCAATTAAATAAATATCTCTTACCTCCATAATTTCATTATTTTTAATCAGGAGCGACTCTGCACCTCCATAATAAAGATACTGCATGACCAGCTGTAATAAAACAAAGAGAGTGTTTATAAAAACCAATCCAAGACACAAAGGAACAGGGACAATGTAGGCAATACCCGAGGCTCTCCTAACACCACCACGGATTTGTAGGTAAAAATGGCTCAAGCCTCCTGATTTCAAAGATATACTTGGTTATTTCTCTCTCTCTCTCTCTCTCTCTCTCTGCAAAGTTCATTGTTTGCTTCTCACAGTTATTCTAATGTCTCAACCCTCACACTCAAATTGTCTGGCTTTCCTGGTGAGCTTCCAAACAGTTTGCAGAAAACTGATTAACTCATTTTGAATTTTCAGTGCATTTTCTGTTAAGTACATCACTGATTTAGGAAAACACAGCATATATAAAGGTTATTCCCTTACTCCTTCACTGGCAAAGGCCACCTTCATCCAGCTGCGTGTGGGCATGCATGGATGATAAGAAAGAGGTGGAGGAGGCTTTGCACTGTAATGCAAGGCAGCTCAGACCCCTCTGTGGGGAGCCCAGTTGTTGTAGGCAGCTGGGAATTATGTGCAGCAGTAACAATTGATGCATGGAGCTGCCTGAGTTCTAGCTCAAAGTAAGAGAATCATATCCATGTATATGCTACAGGTACAGAGAGCAAGCTCTAGCTTTTCATGGCAAAAAATTGATTGGAAAGCACTGCTAAGGAGGGGAATGAAATGTGTCTCTTCCAAACCTGTCCATTAAATACAGAAAGAGCCAACTGCAGGAAGAAATGTCTTATGCTGACAGGCAGTGCTTGGTGTGCACAGCCCATGTCAGTGAAATGCATGTTCCTGTATCTGCTGGGGCACATTTGCAATCAATAGCACTCTGCAGTGCTCGAACACAGATGAAGCCTGTGCTTGTGAAACCACTGCTCTGGTTTATCACATACACAGGTACTAATTCAGACAGGGCATGCATGGTGTTCCTCTTACAAGGTCCATTCAAACTCAGCTTGAGGACTGTACCTGAAAGATGGGGTACTTCACATAGTTGATCTCAATACAAGTACTATCAGATGAGGGCTTGCTAGACAGCAATGCTTTAAACCTAAATAAAAAGGAGTAAAACTGAAATACCAGCCCAATTATCTCTGTGGAAAAATGCAGTAGAAACAGTACAGAAGTGCAGTGGAATGACAGCATCAACTCTTGCAAAAACAGTACACTGAAATGAACGTATTTGTCACCAAAAAGCATCAAGATTTAGACACCAACATAAAGTTCAAATCAAAAGGAAGAAGCTTCTCTCCAGAAGATTTCAATTTGAAATTTTTGAAAAATACATCTAATATAACAATAGAATAAAATGTACATCCAAAATTCAGATTCTGTAATGATGCATATTACAGAACCAAATTTTTTTTCTTGAAGGCAACATGATCTTTTACGTAAGTTTGCAACATTTAAAACCTGAACATTTTCCTTTTTTGAAGGCAGTAAATTTTGGCTTATGACTATTATACTGGCTTAAAAAATGTTTTGGAACAAAATATTAAAAAACGACACTAAGATTTTTAATGTTCCTATGCATGCTCAATATAATTGTACAAGAAGAGACAGGAGAGAAAACTGGATAGGTTGCTGCTCTCTGATTATTGAAACCTGGAATTCAGACACAAGTTTCAGGACAAAAAATTCACATATTTTTAATTAATAATTGCAGACTTATGTGGGATATATGCATATGTAACAATCTATTTCTCAAAACCAGGTATCTCCATAGATCAGAAGGTGAAAATGGGAAACACCAGAAACACCTGCCATTGTACTTCCTCTCTCT
Source organism: Prinia subflava (assembly GCF_021018805.1). NCBI lineage: Eukaryota > Metazoa > Chordata > Aves > Passeriformes > Cisticolidae > Prinia > Prinia subflava. The sequence continues at coordinate 19,576,122 of NC_086250.1, read as the reverse complement.
GGTAATTCATCTGACCTTCCAGCAGTAGTTCAAAGCTTGGCTTATCTACCAAGACCAGCATTTGCTGGATGGCAACGTTTCCATATCAGGACTGCATCTTGTTAATTAAAATACAGATAACAATTTACTTGCTTTCACTAGTGCCAAACTCTATTAGGAACACAAATTAGAAGGCTTAAAGCTGGAGATTGGAATGTATTTGCACATCTACCAAGAAGCTCTAAACCCCAATATCCATTTCTTCATTGAAGGCAGGGTCAGGTACTGCAGTTACTTTATGCAAATCTCTTTACTCTGGGCTGTGGGTTGGCAACACGACTAGCATCAATTCCCATGTATCACTTAAATTATCCAAACTGGGAGCTTTGTCCTTGCCACATCTTGAAATAAGCTGTTCTGGAGGGTCAGCAGGTTTGTTTAAAAGCACACCTCGTACAATACAGCTGCACACAAATAACGTTTGTGAGCAGCTCTTGGGTTGGGTTGAGCCGGGTAACCCACATTCAGCCTTCTGAGCAGAGGAAACAGACTATAAATACTGCCCTTGGATATAGTATGGTATGTTTCACAGCTATTTGGTTTTATTTAAAAGTTGTCAAATGCCATCAATGAATTGTGTGATAGTAGCTTGTTTTTCCTGGAGACTGCTGAAACTGATGAAAGGCAGAATTTAACCACTCACAAGACAAATTATTAAGAATCAAAATATCACGACTCCTGGGTCAAGAACTGGGTGCCGTAATGAGCACCATGCCAATGTGCCTCAGAGGAATGAATTCAGATACACGGCCAGAAGCATGGATCATTCACTGGATAAAAATCTATTGACAGGAGCACTTGTTAAATGTCAGGCAGATCAACCAGAAACAAGCTGTGGGGATGTTCTGGTTAAGAAAAACTTGAAGACTGGACCACTAGCCCTCAAAGGACTGGAACAGCAAAATAAACAACAAACCTCCCCCCCCCAAATCCACAAAATCAAATTCTATTTTTGTTAAAAACCAGAGCTGTATCTCTGTTTTACCTTGGTGATGCAGTAAATAGCAACACTCGATGTGCATAAAATGGTCTTCCTTCCACCAGAAATGTGACATCTGACATCTCTTTATTGTTAAGAAAATGGGGATCTAGAATCACAAAAAGAAGGAAACAATAATTTTAATTTGGAAGAGGTCAGGAACATACTGAGTACTTCCCTGTTTTGACAGAAGAAAGCAATAGAATAGAAGGATATTGGTTTTAGTGAATAAAGCCCATAAAGCTATTTTGGACAGCCTGAGACAACCACATGGAGTTCAGACAAAGGGAATTCAAAGCTCTGAAGTCCATGACGACCTTTGCTGAAATGACAGCCAGCCATCCGTGCCATGTGACACTGGCACAGCCTCCCAGCTCTGCTACCCAGAGCAAACTGCAGTTCAGCAGATGCTGGGGAGCCCTCGGCTCATTTACACTCTACTAGGCCCCTCTCCCTGTGTGAGGAAGTTTCTGTCAAGAGAAGAGAGTCCTGGAAAATTGCACCAGTCTTCTCTCAATCCCCTGAAAACACCCTGGGCTCTGCTGACCAAGCTGGGAGGACTGTGCTGGTGCAGCATCACCTGCAGCCAGCCAGGGTGGTTTCAGATCCAGACAGACACTTGCCTCCAGGCCCAAGGCTTGGATCCCAGCCTAATTAGCAACACAGACAAATCTTTGCAGATTTACAGCCCCACTCCGGCACACCTGATGACCCTCCTGATGTCAGTGGGAGTTTACGGTCAGGCTAAGTTTGGGGCCCTCCTTCTTCTAATTGTCTTTTAAACTGAGATTTTTCTGACTTGTGACGCCCTCAAGCACCTGGCCAACAACAGCCTTCCCACAGCTCTCCCTGGAGAGCCAGCAAGGATCCTCCAGTCCCACTTACCCAGGCGGGAGGTCTGCTTGCGCTTGATTTCCACGAGCTTTGGAATTGGGTAGGGCCCATAGCAGTGAGTGAAAATGACAGAGAGCTGCTGGCTGATCACCTCGTTCTATGCAAAAGAAAACAAATATATACAACGTAGGATCAGTATGCAAAGGACATGTTACATTGCTCTTAACAGCTGCCTGTTTTGAAGGTGAAAAATGTGATTGCTGAAGCTTGATTAAAAACAAGAGCTTACGATTATCAGCATTTGTTAGAAACTGCAGTTCTTGTTTACTTGATTGCTATGTCTCCTGTACATATCATTTTAAATGAAGAAGTCTTCTCCTTGGATGACAAGTCTTCTTTGCCTAAAAAATTCCATAGCCCAGTCCCCCCTGCAAAAACCAAGTTCCTTTACAACAGTGATTTCATTTTATTTGCAGACTTACTGTACTGGAAAATGGCTTTTTTTTTTTTTTTCCTCTTTAGAAAATGGTCACTTGGTCACATCTTAGAAAACCCAAGCTACAGACAGATGCAGCTGCACAGCCTGCACACAATTCTAAGTGCAGCAGTCTCACAAACAGACCATTCGCCTACAGAGTGACTGAGGCACCAGTGCCAGTCACTCATTTAATCCCAAATGTTTTGTTAACGTGCTCTTACACCTCTGGCACCTGTGTGAGCACCACTGTGCTGTGGAAGCCACCAGACCCTCAGAGAAACAGGTCTGGTCCCTGCCTGGCCTTACCCCTTTCTGCCTGGGGACAAGGCACCCACAGGATGTTTTCCTAAGCACCTTGAGTATTTGTATGCCTAAGATGCAAGGGTAGTGAAATGGATTTAATGCTTAACTACTTAAGTCCCAGATGAAAGCAGGATTTAAAAGCTTTGGCAAATTTTATCCCACACTTTGCTGATAATTGGAGCAAGTCTAGACAAATTCAGCAGTGCCACACTGTTAATTTATGGTGACATCTTCTAACTAACCTGTTGGCTGGTGAGTCTCTCCACACCAGGAAAACTGTGAAATGGCAAGACACTCAGACCTAAGAGGGCCAAAGGCAAAGGAAATAAGCAGGTGAAGGACAAAAAAATATCCTAGTATAAAAATTTGAGGAGCATAGTTGTTATACTAAAAATATCTCCAGGCTTTAGAAGCAGAAATTGAAGCTTTCCTTGCTCTGAGCATGTTTCAGAAATGCTCCCTAAATCCCACGAGTGACAAGGAGGAGTGGCAGAGATGCTGTAATGACTCTCTTACTGAATCTGATCAAACAGGGTGGGAAGGGGTAGAGCTGTTCCCTCACAGGCACATGCTGATGTCAAAGGAAATTCCACACTCGCCCGCAGGCAGGAGTTGGCTCCTATTACTACGTCAGATGTAGCACTGAAAGAAATGCTAAGATAAGAGAAATACTCATACTGAGAGGGGCCATTTAGCAGGCACAGGGCCCAGCCCTCAGAGAGGGACTCACTGCTGTGGCTCTGAGACAAAGACGGTGTCTCATCCCAGGAGCAGCTCACTGCTCAGCATCCTCCCGGCAGAGCTGTGCGAAGTGCCTCACCAAGGGAGTGAACCACAGGCTAAAGAGAAAAGCAAGATTTAAGGCCAGATTTAAAGAAGGAAGTGACTCAGCTGCCAGCAGGGCTGGGAGGGAAAGCTTTAGACAGACAGGGCAGAAAGAGAAATTTCTTCTCTGCTCAGAAGGGCTGTGCCGAAGCGCCTGGGCCAACTGAGTCAGCCAGGGAGGAGCACATCCGGGGGATGCTGATTACCAGCAGGGCAGCTCCCGGTTGGATCTGGCAGATGCTGGAAGTCAGGAAATACAGCAGAAGATGGGGGCAATTTCATGGTTAGAGCAGAGGGAGGCTTCCGGAGAGGAGAAACAATGCTCACCTTTACCTGCAATGAATAAAACCAAAGTGCATTGAAGAGGAGAGGTCCTGGCAGCCCCCTCCCCAATCTGCCAGGATGCACAGGTCCTGTCTGTGTCACTGAGGGTTTAGTGGGTTCCATGAACCCACCAGTCCCAGCCACAGCTGTGCCTAAGCAATAGCTTTTTAAAAACACACACATGCATCAAAAAAGACAATGAATCTCCTCCTTCCAGGGTGTCTGCTGGAAGATCTGGGTATTGGCTTTGCAGTGCCTTGTTAGGAGCTGGAGGCCCAACTCATCAGACCGAATCACAGCACCATGGACCAGGACATCCAGCTGCACTGAGACTAGGGAAGGGCAGGCCAAACTCAGCCACCCAGGTGCAAGAAGGGGATCTCTACTAGTAAGTCCAACCAACATAAAGAACCAGTCAAGCCTGCAGACAATCCCATGGGAGCCTGTCTACACGGGCAAGGTGCTGCCACCTCCCTGGGTCACCAAATCTGAGGAGTGCAGATACAAGCCTATTAAAAAACCACTTTGCCCACAAGCCTGTGAAAAAAATGGTGTAAACTAACCTCTAATTAGCTCAAAATGTGATACATTTACATGAGAGATGCTTAAAAACCCCAAGACATGGAACAGAAATGGGACAACGAGAAAAGAGACCTTAGGATGGACACATCAAAGAAAGCAGGGCCATCAGACAGACGGCGGCTCTGGACCTCCAATGCAGAGCACTGACCTCATTTGGCAGAGAGGAGGCTGGAGACCTTTGGCTTCTATTGGTAACATTTAATACTTACATCTCATGCCATCCAAAGGCCAAAAAATGTGCTCAGGAAGAAAGCTGTAGCATGTGCTTATTTAGAACGATTGCTAACCACCAGCAGCAAGGGAGGGATTGGTAGGTTATTACAGCACACCAAGTTTGCTTCCCACACCCCTAGCACGTAGCCAAGCTCACAAGGCTGTGGCCCTGGATCTACTCCCCACAGTGCCTCTGCTGACTTCTACCAATAAACCAGGCAGAAACAGGAGAGGGAAAGGGATGCTTTATCTGCAGCTGGATGGCTGGGGAAAAAATTGGCTTTTTTAAAGCCAAATCCTGCTCTTGGAGGACTTGGGCTGCCTGTGAAGTAACTGGGAACAACTGCAGCAGTCCCTGATCTGGGGCACAAGCACTGCTCTGGAAGACAGGAGGACATGTTCAGCCTATTCAACCTTCACCTTCACACAGTGCCCACACTGAGGTGCTCAGAAGCTCCCATTTAAGCACCAAGATGGATAATTCTTCCTTGTTTACCCTTTCATCCTGTCAACCTAACTGTGAAAGCCCAGCTGTAAGAGCTCACTGTAAGAGCAGTTATGGGCGGCAAGATTAACACTGGAAGAGCAAATCAAAGTTTGTTTTCTTGCTACAGTTTGATGTTGGAAAACATTGTGCCAGGATGTGTGAGGCTGATACCTGGAGCGAGGCCAGCCTCCTCTTAGACAAGGACATTCATTTGCACTCAAAGGGAGCCGACGCACATCTTCTTCTGTGGGAGGGGAAGAAAGCTTGGCACAGGATATAATAAAAATATTTACCTAGCCATGGGGTATTTTACAGATAGGCAAGAGGGAACAGGGAACAACAGAAAGTCTTCTGAGGGAGATGGTGCTTCCAGCAGAGAGCTGGTCGGTGAGCAAGCAACTTTGCTTTGTAGATACAAGCAGTCCCCTGACTTAAAAGCATTCTTCAGCAGAGATCTAAAGGAATTCCCCAGTCCTGCTGAATGCACTTGAACTGAGGGGAATTAATAAATTCTTTTGAAGCAAAGCGGGAGGCTTTCAAGTTGTTGGACCAGAGATGCCTCGTCGATTGATCTAAGAAGAGGTGAAGACCTGGGCGGGAAGTGCAAGGCTATTTTTTCCTGAATGTCCATCTGACAAAGGTCTGTGGCAGGATTCAGGGAAGTCTCCTCCAGGCTTCAGCACACACCCTGAGGGAGCTCGCTCCATTCCAGGTTACACGGCTCAATGCAGCATAGCCATGCTGGGATGTGTTCCTACAAGGTACTGGACACAACTGGGAAATACATAGCCAATATTCTCCAGTACCTGTGCATGTCTGTGCCTCAACTCTGCAGGGTAAAATGTGTGTTGCAGACTGCTCAAACCCCACTGCTTAGTTTTTGCCAGCCTACGGACACCCTACTTGTCCACGTGGCTGCCCTCTACAGTGGTAACAAGTCAGGCTTCTTTTCTTTACCTCTGAAATCCTAAGAAGTCCTTTGGGGTTTTCTTCTATTGATGCTACCCTCACCAGATCACCTCCATTAATAATGTTTTATCCTAAGTCTGCCAGGCCCTCAAATTCCTCTACCACATAGCCCGAAAGCCAAAAGCTCACCACGTTAAAGCAGAAAAAGTAACACTTGTTCTTCTGGGGTTGGTGTCTGCCAGTTAATGCAAGCCGAGAAACCATAATGCTCAGAGAACAGGGGCACTGGCAAAGGTATCTTCTCTCTCTGGTCCTGAGGATGCCCAGGGGCCCCATTTCTCTGCTAAATGCAGAGTGGCAGAAGTGCTGTTTCCAGTTACCCATCACACACACAGTCCCCAGCAGCTGTTCCAGCAGCGGTAACCTCAGCATACCCTGAGCCCACTGAGGACTCATCCATGACATGCTGGAATACCCTTGAATTAGTCCTCTATCTATGCTTCCCTTTCCCAGAAAAAGATGATAAAGAGTGAAGTAACAGAGAGGGCTTTTTTTGCTGCCCCCATCCCTGAGACCTTCTCAAACTCTGAGACCTTCTTTGCCATCTCAGAACCGTCTCCACCCTTGCACAGGTGTTCCTACTATTGTCCTCTTGCATAATTCACTTTCACCAAATGCCTCAAAACTAAATAAATGCCACTTCAGATCATCACTTCTAGATGGTTAAGCAGCATACACATAATTAATATTAGTCAAGAGCTGGAAAGAGAGGAAAGCCCCAGAGGTTGAAGCTACAGTTAAAGGCAGTGAACATGCAACAAAACAGGTTTTGTTAGTGCTGGGCTTAAGCCCCTCCACTGCAAGCACAAATGGAAAAGAATTAATCACAGGTAAGGCACAAATGGACCCTACCGTTGCTTCTGGGAAAGCCGCCAGGTCTCCTTTTCAAAACGCTCTTTATATCAGAGCTGTGCATTGTATGTAAAAAGCTCAGATCCACAGGCACAGTCTAATCCCTGGGTGAGAGCCCAGAAAGGGCAGGTGTCCCATCCACGACATTTATTTATTGTAAATGAAGAAACAGTTCCTGCCTCTGGCAGGGAAACATTTTAGAAGGTAGCAGAGGGTAGGAACAAAATGAGACCTGTGTTAGTAAGTCCCAAGCTGAAGGTGTGTTACAAAACCGCAGGCTGGGGTTAACAGTGCGTTATGAACGTGCCACTCGGTACCTGGCGCTCGCATCTCACACGCAGAATGCAGGATGTACATGTGTGGATAACCTGGGTCCGCCTGACTCGGAACTGTTCAGACACAGAAGTGCTACAGGTGACAATGGGCAATGCTACACATCACTGCAGTTGCTTGAGAACAGTGAAACCTGACTAAAAATCACAGCAAGTCCTAGCCAAAAGATCGATCACTGCATGCTGGCTGGACACTGGATGACACACAGAAGGGCATTAGCCACTCCATGGAATCCAGAAGCAGACCCTTTAGCATCCTGGAATGTCTTCAGGGTTATTTTTAGTGCAGGTTTTGTGTGTCTGTCTCCTCTGGGAAACTCCACATTTTATTTCAGGTGAAGTATTTCAGTTGTCAGCCAAAATACTCCATTTTCAGGTGTTAATTTTTTCAAGAAAGGTAAAATATTACATAGGAAACAAATATCCTCGCGAAACCTTTCATTACAATACAACCTCAGTGTTATGTTGAAAAGCAGTTCAACAAGACAAAGAGGAGTCTTTCCTGATGGTCTCCAGGTAAGAGAAACACGCAGAGTACTCTCCTAGGGGAAAACTTTCCCTTTGGACATGATTATGACAGAGTGCCTGCCTCAGTGCCATGTAGGGTTCACCCACAGCCCTTCCTGCAGAACAGGGCAGTCTGGCTTCACACAGCAAAATACAGCTTCACACAAGCTCATCTGAAACACTCATTTCAGCCCATCATAGAGCAATAGAAAAAAGTGGAAATTTCTAGATCCTTTGTCTTCCAGTGCCACTTTCTAGGTCACATGCAGACCCTGTTGAAATACTGAATTTTGCTGATCACCATGCCTGGACTTAGTAGAACAGACACATGAGCTGAGTCTGTTGACATTCTTTCAGGAACCTCTCCCAACATTTGTTTTAGAAGAATCAAATCCAGAAAAACCCTAGCAACAGAGAAACAGAATGCTCATCTCAAGCTTCAGCTTCTGAAAGTTTTCTTGGAACACAATAGGCAGATGTTTCAAGTCTTTCCTGCTGCCTCTTGTTTGATGAGACATGGAAATACTTTTTCAGTAGCCAGTGCATCTGTGACAGAGGCTATTTCTGAAAAGAGATATTTTAAAAATATCCCAAAACCTTCCTTTCAAGAGATTTTGGTTTCCAAATGGAGAAGTTACTGCTGAAAAGAGTACTTTAGCTTTTAAACCATATGGGCTAGATTTTTCAAGATACCCACATGCCTGAATCTTTCTGGAATTTTAAAACTGGTTGTTGTTCTGAATTGCTATTTGTTCTTGATAACTATCAACACCAGACTGATGGCTGTTATTCAAACAGCTCAGCCTTCCAAAAGAACCTGTGCACTCCTGCACATTTCTTCAGCTGCCTGTAGGTGCATTTGTAAAGGTTGGAAAGCTGCAGGAATTTTAAATCCTGAGGAAGCATCTTTGGAAAGCAGTTTCCTACATCCTCCAACAAGCCTAGTTGCCCAACACCTCACTAATGGGCTAAATATTAAAATAAATTAATTAAAATAAACATGTTGTCACTGACAGAAATGGATGGGAAGGATGAAGAGAGAGCTGCAGAATGCAATGAAGGTATGGCAGTGAAGGATCACTCCTATGACTTCTCAAGCTGATTTAGTCCTAGAAAATACACTAGCAGGAACACTTACAGTCCTAAGCCAAGTTTTCCTGGTGTGAATCTCCTCTAGGAGCTTCAGACAATGCTTCAGCACATGTGCTCAATGCACGTGTGGACTCACACATGCACCTCAGCAATGCATGGCCACACAGGATCCAAAGAAATGGCAAAGAGCTCCTTACCTGTCCCATGGGGGAAGGAAGAAAGCTGTACGAGAGATTATTTGGAATTAAAAGATTGTGTATTTTCTCCAAAAAATAGGCCAAGGACACACTGATATAAATTGCTGTAGGCTGAAAAAGTAGCGGCTGAAACTGGCTCATGACCTCATACAACTGGCAACGATGCTGGTCCATCTACATGGATGGAGCTGGGTGATTTAAAGACAATTCAGTTTCATGCAGACCCCTGGAGAGGAAACCTAAACCCAACCTCCTCCAAAGGCCAGACGTGTTTAACTTCCAAGGTTGTGGGTTTGAGTCTGTCTTTTCAGGTTGTGGAAATGTCAAGATCAAACTGAACAGCTCCAGGATTTTTGTAGACAGAGGACACAGAAACATCTCTGCACATTCAGTGTATTATCCTTAAGAGAATCTCTGCAAAAGCAGAAGAGCTGACCTGTGAGCCTCACCTCAGGCACTACAAGGCCATGGACCTGGATGCAGCCCCCCCACAGCTCTTCTAAAAGCCTCTATTGGGGTGGGGTGGGAGGCACTCCTCAGGCACACCCACCCCTCAGGTAAATATGGTCCTCTGACACGGGGCAGGTGGACAATCCAGCTCAGAGACAAGCTCAGGCAATGCAAGCATCAACCTCAGCTGGAGGGAAAGGAAAGCTTTTAGTCAGGAGTTTGGGGGAGTTTTCCCAGGCCATGAAGAGCACAACACAGATACCAACAGGCAGGAATTCAGTTCTATCTTCCTATCATTCTTCCATAACAAGACCTCCAGCATCATTTTAATTTTGAGGGACTTGACTCTGCTCTACAGAGCAGCTAAAGTTTAGCTCAGGACTACTCATTCCCAGAAGTGACCCTCTGGCTTTTGCCTCACACAGCCCTGTCCAAACAACTTCTAGCAGGTTATGTTTGTGTTCTTGTCCTCCAAAGAGATTGAATCCAACCCTAAATGGCAGTGCCCTTCCTAGCCATGTGGTGTCTCAAAACCATTATGTGTCATTGACATTTTTAGCGTCAAGAGTTTTCTCAGTTTGGGTTTTGCTTGCTCTTAGGGGAGGTACCTTAAACCTTAAACAAGCTCTCCATGTCGTTGCCACAGATGTTGCTTTTCCAGAGTACCTTGACCCTGGTCTTTAGTTTGGTAATGACCCAAACTCCCTGCAGGACAGCAGGAGCAATGGAGGGAGCGACTGCAGAGCGATTCTCTGTCTGTTCTCACAGCTCTGCCTCGGCAGCATGGAAGTACTGCTACTTCCCCACTCCCCATGCAATTCTCAACAGGGCAGTTACGACATTTAAAGGGATGAAAGGAAATGAAAGAGCTCCATACCACTGGAAGCCACCAGGAGCTGAGTATCCAACCCTCATCTGTGCTTTTGGAAGACTTCCTTCAAGACTACAGTGCAGTAGTGAACAATCCATATGCAACCTATACACTGTTCTCCCCAACTAACATCAGAGTTTGAAGAAAGGCAATAAACCCAGGGACTTCAGCTCAGCCAGTTTTGCCTGACTCGCTGATTTTTGTTGCTGTTCTGTGTTACAGCATCAGGACTTCTGCAAATTTTATTTTTGTTTCTACATTTGTTTAAATTTTATTTTATTATGTCAGCATCTTGGCACATAGATGGGAATGTGCCACTTTGTCACCAGCATCAGTGCTGGCAGAGCTCTCACATAAACCCTCACATCTGTATCCTCTACAAACAGTCATTTTATAAACCACCTGCAAGACAAAAGAAGTTCCTCAAATCTGACACTGGTCTTGTAAGTATTGGTTACATTTTCTTTAATATTTTCATATTTGTAGCATTTGGCCTTTTTTTTGCATGGCCTGGGAACCTGCAAGAACATTTCATACAACAGTGCAAAGTAGAAGGTGGGGGCAGAAAGTTTGTTTCCTACCCTGAGACCTGCCCTTCTGTTTCCGTGTGATTTTTGGGGAGCTTCTCTCACCAAATTACTCAAAACTATGAACTGCAGTCTGGCTTATCCAGGTTATCACAGCCTCTGAGACTGGGACTGTCACTCCATGGGACCCTGAAAATCTGCCTGTTTAATTACCTCAGTTTCCCTGTTGGTGAAGGGAGGATAAGATCTTCTTCCTTGTTTCAACTCATTAATATTAGTAAATTGTTCTGAGATTATGGGATAGCTGGAACTATTTATAGGAACACAAAATGCCATTTCTACTAGGCGCAGGTTGCCATGCAATTAAAATATATCAAGCATCACAATATGTAGCAAATGGGACATCTTGTTTTACATCAGCCAAGAACTGCTAAGTGGCCCTCTGCTTCCTAGTTGCTTATTTTATACTTTTTGCCCTGAAAAAATCATTAAGGAAATGTACTGGGCCAGACTGTGATGTTTAGCAAGAGCCATAATCTCTCTCAAAGTTTCCAGCCCACAGGGAAAAAGGATGTCTGTGTGGGCAAATCAAGCTCCTCTCTCCATGGTTCTACAAAATGCAGAGCTTTACAGTTTGCTGTCGAGAGAGGGATGTGAACCACAGTTATGGCCCTTCTGCACCTCTTAAAGGAGATTTCCATTCTGTGGGTATACACAAAAATCTCTGCTTTCAGCCCTTCCAGAGAAGGGGAACAGAAGATCCTTTAAATCTGAGCTCTCCTCAGCTGCCTTCTATGGAGTGACCAGGGAGAACTTTTATCGGCTCGTTGTCCTACAAATGAATTTATGTAGATTCCTTCCAAAGGGTTGCATAGTCTCTTTCCTCATTTTTGTCTGGGAGAGTTTTGTAAGAGACCATTTGGACAAGACCACCACAACAATTCATAACATTTGCAGACAATTTGTAAACCCTTAGAGTGTCCCAGAATGATTAATTATTTTTTCTATACTATGAAACACTGAGTGACTGTGTGTTTGTGAATATGCACGAAGACAGGCAGTTCCCCCAGGCCCAGGGGCAGGCATAAAGATCAGCACAGATTTCCTCTTTCTCGTGTAGGGGTTTTTGTGATACTTCAGTTGTTTTGCCCCTCCACATTTTAGGTGAACTCAAAGCAGAAGGCAGCAGTCTTATTTTTTCTCACAAGTCTCCTACAATAGACTGTGGAAAACCTAGATGTACCAAAGGTATAATCCTATGTAAATGATTTGTTCTAATGATGATTGCTGGCCTTAGCTTCAGCCACTCAGGAGAAAAGCAATTAAAGTCACCTCTCATCCCAGATTACAAGGCTTATTCTTACAAAACTTATTCTCTGTTAAGTATTCAATATGATTATTTTCGTATCGACTTTTAAACCAAACAGCACTTTGCTGGTAGTTTCTGGATGAACATACATTAACCCAAGTGAATACAGAACAAGGAATCTACAAATGCTAGGATTTGGAACAACTTCCTAAAACCTGTCTAAAAATATTCTCCATAAATACCCATCCAATACAAACCAATTGCAAAGGCAAGGCTCATGAGAGCAAAAATCAGAATAATGCTGGAACACATATGCAGGATTTGCTCAGGACTCTAGTCTAAGCCTGCTTTTGCAGCAAGATATGAGAAGTAAATCCATGTAGGCCATCACTAGTTATATCAAGTCTGGAATATTTACTATTGAGTACCTATACCAGAACCTCTCCCCTTTTCACATTATTTAGTCTATTGCTAAAAATTATTTGCTCCTTATTTGCTGTTACACATAGAGTTGGTGATAAAAGTTACTTACTTTCAGTTTAACAATGAGAAGGCCATACCAACATGTATTGTGGAGCAAAGAACACCAGTCAAATAATTTTGATGATTCTCATCACTACAGTGATTTTCTGGTAACAGTACATGGTGACTGGGCCTTCCTTGGGAGTGACTGACTCTCAGGGGGACTAGTAGAGAAGAGACTTTTGGTTGCAACAAGTTTTAAATTCTTCACAAGGTAAGACATTTTCCTCTCCTTGCCACCCCCCATGATCATCCCCTTTGCCATTATACTTCCATACCCAATGGTACCTCCTTGGAAAGGTTTTGTTAGTCTGATTTGCTTGGCTAAAAACAACATCAGCGGAAAGAACAAATCTGGGGAAGCTGCAAGCACAAACACGCACAGAGAACATTTGAAAAAATTATCCTGTTCTGTGCATGTAGAAACCAGTCTCCTCACAAGGTTAAGAGTCCAAATCCCACATGAAGGGAAGAGAAAGTCATGACAGGCTAAAGAAATCCAAAGTAAACATGACTATTAGCTTTGTTGTATGGTTCTGTAAAATCAGCTGTGTGAAATTACTCTTTGAGTTAGTTTGGTTATCAACAGCTCTTGCCACAGTGCCATGACCCTTTTGACTTTAATTTCACCACTATGCACCAGCTTCAGTTGTCTGTCCAGCTGATTGTTAGCTCCTGTTATTAGGCTGTTCTAGTAGGAGCAGTGATTAGCCTGTGTGTTTATAACCCATGTTTCCACAGAGAAAAAATCCTGAAATACATAATACAGATAGTAATAATCCTGTGCAGTCTGAACAACCTTTGAGAGAGCTGTTCAAAAATAACATTGCAAGCTTTGGTGTCTTACAGGATGGGAATAAGGCTGATTTCCTTTAAAACATAATTTATCCTACCTTGCTGGCCTTCAGTATCTCAAACATCAGAGGCAGCCCTTGTGTGATAAGCTCCTCAGTGTACTCCTCCTCCTGAATGGACTTGAACTCCTTCAGCAAGCACTGGATGAGGGGCCGTCGGTGCTGCTGGAAGGACGTGCGCAGGGACTCCAGCCACGTGTGCAGCGTCCAGGGAACACCTGCAGACACAGGACACAGCTCATTCCAGCTCCTGGCAAGGACGTGCCCTTCTGCTTTTTTACCTTCACCGATGTTAAGATTTTAAGCAAAAGCTGCCAAATTATTCAAGAAGTCAAATTCCTATTTATCCTTAATTGAGAAGGCTGATGGTTATCAGTACGTCCCAGAGCTAATGCACAGAGGCTTTCCTCCAAATGCTAAGAGAAGACTGTGGTCTCTCTGCTCATCTAGCCTTCAGCTTCTCTGCTGAGACTACCAATTTGTGGTAATTGCTGTGGTGTTCTGCGTTGCAAAAGCCTTTTGGAAACAAGATTTACACTAGCTCATTTGTTTGAATGTGGCCCTGGAGAGCCATTAAACGGTGAAAAAACCTGATTTTGGTCACTACCTACCTGGATTTAAATTGGTGGTCTTCATATTAAAACATGCTTTAAGTGATACCCCATGTCCTCTCCTGATCATTAGTATTTTCCCTAAAGAGCACTGGGCGAGTTAAGCAGATCAGCCCTTTCAAGCAGCTTGTCATGGCAGAAGCACTCTCCAGGAAGTTAAAAGGAACTGCTCCCCTGCACTGAGCGAGAAAGCACATGGAGCTAATGTACCTCTGCAGGCATGAGGCTAGATGTGACCTACTTTCTGCTCTTACAGAACAGAGTGGAAGGAAATACAAGCCTGATGTTTGGCAAGTGAAGGTTTTCCCTTCCATGTCAGAAAATGTTCAATGCCTGGAAAGCACCCCTGCCTCTCTCCTCTCATTCATCTCCAGACCTTTGCCTGCACTGCACACTCTGACCCATATCCTGTGTCCCCAGGGCTGGAGCACTGCCCCAGGCAGAGGCACACCAGGCACTTGGGTCGCTCTTTCTCTGTGAACAGATGAATGGGCATGGTAAATACACAGTCCAGATCAACTTCCATCTGTGCCACACAACCACTCCCCCACAGGTAGAAGCAGCTTCACGGTGGGCTGGTATGATGTTCAAGTCCCTCACTGGCAGAGCTGGCATACCAAGGAGTCAGTTCCCTGCTCCTGCCTTCAGAGTCTCAGAAAATAAAGTTGCTTTAACAGTGGATTACTTTACAGCAGAGTGCAAAAGAGAAGCAGCTGGAGGTGGCCCATGACAGCTGAACACTGCCCCAGAGCCTTATCTACCCTCCACTATGCAGCAGTGCAGATTGCTCCTGATGGAAACCACAGTGGATGGCAGAAAAAAGCCATTAGCTCCTGCACAGGGTGTGCTGTGGAGGTGGAATGGGCTGGGAACCTGTCATATCTCCCACCACCTTCTATTCCAAAAGATGTGACTGCGGTCAGTTTAAGCAGCAGCCCGTCAGAAGGGGCGTGTTCCTCACAGTTCTTCCCTGGGCGAAGCAGAGGAAGGAGCACAGCACTGACCTATGCTCCGGATGTCGATGGTGACGTCCACGTAGCCGTGCTCGGCGCTGTGGTACATGGCCTCCTTCAGGGCCTTCAGCTTGGCCTTGCTGTTGCGGCTGGCACAGAGCGGAGCTGCCGCCGAGTCGGGCAAGTCCGTGCCCTCAGCCAGGATCTCCTCCAGTGACAGGATATCGCTCTTCTCCTTCTCCGGCTGAGCAAGCAGCTTGCGGAAAACATTCCTGTCAATCACAGCATGACAGAGAGAGAGGGCAGGAGAGGAGAGGAGAGGAAAGGAAATGGAGAGCAGAGTCAGTGGCCAGGCTTTCACTGCACCGGGCTTACTTGCTGTGATGTTGCAAGTTAGGACACCTACCCAAGAAATGACTCCAGCTAATGGCAGAACGAGCTGAGAGCAGACCCAAGGCAAGCACAGCTCCTGCTAGCCCACCTGCACTGCCTGGGACATGTCTGCAAGTCACTGCCGTCAGGACAGGAACCGCACAGATGTCGCATGAGGGCGGCATCTTGTGGGAACAAAGACTGGTGAGCTAAACGTGACTCAAGACTGCTTGAGCAACCCGGGAAGGCCAAGGTGCCTCTGGACAAGCTCTTGGGACTCCCACCATGGCAGCCACCGGAGAAAGGAGCTGCCCGGGGCTACTGAAAGCACCACCACTCGATTCACACTCAAAGCAGTCTGGGAAAGCTAGAGCAGCTAGACATTCAACAAGGCAGTCAGGGCAGGTTCAAGCACAGCCTGGACTACTCCACAGAGCCACCGATCCCGCAGGGCCATCAAATAACAAAGCCCAGTCTCAGAGACTTTGTGCCCTCAGGTTCACACCAGCATAACCTCATCAACCTCAATAGTTTCCCTTGGTTTTGCAGCTGTGAGAAGAGAAACTAGGCAGGCTCCCAGCCCACCCTCCTGGTATGCCAGTGTCCCCCCTGCTCCCACTTAGACCACAGCATGGTGTGTCCCAACAAATTTAGGGCAGAGAGGGAAGGATAAAGGTGTGTTGTGTGTTACACAGGCAGGAACACAGGAGTTAAGAGTCTGTGATGTGGACAGCCAACAGCCAAGCCACAGAGAGCCCCTGGTTCTCCTCAGGCTTGTGGCTCCCATTCACACTGGATGAATGTGAAAGCCCAACACCCAAAGCGTGCTGTCTGTGCCAGGGATCCCTGGCAGGCTCCAGATGGGCAGAGCTGTTGAACCCGCCCTGACGTGCCGTGAGCGTGTTGTTAGACTGGCAGCTCATCTCTAAGCAAACACACGGTAGGGACTGTGTCTAACCTGTATCTATGTTCCTCTGGATGGCTACAATTAGAAAAGTAGGAACGTGAAGATCATGAGACTAATTCATTACACTGCAGTCAATTCCTGAGCGTTGCAAGGTCATGCATGCCAGGTGCTCATCTCAGTAGTTCTCTTTTTTTTTTTTTTTTTTTTTTTTAAATTTGCAGCATACAAACAACATTAAGACACACAGGGCTTTACAGTAAACATAGATGCAGAAACTCTATTCAACAAAATTAAGGCTGCAGCAATGTGGATGTGCTACTTCATCACTGCATTGCTGTTGGATGCAATAACATTGTTCACTGACGGTTCACAGCAGTACAGACACAATTCACTCAAACCTGAGAAAAAATCAAGAAATTCAGAAGGAATGTTTTGGACATTCATTTCTGCTGTCACATCAGCTGCCATTTAACAACCACTGCATTGAACACACACCACAAGAAGTTCCCTTCCTTTTTTTTTTTTTCTTAATACATCAGAAATCAAAATGCAGCTTGTACCACCAACTGGTATAATTCACATGCTAGCAGAAAGCCTTACATCTCTGCTCAGTTAGGGGCATGTTCAATTGTTCATGCAGAAATTTCACCCATCTGTTCAAACTGGATGCCCAGGCAAAAAAGTAGCACTTGAAGGATGCCACTAGACTTGTTCCCACTCTACCTGTGTCCATGTGCAGCAGCCTGACTGAAAGAGTTCATGTCACCTTGTGGAGTCATGGAAATGCCATTCCTGTACATTGTTCCTATCATGGGGTCAGCTCCTCGCTCCAACAGCAAACTGACCAGTTCAAAATTTCCTGCAAGGCAAGAGGTGCATTTTTACTCCTTTTAAAATCCAGTATTTGCTCACGTAAACCACAGATCCCAGCTGAGGAACTGTTACAGTGGGAGGAGAAAGGAAGTTCTTACCAGCAGCTGCTGCCAGCTGTAAAGGAGTTTCAGAGTAATTTTCCTCTCCATGCTCTAAGGAACCTTCTACCTTTGCTCCAGCATCCAGCAATAGCTAGAAAGAAAATTCACCATTTAGAGCAACTGGGGGTATCACAGTCTTCAGAGCTCATGAACAGTGACAAATGAGAATCTAATGCTTGTTGTTATCTGCAAACCAGATACAATGGAGACACGTGACATGCAAATTCTGCCTGTTGTTTCACAGAGGCAAATTAATTCCTTTTTTCGCTCATTACACGCTGCCAAACACCAGAAGCACCAGCGTCCAACTTCAGAGCCAAAAAAGTATAACCCACTGTTTTTGAATGGGAAATGGGTAAGGTCAGTGTTAGGAAGTAATGCACTGGAGATGGAAGAAAATTAGCCCAACAAGCATCCTTCCTTCATGGTCTTCTAGAAACCCAGCACCATCCAAAAATGGATCAGATTTCAATTGTCTCCATCTTTTATATGAAGACATGGCCAAAAGAAAGGCAATTCTTAAGAACCAATTGCAGCAATGAGTCCAAAAGCTGTGGTCTCCATCGGGGACACCTCCACATAAGTAGCAACAATGCTGAAAACAAAAGTGGTCAAAGAGAGCAGGATGGAGCCTGTGCTCCAGCCCCCTCCTGGCCATTTCTGTCTTAAGGCCTTCAAGGTTTTGGTGCTTGAGTGTGTCACAAGACACAGCCGTTTCGAAGAATAAACCTTCTCAACCTCTGAGATGCCAAAGCACAAAACCAGCACATCCCACACGACACCTGGATGGGGTAAGGAGAGTGAGCGATTCTCCCTCTCTGGAGCAGCACGAGGGCTGCTGTCCACCTCTCTCCCACCAAGGCAGCAGTTTTGTGTTTGCTAGAATATTACAGTGTAAGAGAGTGCAATGAATGAATAAACAAACATACAAAACAAGTGGTCAGGAAGGAGCACAAGGAGTTGTCAGACTTTCTTTGGTGCAACTTTGCTTTAAAATTGTCCTTTTTAAGCCTCATATTGGTTAAGGTTTGAACACCATATTCACTTTGTAAGTCTATCATGTATCAGTACACTCTTGAAGAAGCAAAAGTAACCAATATGAGTATGACAAGAGGATGCTGGTTTGAGATGGATGTAATTAGAACTGAAGAGGAGAAAAAAAAAGAATGAGATGCAGGTAGGGAAATACAATAATACCTGAACTACAGGAATATGTCCATGCAACACAGCAAATGTCAGAGCTGTCCAATGGCGGGTCTCGGGGTGGACGGATGGGTATTTATGAGCAGTACTGACAACCTATAAACAAATTAAAGTTATTTTTTAAAGAGCTATATGTAACAAAATTCAACCTGCCTGAAAGCCAGGCATGTGAGGGAGTAAGTGAAATAGAAAACCTGGGAAAAGTGCTTTATAAAATGATTTGCTTCATTTTTTTCCTGCAAATTTTTTCTCAATATTAAAACTGTTCATGCTGATTTGACAGCTTGATTTGAGGTCTTACCAAATGAAGTCTTTTACCAACTACTGTAGCTCCACCTAAACCACTGGCCACCAGATTCTTTTGCACAAGGGCAAAACATCCACAGCTGGTTACAACAGTACACACTGGGGAAGTAAGGATGGATCAGGACACTTATAGCTAAGGACCACTCCAACAGACTTCACCAGACCAGGTACCAACAGCCCTGAGTCTTGGGATGGCTCCAGGCCCAGCCAAATTTCTTTGCATTTAAATCGGTACTTTTGTCACTGCTGTCATGAAAGACACATCACAAGCCCTACCCTGGAGTTTGCAGGCATTCTTCCAGGCTCCTCCTCTCTCACCAGAGGGATAAAAAAAGGTCTGAGAAGTGATGGGGGCAGAGTGTCACTTCAGAAATGTTTAAGAAAATCTCCTTTTTACTGCCTTCTCCTGTCTGAGTTGAGCTAGAAGTGCTGGGTGGTGACAGTTAAAGGAGATGCAAACTACATCCTTAGAAAACAAAATGCTGTTCTTCAGACTGCTCCTTCCATTTTCCATGCCTTAGTGCCCGGTGTCTCTAATGTAGACATTGGGGAAGATGAATAACCATTCTTGCTTCAGTTTCCCTGTCTTAAAGACGGGGGTATTAATACTGATGAGGTTCACAGAGCTGGTAGAATCTAATGAACATTTGCAATCCAAGGCTGCATACTCAGATGGAGTGTGACACTAAAATTCAAAATCTTGTTATTGATCTTCAGAGGAGGACTAAAATCAGAATAAAAGTTGCACCATCACTCTGTCTCACCAGGCAGATCTGCTTTCACTACCTTGTCTGAAGTACTTTCATCCATACAGGGGAGCAGGGCCAGTCATTAAATATTCAGTTCCATCAGCAGCTCACATTTCCAAGCGTCACATGCAGCGTTTTGCTAGAAGCAGGCCCTCAGTCCCAAGGACATGGATGAGGGCAAAATCTGAAGACCCCGTGCAGATCCCACAGCCTGCCAGATCTGCACAGCACCTGGCTGTTACCACCCAGATCTGCCAAAGAGCGAGCTCAAAGGGCACCACAAGGAGTGTGCTGGCCTCTGAACAAGGACCCAGGGCTCCTTAGGGGCTGAGTTTGGTCAAAAGGAAGAGGATTGAGCAGCTCAAGCCTTGGGGTTTGGGATGTGGAGCAAGAGCAGCAGAGCGTAAGGATGGGCAGGACCATGGCTCGGTGAATGCATCCAGCTCCTCCTCAAGCATGGTTACTGTTCGGGGCAGTCCATGGGAAACGGCAAAGAAAATGAAGTAATTTTAACTCCTTTGCTCCTTTTTTTAATTGTTTTTTTCCCAAGTCAGAGGTCTCTCCAACACAGAGTTTGCCAAAGACCTGTGGCTGGATAAGCTTTTAAGGATGAGACTGGCTGAGCAGCTACAGGTCCCACTGAGTACAGAGCAAACTGCAGTTTCTCAGCACATCTGGAAATTAGTTCATTTTCACTAAGGATGAGCAATCAAAAAGGGAGGTGCCCAGCATTTGAGGCTACTTTTGGAGACATATTTGCAAAGTGAAAGGGAGAAAATTATGCAGGCACCTGACAGAGTATTTATTTTTGTTCATGGTTGATTTGCCTTTTTTTGCCATAATTGCCCAATTTGCAGAGTTGGTTGGGGTGTTCACAAATCATCTTATAATTGCACGCCATAATTATTCACAGTTCTTGTCCAAAAGTGTTTTCATTTGATTTTAGAGCGAACACTCTACAGCAATGAACTGGGGAGGTTTATATTCCTCACTGGAGCTGTTCTCTCACATGTCAGCAGTTTCAGGAAGACAAAACTGTTTAAACTTGCACTTCATTCAAGCCTGGAAGACTACTGGAGCAATGGGGAGGACTGCTCCTAATGAAAACCCATCCTAGGAACCAAATAACGCCACCTCACATCTGAGCCACAAGGCAGAGCTGAGGCAGAGATCAGCCTCCCTGCCCATCCAGCCTTTGGTCTGACTAGGCTGCTTCAGTTACTGCCAGCTTTGAGGGGGGTGTGCTTGACTGTGGGGAACTGAAATCACCAGCTCATTTCACCACGTGGTAGTAACACTGTCAGTCTCCTACGTGTGACATCCATTTCTACTTTTTAAATAAGATTTTTTAGAAGTGGGAAACGTCTGCCTAAAGCAGTGACTCCAATTTATCAGCTCACTCAAGTCCAAACAGAACAGATGGAACACAGATAAGTGAAGCAGACAGCTTAATTTACTCATGACCTCAACAAATTGAAACTGGAATCATTAACAAATAACTCTTCCACGGATTTTCAAATGGCTCTTTAAAAATGTACATACCTGCATTGCACTGAGTTGGACAACAATCTGTTTGCTGGACAGATTGTCTGAGTTTGTGATGTGCATTCATCAATGAGACATTTATATTCTGGAAGCTTCAAGCTCCTCATTTAACAGTTTTTAGCCCAAGGCACTTTTAAAACAAAACAGTGGAACCTATATGGCACTTGTGTGCTGAGGCTGCTTACTTGGAACGTCCATATGCATAGAAATGCTGAGCTTTGGCAGGTTATCAGATGGGTGTTTCTTTTACCTTCTTCATTTAAAGTCAGCTGAGATTCAGTGAGTCCTTCTAGTAGCATTAGAGCTCTGCTCAGATGTGTTAATTATTGCCTGTATTCATTTGCAGTGTGCAAACACAATTAAATCACTGTTACCTGCGGGTTAAGTCTGATGACTGGAGTCCTGTGCAGTGAATCCCAGTGTTAACCTAACGCCATTTGATTTCACTGTTCATTTCAGGTGGTCCCAATCCCAGATAGAACAGATTTGTTTTCTTGTGATTTTTCTCTCTGCTACAGTTTCAGGGGGTAGTTTAAGACGTAAACAAACAACAGAAAAAAGATACAACCAACAAAAAGTCCTCACCTCAGCATTCAGATCTGCTCCAGCATCTAGCAGCATCTGCACCATAGCCTCATCACCCCTGACACAAGCATACATCAGTGGAGTCATGCCCTAGTTATTTTTTGGAGTTAAAAAACAAAGGAATTGACAAATTTAACATCGAACTCTCTTTGATTTTTAAAAACAATTATTTAAGTATATATCATCAAGACTAACAGCATGTATTTAATGAAAGCCATTACCTGTTACAACCATGACCCTCAGAGTAGCAAAAGTCAAACATTTTTGTAAAAATCTCCTTTTTTGTTGTCACTTGTGCTTAGTTGCTTGTATTTTTCATGTTGTCTTCAGCACAGTGAGTGAAACTAGGCATGCCAGCCTCACCGCCATTGTACACTAAACTGAGCACCTTTGTCCTTGGGGCCCCAGCAGAGACACTTTTTCACCAAAGCAACCATTATTTCCACTGGTATTTTAAAAAGACAAGAATGCTATTCAGTTTTCTATAATCAGAGTGTCTTAAAATCTGACTTTTCGATTACTGAAAGAGCCTTTAAAACATCTCAGGCTCCTTTTAAGATCAGTCAGATATGAGCACAGCTTTTTCAACACGGATACTATAAGGGGCTGGAAATGTCAAGGCTTTGTATAGCACTCCCTAGCAAACATGGACTTAATTTTAAATGAAATGCCAGACAGCTTTGTTGCAAGTTGCTGGCTCTAGCAAAACATGGCCCTGCTTGGGAGAAAAAGTAGATTAAGTGACCCTTCACTACAGAATCACCACAATGCAATTTGTATTAATCTGAAATACCTGCTATGCTTGATCACCATTTCCCTTAAGGGAAGTACTGCAGTGGCTGTGGTAATGAGTCCAGATGAAACCATGAACAAAATTATTAAATCTACTACAAATTATGATAGCAAAAGCTGCTTATTAAATACAGTAGGGGGTTTTGACCAACAGCCACCAGTTGCTTTGCAGTAAATCTCCTGAAGCATGCAGCTACTTCTGATGCATGTTTACAGCCCGTCTCAAGGTTCCCCAGTAAATATGCTGTCAGACCACAGTCCACTTGCTCTTTAATCCAAGTGCTGCCATGAAGGGAAGTTATTTTCAGAAAAACTGGAGGTACCTGTCCTGGCCAGACACTGCTCTTTCTAGCAGGAGCCCAGTACCACTGTTTTTGCTGAACTACCCCAGTTTTCTTGTTTGTTTGAAGGACTAAAGGTAGTGGGTGATTATGTATGGAAGGGCTGCTCCTGTAGAGACAATATAAATTAAGATTTGTCCCTGCAAGGTCCTTAGATCCTTCCTGAAAGACATTGAGCACTTCACAGGATGCAGTGTAATCGTGGAAAAGGCACTTGGGACCTCATACCATTATTGAGAAAAAACAAGTTCACCCTAGGCAAGGAGAGTTCTTGGGTGACTTGAAGCTGTTTGCAAAGAGAATTTGAAAGGATTTCAGCCATAGCTAGTGGCAAAACATTTCCTCTGGCTGTCAGTAAACACTGTGGGCACAAACAGGACCATGCAAATTACAAAAAAAAAAGTGCTTGGCCTTGGAACACGAGGATGGGGTAGCAGCTTAAAGTTAAATTTATGTTCTTTTAACTGTTTTTTTAGTTTCTATAAGTGGCGTCACTGGATAATTAAGTCTAGTGCTCATTCAGCACAAGGGGTGTAATGAGATCTGTAGAAATAATCTGGAAACCCAGTGCTGGGGCTCCCCCTGCAAGACACAGCACGTGGGCAGCCACAGCGAGGAATCCTGTGGCAACATCCAGAGCAAAAGCTCAGCCTGGGAGGCACACAAGATCTTCTGACCCTGCTGCAGCTGGAAGAGGACTTGACATTGACTAAAAGGGGCCCAGAATGTCATGCTGCAGTGTCAGGGTTTTAAAGAGTTAATGAGGATTTTAACCTCCCCTTTGCTTGCACTGCTGTCCCTGGTGCTTTTGCCTCTGCCAGTCCCCCCAGGCTTGCCCCGAAGCTCAGCCTTGTGCTGCAGCACCACTCACTCCCCTCTCTGCACGTGGGAGGAATGGATTTTTAATGAGCCCATCATTAGTGTTCCAAGCACACACAGGAACACAGTAACAATGTGTACAAGCAACACAAAGGGCATTTGGCTTATGGCAAAATACAAAATTACTGTCTCTCTTTCAGCTTTGCATGACTTAGGGCTCTGTCCTGCAAGATGTAGGACATTTGATCCAGCGAAACATTTAAGCACAGGCTTAACTTTCACTCAAATAGGATGTAAAAGCATGTGTTCAGAGTTAAGCATATGATTAGGTACTTTGATGAATCAAGGCAGGGTGTTCCTGATTTTCAGCCTGGACAACAGAGGAAATATGCTGTGAGAAGTTTCCAGGTTCAGACTAACTTAAAATAACAATAATTTAAAAAAATATAACGTATGAACCCTGGAATGAGCAGTCCAATACCCTTTTTTTTGTTGTTGTTGTTTTCTTTTTTTTTTTTTGGGAAGTATTGCCCTCTTCTAAAGCTTTTCTCAGGTAAATCCACAATACTGACTCAGACTGAAGCTACTGAACAGCAACATTACTGACATTCCTGGAGCAGCTTTCATCTCAGAAGACCTAAACCCATCAACAGTCCAGCTCATGTCCCATGTGACCACCTGAGAGGTGGCAGCCACCTGGCTCCTGTCAAAAATCATGCCACAGCTCTGGGAACATGCAGAGACAAACTTTCATCGAGGCACCAGAAAGGTCAGGGGACTCTACTTCAAAAGGAAAGGTTAGTATTCATAGCCATCATTTCCCTCTGGGAAGGGGGAACCACCTCAGCGAGCATCACAGTCCAGCAGAGAGCTGCCAGTAGGCAGCTGCAGAGGGCAGCTCTGTCCCCAGGCACAACCAGAAGCCTCACGGAGGAAATTCAGGCTCCTCAGCTGGCTGATGTTGGCCACACCGACCAGCAGAGGGGTAACTGCAGAGACACCCTCCCATCTGCAAGGTCTGTTCAAACTGGACTGAAATCCATTAAAGAGCACCAGCAATTAACCATCTACTGACAGGCTGGGTGGTGCACATGCAGTCGTGACAGATCCCAGAGCTGCCTGAAGTGGAAGGTTGCTCACCTCACAAAGTCCTGTCTCAGAGCAGTGTGCACGGCACTGAAGCAGTTTTAAGTATTCAGCTCAACACTAAGCTCTCTTGGGATCTTCTTCTGCCTTCACCCTACTCAGTTCACTGATAAGAAGATTTCAAGGGACGCAGTCGCCCTCATGCTGAGTTACCTCAGTACTGGCAAATCAATACAACTCAAAATGACCTCACTTAACATAGACGTTTACCTGGCAGTGCTTTAACTCAACGCAGGGGAAGCTTTAAGGTCCTGTCTATGTAGAGCTGAAAGCTGGGGCTCATTTCCTGAGACAAGCAGACAAAACTCTCCCACTTCACAGCTGCTTCTTTAAATGTCTATCCCTTTACCTGCTCGCTCATGCTGTTGATCCCATCGGGCCCCAGCAAGGATATGGCCTGCTTAACCAGATCCGTCCGGCCGCAGTTGAGCATCCGGAAACCCAGGTCCTGCTTGAACTTGGCCTCGGTGGCAACCGCGTCCAGCTTGCGCGAGGCACAGAAACAGTCGTCGATCCTGCGGGGAGAAACCAGCTCCCTCAGAGGACTGCCAGAGGACAGCCCTTCCTAGGGAAATAATGCTGTGCCCTGGTTTTGAAGGATTTAGGTCACGAACGCATCCATTCTCCTTTGACCTGCATGTGCAAGGGAAATGCTGAATGGGAAATTATGATGCAAGCTAATGGGAGATTGTCCTTGGTCTATCTTTCATGGGAAAAGTAATACATTTCAATAAAAACTGGGAGAAAAAAAAGCACAGCTTTCATTTGATTTTGTTTCCCTGTTTAAGCAATGCACAGTACATTCTCACCACAAATTTGTCTCTTCATGGCAAGGTTATCCAGTTCCCCTGATCCCTGAAAACTTTCAGTGACTTCAGTAAGCTTTGAACTTAGATCAGATGGATGTATAATTGTTGATAAGACACCAAAGAGAAAATATGTCACTCCAAACACCTTCAAGGATCTTACCAGCATAGTCCCAGTAACAGGGAAGCCTTTTTGGAGCAAAAAGTGCAAGTCACAGAATCCCAGGCTGGCTGAGGTTGAGAGAAACCTCTGGAGGGATCCTGGTCCAAGCAGGGCCATGCGTACATAAGACCACTATGCTGCTGAGGAGCAGGCAATCTTGCCAGTCATGGCAAAACATCACAAATCCTTGCCAGCTGTGTCTACCAGATGAGATGTCATCCTTTTAAGGTCTTATTCAAAAGATCTTCAAACTGTGAACTGATATCCATTTCAAATGAAAGAAGGGCTAGGAGTTATTTAGCCAAGATGTGAATCTACAGCTCCAGAGAGAGCCAGGCAATTCAAATCTAATGTTTATCCAAGTTGGTTTCATCTTGTTAAAAGACAGATTTGCTTTTCTTTCATGCTGAGGAGTGTCTGGGGCAGAGGGTGGAGTCCAAATCTAAGCGCTTTTGGTGTGAACTTGGATAAAGGACTGTTTGGAAAAGCACCGCTTTAAAGCTGCAGAAATGCTAGGTCAGAAAATGAAGGGCTACTTATGAAGGAAAAACAGAATAGAGATCAAAAGTGAAAAAGTCAAGCATACATCAAATATTTGTTTTCTATTTCATAAGTTAAAAACTGCAGCGAATCAAAAGAAAAATAGGAACAGCACATCACTATAATTTAAATTTCTTCTTCAAAGTGCTTTATCAGATCTTTATAAAATATATAACACTGCTTAATATTTAACAGCACTATACAACAAATATGCTGTTTATGCAGAAGCGGTGGTATGTAGCTATAGCTGCTGCTCTTCCTCTTTCAACAGAGGAAGGGAAGTGAAATGCAAAATACGAAGTGTTTTGATCAAAGCTTCTACAGGTTTGAAAGTGGCACCTGATCTCAGACTTGCTCTCTGGTGTGCTGGGCCACAACCAGTCAGGAGGACACCAGACCTTAAGTTGATGTTCATTCTACTGCTCAGTTTGGGTTTTAACTGATAAAAAAGTTCATGTCCTAAGACTGGGAAAAAAGGTATGCCTGGAGTATCACCACTTAGGGGAACAAGGATGACGTTCCATCACCACAGGATGCTGCAAGATGAATGCACAACACTCAGTCACAACAAACACACTGCAACAGCAATAACAGATTCCGCACCAGCAACATGCCCACAGCAGAGTGGAAGAAAGCAACACGGCAAGGCTGTTTTTTTGTTGTTGTTGTTGTAGTTTTTGACTGAGTTTAAGTAAAAAGCAAAACCAGCACAGATATACGCAGGTCTGAGCTCACTGACACTAAGATCCATGGGAGCAATCGAGGCTAAACACACTCACACCACATGGCACATTTCTGACACAAGAGCTACAGCAACATTTGGTGCTTGTTACCCCCATAGCATAAGATGCTGGAGATCATCTGTGCCTTCCTTCACAGCATGGCAAAGATAAAGCATACTCAGAAGTTAGGTGGTGGGGGTTTTGGTGCATGAGGAGAGACCTCCCAGCTGAAAATGGCATTCCCAAATGATTCTGGGCTGGAAATGAGGTGGTTCCTCAGCAGAGTGCAGCTATGGAAAGATCCAGACATCCTCTGCAGAGGTGTCTGTTGCTACGAATCACTGCCTGTGTTAAGTCACTGCTTCATCATTTGTACTGAGGTATGTAACATACACTGCATAAAATGGGTCAAACTCTGAGAGAGCTCCACTGCCGTCAACGCAGCTCAGTGCAGGCAAAATGACAGCTGATCATCTTCCTCTTTAAAAAAAAAGCCAGACTTTGACCTGGGTTGCACACCCACAGAACGGAGGAAAGAGCAATAAGGACCTATCTCACCTAGCCTGTATGGGCTCCCCAGATCTCTGCTCTGGCATGGGTTCAAAAACCACCAGGAACTCAATCATGAGCTGCTCTGGGCTCATGAAAGTGTGCCAGTTCACCTGCTTACTGTAGTCAAGGAAGGAGAGCCATAAATTCCCGTTGATATTTAGTATCAGCAAATCAGTACTCCTCAATCAGCTGGGGGGATAAGTGCCTTGGTCCAAGGGCTCCAGGGTGCTACAGCTGTAAAAACAGTGCAACAATGACATGGATGCAGCGGAGTGCCTGGGCTGCACAGTGGGTAGGACACCAGTGCTGACCAAGTCTGAGTTAAACCAAGCTCCACAAAACAAGAAACCACAAGTCAGTACCATTACCAGTGGCCTGCTGCCTTTTTTACACCCCAAACAGGACCACTGTGAGTTACAGCTCCAGGCTATGGGACACAGCAAAGGAAACGATATAACAAAATTTGATACAGAACACTGCCTGTGCCACCATTGTCAGATGTTGACTAATAATCTGGATAGTGATCAAACTGGTGAGTTTACTGGAAAAGGAGCATAACACAAAGG
This sequence comes from Prinia subflava, assembly GCF_021018805.1. Taxonomy (NCBI): domain Eukaryota; kingdom Metazoa; phylum Chordata; class Aves; order Passeriformes; family Cisticolidae; genus Prinia; species Prinia subflava. Next base: position 19,547,924 of record NC_086250.1, on the reverse strand, counting down.
AAAGACGCAGAGCATGAAGAGAAAAAGCAACATCTCAAAAAGCCAGAGACATGAATGAGTTAAGGAAAAAGAGATTTAACATGTACTGATAAAAAGCAGTGAAGAGACATCAAAAAATGATCAGAACTACAAGTACAAATAGAGGGGCACAGCATCCCTTTTAACACTGGGGAAGGCCAGCTGGGAAGACGGCACGGCAGACAGACTGAGCTGTCGCATTTCAAAATGAAAACTGGAAAATTTAAAAAAACCCAAACCCATCAAAAATCAAACCTAAGCCAACACAGCACTGCATTTTCTCCCAAATTCTCCTTCTTAGCATTCACTGCATAATATTGATTCCAATAAGAAGCAGAGGGTGTCTGCTCCATATTACACTGTGTAAGGGGACACTATCATGGACAACATCCAGAATCACAAATATTAAAAGAATGCAAGATTAAAAAAAAGAGGAAGGTAATAAGGCTCCCAGGCTTGACTCGCTCAAGACTCTAACTTTGGACTGAAGCAAACATACTGACAAGCTCTGAAGAGGTGGGAAAGGGATGGGAAAATGCTTGAAACATAAGGCTGACGGGGAACAAGTAAAGTCAGCTAAATATACAGGGTCACTTTTCAGAGTTGTGAAACTGTACCTGCTAAGCAAGGGAAGAAAGCACATGTGCACACAGAGCTGGAACCCTCCCCAGCTGCACTGTCAGTGCAGGGCCCTTTTGCCAAAAAGGCTTTGTGATCTTTCCAAGTGCACAGGAGGCTGACACCAGCCCAATAGCAGGAAGTCCCCTCCAAGGCCACCCTGGTTGGTTGCCAGAGTCTGCCAGCCATCAGCATTCACATGGGTCATCCTTATCCCAAGACCTCGCCCTGCAAAAATGGTGCGTTTTCATCAAAGGGGCTGGGAAGGCTGATGGGAGGAACAGAAGATCATGGAGGGCAAGTGCTCTTCTGCTCCTCTTCTACCTAGGGACAGTCTGAGGATGGCAGGACATCACCACACCAGATGCTGGCTGGCTGAGTCAGCCAAACTTTGAGGTCTGTGGGGCTGGGCAGGCTGCTTGACACCACCACCACTGCACAATGCTCCCACTCCCAGAATTGAGAAATAATATGTTTGAATTAATATTACACACTGATCATAGTCCTTGTGCTCAATGGCAAATTCACCCCTCTAATTCAGGGGTTCAGTTGCATAGCCTGTCAACTCCCTCCCTTCTCTATTGTGAATCAAGCCAACAATTGCCTTTATAAAGTAAAGGAAAATTAGAAACTAGTGAAATAATCTCAGTTTTATATTTGCAGTAAAATTATGACCACATTTTTAAACTTACAATACAATACAATTTTCCCCAAGTCCTCTTTTAATTCCTGACAGATACTGCCTGTACAGCTGTTATCTTCAAGATTATTACAGTGTTGCCACTGCACATAATTAAATGGACTGTGGCTTTATATGGGGAATGCCACGGTAACATTAATTATTTGCAAATGGTCACTGTCAAACACTGCATGTTGACCATGACACTCCATCATACTCTGAAGTACTCAAATCTCTAAAAGGACTTAATCTTCATTTGCAATGGGTCCTAGCAGTATAGCAAATTGTTTTTCTTTTTCCAAACTCACATTATAAAAACATAATGCAGCACTTCTACAGCAGCACTTTAAACACAAGGGATGTTGGTTTTTTTCATTTTCAGTCTGACTGGCTAAGAGAGAGTCTGTGCAGATCTTTAATAAGTTACTCATGGGTTGAATACATTTGGGAAAATGGATGATTCAAAGGCGAAGTGTTTCCATCGTAACTGGTAGACGCAGCTGACTCAAAAGAAATGGAGTGCAGTCTGTGATGAGCAGCAGGACACACGCTCCCCTTGGCTCAAATGAACAGATCACCGCACTGATAGCCAAGCATCAGAACCTTGTTTGTTCACCTGGGACCCCATCACCAGCCCTTTCAATTGAAACAATGATAATCTGCTCATTAAGTCCACCTGTTTAGCTTTGCAGAATTTATCCAGTTTGTCCTAAATATGAATGAGGTCTTGAGTCAGAAATTATAGTTCAGCTGGTTGGAAGCCTGGAAGGAGTCACATTTTAGCCAGCAATATACATGAATTTGCAATGCTGAATTTCTTGAGGTCATGGATCACCGTTTTGATCTGGGCTGCACAGCCCATAGCACAAAAGGGTCTTCTTCCTTGCCTGGGGCTCTTCAATGAGACTACAGACACAAACAGCAAGACTGCAAGCAGCAGACAATTTGATTTAAATTTGTGAGCACTCTTTATTCCAACATGGTGCTTTAAAAAAGACTATAACATTGATATTAATAGAATTGCAATATAAATACTATATTGAGACAATTATTTGCATTTTCAGTTTTGGAGAGAGGAAAATGTAAGCACAAACATGTTGATCAAAGTGATGAAGAGCACTACTTTTTATTGCAGAAATAGAATGTACCATTTATATTAATCAGGAGCTGAATTCAGACAAGAAAAAATACTCCGGATGTTTATTATCCAACCTCTTACTCTTGTCAAAGGTCTGAGAATAAATTGGTTACAAACACTGGAAGAAATATTAAAAAAGTGATGTGATTATCAAATCAAGACCCAAATCTGTATTTCAAAACAGTCTTAATACTCCAGTTCTGTGTATATAGGTCAGGAACCATGTTCAAAATTAAATCTGAGCTCAGATTTTGAACAAGGCCACAGTGCCACAGGAAAGTTTCAGTACAGACTCATCTTTCATATAAATAGATAGCACAAGTCTTCACTAATGAGGGGAAAACGGTGTGTGATCTGTACCCTGATTATTGAATTCAGGAGTGCAATACAGGGACATGTAATATATTCAGGGATTCAATAAAAGAGGCAGAGCATATGAGACAGCAGTAAATGATGTTGCTTGCAATGGGAAAAAGAAGGCTGGATCCTAAAGCCCATTAAAATGCCCTAAAAGTGAAGGTGAACATGAGGCGTGGGTCCTCTGCTTCAATAATTTTTTTTCTACTGCTGTCTTCAAGCAGACAGCTGGCAGGACAGGTTGAGATTCACCTCAGAAATCCGTGCTCTAACTCTAAGTAACAAAACCTCCTTCATCTGCTGGCACCATCTGCCCCAAGGGACTGCTGGATTTTGTCAAGTAGCTTGTTTGCTACTGCTCACATTTTTGTATCTAATTACAGCAAGAGCCATGGCTGGTGTTAAAGATTAGTGAAAATTTGTGGGAAGAACAAGGACATTCAAGAAGCTAGGCAAACACCAACCATTCCTACTCAAAGGTAGCTGTATCTAATTAAATAGCAGAATTTCTTGGCAATTTTATACTCTCTCTCTTTCTCCAGAAACTCAGCCCTTTTACCCAACAGACTCTGCAAGAAAAGGAAGAGCAGTGGAAACATTTTTTTTCTGTTTTCTAATCTCTATTTAATAAAGTGCATTTATATTTCCATGATTTAGTGCAAGCATAAGATTTCCACAAATAAAACATTAAATGTAACTCTTCTCCTTTCACTTTCAAGTTAGAATTGCACACAGGTGGTATAGCAGTGCGATGATACAGGAAATGGTATAGACTGTTCTGAAACAACAACACAACAAACCTTGCCTTTACATCACTGTATTTTCTCCTTTCCATAGTTTTAAGAAAGCTCTCTAGAATGCACCAAGAATACTCAAATAATATTTGCTTTTGAGATTGATAATCCAATTTTCCTAGAGGGTCTTCTTTAAGAGGGATGGTCCCAGACAGAAAAGCAGACTTAGGTATTGCCCAGACAAGGCTAATTGGAAATTAGGACTGATTTTCAACTCTAGATCTTCTAAGGCACTCAGACCCTGCATTTGCCCACAGACTTTTCTGGATCGCAGCTGCAAATGCAACTGTGAGCGCTGGGTGAGCCTGCGAAGAGCAGCAGCTGAGGGAGCACACAGGACTGGAGTTTAATAACCCTGGTCCTATGCTGCAGCAAGGCTTGGATACATCTGTGCCTTCAACCCGAACTTACTCACGACTCACCTACTCCTATCTCCATGCTGACCTTTAAATAGTGTATTTTTCCTTCCAAAGTGTTTACTCCTGATGTATTTCTGAAGAAGAGCCACAGGTTCCCTCAGCACACACTTTGCTCAGCTGAATGAGCCCCTTTCTTCATGTTTGCCTCCATGAGAACATTTTGTTAAAAAACAAAACACCCCAGCCTATTTCTTTCCACTTGGTCCAAAGGGAATATTTTTTTGACCAGGACACAGGATTTGGGCTTCCACTTCACTTCCTAACACTTTCACGTGGCACCAATACTTTTCTGTTTCTACTGGAAATAACTCTCCCAATGCAGCCTCAAAATGCATTTGCTTTTTTCATGGCTGAGGAGAAATCCACTTTTGTGGTTTACAATCATTCTAAGATTAAATATTGCTCCACAGCCTTTACCACCACCTTTCCATCACTCTGTTCTCAACATAGTATATATTAGGATGCATATGGAGTGTATATGTTACATACACACTGCAGTTTCTATATTTTTTATTGAAAAAAACACATTTGCCTCCCATTTGTGGAGAACTGCATTTCCATTTGTGGAAAACTGCATTTCATCCCATTTATTTTGTCCCAGCCCTCAAGGTCATCCACTTTTTCCTGGATGATTTCCCAAACTTCCTCTCTCAGGACAATGCCTCCCAGCATCATGGCATCAGCAATTTTACCTTCATGAGCACACTGCTAAGATTTGTGCCAAAATCCTTTCTGAAAATTAAAAAATACCAGTTTTTAAGAATGAGAGCTGAAGGTCCCTGCTTCCAACCCCATCTCAGCCAACCCAGCCCTCGCAACCTCTCTTGAAGCCAACTCCGGCTCACTTTCCAATTTCCTTACTAACCCCCATCTTCTTGTCTTAATAGATCCTTGCATAGACTGTATCAAATCTTCACTCAAGTCCAAAGAGATGCAATTCTACTGAATTTCCTTGGGGTAGAAAATCAGTTATCTTATCAAAAACGTTATTAGATTAGCCCGGCAAGATCTATCTTTAGAAAATCTGTGTCACATTTTATCCCATTTTTCCCTCAACAACATGTCTTTAATCAGTCTTTGCTTGAAAAAACATTCAGAGGCCTTGCACTAACAGCCTGGAATTTTCCTTGGATCATTTCTCATCCTTTTCAAATGTTGGGTATTACTATTATTAATCCTTAAGAGTTATGGCATCACTCCAGGCTTTGTTAAAAATATTTCCCTCTGACCCCTTGATTTTGTGAGGCAGCTTTTTCTCATTGTTGGGATAGAGGTTATCTGGTCATCCTGATTTGAGTGCATTAAGCTGCATAATTTTCTCTTCTTTTATTACAGTTTTTCCATTTTCATAACCTTCTTGCTATTATTTGTTTTTCCATTTCCAACAAGATTTTCTTCCTCCAAACCAGAGGCAAATTATTGACTTAAGTTCTTGGGTGATGGCCTCTCTTGGCACTGATGCACACCTCTCACAGGTGTTCCAGCATCTTTACATCCTCCACGATTGCCACGATATATTGCCACCAGAAATGAAGCCCGTGACCCTGATGAAAGGCACAGCAGCCTTTGAGCTGAGCAACACAGGATGCTCCTCCCTTTCTCTGTTTCTCTGCCATCAGCCTCCAGCCCCCAGATGCAGTCATGCACCAGTGATTCTCCCCACCACACGTCTAACACTCTGGCGTTTATTTTAAACAAACATCCCACAGAATGAAGGAAGGAAAATGTGTAAAGAGCTTCTTGTGTTTAACTGGAGCAAGGGGAAAGTTACCCTTGCAGATGTGATGATGAGGAGAAGCCAACATCTGCTGGCAGCCAGATAGTGCCTGTGCAGGCTGAGCAGTGATGTTACCTTATTACAATAGACAGACAAGTCAACACAGTTTTTACCACCAGGCCCTTTTCTGACAACAAATTACCTTCATTCCTCATGCCTTCATTAATAAAAGGTCTAGGGTAGGGAGCAGAGTACCCTGATCATGATTCATGCCAGCAGAGAGCCACCTCAACTGACTACATCCAGATGCCTCAGGTGGCCCAAAGAGCCTGGGTATAGGTGAGGCTTTACTTAAATGTGCTGTCCCACTATGACAATATCCTGGACGTAACTTGGATTTCTGTCTCAGTGAGCTGTTGTGCATCCAGCATTCAACCCATCTGTGAAACCTACCTCCTTGCAAAAGCTGGAAACAACTGGTCTGTCTAAAGCTTTCACTGCTGGGGAAGGTGAATGCTTACATCCCTGCTCATCTCCCAAAGCTGGTGGGAGGGAAGAAACTTTCTGGCACATCTGCTGCTGTAAAATGAAAAGAGAACAGGAAGGAGGACAGGCAGCTCCTGACTGATTCCAGCTTCCCTCACTCCTCTACTCAGAGTAAGAGCAGCTCCTCTTTCAGGAGAGGAAAACATTGCCAGAAATTAAGGTGATGGGTTTTTTTAAAGGCTCAGAAAAAGGGCAAAAGAGAGGAATGAAAGGCAGGAAGAAAGGAAGGATGATTTACAAAGCTGCAGAATGAGAACCTCACTGCTGTAGTATGTGACTGTGCTGGGCAGTGTCACATGGATTTGCAGGGAGATCTCCATGCTGTAGTTCAGATAAGAAGCTGAACATCTGGGTTTTATCTGAACTGATCCAGAACTTCATAGCCTTTGAGATCCTGCCAATATCTCTCTCTCTCCATATGAATGTTTTTCCAGCATGGAAGCCGATTTTGCTTTATGCACTTGCAATGACAGGTTGTGAACTAACAGTGTGGAATGATGCAGTATCACCTGGGCCCATGGGAACCATTTCTCTCTAACAAAAGACTGGATGTGGCACTCGGTGTCATGGTTTAGTTGAGGTTAGGGTTGAGTTGGACTTGGTGATCCTGGAGGTCTCTTCCAACCCAACGATTCTGTGAACTTCTGGGTTCAGGTCTCGGTTTTAGGGACTAAAGAAGAATGCTACAAAAAGCCTAGAAATTGAATCATTTTCAAGGTTCTATTTAATAAACCTTTCCCATAGAAGTGACAAAATTTATCGAGCTAACTGCACTTAAAATCCTCCAGCTTCCATCCGTCATGCAGCTTACTTGAAAAGCCATCCCCTGCAAAGTCATTGTATTCCCTCCCCCAGTGTTAAAATTTATGGAATTGATGCTCCTTGAGGAGTTAAGAATCGGAAAGGCACCCTCCCTGATGGGGAGGAGTGAAGGGCTGGTGTTTGGCTTATGAAAATCAGGGGATGCTGAGGGTCTGCTGAATACAAATAAAAAATTACAGGCTGCAAAGTTCCAAATTAACATCCTGATGACTCATATTATTCTTCAGAAAAGCTCAGTCTTCCCTTTGATCTCAGGATTACAGGCAGCCAGAGTCTTATTTGCAGCTACGCAAAGAAGCTGCTGCACTACATCAGCAGCAGGCACAGACCTCAAAATAAAACCCAAGGTACATGAACACTCATCTGCCAGCACAGCAGAGAGATTGTCATTTTGGGACGTCAGTGGATGAATCCAGCCCCTGCAGTCAAATACAGGCACGCTGCAAAGGCTGGTCTCTCTAAAATGTAGAATTTGTCTCAGGAATTCCCTTTTCATTCTCATCTAATTAATCTCAGGCTGTGCTCTTCAGGCTCATTCCCTCTTTTAAGACAAGCAGGACAACAACAATCATTTGTATTCTTTATGAAATGAACTCTTGATGGCAACTTTAAACTAAGTGCTGATTGTTCCCATAATTAATACATTCTTCTGCAGTATAATACAACTCTCCACAAGTTCCAATTATTCTGAAACTTCCTAATAAAAACTAAAATAGTGTGACAGTTGATAAGATTTTTTAATATATGTGTGTATACATATATAAACACACACACGTATACACTGTCAAAATAAAACTTTGGGTCATATATTGTGGGGCGTTTTTAATCCACAGGTATTTTACTGTGTCTACCTTAATTTTTAAGACAGCGCATATAGAATAGAAACATTACTGCCTTATTTGCAATCCTACCTAAATACTTGGAGAGGTATTAAATTAATTGTGCCTTTTCAGAACCAAGTGCCAGGTCTTCAGACAGTGCTGTAAGTCCTGACATTTCCGTAGGGACACTGACTGTAGCACTTCTGGAAACAAGGGCCATGGTGGGCACACCAAGGGGAAGCAATTATAGCCAAGGTTTGAAATCTGAAATGCTCATGATCTGGCTTTTGAAATTCCATATATTTCTTCAATTAAATATTGAATAGCTGTGACTATAAAAAGCCTATGTAGATCTAGCAGTAAAGTATTATACTCTCTGGTTAAAGAGCACATCAAGGCCAGAGTCAACAGAAGGCAGCTGCTCCCATGCAGGTTATCACAGATAATCATGTAAATCAGCCCCCTGCGTTTTGTGTTGCAGGAAAGAATGCATCTACTGCTGTATCAAGAGGCTGACTGCTGAAAATTGGGGTTTTGGTACAGATTTGTGAAACAGTACCAGTGAATCATTTCTGCTTTGGCAGATTCAGAATGCCTTTTCATATGAGCACCAAAACCAAACATATTCTTGACTCCAGAACAGTCCTAGAACATACTTTTATCCAAGTACATAGCAATAACACAAAACAGACACTAAAAACATATCCTGGCAATAAATACTTTAAGACTTCATTAGAAAACCAAAAGGTCACATCTGATACACCAAAAAGTCAAATTGCCTAGGCTGACATTTACAAGTAATTTGAACTGACATTAGCATGAAAAATACAATTTTATTGTAAGAAGTAGTCATACCTCTAAGTTTAAATGTGCCCTTTAAGCATTAATGCTGAAAACAAAGCCCTGAAAAATATCTGCAGTCCTGCCAATTACATTTCAGCATTTTATAGCGAAGCAACGTGAATCAGACAATTAGCAGAAGGTTTCAGCCCCTCATTAGCAAGCAGACCCTAATAGGAAGAGGAGGAAAAAAAACCCACAATCATGTAAGCTCTGATGAGCAGATTATGGGCTCGATCCAGCTGTGAGATAGTCAGGCACCCATTACCATGCAAGCAGCTTATCCACGGATGTGAGCGAATACCAGGAGCTGATTTTGTAACACACAGAGTGAGAGCCGGAGCATGCCTGCGCCTCCCCAGGCCACCAGAGAGCCCCGTGCCCGCCCGCCCGCGCTCCCCGGGAGAGAGAGCCGCGCTGCGCACCAAGCAGCCGCCCCGCAGCGCCGGACTTACTTCAGCTGCCGAGGCTCGCAGTCCACCCCCGGCAGCAGCAGCCGGGCCGCCTGCCGCACGTCATCGCTGTCCACCGAGAAACTGCGCCGGTGCCCCGCGTGAGCCACCGCCACGCGAATCCACTCCATCAGCGGCGGCAGCACGATGAACGGCCTGCGGAGCACACACACACATCAGTGCCCGGCACACGGCATCGCGACAGGTAGAGAGAGGCACAGAGCGGGGGGTGCATGGATGTGTGAGAACATAAATACAGAGAGAAGGGAGCAAGGATAACGAAGGAATTCGGGGAGCAAACCAGCTCAGCAATTTTCAAATAGGTCTAAATCAAGATGTCTCATCTTGTCTCCAGGGCAGGACTATTTGGAGAGTGAGATTTATGAGCTATGCTCATCCATGGGTCTCTGCGAGGTCAGTGCACCCGACTGGCAAGCCCTCCTCCCATCCTTCACACAGTAATCCCAAAAGGAGGACAGGAGCCTGGCACAGGACCACGGCCCGCTCTGGCTGAAGCGCTGGCCTGGGTTCACTCCCCTGTCTCTGCAATAGGGACAGGAGAACGGACCTGGACAGACAGAGGGGACACCCCAACACTGAGATACCAAGCGTGGAGAGGGAATGCTGCAGGAAGTCTCCAGCATCACCTGCCGATGCAGTGGGCACCCTGTGCTCAGTGCTGAAAGCGGGAGACTTTGCAGCCAATGGGAAGGTTAGCTGTGAGCGAGGTCAGAAATCAGAAACCACACTGGCTGGTCTCACTTTTAGCAGTATCAAACTGATACACCTTTGGGTGCCAGCTGTTGTGCCAACTTTGCCAAAACATACAAAACTGCCCCCAAAAGTGAATGCTGGGATTCTGGGCCACACCCCCACAAAGTCCGGGCATTATCAGAGACATGGTCCTTTCACTACACAACAGCTGGACAGCCCCATGTCCCAGCAAGAGCTGCCCAAGCTGTAGATGAAGCATGCGGCACACCATTCACTCCATCTATGCTAAGAATTATGGGAACCAAGAGAAAGATGCCAAACCGCAAGTAAAACCGATAGCTTCAGGAAAACTAATAAAATAAGCAGCTGAACACCTTGAAGGTTACTGCAAGTCTCTTGCTTGCCTTTCCTTCTGTGGTCCCTTCTCATGGAGGAAGGGGGAAAAAAAATCTGCATTAAGTGCAGAGTAGGCAAATATTTTACATTTTAAATGTACAACTTTACCTCAAAAGGATCTACCCTGAGAAAAATTATTTAAGAAGATGTTGATTCTGGAACATCCTTTTGCTATTTATAGCTCTTTATGCATTTATTTCCCTTTCTGAGGACTTGGCTTTACATAGCTCTGATATTAATATTCTTGAGGGGGATGAGATACTTCAGAAGCGCCGAAGGACAGAGAAACCCTGAGGCCACTAATTCTCCCTAGGACACCGGGTTCCCAAATCTCACAAGCACGTAAATGAACAACCTCTTTTTCAAATATGACATCTTTGGCTGAGTTGCCACTTCCATCATTTTTCTATTCCAACACATCACCTCCTGACCAGGCTGCATTTGTTTCCAAGGCTTTTGCTCTCCCCAGACTTGCCATGGACACATAAGGAGGCAGATAAGGACAGATCATCTCCCGCAGTTCACAACTATTTCCTAACCCAGCTCATTTGTCATGAGGGTGGTGGGAGCCAGAGGAGGAAAAGAGGGGGACAGCAGGGGTATATTTATTAGTGGAAGGTGACTGCTTTCCCAGGTCATCTTCAGAGCAAAAGGGACCCTCTTTTGAGGCATGAAATACCTGGGACCAAGTTATAATTGACCTAACAGCAGAAAGGGAGCTACAAATCACACTGTAAAACTGCATGTAGTTACAGATATAACTTGGTTCTAGGAATACAATTAAAGGAAAACTCAGTTCGAGGTTATGTTTTGCACGAGTGAACACAGTTTGGATCAGAGAAATGAATACAGGCTTGTACAGGGCCTTCCTGTAACATCTGCTGGGCAAACAGAAAAGCAGGGAGCTGTGGCTGAACAGGGGGCTCAGAGGTCCACACTTTTTCCTCCTCTTACACAGGACAGAAACTCACCCAGCACAAAATCTGCCCCATAACAGTAAGGAGCAGAGCAAGCAATAATATTTACAGGAACTCAGATAATTGCACTATAAAATTGCCTTTTTTTTTTCCTTTCCCAGTCTTGCAAATTTCAACAGAGAAATAGAAATAAGCATGGCTATTTGGTGCAATAAATCCCAAGAGGGAAGAGAATCAGTGTTCTGCAGAAGCGGGGAAATTTTCTATGAAGTCCAATTTCAGTCCCTAGATGCGGATATGGAGTTTGCTCACAACATATTACATTCCTTCTTCCAAGGCAAAAAAAAGAGGGGGCAAAAAACCATCACTGCATATCTCAGCATGTAAGGAAATTTGTATTTTGAGAAGAGAACCAAATATGGCTGAGTGCAATAGGTTAAAAATACCCTTCAAGAGTCTGTGCACCATGTGAAGGGTCGGGGTTTTGTTTAAAATACTGCTTGTGTGCCAAAGAGGCAAGAGGAACACAGTGTTATGAGGGTGTGATAATCCACAAGACAATGTGACATCAGCAAGAAATATCTCAGTTTTCAAACAGTACTGTGTGAAAATAGGTTAGCCAAGTGCATCACATCAGTAGCATATACACTGATTTATCTCTGGTACAAAGGCAGGTACCAACCAGGAGAATTCAGTAATTTTGAATCACAGAACAGATAAGTCACCTAGTTACATGCTTTGGAAGCACATTCCTTAATTAAACTAATCTAACCATGGCACTGGGCTTGATTCTGCCTGAAAGATATGGGAAATCACGAAATCAGCTGCTGCCCAAACACCTTACCTGGGCTGCAGGTGAGTGCCCTGACCTCCTCCTCTAGCCCTTCTCTGTACCTGTGCTTAACTTTAAATGCATGCTTCCATCCTCTAATTCCATGCAGTTTAAAGTCAAGTATGAACTTAAGTTTAAAAAAAAAAAAAAAAGTGTTTTGGCACAGATTTGTATTTTCTTGAGCTCACAACTAAATGGAAAAATATGCCAGATCGGGATGCAGGGAGACATCTGTGCACGGGGCAGCTCCCATCCCACACACAGGAGCTGGGAGGTGGGGGAGGGCTGGGGGAGACCAACACAAAGCAGATCCCAAAAGGGTTGGACTCTTTTGGGCCCTGTCCCCCTGCCCTTGGCAAGGGGGTAGCTGGCTCCTCTTGGGATATGCCTTCTCTTACTTCATCAGAAAAGGCAATTATGAGTGCCCCACCAACCCTCCTGCTACCTCTGGTTCCTCCTCCCAGGCAGCATCCTTCCCTGTTCCCCCCTGTCACCCAGCACTCCTCTCACATCTGTTTTTTTGACAGCTCAAGGTCCCATAAGCTCCTATGCCTTGAAGACATCTGCAGGTAGCAACAGCCTGCTGGCACTGCCCCACAAGGGACAAGTCCTCACTGTTCTGGCTATCAGAGGTCCTTCTCCCCACTGCCTTCACACACTGCAGCTCCCTGCCAGCACCCTCCCTCTAGAGTGGGGCAAACGACCCCTCCCTACCCTATCAGACCTCAAATTTATCTCAGTTTTGTGGGGCTGATATCTCCAGAGCTCTCTGAATTACAGAATGACTCATCAGAAAAGCAGATGTTATGGGGGGAAACCTAAATGTAACCACATGAGGGCTTCTCTAAAGCCTGCACTCCCTCCAGAGCCACATGCAGCCTTTCCTGGGCTGCCCACCACTCCCCCTCTCTCGCTTGCTGGCACACCCAGATATTAAAAATCCTGTCATGCACATGCAATAACTCAGACTTTTCCATTATTATTAGCAGTAGTAGTAGTACTGTTATTGGTATTGTTGTTATGGTAGCAGTCTACCTGTATGTAAACAATAGAAATTATCAGGTGAAGACCATGAGAAATTGTGCACCATAAAATGCAATAGGATGCTTCATTATTTTTGCAGGCGTTTGTGAGAAGATGGATGAAGCTCCTGTCTGGACACCACCTGCTGCAATGCTGGATTTGCAAAGCACTAGGGCCATCACTGTGACAAATTCCAGCTCCAAATAATCCCTGGCCCTGGTTTTTCACAGTTCCTACCATCTTTGCAGGGTGCAGAATTCCTGCTGGCTGCTGAGCAGCTTCACAGCCCACATTCTGCCCAGAGCAGGGCCACTACACATAACCACTCTCTCTTTGATTTCCAGCAAGTGGAGCGGTTCTCCTCACCAGCTGCTCCCTCTCCCCTAGAGAGTAGGAACACTCATCACCTTTGAATGCTCCTCACAAAGGCTCACCAAGCCTGGATGGGCCACCAGCCCTCTGTTCCCAGCAGAGCCTACAGCGTGCTCCAGGTCCCAGAGCTCATCAGTGCACATGAGAGATTCCCAGACAATCACAGTGCTCCAAGGAAAAGAATCATCATTTCAAGTGCAGCTCAACAGCCTCTTTATTTCCAGGGGCACTTCACATTGGTCTTCTCCAGACACTTAGGAGCCCTTGCCCCACCACATGCACTCATTCACTGCCTGTATTAAATCAAACTTTAGTGAGAGGACTGGCTTGATAGTCACAATGGGAAGAGAGGAACTCCCGAGGCGCAGTCCTATCTGGATGTGAATTCCCACAGCTCTCCCCTGTTGCCCCTCCCTCAGCTTCCCCAGCTGTGAAGTGGACACAGCTGAAAGGCCTGACCTTGCTTTAACTTGGCTCAATTGCTACCATTCCTTCAGATGATACGTTTGGAGGATCCTTTCGCTACTGAGGAAGGTGCTGGTGTAGGTGTGGAGTTTCTTCTCTCTCTCCAGCCAGGGATTGCTGACTGCCAACCTTTGTGGCAACGTCAGACAAACTGGTACACAGAGGGTGCTGCTGTTTAAATTTGCAAAGCTACCAAGTAAAAATTAAAGGTGCTTCTCAAAATCATAAGGCTGTACTTTCACACAAAAAAGCCTTTCTAGATAAAGGTAGGGATATGTTTTTTCTTGCAGATGTGAGTCAGCAACTTTAACATTGTAAAGAGCTCTTTATATTTATTTGGTTTATTTATGTTTTCACGGGTAGTTTTTAAAGAAAATCCCAATATATGAATTGAAAAACATCCTAAGTTCTGACAAGTTTTCACTTGGAACATATGATGAAAATATATATATGCTAGTCCATTTTTAACATCACTGAAAGATAGAAGAGCATGGGTTTTTCCAATGCAGAGCACACATTTCAGATGGGTTTCTGGGCTGCAAAACTCATTTATATTTACACCATAAGCTACTTGTCTTCAGAGGGAGCAAATACTTTTTGATGCCCTCAAAAAGCTGCCAGTCCCAATCCTTCCCAGAAGCTCAGCAGTGCCAGCTGATGCTCCATGTGAGTTCATGCAGCTACTCTAGGCAGCTGCTCTGCCACCCCAGGAGCCCAGCTAAGCGTGACCCCAGTAGTGAGTTCTGCATCTTGTTTAGGCTGAAGGATCAAATCTCCTTGCTCTCACATGAGCCTCTGAGACCTGCCCTTAGGGTTTTGTGCACCGACACATTGGTGCTCCAGAGTCCACAAACAGGTATCTGCAAATCATGGGGTTTGAATCCACATCCAGGGCTGGAATGAGCTGTCCCTGTTGCCTCTCCTGCATTAAAAACATTAATGGCCAAGACTTGAAATACGACTGAGTCAAAGTGATGACTCAGCCAGCAACCACAACAGGCAAATATTTCACTGGCCGTTTTGACATCAGATTTGACACGACTGGCAATGGCAGAAATCCCTGAGGACACACAGAGTGCAGCACAGAACAGCCTGGATACCATGCAGTTCTCACAGGGCTGCATGCAGTTTCCTCTGTGGAGAAAATCCTATAGCCATCCCATGGACAGCAGACGTCCAGCTTGATAAATCAGATGTAGAATACAGACCCAGCAAGGACATTGACGTGTAACAGCCGAGCTACAAGTAATGCCTGAATTATTTCTTGTAACATGTACCATCTCACATGCTGCAGGCAGCTCCAATAACATTGCTGAAGGGATTTCTAGAAAGTGGGAAGTTTGATATTTAGCATGCAAATCCAGAGGATTTAGGTAAAGATGCACTGGGATTTCTTTTCAGTGGTTCCAATTCAAATCAACCCTGCTCTCAATTTTGACTAGCAAGGCTACAGCTTTACTATGTGAAGTTTCCAAGCTATAAAAATAGATAGGGCTACATGGGGCTATGGCATACTGGCACATCAAGCATGTGTAATCCCTTCTGCATATACAGGTTCATTCATGTTTCACTGCAGGAATCCCATATTCCCAGTGCTTTATCTGTTTTTCATTAGCATTCCTCACCCATCTCTCCACTCTCTTCTGGTCTTTGCTGGAGACTACCCTAGCCAGAGAGTTTGTACCACATAATAATTTAAACCAGGGACACTCTTCCCTAGTTCTCTTAGTGGAATTCTTCTATAGGTATAATCTGTTCTACACCCATGGCTGTAGCAGTTACAAAAATGCTCTGAAAGCAGTCAAATTATTTTTTACATTATTTTAATAGCATGGAACACTTCTTTCATTAGAGGGGCTGCATCACATTAATTAGCCAGCTACCCCAACAGCTACCTGAAGCATGAAACAAAATCGAGGCAACCCAAACTCCTTACATTAATCACGAACGACCACAGTCTACAACTTGCAGGTGTATGCATGTGCAAGGAACATGTATCTTTTTGTGTGTGTGCCCATGTGAGCATGCAAGGCAGGCAGAAAGATGAAAAGCAAGCAATAACAGCCCATGGGAGTTTCCTAAGAGACTACTCCCCATACAGGGAATAACAGTTAAGGAAAAGTGAAAAAAAGGTTAAAACCAGACACATATCCATCAATTCAAGACTGGAGGAGAAAAGCTAACAGCTGCCAGGTGGTACAAGGAGCTAGTGCTCCTCCAAGGTGGAGCAGCTGAGGAAGCACTGGAGAAGGGACTTGGCTGCCTGTGAGCAGAATTAATGGGTGGACTGGTTGAGCTGCTGAGCCACAGCTTCTCAACGAGTTGTTAACAGGGAACATGGCAAGTTAGGAAATAATGAGGACTTTGTCAATACAGCTGTGGATAAAAGTGGGTAAGGAACCCCTTAAGGAAAAAAAAAAATCACACAAATCTGCAACTACAGATTCTGCACTTTCCGGTGCTTAATAAATTATTTGCAATAATTTTGGAAGCATTATAGGGGCTGACAAGCCAAACATAACCCCGGGACGGGACATATCTTTTTATTAAGATAGAAGCAGCAAGCAAGCAAGAAATCTTGACAACAGTACCCTCATCTACAGTTCTTTCTTTTTTTTTTAATTTCCAGGAAAGCAAAAGAATCACAAACCTAAATAATCTGCAGCCTCCTGCAGGTGGAAGCACTGGAGGAGTACTGGTTTTGTAATACCCAGCACAAGATAAATGGCTCCAGCACATCCCAACTGGGTGCAATTGGGAAAGGGGACCCCACAAAGAGGTCCATCCTCTCCCCGTACCTCCATGCCTGCCAAAATAGCCATCTACATGGTATCCAGGGTCAGCAGAACTGGCTTGTGTTGCTGCCAAAAAATCAGCGAGTCTCTGCCAAAGGGGCCAGTCTGAAGGAATATGAGTTTGGGGTGGGAGAGACATCCATCTTCCACTTGGGTTTGTCAGCATTTAGGAAGTGGAGAATATTTTCCAGGTTTTCTAAGCAATTCTGGCCACCCTTCACTCCTCCCCATCCCATGAAACCAGCCCCCCCTGCAACAAGAGTTTCACTCTAAAATAATTTTTCCCTTTTATTTTCTGTAAAGATAAACACTATTAAAAACATACTGCATTCTCATTTCTTTACCTCCATGAAGAACAAACACAGAGAAAAGCTCCCTAGAAACAAAGTGCCAGATTTATTCAAAGGTAAAAATCCCTTTTTATGTCTCCCCCAAGGCTCTGAGGGAGGTACTGCTCTCTGAGCTGGAAAGTGCTAAGCCAGGCAGCAATGCCACCATACTGGACTCCCCTCCCACATCCAGCCTCTGCAAAAGCACATGTGCAGCCTTTACAGCTTGGCCCAGTTCAGAGCCAAAATCCAGGTGGGCTGGAGATGTGTGGGAACAATGGGATGGCCTCATGATGCCACCAAGCCCTGCAAGGGCTGGGAGAAGCCTTTGGCTGCATCACACATCCCCCTCCTCCCTGGGCTTGCACTGTCAGGGAGGAGGGGGCCAAGACAGTAGCCAGGCTGGCTTCACAAAGAGCCAAGGACAATCCCTATTTCATGAAAATACTGCCTACAGCCAGATCCACACCGTCCTGGCTTCTCTGCACTAGCAGGGACACAGAGAGGCCAAGGATGGGGAATACCTGGACCTTCTCGCTTCCTTCTGGGCTTCTTCCAAAATAAAAGCAACTGCTGCAGCTGGAGAGCGAATACAGCACACAAATGCACCGCAAATCCTGCAAATACTTTGCATATAAAAGTGTCGTGTTTGACAAGCCCATCTCCTTGCAACGCACAAAACCCCATCATGGAAACCAAAACCACCAAAGGTAAGTCCTGGACCACAAAACATGACTGCATGTAAATAAGCAAAACATGGGAAATGGTAGGAAGGCTGCTCTGAGCACTACAGAGAATTCGGCCTCACTGTTCTCCTTTCTGAGCAGCACAGAGTGGTTCCATCCAGCTGGTGAAGCTCCAGAGCTCAGCTCCATGGAAATATCCGGGCTCACTCTCAGCCCTGCACTGCTCCCACTCCAGCACTGAGCACTAATGCATGTTTGATTAGGCAGCAGGAGATGAATCTGCTCCTTCCAGAAGTGACCACAGGCTCCTGGCAGTAACACCAAGTCCTTGCTCTGGCCCTCACCGCACGCCGCAGTCGCGCACTGCCCTGCCAAGGGAAGGCGTCCTGCCAGACGAGGGCTCAAAGCGAGGAACAATCGTTTTACATAATCACTACTTCAAGTGCTCTAACGAAGGGGATGTGTATTAAGGCAACCTCAGAGAAAGGAAAACCTATTAAAGCAAATGCTGAAAGTGCTTTTTCAAATATCCCCGTCCTTTTCACTTCTGCACAGTGAAGTCTGAAGAAATCGTACAAAACTAGAGGCTCAGCTTTATTTACCCCTATACTGCCTCTGATTCCAGTGGCATTATTCCCACAGATAGGAACTACAGATCAGGTGAGGGGATATTCAGGTTTTTTTGTGCATACTAACCACTCTTGGACATGAGTTAGGCCTTCCACAATAGCAAGATTGGATGACAAATCATGACATTAAAAACAATTACAAAAAAAAAGAGAAAATTCTGGATTCTTGTCATTTCCCTTCTGGTTTGGTTTTTTTTTTCATACTTTGGAAATAACAGAACAAAAAGTGACAAGCATGCTCATAGAGCGACCCAAACTTGAAAAGAAACAAAATGCCATCCAAAGGCAAGTGGCAAAATTCCCAGTAACATATTAATGCCAGAATTTCATCTTGTATGCTCTTCTGCAACTAATAAAAAACTATTTCAATTAAGATATCATAATATATACCATTTACAACTACACACACAATGAGACCCTCTAATGCTGCTTTTGACATGCAGACCTCATCCTGCAACAATAGCCAAGCCTCATAAGTACAGATCACAGTTTGGCTCACATGTGCACTGCAATACATACTCTGGGATGTAAATGTGGAGCCCAGCCTGACAAACCAGCTCGCATTTGCATCACCACAATACCCATCCCAAAAATTCATATCCAGCACTTTCTAAGCACCAGCCACTCCTCTCATCTCTGTCCTGGGGATGCCTGGTTTAGGGCTGGTGAGAGTGTGGCAGGGAAGCAGCAGAGTGTGCCCCAGCACACAGCTGGAGACGTGTTTTAATAAAAGGGTTTGCAGGGTTTTTGATGAGAGATGGGTTTATTTTCTTGGCCAGCAATCTGTCCCTGTGCTGGGCCAGCCTGCCAGCTTCAGAGGCATCACCTTCTCACCTTACATCTGCCTGAGTCAGGACAGGGCCACAGGTGCACCTCCCCGGCCCTGCCCACCCCTGGAGCAGGGACAAGAGCAGCACAGCTGGCACTTGCCACATCCCAGGCCAGGGCAGCCCCGAGGTCACTCCTATGCTCTGTTACTCAGTGTGGCTGGAGCCTAGTATCTTTAATGACTTCTCCTTTCTACACACTACTCTATTCATTTTCCACTTCCCCAATCACAGCTGTAGAGCCCTATTAGCATGCAGGGAGAAAAAAAAGAACCACTTTTAAACCCAAACCTGCTAGGCCAGAAATAGAAGTTCTCATTTTCTTTTCCAAAACACAGAATAGCTGAGCAACAACGAAAGGAAAAGGAAATCTCTCCCAAGTGCACATCTGGAACCAATTTGCTGTCTGTAGCCACTGGGTGTCACTTTTGATATATACTGCTTCAGCCACGCAGCAGTTTGGGGAGAGCAGCAGATTTCAAGGAGGTGATCCCAAACCAAACCAGACTGCTCCGCAGCCACTCGCGCGCAGGCTGTAATTAGCAATTAGCCAGCCAGGCTGATTTATTAACAAAACATCCTCACCGCTACACCAGGCATCAGGCTCTTACCTCTCAGTCTGCAGCGTGACTTTCGAGGGCTCCACGTTGGGGTTTTCCCACTCCATCTGTGGGCAGTGCATGAAGTAGCAGAGGGTGTACAGAGCCTCCGGCTCCCAGTAGAAGGATCCCTGCTTCTGGTGCATCGGTGTCCCGTTGCCATGCTGCTTGGCATTGAGGGGCTGCAGGTGGTGCATCGCTCGAGACACCAGGTCGCCTGGAAAAAAGCAAGAGCCAGGTGAATGCCAGGCTGCTCAGGTGCCTCTCCTGAGCTGCAAACTGCAAGGCACACTGGGTTGGTCTTCCATTTAACCCCATATCTGCAAAGAGTAGAGAGTAGGACAGGATCCTGGGTGTTGCTCATCACCAGGCTGAACTTTTCCTGGTGGTTTACGTGGTGTGGTGTGACATACCCAGGCTGCAGACAAGCCCACAAAGGCCTGCAGGAGATGTGTTTCTGCAAAGATGGTGTTGTGGGCAGCATCAGGCTGGCCCATCTCAGCACCACCACAAGAGCTGGCAGGCTGAGGCCAGGATCACAGTTAACAACTTCGCTGCCTTTGGAGGATGCTAAAACCCCCCCAGACGAAAAAAACGACCATGCAGGGCAGCACCAAAAGCTGCATGCTCCTGGTCAGAGGGGCATTGATTCAGCTCCTTGGAATGAGGAAGGAGGCAGTTAAGACAACACACAAAGCACTGCAGGAGGATGTCAATGAGAATGTGGGTGAAGAAAAAAGGGTGAAAATATTGCTGAAAGACAATATAAAAAATGTGCAACCAAAATTAATTTTTAAAGTCCAGGCTGGGCCTGGAAAACTTCTTGTTAGCAGAAAAACAAAATCTATGAAGTAGGCTCACTCAGCCCCCCTGGGTTTCCAGAGCACAAAAAATGGACAAAGAGGAAGATGGTCATCATCCTCCCTGCACCAATATAGTCTGGGGCACTCTCTCACAAGGCAGATACAGGAATCCGGTCACAACATGTGACTGCGATCAGCAAAGCCAGCAAGTGAGACTACCAGGCAAATACATGGGCAAGCAGCAGTGCAGTCTCTTAGCACAACACTGATTGTAACTAATTAACTAAAGCAACTCTCTCCAAGGCAGTGAATTTTATGTCTATTGACTAGTGACCACTCTATCAAAGGCAGGGAAACAACTGTGGTTTAAACTGCCTTTTTTCACATGTGCAAATCACACTGAGAGTGCTTTTGGGGGAAATAATGATCTCAAATCAAATAAGCTGGTTTGTTTTAAATGAAAATCTGAGCAAGAGCCCTTTGGGTCATTCTTAAGCTATACAAAAGCAAGTGATGAGAAAAAGAGGACATAATTTTCCGCTGTTAAGAAGAAGTCACGCACTTTCTCTTACTTGCTTTTCCCAAGTGACCACTAGGCACTGAAACTTGGAAGGAAAAGTTTAGGATGGAGCATAAAACCAATTGCAGGGGGATGAATAATGAACTCCTGGGCAAACTTAAAGGAGAACCACTCTGACCGTGTGCATGGCTGAACGACAGGTTTTTGCAAAGTCCCACCCCTTTGAACACAACACATCACCTCTCTCCAGACTGACTCACACAGAAAATGCTGCTGCTGCAGTGATAATGTGTACCAGGGAGAATAGAAATGTCTCACTTAAAAATCTCAGCCCAGTTCTCCAAAAACGTAGCCTTAAAACCATGAAGAGACCAAAACCACTGGCATGAGGAAACTGCAGAGTCCATGATTTCAGGGTTTTGAAATTTTTGCTTCACTTTGCAATATTCTTCTGATTCAAAGCTTTCATTTAAAAATAGCTTGTGTTTTCTCCCTCTGCCAGGAAATTGGCATGATAGGACCAATCTTGCAGCCTTGCATGCTCATAATTTCCAAGAGAAACTATACATGTGGAAAGTATGCAGGATCAGGTCTGCAGAAGAGACAGATGTGCCTCTGAGATGACTCCCCAGTCCTGCACAGGGCTATTTGCAGGCAACCAGAAGCAGCAGGAAAGTTTGGGATCTCCTTCACTCAGCCCACTCTAGTCACAGAAGATGTGCACTGCCAAGTCTAGCACCAGCCAATTTAACTGCTACCAGCCTTGTTAACAGTAAATTTCTCCCGTTTTCTCCAGAAGGCAAAAAAATTGCATAGAAATGCTGGCTGCAATATCCATCTTTATCAATAAAAGCAAAGGCAGAGAAAAGGGAGACACACACTAAATTCAGTCTTTTCAGACCCACACCATTACAGCACTGAAGAACGCGGGTAAAGTTTAGCAAACAGCCAGCCTTATTTCAGTGGATTGAGACAGCAGGCACTAGAGAATGCCTCTGACTTCTCTCATGAATGATGAAGAAAAATGAAGATGCGATTTCAGCCCAGATTCTGTGGCAGCAGCATTACTTCATCTCACTCCTCCCTGAGCGTTGGGGTGGTGTGACCTCAGTGCCACGCCCAGGACCAGAGGAAGCTACAGAGTGAGTAAGAAGGGAAAGCAGCAGCAAGAATGACCTGGGCAGGACAGGCAGCTAAGCACCACTGCTGATGCAAGGCAAAGCTCCAATCCATATCAATATGACCAGGAGTTCACCCTTTTATGCTGTATTCCCTCTACCGCTTCCTAAAAAAACCCAAACAATTCATACAATTTAAACATTTCAAGCTGCATTCATGTTTTTTTAAAATTTAAGCCTCATTTAATTACATTATACCAAAATCTGATTGCTTAGATCTTTCTTTTGCCTTTCCTATACTCTCTCTGGCCACATTTGGAATAATATCTATATTAACAAATATTGTAACATTTCTGTACCAATAATTTGACATATTTCTTTGGGTCTACTTAAAGCCTAAATAATCAATACTTGTAAAACACTGAGCTTCACAGAGAACAGCAAGCAAGCATGAAAAGCCCCATTATATTGGTACCCGACGGACAGAGTTGGGGAGGCAGGACAGGAATCAGTGCTCTGTTTCATTCCACAGTGTAACCTCCAACAATCTGATACCTGCCCTAGTGCCCTTTGCCTCCTTCAGCTGCATCCAGTTACAGCAACAACTCTCCAGGGCAGAGACTGTGCCTTAGCATATCTGTTCTCCAGGATCAGTGCCAAGAAGGCACGGGGGAGCTCACAGGAACATGCACACACTGCATGGCAGCACTTAGGCAAACTCTGCAGAAGGTAGCAGAGTGCAACATCTGCTTCTAGGTGTGTGGGTGTGTTGTCTTGAATCCCTACCAGGTTTTGCTCCTTCTATTGTTCCTTGCTAAAATGCTTTTGCTTCTCCATTTCCTTCCTAAGAATGTATCAAGAGTTGAGACTCTCCTTGATTCCCAGGTACCCCAAAGCCCACAGCTGTGAAATCAGCTTCATGATGGGACTCACTGGTCTGTTCTCCAGCAACTTCAGTCTTATCTGGGAAACCCAAACTACACACGCTCTCCTTGCCAGCTGTAAAAGCTGTGTTATATCTGAACAATGAGGGCAACCTTGAATTTATGGCCAAGCACAGAGAGTTGAGCCCCCTTCACAGGTCTGTGCTATCTCTTCATCAATGCAGCCACCTCTGCTCTTCAAGGCTGTGCTCATCACAGAAAGGCTCTGCAAGGGCAGGTTACCTGCTCACAGCACTGCTGGCTTTTCTGCTTCCTTTTTGGCCCTGAAAATATGTCTTGGCTGTATCAGCTAAACACATCTGAAAGGCTGATAAATTCCTCACTGCATCATTTACAGAAAGAACACATCTAAAATAAAATTCCCAGCAGCTGCACTGACCTTGTAACTCCATGAATGAGGTTCCTGATGGCTGTGGCATTATGACCCAAGGGGCTTGGTGGGGATCCCTGCCTTGCCCTCCACTTCAGATTTTCACCCTGTACCACCACCTGAAGAACAGACTGAGAAGATGATCTGCCTGACAAGAGAGCTTGCCAATTTTATTTTGCTTTAAAATTAAACTCAATGAAAACTTCCGTAATTTATCCAACATAAGCCAAGTGAGCCAACGCACAAACTGCTTTGCAGGCACAGCCAGGGAGACTAAAACATCACACTGTGCAGGGTAAACACAAGAAAAAAGAAAAAGAACAGCGAAGTGGAGGGCCATTTCAGGATATTTTTGTTGCCAAAGCTGGGAAGCCACAACTAGAGGACAGGCTCCCAGAGGGCAGCAAAGGCAGCAGCAAGCCCCAGGCTGACGCTGCCTCGCAGCCCGGATTCCGGATGGGGAAGGGCTCCAGGAATGTGGCTCCACACTGGAGTTTGTCAGCCCAGAGGAGAAAGGTCATGTCTCACACACCAGGTACCAAAACCCCAAGAAACCACCTCTGCACCGCAGTGTGTGCAGAGCTGCCACAGCAGCTCCCAGCATTTCCCCCTTCCCATAACTAAAGCAGGGCTCACCCGTTGCTGCTGTCAGTTCAGCACAGGCGGTCAATGCAAGGTCCACATACATTTGATTCAAAGACCGAAAGTATTACATAATGTGCATGTTGTGACATGGGCCTGGATTAAGGCAACGCTGAATATTTAAGGAACAGCTTCACTGACTTCAAGCCACAGATATGATGTGACAGGCAAAGTAAAGCTGCTCCCATATGCATGGGGGTGCAACAACATACAGCATGCAGTGGGCAGCTTCAGCCTGAGCCCTCTCTCCAGTGACCAGTGAAGGTTTTTTTTTTTTTTAACTGTGTTCAGCTTCAGTAAAAGCTATTATCACTGCTTTTACTATGTTAGAGCCTGGTGTTTAAAGAATAACACATCTGTTTCCAATTTTTACTGGGGGGGGCAGAGAAAGGCAAAAAAGAAGGAAGAGAAAAAAATGACAGATACCCAGTGCCCATGTCTGAGAAGCTTCCTGTGGGATTTTCTGATCTATCATGATGGACCTGATGATGTTATCTATCCCGCCTGCCTAAGAGCAAGCTAACTATTTGCAGACCGAACAACTGCCAGAGCCAAAACCATTCAGCTGAGTGTAGGCCTGCAGAGCCACAGCCCTGAGGTGAATGACATGGACAGATCCTTATGCAGCCACTCCTTATGACACCTATCTCATGTTTTTCTTGTCCAAAAGCATGGTCTAAAACTACCAGAACAACTTAGCAATGATGTCTTTGCACACTGAAAATGAGCCACTCAGTTCTTTGACCTGCATCTTTCCTTCAAAACCCATGGGAGAGAGGGGAGCATCTGTTCCCACCGCAGCTGTCTTCCCACCTGGTGCCCTGCTGGGGCACTCTGTGAAGCAGCAGGGGACCATGTTTTTAGCAGCACAGCATTATGCAGGCAGCACCCATCAATTTGATAACACTGGTCTGGTCATCCTTCCAGCTGTCCTTGTCTCCTACGTGTGTAGTCTGCACTTGGGAATCATGCCCTGCAGTGGGGCAATGTTGATAGCAGCAGTGTTATTACTTTGCTCTGCTTCCTTGGGTGAGTATTTACTCCTGCCAAGAGCAGGCCAGAGCCAGAGGCAGGAGTTGTGTCTGTATTTCAGAGCCCTTAACAACCGCCTGTGTCCTGTCCAGACCATGAAAAGGAGGAGTATGCATCGAGGAGCTGCATTCTAGATGCCAACTTCATGTCATGGTCAGTAGATCTCCCCCTTACAAGCATGTGAGTCAGATGCAAAACTCATTTTCTTGACCTAGATTCATTTCACACTTCAATATAAAAGTCTTGGATCTATGGTTTTGCTCACAACCAGCTCTGGGGAGACTATTGAAAACGTGAATTTATAACCCTGACAATAAACCATGTTCTGTTTAATCAGACTGCTAGCTGGTAGCCACAGCCACTCTGCATCCTGCCCAAAGTGTAGCTAAGTCTCTTTCCCTTTCTACCTCCTGTTGCCTCTGGTTTCTGCACCAAAGTGACAAATTGGTGCAGCTTGCCCCAGTACACACCTGTCAGCACATCACTGCAGGTGAATATGAGCAGTTGAGCTGTGTCTCCCATGCTCAGCCACCCAAGCCATCCCTACACTTTTGATTCCAGCTGAGCTGTTCCTCCACGTTCCTCTGCCTCCAGTGGTACATCAATCTCCATGTTTCAAAAGTCAGTTGAGCCAAAACTGCTCAAGCAAAACCTGTCCTCAAATGATTTATTGTGAGGTTTTCTATTGTTAACACTACTCATCTAAACCAGGAAAGGAGTGTGCACAGAGATCGGATGGCTGCACACTAGAAAGTGTGCAGAATGTATTCACAGTGTGCATGCTCTTAGCACAAAGTATCTTCAAACATTAAGAAGTTAAGATGTTCTTGGCACACAATATATTCCAGGTTTTATTCCAGCTGCCTCAGGCTGTGGGTGTGCTTGGGGTGCCATAACCCACAGTCATGGGGAATCCAATGTGCAACAAATTCATCGTTGAGCTCACCTTAGAGAAACCTCCCCAGCTCTGCCATCTCTGCTCTCCCATGCTGTGCCCCTATCTGCTACCACAGGCAATCTTTTATTCTCCTAAAAGCCATTCATCTCTTCCACATGAGAGCAAAAGAAGGAACTGTGGTCCCAGACCCAGAACTGAGAAGACAGGACCAGGATGCAAGCAGCCCATTTCCTGGCAGTGGTTTCCCTGTGGCCTCCCACAGATCATTTCATCTTTTTATCTTCACTTACTCCACCATACCAAGAACCTTCTATTTATATTACAGAGTAAATGTTTGCATGCAATTTAGTGTTTACAAAGCCTTTGAAGACTGATAAATTAGGGATTGGATATATCCCATAAAAAAGCCACAATAATAATTAAACCCTCTCAAGTTCACATACCTATTATAACAACACTTACACGTTTAGACTCTCCAATCCAACGTGGCAAGAGTGATGTTTGTGTCTGATTCCCCTTAAGCCACATCAACTTGAAACAAAACAAGCTTTGACTCGGATCAGCTATTCATGTGCCTAATGTAGAGCCTTCACTCTGCAGAACACCATGGCCTTACGGAGCACCATTCCTGGATTTTCTCTGGACTGACATAAACCCACATCCTCAGACAGAAATTAGGAGTGCCCATGGCTGAGCAGGCCAACTAAGAGTGCTCACCCTGACTGAACAAGTGTCTGTGCTCTGCACAGCAGGGACAGGGAGGACTGCAAGGAAAGGGAAATGCCATTTGAATCCCAGGTGTGCTGTGATGCAGGGGCTAGGAGGAAACAGGAGTCTGTACTTCAAATGTGGTGTACAATGGGGAGTTCTGAGTTCTGTGAGAATTCACACTGGTGTACCAGGGAAGGCTGGTGGAAGGTTGGAGCTCCAGCACTCCCCAGCCACCACAGTGATGCCTTTTGCCTCTAAGCATTAAACCTGAGTAGGCTTAAATACAAGAGGTAGAAGCCCTGGAGGAACAAAACCACCCTGGGCTCGTCCCCAAGAAAGGCAAAGGGGGCTGAGTCTCACCCATGGAGGCAGCCAAGGGAGACCCCAGAGGAGCACTGAGGACCCAGACAAGTAACAAGACAAGCTGCCCTTGTTACCCAAGACAGAAATCCACCCCCTTGGTCAACAGGGTAGTCAAAAGGAACATAAAGCCTGAGTAGGGTGTAACCTGGTATTTTCAAATTATCCTCCCTCCCACTTCATCTCACCTAACAAATACATGTATTGTTTTATGGCTGATGACAGTGGGTATCTTAGGGGGAGACAACAAAAGCAAGATGTTGTTTGGGACTATTAAGTAACCCACAACCCTTCCTGTGCACAGATGCAGACAGTGAATGGAGGCTGTGGTCCATCACTCAGAGAGGGCAGCAAGGA
Source organism: Prinia subflava (assembly GCF_021018805.1). Taxonomy (NCBI): domain Eukaryota; kingdom Metazoa; phylum Chordata; class Aves; order Passeriformes; family Cisticolidae; genus Prinia; species Prinia subflava. The sequence continues at coordinate 19,520,364 of NC_086250.1, read as the reverse complement.
GAATGGGGTAGCAGCTAGGGAAGCCTGAAACCAGGCAGCCCTTAATGGAGGCAAGAAAATACCTACCATTTAAGCACTACATTCATCTGCCTTCTGTTCTCTGCTGGGGGCAAAGCTTTCTCTGCTGAGGAGCATCTCACAAACAGCTTCTAACTTTTACACATAGACTGGATTATGTGTGGATAACAGCAAGGAGGAGTTACACATTAGACACCCAGAAAGCAGGTGAGTGAGGATCTAGAGACCTTGGGCAATAACCCAGAGCAGGGCCCTTGAAAACTGGGAAAAGAGGTGATACACATGCTGTCAGTCTGTGGCCAAATTCTATGCTGAAGGGAGCACTTCCATCTAAATGACAGGTTTTGGCTAGTACCTCTGCCTAGCTCAGCACTGTGCTCCATGAACCAAACTGTTCACAGGAATAAGCTTGGTCTTACTCTATAGTGCTGCTTAGTCTGACAAACAGGGCTTTTGTTCTGGCAGTAAATTAGCAGAGCACTTACGACAACACTCCTTCAGATGCCACCCTTCCAGCAAGCACCTTTACCCTGGCATTTGCTTCTAAGCCTAGGTTTAACCTCTTATTTAGAGCACATTAATCAATTTGTATGCCTCCTGCAGCACTCCCTGCTGTTGGCTGCAGAAGATTGAGACTAGATGAAAAGGCAAAGGAGGGGAAGTGACTTTCATGATCTCTTCAGCTGGGGCTGTGAGGAGAAATGAAAAACAGTATCAGTATGTGCAATCACATTCCCACTTACACTTGGAGCAGTAATCCTTCCTTTCATCCCTGAAAGGGTGCCAAGATCCAGTGGGAGGCTTTTATTTTGGAAATACATACGTTCAGCATTGTGAATGCAAAGTGAGGATGATGTGTAATGAAAAGAAGGGATGGAGAGTGGCATTTTTCCAATGGCAAAATGGAAAACCTTGCTGAGACCTGAGTGGTGACAGGGAGAGGAATACCAGCCTGAACACCACATCTCGGGTTTGCTCTAAGTTAAACACCATTCAAAAGCAAAAAACCTCTGATATGAGCAGTGTTAAATCACATCTTCAGATTATCACAGTTTAAAATAAAAATGATTATTCACTGCAGTTAACACTTAGAGTGATACTAGCACCAGTCACTGCGGTTTGCACAAGTCTGGGTGGCAAGATTCTCACTCAGGAAAGCCCTAGGAGACTGGCCATCTTTGCACCCAAAACAAGCCCAAACAGTTTTTTTGCTCTAACATAAAGACATACACTAAGAGATGCTTTTGATGACATCCTAAGCCATGGTTTCTCTCCTGTGCTGTTTGAGACACACAGCCTTCTGCAGCCCTAAGAACACACGTCAGCACAGGGTGGCTGTCCCATGTCAGACACTAACACCTTGACAGTCTTTACCCCAAGGCAGGGAGGGACAAGCATTTCTTGGTGCCAGGATTGGTGCTCAGTGCAGGCTCTGCTCTGCCTTCTCACCATTTACTTAGTGCACACTCAAGAGAAAGAGGGTCCTCCTTCACCCCAAAAAACAGCAACGACCTTCAGTTATGAGCCTCATTCCTTCTGCATTTGGTCTCCAAGACAGCAGCAGTATTTTTAGATGGATGATGAATAGGTGTCTTGGAGCATTATGCAGTCAAATATAACATAAATGTTTGTGGATTGCAAACATGCATATAAAGCAGTTAGGAAAAATATTCAAAGGTCAAAATTCAGTATCACGGGATCTCTCCACAGCAAAAGCTCTCCCTAATGCTCCTGTCTTTTTCTATTCAGTGTATTCACTTTTTCCCATCTGAAAGGGGAAGAAATGAAAGAGAAGAACTAGAAATCTAGGAGAATCCCAAAAACTTTCTGAAAAAAACCAAACAGATCTACTCCCTTTCTTCTCTAAGTCTGGTCTAGAAATACAGAAAACATCGAAAAAAAAACAAACTGGGGAGGGGGGGAAAAAAGGAAAAAGAATACTGTAAAATATTTTCTCTAAGACTCAACAGTGAAATACTGTCAGGCTACCGTTTAAAATCCTATTATTTTTGCTGTGCTTCAGTTCTTCCCAATGTTCTCTATATAATAAGCATTTCAAATGAAATTACATTATTTTAAAACACACTGTAGTAGGCAATTACAACTGCTGAATACTAAATGCCAATATAACATAGACCAGATTTATTGTTGTTCCTTAACTTTCTGCCATGTTCATTATATTTTAATGAATAAGGTTTCACATTAATTTTTTAAGCCTTTGCCTTGGAATCACGCATTAGTGCTGTAATTGTGGTGCAGAATTAGGTGTCTATTTACATTCTCCTCCTAAGTCCCGGAGACGAAACCTCCTCTTTTTTTCCCTCCCCTAAGTCAGCACACCATCTCTTCTTCCTGTTTTCTGGAGATCACCCCATAGCCAATGGCACTGCTTCACGTGGTCACTGCCAGCCAGGCTGTGTCCCAGCAAGGACCAGTGCCTGCTGAGCGTGGATGAGAGCAGACAGAAGCACCAGGCAAGTAGGACTTGGCAGGACCAGAGCAGCATCCGTGAGTCCAGCTGCACCTGTCTGACTAGGAGCACTCCTCAATGGCAGCATCACCAGATGGTGCTGCACTCCCCCTCTGGTCATGTCTGCCATTCCACCTTTCCCCAGTTTTCTCCTACTTTCTGTCACACCCAAGGAGATACAGCTTATCCAAATGGTCTTTTTGACCACTGACTAATGGTCTTTGTGACCACACTGACAATACATGAAAAAACAAAGAGTGCAGACACACAAGGGCCATCATGGGTAGGGCAAGGTAAAGGGACCATACGATACAAGGCTTTCCACCCTGTAAATCTCTTCTTCTCCTAGGACAGACTGGAAAGAAATTAAGACGATGTGAGCTGAAATACAGGTGCTGGGCAGGACACAGATCTCATTTGCAAGCTGTTCTCTTCCATGGGACAGATTTGATTCCCTGGTCTCAAAGCCTTCAGCAGCTGGTCACACTGATCCATGCAAGGATGCTGGGTAGAACTGAGAGCAGGGGAAGCCTTTGCTGTGCACGCAGATACTTGCTAATTCCAGTTATTCTGTGTACTTACAACACTTTAATTATTCATGTCAATAAACTATAGGAAATCTCATTCAATTAGAATCGCTTTTTAAATTTTTTTTCCAGAGATAAAATTAAATTGCTTTATTGCAAGATCAGTCTTTGCCCTTGTTTTTTGCTCTTTTGAAGAGAATGAAGTAGCTCTGCCTTAAATGTGTGACAATATTTCCTTTACTTATTGCAGCCTTCAGCTTTCTGCCTGCCCATCATAAATCAGACATCCCACTGAAATGAGACAGGACACCTATACAGAAATTAAATCCTGGCTCCTGGGATATTGCAGCCTGATGGGACAGTGCAGACATGTGCCTGGGGACTGCTCACTCTGCTGGTCCATAAGCCGAGCTTCTGCCCGCTTCGGGTTGCCATCTCCTCCTCTTCATGATCCTCTTCTCAAGTGTTATCCTCTTCATTCACTCCTATCCAGAGAGTCTCCCACATCACCTTTATTCAACCCCACAAAAGCAGGTGCTTTACCCTATTCAATCCTTCCCTCATATCTTATTTTGTCCCTGGCAGTGCTTGCCATATCTTCTTTCTTCTCCACAGTGTCCATCCCCCTCACACCACCAGGGCAACAATAAATCCTCCTTTGCCTTCTGCCTTCCTGATCCCCAGGTGTTCCCCCCACTGCTCTGCATTTCTGTCCCATGCTGTGGTTCCCCACCCACCCTCCATGGCAGAGGTTTTGCTGTGACCTCTGGCTCACAGCCACTGCTGATGCCAGAGACAGACACACAAGCACTGAACAAAGAGCAAACCTACTTGTATCCCCTCACTGCTCCATTTTCCTCCCACTTCATGATTTTTTCTCCAAACTCAGAGGGTTTTCCCCACCAACTTGCTGCAACTCCTTCCACATTTCACAGCTCGGTTTTGAACTCTGCACCAGCAGTGCTCCATAGCACAGATCTCAACCCAACTGAGCACATCAAGCCATGCAAGCTTTGCCAGTTACTGCTCCTCCCACTGCTGCTTCTCTGACATGCATCTGCTTGCAGCAGCCAGGGAGGATCCCTCGAGTTGGCCACAGGGCTTTTTGGAGGGCTACCAGCCTGCTGGATGTGCCAGCCTCTCCAACAGCTGCATCCAGCTCCCACTGACGTGCTCTGTTCTTCCAACTGGCCACCCTGAAGAGTGTTTTGCCTGTGTGTGCAGTCAATAGATGTACAGAAAGCAAACCCTACCAACCAATCTAAGGTAGGACACTTAGAGGTGATAGAGTTCAAACTGTAAAATGGGATGGGGTGCTCCATCTGAGAAGTCTGGTTTTTTGGGCTGAGTACAAAAGTCCAAAAAAAAATCCAGACTAAAAACCCCACCCACCCTGAAATACCCACAAACTACTTATTTATTAAACCTCAATCATAAGAAATGTAAGAAAGAGAGCTGTATCATGCATAATTTAGTTGGCACACAGACAGTACTGTTGTGTGTTTCATGCGCGTGAAATAAATGAGCATAAATTACTTCATTTGAATAACACCAAACACCTGATTCCAGAGATGGAGCAACACTTCACACTAAGGCTCTTGGCTTGTTGACACTGCATCAGAGCAAATTAAAATTAGCAAGCTGAAAACAGAAATTCATCTTGTGCCTCGTAGACAAACATCCGTGGTGCACCCACATGGCTCAGAACAGGAGGAAACTGAGCTATGATGACAGGATGGAGCGACAGAGGAGACCCTCATTGCTACAGGAAGTGCCAAAAAATGAGCAAGAGTTCCTTATGATGCTGGTAAGACACAATTCATTTATAAGAATAGCAGTTGACTGGGTAGCCTACATCTTCATGGATCTGAGTATTTTTAATTTCTCCCCAAAATTTTGTAACAGATCTCAGGAAAAGAATACTTGACAGTATTTCTCACAAACCTCAGAAAAAACCCCACTTTTTTTGTCTGAATGATTCTGTTTTCCCACACGTAGCTTCCTGTATCTAACTACACCACAAACAGGATTGGAATGCTTCCCTCTTAAGAAAAAAGAAGTTTAAAAAACCACTTCTAGTAACTTTATCTCCATGTCACATAAGGATGCATATGGCCTTTGCCTCCTACCATTTATTAGTGCCAAAACCCATGTTTTCAGATTTTGACAACTACACAGATTCCTGTATGTCTCAAAAAGTGCTGTGATTAATAGCAAACAATTTATCTTTCAGGAATTAATTCCTCTGGTGCAGAGGTTTGAGTTTTAGGGCTGGAGAAGAAAAGGCAGGTAAAGGGTCTTCTCTAACAGAGGACAAAGTAGCTCTGCCTTAAATGTGTGACAATATTTCTGTTACTTATTGCAGCCTTCGGCTTTCTGCCTGCCCATCATAAAACAGACATCCCACTGAAATGAGACAGGACACCAATACAACAGACACCTGCATATCTGGCCATGCTGAGAGGTGCTCTCAAATACAACATAGGGAAGATGGAATAAAGCACCTTGCACCTTTAAAACTGAGAGCAATGTATACAAACAAGCCATAGACATTGCCACGAGTCTGCACAACACTTCCTTCCTCCTACAGCTTCAGCTTCTGAACTAACAACGGAGCATGAACACAGCTAGATCTGCCCAACATCTCCTTCAACATTACGCAGCCCCCTGATCTCTCCTCAGCAGAAGCAGGCAATGCATTTAGCTCTGCTTTACTTCAAGGAAAGAAATCCAAACATTCTCAACAGCCTGGTACTTACTGAGCTCAGCGATGCTCCCCACGCGCGTGGCAAGTAGAGACTGCTCGATGGTCCTTAGCTCTGACTGGCTGAACATCTGCACCTCCCCAGGCTTGTTTGACCTTTGCTGGTCCTTGTGAAGGTTCAAGCTGTCTGGCAGGCAGAGAACACCTACAGTGGATAAAAAGAAAGGAGAAGCCCAGTGTACTTTCAGCAAGTATGGCAACTTTGCTGCCACCACCACATCGTTTTGGGGACATTGCAAGACACGGACTTCGTGGGCAGAGCTCGAAGTTAACCAACATCTGTAACACAATGCCACAGATGACTCATGCAGAAGTGGCCCTTGTTAACCCTTCTCAATACCTTCAAGCTGATTACAATGTTACCTTTGGATAACTCTTACAGAAAAACCTCGGAGGATTGCTCAAGGAGGATTTCAAAGAAGCCTCCAAGAAACTACTCCAAACCTATAAAAATTATTAGAAAATGATATCTAATGGAATCTCAGAATTCCTAAAGATTAGTTTTAAAATTATATATGAGACAGCCAACACATTTACAGATTCTTCCTGCAAGGGGATTTCACTGTCAGTTACCAAAATAAGGGACAGCATCAAGATGCTGTAAGTGTCATTGATGGCTGATTGAATTTTTTTTGTAAATACAGCTCCCAGCAATTGAACTGCTTGGGCTCCAAAAGCTCATTATGCAGAAGCCCTTAGAGCAGTAAATTTTTAAGGTGCAGGGCAAAAGTAAAGCTACTGACATAAAATGATTTACATACACATTCATTCAGGCACAGAAGTCACTTTCTGCCATGACATGTAAACCCTCAGGAACAGATGGAGGGCATCTATTTATTCACCAAAATCACTGTCATGCTAAAAATGAGAATGTATTTACAAAAGCAAACACTGCATTAACAGCCTTGGGCAACAGCTGCATTGGTCCAGCTCGGAGAGGAAGCTGTCCCCCCTTCCAGGCTCTGTGTACAGTCAGCTATGGCCATGCATTTCACAGTATCACCTTCCCAATCCCTATGGGACATACACAGGTGGAGAGCCACTAGAAGCAGTGGAATTGTACCTCTTTATGATGACTAAACAACATCTTATCTCCAAATATTACCTTTGAAAACAAGCCAGAGTAGGAAATGTATTTTTTCCATTAGATTTTACTACTCCTTCCTTAAAATACAGAGTGTAGGTTCTGCCTTTATAGACCATGCAGACTGCAAAATCCATTAAGGAAGAGGTACACATGCTTACAAGGGAAGACCTTGCTTAGTTTCCCAGCTCAGTAAACATATGACATCTAACTCTACCGACCAATAATTCTGTCTTGATTGATAGATTGATAGAACTGTCAACTGCTTTGGAGCACTGCAAGACCAAGAAATGCACCTGAAAGAAGATGCTTCTCAGACATCTTGTTAGCTTCACCAAACTGCCTTGGATTCCCCTCCTCACATTTATGTCCTCCCTGCAACCAATTGAGTCTGCAAGTTTTATTTGTAGCACAGACCTAAAGACATCCATCCTGGGAGGAGAGAGGTGACACAGGTTCAAATGAGCCTATTCCAAAGCAAAAAGCAGGGCTATACACTGAGAAAACCAAGACCAAAGGTCTTGCCCACCACAACCATGAGACAGCAACCTAAACTAGGATCATCCTCTGCACGCGGCAGCGGCACCAGAACAAAATCCCCAAAAGCCTGTTCGAATCTTGGAGATGCAGGAGCAGGAACAGATGTAATTCCCAGACCCTGGCCTGATCCCAGGCTTCTAACAACCCCATGAATGTGTAGAAGGTCATGAGAGAGTAACACAGCTCATAAGAAAGTGGCCTGGAGAGAAAGAGCAGGACACCTGACACAGCACCAGGGAGGGAAGAATTCAAAGCCAAGAGGTAGGGAATGAAAAGCAACAGCAGCTTATCAAACAAGCTCTTCAAATTTTCCTGCCATCACTCAGTGGGCTGACTCCCACAAACACTTGGTGCACTGATCAACATTTGTATTCTACGGGTGTACAGAGCTCAGGAAGTATAACACCTGTATTTAAAATGCAGGCTGGCCTGCACATTTTAGTAAGTATTCTCTCTCATTTTTTTATCTTTTTAATGGATGGAAATCAAGACAAAATTGGAAGACTCTTCCCTGTAGAAAACAGATGTAAAAATGATCTAATATTCTAAGAGAGTTCTAAAATCAAGAAACTGAGCACAAGCAGCCCTATGGCATCTTTTAAAAATGAATTAGTAAAGTTTTCTATGAAAACACACCTTAAGTGCAGAGAAAAAAATACTGTTTTAATATAACTTTACAAATAAAAGTCAAGTCGTTTAAAATGATAATTATGTACAGAAGATACTTCTCCAAGTGATTTATGCAGTGGGGTATAAAAATTTTATTCTCTACTTTGCCTATGACTGTTCCCACAGCCAGGCCTGTTCATCACTAACAGCCCTGATGATTAATTACTCTGGTCTGTAGTGAGGGAAGCATATTCTTAGGCTCTTGGAGAGAAAAGTGCCAATGAAATGCAAAATGAGCCATTGTTAGAAAACTTAAAAAATTATAGGATGTGTCATGCCAAAGGGTTACACTTGGGCTGGAGACTGGCAGAGACACACAATAGCCAAACATCTGATTCTCATATCAGCTTCAAAACCATAATTGACCATTGACCACAGCGAGTGACCAGTGGAGTGATGGAAGGTTTGCTTGTAACTCATACTTTTGCTGGATCAAATCTGGTTTTCACAAGCACGGAGAAAAAGAATTTTATGGCTTGGGCATGCAACTCAGCCAATCTTCTACCTTCAACTGTTTCCCCCAAAAGTATTAAAGCAACTAAAAAGCTTTTTAGAAGAAAAACCCACTCTCTTTTTATCAGTGTTTGATGTAGAGCTCAAATTTTCTGATGAAAGGCTACAGCAGGGAAGAAGAGAGCACACTAAACTGAAGGGGAGGGGGAAAAGATAAACACTGTGATTATAAATATCTTTTTATAGATAGAAACATCTAAAAAGCCACCATCATCTTTGACTAGTTTGGCTATAGTTCAACTTCCTTATTTTAATTCTCAGCCAACTGGTATTATTCACTTGATTTTTCAGCCTTGTTGTGTTGAACTTGAGAAACAGGTGAGGACAAGTTTCCAAAGGCCTGAAAACCAGGAGTTTTACCCTGTTCCTTTCCTGGCTGTCACCATCAATTCTATCTGTCATTCCACACTGAAGATTTCTGTGCAGTATCTTCAGAAATGAACAGTGGTACCTGTCTTTTCTCTCAACTGGCACTGCTCAGTGTCCTTCCTTTCTGCATGGTTACTCAACCCTGTGCGCTTCTCTGCCCGTGATTTTCTCCCTCTTCCTCCCTGCGATTCACTGGAGTGGAAATCGAGCAGTCAGCTGTTGCCCGATGAATCCCGGCAGACTCTGCCAGTACGTCCCTGTCTGCTCTGTGCCACCCAGCAGTGTGCAGCAGCCACACACCAACTGCTGGGAAGTGCTGGAGCAAGGACAACCAAAGCACTCCAGTGTATTTGGATTTTGTCACCTCTTTTGGTGCTTCCCCTTGTCTCTGTACCCTGCTTGGGGCATGGATCTGCCTAGCACCTGATTGCATGGGCACATCCAGAACGGGCCATACCCAACATTGCGGTGTTCATTTTGCCTCAGAGTACCCTGCAACCTATAGGTAAAAGACACAAGAGAAATCCATATATTTTAAAATCAGCAGGATGCAAAAAACAGAGTGATAAGTTCCTAATGCTCCCCCCACCAAATCTCTAGAGAAAAAGCAACATCATCGAGAAAATCTGATGCACAATTAATTCATTTCATATTTTCCTGCCTTCTGGGCTCAGCTAAAGCACAAGCCACAGCTCAATCCCTAAGGACTTAAAAATCCCAAACCAAAGTATTGCACAAAATGACAAAGTGAAGGTGCCCAAGCTTAAAAAAGGAGCAGTTATTTTTCATGCACACTCATCCAGAGATGGGGTACTTGGCACTTCTTCCAGCTTCCCCATACACATTCCCACTTCTTGGGCTTAGCTGATGCACCACCCTGCACTGCAAGGCAGATCTTGGCACAAAAATGCATGCTTTCCTGCATACCTCTATCAGAGCTTGCCCCAGAGCTGACCAGTGCTGTCCTTGCAGCACAACAAGCTGAGTGCATCACACAAATATCCCAAACTCAGTGCCCAGCAGCAGTCCCAGCAAAGCTCCTCAGTGCCTCCCCAGCAGAACAGCCGGAAGGACCTGAGAGTCAAGAGCAACGCCAACACAAGACACGGTAGGCATTGTGTGACCTCTCACAGCTTTTCAGAGCAGGAGAAATACAGGGTTCATAGACAAAATTTCACCTAAATACAGAGGAGTCATTAAAAAAAATATTTGCAAAAATTTAAGCTTTCTCCACTGCTTCTTCATTTAGACCAATACCTGCACTTATACACCAGCCTTTGCCCAAACAATTCCTGAAGTGGTGGCACCTATGGTGCCCATACTCATACCTCACGCCCATACCTCAACTATTGCTGAATCTATACATATATATATATATATATATATATGTATATAAAGTGATAGAACAAGGCAAGTAAGAATTGTGCACTGCCTATATTATGGGTCTGAGATATCTAACGTCATTCACATTTCAAATTCTTTGCCTCCTCCCTCTCTTTTAGGATCATGCTCTAAACAAAACAAATCTCCAAAGACATTAAATTAATAAAAATGCCCACTGAACAGTGTGATTCAAATTGACCCATGGCTGAGGAATCTAGCAGAAACCTAATACAAATGTGTTTACTTTCACTAAAAATACAAGTGCTGTAAACCCCATAAAATACTTTTTTCACATTTCACCATTCATTCCTTTGGAAAGACTGCCAGACTTCTTTATACCAATATAGAGTCTGAATAGAAGCATGAATGCTTTCTTCTTGTATTTCTTTAAGTGCTCTTACTTTCAAGAGAAAGTAATTCAAATAATCTTTGACCTCCCTCTTTATTACCTCTTAAGCAAATGTATATATCTGGAAAAGAGTTTATTCTCCCATCACAAGGACTGGCTGGATCCTACTAAGAGTTTATAGAATTTAAGTGTGCAGGATAGATATAAAGCAAATTGCTATACAAAATGAGCCTGAAAATGGTAGTTAACCCTGAGCTGTCCCCAATACGTGGTGTTGCATATTACATTGCTCAAGTAAATGCCAACCTTACCCAGGAGGACTACCTTCAGGAGCAGACAATCCCCTCAGTCATCACAATTTGTAAATTTTATTACATGGAAACACAGGACCAGAAAGTCTTTGAGTCCAGTCTTCTGCTCTCTTAAATAATCATGTGAAATTCAAGAGCTCACAAAAATCCAATTAAAAAAACCAAAAACCCTTTTCTCCACAAGCTCACGTACAAAAATACTTTCCAGCACCAGAGAGCATTCTTGAGAGCTACAATATAAAGGTCTATGGGAAAAACAGAAGAGTCAAAAGTGTTGCCAGCTGCCTTTGCCACACCAAAATACCTGACTAGGTGCAAACCCCCTCATGGTTGGTATTCCAACATGCAGAAAAACTCACCCGACCCCACACTATGCAATCTTGGCAACCATGAGTACATGAGAAGGATACCGTCCTTCTCATGGATCAGCAGATTTTCAGGGATGATATGGGAACAGCAGCACCCTGAGCTCAGCACTCTGACACCTGGTGCACAAGATCTGGTGAATGTAAAGTGACACAAACTTCTACAGTCAAAGCTCACACCTGGAAAGAAACCCTAAAAGCTCACACCTGGAAAGAAACCCTATGGTCTCCATTGTTTTAAACAACCTGTGACATTATTCCCAGGCTCAGCCTGTCCACCTGATGGGCAAGGCTGATGGAAAACATTCTCCTTACAGGAATCAGACCACAGGGAAAACTTTAAAGTTAATGGTATTAGCCACTGCTTTCAGCTAACAGACGACCTGGAAGCCATTCAAGGAAAGAAGAGCAAAGTGTCTTTTTTCCACACATTCCAACCCAGTTAAATAACAAGGAGTGGCTTTCCATGGAGAAAATGCAAAGCTCTTGGGACAGCTAGGTGGTGAGATCAAGTTTCTATAACTGGAGTCTTACAGGAGGCAGAGCAGCCCAAACGAGGAAGGGTGGAGCAGGCAGAGGAACCAGGAGACTAATGGGACACTGCCCTTTGTGTGTCTTTAACAGCCAGTACCCAAAGACATCAAAAGGCATTCCAAAGCTCTAGATTTCACCTCAAGACACTGGCATTATGCAGGTAAGGTAATATTCATGTCTAATACATAGAGAAAGTGAAAGTAAAGCATAGGCGAGTTTAGTAACTGATTCAAGGTGAAATAAAGAACGTCAGAGAAAACCAGGAAAAGACCATAAAGGCCTCTAGTTATGCATTTTTACCACAGGATATCACCCTTTCTCTCCTGGAAAAACCAGAAGAGCAAATGAATAATGCTTAAAAATCACAAAATTGAGAGCCTAACTGAATCATCCAAAGCCGAGGGCACCTCTGTGAGATACCAGATGCTACAGGAAGACAAGATAATAGAATTATACTACAAAATGCGACTGTGACATCTTTTCTTGTAAGGAAGTTTCTTAGCACAGCACGTTCTACTTAACTGGGATGTCCTCCCTATTAGGATTCCTGTAAAGGCAATAGTTTTTGCCTAATGATAATGAGTGGCAATCACTGCTGCTTAAAATGGCATACAAGTAACAACAATTCAACTAAATTAGGATATATTCTGCTAGCACCAAGCAGTTAAGTGGTGCACAACCAAGTGGAACACGGAATGGATTTGATTGTTCAGGCTATATATTACAAAACAAAGAAGAATCAGAAAATTACATCCCCCTAAACATAGAAACTGAGCTCCCAAATCACCAACTACAGCTTTACATTTATTTTTATTAGGATATAGAGAAAAGAAAATCTTAAGTCTTGCCAAAATTAACTGCTAAACTTCAAAATCCTCAAAACCACGACAGAAACAACTAAAATACTGTGCACATGGAGCAAGCCAGTCCACAAGAGAAGAAATGGAGATCCATCTCCTCATGCTTATCCCCAGTGTCTTGCCCCAGTTTCCTGAAGTGGTCTCCATGGTACTGCTGAAGATGCTGTTTTCCAGCATGCATCCATGGCCTGGACTGCCAACACACGGGATGACAGCACAGTGAGGGGCACCTGATGCCACAGTGCACCCTGTGCCTTCATTGACGTGCACCCTGTGCGTTCAGCTCCCTGTGATGTTCACTACTTCTCTCTCCCTGCTGGCCACAAAGGGGCATTTTATCAACTTTGCAACAGGAAAATTGCACGACAGCACACTCTGCTCAGTCACACTGTTCCACTGTCACAGTGACCATAGAAGTTTCGGTGAGAGTTGTGATTTTTTTGGCAGGGAGATGTTAGAGCTGACATAGTGCATTAATTTCATGTTGAACACCCATCAGCTTGAGAGTACCCTGATCTAAGCTATGCTGCCCTAGAACTCACAATGTGTGGGAAAAAGGATTTGTCTTACTCTTTGATACGATGCGTTCAGATACAAAAAGACAAAAAAAAAAAGAAAAAAAAAAGGGAAAAACAATTTTAAAATGCCATCTTCCTTCTCTGCTACATGCAAATAAATATAACACATGCAGCCCTCAGTGTGGCGACCCAAGAAAAAGCTGAGAGGTCACTGGGAATCTGATGGAAGAAAAGATCATGATGAATGTGTTGGCAGTACCAGCAAGTGAGAAAGTTCGCAGAAATGCAGATTTGATGGCAGTCAAACAATGAGAGTGCCTCTTGCAGCAAGACCTAAGATACATACTCAAGGAAGAAAGGATGTACACTGGTGGAAATGTGGTGCTGGGCATGCACAGAAGTACTAACTCATGCAAAAATGGGTTTGGCTAAAAACAAGACCAAGTTCCTCTTAGACTAAGAGTTGAAAGAAGGTTTAAGCCTTTGAGTCACCAAAAATGACTAAGAGTGTATTAATGGTTTTTATTTTACAGAAAAAGACCTGTCAGCTGATAACAGCAGAATGAGAGAGGATTCAGTGATTCATAGCTTTTAATACGCTTTCCCAGAGACTGGCATTGCCTTCATTCATTACCTGACCCCCTGAAATGCCCAGCCCAGACTGAAGCCTTCCCTTCAGAACCGTGATGTGGGCACAGCCTGAGAGCCCCACAGGCTGATACAGCACCTCTGCTGACCCAGCCCTGTCTCCTCCAGTGTTTGACACACAAGGCACCAGAAGCTCCTTGGGCACTATCATGTATGAGCAGTGAGCTTCTTGTAACAATGCTGGTTTGGGCTCCCTAAAAAGAGAGACCGAGTATCAAACTGAAAATGAGTAATCCCACACAAGTACATAATCTTTTGTTTCTGCAAGACCTACAATCCAAACACGCTCATGTTCCAGGTACTGCAGCTACAGTAAAACAGCACAAAATGCCTGGTCCAGAAGAGCATATTTTCTGTTGCTTTCTCTGTGTGCCACCATCCCTTTGGCACAGGCACCATGCGTCAGATGTCTTCAAGGGTCAGGCACATCATTTCAAGAACACCCACGTGCTTCCATTTCTGAGCAGGTGCGCTAATACCCTACAATACACTTGGCAAGAATACTTTGAAAACCCTAAAAAACACCTCCTGCATTTGCTTCAATATTTGCAAAGATTAGTATGCTTTTTACAAGAGAAGGAGTTGTTTGCCAAAAATCCCTCCTTCCACTTCGGAACACCATCAGATTATACAAAACTCCATAAATAATACACAGCAGACCAGACACATGGTGCTGAGACTGAGCATGGGGCATTCCCATTGTAGGTACCAACTGCACCCTTCCTATTTCCCAGGTGGAAGCAGCTAGAAAAGGGATTGAGAGGAGAGTGACAAAGTACCTGTGGTCTGTGAAGCAATCACTTGCACTTGGGAACCAGTTACGTATGCAAAAGCTGATGCAAGCCTGATATGTACAATGGGAATAAGGATGGTTTGCAACTCAAACTGGTGAAAACGCCTGACCATAAAAGGGTGAGGTGACTGGTTGATGGGAGAATGACACCACTTCCTGCAGAACTGGGTGCTTGCTCTTCGCTCTTTAAGTCACCTTCCACAAATGCCAAAACCTTGGACTCTGGCCCAGGCAATGCTACTGTAAAAATCACAAAGCTGCTAAAATCATCGCCATTCTTCAGTCTAAACAACTAAACCATCAGCCCTAAAGGTTTCTGGGTATGTGTTTTAATGAAATAAATATAAAATTAATAAAATTATTTAAGTCTGAAACCTCTGGGCCTATAAATACATGTGAACAAAACTGCACTGCTGCTGCATGTTGCCATGCCTCAGCAAGAAAATGCAGGCAGCTCTGACAGAACTCTCACTGACTTGGGGTCAGGCTGTTAGCCCTCCCAAGGAATAAGTTTTGAGCAAACTGGAGTGTGTGGAGCCCACAGAAAAGGGTAAGTAATTATGATTTCCTTTCAACTGCTTGCACAGATGACTATCAGATTAGCCACTCCACCCTCACCATGAAAGTCCATGCTTAATGAAAGTAAAGAATGATAAGATGGTTTAGAAACACAAGCTGCTATTTACTGGCTTTAGGGCAGTATCCCATCACTCCAAGAATTGACTATACTCCCTCCCAACCTGCTACGGGTGCACTAAGCAAACAGATTATCACAGCAGGATATAAACCACCTACCCATGAAGTTTACAGTACAGGATTACGCCAATCACCTGAATTGCCTACAAACTCTCAGCAGGAGGGGCCCCACAGTCTCTGTGTGGTTTGATACATCACTGGGGGTATCCCTAGCAGGTGAGATGCCCCTACCTGTAAGCACCTGAGCTCAGGGATTGATAGCCATGACCTGCAGGGGACGAAGGTACCCATCCTCCCTCAGGAAAGGAGAAACCCTCAGCATGTGCTTCAGTGGGGTTTTGCCATGTATTTAAAGCCAAACACTCACCTAAAACTTTCACTGACTGGAAACCCTGGATGCCAGCCAGATGACAGTCCTTTCTAAAAGTAACCTTTACATTCTTCCAAAATTCCACTTGGCTTACTAAATAGAAATTGCCTGTTAATAGCACGTATTTTACCATTCAGACCTTTGCTATATAGACACCCCCAACAATAAATCAGTTCTGACCAATAAAGGTTAACCAATATACATATATATATGGCAAAATCATTACAGACAATGAAAAAAAAAATTACAAGAAGAGAGATTAGACTGTGCTGCTAGCACACATTTATGGCTGCTTTCCCTACAGATTGCCTGACTGAACCCATTTCAAATAATTCAGGTTTTATAGAGCTGATTGACACACTCCTCCCTACCTAGCTATAATACAAACTAACTTTGTTCATGTACACGTGCTCGTTACATGGCTACCGGTTTATCTGAAAAAGACTTAAGTTTATTTTACAGACGTCTAATAGTTCTTTTTAATGCATGCAGAATATGCATTCATACATTCTGGATTTTACATTAAGAGACATAGTTTTATTCCTAAAATATCCAATACATTTTTCAAAATTATGCCCTCTATTACTTTTCCCAGAGAGAAATGGCTGCACATCTATTCTCAGAGTGGTTAAAGGTCAAACAGAGCTTTCAGATTTATGCATAATCTGAAGATTCCAACCTTTGCATTATTAATCTTCTCCTCTGCTTCACCTACAAGCTCACAGATCAACACAGACCAACAAACACCAAAAATCCTGTAGTACAGGAATATGACCATTTCTATATCAGAGCCTTCTCCAGAGCTCTGAACATACAGTAGTTAAGGAATAAACACGCTCACAGTTTTATGTCTGTGGATCTGTGTGGTTTCCAGCATGACTTTCACGTGACTGCATCTTATCCATCCTCTGCTTTGAATAAATGCCATTCCCTGTGGGCTCCCCATCTTCCCACTGGTGCCCTTGCAGGGACTGAGACAAATCCTCAGCAGTGCCTTGGCCACCCTGTGGAGCTGCCTCACCTCCAAGCACAGTTCCACCAAACACTAAAGCACCAAAATCAGGCTGAGGAACAAACCACGAGCAGTTCTGCTCCCACAGCTTTGGTTTTAGAAACAGCTGAGACAACTGTGCTGAAACTAAAATGAAAAAACCAAACAAAAAAAACACACCACAAACAAAAAAGCCCACCACTTAAAAAAAAAGGTATTTTTAAATCCTTTTGAGGGAACTGACTGCCCTAGAAAAAGCTAAATACTGCTGGACCATATCAGAAGCAACTTAAATCAGGGATGAATAACAATACAGCAGGTAGCTGAAACTGCCTCGTGAGCTACATCACATCTGCTGATTTTATCTAGCCTTTTTACTTTTAAGCAGACTGAAAGAAACTAAATGGTGTTTGGAAACTTCCAGGCAGGGCTTCAGTATTACATAACTGACTGGCTGACTTAAGCAGCACGACATGCAATGAAGGACACAGAAACTGAATCTAGATCTTCAAAACTGATTCAAGTCAAAAGCTTAGACAGGAAAGACCCCAAAATAACAAACCAGTAACAATAAACTCCATTTCTTTCACTCAGGTACAGTTTCCAAACAGATGTGTGTTCATGGCATCACACAGGTGGTTATAGCTCCTGAACTAACTTAAGTTGTACCAATTCCAATCACATTCTCTATGGATAGACACAACAAAATGCTCCCTGGTTTTGATTTCTTAATACTAACAACTACATGAAGCACAGGGGATTACAACAGAATTATGAAGTTCATTTTATTTGGGAAAGACATGGATTCAATGAGAACTACTGTTTTGCAGCATAAAAGCACACCATGAAATTCAATTGCAATGCACAACACTACAAGACCTACAAGCAAGTTTTCACTGCCTCAGCTGCACATCAGAAGGAAAAGGAACAAAAACAGACTAAATTTCCAGTATGAAAACAAAATAAATTTGTAATTAATTATTTTAATTCTTTTCTAGTGAAAAGGCAGAACTCCGCAGTTTAAATCATTTGCAGATTTGTGGTCTCCAGCCATGAGAAGACAACACGTTACCATTGACCCTAACCACAGGAACACTACACAAGGCCAAGAGTGATCTATGAGCTTCATTAGGAGATTTAAATAGAGTTCACATATATATATATATACACATATATATATACACACAATGTGAAATTAAAGTAGGCATTTGTGTTCACCAACTTCCCAGAGAGTACATACTGTTGAAAAACTGTCACTTACTTTGAGCTCATTTGCCCAGAAATACACAACCAGGGAAGTAATTCTTGCTGCTAAGAGCTGGAATAGGAGTTAAGACTTGGCTGGGCAGAGAGATGCTTGGAGGGCCTCCACATACACCCCTCTCGGTGGGTCTTTGCTGGAGCTAACAGACAACACGCAAACAACGAGCTACCATGTCCTGTCCCCTGTTTATTTGTGCTTCCATTCCATCTCAAAAGTTCACAGGCAATAAATCTGACTCTTCTCAAAGAATTTTGAGCGAGGGCTAAGCCACAGTACAGTACTAAAGATGCTGTCACACAGGCATCTGACAGCTTCTGAACACAGCACCCACAGCACCAACCCATCAGCATAAAATTAAGTAAATGAATGCAATTGCTATTACTGCTGTGGTCTTTTAAATGAAGTTTTAATGCACTCAGAGACAAAAAATTACTAACTAATCTATGCACAGGCAAAGCTAAACTGTTCATTTTAAATGGGAAACTATTTTTCTCTTATTATAGATATAAGTTACACAGATGCAACATGTGAAAGATATGTTGCACATGGGTCATCATTTCTGATGTGAGGTTTGCATAATGAGAAATTTCTCTTGTTCAAATTCTTCATGTTAATCTCTAAATGACTAACAATGGATTTAGTGGACACTCAGAATGGTTTGTTGTGTAAGAAAGTTGCTTCTAACCCTGGCAGATATGGAAGCAACCTCTGTCCTCCCCAGTTCCGCAAGTGGAAGGGCATGATACTTTACTGGTAATATTCCAAAATATGCAGGTCACCATGAGCATGGCTGCTGTGGCCAAAGCCTTCAATGACAACTGAAAGACTGCATTTAATTCAGAGGAATTTTGACAAAAAAGGTGAGTATCTTCTCTTTTTCCACATAGAAATTGTTTTATTTCCACAGCACGGGAAAGCAGTGAAATTTTTTCACTTTGTGTATGTAAAGCTCCTTCCTTGGGCAGTTTCATCTTTGTTCAGCACTCAGGTGGTATGCTTTGTCCACTAAGCTTAGCCATGGAATTTGACACATTTCTATTTGGTTTCTAAAATTAATTGTGTGAACACACCACCTGTACAGAATTATGACCATGGGTCCTCTCTTCCCACTCTGCTTAAGCAGCCACTACTTAAAACTTTGAATTCAGAACAAACTTTATGGTAAATAGACAGGAAAAAACCTCCAGCTTCAGTGATTTAAAGCAACAAGTGTAACAATCATGGCAAAAACAATGAGAGTATAACAGTTTGAAAGCCATCAAAACCAGTGCTCAAAATTACAAACAGGGGGATACAGGTTTTACCCTACAATGAACCCCATAGAGATTAAAAATTCTAGCAGTTCACATTTAAGGATCTCCAAGTAACTTTGACTTTGCCCTGATCACAATGGGAACAATTGGAAATTTTGAGGCAAGATTTTATTCTTCAGAGAGAGCTGGAAAGAGGAACTGTCCTTTGGGTTTGGCTATGGACTGATTATAAAGCTGCCACCTGGAAATTCCACCACCAGAGTCCTTCAGCTAAAAAATGTTTCAGAAGAGATTTGACTCAGACAGGGCAGGTCCATCAGCATGGCTTTCCCCAGCACACTCTGAGATAGGGAAACAAGATGCAGATGTAGACACCAACTGCCCTGAACTCATTTCTCAGGATCCATAACCACGATCTTCACAATCTGAATTGTTCATACAGCAAACAATACATTCTGGGGTCAGCACATCACAACACGGGGTGAAGTAAAATATGACTGCTACAGTGCTTGAAAATCTCAGAAGAAACCGAGCAAAATATTCTTGTGATGACTTCAGAATCATGGGAAATAGGCAGGATGAAGCAATGGCTTTCATGTACCATAAAAGCATGATTAAAATGTCCTTAGGCACATAATTCAAGAGTCAGCACAGACCAATATGATGTAGAAAAGAGAGATAAGGAGCTCGTGAACTGTGGTTTACTGATAGAACATACAAAATTAATATACAAGCAGCAGTAGAGAAGGAAAACAATAAAAACCATAAATGATGGGAAATAATCCTTACACTAAGCCACTCTGTATGCTTTTGGGGTATGAACTGACAGCTGAGTGTGGGATAACATTCATGTGATCTACCATCCTCTTATCTTTCATGAGCTAACAGCAACTTACTGGGGTGTGTGGCAGCAACATGTAAGGACAGCTCTGTTGAAGCAAACAGCAGTTTGTACTTCATTTTAACTGTGCAGCATGCCTTAATTTAGGTACTTCAAAAGCAGATTGACCAAGAAGCCACTCTGAAGCAAGCAAGGAGAAAGATTCAAAATATGTAATACTAATGTAGAGACCGATTATGCATCTGGGGACAGCCAGAACATGCAGATGTTCTTTGGATGAAGGCAACATTCAGGACAACAACTAAGGAAATGTCTTAACCAAAGACAAAAAATATATTAATTGAGATGTACTGTATCCAGCTCTGGGGTCCTCAACACACAAAAGACGTGGACCTGTAGAAACGGGTCCAGAGGAGGTCACAGATGATAAGAGGGCTGGAGCACTTCTAAGAAAACAGACAGAGAGTTTGCATTGTTGCAGAAGAAAACGCTCTGGTCAGACAAGGAGAGTTGATTTAGGTTAGCTATAAGGACAAAATTTGTTCATAATGAGAGAGTTAAAACACTGACCCAACCCAGCTTTCCCAGAGAGATGGTGGATGTCCCATCCAGAAACATTCAGGGTCAGACTGGATGGGGCTCAAAGGATTCTGACTGAGATGAAGATGTCTCTGCTCATTGCAGGGGGTACGAATACACAGCCTTTAAAGGTCCCTTCCAGTTCAAACCATTCTGTGATTGTATGAATCTGGGTGGAAACGTGTTTTTGTCAACCTTCAGCTGGATAATGGCAGTTCATCTACTGACCATGAAGCCTTCAGGCCCTGCCAAGCCCCAACTTGTGCAGCCCATCATCCCAGCCACACAAACCCCCAGAAGCATCTAACCCACTACATTTCCCCTTGAACTAAGAGCCCCATCGTTTCCCACCTTGCAGTCCAGGTGCAAGATACTTGACCAGTAACAACTAAATTGTTTGGCTAATACCCTGCTTTGATACTGAATGCACATTCACGCAGGTCCTGCTGGAAAAGCTGCTGCCAAGCTGGGCAGACCCCAGAGTGTTGGATGTGGAAGGTGACTTCTACAGGCCTGCACGCTGCCTGCAGTGCTGGAACTCAGCTGGTGACAAACACCAGTGAGCTGGCTGCCTCTGGAAATCCTGTTCCAGCAACAGCTCCCCACCGGTGTGGCTGTGCCTGTGCCAACACCCGCTCTTTATTCAATTCCCTCCGTTAGTTATTTTTGGCTGCTGACCAAATCTCCACATGCCACAGCCTACAGCCAGGAATCTGTGAGGGTGGCCAGAGAACAGCAGGGAGGCTGATGACAGAGCCACACCGCTGCCAGCCCAAGAGAAGGGAAACCAGCCGTGCCCTGAGCTGGGCTGGCTCCTCAGGGCTGCAGGAGGGCTCTGCAGCCACCCCAGCCCGTGAGAACGATGTGTCCCCGCAGGGACGTACATGACACCCGTGTGGTTTGCGGGCTCTGGCTGCAGGCAGGCACGGAAACAGGCTCGGTTTTCAGCTCGTGCAGCTGCACGTGTGGGTGAGCATCCTCTGGCTTAGGGGAGCCACCAGCACAGAGCAGCCCTCAAGTTTGTAAAGCATACTGATGGGTTTGCTTTAGCACCACAAACTGAGTGCTACTGCAAATGACTCCCATAAAATGAGATACATTGCTGTAATAAAGGAAACAATATTTACCAAGATACTTAGAACTCTTATTTTCAATATATATCTTCAAAGCAATTAACTAATATTAGAACATTCATTTTCCTCAGGCCTCCACGACTCCAGTGAGTACGGTTAGACCTCTGAGTGTACACAATTAAGGTGTACTCTTCAAATCTGCTGCCTTGAACAGGAGCAGAGGTATCAGTACCTGCAACAAAATGAGAGCTCAGAGGTCTTAATCCACAAGCCCAACTCTGCCTGGCCTCCAAAAATACCAATGCACAGTCCTGTTTATCCCTGTGTAAAACCAGTGATGCCACAGAAGCTTGTTTCAGCGACATTTAGAAAGCACCTTGAGAAGCACTATGCCACATAAGCAGCTCCCTCAGTAGGTTTTATCAACAAATCAATTCTCAAAAGAAATTCTGAAAATGGAAAATGAGAACCTCATGGTGGATCATTTAAACATGGGCAGATGACTTGGCCTTCTGGTAGCAGAAGGGCACAGGCTCTGCTCCTCGGGGACATTTCAAAGATTACTTCGCTATGCAGAGGTGAAAACAAAGTGCTCTTAAAAGAAAATGCCCCCCTCACCCAGCACTGTGACTTTAATAAATCCAGATGTCTAATATTTCAATTTTTATAACTGTCTTGTAAAAAAAAAATTTAAAAAAAAATGCAAGAACAAAAGCACACTTTATATTCATTAAAGAGCTCACCAAACTGTACAGCCTAACAAGGAGAATGAAAGAAAAGGGGGAAAAAACCCAAACTCAAAGTACACACATTTCAAATTATACACAGCAAATATTCAAGGGCAGTGAAATGTTATGAAGTAGCTTATTTGAACTGTTTAACAGTCTCAAAGATACTTTAAAACATTTCACTACTGGAAAAACCAAATGTCAAAAAGCCCCAAAACTGGCCTAAAAAGAAATCATTTTTTTATAAGTAAAACTGGAGTTCTTGCAATTGCTGCTTTATTTTCACAGCTTTCAGTGCACACTCTGCTCTAGTCATGTTGTCAAAGTTATCTCTTCAAACAAGAAAAACAGAAATTACATTATCCTGCATGTCAGGGCAAAAGTTCTCAAGAAAACCCAGGAATCTGAGAGCTGGAGCATTAGGAAAACCATCAAACAGGCAGAGAACTTTACTGACCACATCAGACATGGTTCTTAAGTAGATCCTCACTGGTATCTCAGCCATTCAGTCTGAGATTTTTAGTAGCACCTTTCATAGATTTACAGGCAATAAATCTATCAAAGCCTTCTACTTTTCTTTCATCTTTTTGGGGGGTGGGGGAGGGGAAAATAAAGAAGAATGCCAAAGAAAAGCTTGTGTTGTCTTCCAAGGGAAAGAAAAGACTGAAAATAATTCATTGCTACAGAAAGGAATCCGTATTGTCAGAGTTCATAAAAATATGGAGTAATATGTATATAATTCATGCAAAAATCCCAAAACAAGAGATCATTTCTTGCAAGTTGTTTCATGATCTTATCATTATTTTTTAAATCACTCCACCACTTCAAGCTTTAGCGGTATGAAAACAGAAGAGACCCCTCCAGATTTGGGGACCAAGGCAGAAGCTGGGGGCCAAGTGCTGGAGCAGGGTCCCACCACCCCTCCCTGCTGGAGCTGCTTGGTGGAACTGGAGAGCCCCAGTGTTTTGCAGAATCCCTATCTATATCATGCTTTGCAAACATGCCACAAAGGACTTAATAGAAATTAATAATTGTATAAACCATGGCGATTTTAAATATAATACAATTTGAAAATATTGGCTTGGACGTCATAGCATTTCCTTGCTTTCAGCTCTTCTGAAAAATGTAAATGCATCACCCTTTTGTTCTTAAGAGAAGTTTAATAAAAACGCCAAGAGACAGTGATAAATGACTATAACACGGCCATGGATTCAGCAGAATATTCTAAACCAGATGAAGCCTGAAGGAAACAGCTTTCGGACAAGGCAAAACAAATACTGATTTTATCATCAGCACAATAAAGATTAGTTATGGTGGGATGTTTTTATTTGTCAGCTCACCTGTTTTTTGGCTTTTTAAAATCCTACCATAAAAATAATATACCAGTTCAAGTTCTCCATCATTACAGTGAAGAATGAGAAGTAAGAGCAACAGAGTCACTGAGATGACCACTGAGCAAAACACTTGGGAGAATGTGGTCCCCTCTTTCTTTCCTGGGTATAACTAGATCTCAGCAACAGTTTGATAATCACTTACAAAATCCCAGTGGGAAGCAGCGGATGCCAAGTGAGCCATCCATAAGGTGTGCAACCCATCCAAACAAGAGGCAGAGCTCACTTATCTCTGCAAAGCCCTTGTTTAACCATCTCAGCTGAAAACACATGCAAAAGTTAAATTTACAAGTAATTTAACCTAAAATTCATCTGGGATTTGTCAGTCTTTGCTGGAAACAACATTTGGCAGCCATACCCAGCCTCAGCGATGGGTACTCACAAAAAGCTGGCAAGATTTAATGTAGATTGCTGGATATTTTTTTCAAAAATGCATTTCCCTGACGTTTTACGTAAACTTTGCCTCAAGTTCCATAAACTTTCATTTAGTGAATTCAAAGAACTGATTTTAACAAAAAACATGAAAGAAAAATATCCACGAAAATCTGAAAGAGGAAGGGAGTGAACAGTTTAACCTAAAAGCTCATGTGTTGACCAGATTTGCACTGTAAGACTAATCATTGAGGAAAACACTAAATGGCAAAATTCACTCATCATAAACTTCAGAGATTTCAAGAAAGCACTTGACAGACTCCATCACTATTCACTCTGGAACATCTTGAAGGGTTAGGCTTGCCAACAAAAATAATTACATCATCAAGCCTTTATACCAAGCTGCAGCTTGAAAATGTGGAGATTTAAGTACAGGGTTCTACCCAAAGGCTGGTGTCAGGTTGGCAAGAAATCACACACTTCTAGAGCTGGGCATTGCAACTGACTGTATTAGGAAAACAAATATAAATGTAACAATATAAGGTTTAACAACAGTCCTCTTTAAAATCTGACCATTGCAACAGTCCCCAAGTCCTCCAAGTGTACCCTACCCAACATGCAATACCGATAAAGGCCAACAGCTGGGTCCAGCACTGGAGGATGGGGAAGTGAGCAGGCTGCTGCAGAGGGAAAAGTGTAATTAGAACACAACTTCCACCTTAGAAGTGATCCAGTTTATACAGTAATTGGGTGTGATTCACAGTCAACTGGGATAATTTCACCAACTGAGAAGAGGGCATTTCTGCTTAGCATCCTAAATGGGATTCACTTATTAAAAAAAATTATCTATGCCTTGAAGACTACAAGCTTTCAATTCAAAATGTTGCTCCTGCCTTGATATACAGACAAGAAAGCTGTATCAGAAAAATCTGGGTGTAGCATAAAATTAATTGATAAAGAGCTACAAGGATTTACCCCAAAGGCTCTTATCTGTAGGGTTACCCAGAAATCAGGGTGGAAGCATTTGGCAAGTGCAGTGGGGATTAAGCAGAAGGAGGAGGGGGGAACCTGGAAAAAGTGGAAATTACACTGGAAGTTCTGCAAGCACAGGTGGCTTTTTGAAGTAGTTCCTTCTCATCTTCAGCTACACAAGCAGACAAAAAGCTGCATCATTAGATCCTGGCCACAGCAGTACAGAAATACCAAAATGCTGCAATTTTGCTCATGTAATGGAATCTACCCTTGGGGCTTTGTGCTGGTCAGACTTTGCCAGCTGACAGCCACACCAGCAGGACTTGGCAACACCAGTGCAGATCCAGTCTGTCTCACGCCCGTCCCCGGAAACCACGGGCGGCCACCGCGCCATCACACGCGTGAAAATACAACCCGCGGAAACAATGCTCATAAAAAACTGCCCACAATCAAGTACAGGGGGAATGGCAATAAATCTGTCCCCCTATGTAACTGAGCTTCACTCAAAGAGAAAGGTTTTTTACAGCTGCAGAAGACATGAGGCACTTACCAACTAGAAATGGTATGTGATGTGAATGGATTCCTTCTCTTATGTTCTTAAGATTTTTATGTTTCTATAAATACTTTGCACACACATATTATCTGTCTTTATTGTAAGGTTGTAAAATATAAAGGCTTATTTTTTTAAAAGACTGATTTTTAAAGCAATGTACATCCCCCTAAACAGCAAAAGAAGCCTATACCTTGTAATATACTGCATCTACTAACAATCCACTAGTGTTTAAGTGACCAGTGTGAGCATGACCTGGACTAAAATTAAATTTCACAGCCCAATATTACACGGCTAACAAAAATTGCATATATTTTAAGATATACACTAAATACAAACCAAAGAATCCTAAAAACTTGGAAAAAGCCACAAACGTGCAGGAAAATGATTGTACTCATCAATATACAGGTAACAAAATAAACAAAAATACTTCTGGGTTGATAACTCACAAAAGTTACAGGAAACTTCATACACAGCTCAATCAGAAACCATAACATAGAAAAAAAAGTTAGTTACTGTATACCCAAACCACACCAAAGGAAAATTAAAGTCTCAAGGTCATGTACTTCAGAATTAAGAATTGCCAGATTAAATTTACTACTGCAATCATTATTTTGTTCTCTTGTGCATGCACACTGCTATACATGGTTTTATTCCACTGCCAGGTTTTGGTTTTGTTGTTTTTGGGCTTTTCCACAAAACTGAGAGAGACCTGCAAAAACTACAGTAAAGTTGGAAGAAAAGCAGAAATAACAGGAGATTACCATGATTAGTCCCTCATTCTAGTGAAAAACAATAATAAAGAAAGAAAAAGTAACCAAATCACCCGCTGTGTTTCTTTGTCCTCCTGTCAGTGAGATAGATGGCTTCACATCGATATGTTTGCAATGTACACTTAGCTACCCTTTCTCTGGCAGGACAGCTACAGAGTGATACCTTCTCCTGGGACAAAAAATGAAAAACCATAACAGATTTTCCATCTGTAACAGGTAATATTCCAGGCAATCTGGAAATACAGGACAAATCTGCTTTTGTGAAATACTGTTTTGTAATGCCAGAGTTTTTGTTCACCTTATTTTTTTTCCTGTTTGACTGCAGGACAGTCAAACACACAGTAAAATCCAAAAGAGGAAGCCTCCAAAACTCCATCTCACACTTTATTTGCTCAGCTTTAAAACCATATCCTCTCATTAGAGAACCGTCTCATTAAACAGCCCATCTGGGTCATTGTGCAGGTTCTCTGCTCTATGAGGCAGCACAAAACCCCAGAGAATTCAGGGACTGCTGATGTCCAAGAGCTTTTTCTTTGCTGCACTGAGCAAAGATTTGTCTGCAGTCTCTAAGGACCCTGACACCAAGAGGTTGGGAGCTTTCAGTTTGTTCTCTCCATCATTAAATCGCCAAGGGGAAGCACTGTCTTTCACTATCAGCATCATTAGCACTCCTTGGTGACTATGAATTCAGTTCCTTGAATCATCTCTCACAGCTCTACTGCTAAAATCCTCTGAAGGAGCTTGCTGACTCCTTCTAATTACCTTCTAATTCCAGGTAAAAATGTTTGTATTACTAAGTTATTTAAGAGGACCTTTACACAGGACAGACAGCACACGTTTCAAGGGTGAGGTTCACCAACAGAACAGGATCATGAGCATTACAGCAGTGTAGCCATCATTTTCTTTAACACTCGAAAAACCACTGTGTGTCCATACATCCTAAACCTCATATTTATTTGAGGTCAGAAGCAGGGGTGACTGAATCTAAACTGACATTTGTGTTCTCAATGGCAATTCTTCAGTCATTTAATAATCCTCTCTGACCTTACCACATGATCACTCGCATAAACTTTGCTGAAACAGCTACTGAATAAATCAAGAAAATCTGAGAAGGTGTAAGACAAGAAAACAAAATGTCCTAATGGCATTTCTCTCCCTGAACACCACTAACACAGAAAACAGGACCCTACTTGAAGTTCCAAAGGCAACAGACATTAAAGTGCCCTTCTGATCACCTTCCACATATTTCTGTGTGTAGTTCCAAGCTCAGGAACTCTCAGCTAATATTGACAACAGACCAAGCGAATATTTAGGGCTTCATAACCTTCAAAAGATAAATGCTTCCAGACCAAAAGGAGGTTTCAAGACTGCTTACACCACAATAGACCTTTATGGATGTACTTAGAGCACACACATAATAAACAAACAGCCTCAAATGTCAGAAAAACTGTTGATGTAAGTTCTGAAATAAAGAGGAGATCCTGGAGTTCACAGTTTCCCAGTGAAACAGCAGCTGGATGCTGCCACAATGCTGGCACACATTCTTCAGAACACCAAAAAAAAAGGAAAACCTGACACCAAAAACTTTGAAAGCAGGAACAAAACAACACCTTGTTTAAGCAGACAAGGACACACAACTTTAAAACTCCAGCCTAAGATTCAAAGAATCTAAATAAAGCAGCATGCACACATGTAAATGCAAGATGTTCTAAACCTTAGAAAACACCCCTTTCAAAACTCTTTATTCTGTTTTCTAGAACATGTACTTTGACCCTCATGTCTTATGCCACCCTATTTTGTTTTGCTGTTCTCTATTTCATTTAGGGAGAACAAAAGTGACATTAGTGGCTCAGATTTGGAGAGGACTACCCACATCAATGGTCTTTTTGCACCTCAATGGTGCACAAGAGCAAATATCCCAGATGTTCTCCATCCTCCCTTCCTCCGAAATCATGTCCTCTCATAGCTCCAGATATGTCCTCAGTAATGCAGCCAGCATGTCCCCATCTGCTCATAGTGGCTCCTGGGTGGGGATGGAGACAGTCTTCCATCCATGCAAACAGCTGGGCTGTGGAACCATCATGGGCTGGGGAGCAGGCAGGCCAGCCAAGCCATCAACAGCTCTGCAGGGGCCTGGCATTTTTGGGAAGGTGCTGTGAAAGTACCAGGGCAGCTGGGACAGAGACGAGTCTTCTGCCCACGGCGTAAACCTCCTAGCAGGTAGCCACCATGACAGCTGTGACCACCTGTCTTCAGGGGTCCAAGGTAGTTTTCTCCTGATTGGACCTGGATGACCCCAGAGGAACAGCTGGCCCACAGTACCTGTGCTTCATGAGCTAGCCAGAAGTGTGAAATGTTGCAAATCAGGCCAAATCCTCCAAGTTGAGTGGTGTTTTTGTCAGCCCACAGAATATTAAGGAGGCCATTCTTTAGCTGCAGCCTTCACCCATTAGCTCTGTAATCTGCAAAGGCAAAATACTGCTGAGCACTCACATTAGCAGGAAGTCTTAATGAGAGTAAATGCTGGGAGCATGCCTCAAGAAAACCAATTTCCCAGCTTAATTTGGACAAGGTGAACCTGACAAGAAGATATTGTAGTTAGTCTGTCATACATACAAGCTTAGGGCAGGTGGAGGCTGCTGGCTTCAAACCTGGGGCTGCTACTTTTACAAGGAGTCTACTCAGTAGGCATCACTAGTTTTCCAGCAGATTAGGTTTACTCATTCCTCAGAAGGAGGTGAGGCAAAGGCAAGATATACTACAAAGCACAATCCCACACCTGACACACTCTTAGAGTAGATATGCAACCGGGGTATCTTCCTAGCACACAGCTTACAGAAATGTTTTCCTAACACTTATAAAATTTCAATCAACTAGAGAACAATTTTACATTTCAACTTCTCTTTTTTCCTCTTGTACACTCAAACTGAAATAATTAATCTGATAACAGACATAATTTGCCTTTATGTCTGCAGTTAGGCATGAGGCTTGTACTGGCACAGGTATCTCAGCTGGAGGTAACACAAAGTTTAAGGGTCTGGTAATTATAGCAGAAAAATGCAGCTGCTGGAAGACTAAGAAATTGTGGTGCAGGCTTTTAAGGAATATGGTCCTGAATTCCTAAACATTACGTGTCACACATATTTCCATCATCCTTTCTTTCTTCTTCATGTACAGGAAAGTAACTTGAATTATCAGGGAATGTTTTTCATGCAAACATAAGTGCACTCATTTAAAAAAGAATGGCTTTTGGAGTATTCTACCTATCAAGAGACATGGACTCTACTCTCAACTTGAATAAACCCTAAACTTCCAAAATTAACCTCACAAGGAGCACAGAGTCTTCCACCCTGAAAACACATGCATATGTATATCTTTGCTTAATTGAACTGTTATTCATACATATAGATGTTTGCAGAGCTGGGGCCTCTACCTCTTTGTATTCAAGTTGCTTGACAAGTAAAATGCAAATGAGGTGATGTGCCGCAAATGCAAATCATGTATTGATGATAAAAAGTTACCATTCAGCAGCATGATGTAAAGAGAAAATACCGAGTTCTACACTGAAAGAAAGGAGTTTGAAAATTAGAGAATTTTTTAAATCTTTTACATTTTCTATTTATTTCTACCTCTTTAACATTTTTTCTTTGTTATCCCTCGAAATGAAGCACCTTACCTTCTCTGGCAACTTCAGACTGCAGACAGATGCTGAGACACTATTCTGCCTATCAAGATGTGCTTTTCTTTAGATCATATTAAAAAATTCCCACAGAAGGCACAGAAACTGGGCGATGGCAAAGAGGTGAGAAAGGCAGGAAAGACTGCTGTGCTCAAAAGCTCTGTTGTGTTCAGCCACATATTTTTCTCATTTGTTTAGTCTGAAATTCCTCCTTCAGTGACTCTGGATTTGTTACTTTTTCAGAAGGCATTGAGAACATCTGGACTCCATATGGCTCACACCTACTCTTTGCCAAATGAAGCTATATTCTATTTGCTAAACCCTTTATTTCTCCCAGCATTGCCACCAACGGGGTTTGTAAATATCTCCACAACAGACTACAACGTAACCTCAGAATCACTTAGCTTGTTGACACAAACTACAGGGTAGTGCATTAACTGTGTCTGGGTTTGCCAGCATGTTTTTCCTTATCTTCTTCACTTTTTTCAAGATTATGATAATACAAAGGAACACATACTGAGAAGGCAGTTCAGCAGTTATGCCACCTGCACTCAAAAAAGCCACCTCACCAAAATAAAGGAGGGAGACAGTTCATCCTGATGGCCCTGGCAGACAAAATTGCACTTATAGATGGAGTTAAAATTCTTCTTTGATCTTTTCTCTTCCAGCTCTTCATGGAGCTACCTTGAGTTTTCTTTCAAGAGGTTAGTGATTTTCTGAAACTCAGATACTGGGGAGCAGGTCATAACCTTGTAAAAGCATTTACATCTCCACTGGCTAAAAAAACCCAAGAAATACAGCTCTTTTTTGTCCCCTCCCTGCTAGACATTTCTGCATCACAGCACCTTACAGGCCTTCCTCAATATCCACTGCTGCTGGGACTGCAGCTGCTGCAGTTGGGGCTGAACTCAGGTTTCTGCCAGCCAAACCCACTGATCCAGAGGTTTGGACCACCTTGAACCTTCACACGGGGTTGTTTTGCTGTTCCTTGCCCTTCAGGAGGGTTGCAGAGACACAGAAACACCCCACTGATTATGTGGAAGCTGTTCCAAATCCAAACAGGATTTGAAATATTGTCTCCATTCTAGAATTATTGCATGTGCATATCTTTTTTCTGCTGTACACACCAAGTTGATTCAGAGGTGTTAATCTTAGCAAAAATAACTGGCAATCTGTATTTTTTCCTGCTGTCCACAGGTTTGAGTCAGAGGTGTTAATCTCAGCAAGTAATCCACTCAGGTTCTTTATGCTAAAGGAAATATCAAGCCCTGGATCCCAACAACTACTACAATGCATCTGTCAGTGTTAGAAATGTCATGCTTTTCCCTGAGCTATTACATTTTGCTTTGTCATTAACAAATGTCACCTCAGCATTCAGGCATTAGCTTGAAATGGGAAAGACTGGGTCCACTTCTACCAGCTCCTCAAGGGGCCTGAGACAAAGCAGCTGTGAGAATGTCCAGCCTTCAATCTTCTCCCACCCCATGTCTGCCCATGAGATACTGCGCTTGCAAGGAAAGGAGACAGTCTTTCTGAATGCAAGAAATGTCCCTACCATAATGCAACCAGCAGCAGCAGAACCTTCTGGATAATATAATAAAATCAGTGATAGTCACACTACCCCCAAGGCCCAGTTGGTATACAAGCTATTTTCAGTGTTATTGGTGATACACTGGAACAGGTTGCTCAGAGGAAATGCAGATGCCCCATCCCTAAATGTGTTCAAGGTCAAGTTGGATGGGAGCTTCCTGGTACAGTGGAAGGTATCCCTGCCCACGGCAGGTCTGTCGGAAATAGATGATCTTTAAGGTCCCTTCCAATCCAAACCATTCTGTGACTCCCCAGTTATGGGTAAAAACCCCAGCTATTTAAACCAGCATCCCAAACATGTATGGTTTAAGTAAAACCCACCTGTGCTCCAGGTGTGAATTTGCTAAGGCAAATGTTAGTCCTCACAAATATCTCTCTGTCACTAAAGACATATTTAAATTCTGCAGTAATTTTGGCATGAATTTACTGATGAACAGAAGATTGCACCTTCCTTTTCTTCCAGGCTAAGCATCCTCAGTGCTATTAACTTCCTTGCTGAGTAAGATAACAGTGCTTCAAGAGATGCTTACAGACAAAACTATATATTTATAGCAAGTTGTCTACACAGAGGTGTAGTCGTTCCACTACATGGCACAAGCACTCTCATCTCCCCAGGTGTTGTGCAGCCCTTCACGTGGTCACAGCAATGGCAGTGCAGCCTTCACTATGTCACAGAGAGGTCACCCTGAAAGTGAACCAGGAGGGTAATGCATGCTGTCACTGTCACATCAACATTCCTACATGTCACCAGAGCAAAAGCTGGGACGGTTTCAGCAGTTGTTTTCTTCCCAACTCTGTCACACACCAAATGTGGGACTCATGCTGCATAGCCAGATGTGCAGGCAAGTGGAGCTGTGCTCTTCCCTCTACTGCAGATGACTCCTCTTGCTCTGGGGTCCCTCCAGTGAGCAGCCCGACAGGCTCCTGCAGGGCTGCCCACAGCATTAAACTTCTACAGAATGGAGAAGTTTAAAGCTCCCAATGTCCACTGACTCTTTGTCACGTATACTGCTTGCCAGATGCTGCACAAGAACTTCTTTATCTCCACCGCTTTCAGCACCCACAATCTCTCACCTGTGCTCCTGGGGCTCAGACCCAATAGGTGCTGAGTAATCAGGCTCTCATCCAGGGAGATGCTTAAGGTGCCTCCTTGAACACCCCACTGCTGT
Organism: Prinia subflava; assembly: GCF_021018805.1. Taxonomy (NCBI): domain Eukaryota; kingdom Metazoa; phylum Chordata; class Aves; order Passeriformes; family Cisticolidae; genus Prinia; species Prinia subflava. Next base: position 19,487,358 of record NC_086250.1, on the reverse strand, counting down.
TTGCATCATGTGAGTTTGAAGTCTTTGCCAGGTCAAGGCTGCACCTCTTCATGACCAGCCACGTGCACACAGGTGACATGCACTTCTCTCTCACTCACAGGCACACACTCATCCCCATCCCTCCAAAGCACAAAACACAGAGCTGTCCATACACAAACATCCCCGAGAGGAGGAACCACATGTGGCAGATGCTACTGCATTGCTTAATGCACCATTTAAAGCCTTTTGGGGACTGTATCACTGTGATGAGTAATTTGGCCAGAATATTGTCCAGAGACCATACTGTGTGGATTAGGGCACTCTGAAGGTCACTAGCTGGGTTAAAAGCAAGAAAACACTGCAAAAGTCAGAGCTTACCATCAGCATTTTCATCAGTAATGAAAATGAGAGCAGAAATAGGCTGTGTAATGCAAAAACATTTCTTTCTTTCACTGCTGAGCCTCCCTGTGTATAAAACATGCTGCAGATCTGTTGGAAAGCAGAGGCTGGCAGAATACTGCCTGTCTGCATCCACACTCAAACCCCAGCTTCAACTGCTTTGCCACTTGAGCTGGCTACAAATTCAAACCCAATGAGATGAGCAATCACAAACCACATCTCCACCATAGGCACCTTTTTCTGCCCCACAGCAACGCAAACGCCACATCTGTAAATGAGATAAGACAACTTTAACTCGTCCTTATCAAAAGGAGTCTCGAGTCAACAGGGATCACGACTGCTCAAGTGCCACCTTGATTTACACAGCTCTAAGCTCTGGCCACTTATGAACCCAGGCAGAAAAGCAATTTCATGAATTATGAACAAATACAGTGTGCCAAAACACATCAATCATCATCAGCCATGGACAAGCAAAGCTTAATGTTGACATTCGCACAAAACTTATACAAACAACCAATCAGATTCCGTGGCTGACTGCAAAAGGAGTTGTCTGGTTTATATTACTTAATACAAGACTTCTCACTGAATGAGAAATGCTGAAAGACTTTGAAGTAAAACTGATGGGGAGTCAGAGCTCTAGTCAAAAGTCAGATAAATGGTTTTGGACCACTAGAGAAAATCAACTGATTCACCAGCTAATTCTTTTCTTCAAAGCCTGCACTGTCCTCCCAAGGAAATGCAAAGAAAAAGCTGTAAACACAAATGCAGGTAACAAATGTTTTAAATGCTTACAACAAGGCTGTACAAATTACACAAGTAGCCAGAAGTTGCAACCTGTCATATCTAAAAGCAGCAGGACTAGCAATATTTAATGAGCTTAATTAGTTTTGATGAAAAACTTGCTTATTGGCATGTCTTCTTTAAATTACTATTGTCAGCTACTTGGCACTATTTAGCCTCATTTTAGGACCATTGAGGGTTGCTGAAGACAGCTTGCAAAATGACCTAGCCTCATGTGTTTTGTGCTACGAACTGCAGAGCTTCCAGCACTCTCTCAAGCAGGAACAAGTATTTCCTGAGAGCGTGTTTTGGGCAGAGTATATTGCAAGAAGAGGAGACTTTTGTGGTTTTCTTTCTCAACTGACACACAAGAAGGACTTCCCTGTGTTTGAAATGAAAAGGGAAGACACACATTCCAGATAGCCAAGCAGCCTTTGCTGTAAACACAAGGTGAATGCAGCTCTTGTTCCAGAGGCTGTACTTTACTGCTAACAGTTCTCCTTGAATGTTTTTCAAAAGAAGCTGCCATTTATTCGCTGGAACAGTTTTACGAGGCACCTTAGATCTGTCACCACAGCACAGGCCAATGCAAAAGCAAATGCAAACCAGTTCTGCAAGCAACCACTTTGGCAAGGTGCATGGTTCCACCAGCCAGCAGAGCATCCCCAAAGCACCCCGACCCTCAGCAGGGCCCTGTGCTGCTGTCAGAGCCACCCAACTGCGCGGATGTAGAGCTGTGTGAGCACACAGATGAGATAAGAGAGCATCTGCAATATTTGCTCTTCAGCCAGTAGTCCTCTTCCCTTCTGCCACATACACAAAGAATTGGGCACTGTGTCAGCCAAGCACAGAAGTATGCATTTACATTTCAGATAGTAAACACTGATAATAGTCACAACGCAAGAATTGTTGTTGTTATTGTCAAGGGGAGGCACAGGATTAAATGCAAGTGCTTTACTGGATTGATGTTTTGATCTCTTTTTACTTGTATCTAATCCTATGTCTGAGCCAGACCATAAGACCCTAAAACACAGAGAGAAAGAACGTCCTTCTGTGACATGAAGATATCCCACACACAAAAATGGGCATGTGAGAGAAGGGTTAACTATTTATGTAATATTGGATACAACAGATTTCACTTCACACTTATGTGAGATTAAGAGCAACTCCAAAATAAATGAATCCTAAGCTGTCAGATATTCTCCCTGGGAAAAACTAAAAAAGTGGAATGTGGGGAAGGCAAGGGATGTGGACATGCTGGCCAGACTGAACAACTGGCTGGTGTTTCTGAGATTGGGATGAGGCTCTGAGAACCTCACAGTTTCCCAGTTCCACTTTGTGGCAGCTGTGGGACCAGTCAGGCCCCACTCACCAATCTCCTGCCCTGGCTCTAGGCTCTGCTGGGACTCTCCTCTTGGGAGCTGCATGGCAAATGCAAGATGCCAACAGCATCTCCCAGACTTTACTTTTACTCTGGGATGTGAGACCTGGCCATGTCAATGCCTGTGAAAACAGCAACTGCCCTTTGTGGCAATGCCGTCTGCCAAAAGAAAAGCTCTGGATCAAGATCTTTCATCTGAAGGGGCAGGAAAACTTTGGTTTAGCAGTTAAACCACAGATCTCCATGGCTGCTGCAAGGAGGGGTAAAGAAACAAGTTCTGTGGGACACAGAGAGCAGCTCTTCACTACACCTAGCTCAAGACAGCTAGTAATTAGTGCATTTCAAGGTCGATAATGCAATTGATTTTCCTCTCACTTACAAAAGTAAACTGGGAATAATTCCATCACAGTTGATGTAAACATTAGTATAAAGCTGGTTTAAGTCAGAAAAGCACAGGCTTGAATGTGTTACTATACTGAAAAGCTGATTTCAAAAGAACAGTCCTTATTTCCTTGTATGTCTATCATCAATAAAATTTCCATGATTATCGTCATTCTAAGGCCATTGCTCAGATTCAGACTGTAATAGAAAGCACTTTCAAGTCAAAATTCAAAGGCCATAAATATCCACAAGCTTCCTTCTCATGTGCCACAAGTTCTGCTTCTGCAGAACACCCAGGCTGAAGACACATCCAGCACACTGAGTGATCTTCTAACATGAACACCCTCATCCTCCCCACCTTTGTGCTTCTCCCTCAACAGGAACAGAAGTGCTTCTCCTGTTTTCTCTAAGGATAGTCACAGAAACTCTTCTGTGCATGAAAGAGGATATTTTTCTGATTAAGGCAAAGCCTCACCAACACTGACATCCCATAAAGCAAGAGCAGAGGTTCCCTACTAACTATATGGAAAGTACAGGTCCTATGCGACATCCAAAACAATTGGTGGCTTAAATTTTATATGTAAAAGACAAGTCTCCAACCAGGACCCAGTGCTTGCCTTTTGTTGTGTGCTCATGAAGGGTGATGCCCCACAACATTCTGATAAGCTCAGAGCTACCCCGGGGTCCTGAAGCAAGGGGTGTGGAAAAGGACTGCAACAGTGACTTGTCCTGCAGGACTGACAAAGCCTGGGTTTAACAGTGAGTCCTCCTCCAAAGCAGCAGAGGAATTTCCTAAACTAACCCAGAGTAAAATGAGAAAAACTTCTTGATGTGCTTTTAGAAGGAGATGGCAGATTTTCTTGACTGCTGCCGAGAGGAGCTTGGGCATCTCTGCTGTCTGATGCCCAAAGCAAGGGGCTGTCTGCTCTGTGCAAACATCCTGCCTCTTACAGCCTGGATTTATCCTGCTGGAAATTTACACAAGAAATGCTTTGTCAGAAGTTTAAGCCCAGAGTTGCCATGAGATAGATTTCTTCTCCAGAGGTTTTTAAAGCTAGTTGCTATTTTCTCCAAGCATACAGACAATAGATCATCACGATACTACTTCTTGTTATGATCACTTTATCATTAATGTTTAAGTAAACCTATCCAATGGGTCCTGAAGAAGACAGAACACAAAGCTTGAGCTCTCTATTTGGGTCACGTTTCTTTCAGAATAAACTAATGTACGTAAAAGCATAACAATGCTATCAAATGCAGATCCAGAGCTTAGCAAAACATTTGATTCTCACACCAATTATTATCTTTCAGTAAGCCGACATCTGTGAGATCACTCCTGGGCCTTTTAATTTAGCATGGCTTCTAATTAAAGAAAGATTAACTGTACTTCCAATAATTGCTCCTCCTACCTCTGCCAGGCTGAAGTTTCTGCCTTCCTCCAAAGCTCTGAGGGAGGGAAGCAACCTGAAAACACATCCACCACAGTCTCTATGCCATCTGCAGGGCAGAAACCAAGGCACCTGCTCCACCACAGCTGTGGTTTCCCTGGAAAGCATCTTCTTCTGAGGAGGAGACTCTCCTTGTGGCTGGACAAAGGCTGGATAAAATCATCTCCAGATTCAGGCCTGAACCCTGCTGCTTTCCACAGAGCTGACAACAGAAAATTCACTTCCTCCTTCCAAAGCTATGATCAAGTGCATGAACTTAAAGGGGACAAATCCTAGTGTTTGTGCTGAAGAGTGAACTGGCAGTCTTGGATCACCCCAACCATCTACTCAAGCCCCACCCTACCCTTATCCAAAGGGATAAGCCATCCAACTCCGCTCACCACCCAGGGTGCTTTCCTGTGCCTCCCTGGAGGCTTCCCCTGCATCCCTGACCCCGCAGTTCAGTTTCCAGGCAGATATTTCAGGCACCATCTTCCCATGAAAAACGCTGGCGGTTACATACCTGTGACCTGAACTGATCAGAAAAATCCACCAGAACCCCTCCCTCTGGCCCCCAAACCCAGCCATGCTGGCAGATGGTCAGCAAACCACATGCACACAAACACAGACCTGCAGCTGCTCAAGGATAATAATGAGGCCTCCACATGCAAAAAACAGAGCTAGGAAAGATACATCTAGATCTCATTTATTTCCACAAAAGAAAGCACTTGGTGTTAAATGAGTTTCAGGAGTGGTAAACAAAAGTCTAGCCATCCCTTGACCTTGGCATAAATCCCACCCCTGCTAATTTCCCACAGCAATGGATTTTCTGTCCCCTCCCCAGCACACCAACCCTTGAAGACTATGGTAAGAGGTCAGCTGGAATCAACAGAGATCAGCCATAAGAGGGGTCTGACAAAATTTCCACTTGCAGAAACATCCTATAAAAGAGCACTCCCTTTCACACATCTTGGAGGACGCATACAAACTTTCCAGACCAGTCTCTCCTACAAAGTGCAAATACTCAAGATTTATCTGCCTGCCAATGTGATTTCTCATAAGTGGCATGCACAAAGAGAGAAGTGCTACTACACCTGAGGGATGAGGGTTCACTGTCCATCTATCTGCCTGCAGCACAGATGACAGACAGACAGGCAGCGCAGGCACTCCCATATGCAACAGCCTCGGTGCCTGCAGATGACACCCACCCCTCTGCTCCTGATGGATGATCAGGCTTTTCCCCACACTGCCAAAAGGCCAGGAACACATCTGCTGGGCTCAGCCTGCATCCATGCAGCTTTGAGCAGCCCTCCATCCCACTCTGTTCTACTACAAGGTTTTCCTTGGTTCTCTGGGAAAGTTACTGCCTTGCCAAGAAGTGCATAGAGCTGGGAAGAATTCGGCAAGGGGATGTTGGGAACCCTTCTAATTACAAAGAAGAAGCTGGAGCCTGCATGCTGGGAGCAGCTGTGTGCCCAGACAGGCCTTCCAGCTGAGGTGGTGTGAGTGCAGCAGCTCCAGCAGTTCACAGTGTGGGAATTTAGCACGCTTCCTCCACCCACACTTGCTGCACTCTGCCCTGCAGGACCATGTGCACACTGGGCTCAGCCCATAGCAGTGCTTGGCCCCAGCCCTGGCATCCCCTCACTGTGGGAACACCAGGCATCCTTGGACCCAAGGTGTGAGCTGGTCCTCAACTACCTTCCCATCAGCAGAGGTTCCCCTGGCACAACCTATTTCCACCTCTGCCAAACTCTGTAGAGCTTCTGATGCACAGTTTTCTGAGACAAGCAATAATAAGCCAAAATCAAAACATGCTCAGAATGTTTTCCACATATGGCCTACTACGAAACCCAGATATAGCAGTTGTCCCAGAAGAAGGGATGTGAATGGGTCACTCCACCCTGTGCCAAATCAAGTTGGAGATCAGTACTGATCACTAACTCCACTGACAGCAACAGACCTTATTCCAATGACAGTGCATCAAAATGAGCAATACATTCCACTCAAGAGAATTTGATATCAGACAATTTTTTAATTTCTCCATAAAAGACTCTTGCTCACTCTCATTTAAAATCAAAGAGCCACTTCATCAAACACTGCTTCTCCTCTACAAATTTTGAAGAAAGCAGAGGGGATTCATGCCAGATCTGCTGCAGACTTTGAGTGTGATACCGGTACTCTCACTGGTCATGGGTCTCACATTTGCAACACCACGAAACAGCACCTTCTCCCCATCACCCACCACTCTCTTTCCCTTGTCATTCTATCTGAAGCTCAGATGTAGTGACTTCACTGTCACATACTTCCTGGGCCAGGCAAACGCTCAGTCACAGCCGAAAACCTGGGCTGTGACTCACTCCTGCCCCATGTGGAACAAGACTTCATTCCTGCTCTTTTTCCTTCTCCACCCATCATTTCAAAAAGCCTCTCCATATAATACATGAGGCTCAGTAAAATCCTGCTGCTGGCAGGGCCAGTCCTGAAGCACAGATTACCTTGGCTCACAGACAATGGTCTGTGAAGACAAGTTTCTCCACGACATTTTAAAATCCGTCTTTCTGGGTGGTTCCCTGAAAGCTCGACTATGAGCCTTTCTTATGTGGGAAAACGGAGCTGCTTCTGTGCAGACAGCCCCTAACCAGGGCACTTTAATTAAGGGCTCAAGCATGTTCCAGCTTGTACAGTAACAGCTTGTAAAATAATCCCGTACAACACCCGCTCACATACCTATCCCGGTGCAACAGTGGGACAGGGACAAGGAGGTTCTGCACCACTGCAGCTTCCCACCAAGCACTTCTCCTGCATCACCCTGCCAAAATGAAGGGGCATGGGGGGCAGAGCTGGGAGTGGGTCGGCCCTGTCCCCAAAGCTGTTTCATCCCAAGGACTGTCCTGTGCTGCCACAGCCTGCTCGAGTAGAGGGGACACCCTGGGAACCCACTCCTCTTCCTTCACCTTTGCCATAGCTCTCCAGCACCTCCAGTCCTGCTCTAAACATGGTGATGGGTTGGGAGAGGGACATCCCCATAAAATACTCCTGCACAGAGCCACCTTGCTCCTGGCAGAAAGAAGCAGTTGGGATGCTCCCAGGACCACCAGCAACACCACACCATTGCCATGACCGGAGATACCGGAGTGCCTGACAGGCCTGTGCTCGTAACAGTCATCTCAGCACCCCACACTGCAGGGACTAATGAACTTCTCCTCAAAAAAGAAAAAAAAAATCCAGTCTAAAAAAAAGGTATTATCAAGGAATACAACTTCTTCTCTCTTGCTTTTTTTAACAAACAAACCAACCAACTCCTGAAATACTGTGCAATGACAGGTTTAAGTATAACATTTAACATTTAAGAAATCTGAGACTGTTTAAAGGGAAGGTTTTACCCTACTGGCACAGAATTTGGAAGGGTGGGCAAGCCAGCTTCGGTCTACACGGAAGTGTTGCTGCAAACAGAATCACCTGCATCAGTGCTGGCCAATACTGAGGTCAGTACTCTACTTATTTTTTGGAAAGAAGGGGAGAGCAGCAAGGGGAAAAAAAGAAAGGTTCATCTTACCTTGTGACTACTGGCACAGAGCTTGGGACCTTCATCACACACATGTTAAATCAGTGAATTCATATTTACAGGACAATTTTCATCTTCTCACTCTGCTCAAAGCACAATGACTCCTCCTCTCTCTTAGCAACTCCTACTCCTCAAGACCTAAATCAACCTGATTTTTTTTCTTTTATTTTTTAAAAACTTTTTCTTTTCCCTGGTCTTGGAAGTTTGAACAAAAAGACAAAAGGAGAGAGTTGACAGAAGAACTAAATATGGAAACATGCAGCCTCACTAATCAACATGAAGAGCACTCAGACATGAAGAAGTCCTGACAAGGGGACTTGCACAGACTCCAGTATATTCCTTCAGACATCCTGTGTATTTGCCTGAGAGGTCTCAAGGGGCTCACACTCCACATAAACAACAAGGTGCCATTCCTGGCCATGCCTCCTGCATTCCCTCGTGTCCCACAGCTGCACTTCCCTGACAGCACATTTTCCCTGGCACTGCAGCACCAAGACAAAACATGGCATCCTCAATCACTGCCTATTTCTCCACGTGACTTTTTTTTTCACCTGTTTGAACTTTCAGTCCAGAAGAAAAGCATCGATTATAAAGCTTTACAGTGGAACTCTTAATCCCTTAATTGTGGTAATCTCCCTCTGCTCTGCCTTACTTGCTCTTACCCATAAGCCAGACGAAAACACAACCATACAAAGATCCAAAATCCTAAACCAGCACAGGGGCAAAAGCCACTACAGTTGCTTCAGTGAAGCTGAGCTAAACACAACCTTTTACTCTGTATTGTAACATTGCTTTGTCATTCACCAATGGCCGGGAACGATGCTGCTGCTTCCCTCAGAAACTTGTCCCAGACTGAAAATTGTGAAATTGCAAAATCCCTTCTGTTCTGAACTGCCTGAATATAGCCAAGTTTCACGGTGAGGTTCAATCCATTAGCTGATTAAAAGCTATAGATCACACTGTCTTGGACACATTCAGGCCATTATGAATATGACCTGTCAGAAGAGCTTCTGGCACAACTGGTATCTTTGAAATTGCTAGGGCTCCAGTTAATAAAACTTCACATTCGATCCCTCTGCAATCCTGCAATACCAACAGGCAAGGAAATTTATGATATTCATTGAAATTATACATTTAGAAGTGACTTACAGGTACAGAACCTTTAATTCCCAAACGACAACAAAAATAGCATCCCAAAAGAATACCCAAGCCATTCTTGCATGCCAGAGACAGTCTGCTTATGAGAACTGTAAAAAAGAATTTTTAAAAATCACTGATTAATTCCAGTGCCAACTGTTAGATTTGCTTCTGACAAAGGAAAACTTTGAAGTTTCTCTACAGACAACTTTCTTCATATCCATCTATTTTTCCGCATCACACCTAAAAAACATCAAACACGCCTCTAACAAATGCATCTAACTATTATTGGCTGCTCTTGAAAGCCAAGAGGTTCCCAGAGGAGGATTTCAAATTAAAAGAAAAAAAATCAGGATAAATAACAGAGTTTTTCAAGGTTTGCAAATAAATGCTGTCTGCCAATCAGCAGCATCTGGTTTTGAGTGTCACTATGTGTGTGGAGCTCCTTCCAACCCATCCCCATCCCATACTCAAGGAGAGCCAGGCCCTGGGACTCCCATCACACTTAGAATTCAGCTGTATCCCCAAGGATGGGGTGGGAGCCTGCACTTGTGTGGAAGGCCCCATCTCTCCTGTGCTAGCACCAAAATACCACTACCTGTAGCCAAATTAGGCAAGCAAATTCAGAGAATGCAAACGGGTTTTGAACACCCCCGAGCTTACTGTGTCGTTTCTTGTGACATCAGTTCTACCTTGACAGTGAGACAAGAAGATCACTGTGCCTCCTCTGCCCAGGTAAATTTCCCCTCATTTCTGCCAAGGGATAACTCAGTCCTTCTAAAAGCACTCTATAAATGCACTTGGACATGCTGCTGTCTCTTGTGTCAAGGCAAGCCCCCTATTACAGGAGATTTACAAGACTTCCTAAAGGCTCAGCAAACCCTCTCACTTCTTTTAAAATCCGTACAATAAGTCAAGATTTTTCATCTGCACATTACAAGGACACTTAAGCACTTGGCTCTTAGAGCAGCAAACTTAAATCTTGTCAACTTGCTGGCTGCGTATTATTTACCTAAATATTTACCCTTATATGCTCCATATGATCTTCAGAGAGGCTGTACAGGTTCCCAGTATGTTCTGCATTCATAGCCATGAAACAAATTGTTTATGCAAATATTTTTAGCTCAGTTTATATTTGCCAGGTAGCTGCTGTGTCCCAATCCCAAACTCACCAAGGCAAAGAAAAGACCCTGTAATTATTTATTATTCCTTCTTCCCCTGCCATTCTGTATGAATGGTACCCTGTGAGTATTTGCAAGTGTTCTGTGACCTTGTGAATAATTTTATTGTAGAATGTAGAAAAGCAGCTTTTCAGAATGACAGGGAGTAATTTATAACCTGCATAGTCTGGTAAATGATTTAAGTGCAACTCCTCACACATATCAGTGTTCTTCACATGGTATTATTTTTGAATGAAGCATATGCTTATTGTTAAAACATCCTCCACTTTCAAAAAGAGAAAAAAATACAGGGAAAAAAACCCTGTAATTATGGCTACATTCACTTCAGAAAAAAATTCTTACCCCACAAAATACTCTGGGCTTTACTACCCCATTTAATGAACAGCTAACAATGAAGTTACCAGATGTTGTCTGTTTTGAACATCAAAGAATTTAGATAATAGTAGTCATCCCCAACTGGCATATCACTATCAAAATGTCTCAAAGTGCTTTTTTCTGATGAAACTATAAGGATGAAGAGAAGTGCTTCTCCAGGAAAGGGGCTTAGAGCTACAGAATATGAACAGTATTTATTTACTTTAGAAAAGAGAAGGACTTCTGGAGCAATGAGAAGGGTGGTTTTAAACTCCACTTCCTAAAAACTTCCCATCTGCACCACAGATTCACAGTTCTGCTGATGACAATGAGCATTTGCAGAGACCTCACAGATAATACACTATAAAGTGCCAAATAGAGGTCAAAAATTACTGTGCAAATGGGCTGGTAAGCAAAGCACCATTCAAGTAAATACTACAGGGAACAGTTCAGGTAACATCTGACTACCAAGGACTTTGAAGGAAAATCCAGAGTTTACTGGATCACGGGATGTTTTGTTGTTTAGACTGTTTGCCCATTATTTTTATGCGTGAATACAGTGATGCACTTGCTAATAAACTGCTGTCATCTGTAACGGGAAAGAAAACACAGCATTTATCTCAAAAGGAAACAAGTGACCAGAATATTCCTAGAAGCCTTAACCTTCAAAAGTAAGAGCTTGATTTCTCAGGGCAGCAAGACTGTGAAATAAGGACGTAAGAAATTAATAGAATGGCAACTTTACTGATAGTACCAAGTCTATAAAAGACAGTTTTCAAGACTCAAGAGCTACTTCAATCAACCAAATAGAACTCATACATATCTAAAAAACTAGCATTACAAAAAAACCTCCAAATCTGTGCCACCTGCACTTGGAACAGAAGATCAGCTAACTAAAGGAAACACTTTGACAAGGAGAAGAATTGAAGGTCTAGACCTGTGAGAGATGGGTGAAGTGATCAGATTTGCTCTGAGGTCAGCAAACACATCAAAGGTTGCCATAAATAGAAACAAACCGATTTTTTCTCCACAATGACAGTGTGCAGAACAGGAACTTATGGACTCAAACTGCAGCAAAGAAGATCTAATTTAGGCATTAGGGAAGGCTTTTTTCCAATGGTAAACATAACCCTGGGCAGGTTTGCTGAGGGAGCCTGGGGAATTTCCCATGTTGGACTTCTACAAACGGAATACTCAAATTCTGCCAAACATGGCAAAGATAGTCCAGCAAGTGTAAGGAGGTAGACTCCTGAAATAATTCCTCAAACTATTCTTATGAGTGTATGATAGATTCCTGGACTGAGAAATGGTAAATGTCACTATCAAGAACAAGTAAAGATCCTCCCACAAGTACAGGAAGCAGGACAATGCTGACAGAAGGCTGGAAGGAACACGATTTGCCTTCAAAACTCTCGTTGGCTGGTATTGCTTAAGCTCAAAAGGGTGAACTAATGACTCTCTTAGCACATAAACTGTTAAGCCATAATATATATGCACTGCTTGCTTAGTGCTAAACACAGACATCGTTGGTGAAAGAATACAAACAAGGTTTTAACAAACACACAGACAACAACTCGTAGATCCTCATGCCTCAGGACCCAAAGCACATCAACCAGCCTCCCACTCAGGGCAGTGACATCCCCACTTTACACAGAGAGGTGAGGCAGACGGAACTTGGTTTTCCATCTCCAGTCAGGTCATTATGATGGGAGGAACAGACACCCCAAAGTGCTACCTGAGGTCACAGACCTAAACTGAAGAATGGCAGGGACTCCAGAGGATTGCAAAGTAACTCACTGGAGGAAAGCATGGGTCTGAAATTATCTGATAGAGGTGGCTGCCAGGAGCTCAGAAAGATCTGGGACTGCATTAGCTTCCAGATCCATATGTCTGTGTCTTCATTTTTTCCACTAAAAATGGGCATTTAGAAGACTAGAAAGCCATCTCTGATAAACATGGGAACTGAGGATATTTCTTTTTGACCATGAGATAGCTGAAAATTGCTCATATTATCTCGGTCTGCCCTCTGTTCTGTATTAGAGGACATCTATTTTAAAAAAAAAGGCATGTAGGTGTATTTATAAACATCAAGTAACATTTCACCCAAATGTAATCCTAAAATCACAAGTACACTTCCAGGTGAAAGGAATGACAGCACAGTTACCTTTGCAATAGCATCTGCTCCAAGCACTTGCCTGCATTGTTTGCTATCCCCAGGGAACAAGACAATAGTGCTGCAGTGCAAACGGAGGCTTGGGAAAGGAGATAACGTCCCAAACCATCATTTCTCAGGCTGTCTGAAGAGCTGGTACAGATATGATAAACAAACGATTGAAACTCCTTGACAGCGGTCAAAAAGAAATTTGCTCTTGGACTCTCATTTCCAAGTTTATGAAATATGTTGGACTAAAAAAAGAAAAATCACTCCTTGCATACCAGCAACACCTAAAAAAAGATCTTTTGAAAGTCCACCATCATAGGCAGCCAAGGACATTCACTGCCTATGTGTGGCTGTATGTGGCTTCCTACTCACGAGGACTTTTCCAACAATCCAAGGTAGGAGCCTTGCCAGGAAAAGCTTTATGTACACTGTGCTGCAGAAACACAGAACCAGTGCATTAGGTTTGTCTAAGGGAGAAGGGCTTGGCAGCACGCAATGCATGCCTTGTGCAATGATGCTCAGCTTGGGGGTTCTTCTGGGAGACAACACACTGGGTACCACTTTGCTATATGGTGCTGAGCACAGGTTTTGGCAGGATCCCAGTTCTTCGGGTCCTGCCACCCACCAAGGAACTCTCATTTAGCCAATCCATCCTGCATGCAACGTGACCACCATTCTTCCAGGCAGCAGTTTTCAGGTTGGCATTTCACTCCTTGACACCACCTTTCAGTAGTAGGCTCTCAAATTAGAAGAGATTTCTCTCCCATTTTTAATCCCTGAAGGCTTAGCCTCTGATGTCTTCACTTAGAAGCATGCCCATTAGATCTTCAGGTTAGCCATCCGAGGACATCTTCAATACATTTCAATTACTAGATGGCTCACAGAGCTGTCATTTTGCTATCTGTTTTAGTTACCGGAGTTACTTGACAACATATTTATCTAAAACCTCCTCCAATTTAGTAAGATATTACTATGTGCTGCATTTAGTATGATAAAACTAAAAAATAAGGATTTCTCTTAGATTTCTTCTTCTCACCCAAGGGATCACTCCTGCCCACATGGTAAAAGACATTTTCCTGTCAAACCACTCAATATGGATACACCAATACTACCCTTCAGGGCAAGTCCCAAAGTTTCCAAGCTGCTTAAGAAGGAGCAGCTGCTCATTAGAATTTTTTTTTTTTCACAGGAAAAATACTTTCTCAAGCTGAGAATTAGATTTAGTTTCCCTCTTTGGGATCTCTCTGTGCCTGGTAAGTTGGAAGCTTTACAGGCACAACTAGCAGCAGGGAAATAACATGGAAAACAACAAACTGTATAGAACAGACTTTCTGTTTCTCTCCCCTTTCCCTTCCTTCCTCACCCCAATACACCTCTTACCACCTCTCCTTGGAAGTGATGGGGTGGTAGAAGATGAGGGAGGCATCCTGAATCTCAGAATTTAACATAATGCTCCTGAGACAAAAACATCTCAGCAAAATGGCTCAGCTTAAGCATCGTTAATTATTTAGAGAAGTGCCAAAAATATTCCAATTAGACGCAGTTCTGTTATCCTCTTGCTGCTGCCTCTGCTGAGGAATTTCCACAGCTCTGGATTCCATGTACCTGAAATCTTAAAACTTTTCTTCAGGAAAATGTATACCAAAAAAACACCTAGGTGCCTGTCTGAATACTGAAGCTCTGGCCCACCTACAAAGATGTGGCACTTTGTGCTCTGTGGCTTTTCGCTTTTTTCCTCTCAGTTGCGACCATACACTGAATCCAAGAAATTTATGTACAGGTTTGTGTTTTCCATCTTTCTTGCTCATCTTTTTAAGGATGCTGCTGTTACATATGTTGGCTTTAGATATCCACCGAACATTCAAAAGAGAAAATATGCTAATTTAATTTAATTTTGCATCATCCATTCTGATGGAGCAGGTCAGGTCTTCAAGTCTGACTTGCAGTACAGAATGTGGTGACTCCTGAACCTATTCCTACACTCACAAAAAGGCTGTATTTTAACTATGGCAACATTAATACTAAGCCTACTGCTACCCATTGAAAACTAAAGGCAATATAATGAAGACAGCATCTCTGAACTACTGGATATGATATAATCATCATGGCATTTTTCTGAATGACAATTCAGTTGTCTCTATCCTAGAGATACACAAACTTTGCTCAAGTCAATCAATCTGTTATCAAACATAATACAGCTATTTGGAGTACCAATTAGCAATGAAGATTAGGTGAGCATCAGTTTAGCTTTTCATGTATTTACATATAATTAATTTTCATGCAAATGTTACTGGATAAAAAGATAGTCTTTATGAATGTCTCCTTTTTATTGTCTTGCAGGGCGCTGCGCCTTGCTTTTCACTCATCTAACACAGATTTACTGAGTGCTCAGGCAAGCCTTTGCTTATTTTGAATGCAACTATTTATGTTAAATGTTCATTTGAAGATGTCTCCTACTAAACCTACAGACCCGAAGCAGGTCAACTAATGTACAGGCTAGAATCAGATGACACCAATTTTTCATGGGCTTTTCTCAGTGATTTTCTTGGCTACCCTCTCAAAATAGAAAATATCACCAACATAGATAACTAGATCCCAGACCCCAACAAAACATAACAATGCAATGGGTCTTACATTAAGAAGCTGCAAAGCTAAGAACAGGCCCAAGGAAGATCATTAATTTATTAAATCAACAGCATAAGCTACTTGGAGAAGGTCTGTTGAGTACTGCACTTGCACTGAACATTATGAAATCGCACCTCAAGTTTAACAGTGTGTGCAATGTCACACACTAAACCACTACTAGCAAGAGACTGGCAACATGACCCATGGCACACCTTTCTGCTCATTCTGCAGTCTGAAGAAGAATATTACCCATCCAAAATTTTAACTGTAGTAAGGTAATGCCAGGTACTTCAACAGTAGCTAAATTCTCAAAAAGCACAGCCTAACATCACCATTCTCTGAAGCTCTTCCCTTCAGACATCATCTATTTACACACACTTGGGGATCAACTCTAGAAAATAAATTACCAGCTTCTGCTTGCCACAGCAGGGGACAAAAAAAAAGATGACTGAAAGCATGTTCTGATTTAAAAACCCGTATATTCCTGTCTTAGCACAGGAAATTGAAGGAGAAAAACACACAGCCATCAGCACATCCATCCTGCCCATTCCCACATTCCACAGCTGGAGCACCCCAGCTCCTGCCCCACGGGGTGCCCAGGCAGGATGGCTCTGTTCCAGCCTGCAGATAGGACCTTCCTGAAATAACAGTATTGTCCCTAACCAGTTCTCCCATTTCATCCTAGGCTATCAGTGTCCTCTTAAGAGAAAATGCCTTTACAAGCCCCTCCAGCCAGTTTAATGCCTTTGGGACCAGTTCTTTGGCTGCAGACCACAGCAGCTCCCCTTTGCACCTCAACCCTGCCACGTGTGCCAGAAAAGCTGTCCCCACGGACTCTTTAATGACAGCAAGCAATGACTCACTGAATTAAAGCACCCTTACTCCTGGTAGTTACAAATTTAGCACACAACTGCTAAGTTTTTGGCTGAGCTTGATTTCAGCCTGCCCTTGATTTTCAACCAATCTTGCAGAGAAGCATCCCAGCCCGAAGGGGAAAGGATGCTTCACCCCACATCACCTTTGTGGGCGAGTGCAGAGAAAGGCAATAGGAAGAGGCTCCACACAACCCCCACAGCTCAGTGCAAAGGCTGGCCAGGCTGCTGGGGAAAGGAAAAAAAAAGCACCCCTCCCCTCATTCACCAGCTGGGTCCCCAGGGGTGCCTGCAGCCACAAAAATCACTGCTCTGCCCCCACAGCCTCTGCCCTGGAAGTGACATGGTTACAACTGCCCCAAAGCCCTTCGGCCTCACAGATCAAGGCACTACCCTCTGGCAGGGTCTCCAGCTCCCATGCCATAGTGCTCAGCTGCTCTTCTCCAGGCAAACATTTCCATTTCCTCATCACACCCAAATCTCCCCTGCAGTCACTTCCCCAGCAAATGTGATTAGAGCTACACATTTTCTCACATCCTCTAAATAAAGAGGGGGGTGTTCACATCCACAGTCACTCTCCTATATGTTTGTTTATCCAACTATTTACATTGGCAAGCAATCATCCTTGTAACCATTACAAACTAACCACTGGCGAGACCAAACCAGCGTATTGTCCTGCAAAGGGCCATGGCCCACTAGTCCTGCTGTATTAACTGGCTTTTTGCACATTCTCATTTAAGCTGACATTTCTCCCCAGCAGTTTCATTATCCCAGCTGTCAGCCAGCAAGTCCGAGCCCCCTTGGGAAAAGTTTGCCTTCTTGATTGCCTCGTGTCTTTGACCCTTGGCAGGTCTGGTCCTGTTTGCATTCAGCCTCCCCCAGGCCATGTAAAACTAAAGAGGTGAGCAGGGAGGTGAGGGGGAACTCTACAAGAGGTGCAGGGTTCCTGTCCTAACAAGTCCCACGTTAATGCTTGATGTCTGATGGGTGTGGGCAGCACTCTGCAGGGCAGGCTTTGGGCAGAAGCAGGTGCATGGGGCTGAGAGGCATCTGTGCTCCTCACTAATGATCTTCAGGCAGGACATTCCAGCACCTCCAAGGTGACCCATTAACGACGGCCACGATGCAGTAATGAATACAGGACAAAGAAAACCCCACACACCCAGCAAGGCAGGCCACTGAGCCTGCGTTTTGAGGGGAAACCTCAGAAAATAGCTATTTGCTGGCTTAATAGTATTGGGACCAGTATATAAATGTCTTTTTATACATTTATAGACATTTTCCTCACTGCTACCACTGGCTGAATTTCCTCACTGCTATGTGCCTGAATTTCCCTGACTAAATGACAGAAACTGCCACTGATATGGCTGTTGGAAGCCTTCGAGGAGCTGAATGAATGCTGGGTTTTAAATAACACCCAGCTTGTGCTAGCTTTTAAATTACCAGGGCGCTTTTTCACAGAACCACTTTGCCAGTCTTGTTCTGTGTTTCAGTAACGTTCCAATCAACTGAGAAATCAAGAAAGTTAACTCTGGGATTGAGAAATTACTTAGGCAAATGGAAAACTGGAAAATGACCTGAAAATCAACCAGAAAAAGGACCTGAAATTCTCCTTTAATCACTCTTTTGATACTATGAGGCTAAGAGGCTTATTTGTATCTTGGAAGGTTGAATTTTCTCATCCCTGTTGAGACGCAAAGCATAAGCAGCAAAACAAAGAGTCTCAAAACCAGGTATGAAATGTCACCAGGAAAACATGGTACAGTTATGCACAGATAAGAAAAAAAAAAATACTAGTGATAACAGGTGTGTTTGGCAGGGAAGGCACTGTTCTCAAACTGCAGAGAAAAGCAATTAGAACTATCTAATATCCCCATTACTTTCAAAGGGCTAGTTTGTTTGATTTTTTTTTTCTTCTTTTGAAATGGGGGCAAATTTTGCCAATGTTCTCAACAAATTTTGTGATGCTTGTAAAGCTTTCTCACCGAAAACAGAGGGCAGGTTGCTCTCCATCAGCATATACCCATGGGTTTCTACTGCTGCATGCAGCACTCACAATGCATCTTGCTCTCACCTAGAGAAGAGGTGAGCTTTTTCCCTAGATAATCTGAGGCTCACTGGGGAAGCCCATGTATTATTCACTGAAAACTTTTAACATCCATTAAATTATTACTTAATGTCAACATTTAATATTCTACATGAGAACGGATCTGTTCTGCTGCCCTTCAGAATAAACGTTTGCAATAAAATCTCTCTAAGCACAGGTCGCTCCCCATGAAGAGGAAGAGTGAGCCAGCTGGGCAGGGACCTGCCCTCCCCACTGTTTTCCACCATCAGCTTTAATTTTACTGTTTTAACTCATCCCTCAGTGCCTGCGGTCATAAAGAACATCCTTGCCATGACACAGCAATAGTGAGACTGGCTAGGGTACTCTGGGTTTAACTTTTCTTCAGAGAGGAAGGGAGACACCTCTTAAATACCAAAGAAAGGTTGGGGAACTCCATCTTTCAGCCTGAATTACCAGCTGGAGTGAGTCATCTCTCCAGTTTCACATCCGCCATCACAGCCCTGAGGTCAGCAATGTCATGGGTTTTACACACAATGATGCAAAACACCACGGAGTTGGAGTTTCTTAAGGGATTGAGCCTGTTCGTGCTATACACAATAAGGGAGTAACAGCTACGGCACCCTCTGAAAGGGAAGAACAGCCCAGTCCTCAACAGTTTCTGCTCCCCACAGCTCTGGTTACAAGAGACATGTCCAAGCAGTTCAGTACAAATGTCCCCCTACTTCTTTTTTAACTCCTCATACTGTCAAACTGAAGACTTTCAGGTACGTGGTGGTTCTTAGGATCTCTGCTCCTTTTCTTATTTTGTGGAGAACAGGGAGATATAGCATCCTTGCTTTATGCACTCCTTTAAAAGAAGCAGAAAAAACGCCTCTATCTCCCAAGGGAAGGACTTAACTGAGCATCTCACTGCAAGCATCCTACAAGGTGATGCTGACAATGGTGTCTGCAGTTAATGCAGCTGCAAAAGCTTATATGTATGTCAGCATAGGTACCCAGCTGGAAACAGTCAAGAGGCATCAATACCAAACTTCCCAAAGCTGGCACTAAAGTTTATGTCTGTACTACCTATCAATTGTCAGCCTGTACATGTTGCCTGAGATGGGAGTATTTGCCATCACCTCCCAGGCAACAATTCTTGCTCCTGCAAAAGTAGTACACATAAAGTGGGACCTATGCAGCAAATTTTCACTATCTATTCCACCCTTGATAGTGTCTATAAATTACTTGGAGAAACCAACTGTAAAATTGCTAAATTGCTGATGACATGAAACTGAAAGGAGTAGTAAATACAAAGCAAGTACAAGAGAGATCCAGAGGGATTTGGATCACTTATGTAACTAGGCCAATACACTGAAAATTAAATTTATTGCAGAGCAAACGTAAACTATTGCTCAGTTATTGGAAAAGTGCAGAAGCAAAATAACTGCACTTCTGAACTAAAGCACAAGGGAACAGGACCGTGAAATAGCGGCAGACACCTATCAAAAATCTCTCTTGAAGGAAGAAAGCTAATCCACCAAAGCTGCCACTGTGTTGGGATCTGCAGTAGCTGGGAACAGCCCAGCCCTGGCAAGGGGTTGAGCAATTTGCTGATCACACTCTGCTCAGAGACTATAGGGCAGCTATGAGAGCAGGCTGCACAAGGAGGCTGCAAATAGAAAACATCCCCTCTTAGCAGGCAGAACTGCTATTTGATTGTGAGCCCAGCCAAGGGCAAAGCGAGCTGCTCAGGAATGGGATGAGAAGCTCCCAGACCCACTGGCCATGACTGCAGCAGTCAGTGGGGAACCCCAGGCACGTGAGCTCCATAAAAGCTCTGAACTGAGAAATGCACTGAGGCCAGGAAATGCGTGAAGGGGCCGTGGATATAAATTATGGCTTGCTCAGATTATCCAAGCAAGGATTCATTTGTCTCAAAGAGGCACACAACATCTGTGTGTTACTTCATACATCTGTCAAACCCAGGAGAGTTCAGGGAGAACGGGAGCACCACATCACAGCCAGGGCAGTTCCACCACAGCCGTGACACCACTCAGGCAATGCTGTGACAGGGACATCGGGAGCTGAGCGAGCAAGGCAACGGCCCCTGCCTGCCCCAGGCACCAGCAGTCCAGCAGCAAGGGCTGCCCGGGCACAGCTGGCCACTCCCCAGCAGGGTGGAGGAAAGGGAGAAGCTAGCAGCCAAATCTGGTCTATTCCCAGAATGACATTTTTCCAATGCTTTGCACTCCATCTCCTTTGTACAGATCCTTGGGAGGACTGGGAGGACAGGGAGGAAGTGTGCCTGCCACCAGCCAGCTTCTCTGCCAGATTCCAACTCCTTACTCCCACAAATATCTCACCTGGCCAGGCAACTTATTTTCTCTTAATCTCACTCTTGGAAATATCTGAGTTATTCTGGATATAATTACTTCCCATTCCAAAATAAATAAAATAATGCAAAAGCATCACTTCAGCTGACCTTCTTGGGAAATTTCAGCACGGAGATTTATAATTTGGCAACCAGCAAACAGATTATAAAGTCCAAAAGTGCAAGAAGTCAGTTAAAGGACTTTGCAGAGTTTGCTACCTGCATTGCACACTCCATTTTAAAATTCCAGCGGCAGAGACAGGATCCCCACTATAAAATACGTAAGAACCATTTAGTGGATAAAGAGAAGTTTGTGCTTCACTTTAACACAGCAGGTCACTGGGTTGGTATTTCTGCCTCCAGCAGTGAGCAATACCTGATGCTTACAGCAAAAGTGGACAGTGTCAGGCCCCTGCTCTGCCAGGTCCTGAGCAATCCTGCAGAAGTGCTGCCAGCCTTCACAGGGCACCCGAGGATGTTCAAGCTTCTGTGGCCATTCGCAGGCCCAAGGCACCCAGGCCACTGTGCAATGGACAAACCGTCTCTCCCCATCCCCAGACAAGCAGCTATGTCCCGAAGGATAAAGCTTGTTTAGTTCTACTTTCATATGGAAAACAGAGTATCTGACATAAATTACATAATCTCTATAAATACATATATAAATAAATAAATAAATAAGTAGTTTTGACGCTAGGCTTGACAGCACCTAGTAAACATGAAAGGAGAGAGGAAACTTGAGGAAAAGATTAATTTTTAACTGGAAAACACAGAATGGCCTCAAAAAGTAAAACCATTATGATAAAGAACAATATTGAAAAGGTAATTTAAAATGTTATTAGACACAGTTTCAGGAGAATAGAAAATGAAAAAAATTAACAACATTGATAAGCCAAATCTCCCACTTAACGTGAAACATTATTGTTTATAAATCAGTACCAAATTTCACCACACATTATTTCCTCCAGAAAAGCTCATGTTTTTATTTTTACGCTTTTTTCTCATAAATATAATACAGTTAGCTGACTGCATTAGCTTAACCATTGCCTCTCCATTCACACAGAAATTTCTCTAAATGTTCTCCCCCATTGTGTCCCTCAACAGCAGTCTGCTATCCCAGGACAGGAGTCTCACACCTCCTGCCTCCCCCTGGGGTCCCTTCTGAACCCACGACCACCCTCATCCCATCTGAGGGAGAGAATGAGGTTTCCAAAACGCCGAGGCTCTCCGCAGTGAATGAAAATTGACAATGAGACACAGGGTCAGAAGGAGCCAGCGGGCTTGCTGCCTCTGTCTGCCTGCAGCGCGGGGGACGGGAGGGGGCTGGATGGAGCCTGGGGACACAGGGACAAATAGGGGACACGGGGCTTGTCAGGGACAGATCTAGGATTGCTGTGCTTGGGTAACACAGGCATGCACAAATTCATTGAGAAAGCGTCTTTTAACAACTAATCACAAATTACTCATTTTCCATCTGAGGCTGTGCTTATTTTTCCCCCTCTGCCTGATTTTGGATCATAATTCCACCACGCACCAAGGCTGCTTCTCTAGGATCCTGCTGAATCACGGTGTTAAATTGGGAAGCCTCCCAAAATGTGTTTTCCCTTATAATGCCTATTGCAGGATTTCTACCAGCAGCACCCAGTGGTGAAAAACAACTCAGTTAGAAAATAAAGAAATTGATGGATCTGGTTTTTCTTTCCCTTCTCCTCCCATCCTGATGAGATTTCAAAAGAGACATCAGTTCATGAATAAAGAAAGGTTGTTTTGTTTTTGTTTCCAAGACAATGAAGTATTGTATATTTTTAGTGCCAAGGAAAATAGATACAGAAAAAAAGGAATGAAAGCAGCATGGGTGCTGTAATTTCCATTTTCCTGAGCTCCATCATCTCCAGACTTTGCTTCACAAAAGGAAGGACTGGGTCTTCCTGGGTGTCAAAACATGTGATTTTATGCTATACTGAAGTCAATGGGACAAAGGCATATCCTTAAGTTTGAACAGCCTCTGAAAGACCTCCACTCAGTCCAGGGCTTCCTTTTGATGGGAAAAATTCAAAAACCAAAGAACTACCATAGGACCATGAGCCACAGCAGCAGATGGGGATTTAAAAGCTTTGCAGAGGAGGAATAAAAAGATGGTAGGAGAGGGTTAACATCTGTAGCAAGGCTTGAAATGTAGCAATCAGAATAACTGCATTTGGATGAGAAATGCTAAAGATTAAGAGCTTGCCTTCTACAGCAGTGATCAGGTAATTGAGTCTTGGCTCTTTGCAGCTTACAATGAAGCTGAAGAGAAAGGCAAGATGGATGGTAATTGCCACAGGTATGAAGTCTAGGTGCAGCTGTGAGCACACCGGGTCAATAGTGATAAACACACCAATCTATATGGTTTCTGACACCAGGTGATCTCCTCTTATGTTTGCTGAAGCTGAATTCCTGCCATCTCTCACCCATTTGTTCTCTTCCCAGAATGAGCAGAGTGCAAAGGAACACCTTTGTCTAAACAGGGCTGGTTTGTTCAAACATGCATGGCTACACATCCCAAAGATGAGTTCCTCAGGAAAACCCAATCTGACCCCACGGCACTGGACAAGCTCACAACTCTTCCACAACCAAACTGGGCTTTTAGCATGGCAGCTACCAACAAAATAAAGTTTACCACAACAAGCAAATGCATACTTAGGATAATGGGGAACACCTTTTCAAGTCAGATGTCTACCCAAAAACTATCCTTACCAAAGGCCCAATCTTACCACATCTTAGTACACCTAGCTTCAAGTGAAGTCTACATCTGGTCCCAGGTCCACATGAAACCTCTTCAGCTCATTCAGATGATGGCATGTGTGTGGAGCTACACTTACAGAAAAAGAAGGAATGCTCAAGAAAGTTTAAATGGAACCATTAATTTCTCTCTATCACTAGCATTTTCCTCACCATTGACCAAGTTAACATTTCAGCATCTATTTATATCCATGGTACCCAAGGATTCATTCCTGAGATATCAGAAATAACTTCTACCTCTTGCAAACAACTCACAATCCTCCTCTGACTATCAGGTCATTCCAGCTTCAGGGGCTTTAAATACACAGCTCCTGACCTGGAACTAATGCCTCAAGCTCCAGCTGCCACTGGAAACATCTCCTTCAGTGCTCTGGTTTCATTTTACCATTTAAAAACTCATTTTGAAATTATCTCAACTTAGGAAAACTGAAGAGTTCCCTTTCTGGGCCAACATCACCTGGGCCATGACTCAGGAAAGCAGGTACTGAGGTTCTGCTGCCACTGGCAGGACCCCAGTACCCACCTCAGTTCCAGCAGGTGCTCAAGTGTTTCCCAAATAACAGGTTCTGGTTCAAAATCATTTCTAGCCCTGGGCCACTCATGATGGTCCCCACTGGCTGTGCCCCACAAAGGGCAATCCCTGCCCTCAGAAGCTGCAGCATCTACAGTGGAGGCTCTGTGGCCCCCTCCTGAAGCAATCTTCATCTTTTTCCCATTAATTCCACCTATTTTTCCCCCTGCTGCTTCATTCATCACTATTTATATCCCAACTGACTGGAAATAATTGATCCCTGCCTGCTCTGAAACTATTCTTTATGTACTTGTAGATATTGTGTCTCCTCAGTTGAATCTTTGCAGAGAGCTCATCCTCAGCCTTTTTTATTACACGTTTTCTGCTTCCAAATATTTTTACGGTTTCTTTTGTTGATCCCCTCTGACTATTTTCTAGAATATCCATTTAGATTAACAATTGTACCCAAAAGTTAATACAGAAGAGGAAGCAGCACTGGAAGCAAAGCATAATAAATTACTCTGCTTTGCATCCAACATGCCTGCCACTAACTAGAGACCAGTGACTTTGAATGCCAATTCCATGGGAACTGGGAGAGGTTTGGCTTTCAAGAAGCACAATTTGCCTCTTCCCAGAAGCACAGGGTGTTTTCTACTCAAAAAAAAAAAGTACCCAGTATCACGGATCACTTCCGAAATAAAAGCAATTTAAGAAAAACCCTATCTGGTTATTTTAAGCAGACTTCTCACAGCTGGAGATGAAGGTTCAAGCCTCAGTCCTCTCTCTGAGGACCAAGACATGGGTTTGTACAGCAAATTGTTAGTCTTAAAATAATAAATGTATTTCATGTCTTTGAGGACCAGCTACTGCTGCTTCTTACTTAATAAGGATTTGGGAGAAAAAGGGAGTCAGTGACAAATGCAACCATATACACCAAGATCAAGCTATGCTTTGGTATTTCAAGTAAGAGTTTGAACAGCACATGAATCCTTCTGTCAGCTGTCTCCACATGCATGAATTTAGCACTGACATATAGAGGGAAAATGGGTCCCTGGATACCCACATCTTTGGGTGGTGTGGTAAAAGAAAGCTTCTGCACAGGTCTGGTCCTGAGCACACCCAATACAGCCAGGTTTCAACAGCCTCTCCAAGCTGAGACCAACATAAAATCTACCCAGCAGTTACTGCATGGACAGAAAAGTCCTGCCATATCCCCCCATGTATTTTCTCTGTGACCTGAAGGACCCACCTAAATTAATTAGATGACACTCCAGTGTATCTTGGATCAGTTACTCTTTGGGCAAAGCTTGTTTTAGAGGAAACTGTGGCAACAGCATAAGGATGCTAAGGTTATTATTTAAATAAAAGGATGTTTAAACTTCATTTATAACAAAATGTGAAATGCATTCACATTTAACATGTTCTCCAACACTTCTCCCAACGTGCTGTGCTTGCCTGGCTAAAGCTTCTTTGACATGCACAACCAGTACATGGGGTCAGGGGCTCAGATCAGCCAACCACAAAGTTTTTTTTTCATCCGCCAGCCACCCTCTTCCCCCTTAATGTGCAACTGGCTGAAAAAGCCCAGTGTATATATTTTCAAATCATAATTCTTTTATTTGCTGTCAGCTTTCTGAGCCTCTGGAGCACATATGCTTCATATTTTTGAGATCTTTTGCACAGCCACAGCATGTTAAAAACTGATGCGGGTGGTGGGGGTGGATTTTAAGAAAAGGAAGACAACTAAATGAGCACAGGGATTCTTCTGAAATCTCCGGGCAGTAGCTGGGACTTTGGAGGGAGTAAAAAAACAGCCCCCAAAACACTAGCAATAAAATCACAGAACCTGGCAATAGTGTCACTATTCAAGATGGTCACGAGCACCGCCTGAGTGAACCGGTGGTCTACAATCATCATCCCCAAACACAACTGAAAACAAAAATACCCTGTAGGTTTTATACCAACAGCAGCATGTTTTCAGTGCTTCTTCTTCTGCCAAAAAAAGAAGCCGGTTTAAAATACACAGTCAAAGACCGACGTCGTGGTCACATTTTCAATCACATCAGTTCTGTGCCCTACACCATTCAAGACGATGTGAAACAGAACAATGTCAATTTCTTCCATCTGTTAAGCTATTTCTTCTTACTCTGAGTTTCCAAGATCTCCCTTGAGAGGCCAGGAATAACTGGTTAATCAAAAACACCCTGTGGTTTGGGATAAAAAAAACACTAACTGATTTCTTTTGGTTTTTTTTTTTTGGAGTCTAGCATTCCTGCTTGCAATCCACACTAACCGTAACTTTATACTTACATGATGGTATCACCTTTGCTTTGGGTGGCTGAAGAACTTGGATTTTCTTGTTTATACCCAAGTTATGAACTGATATTTTAGAAATAAAAAAAGTATTTAAATCCTTCCTACACGAAGCTTTTAAACCGCCACTGTACTAAGTTACATCATTAAATAAACAGTTCCCATGGTCCCAACTAACCAATGCTTTCCACTGAAAAATTCTGCTTTTTGTTTTGTTTTGGTTTTGCAGGCTAGTATTTAACTAACAGCTCCTTGGTTTATCCTTGCTTTTGAGAAAAGTTGTTTTAAGTAACCAGCTTAATAATATTGCAACTCGAATTTTAATTTTCATGGGAAAATGATTTACATGCTTCCATTGTTGAGAACTGATGGAAGATATGAGCCAGCTTCTCTTTCAGAGCTGTTGAATATGCAGAACCTCAACAGAACTGGTCTATTTGATTCTATATCAATTTATGTTTATGCAAACTTAACACGAATGTATCTTTACCTTAAAGGCAATAATCTGTTCCTTGCATACACACTTCATTCGGTTATTGAATGCCTTGCTTAATGAATAATCGCAATAATTAATTTTTATAAAAATGTTCAGGAAAACTCTCAGGCTATTTTTAAGCAAGACAATTTTACCACAGAAAAATGCTGCAAAGAGAACTGTTCAGTTTTACAAATCGCTATTAAATGCCTTGTAAAGAAATAGAACAGCTAACTCCCTGCCCACCCTTTCGGGCAATCTATTTTTGTAATCTCCACATCCTTCATGCAAAAGAAAGCAACCTATTCCTACAGGAGGAAAAGGCAAGAATTCTATATAGGCTTCCCCATAAGGCAAGAGTCTCTATCCATTCAACATCCATGAAAACCTTATTATTTATGATTTCTCCCTCAAGAAGGGAGGTTGCTGGAAATATAATATCTAAAGTACTGTTTTTGAGGAAAAACAACCAATAGACTACTCAGGGCCACTAAAGCAGCTTTACATGCAAAACTCACATTGTTTTCATTTGATTACAACTCAAGGAAATTCCTGTCTTGGGGAAGAACCCAACAACCACACAAGTACTATTGACAGCCAGATGTGCCAAAGCTAATTCTTTGAAAAGATCAGATCCTCTAGAAGTAGCAGCATGAAAAAATAAAGTAGGGGAAATCCTTTCCTAGGAGAAGAGAAAAAAAAAAATAATTGACAGACAAATGCAAAGCTGAATCTAGCTGTTTTTCATAATGTGCAGTTTTAAATTGTTTTTCAGACTGTAAACAAATACGTGTATACTAGAAAATGTAAATTGAATCAAAATGACGTTTAAAGATAGCAAGAGCCAATTACTAGAATTTTTTAAAAAAAAGTTAGAAGCATAAATGGAAATTTCTATGTGCTACAAACGTTCTAGCACAAACTTTTAAGATGTACTTTTTAATTCTTTTTGCGCCGACAGATTCTCCTATTCTCTCTCCTCATAAGGCCATGCTTTTTCTTCTACCTTCTTGCTCAGGAGTCCCCTCACAGAGCTGATGTCCAAATGGTAGCCAATATCCTGCCATACGGATTTATAAGGGTGACTCTTTGACATAAATGAGCAAAAAGCCATTCAGGCCTGCACCATCATTCCCTGGTCCTTTTTGCCTTCCCTTGCCTGCCTCCTCATCCCCCTTTTCTATGTTTCAGATTTCTCCCTTGAAAAGTCCTCACACTGTGCACCATCAGTCACCTGTAATTCCATCCTCGTACCTCAAAAGTCGACACCCAGACAGGACAGACTTAAGTTATCACTCAGTTTTCTGCATTTCAACAGAGCCCAAGGACAAAGGGAGAAATGAACACGAGCCCTGCAGGCAGACTCACTGGATTAGCTTCAAGCACTGCCCACCTGCAGGTTTTTCCATGCAATTCCTGATGGACGGGCTGGTGCCTGAGCTCTGTATCTTCCTAACAATACCTCCCTCCTTGAAAGAGTTGTTTTGCAGTTGAGAGTAACACCTTCTCTGACGAAAAGCACTAAATGCTTCACTAAGGTCAGGGTCCCTGTGCCTATGGTGAGCAAGCCATTTGCATGACCTTTCTCCAAAGCACCAGAAACACAGTGACTTCTGGGGGTCATGCAGGTGTTACAGCTGAGTTAGACACTGTATGTTAAATTTCAGCACTACTGCACAGGCAGTACCTTTTCTGGGCTCCAAAAACTAGACTGACCACCAGTTTGGCACTACATACCATTCATTCCTGAACACACTTCTGGTGCCTGCAATCCATTAGAAGGCAGGCACAGGCTTCTCACAGGCAGAGAAGCAACTTATGTGAGCAGAGTTTGCGTCTTATGTGTTTGCATCTGCAAGGTCAATAATAGGTGTGGAAAACAGGGCACATGCTTATTTTGAGGTGGCACAAACTCTTCTGTAAATGCTGCAAACATTAGTGGGACTGCAGTTTTGCCACAGCTGGCTCAAGTCATCCTCCCCTCTGCACATGCAAAGCAAATACCAGCTGTCACCCTACACCACCACCAGCACACACATGCATTCCTCTTCAAAGCGCTGCCCAAACACTCATCCCTTCATCCTGCCAGCACTTCTGAGAAGCTGACACCTCTGTTATCTCCAAATTACTGACTGAGAAGCCAAGGGATGGAACTGGAGACTTGAATATTCAAGAGGACCAAAAGGCACTAAGGGTGGCCCTCAGCTACCCCAAATTCCCAGATATGTAGTGCATGTAGACACAGGGATGCAAAGACCACAGTTCTGAATGAGCAGACCCCAACCTCAGCCTTGTGCTCAGGACCAAACAGCTGTCCCCTCTCCACACCATCCAGCTCCAAAAATAACACAAACCCAGGCCTCTGCGGGACAGACACAACAAGGCACCAAGATCAAACAACCAGGTGAGCAGACACCTGTCTGAACTTATACCAGTAAATACAGGTTACACATCTTCAGAATTTTAACCAAAGCAAAAATATGAAAGCTCTTCCCATAGCCTGAACAATTCACCTACACTGGCCAAAACAGATGAATTGCATATTTATTTGCAGAGCAGGAACACAGGTTCTTTTTCTTGCTCTTTCAATTTAACACACTTGACTGGACAGCCCTTGTGCAAAGTGACCTAAATTTGAAGTTGGTATTGCCTCGAGCCAGGTGTTGGACTAGATGCTCTCCAGCAGTCTGTTCAAGCCCCAATCCTTCTCTGGCTCTCTCCACCACGGCACTGAAGAACTTTTGGCACTGGTGTTTTGCAAGGCTCAGAGTGCAGTGCTACAAACCACGCAAATGTCCACAGCTCACACCTCCTTTCTGGTCTTGAACCCCCTTTAACCCACTATAGAGAACTGCTCATACAGGTGGCGGGGAACCACATCTGACAGCAATCCAGCCCTTCTGCAGTTTGTCTTAAACCACCACCAGGTGAAAAACTAGTAAAATGATGTATTTTGGAAAACAGTAGGACACAGCCACAAACACAGGAAGCTAGAATGGCTTCAGGCAACATGGCTCACAAGCAGGCAGCAAACTGAAGAGCATTCAGCTAGAAGGACAAACAGAGCCAGTGCGGAGAAGGGGCAACAACAAGACAGAAGGAAAGAGAAGGGAAAGGAATCAAGGAAGCTGTGGAGAAGAGGGAGGATTTTTCCTGGTCACTCAACAGAATAAGCTAGACTGGCAGCTGGTGCAAACTGGTCAGACACGTCTCCATCTGCACAGCTGGCCGTGCTGGGGATGGGTGAAACTCAACTCTTGGTGATGTGGCTCTAGGAAGGAAAGCTGTTGGGGCACCTGCTGTTTTGCCAGCACACACACAGATGCTGACTGCGGAACATCCAGTGCCATTTTCTCCCCTTTCTTATTTAACAGTTTCTACAAGTATGTAAGTGCCTGCATTCAGAAGTCTGTGAAGAGCAAAATACTTGAGTTTTTACAGCAATGAAAGGAAAAATGAAATGACATGGATGATCTTTTGTGATCTAACCTTTCTTCAGGCGGTGCTCCTCACTGCCTGCACACAGAAATCCAGCGCACTCGAATCTCAGAGATCTACTGCAACAAGCTTTCTCTAGTCCTGAGCTACTTTAGTATTTCTAGTCTCTGTCCCTAGTGACATGCAGAGTACTTGCCTTCTCATATGGCACATAACACAGCAGGCAGCCACTCCTTAAACCACTGTACCTTAATACAGCTGATGTGGAACAACTACTATCCTGTAAAATGTTATAATGAAAGAACTACCAGAGCCTTTTAGTATAATTCCAGAAATGACAGAGCTCCTTCTTCCTTCATACACTAATTGCACTGAAATTGCATCCAATGAGTCCATGCATATTTAATCAGGTCTGGGGCTGCTGAACACGCTGCTATTGCATGGGGTGCTATCAGCCAGAGCCATAAATTATTAACTTTGCCAACTAAACTTCTGCTGAATAATTTTAGGTTGGCGGTGCATTGTTTGACTGAGGCAAAGCTTGCTTTGTGTATCCCCTTATCATTAATATTCTTCCTGTGTTTCCTATGGCACCAAAGTGCCGGGAAGGGTCACTGCTCAGCTCGAGACAAGGCCCCCAGGGAGGATGCGGTGCCTCAGACAGACTGTATTATACGGCATTGCTGAATATTTCCCTAAGCAAAGCACCTCCTCTCGGGTAATGTCTAATCTCATCACTAATTATACCTCTTTGTTAAGGCCAAAGAACATATCTGGTAGTCATCTTTATTAGGCAAAGATTAATAAATAGACATGATCCTGCTTTTCAGCCTTCCAAGTAACACGTAAAGCACAGCTAAGTGCTAGGAAAAAAACACAAGGAACAGATCCAATAAAAGAATCTTTGCCTTCACAAGGTTTTGCTCATTAAATGAAATGAGGCTGTCGAGAGCTCTGCTCTGGGTACTCTCTACAAGCTCACAACCCACAGCCTGTGGCAGGAATGGGGCTGAGCACACCACCTTTGTCCCTACTTTGGCACCACCTCCACTGTCCCCTTCCTGAGCAGCCCCACCACTGCCGCCCACTGGCTTCCACTCCTCCCACTGCCGCCCCACCAAGGAGCACCCGAGTTCTGCAGGCACCAGCTGGCGTTCCCAGGCGGGGTGCCAGCACTGGCTGCTGCCAGGGGTGCACACCAGGGCAGCCTCATGCTGCTGCTGGGCAGTGGGGCTGCCTGGAGCAGCGAGCACGCCCCGCCTGAGCTGTGCTCCACGGGAATAGCAATGGACCTCTGCTGACCTGTGCAAGAGCTGCTACAATACATATCAAATAAGATCTACAACAAACAGCCTTGTGTGGGTAGAAGAGGTGCTACCCACAGCTTGCTATTGCTGAGAAGCAAAATTGCCAAGCTCTTATTTCCAGCTCTCACACATCTTTTATTAGGGAGTAGTGGGGTTAAAGCCATCAACTCCAGCTGAATCAAGATTCATTCCAGGTTGAGAGCCCACAACTACATGCATTTCTACATCTACAATGCAAAATAAATGCATTGTAGATGTATAAACTATCTTTATCACACTTTAATTATTATTAATGCTAATTACTCCCTTACATAAAGTGCTCCCCATGGAAAATGCAAAACACAGCCTTAGCTGTCAGTCTGCACAACAGCTGGTGGAGCTGAGAGAGGAAGGCATCTGCTTATCAGGGCTTTTTCCTGACAGGGAGGCAGCTTACAGTAAGGGTCACACCTCACATTACAGATCAGTGAACCCCCAAGAAAAAAAATGGAAATTTTCAACTAAGGAACCACAGATTGTATGCGGACCAGTATTTGCTAATCATCAGGCAATATGTACCAACTCACAGTTGCCATAACTCCCTCTAAATAGGCACTCTTTCCCAAAAAGTGAAGGCAATCAGTGCTGTTAGCTTTATTAAGTATTACACAAAAGCCGTGCCCAATCTACTGTTCAGTGAACTGAACTCGGTGGCAGTCCCATGGAAATTGGCAACGTGGACCCTAATCCCCATGTGCATTCCTATAACTAGATTTATACATGATTTGTGTCCCAATTCAGGGAACCCAGAGAAAGGAATCACCCTAGCTCAGCTGGTGAAAATCTCCTGGCCCAGGCAGCCCAGCAGTACTTACATGAAAATTTAACTGGTTTGAAGTCACACTTCTGGTTAACCAGACGTAACCGAGGGTAGGAACCAGCTCCCACCTGGGCACCCAAACAATCCCACTGACCTTGGTGGAAATCTCACAGAGAAACCGACCAGCCCAACCCCGGCCCTGGAACTGCTTCCAGCCAAGCTACTGCTACCCCAGTCCACCCCATCTGCAGGTAACAAGAGAGGCTTGCTATGCAAAACAAGCATAAACCCACATTTCTGGCATCTAGTAGCCAAAGAAAGGGATCCTATTGATTAGAGCTATTGTGCAGGCTCGTGCCATGATCTCTTTTTCTCTCAATGGCAGCCATTCATTGGCTCTCCCCCAAGAGTCAATGAAGAAAACTAATCTTATTTGTCACTCACAAGATCAAAGTGTCAAAGGATGCTGGCAGAGCAATTTGGGTGCAGAATGGTGGAAATGCTCCCAGCAGCAGCCTGAGAGCCAACTTCCCTGAGCACGGGAAGAGGGCTTCTTCCCTTCTGGCCCTCTCTGCTGCAATTTGGGATGGAAACAAGGTCTTGGAATTGAAGGAGGAGGATGGGTGGGTGGGAAGAAAAGCTACTGAAGGAAGGCACATGAAGCCACAAACTGCTGCAGGGTGTCACCAACCAACCCCGCTGTTTTTCTGAAAAAAATGATGAAGATGAAGACCTCCAGATTCAGCTGCAGTATTTCTCCAGCTGTTTCCTGCATCCGAGATGTCACCCTGTTTTGAGTTGCAACGGCACCCCAACATCAGCTCTGAAATAAATGCATCTCCTTGCGAGAGGATCCAGTGGCAGCTCTGCATCATTACTGGCAGCCCCTGCTCAGGGCCTCCCCTCCACGTGCAGCACCAAGAGCAGCACATCCCCACTATCTGTGTATTGTGACATAAGATCATGAATGCACCAGTACTGCTGCACCACAGGCTGGATTTTGCAAAGTCATCACTGAACACGGATTGGGCAATTTGCATCACTAGGCAGACCATATTTTGCACATGTGTGTTCACAAACGCCCAGTCAGAACAGAAATCAGCATTTTCAGTTCAGGAAGGCTGAAGGCTGAAGTGCAGGCAGGAGCTTCCAGAGGGGGTGAGCAGTGCGAAGGTGTTTAACTGGAAGCGCAGGGACACCAGACAGGGGTCTTGGTGAGGAAGCCAAGAGGAACCATGATGGCAGAAAATACAGTAGCTGAACACCCACACCATACTGATACTGAAATACAGCATACTTTCAAATCACCCTTGGATGGAAGAAGGGGAGGGTTTGAGACAGCTGCAAGTAAGAAGCACAGAAACTGAGCTGAAATGATCAAAGTATTGTTGGTGTAATTTTCAAATACAACTGTGCAACTGAAACACCTCCCATCTGAGGCATGTAGTGAGAAGCCAGCCCAAGCCCACTCATGGGGTTCATGAGGTCACCAGAAGAAGCAGCACAATTACATCCTTCTGTTGGAGCTACTTATTACCGAAGCACACCACCTCATGTTTTCTCCTGGCTCACAAGTACCAGCATTTTAAAAGCCCTACAAACACACTGCTACATTAACAACTTTACAGGAAAAAAAAACCAAAACAAACCAGGAGAGAGAGAAAGATCATTCTGCCCCCCTTATAAGCTTGTCTCCAAAACACCCATTTGCGACACGGACGCCAGTTTCTGTGCTCTTACACTGATTTTCTAGGAGTGCCATGGCGTGTAAGTACATCACAGCATTACAGTTTCATAGCTGTACTTCTCCTTTCAGTTTTTCAATGAATCTGCTGCTTCAGTAGCCAAAGGCTAAGCCTGATGAATGCAATGATTTTAGTCCTGAATTAAAGATACTGGACAGACAGGACATTAAGTACCATGGTGAGCACCAAGACAGACCCCCATGGTCCCATACACGAGCAGCAGTCACGATCCATTCAAAAGTCTTTGGAACAGAAAAAAGAAAACACTACAAGGCAAGGATGAACACCTGGACACAGGGGCTTAAAGGGGTAGGGGGCAATTGCAACAAGTTCCTGCCCAGCACAGCAGGCACATCTCCTCTGTCACTACCCCACTTTCCCAGGTGTCCTGGCACAACAGATGTGAGGCTCCGCAAGTGAGACCAAAGACAATGGTTCATGCAGCACGAAGGTATCACTAAGGTTAAGTTTACAGACACCCTGATTTGTGCAGGAGTGCTGATCTGCGGGAGGGCAGGAAGGCTCCACAGAGGGCAAGCTGGATAGGTGGGGCACAATCACGCTCAACAGAACATGTGAGCACATCGAACAAGATGCAGCAGAGTGACATGACATGTCTCCTAAGCTGCTGCTTCGTTTTGAAATAGGTATTTACTTCCACTAAGCACAGTACGACGATATTTGGATCCCCCAATATGAGTAAGTGGGAGAATGGGGGAGCAGAGAGGTGGCTGTATATTTAACAGTTTAGAAAGGGGACAGAGGGAAGTTAGTTTGGCAATGACAACATAAAACACTGCACAAACATAAACAAATAGCTCTTTTCTAAAATTAAAGGAATATATGCTTTGCTCATGGCCACAAAAAGCACTGCACTCAGCATATTTATGGCCTGTGTGTTAGTTTTCCACATTAAGATGACTGCCAGTGCCTTCCAGGGCTCTGAAAACTTAAGCTCTCACTGGAACCCAGCTTCTGCTGATTTATGTTTGCATCATCTAACCTCTATGAACCTACCCTGGTATAAATGACTAAACTGCTCTGAAATAGGATTATATCACTTCTAGCACGAGCAATGTGTATAAATATTTGACTTAAGTTTCCAAAGCAGTCTAGCCAGAAAAAAATAAACCCTTGTTTAGCCAGCTGGAAGTAGAAGCAACATGTACTTTTTTTTCCTTTTTAATAATGTAAAGAATTTACAGTCACAATTTGCTAAATTGGCATATATACATGTGTTGCTATACACATTTTAATGCATGCACATGTATTTACTGTATTTTTATAGAAGAACATTAGGGATGCTTATGACCACCCATATCTGCATCTTCAGGACCCTTGTAATGCCCCCAGTCATTTCATACAAAAACCAACTTCTGCCAAATAGGAAAAAAAAAAAAAAAAAGAAACTCACATTACAACAACTTCATCTTTCAGTGGAAAAAAAATTGCAATCAAATTCCAACTGTATCAGCTTGTTGAATGCAAGTCTGTATAAAATCCATTTTTTGTAACTCAAAGTATTATCTGGCTCCTGCAGTAGTTCTTGATCTATTGGTTGCCCTTGGTTCTGCAAGGAGAAGGAGTTTGCCAATGGCCACAGAATGCTCCTCAGAGATTAGACCTCTGGGGTTCATCTGATTCATTGCCTGAGTTCTGCCAAGCCACATCCTCTCCATGTGTCCATCAAAAACCATTTCACTGGCCCAGAGGCCTTCCCTGCAGAGCTGCAGCACAGCATACATTCTCAGCTCTCCATACCTCGGTCCTTCTCTCTTGACCTCTAGTTGACTTTCCCAGCTGGGCATGGCTGCGTTCATCTCCAGAACCATCACATTCCACTGGGATGGAGACATCTGTTGGTTGCGTACCTTCCACTCCTGCACTATTTTGGTAAGCTTGCTGGGACACTTCTGTATTAAGCAGAGAGCACACTATATATGGGAGCATCTACCAATGCATTCAAGTCTTCCAACCCATAAGGAGCAATCTGATCTATCCCACAGCATCAACAGCCAGTAATTGTAACTTCTGTCACAACAGCTGACAGACTGAAGCACAAGTAACAGCACACCAGGCAACAGGATCCCCCAGCAGGTGCTTTCCCCTACCAGTTGCTGCAGGAAGGGCAGGAATGTTTCCCTGGCCCCAGAACACTGCCGGTGAGAGAATACTTCCCATCACCCTCAAGAATGAAGCATGCAAGCACAGAGTTGGATGTCAAGCTAAAATAGTTCATTTCAGGGTGGTGTATTAGGTCCCACCCCTCTTCACATGCAAGTAACCCTGCAGCATCCTGAAGTGTGGGGCCCAAGCCAGCTCCAAATTAAGTCAAAAAGAGCTTTTCCACGCACATACCTGGGAGCTGGCTCAGACCACAAGTGACCATGAAATGCCATCCCTAGAGGAATGGCAGGTGGACATTTGGTAGGTCAGTGATGAGCATCCATGATCAAGCATTAACACACAGAGACACCCCCTTCCATACATATCCAAAACATGCTTTGCCTGTTTTGACAACTGAGGTTCAGTGTCAGTTGCTGATACCAAGGAGGCAAACGTAATACAGCATATTAAGTAAAAATGAAACAATCTTTTCTTCAGATCCCTTCTTGGTAATTTTTTTCCTGTGAAGTGGAAGAAGTCTAATTTTCACTTCATGTGGAAATTAAAAAGGCATTGCATATTAACACTTTTATGCTATTTTCTTGCCAAAGCTGCCATTTCTCATAAACTGTATTAAACTGTAGGCTCTAAGTCTGAGAAGATGGTGCTGCTCAGTACTGTGAAAACAATAAGACTGTGCGTGTGACTGAGCAGCATCCCCTGCCCTGCTGGAGCTAAGTAAATTATAACCTTCGCTACTTTCAGAGGAACAGTCCCAGCTGCAGAGAAATGATTCTTTCAAATGACAATATAAAATGATACAGTCCAGCTGCCCAATTTCATTCCCAGAGAGATTTTCTCTTGGGATGCAATCTGGTTCGAAGTAGAGGGAGTTATCTGAACACTGCATCAGAATACAGAAGATAGAGCTGTCAGCAGTGGTTTCAGCCTCTTCAGTATACGTGAAAACACTCACACGTAATTATTGAAAAGGAAGGGAGTCACCTCAAATGTTTTTCTATGTCCCTGAAAGGCTCCCTGAATGAATAAATATCCTTTCATTATGTTTCAGCTGTTGCCACTGCAGTAGGCTCCAAGGACAGAATTTAAACTCAGGAGGAAGGAGGGGAGCATCCCGCACGGAAAATACAATGTAATTTCCAGTGGACACTTTGAGCCCTGAGGAGCTCAAGGTTGGTGCTCCATCACCACAATGTCCTGCAAGATGTAGTCCCCAAGCCTGCTCTCTATGGCTCAAAACATTAAGAGTGCTCTGTGACTGCATCAGGCCTTGGTATCCCAGGCAAATCTTCGAGCTGTCCTACAAAAACCTTCAGTCTAACTGGGATGGCAGTCCTTTGGTTTGGTTGAAGATAAGATCAAGGAGCTTAGAAAGATGGCAAAAGAAATATTCATGGCAATTGCAGAAAATGTTGGAAAGCAATATAGCATGGAGATTAGCTGAAGGAGCCAGTCCCAAGCATCAGGTCAACCTAAAAGAATCTCAAGGTGCAGGACAAAAGCTGAAAGTCCATCTTGCAGCAGAAAAAAACCCCACAGTTGATTTGAAGAACTTCAGGTGCTGTTGATGGGGGGGTGGGGGAGGGGCGGGTTTTAAAAGAGACTAAACAAAAAGGCAATCTCACAGTAGCTGGTTGCCTCACACAGTTGAAGGTTACCTTGTGGTACTACCAGTGAGAAAGCAATGGTCCCTCTTGTTCCTGTGCACCAACAAATTCCCTGGTGTCACTGCCAACAGGCTGGCTAGTGCTCACAGAGGGCAATTCTGGCAAAACGGGCTGATAACAGGGGATACAAGTCAACTAGCTGATGACATCTCACTCCCTGGTTTACACATTCATCAAACTGTTTTTTGAGCCAAAAACCTCCTTATAGTCAGTGGGTTTACTGGAATAATTGGATATAATCATATTGAATAATACTGCAAACCAACAAAGCAACAGTGTTACAGGTATTTACTAATGCCTTCAATGATATTTCATGTGAAGGCAGTACGCAAAACAACAACACGGAGGGAGGACGCCTGCAGTGAAAAGCTGCTCCCCAAAAAGAGGGTGAGCCTGTTTATTTCTTCCATTTTTATACATTTGTGGGTCTGGTTATGGATTGGCTTCTGGGGTTACTACCCCTTCACCCCACTGGCCGAACCAGCTGTCCACCAAAATTATTTTCAGGCTAGAAATATGTAAACAAAGAACAGTGAACAAAAACAAGAAAGGTTGTTTATGTTCCAAAGTGTGAGAAAGTGAAAAACTGACCCTTAACATTGTACAGAAACTAAAGAACTGATTCCATCTTATGAACAAGTAGAAAGGCTTTAAAAAAATTCAAAAATCAGGGCAACAATTTCATACACAACATTCTGCAAGATCATAGATGAATATGGAAGAAAAATCCCACACATCAACCTGTATTTACAGGCACCTCTTAGAAGCACCACTGGCTTTTACTTTCCAGCATAAGACATAAACCGAGGGTCTGGGCTGCTGTATTGGGTGAATAACACAACAGTAACCCCAGATTCAATTCAGAAGCCGACTAACTCAGTTAATCCATGCTTATCTTGAGTTACCCTGTTGGAAATGACTACTTGGGCTTGTGGTAAACTCTTTTCCAAGAGTTTACCACAAGAAGAACTCACTCATCCCTGAATCTTCATCAGCTCTGAGCACCCAGGAACAGGAGATGTGACCTTTACAGGATCCAAGCACACAGGAACAACTGGAGGGGCCATAAGGCACACGTTCTCAGCAAACACACCCTATGTATAAGATATTTGAAAAGAGAAGAGCAAGTCTTTGCTGGCACCCGGGCCATAATCCACAAAAGCTCTGCCTTGTGGGCTTAGCACTTGTCTCTCCATGCCATGGGTGAGTACATTAAGAGGACCTTTTACCTTTTTTTGCCTTGTGAGAATAGCAGGAGAAAAAAAAAAACGAAAGGCAGCAAAGCTTCCTTGTTAGGTCATTCATGCAACACAGGCAGCAAGAATTAACCCATCCATGACAGCAGTAGAACAGGTTCAGAAGAGTCTCTTAAAGCTGGGAGTGCACCCAAGCAATGCATCAGTGGGGTGACCCCTCAGCCAACAAACAAGATATTGAACATCACTTCCTCTTCTGCTTTCCCAGGTGCTTCGAAACACAGCAAATAATTAAGAAAAATACCACGGCCAAAGTGATTTTAGTTTTCACCTGTTTCCATGAACAGAAGAACCTGCAATAAGTTTAAGTGTGACTTTCAGCCAAAGCTTGTTCCATCTTGCATAACCAACATCAAGAAAGAAATCCAGGTCCCTTCTCATGCTGCCTCAAGAACTAACCATCTTATTTTACCCCAGCACGCAGGAATGCTAAGCAGGTCCACTTAAGAATGCATTATTTGCTCTTGGTCATATTCTCTTGTAGTCCTGGAAGGCAAATAACATTTGCTTTCTGCAGCACATCAAACTGAATACTCACATTTGATTAGCGAGTTATGGGAGGTATCCTCAGGCTTTCTCTGCTGCTCTGCATTTTAATAATCTCTTTTTAATTTCTGTCTGATAGTTATTTTCACCCTAAGTGTATTAGTGTCTCCACACACCTATGCTAATTCCAGCATGCCAAGGAGCTGCCCATCCTTCTTCACTGTCCTGGTCTTCCTACACTTTCCATCTCACAGTTGCTGCTGCCGTGTGAAAACCATGCCCAGTTTGCCATCTTCAGATAACTGTGTATTATACACCTTACTCTTGCTTCACCCAGGCTGCTTGTTAATGCATAGAAAACTCCACGGAGACACTGTCAATATTCCTTCACACACTACAGCCATGTCTCAAGATTTTTCACAGCTTGAGCATAGATCTGCTCAAATTATGTAACCAATCCGTTCGTCCCATACAAAAAGCAAATTTTTAATCTTAATTTTCTGCAGAATGAAAAATATAATGCTAACCTTGAAATAAAATTATTACTTGTACTTCAATCTTTTAAGTATGTGTGGGGTTTTTCAGATTTTGCTTTAAGCCCCTGCTAGTACATGCAATTACTTGAAGCATTCTTATGTTAGACCAGCCGAAAGTAAACTGCATTTATCCCCTGCAGAGTCAATTCTGCACACCAACAATAAACACCCTAAGCCTGCTTCTTTTAATATGCAGAATCTTGACCTCAGATGTATATGCAAGGTTGCTGCTGGCTTTAATGAAGACAGGAGTATATTTAACGGCAAAATTTGGAATAGAGTCTGGTTTTCCTCAATTTTCATTTAACCACTCCACCAGATTCCTAAGAGCCTTTTTACCCAGGCTTCTGTAATGAGCTCTAGTGAGCTACACCTTCCAGTAAACCCCTTTCCCTCCTGACTCCAAATTTCAGAAACCTTAATTTAAGTCTGCATATAAGCAGCAACTCCGGAGACCATTTCAAATCCCATGTATTCTTGTGATGCTGCTTCATAGCACGTTGCTTTTTCACAGCCTTTGCTCACCCATTTGCTGCAGCACACTGAAACAATCCCAGCCAGATATTTGATTCCCCAAGGTTCAGGCACATAGGAAGCTTTAGGCTTCATAGGGCACATACCAAAACCACGGGTAAAGCAGGGATGTGGGGCAGCAGCACATGACACTGCTCTTAGAAAACAATGGAAAACCTTGGCTCAGGTGATGTACCCATCTCACAGGTCCAGCCCACCTAGTGGGGTAACACGACTCTAGGACCTTGACACCAACCAGCAGACATATAGTATAATCCCTAATGCACGCAAGAAACTTCTCAGATGCTGAGTTTGGGGAAATAATAAACCAACCAAACAAAACCAGTCCAATATCGCTTTCCCAAAAGATGCTCCTCCAAAAGCAGCAGTGTTGGATTTCTGCTCCTTCATGAACCAAATCCACGTTCAGCCTTATCAAGTCCAATTCTACACCTATGTCAAATATCCCATTCAAACAACAGAGCTGAGCACAAACCAAGGATAATTAACACAACATGGAGTTTCCTCTCAGAGAAAGTAAGCCCAGGGTGGATGGAGGCAGAGACCACTGCTGTAGGATTGCAGCACCCCCAGCAGGGTCCTTCTCCCTGCCAGCATCCACGGGTTGATGAGGCTATAGCTCCCCAGGGGAGACAGCAGTGCATCTTCACATCTCCTTGCTTGGGTCTGTGGCACAAAATCCAGAAGTTCACCAGCTCCCTGCTCTCTGCCTCCTCCCTTGCTGTCTGCAGCCACCTGGCCAGGGCTCCAGGCCGTTCTCCCAGGCAGCGGTTTCAGCCCTCGCCCTCTCCCAGGCTCACAGTGAGCACAGTCTCCTGGGGCATCCACTGATGTTCTACTCCCCCAGACTCACAGAAACATTCCCCTCCTTCTAAAGCACAGGAATAACAAAGCTTCACCTGCTCCCAGAGCAATGGCAAGAAGGCAAGACAGGTTGCCCTCAGCAGCAGGGACCAAGGGGAAACCCTTGGACATGTCCCAGGCGTAGGTAGCTACACACAGGTCCAGCTCCCAGGCATGGAAGCAGCGCTGATTTTAGGGGGGAACTGGGGTTTTGCAGATGCCAGCTGCTGAGAACACATTTCTATTGTGCTGAGGGTGGGATGGTGAGTAAGAGCCCTTCATCACCCAGCACCAGTACCCCTGAAGTACTTCCCTGTTTTCTGGGTGGAAGGCCAACAAGGGATAAACTGGGCTGCACGACATTGTAAGTTATGACAGTGGCATCGCAGAGAAAGAAAGGTGGGGTTTTTTTTATTCCTCCAGCTCCCTGCTGTAGTTTCCATTAGGCACAGAAAAATTCAGCTAGCACAACCATTTCCAATTCAAATGATCCTGCTGTGCCCTCACCAGGACAACTCCCTAAGGAGAAGTTTCACTACTGCCGTTGCTGGAGATTGATAACAGGAGTGTAAACACTGTATTATCCTGCTTTTAGGTGTTCAGCCAGATGCTCATCTGAAATTAAAAAGCAACCAATATTCAAAACTCCACTATCTTCTTCCAAAATGCTTGTGATCTCTACATCTGATTTTGCATATGCCTCTTGAGATGAAGGTTATTTGAAAGACAGACATTCCAGGAATGGTTGCAAGTGTACAGGTTACCTACAGGGCTGCTTGCAGAGGTTAAAGGAGCAGCTGACAACACAATGCAACACTTCTGTCCAGTTCTCACACAGCAAAACTCACAGAAAAGTTAAGAAAAGATTTTAAAAGTGATACTGGATTACACATTTAATTTCATTATACAGACCAAATCCAAGAGACTGGGACACACACCCCTCCCCATGTGTGAAGTGGACAAGATGACAAAAAAAAGTCAGTACTCAACTACTTTTTTTTCCCAAGAGGTTGAAGCCTCCAACAACCTCAGTGACTGCATTTCAACTCCAACAGCAGCCACTTGTAGAAAATGGTGTTAGAGCTCCCTGCACTGAAACCAGATGGACATTCTCAGTGCAGCCACAACACAAATGTGTTTGTTTTCATCACCAAAAACATGGATAGAAAATAAATTTCCAGCGTCAAGCACATCTTCTGGCTTCAGGGTGATGACAAATGCAAGCCACGCAAAGGATAAGCTTTGAAAACAGGAATTTTAACTTGTAAATAAATGAGTGTGCCAGAGACTGTTTGAAACCATACAAAAGGTATCAAGCAGCTGGATTTCAGGAAAGATCTCATCTGGCATTCAGCAACCTGCTGCACTGAACACTGGCCTTCCAAGATTAGTTCTTAGTTCTCAAATCTCATCCCACCCGCCATTAACAACATTTTGTGCCAGCCTCTGGCACGTCACTTAGTTTACTTTCTTGAGTTTATCCATCTATAAAGTGGGAATAATCACTTTTAATTTCCTTGCAGAGCTGTTATTAGGGTTAATTAGCTAATGTTTGTACACTGCTTTGAAAAATGCAGGAATACTCTCTCTCCTCTCTCACTTTCTCTATATATAAATACATGATGTCCTATTATCATAACCATCTGTGCCAGTGGGAAATTTTAATTGCTGAGCTAGCTCATGGGAAAGACCTGCCATTCTGTAATATATAGGTCAGACAACTTCTGTGAAGGTAACAATATGTGAAGGTAACGATAACACATTTCAATGGGAAATGCAATGAGACATGAGGTAATGCTAAATTTGGTTCCAGAAGGAAAGTGTTTACTAAAATCTAGAAGAAAAATCTTGGTGACCCTTCTGTGTGAACCGAGTACTAACGAAAGGACTTACAGTCTCTCTTCAGGAAAACAGATTTATCTTCAGCTAAAAAAACTGAGAAAACAGTGACCTGCGTTTCAAAATGGAGAGGATGGAATATCCTGAAGGCTAAACTGAAGAAATACATGTGAAAGCAATTCCATCGCTAGAAAAAACCAAGTGGGTCAAAATAAATGGCTTCCCTGGCTCTTGGCATGAAGCAAGCTCATTTCTCAAATGAGAAATAAATGAGAAAGGAAAGGAAAGACGTTAAAAGTCTGAATATATGCTGGAGGTAAAACATTATAAGGTATAATGTTAAGGGAATAAACAGTAGAGTTTTTGTTTTGCTTTTAGCTTGAAAGAGTAATGGGAAACAGGTATATGTTTTTATAAATATAACCAAAGAAAATATAGGGGAGAGAATGGGTCTATTGTTCAGCAAGGCAGGGGATCACATAACAAGAATCCAGATGGATGAAGCACTCAATAGTTATTTCCCTATGTGTTCTGTACGAAGGGCACAAACGTATTTAACAAGGATAAAATTTATGATTTAGAGAAGCCTGGAAAAATTTTAAAAAAAGAAGAAATTTGGAAGTATATCCATTTAACCAATGTGCCAAATTTCTTCTATAGCAAACATCTACTGAATAAAGGACTTCAGGGATAAATTTAGCCTACCACTTTACAACTCAGTAAGACCAAATGACATGCACAGAAGGGATCTAAAGAAACCAAACATACCCCAAGACCATAAAACTGCTGTTGAACAGTCTTGGAGCTCATATGGAACCAGCAAGATACGAGCAGTCTGGAGATAAACAATTTGTAGAAAAGAGCTATGACACAGGGATGGGCTAAGACACAGAGCTAGGAAATTCCAATCAGCTACTTTATTAGAAGAAATAAAATTCACAACATAAACCAGCACAATGAGTAAAAGAAAAGCATAATAAAGAAAGATTCTGCCCAGAAAAACCTGAATGTCTTCCAAATATTAACATGTCTTGGAGGGAATGAATCCTAGATTAATTAAGCAATCTTTACTACTTATTCTTATGGGATTAGAAATATACATGGAAGAATAGATAGATTTCAGCAATAACTCCACAAAAACAGAGGGAATGGGGAAGTCTCTGCTGAACTACACCAGTGTAAACCTGGATAACATTCCTCTGCTGCCATGGATTTAGCTCAGCGGAGCTGGAAGCCAAGGCTGACATGTACAC
Organism: Prinia subflava; assembly: GCF_021018805.1. Taxonomy (NCBI): domain Eukaryota; kingdom Metazoa; phylum Chordata; class Aves; order Passeriformes; family Cisticolidae; genus Prinia; species Prinia subflava. The sequence continues at coordinate 19,442,785 of NC_086250.1, read as the reverse complement.
CATCCAAAAGCAAAATTTGGTGTCAAAGGCTGCAAGTTTAGGGGGATAGGGTGGATGGGTGGGAGTAGGAAGACAGGCATAACTGGGGAGATGCCACCAAGAGGATTAGCAAGTTCAGGAAGCACAGGAGTTCTGGGGAAATTTGTTTATAGTTCGGGGACAGAAGAGAAAGTAAAGACAATTCATGCATAATTGAAAAATAGCAATATTTAGCAACCAGATGGGGAGGGAGGGGATAAAACACAATAGACGAAAAGTCCTACAGCTTCAAACACAGATTTCTATAGGTTATGGTGAAATAACATCAGACCAATCTGCCAGGGTGCAGACTTCCTAGTACTTAACCAAACAGCTCCTCTGTTGGCACCCTACCACAAAATTGCTTTTTATTTAACACTGTCTGCACTGCCTGCAGAGGTACTTTGTAAATAAACCATCCCTAATAACACACCAGCAAGCAAGAGCTCCCTGTACCATCATTATTACTATCCCTGCCCATGGCAGGGCAGTCAAAGTAGATGTTCTTTAAGGTCCCTTGCAACCTATACCATCCTATAATTCTATAATTAGAACTGTTCACTTCAGGAAACTCCCCACCATGCCCAGCATATCCCTCTGCCTCACAAATGGGACTTACCACGCATAGGAGGGGACTGGCCCTCCACACCACCCCACCCTTGGCTTTGAAGGGACACATTGACAGCATGACCAATGCCTGGCATTTCCCACAACCTGCTCAATAGTTCTGGCAAGTTCCAGGGGATTTCAGAGCCAGGCCAGGGCTGCCACAGCAGCTGTTGATCAAAGGGCCCACAACACACTCATTTCTGTTTCTCAGAGTAGTAACTACAAGTGCCTGTTGTGTACTTTGTGTTTTTAAAAGGTAGCTTTACCTTGTTGAGGCAGGATCAGGAAAACAGATTTATTGAGGCTCACCCATTCTTTACAGAGTTCATGGCCCCCATGAAAATACCTCCATCCCTCGCCCCAGTGCTCGGAGGTGACAGGCTGAGGGGAGGTATTTGCAGCACGTCTACCTTTAACAGGACTGCTTGGGAAGTCCGAGGCCTTCCCAAGAAGCTGTTCCCAACTGTCGTATCAGCAGCTCGGAGGATCAGTCTGGTGCCAAGCAGCTTAATCAGGGATTATCAAAAGCTGGGCTGTCCCCCATGTCTCTTTTTAGCTGCCTTTCTCCACTCTCAGTAAAGTCTCCGGAACTCCTGCTTCTCCAAGAGCAACCATCAAGGGTTTTTCCCAAGACGCCGGACAATGTAGGCCTAGAAACAACACCAGGTGATGCACTGGGAGACACTGGCCACATGCTAGTAAGAAATCACTGCACTATGATGCCAAAATCCAGGTCCTTTGGTGGCAGGGAGCCTTAGCACTGGCTGTCCCTCCAGTCACATTGCCAAAGGAGCTGCAGGAGGAGGATACCCCACCCCATCAGTCTTCACATCCTACATCTTATGAAATTTCCATGACTCTGGTTAACACCAGGAGCTCTTGCAGGTCACAGGGCTGGGAAAGCAGAGCATCAAGAGGAAGGGAAAGTGTTTGGAAATATGGTTTTAATAACTTTGAGCCTGTATCAGCATGTATCTTCCAGTGACAGTACACGGACTTTCAGGATGGTCACTGAGCTCTTTTAACCAACCTCATGGTGTCATGAGATTTTGAGGTAACTTCACGCACAACACATATTCAGCAACCATTTATGAAGCACAAAAGTAAAAGTGGAGCCAAACCCCACTTACCCTCTTTTTACTCCCTCCACTGGTGCTGTAATGGTGATCTTCTTTTTCCTTTCCCATCCCAAATCTCATCAGATGTTAGATGTATTAAAAGTTTATGTCTAACCCATAAGACCATACTTAGCAGATCTAACTAGTTGTGTGGCCACAATTAGGAATGAACTTTTGTGGCTCCTCTCCTCCCCTCCCTGCACACCTCAAGTTTCATCCTATCTGAAGGACAAGACAGAAAGGATATCAAGAGAAAATTAAGGCAATTCAACCATCAGAAGCCAAACTGCAAAAGTTAAAAGTTACTAAATGCTATGGACACATTTTGTGTCATCCCAAAGCAGCAGATGCAAGAGCATCTAAAGAAAAAACTATTTTCAGCAGCACTGATACAAATTCAAAAACTGGAAGACCAGACTATGGAGTGCATCCCCTTGGTTGGCAGGCCCATATGGCTACAGCAATTATCTCCACTCAGTTCACCTCACCACGCACTGGAAAAAGGATGGATTTGGAAAGGATGGAAAAATACTGCTTAGAAAGAGCAGCACTTTTTCACAATTTCTAAAAACATTTCTATATATATTATCTCAAAAGGATACAAAATAGCATTATCATAGCCCATGCTAAACTGTGCCACCTCATAATACACTATCACTAGCACACAGGACCTGTATGGGGTACCTCCATCACCCAGCAGGGTACCAGGGACATCAGGGCATCCTGGGACACCACAGCAGAGTGGGGACAGCCCACTGCTGCTGCTCCCAGCACCTTCAGAGGTTGAAAGAAAGAAATAAAGTATATGGTTAAATGCTGCCTTTCCTGTTGCTGTTTGCACATTGTTAAAGGGAAAACTCCATTTTTAAGCACTTTACAGGTCACATTGAAAAATTCATCACTTAAACCCACACTTGGCTTTCTATTTTCAAAACCTCTTTTAATTCTTTGTAAGACTGGACTGCACTGCCTGGCATTCCTAACTTTCCTTTGCAATAGGTCATGATCCACAGCAACACTGGCTGCCTGTAACTGTTCACAGCTATGCCCGCAGGCATTTCACATTGAAGCCAGGAAAGGCTGAAACTTTGGAGGAATTGCAGGGAGGTTGGGGGAGATGGCTGCTTAAATCTTCTTCGGGAAAAACATCAACTTCTGGCAGATGTTTACCTATGGATGATACATAGGGAACACCACAGACCACCAACAATACAGTAATTCCTAATTAGTAACAAATGCAAGTCAGAATGTATGGAATATACAATGTACAGTAATTAGTAACATGCTGCAGCAGGCAGGGTATGTGACACTGTCACTCCAGCAACCTCCTGGTTGGTGAAACAGGTGTATATATAATATGTTGTATTTCCAATACAACAAGAAGTTTCATTCAAGGAATTTATTTGAAGGGTGCATCACAGTGACAGTCAAGGAACAACCAGGCTGGATGTTACACCTCAGGCAAAAATCCCGAATCAGCCCCACTACTTTCCATGGCCTGTGGATTTTAAATGAAACCACACAATCCAAATTAGAAGTGAAGCGGAAACCTTCTGAAGAGGCTGCTCCCTGGGAGACACTGGGAGTGCTGCCTTGGACTTCACTAGAAAGGTACACAGTAGTGATACAGGCAAAAGGCCATGTCACAGAGTGCCCTGGAGGAATGACCACAGAAGGGACATGGCTACACAAGCATTGGGAGAGGCAGCTGCCCCTATCACTTCCAGTCAAATGCACGGCAGCTCCCATTCTGCTGAGTACAGCAGGAAGCACTCTGACATGTTTTCTGCACCCATTGATAGCTTTTTGACACTGCTCTTGCCTCCACTGTTTACACTTTGAGGCACGAGAAAGGTGCTGGCAAGGCAATTTGCCTGTAGAAATGTCTGCTTTTCAGAAATCAACCTTTCATTTTCCTGCAGCACATACATGGGTAAAAATAAGCAGTCAGCCTCGAAAACTGTTGAAGTTCTCAAACACAGAATGGATCTGCTGCAACTTTCCTGGGCACAACGCAAAGCCGATCTTTCCTTCCAGGTGCCTTTAAAAGGAGTGGGAGGAGAGCCAGGCAGCAGATACACTGTGGGGTTTGACTACACTGCTCCCCAGGTACATTGTGTTATAGACGGGTAATGCGATGGTTGGCTCTCACAATTAAGGCATGAATATTAGGTGTATGTTAAGGGAAGTTTTATTGATGTACAGTTATGTTATTGTGATTTGTTGTTTGGATGTCCTCTCTTCTCCCCACAGTCCCCTTTTGCCCCTGTATGGTTGTCAAGGGATGGCCTTGGTAGTCAGGATATGTGGAGGGAGGGCGTGTACCTGTGCCCCTTGCATGGCGCATTTGGGAGGAGGGAAGGCTTGTTGCTAGGGGGTGCGGCATGGCAACACCTGACCTCCCATCAAGTTGCAAGGAAGTGATCTCCAGCAATGGACAGCGAAGAAGAGCTGCTGACAGACTTTAGAAGGGGCCTGATGCAAGCCCAGGGGTGTAAAAGGCAGAGCAGCCATTTATAGGCGAGCTCATGGCTGCCGGGTCACCAGCTCCCAGCACACTGTCCTTTTTCCTTTTTCAGTCCTTTGTTGTATTTGTTAAGGTTTAATAAACCTTCTAAAATTTTAAAGCGAGTAGTCATTTCTCACAATTTTATTACATATGGGTGGAAGGTTTTTATCCCCCTGTTCCATGTTTCAATCTCACACTCAACCTAGCCCTGACCTATGGACAAGGAAAGGGAGGCATGAACGTGGCAGAGGGCAGCAGCTAATGTCGTATCACCCGCTGTAACCACAACTTCAGAGACTTGTAGCCAGCTCAGCACCATTCTATCAAGAAACATGGGGTTATCTGACTCAAGAGACAGCCACTACTTGAGGAAGACAGAGGGAAAATAATTCCCATGGAGTTCAGTTGGTGGAGGGTGACAGAAGGGAAGGACTGGAAGAAGTGTCCAGAACTCACTCCACACACAGGAATTCAGCTGCTGCTTTTGTCACAGGAACATTATTCATCCCTTCCTGCTTCCCTTGTCTTTTGTTACAGATCATAAATCCAACACCTACAACAACTAAAGAAGCTATTATGGGCACGCCACCGAAATACTGCAAGGACAAAACTATTCCAAATTCACAGTGCACCCTCACTGCTTGCTGACAGGTGTACTTGCTTGACTCTGTACAGTACGAGTGTACAAGTGTACAGGCCTGACTCTGCACCAGCTCATACCCTGCCAGGGGGTGGAGCAACACTGCCTCAGGTACCATCAACACCTTGCAAATAAAGCATGGAGATGGATGATGAGCCAGGTTTTCAAAATGCAGGCAGCACAGTATCATTTGCTAAACCCATGCAATGAACAACTGCATATTTTCCTTTGAGGCACATCAGCAGCTGGCCCCACTGAAGAAGTGATCGAAGACATCTGCTACCCACATTTTGGCAGGGGTGCTGAGTCAGTATGAAAGCCACTTACAGCAGTGTTCCTGAGCAACCAAAACTGATATTCAATTTAACTGGTCAAACAGATCTCTTAATTTCCACAGTGCTGCTGGCTAGCAGACAGCAAACAATCAAATACAAATGTGGACATTTAAATTTCAGTCAAATTCAGATCCTTGCAATGCAAACATATGTACCCTTCATCCAGGCACATGCACTTTCCAGAGAGGAATAATGATACATTGCAAGGGAAGAGTCTGCCTGTCCGTGTTGCTTCAGGTATTGACCCTGACACCCAAATAGCAATATCTCAGGAAAACAAGGTTATTCCCCTTGTCCATGTATTTTTTTCTGGATAGATGTCTTGGCATCTGAAATGTTGTTCAGATTCCAGGTGTCTTTTGAGGTTCAGTGCACGTATGCAAGAACAGAAGGGGCAGTGTCCCGTGTTCCCACAGTATGTTAATTGCTATTCCTGCAGGGATCCACCCTTCTTTCCCTTAACTCTTACTTCCTCTCAAACAATCACTCACATGCATGCAGTTCAACACACGATGCATAAATCTCCTCTCAGTTTCCTCCAAGTTTAGGCATTCACTTCACTCAAGTCAGAAAACATATTTGGCCTTTTATTACTTTTATTTAAAGATCATAAATCCCTCCTTCCTTCTCTGGAGGAGCCAACAGGACCTGTTAAGCCTTCTGGTTCCCTCTGCTGCCATAAAAAGGTGCAGTGTTTCCGAATGTGACCAGCTGCTGCACAGAGGCCCAGCTACAGTCTTGGAAAACATCCAGAGATCACAGACCTCCTGAGAACCTCCCACGGGACAGTGCCAGCCTCCCAGCACTGCTGAACTGAGGGACATGGTGCTGGCAAAGGTCACCTCTGAGCAGAGAGGCTTCCCAAGACCATCCTCTTGGCCCCGGGTCTTTGGAAGCAACTAGGCTTCAGAACTGTCTACACAGTACACAGGGCTGAAAGGAGTGGTCTGGCTCTGCAATGGAGATCAACAAGTCAAAGCACTTAAGCTTTTGGTTTCTACTAGGCTTCCATGATACCATCTTTGAGAAGATCAAAGGCATTCTGCTCACAGAGACAGAGAGCTAGACACCAAGACAGCATCTCCTTACCAGTCCACTGGCATCCCGGACTCACAGCTAAGAAAAAGGGGAGCACAGAGACCCCAACTCCCCAGAATCCCTGCATGGTTTCCACCTGGCAGAACCCAGGGCTGGTGCGGGGCAGTGAGCCAGGTTGGGCATGTCAGGAGATGTACCATTTCCATATGCAAAGGCAGTACCTACCCCTACTTTACATCCGTTCCAGCTTCCCAAAGGTCAGGGAAAAACTCCCACAGTTAGGCAGCTCTTGCTGCACCAAAATGAGAGGCACCAAACTCCCTCCCTAGATAGTTACAGGTGCACTTGCCACTGGTGCTCTCCTGCGTGAGCACTGAGGTGACAGCAAGCCTCAACATCCCTAGACTGAAATAGCTGCACAAGTATAAGGTTGGTTGGTGCAGGCTGGAGGCAGGTGGTGTTTCCCAACACTATATTTACATATGTAAAACAAAGGCAAATTGGCACTAACCGACAGCTTATCCAGCACCCTGAGGCAGCAGGACTGCCTCAAATGGCTCCCTGTCAGAAAATCACTTGCATTCACCAGGAGAAGGCACTGGGCAACCTGACGGACTGTAGAGTATTTGCTCTATCTCAATACCATCCTTAAGCTGCCCTTAAAAATGGGTGGCACACCGAAGTAGTGACATACTATGTGCTCATGTCTCCATTGCCCACTCACTGCAAGTGTTACAGACAGCCTCCATTGACAGCTCCTATCAACAGCTTCCAGTAACAGCAGTGCTTCAGACACAAAGGCTGGTATCACTGAAAATTGTCTAAGGAGGGAAGTACTGTACTAAAGTTCAAATGTAAGATGTTTTTCTCCAACAAGCACACTTCAGAAACAGAAATCGCAGTAAAACACGGTGATTAACACAAGCACGTACATCTAGGTCAGATCTCAATAACTCGAGCACATACCAGCTCCCATTCTTTTCTCCTTTTTTTTTTAAACACAGTTATATTGACTTCAATGAATCTTTCCCCCTCTTCAACCACTAGATCTGCCTGATTATGTATTTACCTAAATGAAACTGAAGACACTTCTCTCTCATACTAATGATAAGACTAAGAAAGATCATTGTAGAACATCACCAAATATCAGAAGCAGAAATTTCAGGAAAGTTTACAGTAATACTTGAGGCCAAGAAACAAAATTCTGCTTTTGTGGAGTTTTAGACTTGGACCTGCTGCTCAAAGTCTACAGACTGGGTAAGGGAAAAATCAGCCAGTATTTCCATCATTGTCTGTAATTTGAAACCACTGAGACATATCTCAGGGTACAAATCACACAGCTCTATAAATAAAATAAATTACAATTTTGTTCTCTTTGGAAGAAAGCTGACACCGAATTCACATAGCAAATCCAAGAAAAAATAAGCCTGGCCCATGGCCCAAGCACATAAGAAGCTCCCCCTTGTTCCCAGGGAGGAAGCTTCACTGTCATCATTAGTTTGCCATTCTCTAGGGGACTTATATCTACAGGTAGTCTACGGTGCACTAAATGTCTGTCTGTACATAGCACCTCCAGACAGAGCCAAGTGTTTACCAACAGAAAGTGCTACCAGCAAAACTCCTGCAAATCCCCACAAAAGGCTGAACTCCTCTTTTCAGGTAAATAAATGGGAAATCTTCCCCGTCAGTCTCAGTCCCCAGCTCACATCACACGGATATCTACAACTGTTTCTCTCTGCTACTTGCAGTGTCCCATTTTTTAAACGCTCACTGTCACTTGTATGACCTGAAGTATGACCTCTCCCTGGCACAGCCTTTTTTAAAGAAAAGCTGCTACATACATATTTAAAAGCAAGTAACCCGCTACCAAAAATACTTTGTTTTGTATAAGCCAATTATTCTCTCTGGTAAAAAGATCAGATAAACACAGTTTTGAAAGTGTGTGGTTAGAAAATTATTAAATGTATCATTTTGGCTCTTTTATAACAAATTAAAAGATGAGACTGAAGAATTATTTCATTTCATATCACTAAATAAATCTTCCAGTAGAAAATTGTCACTTAAAATCTCTTCACAAATATTCTATTCAGTTTCAAAGTGGGGGACAAAAGTACATTATAAAGTACTTTGAGAAATGTATTGCCTCTGTTCTCTATCCCCCCCTCCCACCCATAATACATAGCAAAGAAAGCGGGAAAATGTCTTGGAGTCCACCAATACAAAACCAGCCAAAGCTTTGCCTGCCAAAGACACCAGGATCCTTGGCGGTGCCTATAACCCACCCTGTCAGGAGCCAGAGCTGCAGTTCCTATAAGCCTCTGTCTCCTGTACGTGACACAGGCCTGACTGTTCAGGGCATTTACAAGAAATACGAATGAGCACATGCACACCCATTTATCAAAATCCTTGCAAAACGGGAAGTTGCATTTCTTCCCTCGTTTCTAAGAAAATGAGTTTTACATGGCGGCACATGCCTGCCAGTTCCTCCACCATCTGTCAGCAACCTTCCAGCTCAGGGGCAGATTTCCACCCCCTCTGGACAATGACTATAGCACAAAGGATGGCCACTAACAACTCCAAGTGTTATGGAAACCAGAGATTTAGGAGAGACTACATGATTTTCCTCCATGGCAGGGAAGGCTGGCAGCAAAGTGGAATTTTGTCAGGCATTGGAGAAGCAACACAAGAATGTGTTGAATGACAAAAAGACAGAAATAGCATTCATCAACACAACCCAAACATGTAGCCACTCTCCACCCCTGGGTTTTGGCCACAATTGAATAAAATATGGAGACTACTCATTGTCTGAGCAGCCCATCTTGATATGGAGTCTGCTGGCTGTCTGAGCAGCCCACCCTGCCTCACAGCTTGTTCTGCCTTTCCCCAGGGCCTCCTCCCCACACACCATGCCTGGATATGACAAAAAGGGCCACCAGCTGTTTTTTCAGTGAGATCAAACCTTTCCCTGAGGGTACAGCAGTCAGCCAAGCACCACCAGCCTCTCAGACAAATCCAGTGATGTCAGAAAGATGACAGACCTCCACCTAGACCTCACTCCTGTTATCCACAATCCCATGGGGAAACACATGCAGGCAAAGCCTTGAAGTCCACAGCCCCTCCATGGCACTTTTCCCTCAGGTCAGTCCCCACAGCTGTCACAAAACATGGGTGTAAGAAAGCAGAGCAGCAGCCTCTGGCACACCACTACGTGATGAGCAGGGAAACCCACTCCCATCATGAGACACACTTTTTTTATTTTCCTATTGATAATCCCAAAAGAGTGGGTCAAAGTCATTGGATGGAGGAAGTTGATCTCAAAAGCCCTGCATCCGGCTTTTAATAGAAATTGTTTGCAGCATTTAATTGCAAGAAAGCCACAATTAATTGTGCTACAGTATCAGTAAACACACTGGTCAAATCATTAGATCCCATTATTTTCCCTCCAAGAAATTACATTACTACATTATTGATACAACAATCCAGTGTAATGAAGTGGTGCTTTGCATCCTTCTTTCTGCTTTACACAAAGCTCACAGTGCTATAGCCCTGATACCAAATTTAGTGAGGGCTGTATTGGGGTTCTTTTCAGTAGGTCAAAAATTCCAGTTAACAACTTAAAAAGCAGCTGCAGAAGAAGTTAAAACACCTGTCCCTAATCAACTGCAAAGGCTTGAGTTTCTATTTGATAGAACTCAAAATTACAGCTATTTCTAAACACTTTGCTTCAACAGTGAATATTTTTACCTCATATTTTTACTTGGACAGACTATTTTCAGAAAGGCATTCGAGCGAGATTATGCCAGAAAGCAGTAAAATAGCAAGCAAGATGCTTATGTAAATACTGAACTTCTCTGAACTTAAGGGGAAAGAAAAGGAGCAGTATCCAGAAGGTCACCACTCCTAATGTAGAGAGCATACATGAAACTCAGGCAAGGAAGAGCTGCCCATGTCAAAATGGCAAAAGAAAACCTGGAGAAATGATCATGAAAGGAGCTCAGAGCACCATTACATTCAGTCTTGAGGCTCTCACCCATTCACAGGACTACTGAAAGCAATAAAGGTTATTCGTGTGCTACTGCAGGAAGCAGCCTCAGTTTGCAGTGCCCATCAGCAGCGAATGGCTCTCCAGCACACAGGGCAGCAACACCCATCACATCTTGTGCAACGCCTGCAAAGGCTGTCCAAGCAAAGCTCTGGCTAAAACACAAACCAGTACTTCCTCTGCAATTATTAATATAGGATTCATATAATCTTTAGAAATAGTCTCCATGTGCATAACCTCAGCACATCGTTTCCCTGCCTCTCCTTTGCAATTATACAGTTCCACGAACCCCCACCATGCTGGGAAAAGGAGAGGGCTCTTTAGAGTAACTTTAAATTTACTCTTTCAGTCTTGCATCTTGGCTCTCTGCAAAAAATTCAGCAGTTGCTCAAGTTCCCACTTTGCCCCTCAGTCCCTTGCATGGTGCAATCACAGAAGCCCCAGGTGCCTTCTTTATGGACCAAATAAAACCACTGTGGTTGACTATTGTACAGAAACAGTCCCCATGCCCCCTCACCAAATTTCATTATATTTTCTGCTGTTTGTTCTGTTCTTTCTCTTTCTGGAAATCAGGCTACGAAACTGAACTAATTACTCCAGGCTCAGAGGATGTTTTATGTGAGATGCTGAATTGTTCTCATTTTTCTTTATGCCATGGCAAACATTCATGTTTAAGTATCAACAACTTTTTCTGCCTATCAGTGCAATGCCAACAGCACTGCAAACCTCTAAAGGAAGAAAGATCAGAACTCAACCCCATGATGCTTCTCAAGTCACAGTCAAAGGGAGAAGCAAACTAACAAGTCCCCATTCTCTTAACAACTCTTCCCTCTAAGTGCTGTCCCTGTCCCAAATAAAAAAAAGGATGTTTCCCAAGGACTCACCCAACTCAGACTGTACCAGACCAGAAAATGTGTAAATCCCAACCCTAAAGACCCCAGTGTCTGCACTCCACCCTCTCACTCCAGATAAGACTGTCTTACCGGCACTGTCAGAAGTATGCAACATGAATTGCACAAGCAGTCAGCGGTACAGGTTTAAATCTGCTCAGCAGCCAGCTTTGTAGCCAGTTTTGCAGTTGGGATGTGTTTGTACTGTTTGCATGAGAAGCACCTATTAAGCAGGCAGCAGCCTGGTTCCAGGTAAACTTCCAGGGAGTCTCAAAACATAGCCCTAGGTTGGGCAGATCAGAGCCACCGCTGACAAAGGTGGCGGACAAGGTCCCATCCAAAGGAAAACCTTGCCTTCCCTCCTCACTCAGTGAAAGAAGTCACCTGCAATAGTGCCCGACACCTGAGCATCCAACCCCAAACCTTAGAACACACTCTGTGACTCACAGCTCCTGCCTCACACCTCACACAGCCTCTAATTAGAATCTCACCAGCCCTGATAAGGCAGTGTTCTCCCACCCATCTGATTAACTCGAGTCCCTCCACAACCTCAAGCTCCATCCCGTGCCTTTTTCTCCCCATGACATCCCTGGTCAGAGGAGGCAGAGTCGGCAGACATCAGCATCCCCATCTGCTCTGGTGGTTTGAGGGCTCTCATCACCACAGGTCTCCTTATAAAACCTGCCAATTATCCCACGCATAGGCAGTTTCTGTGTGCTGAAGAGAGGTGACAGCCCATACATCCTTCCTGAAGATCAGCTAGAGTATCTGTACACTTAAGGAGGAATGAGTTTTGGCTAGGGTGTTTTTCTCTTGTTGTATTTAATCTTGCTTTAGAAGCATTCAGCCACCACAGTCTAACTGCTGATGTGTGTCAGACAGACAGCGTCACCAACTTATCTTGGCTCCCAGCATTCTGCTGCAAGAACATTGCTACCTAAGTTCAGCATCCTTTGCATTACATAGATGTTTATGTCATTCCTACATTTAAACCTGTAAAATATTTCAAATTACTCCTCCTTGTTTTACCCATCCTTTACCAAACATGCTCTTTAAGATGGAAGCAAGGCATCATATGCATTCCCACAGGCGAGTATTTTTCATTAAAAAGAGTCTGCACGTTGCTGGTGTCTGTCCCTGCACTCAGCCAGCTTGCAAAACTGTTTCCAGAAAGAGAAGGCAATTCTTTTGTGAGCATACTGGTATAATGAAGAACTAGTTAATAGGTAAAGCACAACAGCAAAGCAACAGCAGATCCTAACTACTGAGGGATGGCTATGCTTGGGTTTTTTTCCATGTTAGAGGAACTGCGTATTTCAAAACTCCTCATCCCTCTCCTCCTTACTGAGAGCATGCCAGATAATTAAACAGAACCTCTTATTTTTAAAATCTAATTTACTTTTGAAAACCTACAGTACTGGACTATTTTTAGAATGTTTCTTATGTGGGCCAGTGGAAATAGGCTAGAGCCAGGTAGCACAAGGCCTCACAGGCTGCGCTGTGAAATCTTTAAGCTGAACACCATTAATCAGTGAAACAGTGGAAAAAAATTCCTTTCAAATTAGGAGTAAGTATCTGCAGTAAGGTACTGATACTCATCTTCAGTTTTGGAAAAGCTCATCTTAAGCAAAACTAAATCTGGGCCTAAAGCTTTGACTTAGGAATTTCTTTAATTTTTAAGTCTTTAATTTGTTACCAATACAAGAGCTTATCTTGGTGTTTGACAGGCTGTCCTTTCCAACAAAATCAGTGGGAATATTGCCCAAACAAGGACTACAGGACTGGGTTTAGCACTACCTTTCGAACAGCTTTTATCATTCAGCACCCCACACAAGACATGCACTAGAGAAGTTAACACAAGTAGCACAGGGATACCTTTTCTGAAGTACTGAGATTTGTGACCCTTATTTTATAAGTATCTAGGGAAATAAAAGCATCAGAGGTACCTAGCTCCTAGCAGTTGTCTCTGCTATACGGCAACCCAGAGAAAATAATCTACCTACTCAGACTTACAGTGAATGATACAGCGAAACCGATTTCTGTGATATGCTAGCACGCAAAGAAATGCCTCTGTATTACAGAAAAAAAAATCTTCCTAGCATTCTCCACAAAATAAGCATCTCAGTGGGAAGCCAGAATGACTCTGACCTCTGAAATCTCTCTCATTTCTGCTGGCAGCACTTCCCACTGAAGGTCTGGGAGTCCAGCATCCATCCCCAGGCATCTGGCCCACCTCCCCAGTGGCAGCTTGCCTTGCTGCCGGCCACATTCACTGCTTAGAGGTGACAGAGAAGTGAGGATGCTTCATCTGGGGCGAAGGACCTGCAGTCTGGGGAGTACATATGGCCCACAGCACCAAAACCTCTATTTTTCAAAATCCCTGCTGGGCAACATCCCAGAGAGAGGCTTGCAAGACTTGCTTAGCTCTTTGCAAGAAAAAGCCAACCTTCCCTGACTGTAGCAACTCGATCACAGCCAAACACAACACATAAGCAAAGGCACTACAGCCCAACAGTGTTTATCCAAAACTACCACAGGGACAGAAAAACTGCAAAACACTGCAGGATGCAAAGTTTCCTTCAATTATTTGACTGCCTCAAAAACGCAAATACATTCAACATACCTCTGCCACAACCCCAGCCCCACTCACTTCCCCCATCTGGGAGCAATATTTCATAGCAGTGCAATTTAAAAACAGGGTAGTTTTATGAATTTTAAAGCCTCAGATTCTTGCAGGTCCAGGTGCTACTCCACAGCACTTGAAGACAGAAATGCAGTCCTTGAAGAGGCCTCTTCTCCAGTCTTCTTGGGGGTTCCTGTTCACCTGCTCACTCACCAGCCTGTCCCAAGACCTTTAGGGCTGTGTGAAGTCCATGTGCTGTTCACATGAGCAAGGTCTACGCACATAAGAGCTCTGGAAAAGCCACGTAAGGCTGTGAATTTGCTGACCTAGAAGTATTACCAGTCCCTCACGGCTCAGCTGCAATGCCTCCGTGTGCTCCTATCTCCTGGCGAGCATCCCACCTCCTCCCACACATCCTGCAGCACTGATCCCTCCCTGCGCTTTCCCTTTCAGCTGCCTTAAACAACCACAGAAAGAGCTTCACCAATCTCCTGTGCTGCCATGTATCTTTTGGAAGATCCCAGTATCAACACCCACTACTGCCTGAAGCACCATGGCAGGAAGAGCCCAGTCCCCAAGTGTCACACCAACCAAGTTCCCACCAAGCAGACCAACATCCCACAGAAACACCAACATCAGTCAGCCACACACCACCACCCACAGGGATTTACACAAGATCTAACTCTGTGCTTTTAAATGGCCTGAAACCAACTGGGGTGAACAAGTCTTCGTCCCTTATCCACCTCTGCCAGCTTGATTTGTCAGGCACACAATCACCTGTCCTGAGGTCTCTTGGTACAGGGTGTTTAATTTTTGTCATGTTCCTTATTACCAATCCAGTATTGTTTAAACCAAATCAAAGACAATTTCTTTCCTTATCAGTGATGAGCCAAGAGAATCCCCATGGCAAACTTTGCATCTCTTGAGCACCTTTTTCAGCCTCCAAGCTGATCCACATATTTAGCACCAGATACGCTCTTACCAAACTATAAAACCTCTTGGGTTGTTTTCAGGAACAATTACACCAAAAAAGGGTACTCCTTACTATGAACTCAGCCTAGGAATCAAGAAAAAGGATAAAAATACCATCAAGATGACAGGCATCTCCTCAGTGGAGCCCAAGAAAATGGTCATGTCCCATAAGCCATGCTGTAGAACCTCCTCCTTACTCACAAACTGCCAGAGTAAGGAAGTGTGATGATTCAAGAGCATCAGCACATCAGGTTAAATTAACTAAAGTAACTGAGACAAGCCTCAGCAAGGTGTCAGCATGCCTGTGCCCCATCCACGCTGCTGAACTGATCCACGCCAATGGTGGCTTCTTTGCCTTCTGCTGCTCTGTGCCCCTCGCTCCTGCTGTCAGAACGAGCTGACAGCTATCTTCTCGCTGACTCATTTCACCTGATCAGTGCCCTCCTCTTCTGTTTTTGCAAGAGAGAAATGAAGCCCTATGGAAAGCAAAAGGAGTGACTAGACATCAGATTATATCTCCTCACATGGTTTAACAGCAGGATAACTATGTGACCTTCCAGGAAAATGGGAAGCTTACGTGCTGCCAGACAAATGTGGCCATTGATAGAAACTCTTTCTTGTAGGAAACCCCTGGAAGCAAGGGCAGACCAAGAACCAACCACGTGACCATTCGGCTGGCATAGTCCTTCACAATGTCTGTGCTTTTTTTCAGGCTGCCTAATTGAACACTTCTGGTAAAGTAACCAGAGGTTAATAAGCTGGCCACACAAGCTCTGGGGTAATTTTCACTTTATGTCTTTTGAGTAAGGGTAATTTTCACTTCTATTTTTTTAAAATATTTACTAGGTATGTAACAATTGTAATTACAGATTTATACAGAGATGGTGCAGTATGTTGCTTTTGGCCAGCAAGTAAACAAGGACAAGAGCAAAGGAAAAAAACAGTCTCTACTTCTTTCTTATGCCTAGCGAAAGCCTCCTATACTGTACAAACAGCTTGCAGACAGAGCAAAGGGACTGGCAGGATGGCACCAGTGCCAGAGCTGGACATGATGGCCCAGCCTGAGAGACCGAGGCAGCAGGAATCTTGAAACTGGGAGGAGACTGGGAAAGTGAACAGGCACTGATGAGATCCACCATTCACCAATCATCCTCTTCAGCCCCCACAAGTACACAGAATGCCAACCTGCTCAAGGACACAAATGGTGGCAGTGCTGCTGCTCATCATACTCACTGCAAGAAAACACAGCCTGGTGATGAACTCCCTCCTCCATCCCCTCCTTGCTTTTCCTGTACATCCTTTACTGGGCCAGCAACAGAAATATTTTGCATGGAAGACGCAAATTTCAGCAAACCACCTGAAAGAAGCCCCCCCCCACACTCTTTCTGCACTATACACTGGCCAGCAGAAATTACTCCAGGCAGAGGACTTAGCTCCCAACACCCACGTGCTACAGGAAACAGCTCTCTCCTCCTCTGGTGTCATGTCATCAAGCAGGGCTTTCTTCTTTCACACCTGCTTTAGGGGAAAGGTGAGGGGAAGACCATAAAGCTTTTTTTCCAACTTCTGAGATAGGAGAACTCAACCCCTAACAAGGGAGAAAGAGCTCAGGCTGTAGATGTTTCCAGCCACCACACTACTGGGTATTTACTCTGGACAATGTGGAAGGTTTGTGACTGACAAGCAGCTGCTTGGTATGATACACACTGCAGAAACACCAACACACTAAGAGTGGTGTCTTTTTCATTTTTATTAACTTTGAGCAGCAGAAGAGAGAGCATTTGCAGCAGCATTAGGAAAAGGCACAAAGTTGTCCCTAATATAAATCTCCACCTTATGTCATCAGCTCACAGGATGGCTGAAAAACTACATGAAGCCTGTCAGCACTCAGCAAAATAGCCAGGAACCCAATATATTGCTAAAACTATATTGTTATTCCCCTAACATGCTCCTTGTATACACAATCACATTTCCCAATCATCATTCCAAAGCCTCATTTACATCAGAAACTAAGTAATGTAGATGCAGCCTGAAAACTCCCCAGCGTGGCCAAGGCTATAAATGCTATTAAGGTACTTTCCAACATGACAAAAGGAATAATGATATTGGCAAACATAAGCTTTATGAGTGTCCTGGGTGCTTCCAGTATAATCATTTTTGGGTTGTTGTTTTTTTTGGGGTTTTTTTTATGTTAGACTCATAACTGAAACAAGTTACATGAATCAAAACATCCAGAGGGGAAACAAACCTTCATCACCCAGTCAGGCAAACCTCAACCTCTCAGTGGGTCTCAATTTCCCAGTCCCACCACTGTCCCCTTCTCAAGGTGTCCTCTCAAGGCAACAGATGTCTTCAAGAAGCACACACAAGCTTATTATCCTTCTGTCCCACTCCTGCCAACACCAGGTGTCAAAGCAACCCACCCCACTACAGAGAATGAGCATCCTTTCCCCAGTTCCCACCAGCTCCCACCAGCATCCCAGCTCCCACCAGCATCAGTGGCCACAAACCACAAACAGGCAAAATCTTTTGCCCTTTGGAGATTTGTACCTCTCTCCCCCCTGGAATGGAGAGGGGACAAATTCACAACTTGCTCAAAGAGGTTGTGGAAGTTTGTTTGGGAGGTTGTCAGGTAAGAGAATCAAGCAAAAAAACCTTATCATTTGTTGCACCACACTCATGTCAGCCTTTTGGCATGGGACTTAAGTGCCCTGAAACAGATGGGAAAAACAAAACAGCAAAGACATTTAAGTATAACACACTAGCACATATAAGAAACGTTTTTATTTTTTTTTTAACCAGCAAAAAATACAATGGAAACATAACGGGGAGGTAGGGGGGAAGGATATTCTTGAAATCACAGTTTAAAATAAGGCCAAGAAAATAGCATAAAATTCCATTTTGTGCACAAATATTCCCCTATCATTTTAGCTGAAATAAGTTTTAGATTGATTTTTACACTGCCCCTAAGGCCATAATGGCATCCTGAATGGTTCAATTAACAAAAAGCAGAGAAGTAACAGATAACAGATATGCTCACCAGTAAAAGAAGGGTATGGTCTCTGTATGCACACATATATGTATACTTATGTATCAACATTTAAAAGCATTTATTGATTTGGTTAAGCTGTGCTGATATACTGGTACTGCTCATTTGTTTGGAGTCCCCCTAGTTTGCCTGAATTAGGAGAAGAGGCTGAGGTTAAGCTGAGGTTAGCTGACACGTGTCAGCCAAGCCTGACCTAATCCTGGGTTTCTAACCAGTTTGATCTTCTTCTCTAAATAATATTAAGAAGAGGAAGAAACCGCAGAGATGCAGTTGGGTTCCAAATCACTATTTTTAGAAGCTGTACACAGACAAGGCAGAGCTGTGCATGCGGACTCCTCCACAGAAAACTCCACTCCGTGATCTCCCAGCTCCCCCGCTGTGTCCCTCCCACCACAAGTCCTGCCGCAAAGATATGGAGACCCCCGAAGACTGAAACAGGAAAAAACAATTTTATTAACTGCATTAATTCAAGTGTTGGCTAATACCATCCCTCCTCCTGGTGAAAGAGGAAATCCATAATACCAAGTAGGTGACTTTGAGCTACTTGGACCTGCCACCCAAATCCCTCCATTAAAACAACATACATGGATTTACTCTAATGATTTGCACTGGATCCAAGATCTGGGGAAACTTCCCATTCATCTCAAAGCACTTCTCAGATCTGGCCTAAAAGTAAGGGTTTGATGAGCAATAAAAAACTAAAATAATATTGCTTAAACCACAGAGGTGCCAGCTTTTACTGCCTTTCATTGAGCATACAGTATTTTTCTCCCACTGTTCCAAAGGAAATAACACTCCGTGCAATGGTTATAGGATGTAAAACGTGCACTCTGCTGTTCAGACGGAGCTCGTAATTGAAACATTTAAGCGTCAGTGAAATCCCAAATGTAAAGTTTTTAATTTTCATTCAGCCACGAAGTCAAAATTCAGGGGGGGGAGTGGAAATTACTACCTCAGAGTGCTTTTAAGGTCTATTCTTTCTGATATAGTAATCAGAAAGATAAACCCAGTCAATATGCCAGCAGCTGCAGCCATACTCCAGCAGCTCGCTACCAACTGCACCACCTGCTTTGCCTTTGTCATCCCTGTCCCACACGGGAGGTTATCAAGGGCCTTATCAAGGACACATGGCTGCTGCCTGCAACACATGAAGGACTGCCACTACCTTCATCTATAGGCTTTTGACCCTGCAAGAGCAATGAACAGGCTTCTGCTGGAGAGTGGGGCTCCCACTGAGGCAGCTGGCCAAGCTCAGGCCAAACACACCCAGAAGCAGCCCAGCAGGCTCAAGGGCCCGTGGAAAGAATTGGCTCAAACATCTTTGTCTGAAGACATGTGACCATCATTTATAGGAAGGAGAAGGTTATCTTGCAATATTGATTTTATTCAGCAGCTTCCAAGATGACTGAGTACGACATCAGGCTAGAAAACCTCAGCTGAAACCACTAAAAACTCTGCAGAACTTACAGGGAAACCCTGAAAGGTTGGTTTGTGTCTTTCAAATCCTCCAACCATCTTCCCCAACACCCATGTTCACAAACTCTATTAAAGCAGTCTTGGACTGCATCATGCACAAATTCATGTTCTTTACATACCTGCATCCCATGATCTTCACAGCTTGCCTGTTTCACAGTCTGGATGAACTGTAAGGTATTGAATTTAGCCTGGAAATTTTTTAAAGGTTTGACATTTGCCTCCCAGAGAGAGCCACACGTCCCCACAAAAATTTGCCTGCAGATAAGGTACTGCCACAGAGTCTGCCTTTGCTCTGCCTTCCATCCCCACCTCCACTCAAATCCCACTGGCCATGGTACCTCCAGAAAGGATCCCACCACTGCTTCTTGTCCACGCCTGATGGACAAAATCCACCGATCCCAGTGCTTGTGTGCTCATGTGCAATCCAGCTGGGAAATGACACCCCAACTTACTGAACCTCAAGAGTACAAGACCTGCCTTTTCTCCTGGATAGGTGCAAAGAGATGCCAGAAGTCTGCTACCTGCTAAGCTGTGCTATCATGATGTTCAAGTACTGAGGACAGAGCAAGGATGAAATTGTGGTTAGGCCACTAAATAGAGATGTAGCTTCCAGCGGTCCAAGCCTCCTGCCACAAACTGCCCCAGCAGTTCCAAGCCAGTCACATAATCTCTCACATCAGATTTCCCCACCTGTTTTAGGTCCCTGAGAAGGAAACATTTGCAACCAAACATGGAGCACTCAAGACATCAAAATGGTGAGGACTATATAAACAGATACATACCTCACTGGTGAAGAAACAGACTGATGTGTTTAATGGTTTATAACGCCTGGTTTAGTTGCCTTCAAAGTACTTAAGAGCAAGCAACACACCCCTGGATTAAATCTAAATAAACATTTACAGCAGTAAAAAATGGCTTTTACCATAAGGAGGCCTGGCTCTTGCTTGTACCTGTAACTCTAAATATATTTAACAGGATGCCAAACTATGTATTCTAAGATGCTGAAAAGCAAAACAAATTACAGACATTTGCATAGAAAGCAGGGAGACATAGGGAGAGAGGAAAACAAAATGGACAACTTGCTAGGGTCTGATTCAAACATCTTAGAAAAATGCTATTTGCTCAACTCAGGACTGAGCTACCAAGGAGATTTGCAGCAGCTAAGACTACAGTAAAATGGAGATGAAAACTCTATTTTGTGTCCCTACAAGGGAGATAAATGAGGGACAGAATGAAGTTCATTTAAATCCACTGATCTGATACAGAGGGAGTTAGAGAGAACCGCAAAACAAAATGAAAGGCTCAGCAGGAGCCTGCACAGCCAGTGCTGCAATGTCAGACACGCAACACAGTGCCATCTGAAACCTAAAGGCACCGTAGCAGGACTCAAGGAAAAAAACAACGGTGCCACTTCTGGGGAAGCCATGCCTGCCTGCACCAGCACTGGAATAACGCACCAGGGTCCTGCAACACAAGCCCCCGAGAGCAGATGCATTTTGAGGGGTGGTTCAGCGAAGCCTCTGGGGAGGACATTCACTGCTGGAGTAAAACCACCAGAGGAATAGAACTAAGCAACATCTATTTACAGCAGGGGGGAGTATCTGCACCTTTCCTTCACTCCCACTTGGCATCCTCCTTTGAGTGTCTTATGGGATAGAAGGTGCCTTAAGACAATAGATAATTAGCTGTAATGCATCCTCTGTGGCTGTAACAACTTAACAAGTCTTATCTGGAGACGTGATCTAGGCTTCCAGTCACCCTTGTTCTCCCAGTTCCCTTCCTCTTCCACACCCCCCCCCCCCCAAAATATTTGCATCGCCGCTTGACAGGTATTTTGAATTTAAGCTTAATGGAAGTGTTTGCATGTGTCTGTGCACGCTTGGAAGAAGGTATGAAAAAACCCACCCTATTTTAACTCTGCCTCCCTGAAACACGACTCGTTCCATTTTCCCTTCCCTGACAAACAGAGGGAGCTGAAATAAGGAACAACAACTTTGGAATGCCACTCTACCGAAGGATAACTTATTAAAAATATTAGATTCATCCTTTGAAAAACGAAGGGAAAAAATGCCCAGGAAGTTGATGCATCATGGTGTTGCATTTGTGTCAAGCTCTGGGTAAACATGCAGCAACATGAATGAAATCTGTCCAGAAAGACTGCATTTCAGCGCCAACCACGCAATCGCTGGCCAAACCACTGCATATGTAACAAAAGTTTGATCTCGCCTGCAAGCGCTCAGCTGCGCTTCTGCCATTTCCTGTGGAAAACTGAAGCTCTGAACCACTGTCTCTCAGCCAGCCCCCGCCGACACCCAGCCCATCACGCCGCGGCAGGCGGGCGGGCAGCTCCGGCAGAGCCGTGCGGGGGATGCTCGGCGGCTCCCCTGCCGCCGTCCCCGCGCCCCGGGCCGCGCACCGCCGCGCAGGGGCAGCCGCGCCGCTCCTCCCTCCCCAGCCCCCGGCCCCGGCGGCAGGTGCGGCGGCGGCGCGCCCGGGGCCGGGGGGGCAGACGGGGGCCCACCCGCCGCAACAGGTGGTCGTGGCGCCCGGTCCCGCCCGGCGGCCGCACTTACCGCTGGCGTTCTTTCCGCAGATGAGGTGCTGGTAGGGCTGCAGCAAGCCCCAGAGCTCGGGGTCGTTGTTGACCGTCTGCTCCAGCGCCTCCAGGGTGAAGCGGGGCGCCTCGCCGCCCTCCTTCTCCTTCTCGGCCGGGGCGGCGGCGGCGGCCGGGGGACGGCCGGGCGGCGGGAGCGGGGCGGCGGGGCCGGCCAGCACCCGTGCGTGGATGTCGCGGAAGAGGCTCTCGGTGCCGGCCGTGAGGTAGATGGCGGCGTGCTCGTGGATGCGCAGGGCCACGCGGCTGTCCACCATCCAGCGGTAGAACTTGCCCACGGAGAAGGCCAGTCCGCACCGAGCCGACTTGCCGCGGCTGAAGCGGTCGCCGCCGCTGCTGCTCATGTTGTAGAGGGAGAGGGCGCCGAGGGCGGCTGCCGTGCAGCGGGCCGCCAGCGTCCAGCCCAGGACGATCTCCATGGCGCTCCGCACCTCGTGCTTGGTGCACTTGGCGAAGCGGAGGCTCAGTCGCTGCGCCTCCCGAGCGATGCGCACCAGCGCCCGGCTCACCAGCGTCGAGAGCCGCGCCGCCGCATCCCGGCTCCCGGGGCTGGCGGCGCCCGGCGCCCGCGGCTCCCGGCGCGGCGGCGGCGGCAGCAGCAGTGCCTCCACCTCCTCCAGGCTCCAGGGGACCTCCTCAAGGTCGGGCAGGAGCCGGGAGCACTGCTGCCCCGCGCAGTCCAGCACCTCGGAGTCTTCCGCTAGGACGGTGTTGACGGTGTCGAAGCTGTTGTGCCGACTGTGCATGGAGTCAGTTAGGTGCGGCCAGCAGCTTCCTCCATAGGGGTACGCGGGGTGCGAATCCGAGCAGCACAGCGACAAGTTGGAGGAGCGCACCGAGTCCGCCGCACCACCATACCCGGAGTCCAGCGTCAGGTCTTCCAGCGTCCTCACCGCCGTCTTACCTCTCCGGGCCATCGCCGCACTTCATGCTGCACCCGCGGGACCCGGGCGGGGAGCGGATCACGGGAACGCGGGGGAGAGAGAGCAGCGAGCGGGCGCGGCGTGACCCGCCGGCCGCTTCGCTCCGCTCCGCCAGACGGCAGCGAAGCGACGGTGCTGCCTGCGCCCTGCTCCTGCTGCTCCTGCTGCCGCCGGCCGAGCCCCGCTGCCGGCCCGACTCCGGCTCCTGCACTGCGCCGCGCCGCCGGCCCGACACCGCACCGCAGCACAGCGCCGGCCAGCGGGCGGGGGGGCGGCCCCATGCAAAGCGCCGCCGGCTCGCAGCCAATGGGGAGGGCAGGGGGCGGAGACATGCAAAGCAGCGCGCCCGGCGGCCAATGGGACGGCGCGCTGCGGCGGCCGCCCCTCCCCTCGCTCCGCGGGGCCGCTCCGCGCCGCGGCGCGCGGGCCGGGAGGGGGCGCGGCCCGCCCGGTTCGCCCGCCCCGCCGCGTCCCGGCCCGCCCGCCGAGCCGCCGGTGCGCGGAGCCCGCCCGGGTGCGAGCTGCGCGCAGGCAGCACCTCAAGGGCTGGGACTTTATGCGCTGCAAAGCGAAGATGTGTTAATGCCGTCCTGGCCCCGCCGGCAGCCCGGAGAGTGCGGCCAGCCGTGTCCTGCGTTGTTCCCGCGGCTCGGAGCAGCACAGCTCTGATGCGTTTATCTACGCCTTCCCCGGGCGTATGAACTAGAGTCCTGCTCCAGCCCGCACTGGGTTTTCGCACCAGCAGTTCCGTGATGTTGCTATAAACAAATGACAGGGAGCGCAGGCACTCACACATCTCATCAGACAGACAAGATGTTTTGAAATCAAGCAGAAACTGCCACGTAAGAATCCCAGCCATCGCTGGAGTCAGGAAGAGCAATTTCCAAATAATTAAAACAAGTACAATAAAACCCTTTGACATTCTTGACGTTAACCCATTAAGCATCGTGAAGGCTTTGACATGTAAGAACTGTAGTGGGCTTAGGGCACATTTCCTATGCATAGTAAGATGGTTTTTGTGCAAGACAATTTATCCTCGAGTAATGTATTTTAATCTTACATTGCTAGGCTTTAGCTTTATTAGGAGTTGCCTGACTAATATCCCAGGCAACGGGCTGAGAATGTATGTCTGTGTGCTCCGGTTTTGAAGAAATCTTACATCCTTTTAAGCGTAAAATACCAGCAAATTTCTATCCCTTTAAGGATAAAAGCCAAGCAAACACATTTCTCTATCATGCCAACAAGAGGCAGCCAAAATTCTTGGACAGACAAGGCAAGTCGTGTAAGAGATTTCCCCATCCAGGCAAGCCTGGCACTCCTTCAACATCGGCTTCCTAGAGGAAAGGCACGAACACAACTACAGGTAGGCTCATTTGTCAGTCAGGCTGGGGAGAATTATGACACCACCAAAAACACCAAAGAGGAGGTTGCTTTCCAAATGAAGTCAAGTGCTGTCAAAAACTGCTTTCTTAGCATAGTCTTGGCCCTTCCACGAGATGCAGTATGCACAACGGGTTTCCACAGATTTCCCAAGCACCACCATATCCTGATAAAAGGTAGAAGAGCTGAGAATAGGAGCAACCTGAACTTAAGCCACTGTCACAAGTTAAGTAAGATGCTGAGACTCACGCTGCTGGCAACAGCCTGCCTTGGAGCTGGCTCACCAAAAATGAGAGCATACCTGGAGAGTAAAATCCTGTGGACTTTGCAGCAATCCAGCAGTACATCTGGCAGTAGAGCCCTCTGGTGTCTTTACCACCTCAGTGCAGTGGTTGTTCAAAATTCCCGTTTCCATGTGGTAGGAGAAGGAAGGCACCACCAGGACTAAACCCCTCAGGATAGTTATTTTTCTTACTCCGTTCACCTGATTCTGTCCTTATGCTCTCACAGAATGCCACAACTGCACGTGCTGAGGATACAAGAGCAGGTCAAACTCAGGTAAAGTTCAAACTGGGGAGATTTTCTACTAATTGGTTTGTAGGGTTTGTAGAAGCACAAAGTGGGCATCCAGGGAGGATGGAACAAGAGAAGTGGGTGTTTTATTCACCAGCCTTTGTGAAAAACGGTGCTGGAGAGGTCAACATCCCCCTTGGGTGCAGCATAATTTTTAGGCTACAACATTGCATTGAGATGAATAGCATAAATGAGAAGTGGACAGTTCTCTTGGGCACCATGAAGACTGAGGCATCTCTATCATTGACTCAGAAACAATTTCGACTTCTAAAGAGGTTGGGGGTTTATATTTTTAATTCAGAAAGCAAAATAATGGATCTTACTGGAGATTTTGTAGCTGCAACCTTGCACACAGCAGTCTGATTCCCAGTCACACCACCAGCTTGGAAGGTGTTGCAATACTTGGACACACCAAAGGCATGTCAGCAGCACTAGGCTGGTTTAAACTTTCGAAAGTGGTAGTAAGAACTTCTGATTCATTTGTTCAGAAGACTAATTACCTTCCCATTGAAAGGGTCGAAGTTCAAATAAGTTCAGTGTGACCAGTCTGGATCTCCAGTGATCTTTTGGTACTCAAAAAATTTCACCTGCCCGGGTGTGGATACACTGGCTGCTGCATCCCAAAGTGAGATTCAGCATTATTTGGAAAGTGCTCCTCAGACAGGATTCTTAAACCGCCCTCGGAAAAGACAGGATCAAACAGTTTAAAGCAAAATGCACCCCTGCAACATGTACAGTGCCTACATGGGAT
The DNA here is from genome assembly GCF_021018805.1 of Prinia subflava. Classification (NCBI taxonomy): domain Eukaryota; kingdom Metazoa; phylum Chordata; class Aves; order Passeriformes; family Cisticolidae; genus Prinia; species Prinia subflava. The sequence continues at coordinate 19,417,225 of NC_086250.1, read as the reverse complement.
GAGCTCTGGAGACAGTCCTTAGCTTTAATCCAGAAAGGGCACCACACCTCTCCTGGCCTGGGAGGAAGGGCAGGTGTCTGCAGCTGCACTCCATTCTGCAAGTCTTACAGCCAGGGTCATTTGCCTATGAGACAAGAACACCCACTGCAGAAAACAAAGTCCCTTTATATGTCAAAGGCTGGGTGGAAACAATTTTCAGCTTGTTGGAGACAGGAACATCAATTATCCTTGCAGACAATTCAGACAGGGACTGATTAAGTACCATACCAGGATGATAAGTGCCAACTAAACCTCTGAAAGAGGGAAATTGAACCACATTTTAAAAAGGTGCTTAGGGCAAATTTAAGTGAATAAGAAGATGGCATTCTTATGGGGAGAGCACCAAGTGCTGCAATTCTTTCTTTCCCCCCCAGTCAACTGCCTGCAAAAGGCATCTTGTTGACAGCAGTAGGGAAAAACACAGCAAACAGGCTGCCAGACAGAGCAGGAATTCACCTAGGATCAGGCCACTCCATGTAATTTCTTTATTCAAAATTCAGTGTGCTGCACTGCAGTAACAGCTCAGATCAAAAGCAGAATTTGCAGGATCTCCCAGTGCTATCTCCAGCTGCTAGGAACAAGCAGCAAACCTTAAGAGGGCCTTGCTTGTATTGCTGGGGAAATCAGAGTGCTAGTGTTTCTAATCACAGTAACAGGAGTTCATTTACAAAGCAAGGCCGTAATCCTGTAGCAGTAAAGCAGGTGTGAAATGCACATCCCTGGCAGAGGAGCCTTTGGGGCTGCAGCATGTGTGCAGTGTGCTGCAAAGAGCACACCCGTCCAAGGAGCCGAGCGCTGGCATCGGGTATCACCGTCCCTGCAGGACCCCTGGGAGACTGCTGCCAACTGTTTTGACAAGCAGGCTCAGGGAGTGACTCTAGTGTTGCTCCTCAAACACATACAACTCCAAAAGCAGTGGGAATGAGTGACGCAATGAGGCCACCGGCTTGCCAGCTGGAAGGGAAGTGCTGGTGGTGCCTCCAGCATGAGTGGGAGGAAAGAACGCGTGGCAGGCAAATGCCACACCACCGCTTTTTCCCCGATCGGCTCCATCCTGCTGATTTCAGCAACAAGCTGAATTAGGACCCTTGGCAAGGACTTAGCAGGAACCATTGCCCCACGGAGAAGCAAGATTCAGCTGATCAGCTTCCCCTCTTGCAGACACACTAAGGAATAGGGCTGCCCCTATATTTCAGCTTAGCCAGGGGCAGACACCTGCCTGTATTCCTCTGCTGTGCAAAAGCAGCAGCACCAACTTCTCACGGAGCTCAAAACCCTTCCCGACTTTCTTCCTGCAGCCTCTGTGCCCCCCGTGTGCTGAGAGTGGAGTTTTGTAACAGAGAGTTTTGTAGTAAGTGCAGACTTGTGCCTGACATGGAAGGGAAAGATTACTTGGGGTTTCTCAGAAGACGTAAGCTGAGGATGCTCTGAGAAACTGCCCGCCTAAACCAAATCTCACCTCATATAAGAAAGCCGTGGAGCCCATGGCCATGGTAGAGTTGGGAAGCCAAGAGAACAAATTATTTCAGAAAGAGATCTGACAAATTCCTGGAGGCAAAAGACACTCGTAACTATTAAACACAATGGTGCCTGTTCAATCTTCATCTCAGAAAGTTTCTCAACAGCTGGTGCTAGAAATGAGGAGGTTATGCCAGGGGACAGAGGACTTTGTAATCACTCAGTTACTCAATGGGTCTGTCCTTGATGGCTATGCAAGATGAGACACTTCACTGCAGAGACAGGGCCACAGCTCCCAAGGCAGTTCTTTGGTTTAAACACTTACTTCCACACCAGCCAAGGGCATTACCACTGGCTCACAGGTGCACCTTGGTTCTGCACAGCCAACACAGAAGCATTTGCTGTCTTTACAAGATATTGGATCTTGTCCTTTGTTCTAAGACAGGATCAACTGCAATCTCTACATGAATCCTGACAGGATTTAAAACTTTTCTTCAAGCCACCCATGACAAAGTCTCTAGAACTTCCCTGGATGCTCTGTTTTCAAGTCCAAATAGTCTTACTGCTTGAAACAGCCTTCTTAACACTGACCTAACCTTTACCTTACCACAAATGGAAAGAATAAAGAGATGCTACAAAACCTTTTTAGAGGTCTGGACTAGCATCTCTGTCTTGTTTACTCTTAGGCAGTATTAAAAGCATATAGAGCCAAGCAAAATACAAGTTGGGCCCCAGACAGCAGGTATAGGTTCTTCTCACATTGCACTACACCACTCCAAAAAAGCATAACAGTGTTTGCATGCTTTATGTGCAGTAAGATTATACATACATACTATGTTTTGATCAGAACTGAAAGAAACAGGAATAGCAGGCTTCCCAGAGGACAGACACAAGGAAAGACTGTTCAGCCAGTGGTAATTTTCATACCCATCCAAACCATGACAAACCTGCATAAGGGATATATGTATGAGTATATGGGAAAATAATTTAAAGGTGAAATCTAAAGTGACAAATGTGCTTGAGATCAGCAGCGGCTGTGGAGTAAGCCAGTCCTTTAGTCTTCCCTTGGGGGAATGTCCAGCGTAAAAGTGTTTCAAGTTACCCTACCATTTTAAGTAATTGCTTCTCTCTGTCTGTCACCAGTGAAATCTTCTTCCTATTTGGTAGTTCAGGAATGACAGTTTATCTCCTCAAGGTGCAGAATGCTCAGACTTGCTGGCTGTTTGCAGGGGTTCAACCTCAAAGTTTAACCATGCTTGCTGCATCCTGATGCTGTGAGGAGGTGACAAGTGGCTCTGGTGCTCACTAGGCCCATGGTGTGTCATGCAGTGTATTTGAATACAATCCCTAAGGGGTTGTAGTCATTTGTCCTTGTTTGCAATTTAAAAGTCAGTTCTGATTTTAGAAGAAAAAAAGTATTTTGTAGAGTTCAAATGCTATTCTTCATGCTACTGCTGTTCATGCAATTTTAGGAGGAACAGGTTCTACAATATGACATTTCCCGCTGGCACATGTGCAAAAGGAAAGGAAAGACATAAGCCATGCTCTTCGTTGTCCCCACTCATGGAGGCCTCTTTAAAAACAGAGTAGTTGGAAAAGACTGAGAAGGTTATCTTTAAATCCATTCACACCTCTGCTTCTTGCCAGCACTTCAGGCTTACTTACATTTCTGCTATTAAAAAAGCATGATGTCTTATTCCCAGCCAGCACTATTTGACAATGGAAACTCCCAGGTAAAGAGTTTTACATTTTCCCATCCCCATTTCCCAGCTCATTTTTTTTTTTTTTTTCTTAAGGTTTCCTTTGCAAGTAGACAAAAACCTTGCCATTCACATAGGTCTCATCAGCACCACAAGCTTCCCATCTTCAACGGCGCACACTGCCAAGGCTGAGGTCCTGCTCCCAGCATCTCCCGTGGCCTCAGAACCACATCCACTCATGGGTGGGTGGGCAGCAAAACAAGCTGCCCCAGCCATCCCCGCAGGGAACAGCTCTTACACCATCACCTTCCAGGCCAGTTCCAGGAAAAGGGGCTTTTGGCAAACAGGTTCCCTGCATCACTCTTATATAAGCAGGCAAAGATTTTTTTCCTCTTCCCCCTGCAATAACTGGGGAAGGCACTCATGAGCTGCAGGCCTACTCTATTGCAAAGCACAGTTAAGATAAGAGACTAGTAATTCTCTGATATAAAGAACTTTCTATTTATAGGCAAATGAAAGAATAAGCCATTTTAAGATTTTTTTTTTTTTGGTTGTTAGTTTTTTCCCCCCCTAAAAATAAGAAAAAACAAACAAACAAACAAACAAAAACCTAGGGATTTTGGCATAAGGTAACATTTAAAGAACTGAGCGGTATAATGTAGTGACATTACCTTTCCTTTGTCACTTACAACTTCTTTTGCATGATTTCCCTTCAAAAGTTGATCAAAGCTCCATTTTTTTAAACATTACAGTGTTCTGTTCATTCTTTGACTGACCAAAAGTATTGCTGAAATGCTCATAAATAAACTAGAAAAAAAAAAACAAAACTCCACCCAGCTCGCCCCAAGTCAAGTAAGAATCAGCTCCAGAAAAACTCACATTGCTTTGAACGCTTTTTCTTGCAGAGGTGTCACATCACTGCAGTCTACCAGGTTCAACAGCAATGGTACATGTAGCAACATATAATGCAAATACCTTTTTTCTGTTTTTAAGATTAATAGTAATTTTTAAAGATTAACAGTAGAGAGCACTAGGCAAGGAGAACTGACATTTCTGAACTCTGTCATGAGGTGTGTTTCATCATCACATGGGCCCCTGACATGGTGCAGTGAGGTCCAGCACAGGTCCCCTGGCGAGTCAGAAATTAAGGGCACAGGCAGATGGAAAGGGGAAGGCCAGCTCTCTGCTCTGGGGAATGTACTTGCATGAGGTTATGATTGGTTTAGGATAACTGAGGACTCACCCCGCAAGGGTGGCAGCCCCCACAGGAGAACAAATATCTGCTATGAACCCACTGTGACTTCTGAGTAGCTGTTTTCAGGAATTGGGAAGTTATTATAGATTCCTGCTTTCACACATGATGAAGGTAGGAGTAAATCACAAAATGTTTGTGGGAAATCTTTCTCTCTAATCGACCCATAATCCTCCCTTTTCTCCACCCTCTCCCCCTCTTTTTCTCCCGTTACTGGGAGTAGACAAACTATTTATGGTGCACACAGACATTATGCTTTATCCACTTTATCCAACCAGCTACCTACTGGAGTTTCATATATTTTAAGAAATATGAGCTACCAAACTGTCTCTTCCAATTGTTGTAATTTCAAGTATTTTTTTTGCATTTGCAGATGCCTAAAGGCTTAGAAATAAGCACGGCAGAAACAGTGATAAAGGCTGGAAACCGTTTCTACCTCACATCACAAGCTCTCAAATGACCTGTATCTCATTTAGAAACCTGTCAAAACACCTGTCCAAACAAGCAACTTTTTCTTCTTTCAGAGTTCCCTGTTGTACATCTTGAAATACCTCAAGGCTGATGACAGTTGCAAAAGGTAAAATAACATTTCCAGTACCTGAAACAGAGGCTGGCAAGGGCTCGCACTTGACAGCTGCTGGATGCTTGAAGGAGACTGTAAATAAAGAACAGGATTTTACCCCAGGCAGGGGAGGAGGTGTGGGTTAAGCACACACACAGTTTTATCCCGTAGTTACAAGGACTGGGGAAGGAAAGGCCTAAGGACACAGTTTCCCTCGCCCCTACGCTGCACAAGCCAGGTGGGGCCCAGTTTGTGAGCACAGGTGGTTAAGGCCCCGTTAAAGACTAATGCTGTGATTTTCTTCAGCTGAGTGTCAGGCAGTGAGATAAGCTCTCCACAGACTCACAATGCCTGAAGTTTGATACCCCAGTCACAGAAGCTCTGTGGTGATGGTGTGGCTTCTGAGTAGCTGTTTTTAGGAATAGCAAACATCTGGACTCCCATCTAAATTTCAGTTTAGTCTTTGGAAGTCCCTGAATCCTCACACCTCATGGTGCTTGTGGGCCTGGAGAAATCACTTCATGTCTCTGAGCTTATACTTTCCATCAGTAAAACTGAGATAATTATATTGACCTTCTTCATAAAATGTCTTGCAAATGCTAGACAACAGCTGAGTACTATCATGATTATTATACAAAGTAATCCATTATGGCCTCTGGATGCCAGAGAAGAAATAAATGATGGTGGGAGTCCACATAAACACTGTGTGAGATCAATGCAGGCACCATTACAGTGTTGATCTGGTCTCCTAGTGTTTGTTCCCACAAATCCACATGGGGGTGAAAAATCCAAACATATCTCTTGGCTGACAACTGACTGAAGCAATGTTACAGGGAGGAAAAAAATATCTAACCACATTGCATTCACCAAACTGCATAGATTCTGCTTTGATCACAGAAGGAAGAAAGTTATTTTGGCCAAGTTTTCTGCATATAAAGAGAATTGTTTTCAGTTTGTTTTGGGGATTACTTTTGCAGATGAGCCATCTGAGTTTGATATGGAGAAGGCACATTTGAATGTTTAACACTCTGTCAAAGTGAGGCACTCATCAGCTTTAAAAAATAAAAATTGTCTGGGAACAAAAACACTGTCCCATTTGCTGACAATAGGAAAGAAAAATCCCAAACTGCACGGAAGCTCAAAAGAACATGTTCTGTACTCCACTGAGCAAAGAGGCTAACAGGAGAATGAATTCAAGGTTTTTCTAAGAAAGCTTCAGAAGAAACCAGCTTAATTCTATGCTGTGCTAAAATCCAGTCCAAATCCACTTGCTACCTTGTTGTTGAGAAACTGTCTGCTTCCAACCCTCCCTCTACACAACCCAGTCATCACCAATCAATGCCCATTAAAAGTTTAGAGGAGCTACCTCCAAAAGCAAAAGACACTTCGTGTACTCAAAGAGAACTGCATTGCTTTCCGTCTCATAATGCCTCAACTCCTGCATTTTTACAAGGGTGTGTGACAGATGTGCTTCACTTACTGGTGAGCAGGGAGCAGTTGTGTGCCACAGGCTTGCCCTAAGTGGTGGATACCAGTGTCTGCTGTTAGTACCAGCATCTGCAATGACCCTGTCCTGCCCAGGAATGGAGCTGCAGGGATGGTAGACACTACTCAGCCTTTCCCAAGGTCCTACAGTGAGGAAGAAGAGGAATAGGTTTATATGGATATTTTCTTCTAAAAAGAACTGGTGGAGAAGCTCGGTGCACAGGCCCTGCAGTCACAGGATGCTGCACACACTGCACAGCCCCATTGGCTCAGGCATCCAGACCAGCATGTAGGAGCTGGACTCCCTGGGGTCACCATCTGTACTGCACATCTGTGGTAGCCTCACCAAGCACAGCGAGGCTGGCGTGGTGGCTGTCTTGAAGGACAAGCTCATCAGGGTCCACGTGACATTGCACTTCAGGGAACACTCACAGCTTGACACAGGCTGGTTCCTAAGTGCCAGGGTGGTTATTAGTCCTTCCCAGGGTATTTCAGCTGCTACCTATGGCTTTTCCAGAGCTGCAGAGCACAGCACTTAATTAATGTCCTAATTACAAGCAGAAGTCTTAGTTTTAATGTGATTCCTTCCTTCCTTATACTCTATGCTTCAGGCTTCATGATGAGTTTCTTGAGAAGACTTGTTGCTCCAGGTGCATTCTCATTTTGTGAATGTAAAACGCCCCAGTGACATACCGGCAGATTGAAGGACCATGTGTCTCAGTGAGGCTTTTGGTTGCAATAACCCATCACCTTAAACACAACAGGATATAGCCCAATCATCCTCCAGAACAACAGGGGATGTGGGGATTCAGATTTTCAATCATATGGCCTAAAATCAGAGATCCAACCTGAGATTTTATAAAAGCCATCCATATTCCTCTTTGGTCTCAGCTGTGGTTTTAAAAAGGCAATTCATCCCAGGAAAAAGCACACACAGTACTGGACAGTTAAAACCTGCCACATTAAGAAATATAATTATGTTTTGTCTGCACATATCTGAGCATCCCTGCCCCATGAAGGCACCATGTTCCTGCTCAGGATGTGTAGAATGCATTTAAACACTGAAATAATTTTATTGCCATAGCTTAAGTTTATTTGGAAAAGAGATGACATTTATTCAGTTGGTAAAATAATCCAGCAGCACATATTGTGCCCCTCTCACAGCTTCTGGCAGAAAGCCCAATATACATATTCTTACAGGTATAAAACCTTTTCTGCAGTTACTGGCAAAAGGGTTTGGAAAGGGTTTCAAAATACTGGTATCAGCAAGATGCATATGCCTGATTTCTGTTTGCACGGCTTCAATTGCAGAAAGTCATGCTAATGGGAACCAGGCAGCTAATGTCAGTCCTTTCAGTTGTTAGACAATAGCTAAACCAAGGAAGTTAGATCCAAAGGCAAATAAAATAGCCAGTGCTTCACACATCCACCCGCAGGCACAGAAAATCTTCTGTTCCCCGGAGTATGTCCCTGCCCCAACACAGTAATCCCCAGCCACACTGGGGACACTGGTTGCACGACAAATGGCAGCAGAGAGCTGAACTGGTGGGAAAAATAGTGTGGAGATAGCAAAAGGGGAAGGGGAGGGAAAGAGCTCCACTCTATGATAGAGTTCGGAGCTGGGTCAGCCTTCTAGGTGGATATAGCCAGATGAGGAGAAGAGGGGAGCAGGAGTGAAGGCACAAACCTGCATTGTTGTTAAAACCAACGCTTAAAGCACCAGCACAGTTGCTTCTTGGACAGCCATAGCTGGAACATAACTTCTTTTTGCAAACCTGTTATCCCAATACAGTAAATTTTGTCTCTCCTCTGATTTTCCCAGGTCAGGCTAGACCATGTTTGGAAGATGAAGAGTGCTCAAGGGAACACTGTTCACATTCATGGCTGTACTTTGCAAAGCCTACTGTTACATCCATGCAAGTGACCACATTGCTAATGTAAAAATTCTTTCTTCATAACCATTTATTCCCAGATGTTGTGTTGCCACAGCAGCAATTTTCTCTCTCTCTCTCTCTCTCTCTCTTTTTTTTTTTTCATTAGAAGGTACCCCTGTCATATTGGCTTGAAGCACGAGACCATTTAATTGAATATCTGATTTCTGGCAATGTCTGATCTTGGCTTCTTCCAAAGCAGTCTTAAATATCCTCTGTAACACATGCTACTGGGCAGCAATGTGTTGTGGAGGAAGATTCTATTTCAAAGATGACTAGAGCTCAACATGTTTTTGAGTAGATAGGATAAACAGTGTAACTGTGCATTTATTTTTTCTATGCAAGTGTCTCAAACTGACATTTCCAAAATTTAAACACTCTAAGCAGTGACCTTGGGGCAGCTAGGAAGAGATAGATTTTTGAAATTTTCTCAGCATCAAACATCTTTTGGCTGGCACCTCTACAAATGAACATGCATGGAAATCTAGAGGCAAATTGTTTAACAAATCAGAAAAATGGCTGAGCAACCTCCTCTCGCCCCTGCAATGCCTCAGAATTATTTCTGGGGTTTTTTTAGGTGAATCGGAATATTTTTAAGTCTCATCCTTCATCAAGGTTTTGCTCCCCCTTGATTTTCTATTAAGGTAGAGAGTACTCAGTAACACTTTCCTCTCTGTCTTCTCTTTGTCCCTGCCCTTAGTCTTGATTTCACAGACTGGTTTTCATCTTCTGCTGAATTCTACAACACATTTTGTCTGATATACTAATACATATACATCTATCTTTCTATCTTCCATTTTTTATTATCTTTCTCATGAGGAAACCAAAACAAATGCTATATTCAAAGCAGTGCTGATTTTCCAAGCAGTATTACGTTTCTCTCCCTGTACTGTGATCAAGGGATTTGTTTGCTTTTTGCTCTAATACAACCACATGCTCTGTTTCCAACACTGACATACCTGTGTTCCTCCTCCGAGAGTGCCACTAATTCCAGCACAGCCAGATGAGACAGCAGTGAATATTGTTCCTGACAGGGTTATTACTTTTTACTTAGAATGCTGAAGCATTCAGAAAAATTATCCCAATTTCAGTGTTTATTCATATGGTATGACATTACTGTTCCAGAAGCAAAACCACACTCTGCCATTAATCCTGTGTGACAGGGCTGCTTTGTTGTCCATGCTGATAGCATCTGTATGAAAGGAAGAACAGAAGATCAAACCACACATAAACTGACTCCAGGGCTGAAATTAAGAATAATCCTTCTAATGAAACAATAAAGGTTTGGAAAGAGTTGACATTTTTTATACTGTACAGCTGATAAGACAAAAATGCAACAAAAGCTTCTTAGTTCAAAAATATATGGAGGGATGCTGAAAGCTGTAATATACTGCTCGTTTGGATCATCCATAAAGGATCCAGCTGCTGAAAAAGGAGTTTCTGGTGAAGAACCTAATTTTTCTGTTTAAACACTCTTCAGTTCAGAAAGTTCTGTCTCTAACTTATCCAGATTCTGTAAGCAACCAGAACAGGGTGAAGAATAGATTTTCAGCTTGATGCTTGTTCTAAAAAAAAAAACAAAACAAAAACAAACAAACAAACAAACAAACAAACAAAAAACCCCCAAAAAACCACAAAAAAACCCCAAAACTTTGTGCATGAAGCAAACATTTTGTATTGTTTAAACATTTTGTCTTTGAGCATTTAAAAGTTTCAAACTGAACCTGAAGAATTTTGATATAAAGTTTTGGCAAGTCAGAAGATGTTGAAAAGAATGGTCCAGCTGCTTTGAAGTTTGGGTGCTCGTTTCTCCCCTCATTCTGTGCATATGAACAGTTTGACTAAGCTGATAATTCAGTCTCCAAAGTAACTTTTTTTTTTCCAGAGAACCTCTGGCTATCAAAATGTCATTTCTCTGTGTAGCAACTAGATACAAAGAGAAAGGTCTCCCACTTGTGTCCCTTTAGGTTGCTCCAATACTCCTTAAAAGTGTGAGATGTAACACCTAAACCCCATCACTTCACAGCTGAAATACATGCAGTGATAACAAAGTCACAATGACTGTTTTATATTGACAATAGTCTCCGATTATTAATATCCACTTGCTGAGTTGATGTGGAAAACCATCATGCTCCAGAAGGTGAGTTTAATATGAAGTTCTATAACGAGTAATTCATAAAAATCCTCACTTTCAGGAAAGAAGCTTCTTGTGAAGTCTTCAATGAAGAGAACTTAAGCCTAGATGGGCAGAACAATTCCTGTTACAAACACCATCCCAACTCCATCCCATCCTCCTCCTTGCACAGCTCTCTGCACCCTGGGGGAGCCAGAGATGCAGGGCTAGGCTAGTGCAGCCACCTCTCTCCTTGAGGAAGGAGAAAAACGTGAAAGTCTCTGACAGGGAGAGCTCCCTAAGACCCATCTAACTGTATGAAGCATGTATGTCCTGTCTGGATGTGGGCAGAGGTGAGACAGGCACACAGCTGCTCAGTGTACCCTAAATAAGCACCACTGCTGTGCCTCGCCAGTGACATCCACTGCAGCACCTGCCTCCAATTGTAACAGGCCTGAAAGCAGCCAAGTGACTCTATTTTAAACTAAAGAGGAAAGTACAAAGCTTTGAAGTCAGAAGGCTTATAATGAATTCAGCAAAACTTTATATTTCAAAGCCAGTTCTATTTGTAGAAGCCATCTGCCCAGAGAAGAGCTCAAACATGCACCTCTGACAGGAGTCAAAAGAGTTGAGGGAAACAGATCTCACTGAGGACATTTCAGATCATCCATTCCCACAATATCTGAAATGTCACTTTGCAGTGGAGCAGCTTCCATCTTTATATCAATTACAACATTTACATCCAGCTCCTGCGGTGTTGCTGGCATTTGAAGAGACTGTCCAGTCCAGTAGCTCCCAGCAATTTCTAATTAGATATGCCAATATGACATCACTGCTTGTTCCTCCTAACGGTAACTGTGAGCTCTCTGAAGCTTTACCTTAAGCTACTGTCTTACTTATTCCTCCAATGATCATTGACCTTCCTCTGTCCCCTTGCCAGATTTTAAGCCGCAAATCCAGAGGTAGCTGCATCCAGAAGGACAAGGTGTAGTGTGATGTGCAGCCTTTTCTTTCACAGGACAGGAGTACAACCTTTGAGCAAAGCCCTTGTGAGTTGTCTTTCCAGGCAGCAAATGCAAACCCACCCTTGGAAAGAACCAGCAAGAGAGACAGCTTTTCCCAGCACCATCTTCCCAGAGCATCCATCAGCCAAACTCTTCTGCAGCATGCAAGGGCTTATATTTCTACTGCAGGCAAAAAACATTGTGTAAAGCTCAAATCAAGTCTGTTTAAGAATTCCCTCTGATATCTCTGGTCTTTCCTACAACCCGTAAGAGCCATTAAAATTCTGTCTGATAACTGGTTTCCCGAGAGCATAAGAGGCAGGCAAGACCATGCTAGACTCAGACTCTACCAGCATTTCTCCTGGCTTAAAACAGACACTGAGATAAGCCTGGAAGTCATCTGTGAAGCCAAACTATGTCTTAGACTTTGAAGATTATTCTCTTATTCACAAGGAAGCAGAGAAAAACAGAGGTTATTCCCCTGGGAAAAGGCTGAAAACCATCACTGGAAGTTTACATCAGCCAGCAGCTGGGGTAGCTGAAAAGAGGCTGGCCACGGCACCGGTTCTAGCAGAACTTGGAACTGTGTGAATGCTGATTGTCCACAGGCAGCATCTCCCCAAATCTCTCCCCAGATGCACTGCTGGCATTTACAGATCTCATAGCATCAGCACTGTCTTTGATAGAGAACAGTGACCCTAATAGAGGCAAAAGTTACTGTGGAGAATGGGCAGCATATAAGCCAGCTGAGAGAGAGAGAAATGATGTGTAAGCCTTATTTTATTAGAAATCATCTTAAGAACAGTTTCCTCTTATTCCTAAAATCTTTACTTTCTTTGAGTGCTCACTGGATGCAGTCCATTGCAAATGTATACAGTTCCCAGTGCTTCAGTGTAGTGTTTCAGCTCATCAGAGTATTTAGTGTGTTTCACTTTAAGACATTCCTGTCAAGCTATTTCTTTACCCATGGCTTTGGTTAAGACATTAGCAAATGTCACCTGCACTTATATTTATGCCTGTGGGAAACCAGGTCCAGAGCCCTGCTGCATCATATCACCGAGCCCTTCTAGGAAAGGCTCTCTAGGATTTGGAGGAAATAAAGTGCACTATGCATCCTTGATAGCCTTGAAACAAGAGCTTTGAACCTCTGCAGCTTTGTCAGTCTGAGAGATTTTTTTTTTTTGTCTATGCCTGTGGATGAATGTGGGGGTAGAGATCCTCCACACTGTGGCAGCAATTCAGAGGTGTGCCCCTGTGCCACACAGACACACACAACAGTCCAGTGCATGTAACCAAGCAGTTGAAATTGGGTTGCAACCACTGGCACACAATCCCACCGCTGATCTTACTATGACTCCAGGAGAGGAAAAAACTCCACACTTACACACACCTACTCTGGCTTCAGCTGGGCTCTGTCTGCATCCAGCTCTTCTTAGGTCAGTGCCTGCACAGCAAGAGGAGCAAGTCTTCCAAACTTTTTCCTAGTCTCAAAATAGCTGCTGTAAAAGAAAAAGCAGATTCTTCACAATCAGTGACAGTTACTATAATAATAATAAAAACAAAACCCCACAATATACTCACTGGTATTCACATAAAGAAATTCTAACGGCAGTCTTCCATTAATACTGCCTGAATTAGCATAGCATCCCAACAGGATTGCAGACCCCATCTGAGCCACATGGTGCTTTCTCCAGCTGGTGTCTGTCAGGAAAAACCCACACAGGTACAATCACCTCTAAAATGCTGAGGCTCAGGTGCTTCTCACTGCCTCACAATTCCTCTATGCATCCTGCTGGAGGACCTCCCAGGAGCTGGTAGAAAACCTGCTGTGTTGCTGCTGATGCCTAGTGATAATTCCCCACAGAAGAAGCTGCTTAACATGGCACAGTCCTCAGGCCTTTATCTTAAATTTTTGCACAGTAACTTCTTTCTTGTTGTTCTCAGTTTTTTGGGGGGTAATTTATTATCTGGACACCTTCACTCAGCAGGTTACCTCCTTCTCATTTTGAGGCCAGCTGTTGTCTTCAGAGGCACCGGACAGCCAGATGGACTGAGCGATGTACTCACCCGTTCGACACTCTGCTCTGTCAGCACTGCTTTTGGTGAAGGGTAACACAAGGATATGGCAAACACCAGTGGCTGGGTTTTTTCCACCTTTTCTTTTTAAAATGGCAACCCCACACATGTTATGGCCTTATTCCAAACTGAGCATTTTTTACTTTTCCTTCTCAGAAAAAATCTGTGGCAGAGCAAGCTGATGCATAAATTTTCTTTGATGGCAGTTAATGCATTGCTGGGTTTTAATGCATAGAGGTGGGCATTGGAAATAGGTTCCTTTTGGCCCCTGAATTTTATATGGAAGGATGGGAGAGGGAATGGGAGTGTAAAAACCTGAAACAATTTCTGAAGGTGGAAAACAGTGGCAAACCCAAGTTCAGCAGTCTGATCATGGACCATGGTTGTAAGGGGAAGAGGACTCTTCCCAGGCCAAAGCTGCCTCACCATGGAGGCTAAAATGTTGGATTTGGAATCCAGAGTACTTGCTCCCCAAACTTTTTAAGCACATACATCAAGGAGTCAAGCAAGTAAAATCACAGCTACCAAATTATTTGTGTTCCAGCAATATACAACTGAAGTGCTAATATGTACCAGCTGTACCTATATGTCAGCTTTTTTGAAACTAAGGTAATTTCTTTGCTGTACCAAGAGGAGGAGAAGGTCAACAAAGACACATTTAGTCCAGGCTCTGCACTGATAAGAGGTCTAGTGCAGTCTGTTAATTCTTTCCTGCTTCAGAAGGTCTGAAAAAGCAGGAGCTGGACCCTTTTTCAGCATAACCTGACATTAAAATGACATTCTTCAAAAAGTTCCTGCAATAAAACAGCATTTTATTACTGAGAAGGTGTGCTCCCAGAAAGAATCAAGGTCGCATCTGCTTAATTTAATGACAGAAAATGAGCTTGTGACATATTACTTGTGCAGAGTTAACTTGGCCAAGAGATAATTAATGGAAGATGTGTAGTTGAGTCCCGTGTGCTGCTTTGAAAGTCTCAGGCTTTAATTGGTAGCATTGGCTCTTGTAAAATAAACTCTGCTTCTGATCCAGCTCAGAAATCAAAACACGGCATAAAAAAAAAGGCAAAGCATTTTATTCTAGGAATTGGCCTCCTGATAAAGTGTTTTTAAAATTCAGAGTGTTTTAAATGGGTTTCTGGCTTCCAGAGCTGTTACTCTCCTCAATATTGTGTTATATACTCTCTGATTTCCCAGCCACAGCTCATACTTTATGTAGCTGGTGACTCTTGATGACGCATTTTGATGCATTCAGCACAACCACACACTAGCATGAACCAGAGCTTGCCATATTTCTGGCTGTGGAGCTTGAGTAAACATGGACCTGTGCCCAGACAGAGTTGGCGTGGCTGGAAAACCAATACTGAAAGTCTAACAAGAACTGGCAAAAAATCTGCTCTACTTGAAAACATGGCACTGGAGCAAAGCTGTCATCCTTCAGTGGATGACAGAGGGCTTTCAGGCAGTCTGGCTTTGGTGCTGGGAGCAGGCACTACTCTTCCTATTCCTCACAGTCACTCAGGAGCCATTTCCACAAATCTTACTTGTGCACATAGATCAGGCAGAGCTGATAAGGAAGGAGAGGAGGGTCTGATAGCAGAGTGTCTCTGCTGCTGACTCCCTGTGTGGCCTCATCACACCATGGCTCAATTTCTCCCTATAAAATGACTAACAGCACTTCCCTACCTCCCAGGGAAATTGGTAGGATAAAAACAGCGACAGCCACAAAGCGCAGAGTTATTACAGTCATCTGTCCAGGGTGACTGCCAGCTTCAGCACGTAGCCTGCCCTCAGACACGGTGCTGAGAGCCGTCCCAGCAGCTGCCCTGTTGGATGGAGCACGTGTCATACTTCTCTGGTATAGATGCCCCTAGGCCCAGAGGGTTGAACCTCAGACTAACTAAATTCTGCCTCAGAAAGTAAACTTCTTTCATTAGGTTTCTTAGTTTCTTCCAGGAGAAGGCAGCAAAGGAAACCTCTGCCACCCTGGACATGCTGGGGAAAACTGAGTGGGATCACCTTCTGCTGTGCCACCCTCCTCCCCTGACATGGAGAAGCTGAAAAGCCATACTGAGAGCCATATTGGAAGCCTCTGCTCCTCCCTCCTCCACAAAAACAACAACTAGGTGTGGAAAGATGCTGCCAAACCCTACACCACATCAGTTCTTGCCACAAGCGCTCCCTCACTTCTAACCACCCTGAAAGGAAGCACAGTGTAAACAGTCTAGTAAGATCTATTCCAGATTCCTGCTGTGGTACATCAGGAGATTAATAGATTAACTCTTAAAAGCCCTCTAATTTTAAGGAGAACTCGTACTTAAACTGAAAGAAGTTTTGCAGAGATCAGCAGAGTTCCTCTGATGGTAGGGAACTAGGGAAAGCTGTTAACAGCAGACTCTATGGATAATTGAGAAATTATTCAATGCTACTTTTAAAGTACTTTGGATTACAATATTACAGGGGTTGGTAATACTTTTCTCTTAATCTTTTCAAGTATGCATTTGCAATGGTTTGTTTATTGCTAGGTTTTGCCTTGCAATTAGATAAACGCAGGCTTTGCTCCAACTGGAGCTCCAACTAAGCAGAGTAAGCGACGTCAGACATGGCAAGAAAGACCATGGACAAGTATGTCTACTTGATGCAGTAAGTTTAGGGGGAGGGGGTTGGGTGGTGGTTTTGGGCATATTGTATTACCTATAATGTGTCATTAAAGTACTAATTGTTAAAGAAACAGAAGTTGAAACAAACAGCTCAAAATTGTACAAGGACCTGAGGCAGATACCAAGATGGCCCCTGGGACAGGGAGAGGCAGAAGCAAGTACACAGTAGAGGTCAGCACAGTGGATGGGAGGGATAAACCTCCTGAAATATCCAGGACTGGCACCATGCCCCATATATGCATCCAGGAGCCTGGCAGGCTTCTCCTAAAAACCAGTTTCCCAAGTGATGCTACATCGGTTGGACCGTCCTGCCACCAGGGCTAATTAAGCTCCCTGATTAGGAGAGCAGCCTGCCTGTGAGCAGCTGCATCTTCTAGGCAAAGGGGAGGAAGAGGCACTTGTTGCACCTTTTACACCACAATTGATCTGTTTCCATGTCTTCCACCATGCCATGTGCATACTCTGAGCTCTGCGGAAATCAGCAGTGACAATAAATGTGCTTTCACAGCCAGCTGCTCCCATGCTCCTTTCACTTGGCCAAACAGACAACACATACGGCTTTTTCATTATCAAGGAGCAGTCACAAACAAATGCTATGAAAATCTGGCCATAAAACAGTGCTCAGAGCAAAAATTAGCCTCAGAGCAATTGGATGTTTAAATATATTTCCCACATTTTCATCTAGACATACTAAGCAGCAAGAAAGCTGGTAGAACCAGAGAGCTGGGAATATCCCTGGTGGAGAAAAGATCTGGCTGCTGGGGATCTGCACTGGTTCCTCTGGAGGATCTTCTCCATGTTTCTGTGCAGGCAGTGCTGGAGAAAAAAAGGGACACATCTAAGGCAGGCTAGGCTGTCAGGGAGCCACAGCAAGAGCGACATGACATGGCTTGCGGACACCAGAGTCCCAGCTTGCCCCAGAAACATTGTTCTCAGCCTGGTGTACATCTGCCCTCATTCCTATGCAGCACCACATAAAGTGTCCACATGGGACAACCACTTCAATTTAAAAACACCTAACCCAAAACAGTCAACAATTCAGGAACCCAGAGCTGCTGCTTTTCCTCAAAGAGGATTTCTTTTGAAGCCAACTATTCATCTTTCCTCCTCAGTCTTGTCAACAATGGTCCAGGCAAAAGCTGTTTGGTTAAAGTAGGTTGTTGCCCCAGTTTTGTCCTGTCCTTTTCACCTTTACATCACATGGGGACGATGCATATTCCATTTCACATAAGCCCAGAAATACACAAATAATTATGTATGACCAGCTACATATATAATTGTCTTAGATGTAGGCCTATAAATGATTCATTAAGATCTGTATCAGCTGGTTATTTAATGTGTCCTGCTAATTAAAACTTTGTGATAAAGACAACTGCAGCTCTCTGTAATTATGCCTCTGGACAATGCAATGCACTTCCAACTATTATTTGAAATCCTGGGTGTAAGTTGACTCCTAAAGTAGAGTACAAAAATATAGGTTAACTACTGCTCTTAATTGCCCTTCGTTACTAAGATTATTGTAGAATTTCATTGTACAACTCCATGAGACTCCTCTGCACAGTGCACATTACAGTCACCGTTAGGTGACAATGCTGTACACTGCATTATCCTTTGTAAACCTGAGAAGCTTGTGGGAGAAAAAAAAAAAGGGGAAAAAAGGGCTATTTCAGCTAGAAGGAATGTGTCTGGCTTGGCTCATCTGGAAGGGAGTGGACCAAAGAAATGTTTGAGAAAATGCAGTGTTTTATCCTACATGATCAAATCTTGCATTTCGTGCTCAAGTTAGAGATCCTGCTAGGCTCAGTATAAGCTTCTCCTAAGTAAGGTCCACAGACCTGTGGTCACCATATGCAGGAGAATGGCACCACATGGCTTACAAGAGGGAAACACAGTGACTCAGAAAGCACATTGGGCCCTGTTTTGTTGGTCAAAAAGGAAACTTCACTAAGTTTGTGTCAGGTCTAACTCAGTTTGTCTACAGTCTTGATCTCTCAAAATATGTTTGAAGTAGACAGGAGTATGTCTATATAAGAAACAACTAAGAACATTAAAATATTTTGGGAGATGGCTATCAGTGTAATAAAACATCACTAACAAGTGATGAATGCTAAGTAAAAGAAGCTTTTCCTAAGCAGCTTATGTTAAGAATATAAGTCTTGCCCCACTACCAAAAGACTACATTAAGTGTCATCCTTCTAATCTCATTGGCTGCCTGATATCACCACTGGGATAAACATTAAGATCAGTCACCTCAGTGGCTCTTCCACTGCAAGTTCTGCTTGGTTAGACACAATGGGAGATGGCTGCCCGACACTTGTCATCTCCCGTGAGGATGCTCAGCTGGCTCCTGTCATTGTCAGTCCAGGACGTTTCACCTGGGGTGAATGACTCAAGTATAACTTGTTGGCTCTTGTTAGCCATAGAACATTGCCTAAACCCTGAAGTCTGCATCCCACGGGAGCAGTGCACTAATCTAATCTCTGGTTAGTTTCTATAAACACTAATTTGTGAAGACAAAACAAAAACTATGGAAGATGTATCTATCAAATGCATTTTGGTCCCCAAAGGTGACTTGGTGTAGTCCATACCACTGTGGCCAATACTATTAACTCACCAGTGAAGAAGCAGCAAGAAGTAAACTCCATGCTGACACTACATGCTTTCTTCTCCCTGCTGTCTTTTTCCAGCTTCTCATATTCAGCTTCATTCACATGGTACCACATCCTCAAAAGCCACTGAAGGAAAGAGCTAAAATGCAATAGTTAGAGAAAGTCTTTAAATATAACTTTGCTTTGGTTATCAAGGTTTCTGCTGACTGACCTTGTGCCTATAATAGCATAGAAGTAGTGTGTAAAAACCTTGACCAGTTCTATAAAAGAACCTAACAAAGCCCAGTTTCCTACAGACCTGTGTCTCAGGCCACCTTACAGTGCCTTCTCTATTTATTTTTCTGTTACTCTCATGATACAGTGAATGTGATTTGTCCTCACTGTTGTCTCATCTTTTCATTGCCATGTGTTGATGTCTAAGTTTCAAGTTAAGCTCTTCAGTAATTTCTAATTCCATTGCTGATAGCTGTCGCTGTGAGCCTCACTCAAAAAGACACATGGAGCCAAGAGTTTGGGAGAACAGAAGCAGCAGGGGAGAATCTCCTGCTTTGTTTATTACTTCCTATTATATACTTTTAGCAAGGTGACCATGGATTGGAGAGTGGTATTCCCACTTCTCAACCACATTGGTCAAAGGGACTGTCATTCAACCTCCCCTTCTCTTGGAGAAGGAATTTAAAACAATGGCAATATTTACAAAACACAATCTCCTGTTTACATGAACCGAGCGTGAGAAGGTGCAAAACCTTCTACTTAATATGAATGCTCAAAAAACTAGGAAATCTCATGGTAAACAGATAGCAGCCTCTGGTGATTACTTAGGGGAGCACACACAGTGTATCTTTCTACACTATGGGAGCATTTTGCCGGGGTTGTCTCTCCAGTGATCTTCTTTAATTAAACTGATAGGAACGAAGGTTTAAGTTTCATATTTCCCATAAGACAAAAAAGTTTACAACAGGATAATTCTGTGTGTGCCAGCTCCAGCCTGTGATGGCTGTAACAATGCCAGCACATTGTAATAGCTTGTAGAGTGGGACTCTAGGCTTAAAAAAGAGAGAGATGAATCTTAAGCTGTTCAAGAATTCCTTAGCAAGCACCAGCCTTGCTCCTGTCTTTGAAAGAGGCCTCAGACAACTTTGTTCTTCCTTAGGAGCATTTTGCAGAGTGGCCCCACTGACCAGCAGTATTCCCAGCAAGAGAAATTAGGTAGTGGACAACACTCAAAGGGTTCACCTGTCCACAACTCAGCACCATTTTTTAAGCTATTTGTATGACCACCCCAGCAAATCACCCAGGACGGACAAGAAGCAGCTTCCATTGGGTGACAAAATCCAGTCAAGTTCACCCTGGCCTGAAACTGTAAGGTCAGTCAGAAACTATAAGTGCAGCTTATCCCTGTCAAGCCTCACACTTGAGCAGCACTGCAGAGCAGTAGGTGCCAGTGAGTTAAGGGCAGGCACAGACCAGGCTCAGGCTTAGCTGCACTCACAGCTGCATGGCTGTGGCAGTGCACAATGGAGTACAAACAGGATGTGCTGGCACCTGGAACAGCAGCAGGAACACCTAGAGCCTGCAAGGACAGGGAGGAGGAAAGTCTGCCTGCTACCCAACAAGGGCCACTCACTAGGATGGACACATTTGCAGCCTTGAGAGGGAAGAATGGAGATTCTAATGTCACTTACTGAGCCAGAGGCTCAGTGAGCAACTCATGGCTGCAGATAGCCTTGGTGCAACTCAAGACTTGCTGACTTTCACCTTGCATATTCTCTGGGTGCAGCGGCACTGCTGGAAAAGCCTCAAATTCCCATTGCAAAACCATTTCACTGAATAGCAGAGGCACTAAAACAGGGATAACGCTGGTTTCCGCTGCAGCATTTACCTGCAGCCTTTGGCTCACATCATCCTGGCATTCTCCTCCAAAAGCAGGTGGTTACAGACATTGACTGATGGTAGGAAATGAGTTATCATCTCCCCTGAAAAGATACGGAAACAGAACAGGATTAGATGTTTTACCCCAAGGGCCATGAGAAGAAATGGGGTCTAATCCAGAATTAGAGTGAGGGTGCTCTAACAATAGGCTACAAGCTCTAGGTCTGCATGCTGTCTAGCACAATGTGGCCATAATCCTGCTGAGGCCTCCAGGCAGCACTGCAATGTGCATCATCATAATAACGAGTTTCTAATCCCAATCAAGTGCCCAACCCAGTAGGCACCGCCTGACTCACAAAAAGGATTAGCTGACAGATGTAAACAATAGTTGTGGGAGTCACTGTGTCTATTATGCAATCCTTTTATGCTGAGTTTACAGAAAGAGCTGAGAAAATTAGGAGCTTTTGCTGAGAACGTAAGTAACTGAGATGTTCAAATATACATAATGGGTAGTCTTATTCAGCCCTAGGGATAACCCATTGATACCAGTGCACCCCATTTCTACCTCTTGAATCAACCAGATTAACAAGGACAGGGACTCATGTTCATATCATGAGACAATAAAGACAAACTACTTACAAGATGATCCTCTGAAGCATCCAGATCATGGCTGCCTCTTGCCAGGTCCTATTTTCTTTCATCACAGAAGCGCCTCTGTCACAAGCTGGAGCATGTGGGAGAAGCAGGGGGTGCATGGGAAAAATCAACAGAAATTAGAAAAATTAACATTTCTTTATGAGAATGAAAAAAAATTTGGGATTGAATAGATGTTTTGCTATTGAAATGTGTGCTACTTGTCTGGAATTTAATTCCAGGAATAGATGAGAGCTGGCATCTAGGAGACAGACAGAATTGCTTGAGTTACTGTAACGCAAGAAGAACTTGTGTGAGGACTGACAGCTCTGTTGCAGACCACACTCAGAGACCACACTGGGCAGTTTCACCAAGCTTGGGCTTCATCATTCACATCACAGCTGCTTAAACCCTCCCCTCAGTTCAAGTTAGAGTGAAGGTGTATTTAAAAAGAGTAAGGTAAGGACAGTCTTCAGGTCTAACTTTTAGATAATTATGAAGGAAAGAAAAAAATGGGTTTTATTAATTTCTCAACATATTCAGCTTTTGTAATTTATGATGTTTTCATGTAATTTGTTTCTAATTTTGCCATCTTTTCCATAAGAAAAACAAGATATACAATAATAAATCAGACCTAACACTTACCATTCCAGATTTTTTGGTTGAGGAGACAAACTTTTAGAAACAAGGTTTACTGCTTACCTTGTCTGCAGGCATAAAAAAAAAATCAAGGGGAATTATGTGTTCTAACTTTGTTATCTTTCTAAGGTTTATGATCTCAAAAATCCTTGGGGGTTTTTTGAGATGCTCCCTCTCTGTCAGTTCCAAATAGGAAACATGCTCCATGTGCATTGCTCAGATGAACAACAATTAACAATGAAACAACAATTATGATAAATGATGAACAATAATTAAACAATGAAAGGAGCAGTAGTTCCTGCCTCTCCATTTGCCTTTTATGCACCATCACAGCTTACTCCTTTTTTTTTGACCAAGCAGGACAAATACTCCAGCATAACTGAGGGCAGAGCACTTGTGCTATGGACTTCAGCAGCAGCAGGACAGGGGCAAAGCAGATCTCAGTGAAAGGATTTCAGTATGATCTGAGGCCTGTCAAAGGGCCCTTTAAGCTTTGCATGCTGGGTGATGCTGAAGCCAACAGCAGCAATGAGCACTTTGCTGTTCACATAGTTGTGGTTATGCCTGCTGGATTTGTGTGGGGGCTGCTGTCCTGCACAAGCATCATCGTCAGCCTCTGATCCACGGGGCAGCCCATAAACAGCAGAGTTGATACTAAACTCAAAAACCACTGCCAAGGTGATAGGGGGAAGGGACGACAGCAGTGCTCTATCTGGGAAAGTGCCCCACAATTCCACAGAATGGACCAGTGTAACTGTAGCTAATGGAATTAGGTATTGAACTAATGTAAACATTGCTTACTATTACAACAGGCTGAAGTTAATATTGCTTTGGGAGGAAAGATTCAATTTACTCTTCTCTTTGTGCTCCAATTTTCACTTTTCTTATATGCTTACATGCTCACAAGACAAGTTTACATAGCTGTCTGGTTTTGGTAGGTTTCAAACCACAGGTTTTTGTAGGAGAGGTGTACAACAAGCCAGAGACTGCTGTTCAAAACATGAGTACTTTTGCAGAAAAAAACAGCTAGAGAAGCATGGGCTGTTGCTGGATCGAGCTGTTGGCCTTACTCAACCCAAGTCAAAGGTCACTGGCTGGTTCCCATCCAGTCCAGTACAAAGCCTCACACTGGCATCATGCTAGGCTCAAGTACACAAAGGTTGCTGAGAACACCAAAAGAAAGGACTGGGGTTGCTCATAAAAATCTGGAACTAATACACCTGAAATAAGAAGAGTAATCAAGTATCAGACCTGCAGACCATTTTCATATCTGTAACAGCAAGAGAATAATAAAGGAATTTTGTCATTAACTGTGAGGTTTAGGAAATATTTCCTTTGCTTCATACTGAACAGTGACAATGATTTAGTAACACATGAAAACAGAGAGGTTGCTCCTTACATGTAGTGCTGCCTCAACATAACGGGTACTTTGACCATACCTCTGTACACTGGAGCATCCTGCAATTCATTTGTTTTCCAGAGAATGAAGTTGAAGGCTGTAGCTGACTGGTGCAGCTTATTATTCCCTTTGCCCTTTTCCTTTCCTTGTATCTTATTTCTAGGTAAGTAATAATGTAGATTACTTTTGCCATTGCTAGAGTATCTTTGTAATGCAGAAAAATGAGATTCATCCATGCCTGTTTGGTAAACCAGAAGAAACAAGGCAGGGCCCAGTGGTGGGAAAAGCTGAGTATTTAGCTCTGATCACAAGGCTGCAGAAAGTCAAAGAATGTGAAACAAGACTCCAAAAAATGGTCCTTGAGCAATGCACAAGAACAAGACAAATCCCAAGGTTTTGCCAATTCACCACATGAGGAAATTCCTTCCTATCCCAAACGTAGTCAGAGCTTGAGCAGCATGTCTGGGAGCAAATATCATTAGGGCTGATCCAGCTTGTTTTTATCCAGGCGTGACTGGCACTCAAAAGATGATGTTGGGTTTTGATCTTGCCTTTCAGCAATTACACAAGGAATCTCACACGGCAAAAAAATCCAAATAGTGATTAACCTTGTAGGGCAGAAACCAGACTTTCCATGTGTTTGATCTAAATTCAGTTATGTTTTAATTTCCAGGAGTGGCTTTTTTCTTCCTGTCACTGCTTAGTTCACATATATTCAGGACCCTATATGGGTCCTGAAGATCTCCTGAAGACATGTCAAATTCTAAATAGAGATCTAAGGTTCAGTGGGGGTGAATGTATTTAAGCTGTGAAAACATGTTTCTGTAAGTGGCAGCACAGCTATGCAGAAATCTTGAATATGAAGTAATTTCACATACAAGGAATGTCTTGTGGTTCTCAATGGAGTCAGGTTGCTCTTTTAATTTCCATTCTTGGGGTGGTAGTGGCTGCTCCCTGGCAGGGAGAGCAGCGTGGGGCTGTTACCAGATGGGCCTCCTGGGGAGTCACTGAGCACATCAGCTTTCAAGGAGTGCAGCTGGAGTTGAGGATATTCAGCACTACAAAGGTTCTGGCCTTTCAAATGCTTTTTACTGTTGCAGGCCAAAATAATAAAAAAATCAGGACATATCTTGTTTATATATTGATGCTTCCCATGTCCAGGCACTTTACGATACTCACAATGGTCATAAAAACTGTTCCTAATCTGATTTGGCAAGCTGGTCCAATGATTCCCTGCTTCTGATTAAAAGTGTTTCCACACATGCTGAGTGAAGGTTTAACTCCAGTTAAGCCCTTGCACTGAAGTGATGAACAGCAGACCCAAGAGATAATTTATAGATTCCAAATCTGGTTGTTTAGTGGTACTGGGCAGAAATCAACTTCACTGGCAGCAGCCATCTGCTGTCTACCTGTGGATCCACCTCAGAAGACAGATAGCAACTTTCTGGAAGCACTGGTTGTCCCAAAATTGTGGGAGCAGAAAGCTAGGTCAGAAATTCTGTCTCCATAGTCATGACGTGAAAAACTGGGCTCAGTTCTACTAGAATAAGCAAAAACAAAATAAGCAGCATTCTTCAGTCTTCTTGCAGTTCATCATGTAGCCTGGCAGCACTGCTCTGTGTAACAAAACTTCTCCCAAACCAAAGCTGGGTATAGCTGAAGGGAGACAGTTCAAAATAGCATTTTGGGATAAAAAGCTACAGACACAGCAATAATTCAAAATCTAAGTATTAGATGTTCAGCATGAAAAATGCACTGAAAAATAACACAAGCCTGACTGAGCACTGAAATAAATCGTTACTGTAGTCAAACTACCTCACCTCTGTTTTAAGGTGGTTCAATACCATGACCATAAAACTAATCTAAAACTGTGGGCAAGTAAGTGGGATCAGAGTTACAGTTGGATCACTTTACAAAAATTTAAGGTTTAAAGATGTAAACATAAATAAACAAATGTACATCCCAAACATTAGCTTGCAGGTCAAAATAACATTACTCTACAATATATTTACGATATGCTTTGAGAAC
This sequence comes from Prinia subflava, assembly GCF_021018805.1. NCBI lineage: Eukaryota > Metazoa > Chordata > Aves > Passeriformes > Cisticolidae > Prinia > Prinia subflava. The sequence goes on along the minus strand of NC_086250.1, from coordinate 19,391,768 downwards.
CCTCCTCTCCTTTCCCTTATTCCATTGCCTGAGCTAGGGTATTCTCTAGTTAAAAAACAAAATATCCTGGGGTAAGGTGGGGAAAAATTGGTCTCTGATTAAGTCCTTAGGACATCAGGAAAAGGGGGTGGGTGAAAGAGCAAGTCTGCTTTCCTACATATTTTATTCCATTCTTGATCCAAAATATAAGTTTAGAAATACATAAGCATCTGACCCCTGATCATATTAGCTATCTAAACAACAGGATGGATGGAAACGAGAGAGCAGGATAGAGCCTCTGCCTCTTGCTTGAGGAGCAACTCCCCTCTATGGAGCTGTCTGGAACCTGGTAGCGAAGAGATGTCCATGGAAAAACACATGCCCTGGGGATGGCACTAGTACCATGCCAGCAGCAGTGTGGAGAGAGAAAGGAGAGGGAAACATCACTATCTGAACTGCAAGAGTGCTAGTGTTGCCTATCAAGTTCTCAAACGCATCCTGCACAGTAGCTCCTTAAAACCAGACACACTGAAAGAACCACAGCTCCCTGAGTCTTTTTGCTGCTCTGCCTTCTTGCCAAACTCCCATGCATGCTGAGCTTCTGCATGTGCTGATGTCTTTGCTCATCACCAAAATGGCAGGAGATGGGAACAAGAGGGACTCGATGGCAAAAAAAAGCTCATCACAGCTGTACCAACATGGTCAACATTGTGGATGTTGAATCTGCTTGTTGCATACCCACTTAGCCTCCTACGAGACCCCTGTGTCACATTTAGGACATCGTCCTATTTCAGTTTACTTCTTTGTTTTCATTGTGCAGAGTGGTGGATTTTAAGATCTTGGAATACTGCAAATAGCACCCAGGATCTTTCTGCATCACTGCAGTTCAGACATAGGAGACATCCTTTCCAAGCTATGAATTCTTCCGATCTTTTTTAACTCTTCAGAGAGGAATAAATACAAAGATGAATGTTTATTATATGCTAAAACAAAAAGTATATTAGATACTTGATCTGTGCTCTAGGATTCATGAATTCTGTTTCATTTCCATGCTGTCCTTTGGAGCTAGCCTGCCTTGTTCCTTCCAAGGCAGTACTCAGGTCAAAGTATGTAATCCTGGTCTCTTGCATGTTTCCTGCCTGGCATCATTGGATCCAGGAGCTTCAGCCTTCCTAAGGTGAAGAGTCCTTACATGTTCGTTTTCAGTTTAGCTATCCAGGAAACAAACAGGGAGAATTGCAAGGAATTTTAAAAGCATCTTCCTAAAAACAAACCCAAGTTGCTTATAAATTACAACAAGGAGGTGTGCAGTCATGGAAAAGCAGAACACTAAGCACATCTGCCTCCCATCAGGAACCCATGCTGCCATCAGGTCTGTGATATTTGTAGGAAACACAGGGACTCCAAGTCTCTTACTTCTGCCTCTTACTCCAGAGAGTCTCTCTTCCTTGGTGGAAGCCTTTTCTCGCTAAAACAGTCAGCCTGTGGTACTTCTGCCCATTCTCTACTAGGATTTTCCATATGCCAGTCTTCAAGTGGAAACACTGACAGAGCTATTTTGAGTCAATGACTACCCACTGCTGCCAGGGATTTTGTCAAGGTGGGATGTGCCTTAAAGGAGTGAGGAGTGCCTTGACATGCCTTGCTCCAGTGTCTGAGACTGAGCTGGTTTACTGGTGCCAAAACCCTCACAGTATTCTCCAGAACAGAAATGAATTCATAGGCTGCCACAGATGCTCTCAAAACCCTCACTGTCTTTCCAACTTAGGTAATGGAAAATGGAGAAGTTCTCAGAATCTGCCTTTCCTACACAGGGTAGGTAGTGTACAAATTGTACTTACTGGTTTGGGATTTAAACCCCGTATTCTTAGCTGAAACCATACCAGTTTTCTACATATGATGTGCGAGAGCAGTTTTTGATCAAAGATGCATTCCCAGTAAATTCTCCCCCATACTTGCTGTGGATACCCAGGGTGGTATGAATCCTCAGAGTGTTCGCACTATAAATACAAAACAGTGGAAAAATCCCTGTGAAGGAAAGTGAGTAACCTGTTTATATTTAGAGCTAGTATTTCATATAAGCTGTGATGTTACAAAGTCAAGTGTATGTAGGTTTATAAAGACATTTCTCCTTGCCCCTTTGTACACAGCTTGACAGACGCAAGAGAAAGTCTCTGACAGATGCTGATGAAATGAGCTATCTGGTTACAGAGCTGAAATATTTGGAAAAGACACAAGTAAGAACAGAATTTATTGCCTTTGTGAAAAGGGGATTTAATTTCTGAACTATCCACACGTGGCAATGAACAACCTTGTCTCTGCCCTCTGGTGACAGTCTGCAGGCACCATGCAATTATGATTAAAGCCTTTTATTGTTTTTGTCCCAGATTAGATTAAATTGGTATTTAAAGATACGATTTTCTAATTGTGTTGCCACGCCAGAACAGAGACGTGGCTGTCTGTGCACTTTTACCGAGGAACAAAAAAGAAGTCTGAATGCTTTGAGGTAAACATGGCTAGCAACACTCCTAATTTCCAGGAAGAGAAGAAGAAGTAACTACAATTGCTTTAGATTATTATTAATTCTTAGCGTTCAGTTTAACTGGGGAAATAATTTTTAATGAGTTCACACAGTCACTGAAGACAAGGCAGGGAAGAGAAGGCCACTGCTCTGTACTTCTAGTGCTGCTTACAGCAGAGATCCTTTCTGGCCACAGCAAGGTCAGCATCCCTGCTCCCAAAATCATGCCACCTTTGAGGTAAAAATAAATCATAATGACTTACACTAGTCTGGATAAAAATCATACCTACCATACTGCTTATTAGCTGTATTTCAGTATTACAAAACCAATGGGTCTGAGTGTGAGACAGACCTAAGAAATGCTGTCAGAATAAGGAAAAGATGAGAAGGAGCTATGCATACGTTACTTCCAGATATCTAACATTCCTAATTTTAAGAAAAAGGACAAGAGGTGAAAAGAAACAGCTAATTGTCCAAACAATTTCAGAGATAAGGGTATGAAGAAAAGAAGAGACAAATCAGTAAGGAGGCTGAGATGACAAGACAAGGAGCACCAGCTTGCAACAGAAAGTGCAAAGGAAACATTTTTATGAGTCCTGTTTAAATCTGTCTTCCTGTTCCAAAAAGCAGTAAATGGCTTGGGGATTTCTGTAGCACACCATGTGCCAAGTAAGGCCCAAGGGATTCTGAATTCTGTCTTCAAGCACTTACACCCCACTTACTGTGGGGATTTTGTATAGGAGGAAGACTTCTGATTTGTTTCGAGGTGTGGACAATGAGCTCCCTGAATTTTTTTTTTCCTGTGTGGATACAGAAAGTTGCCCAAGAATTGAAAATAACACCTCGGTGCTGTGAAAGCACCAAGAAGCACCATGGAAGAACGGCAGCCTTTATTCAGTACGTCATTTATCAAAGTGAATGAGAGCTCTGCCAGCAGTCACAATGGTGCCATGTAACAAAACCAGTTCATGCTCATCCAGCAAACGAGAGACCAGAGAAGCCATAGGCTTACTGCATATGGAACCAGAGGCACAAAAGAGCCTTATATCAAAAGGGCTTTGGACAACATTGCAGGTTTGCTCTTGCTTGCATGGGCTGCTGCTTTCAATCTTTTAGGGTTGACTGTGATGCTTCCTACACCCATTACTTTCACCCCTCAAATCATGCCAAAAGGACATTATAGCAAGATATCAAATCTAGTGCATCATGGGCAGCACCTACAGAACCAACTGGACTCACTGCCTGCTCGCCCAGCCTGTGCAGCCACACTGCAATGTCACTGCCTGGACAACATCATGTTCAGGGGTTAACTTCAGCTGTACTGGCAGCAAAGCAGTACACCAAATGTGGAACTAGCCTGGATGGATACCAGTGCCTTCAGCAGCACAACCCCTCCAGAACCTGGTTATTTCTAATTATAATGCCTGGCAGATGTGCAGTGTTTTGGTAGAGTTCGGCACAGTGTTTTACTTTGCTTCAGATTGACTGAGGGAAGCAAGTGCCACCAGCTGAGCAGCTCCTGAGGCAGTCCATCAGCAAAAATGATGCTCTCCAATTAACAAGTCAGCCCCAAGGCTCTTTCTTTCTTCAAGAAAGAGAAACTTTCTACCAGCAAGAGTCTGAGCAAGAGCTCCTGTGCTTGCCACTACTGACAGAGTCACAGCAAGATGGGGGCTCCATGGGAGGGCAGCTCTGGCAGAGATGTCAGGCTAGGACCAAGGAAAACCCTGCTGTTTTCCCTGCCTCCACTACCAGACTCACCAGCGACATGATGGGCCCTTCCTTATCCCCACCACACTTCGCCTTATATATCTATGGGAGAAGATCTTCAAGGCACACAGTGCTTTTAATGAGTGCTTCCAAGCAAACCTGTCTGATAGTGCTTCCAAGGAAATCCAACTTCAAAAGGAGACCCCATGTACTGTTACAATGAATGATCCAAACTGACAGTGATGCAGAAAAAGACCCTAACACCCATCTTAAAGAGACAAATGGGTTCCAAGTCCTGTCCTGCAGCCTATAGTCTAGGCAGACCTGAATGACCTGTATTTGCAGGAGCAGAACATGTTTACTTGTTTTTAAAATATCAAGAACAAACATTTTGTTGACTATTTCAATGTCATGTTTAAATCTCTGATTTCAGAAGTGGGTTTGTGCCATTTTTGAATAGAAAATACTTGAGCTGTTCATGAGATGTTGAGAGTCATATAACATGCAGAAAATCTATCCAGTCCCCATAGAAATTGGGATAAGTGTGGCTCTACAGCTTTTTTTAAAAGGCTCTTGAGAACAAGACTTCATAACAAGCATTGCTGAGAATCTGCAACTGTCGCAAAAGGGAGTGGAAATACATGTACTATCTAAGAAACATCTCTCTGACACACTTAAGAAATATGTCTCTGACACACTTAAGAAATAGTCACAACAGCTCCTTCAGGGTAATGTCTCTGAAAAATCTAACTGGAGAGATGTATTTCCTATACAGGCAGAACATTCAGCTTCTCTCTCCTTCCTGGGCTCTGGAAACACTTTCTTTAGACCTGTCTGGGATTTTCCTTCTACTTTTCAGCTTTTATCTGATGAGCTTCTGCTCACATACAGTCCTATTCATGTGGTTGGCCACCCTGAGCTCTAACTGGGCCTCTAATTATGTTTTAACAATCTAGCAAAAGATCTGAGAGGAAAGAAAAAGTGACTTATGAATAAGAACATCCAGAGACTTAACACACTTAGGAATATTAATTTCATGGCTCTTATGAATTTGTCCTAATAATCACAAGCATCCTAGTAATGATTGCTCTTCCTCCTTCTCCCCCACCCTCATTTAAAAAACAGTGAAATTAATAGAGCTGGTGGTTCCACAGATTTTCATTTTATGTTCCTCAACAATCCTCGCCATCCAGCTATAATCAGTTCCCACCCTCTGTTTCCACTGCCATACGGATGGGCAAGATGCTGGGTCAGCACCAGGTACACTACTGAACTAAGAGCACGAACCCCCTTGGTGGATCCCTGGCTGGGCTCAACTTTTTGATTTAATGAACCTCTTCACAGATCTGCTGAGAACATATAATTAACTTTGAGACTCCTAAATTTCTCTCAAACTCTGATGGATTTGGCCAGTGAGATCAAAATATAATGATAGTGTCAAATATCTAATTGTCAGTACCCTTCCACTGGGGGCTGGAAAAGGTGTCCATTCCATGAATGAGGAGAAAAATCCTCCACTCCTCCATGGTGCCCACCTCCCTTCATCTCCTTCTACTACCCCTCCTCACACAAACAGGTTACCCTGCTACTGCACCAACTGTTTCTGGGAGACAAGGAGGACTCAGGGCAAGCTGTGAGCAGAGTGGCAGTGGGAATCTTCCTTTGGGTACTATTCCCACTCAGTATGCCCTTTTCTCTCGTGTTCTGTGAGTCTCACAGCCCATTTTTGAGTCTGTCAAGCTGTCCTGCTCAGCTTCAGTTAGAGGACTTTCCTTCATGGGAAGAAAACCTCCCTTATCCAGGGTGAGAAGGGTCCCTGAGAAACTAGCCTTGGAACCTCCAGGGTGACCTCCACACTCCGTAGGTTGTCTGACTGATACCCCTGCACCTCAGTATTTAAGAGACATGCCCTAGGGTTGTTAAGAGTTTACTTTACTCTTGAAAAAGCAAACCCAACTGGTCCTGCTAGTGCACAAAGCTTGCAGCATTTGAAAAGCAGTTCAGGAGAGAGCCCACCCCACAAGTGGGCTGGCTCCACAAAACAACCTCATTTGTGTCTGTCCTGGGGGAACGTGGCCTCTTTCCCTGCCTTCTTCTCTAGCCACTGAGCTTCCAAATGTCATACAGACAAGATATAAACATATCAAGTTATCTGAAGAACTATAGAGAAAGAGGCTTTTGGAAGAGGAAGAACAGTAAAGGAGAAATGTGATACAATAAATCAAATTTCACAATATGAAAATTCTCAGGTTTTTTGGAAGATAAAGAAATAAAACTTTGCTGTCTGAGAGGGAAAAAGAAACTTCGTTTTAGACATTGCCAATCACTGTCCAGGATGAAGTTAGGTACATAAAAATTCTTGAGGTATTTGGGAAAGCAAGCAAAAGCCTTACCTGGGTATAAGTTTGGAGGCTGAAGTCATAGTCTGCACAATACAGGTCAGAGTTGAGTGCTCTCACCACTGGTGACTCAAGCAAATGGTTACAAAAACAGGCAAATATCTGCAAAGAGTTTCAGTGAATTGGCATCTTACAGCAAGACAGGCTGCAGAGGGCAGATGAACTCCGGGCTACCAGAGCTCACTAGTGAACATGGTCCCCTCAACTCACAGTCTGCAAAGAGCTCCCAAGAGCCTCTACCTGTCCAGTCTCAGATTTAGAGCCCAAAAACTGCTGCACAAGCTGCTGCATCTGCCAGCTGCCTCTACCAGCTGCATTCAATAAGCTTGTCCAGGCACCTTGGGCTCCTACGACCTGCAAATGGGTGAGATCAAGACTGCAGCCCCGTTAATGAGAGCTTCAGCCACCCAGGGATGCTCAGATTTCTGAGAGGCACCTGGACACACCTGGATGCTTGTTTCTGCATGGATCTGCTTGAATGCAAAACCTGGTTGTTTTCTCCCCACAACAAGCAAAGAAAATTTGAAGTGGTCACATCCGCTTCAGGGAAGGATGGAAAGAAAACCTCAGACAGCAACATCCATCCTAGCTGAACAAAATCCCTAAGAAAGTCACCTGCCTGGGAAGGGCATGTGCTGCATGTGACATATGTCAGAAACCTGGTTTAGCCAAAGAACAAGGACAGTGATTCTGGCATAAGCTCAGGCATTTCTCCTTTTCAAGGGCACCTGTTTGGGAAGCAGGGCCTGATTGGTAACATAAGAGAGAGAAAACAGGAGCAAAAGCAAGACACCCACCCTCCCCTGCCAATACTTGCAGGTATAAAGACAAAGCATAATTATGCATATACACACTTTAATTATTTTATACCCTTAAAATGGGAAAAGGCTATATTCAAAAAGATAGCTTCCTTTAAAATTTTGAAGCATTATTTATTGGGGGGGGGGGGGGGGGTTTGTCTATATTTCAAGGATGCTCTTTAAAGGTTCCAGGACTGTAAAAGAGTCTTTGACTGTTCTGTCTCTTCCTGTCTTTGCCTTCCACAGCTGGGAGAAAAATCTAAGGGCCTTAAATAAGTTTAAATATAAAAGTAAAAAAATGTCTTTGAAAATAAGCTGTGAAGGAACACTCTGTATTTGAACTCCACAGAGAAAATTAAAATCAAGGGAAAATGTAGAGCTGAAACTGTAATACATCAAATTTTTACATGTATTTATATATATATATTTCAATCAGAGGACTCAATGTCTTGGAGCTTTCAATGGGACTTTTGTTTGTGTAAAGATGGAAGAACAGAGCTCTGTTTCACCATGGCTCTGTGCTTTGTCTGCTATCTCCAGTCCCTAAATTTTTACTCCAAACTGTGGTAGGACACCCGTCTCTCAGAGCAGCTGAGCTTGTGTAGGATGGGAGCATTCTCCTGTATGTGGCACCACCATGTGCTCTGCTGATATCAGTGGCAAAACTGCTTTGAGAGAGGTTGCTTCCCACTGCCAGGCACACAGGACCACCTCGCTGCCTCCCCCAGCCCCCTGCCACCCCACGGGTTCCCTGCTGTGTAAGATTAGTTGTGCATGTGCTCACAGGGACTGTGCCTCGGTGGGTTTTCTCACCCAGGGATGAGACTGCTCTTCCCACAGCCTCAGCTGCCTTGGGGCTGGTTTCCTTCACCCGTGTCAGCCCCAGAACCAGGCTGGCGGAGCACGGCTGAGGCTGAGTGGACTCATACCGACGTCAGGTGGCATCCTCCAGGGACTGTGTTTTCCTACTCACAACTTGTCTGCTGACAGCTGCATGAAGGTCTCTGTGGCAGGTTATCAACCAAATCACACCAAGGTGAGTCTTTCCTAGCAAAATCTGGTGAACACTGGCCCCTTACCCTCCACATTCCATGTCCTTCAGCACAATGTACAGAAACACTCTCCTGCAAACAGCACTAACAGCTACAAACCACAAACACACTCTGCAGGTTTTCTAACATATTTATGTAGCCTGCTTCTTCTCTCCACTGAGTTTTAAAATTTGGCCCATCAGTACAGCATCTGAGCACAAGACTAGGCATGGTGCAAGCTGCAGACCAAGTGCAGTGTTCTCCCTTGTGGTCAAGGAAAATAATTTATAGGCAACAAAAGTTTGGACAGAAATTAAAGGAACATAAAACATTTCCTAGTAACTCACAGGCAAAGGAAGGCAATCCCTGCCACTTTTACTCTTGTGGTTTGTAGGAGCAATGAGGAGGATGGCTGAAAAGAGTATTTTAACAACAGTAGTCACCAGCCAGAGAGAGGAAAAAACTGTTGAAGCTTCAGTCAGCATCTCACAGCTTCCTCTGTTCCAGGCACAGGACTCCAGGGGACACAGCAGCAAGTGTGGCATCACAAAATATTCTTTTTCTCCCTGTTTCTTCTCCAGAATCTCTCCAGCCTCGAAGAAACCTCTCACCTCCACACCATGGCTTTGCCTCCAGGAGCAAACACAGTACCTACCTGCATAATCCATTGTGGACTCCTCTGCTCACCAGGACTGTGTGGATGCCAAGTACCTAATTGCAGTAATTTTCCTCTTCTGTAAAGGCAACTCTTGTTCTATTGGGATTAACTTCCAGAGACAGTGAGGGCCTTGCTTTCTATCCTGTCTGTATCTCCTCCAATCATGGACCGACCCTAGCAGTGTCTTTTGCTTTTGATTAAAAGAACTTTAGGTATCCATTTCAGAGCACTGACCCAGTTTTTATCATCTGACCCCACTGGTAAAGCTCTCTTTTAGGAGGCAGCATCCCTCAGCGGAGCTATCACAGCAGCCTTGCAGCCTTGCATCACCAGAGAGAATAAAAGCTAAATGATGGAGCTAGACAGAGTGGGTGTCTGTGTACATAAACATTAGAATTTGTTTACTAATGAAAACAGCTCTCAGGGTGAGAGGAAAATAGCAGAAATATTCAGTTAAACATTTATCTCAGTTAAACATTTATGCAGGATTTACATATGATGACATACACAGAGGTGGTGTTTGCATGGCTGACACTATTGGCAGTGTTGGATTTTTTAGGGATGCTTTCCCAGAGCATTTTTCTTGCCAGAAGAATTTTTAGTGAAATTGTGCAAGTATAACAGATCCATCATTCACATACAGAGCTGTGCAATTTTTCTTCCTTCCAAAGAACAGCTTGTTCCTGTATTTACAAGGCATTAATATAGGAGGTTCTATTGCTGACACTTGGATACAGCTTCTCAGGTTTCCCACATGGGTTCAGATCTCTGCTGATGTAACCCAGTGAGGTCAGCACATGAAATGGAAGGGAAGTTAGCAGGTTAAGGTCCTTTTCTTTAAACAACAAAAAATGCTTCTACATACATATTCCCCTAGAAAGGTAGCCCCCACAGCCAAGGACTGCCTTAGAGCACTTCTTACTGCTGCTATTACAGCACTGTGCTAAGGGTTGAGAATGGAAACCTTAAATTAACCAGATCTGGGAAAAAAAAAAAAAAAAAAGTGTCTGAATTTCACTTTTCTCAGTCGTACTGAGATGTAAATTAGTTAAATAATACAATTATCAAAACACAGACCAGAATCCAAAAAGCACTTCATCTTTAGTAACTTACATTTTACTTACATTAAAGTGTTCTGATAGACAGGATACTTTGCCCAAACAGATCCTGGGGTAGGACACTTCACGAAGGTTAGGTCCCACGTCAGTCATGTGCTTGAGGATTATACATTCCAGGTGTGCATTTAACTTCTCATCAGCTGTGAAATCATCTGCATAACTGAACTTACAGCTCTGAACAATAGGGCCTGATTCTGCTGCAGCATAACCAACCTCTGCTCTCTCAAATTTATGAGGCAAGGATTCAAAAAAAAGCATTTGTGGGGTAAGTTTACTATGACAACCTGAGCCTTTACATACCTTCTCATGCCTGAGTCCTAAGAGTCCTCTTTTTCATTCTCATCCACAGGTAGAGGGTGAAACTTCTCCCCGCTTTTCTCTCTGAAAAGGACAACTGAAATGCAGTAGGGCTCTCATGACTCCAGGAGCTGCAGCTGTAAAAAGAAATGCACAAAGAACTGAGTGCACACAGTGAAACCATGAGATCATTGTGAGAAGTGCCATTTTTCTGGTCCAACTACAATTAATTGGAACATTGCTACTATTTTCCAAGGCCAGCAGGACTGCCTTTTCTTGCCTGCTGAGCTCTGTGGCAGGTGAGTTTCAGTGGGATGAATTCCAATTTAATTAACAGAAAACAATTTTCTTAAAGAGAGAAAAAAAAAAAAAAGGAAAGCCCAAACAACAAACTGTTCCTACAGTTCTCTCAAAATGAATATCTACGTCATATAGAAAACAAAAAGGTAATACAAAGAAACTTGGCTGCCGTCCACTCCTAGGAGATGCTAGAAACCCATTTGATACTGTTTTAAAATACCATTTATACTGGCACTAGATACCTTAGTTGGAGGACCCCATGATGGATGAATTTTTTTTCTCTCATTGAAAAGCATCCATTTCCTCTCTTAGGCCACAAACATAAATATAGAAATAGATCTTTCGGAGCTGGTCTGTTTACGATTATTTATTTAATGGCTAACCACAGTGTCTCAAGCTACTACTACATAATTTAAACGTCTCACAACTACAGCACTTGGTTTTCAATTCATTCTCTGTACATATTCAATAAACTGAGCATGTGAAAATAATAAAGGAAGTGAGGCCTCAGTTATCAATTCTGACAGGGTTCACAGTCCTTCTAAATGTGTCTTTAAGTCATTTTAGCTTGCATTTGAACATAATTATCATGACAGGCATGGCTTCAACTGAGCCAATAGAGCTTTAAAATAAATACTGGAAGCTTCTTGTTCAAGGCTGATGCAAGATCTGAGTCCCAATCTGGCACACATCCCCACTTCCCCCAGTAACCCCAGGCCTGGCAGGCTGAGGATTCTTTGTTAGCCAGCGTGAGGGTCACCAGGAATGTCTTCAGGAAATAAACACCCAGCCTTGAAATTCAGCTTTTGTCATGCCTCCATTTCTTCTTCCAAAGCCAATCTGAATTTGGGGCCTATTTGCCCTTTGTACAGGGGTGAACGTCCCTGCCGTGCCCGTCCCTGGAAGAGCGGGACAATTTTTCAGGCTTTCTGCTGAAGCCCCACAGGACCATCTGTGTAGCCTGTTCTGCACAGTTTCAGTGCATAGGATAAAACTCTTTGCATGTGAAAACATTGCAGCCCATATTTCGCACTTACACTCATTTAGGCTTTACCAGGGGATCCATATCCTATTGCAATTAAAAGCTACTCGAGCATGCAGCAGTTTAAGAAAGAATGCACCTTTAAGTATACTGTATCATGCTGCAGGAAGCCAGATCTTCAATGAAGTCTAGTCTGCTTTGATTAATAATTGATGACATTTTTGCACAGGAAAGAAAAAAATCCCAAAGACACTCTTCATATTGATCTGAAAGTCTCAAATAAATGTAACAGATTCAAACTTTTGCCTGTGTTTGTTAACTAATGATAAAATGACAGTACTGAGCAGAGGCAGTCATATGTAAGGATGGTGATAGAGAGAGTTTTAAACTGCATCTGGTTCAACTTCTTAAAAATCTTATTTGATGTTGAACAGCCAGAAAACCTGTGTATAATGATGGTACAAGGTTATATATGTCTTCCATAAGTATTGCAATGTATGTTAACATATAAGAAGTAGTGGACATGGTGCAGGCACTTAAATGACAGAAAGATAAAGATTTGGGTTCAGATCTTGAGCTGGGAAAAGAAGTGGTTTAAAAAGCACAGTTTTTTCATCTGACCTCTATCATGTACAACTTTTTCAAACAAATATTGGAGAAAATAATAATCAGGATGCAAAAAAAAAAAAAAAAAAAAAAAAAAAAAAAAAAAAAAAAAAAAAGAGAGAGGCCAAAAGGCAATGTGATTTTAGGAAAGACAGATCACATTAGACTAAACTTGTTTGGATAGGCGCTTGTCTTGATCAGAGAAAAGTGGTAGATCTAATCTTCAGACTTTGCTTACATTTTACTTAGGCCCACATGGAAAGTTATCTGTGGAGCTGGAGAAGATTTTTGTTTGTACTTTGGTGAGGTGTGTTTGCTTGTAAGTTTTTTAATTTACTGCTATTACTCCAGTTCACTCCAACAGGAGTCCTCTTCACATTTCAACAACTTTCACTGAAGTTTGTAGGCTGGGATGGGACTCTGAGCACTGATAAAGACAGAGGGTTTTGTTCAATCAGAAGCTGCCTTGGCTTCCTCTGTGGCTGACAGCAGAGCCAGCAGGGTCTCAGCAGCACCTCGGGCTCAACATCACCCTGTACAAACCTGGGGAGCTGCTGGAAGATTTGCCTGGGTACGAAGCAGAAGTCTGCTCCATTCAGTCTGAGGGAGAAGTTCCAGAGTCAGGGTGAGGGGATTCTAATTAACCAGCAAAGACACACTGGGAGGGCATTTCCAAGCAATGAATATTTGATTAGAAGAGCTGAGAGGCAGAGGCAATCTATAAAGTAAGACTGATGAGTCACTGACTGTCAGTCTGTGCCTACCTGGGCATCAATATTTCTACTGGAAGTTCACAAAATTAAAAATATTAATGGGTCAGATTTGGCCCCAGAAGTTTTGAAAGAAGGTGAGTGGACTTATTTACACAAAATCATTTTATCTTTCCAGCTACATTTAGCTAGTAGCAAGTACTGTTGTTCTCCAGTGTTTCTAGTCCCATTGCTTCTTCCCAAGTTTAAATTCCACTCTCAGATCAAATGGTCTGTGTCTCAGAATGGCTCGTTTAGCATACATGAACATTTATAAAAATGCCCTCCTAAAAAATGCCACTGTACACAATTCTCCCTAGCAGGACAAAAAGGAACCAGTCTTATATGAGAGACATTAGGTACTGTCAGAGGGAGAGCAAGTCAAGATGAAGAATGACATCAACAAACCAAACTGGCCAGAAGCACAGCTCCTTCGAGGTTCTTTTTCCTTGCATTTCTATGCCAGGCTCATGCCTACTGCAACACATCAATGGTAGAGAGTAAAACAGAAAGCAGATTTAAATATATAAAATGTTTGGTATATGAAAAGCAGTCAAAGTTGACATTGTTCAATTGAGAAGTGAATACATTTCATTTTTATTTACCTTGGACTATAGCATTGCATCAGACAAAGCTAAGGAAAAAACCCAGTAGTTTTCATTTGCCAGCAAGATCATTGGAAAGGACAGGTATCCATTCCAATAGCTGATAAGTTAAATATCCAAAGATTATCATATTTTGACACACCATATTTCCTTTTACGTTGGATGATTTCAGCCTGACATTTTACAACTAAGAAATTATTCTGGGTGGAGATGCCTGGGTGTGTACAGGTCACTCCTTGAATGTCTGATATGAGAACTGCCAGGCGATGCTTTGGTTTTGTGGAGACTGTTTGGTAAGTCTATTAAATCTATGATTTCCCATGTGATTATGGATAAGGATTTCAGACTAGAATCTGTGTGTATGACCTATGCCAGGGCAGGTATGAGAGGTGTGTTTCACAGTCCTCACCACCCTGCAAATACAGCTACAACGAATGAGTTAATCCAGTCACGTCAAAATCCATTAACATTTTACACTGACTTTAGTACAGACAGGATCAGACTCTCTATCACCTTACTGCCTATAACCTACCTTACAAAGTAAATAATTACAAAAGATTAATTAAATCAGTGATGAAATCCCTATGATTCTGAAGGCTTGGGAGCAAGCCTGTGGTGTGAAAAGCCAGCAGGATACCTTCTGCAGGAAAAGCTAAGCAGAATTGCTTTTCATTCAGTAAGCAGCAGAAGAGCAGCAGCTACCAGACAGCCTCTAACAAGCTGAGTGTACAATTGAATCAATACTTTCAGTTTTACACGGGCAGTGGATAGAAAAGTTTATATTCCAGTCATGATATCAGATGGGTCAACAACAAGGACCATTAAAGAAAAATGAAAAAAAACCCCAAACCCAGAGGCATTTAAAAATTCATTCAGTGACAGTGAGTGCCTTGCCTTTATGTAGGAAATGCTTCTACTAAAGAGACTTTAGCAAAATTAATTGGGTCATCAGAAAGGTTTACAAGCTACATTCACTGAGATAACAATTTTCATGAAGCAGTCTCTTGAAACAGCTAGATAAACTCTAGGAAGAAAAAAATAACTTGCTGGGTATATCCCTGCAGATTAAATATACTTGGTAGAAGGAGAAGCATTTAAAAATTTCAAATCGGTCTTCTTGCAAGCAGTGAATGAAGAAAAAGTCCTCCCATGCCACATCCCCAACTTTAAGCATGTGCAGAAGCACTTTTTGAGTCACTGAGAAGCAACTCTGCCCTTTGAGCAGCTCAAGCCTTTCAGAGAACAGGCTGTCCAGTGGCAGCAGGGCTTGCCCTCTGGAGACAAGTAACCTGTGCCCCTACACCACTTCTGGCTCAGTGCAGGGCAGAGGAGGCTGTGGCACAAGGGCTGCTGCAGACTGCAGGAAACCATGTGTGACTCAGCTTACAGCCAGCTCGGTGCTAGTGAGCAAAAACAAGGGATTATTGTCTTGCTTATCCTATATTATGTACAATTAAGACTAGTGCTAAATTATCTAGCTGCGTGTCTGTTGGTGACTGAGGGGTTACAGCAGCAGCCCAGCAGTGCCCCTGAACACATGCTTAGATTTGTCTCCAGTAAACAGTACACCTGTCCTGCTGCACCCCACATGCTGTTCTGCAGTTTTCTACAGCCCCCTGTGCCAGGTGAATGAACTCATTCTGTTAAAAACACTGCATTCAGAAGCAATGGTCTACACTGGACTGCTCTCCCTATGGGCTCTCAGAGAGAAGGACCAGGTAGAGCCACCCCAGAGGAGATGAGAGTATAGTAGAACGTAAATACTGTGCACAAGAGCAAAAGGGGTGGTACATCATCTTCAATGAGTGTGACAAAGGGACATCTTGGGACCCTGTATGGCAGCACTGCATGATGCCCTATGGCTTTACAAGGCATAAATATGGTTACCTTTTCTTATTTTGTCAGGCATGTCCCATTTTCAAAACTGACTTGCAGTGAAAGCCTTTTACAGTAGCTATGTAATTTTGAGGATGTAATCTGAGGACTCTATCATTTTTGAAAATTTTAGGTGAACTGAATTGCTCTTGAATATGTGAATGTATAAAACTGGACAAAGGCCCCTGTGATGCAGATTAGTGCTGTATGTGGGCATAAGCATAGGGATCCTGTTTCAATTCAGAAAAGTGCTGCCCATCCCAAAGGTGAACCTTTGCAGTTTGAAGGATGTCTGGCTTATCTACAGAGAGCAAAATGTGTAATTCTTTAATGCCTGAAACTGTCTGCAGAGTAGTCAGCAGACCCTAGTGTGTCACAGCAGCTGACAGCTCATCTCAGGGAGCAAGTGACTTCAGTGATACCAATGCTTGACTTATTTCCAAGGAAAAAACGCTGGTTTACGAAACACTGATTAAAAGCAGACTTGGGTTCCTAAACTAAGTCAGCCCAAATATCAGGAAAAAACCCAAGTGCTGTAGATTGGAAACTTTGACAAAGCTGCTGCAGACCAAAGCAAAGGCATATGAGCATTAAACCATCAGTATTTTTGAGACTTCCTTTCTTGCATGGGGAGCAGCAGTAAAACCTCTGCCTTATACAGTGCTGTGCTGCATAACATGGAAATGCCTTCCACACAAGTGTCCAGTGATTTGTACAGTGTGGGTACTCACACACTGCAGTAAAATAAATATTGAGTGCCAAAAAGGCAAATATGATGGCTTTCTTTAAATTACCCCTCTTCTGTGTGCATGTTCTTCCCTTTGGAATGTGCTGCTCCTGGTCAGGGCTGGTCTGGAGAGCCCATTTATGGCATACATTTCCCCAGTCCCTTACCACAGGCAAGATACCAGGTCATTTCACAGCACCTACCTCAGGTTCATGCGTGACCATGTCTTCTCTTGGATTGTCTGGGACAGTTGTGAGCTAGATGTGCTCTCAACTTCCAGCAGAGGCCTTCATCTTGGTAGTTCTGGCAGGGGGGAAGGGAGCCCTCTGCACTCCACACTCTTGTGCAGGAGCTGCAACTGCCTGGGGAAGCCTTTGCAGCCCCCGTGCACATCAGCTTTGCAGCTGGCCCCACACTCCCATGAGAACAGCTTTGACACACCTGGGAGCCCCAGGAACAAGGATCTGTGTGGAAGCTCCTCCAATACAGGACATCAGAACCCATGCTAGTCATAGCTGGCAGAAAGTCGCTCTAAAGGACTGGCCTATATTCAGGAGAGCTGTAAATCCTCCGAGTTCTGCAGTGATATTAGAAAGGGTTGAAATCTGCAGAACGACCCCAAGTATTTGCTTTACTTCTAGGCCCACAGGTCCCCTCGAGCCCTCCTACCATGTTCCCTCTCTTCAGATGATATCCCCTGGCTTTCCCCAAAAGTGGCACATTTTCTCAGGTGGGTTGGGACATGGCCAGAAATACATTTCTATGGCAGTGAAAACCACCACATGCCAGGTGCCACCACTTCTTCCACACGTGTGGTTTGCCCTATGGCAGAGCACAAGTACATTTAACACCAGTGATGGTGGTTCAACTCTTAGCTAAGGCATGGGGCAAGTGCTCTCTGCAGCAGCTGCTCCTGGTAGTATTTACTGTTCCTTAGGGAGCAGGGCCTCTGCATGCCTAATGCATTGGTTTGTGTTACCACAAGGTGTACACACAAGGTGTCCCAGAAGACGTGGGATGCTGGGCAGCCTGAAGCCAGAGCCTACAATTTTCTGTTTGCCTGGCATCACCTCACACTTCTCGGGAAGTTTTCTTCACTGTGTCACAGAGCCTCACACTGCAGCAGAAAGGAAAAGAGGAAAACAAGACCCGCAATTTTAAAGCTGACACAGGGAGAAGGCATTTTGTGCCCTGCTTTGGCACACTGACTCAAGGAGATGGAAGAAGAAAGGCAGAATAGTAGATGGGATTCAGTGCTGGACAGTGGATCAGCTAATGGAGGGAAAACAGCTCTCTGAGTAAGAAGACTGAGATGATTTTAGGACATGGAATGTGAAAAAGATGGTGATAACTAGAGGATAGTGGGATGGAAGAGGAAAAAGGAGTAACCACGACAGAGATCTGAAGATTAGGACAAAGTCTTTTAATTACAGAGCAAAGAGAAAGCACAACACAGAGCTGCAGTGGAAGAGACAATAAGCTCAGGAAACAGAAGCAGGAATTCTCACAGGATTGGCTGACATTCCTTATGTACTGCTGGTCCACACATACATGCTCCACAAATCTGTCATAAGGCAAGGTCTGCCCCAAGATCACCTGCTGCTCCAAGGGGAACAGCAAGCTTTCTGTGGCTATCCCTCAACACCACTTTCTCCACATCTTGACATTTCTCCCTGTGCTGCAGCATCGAAGAGTTGCTTATCCTCCAGGCCAGAAAAGGCTTTAGAGAAGAACTAACATTTCCCTCCAAGGTGAGGAGAAGCAGGCATTGCGCTAGTGGATACTGGTGCTATGACCTGTGCAAAGGCAGAAACCTCTCAGTGCAGCGTGCTGGGTTGTGGCGGACTTTGGGAGAAGAGATGAGACTGGTTTGATGTGGGGCCCTGGGCAGTGGGGCACTCTGGAGAGTCAGCCACGCCCTCCAGCAGCGGGGTGCCAAACAATCACTGCTGCTCCTTCCAGATGCTGAGGGGGTGAAAAAAGCCTTTGAGTGGAGAGTTAATTATAGGGATTGTGTTCCATTTCCTACAATTAAGGGAGCCCATCTGCAGATATTTTAATTAATGGAGATCTTATGGGGAGTTTCAGTTTGGCTGGAGGGTTTTACTGGGTGTACTCTTGGCTCCTTGGTATTTTTTGTAGTTGTGCAGTCATTAGCTTTGGCCATTAAAGACAGGGAGACGGCAATAAATGAGGACTGGACAACACAATGATTTTCATACATAGCAGATGGACATATTTGCCTCTTCCCCTGACTCCCACCATCTTTCCTTAATTAATACAACTACTGGCCACAAAAGTCTTTTTATTTAAAAAAAGGGTGGATGGTACAATTCATGTACATGAAGCCACTTTTTAAAAATAAATGAGGACATTTCACCCCATATAATATATCAAATATAAACAGGCATAGGGTGAATATTAGTAAGAATTTTTTTAAAACCCTCTTTTTCTATCTAAAGCATTTTCCTTCCCTTTTTTTGTGTGTTACAATTAAAACTTATCAACATTACCATTGATCTGTCTGTTTCTTCCCAGCTTCCTTTGAACATAACCCTACTTTTGGGGTAGACTTTATTTTTTTGTTCAACCCACTGTGTTTCTCCTAAATGCATCTCAAAATGAGCAGTTCTTAGAAACAAAAAGTAATTTAAATCATGCATGTGACACTCAGCATGTGCCTAAGGCACCACAACACACTGAAGTTTGTGCAGCCATGAGTGTATAACCAAAAGCTCAAACCACTGGGCATTTCCTCTTGCTGCAGGGACTTTGGGTCTGGCACATGCACATTCCTTAATTCACAGAATGACCAAAAGGTACCACACTGCTGGCTCCAGCTGTAGACTACTTAGGTTTTGCTTGGTTTGAATTATTCTTCATGCCCAAATTATTCCCTGTTTCCCCAGACATAACTGAGGGCTGGGAGCGGCCAGGCTTGCTTGGTCGGGCAGGGCTGGTAAAGCCCTGGTGTGAAATGGGGAGACTGAGGCCTCCTGGTTCATCCTGCTTGCAAAATGATGTCCTGACATGAAGCCATCGGGTCATCCAGGCATGACTGACTACCCTTTGGAAGATTCCATCACACACTGCTTCCAGCTGCATCCTGCCTATCCTAAGATACAACAAAGGTCTGTGAATGAAACTCCTGCAAAGCAATAGAAGCAACCACCCTGTGGTTTCTAGACCCTGCCTGTTGAATGCCACAGCATTCAACCATTATTCACCTGGGTTGCAGCCCAATTCAGACATTCCTCCTGGGCCCAAGCTTTAGCTGTGTGGGAGAGGCTGCTCTCTCTGCGAGGGTTACAGAGCTGGAGGAGGTCACTCCTGGGTGCTGTGGTTCCACAGATGCAGCTGGAGTAGTTTCTCCACTTATATGAAGATGCTTTGACTTTGATGCTGCCTGGATTTTAGTTCAGTTCCTTCTAATTTTTTTTCCCATTTTCAGAGACCATTTTTCATTCGCTATCTGTAATGCGACATCCATTCCACAGCAATATACAGCTCATCAATCTTTCCTTTCAAGAGCACTGCTGCTTTTACTGTTCCTCTACTCCTTTTATATACAAGGCCGTACACACACACTCATATATATGTGTGTATAGAGAAGATTTCTTTCCTTCTGTCTTTTTGTTCTTTGCTGTGTTTAAGTTGTTCGCAACATTCTTGTAATTACCCGGTCTCTGATTACCTTACTGATTTATTGGTGCCCCCAACACTCTCTCTTACACGTCTCTCAGGAAAAGCATTAACTTTCCTGTTATTCCCTTTCTATGCCATTCCTGCTTGCAAGCTATCCAGTGGGATCTATCTACTCCTGCATAATTTTCTGGTGAAATGTGCTTTGCAGCAGTGAAGAATATCCATTCTGACCTTTGGAGAGTTCGTTTGAGTCAAAGGTAGGTTCTTACTAACCTCAGATTACCATTTAAGAAGCTTTATAACATCTACTCTCCCAACAAGGTCTACCACGTTTCTCAGAGCCCCAGCAGGCAGCTCTGCTTCCTCTCCTCTTCATGCTCACTCAGCTCCCAGTGCAGTAATTCCCAAAGTTTCAAAGCCAAAAAGCTTTACATATTGTCTCTTCTCGGTCTCAATGCCTGGAACAAGCCGTGGTCGCCTTCACTGCTCAGTCAAGTGTTACTGAGAACACCAGAGAGAAACAATATGCTATGCAAACCATCAGGCCTTTGAGGGTTTGAGGCAGGGAGAAAGGCAACTTCTCCTGTGGGAGCGGTGCAGAAAAACAAACCAGCTGTCTGGATTGAAATCATGAGCAATTAACAGCACTTTCAGTTACCCAGAACAGAACATTATAAATATTTGCAGATTACACTCTCCCTATTTTTGCATGATGAGTGGCAACCCATGAGGGAGCTCTCCTTAGATCAGAGGGATGTCATCTGAGGGAATTCTGAAGGTCAAGGGTTCAAGAGGTATTTTGAAATTATCTTCTTAATTAGAAGCAGCACAGTCTAGTCTGCTGTGTGTAGATGGGCACAAGAACTACAGATTAAAATTAGAGAGGGAGACTGGAGGGAAACTCTGCCAGTAAGTTCTCATCGTAAGACACAGCATGGCAGAGATTCCAGGGGGAAGAGATTCCACCCCTGCCTGCCTCCAGCATCCAGTGGAGACGCCACAACCGTCAGACTGCAGTTTGCATCGGAGAAGAAAGGACCCATTCATTTCTACTTGTCCCAGGAGAAGAGATTGGCTTGAAAATGAGTGCTCTTGCATTCTGGAAAGATTTCCTTGGGTGGGGATGGGCCTAGGTTTCCTTTTTCAGGCACTGGATGCTGAAAGAAACTTATGGATCATAATATTTATCACATTAAAATACATCATGTCATGTTAGCTGTAGAGACAGAAACTCATCCCAGATCATCTGATAAAAATAGCTACATGGGGAATGGAATCCACCAGCACCTCATGAAGCCACAGGAATCTCATTCCATTGTATATATGCTCCATACAACGATGCCAGCTCTTGCAGGAGCGATAGTAAAACATAAATCACACTAACTCGTAACAGCACCCACCGAACAATGGCTACAGACTGAGGCTTGGCTCTGCCTGCGGAGTGTCTAAACTTGGAGCATTTGCTAGGGCAGCCAGAGGAAAGACTCCCAGCTCTGCTCTCATTGTGGGGAGGGAGACACAAACCTGGGACAGACCTCACAGAGAACTCACACTCCTGTGTATTTTGTTGCTATCCTGCTTATGGGGAGATGGTTAGTGTGCAGTGTGTGAGCAGAGGCCCATGTAAAGAGTACTAGATTGAATTTGGGCAGGAGCTACATACCCATGGCACCTGTGTGAAAGAGCTTACATGCCTATCAGTCACCTATGAGAAACAGCTCAAAACTGAGACTCTGACTACATTTGGCTCTCATCAATTATTTAGAAACCATCTCAATCTGATTTAGATCCTGAGGTCATGTATTCAAATTTTAAAGTCTTGGCATAGTCCCATCTCCCATGGCTTCATTTCTGTCAGGATTTTCTACATATACTAACAACAGCAGTAAGAGGAGAGTGACTTCTTTCACCAGTGCACATTCTCCCAGCCCAACAATTCCAAGGGACATACACATGTAGCCTGAGAACCAGCCCTGGATTTTTTTTGGTGTTTGTAAACTGTGAATTAAAAGAGAGCTCATCAAGGAGTGCTGTTTTCAGGCATTTCAAAACTGCATTATTCTTTATCTGGATCCACAAACACAGGTTTGATTAGGCCTGTAAGTATATGACAAAGTGGCTTGCAGTACAAATGTTCATAAAGATTATATTTCAATAATTTTTCTTCTATCTACAAGCTTCATTACTTTGGGTGATATTTTATGGTATGGAACATAAAACTGTAATAAATATTTCAGATAGTACCTTCAAATTTGCACTAAGGGGATTTTGCCATTATCAGTTGTGAGTTGGTTTGGGCTTTTTTACATGTTTATGTTACACTTTTGGCATTAAACCAGAGGATTAAACCAATGGTCTCCAAAGTGGGGCCATTTACAGGCTTCTAAGTCTTGTCTGGAGCCCACTAAGAACCACATTAATGGAAGGTGTCTCCCAGAAAGCTGCTGTTTGCTCAAGACCAGGCAGCTACGAGAAACCAAGGAATGGTTCTTAATTCTCCCTATGGTGACCTGGGCTAGAGGGGGGCAGGGAGGAGAACCATAGGGAGAATTAAGAACCATTCTTGGAAGCCAAATCACTCTGAGTGACTACAAGGTGTTTGTGCCCTGCGAGCGGCTTTTGTTGCACAGCCGCCTCAGTGCTCCCCTTGCTACCCAGGAGCAGAGCTGCATCATGTATTTATATCGAACTCTGCCAAAAGCACACAACACCAGAGCCTCTACAAACATCTAAAATTCCAGCTTCTTCACCCTCAACACACATGGAGAAAAAACCTCTGATGAGCTCCAGCTTCTCAGGCAGCAGTCTAGCAACAGGAGCCACAGCACAGGAGGGGACCCCTCATCAGTAAATGCTGTAATTAGTAGCATTTGAGGTCACAAATGAAATCAAGGCCCAACTGCGCTAATTACAAAAAAATACACATATGCAAACATTTTGCATGAGGCAAGACAGTCCCTTAAGTCCCAGGCAAGCTCTGCTGAGTGCACAGGAGGGATGCTGAAGTACCCAGGGGCAGCTGCCCTACAGGAGGGAGAAAAGCCCAGTGTGCTACTGCAGAACTCTTCTTTCCTGGAGGGGCTAGCAGTAGAACCGGGACCAAATCCATCGAAATCCACAAGCACCTGGAAACCAAACCCTATGCAATGCAAGTATTTCAGAAATTTGTAATGTTGTGTAGCACCTAAAATACCTGCAAGGATTATTTCCTCCCCTTCCTCACCCTCTTAAAAAAAGGCTTATGTTATAACAGAACAATTATTCAAGTTAGCCAAGACATAATGGATGGTAAATGTATCCATAAGCACTTATCTACCAATGGACTTCCATTTCTTACCTGTTTTTTTTCTTGTTTCCTTCAGCTGGCAACTTTCCTCACACCATCCCTTTAATTTTCCTTCTTCCCTCCCTAAGGCTTGGGTAAAAATCCTTCCCTACTTCCATCATCTTCTTTCTATTCATTTGCCAAGCTTTCTTGGAATCCCCTGTTCTTGGCTGTGTAGCAGCCACTCTAAAGTCTGAATGCAATATCATTTATGTTTGTTGGTGCAAGCCAGTCCTCAGAACAGGGATGTGTTCCCAGCACTATCAGGTAAAGATGACTTTGCTTAAAAGTATTCCTAGCTTGGTCAGGGTAAAAGGCACTTGAGAAAAAACTATGGTGCAGATAATTAAAGACCTTGTGATGACCACATGGTCTGAAGCTCTAGAAAGCCAAACAGACCGGAAGAAAATTCTCCCTCTCTGCAATTGCTGCTTATAAATTGCTCTTCTCATTAACTAATGTGCTTATTGGTTACTCCCAGTCAGAATAATCATAGTTAATAAGATTATCTTCTTGTGTTTCGTGTAATTAGCGGGAGTAAGAAAAGCAGAGAAAAGTATAATTTACCTTGCATTGGGTGCACAAGCTTCCACTAACCACAGATTCTTGGATGCGATCCTGCACATTGCCTGCACTTTGGCATTTTGCAGTGCTTCTTTAAGAGTTTTGGATTTTGAAATTTCCACTAAGACCTCTTGCAAGCAAGCAAACCAACAGCATCCCAAAGAAAGCATCTCCTTTTGGGTCTCTTTTCCATTTCTTTTATGCCTCCTCTGTCTTTCCATTCTGCCTTTCCATTCTGCAGGCAATTTGTAAAAAAAAAATATTGAAATCAACTCTATTTGCGTTCTTTAGTTTAATATTGAATTAATTTTGCATTTGTGGTGCACACTATTCAAAAGCAGGAGCTTAGCTCCCTTGAAAACAACATTAAAATTATTTCTCAATGTCTGCTTTAAATTTTCCTGTGCTTTTTGGATCGATGCAAATTTCCCCTCTAACCAGAAATTTTCACCGCTTTTGAAACTTTAAATTTCTGGGGGAAAAAACTGCAATAAACATTCAAGATGAAAGCTGAGGTAGCAAGCGAAGTGTGAGAATTTCATTTGCTTAGTCCTTAAAGGGCAGGAATTCTTGCCCAAAGAACACTTTTCTATTGGAAATGAGGAGCACAAAGGAGAGAAAGGAGGCTCTCTTTGCAGCCTGCTCTAATCTAATCTAATCTAATCTAATCTAATCTAATCTAATCTAATCTAGTCTCATGCAGAACAGCAGGCTGCCAGGCAGAGCCTGTGCACGAAGGCTTTGAGCGTGGGGAGAGCTTTACCTGAGCGGCTTTAGCGGCTCTGTGATGGAGCAGACACAAGAGCCTGGATTTCAGCTGTCCTGGCTCCATGCTCTGGTCCAAAAAGGTTCCCCGGGGCCAGCAACAGCCCAGTAAATATTTCAAATAGGTTAAAACCTTGACAATACTTAAAAACTGGCTTTTAAACAATCTCTAGGCAAAGTGCATTTGAAAAAGAGTCCGTATGTCTGCGAAGGCAAGCACACACGGCAGTGTTCCTGGAAAGCAGCTTTCAGAGCTGCTCTGTGAGAGGTTTGGTTTGTGGCCGGGAAGCCCGGGGTAGCTATTTCGCAGCCGTTCTGTAATCCGCACGTACTTTCCCCTCTCCGGAGCCCTTTGTGCCGGATTGTTCGGGACGATAAGAGCTGGTTCCGCTCCCCTCGGGGCCGCGCTCCCCTCGGGGCCGCGCTCCCCTCGGGGCCGCGCTCCCCTCGGGGCCGCGCTCCCCTCGGGGCCGCGCTCCCCTCGGGGCCGCGCTCCCCTCGGGGCCGCGCTCCCCTCGGGGCCGCGCTCCCCTCGGGGCCGCGCTCCCCTCGGGGCCGCGCTCCCCTCGGGGCCGCGCTCCCCTCGGGGCCGCGCTCCCCTCGGGGCCGCGCTCCCCTCGGGGCCGCGCTCCCCTCGGGGCCGCGCTCCTCCCCTCGGCTCCCAGCGCCCTCTGCCGGCCCCGCACCGCCCCGCCACAACGCAGCCGTGCCTGCAGCACCAGCCCCGCAGAGCTCCGCGCCAGCCGCTCCGGGAAAAGGTAAATCAACCCTACCCAGCCAGCACCGGCACCAACACACACCGAGAACCCCAAGGGCTTTGTGTTTTAACTCCTTTTGCTCCCCTCCTTTCAAAAACCTCTGTAAGCAGGTAGCACCAGTGCAAGACGGGTCATACCAAATTCCTCGGGTTCCAAACGCTTGAAGACACTTAAAAACTATTCTTTTTTCCACCCCAAATATCCCCTAAAGTTGTTCCTGCATGCTTCTAAAATACATATTTTGGTTTCCAAAAGCCACAAGTTTGCAAACTCTCCTCTTCCCCATTTCCTACCAGCCCAGGGAAGGGCCAGCTAAATCGCTTGGGAACAGAACTTTTTTGAGAACTATTTTAACTCCATTTCTGGAGCAGAGATCTAATAAACAACAATATCCCAGCCCTTCTTCCTTACTGGATTTATAGTACATGTCCAATTCCTCGAAAAATCACAAGGGGGTAGTGGGGGTGTGGGGAGAGAAACCCTATGTTACAATGGTTTTAGTAATATTTTAATGTGCAAACAAAGCCTTTACCTTTTTAATTTATTTTTGTGGTCACAGCACTTAGTAGGTTGGAGAGGAAGAATATGAGGCAAAGGGCTTTTATGAGACTCTTGCTACTCTGAAGGCAACTTCTCCCCTCTCTCACACTAAACTGATCACAGACCATTTCTTCCACCACAGTCCTGACACTAGAACTCCTTCAAGTCAGCACACAACTGGAACAGCATCTCCACGGATTTTCCTTTGCAAATCCAACGATTTGCCTACACCAAGAAAAGGTGTACTCTTTTCAGCACTTAAGAAGGGGGGAATTAACTTACCATAAAAATAAACTCTTTGAGAAATTTCTTCTTCCACCTATTGAACTTCCAGACTGGCTGGGGGAAGGTAATATTTAAGCAGAGGTTATTACTTTGATGAAGTTTCCCTGTGGGAGGTTCCTAGCCTAATGTCCTAGGGTGATGTTATGATGCTTGTATCCCCAGTCATTTGTTCTGTTGATGTTGGATATTGTGTTCTGTACCTTTCAGACTGGTTCTGAGAGCAAAGGGGGAGAAAGAGAAGCGCCAAGTTTGTTTGCAGAAACCACACTCACTCCTCCACATTCTGCTCCCGGACTGTGTTGTCTGCAGCACAGACAGCGGGACAGAGATCTCCTTTGCTTTTAGTTAGTTTTGAGCTAGCTGAGGCAGAGAAGTTCCCTAGACTGTTTTCTTTTTCTGGGGACTGTTTAACCTTGCTCTGGACTGAAAACCCAGAAGAGCACCAGGAGCTTGCGCCTGTGGCCCACTGGGGCCCAGGACGGCATTTTCCAGCACCGGAGGGAGTGATAAGAGACTGAGCCAGCTGAGCTACACCCACAGCAAGGACTTTCTCTCTTCAGGACAGCGAGAGGTTTTATTGTTTCATATTATTCATTTTTTATGCTTGTGGGCACTTTGTTTATTAAATACATAGTTTTTTCCACTTTTCTCTAAGGAGATTTTTTTCCTGGACCAGTTGGGGGAGGGGTCATTTGGGTTTGCTTTTCCATAGGGACCCCATTCGGAGGTTTCCTCCCAAATTTGCCCTAAACCAGGACACCTAATCATTCAGAAAATCTAGGTGAAATATTTAATTTAGATGGTATTTTTTTCAAATATAAGGTCAGCAGAAAAATTCAGCATTATCTTGACACAGTAAAACATGTCTTAAGGCAGTCTAGGTCTATGGGATTTTTTTCTATTTTCAGACTACTTGAACAAAAAAAGGATTGATTATTTTCCTAATTATGTATGTCCCTAGGGAACCTTTACATTTTATTTGGACTGATCTGTGGAAAACACTTAGCATCTGTTTCTCTATTCTCACCATTGAGTTTTTTTCATCAATTTCAAACATTCTCTACCTCAAGACAGAAGACATGCCTCTATTTTCTTAGTAGTGCTTTTGATTTTCCCATTGTATACAAATCAGTATGCAGAGATATTTACATTAACAACTATAATCTAAAATCTAGTACCATGGTAATTTATTCTGCCACAAGAGCTCTGCTGCATACGTTGTTAACCCAAAAATCTAATTTGAATTTTAAACCAATGCACAGAACTGCCCCCTGTGTAGAAGTATCACCAATGTTGATACTAAGAACAAGACAATTAACTCCTCTTGCTTTGAAATTAATTAATAATTAATACCAACCATATGAAGTTTAACAAAGACAAGTGCTGGATTCTGCTCCTGGGATGGGACAACCCTGGATGTACAGACAGACTGGGGAATGAGATGCTGGAGAGCAGTGGCATGGAAATGGAGCTGAGGGTCCTGGTCAATGTCATATTGAATATGAGTCAGAGTGCCCTGGCAGCCAGGAGGGTGAACCCTGTCCTGGGGGGCATCAGGCACAGCAGGGCCAGCTGGGCAAGTGAGGGGACTGTGCCCTCTGCTCTGAGCTAGGGCAGCCTCACCTCCAGTGCTGGCGGCAGTTTTGGGTGCCAATATAAGAAGGATCTAAAGCTCTCAGCCCAAAGGAGGGCAGCAAGGATGGTGAGGAGCCTTGAGGGGAAGCTGTATGAGGAGGACTGAGAGGAGACCCCATTGTAGTCTGCAACTTCCTCGTGAGGGGAAGAGAAGGGGCAGACATTGATCTCCCCTCTGTGGTGACAGTGACAGAACCTGGGGGACTGGCCTGAAGTTGTCAGGAGAGGTTTAGGTTGGCTATCCGGAAAAGGTTCTTCACTGAGGATGGCTGGGTACTGGAACAGTCTCCTCAGGGAAGTGGTCACAGCACCAAGCCTGACACAGTTCAAGAAGTGTTTGGACAATGCTCTCAGGTACATGGTGCCCGAGATTCTTGGGGATGGTGCTGTGCAGGGCCAGAAGTTGGATTCAGTGATCCTTCTGGGTCCCTTCAAACTCAGGATATTCTAGGATTTTAATTTGGGCACCCATTCAAGTAGGAAACTAACCTAGGCATATGCAAATTCACACTGCTTTTTCAGAGGTCTTAATGGTCTGAGACAACACATACAACTTCTCTAGACATTTGAGACAGTATTGACTGGAACATTCAAGCAAGTCTGAAACCAACATCCACAAAACACAGCAAATTAAATGCATTGCAGGAAAGACTTCACAGCTATCAAGCAAATTTTAATTATAGCAGGGAAAAAAACCAACCCAAACACCTAGATTGTGAAGAAACAGTAAATACTGTGGTGGCGGGTTTCTGGTAAGTTATGGTTTGGTCCTGTTACCCCCCAGTGCCCACTATCTGGTTTGCCCTGATCTTGCCCTCCCCTGTCCTTTGTCCCCCTTTCCAGACCCTGTCCTGTGTTAACCTAGGGCCAATCACTTACCTGGCCCACCCCTCTGCCCCCTGGTTTAAATGTTAAGCACGCAGGACCCTGCCCTCTCTCAATTACCATCTCTGAAGAATGAACATCTGAGAGATCCTTCTCCCCTTCCTCGTTCCAAGCCCCGTCACTACAAAGACCCCTGCCTGTAGTGCACCATCTCGGACTGCTGCCATTCCCAGAGCGGCACTCCCGGCACTGGGGCCCAGTTTGGAGCTAGCTGGGGCTCACCGGGGGTGAAAAACAATAACTGCTCACAATACGTACATGCAGTTTCAAGAAAAAGGCCTGGATGATTTGAGTATTGTTTTGCTTCAGTGTTATGAAAACTGAAAGTAAAAGGTAATATAGTTCATTGTTCGTGACTTGCAGATTCAGTCTAAAAAGAGTATTTCTCTTCTTTCCTGAAACGGTTCTGTTTGGAAATTTAAGCGGGAGCAATAGAGTACACAAAAGACAAAAGACAGACATATGTATCTATATATACAATTTTCTTTTATTAACAAGGTATGTCATTACTGAACAAGGCAACTGAGAAATACAAGGACTGGACATATACATGAAAATCTTACAACTCGACTAAAATTGGCATGTGTTTTATATACAGATGTGATTAACTACAGTTACAGTTTTACTGTATTTGATTAAACACAGTCCTAAGCACTTACATTATGAAAATATGAAGTTGATCATACAGAGCTCAAATATGGAATCTAAAAATAATAACAATTTAAAAACTTCCAAACTATCTATTTTCATTTGTTTTTCAGAACAGCACTTATAGCTTTTCCTACTACCATATACATGAAAGATTATCAAAAATATATTGATGGGTCTATCACTAATCATGAATATTTATATTTACAATAAGTTAGCAAATTCTTCACCAAATACTTTATATACAAAACTCAATTTGCCCTTTGTGAAAGAGTCATTAAAAAGTTAAAAACCATAGAAATGCCAGTTAGAAATAATGCATTCCAAAAATTGGACTTGTTTACAACAACTGAGAACAATTGAAAATAATTTATGAAAAAGGATGTAATTTTAGAACATGAACTCTCACAACACTTTAGTTCCAATACAGTGTAGCAGGAATTTTGTCGCAAGTGTTCTTTGAGTGGTAAACTTCTCTTCCAATCAAGCTGCAAGAAAAAAAGAAAAAAATATTCTTAAGCAGTTTGATGTGAGTCTTTGAAGACAGATTTCATTCGAGGGACCAGTATTGTTTCCCCCCTTCTCAATGCAGGAGGCCCTGTCCCAATCTGTATTGGCCCAAATACTCAGAAATAATTCTTATTTCTCACCTTAGAGGCTAAAAGGAGAAGGAAAGAAAATAAGAGAAACCCAACAAAAGCCTCTGTACTCTGTATTTTAGCGCTATTCAGAAGTGCACAACCTTTTGCCAGCAGTGTTTTTGAGTAGGATCTTGGCTGATGTTTGTATTGACGCTAATGCTTTTGCAGCATGCTTTGAACACCCCTAACAAAATCATCTTCTCTGCCAAACTAAAAACCCCTCCAACCTGTCTCTCAATTGAAAAAGAGCTTAGACAGGAACCAGACGTTCGCTCTGCAGGTACTTCTCTTCTACACAGACACGAGCACCTAAGGAATTCTGCAATACAAAACATGGATGCTGAATGAATCTACACATACTAAGGATTAGACAGCTACTGAAACACAGACTCTCTTGGAATTATGTTCCACTCAGGCCCATCCAAATAACAGAAATCAGTATGAGAACACAGAAGCAGTTTACAGGGCTTCCAGTATGTGAGAAAATAGCAGATGGATCACTCACTAAAGTCTCAGCTCACTTCCTAAATTGACAGCATTATGGAAACAATGCTGTGGTTCTGCATGGAATCAAATCAGTACAATACAATTGTTCCTAATGCACCACAGTACCTTTGACAAAGTGCTGCCACTGTAATAACAAGCAAAATTAGATCTTGCTGTCAAAACCAAATGAAGTAGACTGAATTTCCCTTTTAATCTCTAGAGAAGATGAATGTATCTCCTGTCCTTGTTATATGGAATCCCTGTTTTCTAGTTTCAACAGTGTCTCTCCATGTGCTATTATCTCGATTGTTGGGCTATTCTTACTTATTCTTCAAATTTCATAATGACCAATGCTCCACTTGTTTTTTTAAACATCTAAATCACCTTTAACCTTTGCAGCCGCACTCCCAGCCTTGAAATCCTATCCCGTCTTATTTCAGACAGTCCTCCATTATTTGGCTTTCCTCCTTAGTAATTACTCTTCAATTTAATTTATTCTTAATTCCTTTCAAGTCATCTTCCTCGTTCCTCTCAAATCAAGCTTACTAGGGGAAGAGGTGTAACAATTTTGGCCTTCTCTTTCCTCTATCCTGTTCCCAACTTTATCCAAAAACCACAATCAACTTATCTTCTCTGTGTTGATGATTTCACACATAAAAAACTCCTTCTCCAGTTTTTCTGCTTCTCTCTCCACATTTTCACACCTATTTGTGTGAAACAATGCCTTCTCCAAATTCAAGTCTTTTTCACCAGCTTGACAAACTTGGGCAGTCTGAATAACCTGCTTCAATTACAGACCAATGACAAAGGCTTATGTCTTCAAATCTTATTTGTCCCTACATCTTCATATTCAAGAACCACATCAGCATTTTGCAGGTTTTTGGCAGTATCTCTCTGAAACATGTTCTGCTTAGTCCACTTAAATTTCTAAACTAATCCAGGCCCTGAGCTCTTCCTTTTAAGTTGTCTTACTCTCCGGATTCAGGACACCATAAATTCACACAAACAATTCTACTGGCACAACTTAAGGTGAGATGTGGGAGCAGAGAGTAACTGAAGCTACTTAAGCAGCTCTGTATTAAAACCACAGTTTATCCATCTTCTTTTCGTTAACGCCTGGATCTGTGCCTGATAATCTTCAGTCTGGCTCTGGCTCTATTTTTGCAACTACTCCCTATTCATACTTCAAAAACTCTTAGAGAGAGGCAGAATTTCATACTGTTTGTACAGTCCCCAGAAAAGAAATATTTACAGCAATAGTTCAGGGTCCTTTGCATTGCAGTGACATGAATGTTATCACAGACACAGAATTTTACAGAACTTTGATAACTTTAAGGTGCCTCAGATCTTACCAGTTTAATTTGTGCTCTGTCGCTGGACTTTTGGTCCAACGCTCTGAGTTTCTTCTTCTGGATTTGGGCGTTTCCCTGCACTAATGCCAGTACCAAGGGCCGTTCTTCCTGATAATTTAAAATCAGTGTTTACATTAAGACTCTATTGCACCCTTATATATCCAAGAAAAGTGTTTGGGTTTTTTTTTTTCGTTGTTGTTTAAATTACCTGCTTGCAATAAGTGGGATTGCTGATTGTCTCCATGAGCATAGTGTAAGATACTACTTGCTTGACAGTAACCTGTTCAGATACAGTAGATATTTATTATACTACATAAAATTTAGATCTTCAAGCAAGTATAAAATTATGTTCTTTACAACAACAAAAAGGAGCCAATTGATTTATTTTCCATAATCAAGAAAAATCCTGCCAGAAACTATCCTGAATGCAGAAAAATTCTTATGCAAAAGAAAAAGAAGCCTCATGGTAGTTAAACATATATGCACTTATATCTGCAGAGTGAACAACATTTAGTGCCTACATATTTATGCATTATATTTGCAACAAGCAGAATGCTTGTATATCCAAACAGTAAGCTGTTATAAATTTTAACATTACCTGTGCCAAGTCTCCTTATCCTTTTTATTATTTTGTTACAGCAATGCTAATGAGTCCCTGTCATAACTTAGTTGTGAAAAAACAAAAAAAGCAAGTAACTTGAAATAAAGATGAGAACTTTCTTCTGATTCATGCAAACTATCTCCTGGCAACCTTGAAACTGAGCGTTCTGCATGAACAGTGCAATCAGCAGAAACAGTTGCAAGGTTTGTTGTTCTGAACAGTTGCGGTGTTCCCGTTAAATTCTGGGTGCTTAAAGAAAACACAGATTACAGCCTTTCCTGATCAGTAAACACACCACCTCTGTTAAGACTGCAAAGAAACAAACAGTTGGGTTAAATTTCATTGCAACTTGGAGTTATCACAAACCACAGCTTAAGGTTGTGTACAGTTAAAGTAACAAATATCTACTTCCACAATAAGAGACTATCCACACAAAACTGTGGATATTAATTATATATGGAAAGAGTGGTAGTGAAATCAGGGAGAAGATATACGAATTTTGCTATCCAATACAAAAGGGAACTTCTGGTTTTCAGCTTCTTTTAAAGTAGCCTAGGATAATGTTTATTAATTTTTCTTCAGTCGCACTTTTGATCCCTCCCACTCAAAACATACAAATACTGCTCTAGATGAGCACTTTAGAAATAAAAAAATGACAAGACAAGAAAGTTTACTCTAAGAAATAATTTCTATGTTTCAAGAACAGAAACAAGGTCAGTTCATGTTGTAGACAGCCGCTGTAACCCAAAATCTATCCATGCTATTTTGATGTTTTGTCTGGTTTTCCATAGTTGCAAGGATTTGGAGATCCTCTACAGACAGGCACTGCCACAATACCTTGCTGCTGAATTCCACTTGTTCCTGTATGAGAGTCTGCCAGGGCACATGACTGAACAACAGAATGACCATCACCAGTTCCCAGCTGAGCTCCTGGAGAGGCAGGGAGAAGACTTAAACATAACAGAAGGCATAACTCCAGTTTTGGGATTTTAAAATGTGGGGGGTTTACTCTCCTCTTCAAGATATAGGCTCTTTATTGTGGCTTTTAAACTTTTTTTTTTTTTTCAAACCCCCTCATTACAGGTCCAAAACTCTAATAGTTTTTGTCTTTCCAAATTCACTGAACCTCCTACAAAAGGAATACATTTCTGATGTGAAAAGTGTTAAGTACAGGTATACATGAATGCATTTTAAAGAGAAAAGAGTGCACATATTGTTAATTTTTTAAAAATAAATCCTTCTCATCTTATACACATCCTAAGCTTATAAGAAATAAAAGCTCAAGCACCCAGCTTTAAGGAGTTTGTATTTTAAATTTTCAGGAGAGCTGTACTGGCTAAGAACAGTAAAGTCCATCTTCCTCCACCATCTGCTTCTAACCTTGACTAAAGCCTACAAAGAATATAAAACCAGTAGATTTCCAATTCTGCTGTATACTTTTACATTGAAGAGTCTAAGGTGTATATAGTATTTAAGTATTTAAGATACACTATGGGTTAATACAATGTTAATACTGTTCTTATTTTTTCTTCGTAGAAATAAATTCCAGTAAGCAATCTAATGCCAGCATCAGAAAACTTTACAAGTCAATAATTCTCACTTGCAAGTTCACAAGTCACTCCTTATTATAAATATCAGAATGCTTACACACTTCTAGGAGAAAATTGTATTCAAATGCTTTTGAAATAAAATTGTTTGATACTAGCCAATAAGTAATTTTTTTGGGGGGGCGGGAGTACAGGTGAAAAATATTTGCATATTTGGGATTAAAAAATAATTTAATGATGTCTGTATACAAATACTATCGAACAGTGAATAAACTTGAAAATATTTGTGACTTGCACTCAAAATTGTCTTATGAAAGCAGTTCTTTCTCATAATACAAAATGGCAAGGGCATTGTAAATGAAGTTCATGTAGTTCAGTCCCAATAATTCTATTGAAAGAATTTGACTGACCTGCTGTACTACCACAACCAGAAATGCTTTCTCCTGGTGAATAGCCCATTAGGCCACCATTTCCATTTCCATTTGGATTAGAAGGCACAGTTGCAAGAAGACCTAAAAACCAAAACCAAATATATAAAGAAAGATAGCCAGAAAAAATTAAACAAACAAGCACAGCATTCTGTTTTCCGTGTGATAGCCAATTCTCCACCCTCACCTTGAGTGACTTACTTTTATGACAGGAGAACACCTCTCTGTCTTGCCTACTCCTGTTTCTTGCCAACCAATTTTAGTTCACATTTACTTCAGTTTTTCTACATCATAC
Organism: Prinia subflava; assembly: GCF_021018805.1. Lineage (NCBI taxonomy): Eukaryota > Metazoa > Chordata > Aves > Passeriformes > Cisticolidae > Prinia > Prinia subflava. Next base: position 19,357,011 of record NC_086250.1, on the reverse strand, counting down.
TCTGCATAACTTTTCCAATAATCCTATGCTACACATGTCCAATGTGTTGGGCTTAAGTGCAACATGTGCTGATTCATAGTCAGTATCTGAACACACTGACTACTCACACCTTCCTGAGCAGTACAATGCACCTGGGTTTACCTCTCAGAGCAAGGAGGAAGAATCTATCAGAGACTGGGTTGGTGCCTACTTTTGCAACAGCATTTGCATATGCAAATACAGTATCACTGAAGTTATGAATCATAATAAATTTCTAATCACTGGTACTAAAACTTAACTGTACAAGAGTTTATTAGAATGCACAAAAGGCCCAGCTTAACAAAAGCACTTCCAAAGACCCATTAAAAAATCCAGGCAATATTTGGAGAAGCACTCCCCTCAAACTCTCTCCTTTTTCAGTTACATATAATATTTACTTGGATACGAACCCTGGTCACCAGCCTGAGCTTAGACCTGACTCTCAGTGCTATGAGACTAAATAATTTACTGCTAGAAGGTGAGAGAAGTTTTAAATAAATAAATAAAGCAAATAATCTATAATCATACCCAGTCCTCTGTATCGTGAAAGCTGCTGGTAGATCTGTTTCATCCTCTCGATATTCAGACGGCTTGCCTCTGCATGGTTTACCATTGGTTTGGGATAATTAACCCCTATAATACATTTTGCAGCCTTCTGGATGCTCTCTGGGGCATTCCAAGGATCATAGATGTATTTTGCAGGGAAACCTCTAAGTACTGGCAAGTAACGTCTTTTAAAAAATAGCAAAAAGGTAAAAAGGTCATGTTAAGTATAAAGCTGCTTAATAATTTAAGCAACTCATGAATCAGTCATTGCTATTTCTGGATTTTGAGTTACCTGATATAATCACCATTTGGGTCAGTTCTTCTGCCAAAACCCACTGGGCAGTAGCAGTGAAAAAACTGCTGAAAGAAGGAACTACAGGATAGCCACATCCAGCTTCCAGCATTCACACTCCAGTCTGCATCAAGTAACAGCTCTTCAAAGACCTTAAGAAATCAGTGCAACAAGTTAGTCTGGGCATGGCACATCTTCAAGACATCTACCTTTTCAAGATTAGTTCCTGAGTTTCTGATTTAAGCTCTTTCTTACCTGGCAACATTCACAGAATGTTCAGTATGGCATTGCAAATGCCTTAATGCCAAACTCCAGAACAAAAAAAAATTCAAAACCAGTCTTTTATCCTGTAAACAAACTTGTAAACATCTCAGGGAGCTACACATTCTTGCATCAACACATCCTTGAAAAATAAATCCCCAAAGGATGGCTGGAGCCTCATGGCTTCCAAGTGGCATTTGCTGTTTTCAGAATTGCTTCATCACCTTACAGTTGAGTAAGCTTTGCAAACTTTCAGAAAACAGGGAACATACAAAGTACATTATGAACTCAAATTGCTGGTCTGAATACCTCAACTTGCACAGCACTTTTCACTATGTGAGGAATCCCAAGAGTAGAATTCAAGAGTTTCAGGGGAGCACAAACATGCAGAAGTTGTGTTCTTGAAGGCTAATAGTTAATTTAGCAAGCCACACACTCAAATTCCTGGAGGTATTATGAACTACCAAGAACACTGAAGGATAGTCTGACAGATAATGAATTCTGGTCTGAAAACAAACAAAAAAAATCTTCCAAACACTTTAATTCTAATTTGCTACCCCTATTATATTAAAAAAAAGCAACAAAAAACAACGAAACATGACAAAGCTGAAGATTTATGAGAGTTTTACTTTAAATCTGGAGCACAGTAGCTGTGAAACATTCAAGCTTCCAGCACTGATTGTTTTTTCACCTTCAAGACAGACAGTACTAACTCGAACAAAAAGAAATTTATCTGCTCAGTCAGATCACCAGCAATGCAAGCTGAAAAAAAACAGAGCAAAGCCTCATTCTCTGAAGAACAATGCTCAAGGACCTTTTATGAGAAGAGTGCACCTAGAATTAGTTTTAAGAACAGATACTTATTTGATACATATTTTTGCAAGTTATGATTTTCCTTTCAAACTCACATGATTTCCAAATGTTCCAAAGTAACCATCTTTCTTCATGCTAAGGCCCTTAAAACTCAACATCTTAGTACTGCCACCCAACTTCAACTAATATTATTCCTATACAAGGTCTAAATAAGGCAATACCATTAAACAACGATCTCCCAATATCTCTCTCTGTATACTCAATAAAGCATTAATTCCACAGTATATACTGAATAAGTGTTACTAAACTATTTTTTACTAAATCTTGACAACTACTTGGGAAAAAAGTTCATTTTGAAAAAATAGGATTTATGTTAAAATGCTTTCAAAAAAGTTTCAAATAGATGGTGACTCATAATGCAACAGGATCTTTAGACATGAAGTGTGTAAGCACACGATTGCTCCACTAGATGCTGCCATGCAGTAAGACTTTGGAAGTAACACCACGTGGAAGGCCACATTAACTTTTGCCAGCTATGGAAACTTGAGTTGAACATCGTTCCACTGCACAAGTCTGGGGCCTTCATAGAGCTGTATTTTTGCAAAAGTAACAAGTTGCCATGTATCTGTAATTTACAGAGTAATTTATCTATAATATACCGAGTTACCTACGTATGTGCATCTTCAGTGTCGATATTTGTGAACTGCAGTAGTAACCAAAATTTTTTAAACTGAAATGTGTTTGTTTACAACTGATTTGTTATGAAAGAAAATTTCCTATGATTGTATACATATAGAAATATGGGGTCAAAATCCTGATGGCAATTAAATATTTTTTAGATTTCAAAAATAAAATTTTCTGATTCTCAATTTTTCATAGATTATTATTGCTCAGTAAAAGTTATGCTACCCTTCTAAAATGTAAAATTAATTCAAAGGCTTAATTAGTGAGAATAAATTATTCCATTTTTTTCTTCAAAAACCTGACTTCTTAAATTTGAACTTCAGCATCTTCTATTTGCATAAAATTAACTGCATTGAGCCTTCAGCCAAATCATGTTGCCTAACAGTTCTAACACTGGGCAAAGTGACAGAAATTGCTGAAAGGACATTCTCTGTTTTTAGTTTTCTCTCTCTAGTTCTCATAGTACTTTCCCTTTGCAGGGAAGCAGATGAAAGATATGAACAGAAATTGTTCACACACAGAATGATTGGGGAAAAAAAATCTAAATTACAATTGTTCTCCATTTTTATTTGTCAAGATTTAGGAAGAATTCTCAAATTTAAAAGAATTTCAGACCTATTCTGACTGCAAGAAACACTCTTAACATTGCAATAAAAGGGGACATTCAAGAGGTAACATTTCAGCACATCTAGTTTATCAGAATCGATTTAGTTTTACCCACAATTTAAGGTTTAAAATTCAACTTACACCACACAGTAACAATTCTAGAATGACTATCTGAAACTTTATCAGGCAGTTTAAGAAATTCAAGAATAAGAAACAATACCTTCATTCCTTCTTCCCAGCTAATCCACAGGTCACCTCGAGTCAGAAAGCATGCTACAGCATGCCGGGCTAAATGGTGAATCCAACCTTCCTGACGAAGTTGTGTCATAATTGCATCAATCCAAGGAAAACCTGTCCTGCCTTCTGCCCATTTGGCCAAAGCCTCAGGATTCTTATCCCATGGGATTTGAACACAGATAGGATTCCCCTCCATTTTATCAAACCGTGGATTGTTAGTTGCCGCTGTGTAGAAAAATTCACGCCATAACAGCTGGCCATAGAGGGACAGGGGAGGGGAGCTGTTCTTTTTTACCTGAAGATCATCATTAAAGAAAAACATTTCATTAGGAGAAGCAGGGGAAAACCATGGCATCTAACAATAGGTATCTGAGCAGACAGAAGTCCTACCTTTTTGTACAGATCCGTTAACTTGAAATAAAAGAGCCGACATGACAAACAGCCAAAGCGGAGGTAGGGACTAAGCCCCGTAGGGCTCGCCAGAAGGGAATTTGCATTCATTCGTGGTCTTTCAAAGTTTGCCACCCAAGCCTTAAAAAAACAAAACAAAACCCACACAGCAAAATCAGACTAGAGGCTACGTAGCAACTTAGAAAGGGAGAAATCACACCCTGTGTGTAGCTGAATCCAAACAGGGGACAGATGGTCAAGTCACCTACAACACACAGGTGCTCCTTTTGAATCAGCAGAACCTCTAGAAGGTAACTCAACTCAATGCAGAAGGCATGGACTGTCTTCCAGAACCATCTATGCCTTTCTTTTAAATACACTGGAAACCTAGACAACTAGCAATCCATTAGTTGTCAGAGGAATTCCCCTTCAAAGTTATAAAATGTACATTTCAAATAAAAGTACTTCAAAAGTAATTGTTTTTTTAGTACAGAAGAGCAAAACAGACTGTCTCTAAAATTCCTATCAAAGATAATCTACTATCATCTTAAAAAAACAAACTATTGATTTATGTCACTGAGGCCTTGTGTTCAAGTTTGTGGGGTTTTTTTTTGTAACACAACTTGCCCAAATATCTTTAGGTTTCACAACAAAGAGTAACTATGTTTCCCAGGTATGTCAGATTTGCAGTGATCTGAAACATACCTTTCTTTCTAAATGTCTTTCTAATCGTGTGAGAGCTTCAGTTTCTCCCCCTGGCCATACTGCAGAAGGCAGACCATCTGTGTCAAAACCTGAAAGACAAATTGAAACATGGAAATTGTTTGTTTACTTATACTATAAGGCAACAAAATCACAGCATACTGATACTAGACTACTGCATCTCTACTCCTCATAAAAACCCTAAGTTGGAGACACGAAGAAGTGTGTTTAAAAACAGTATGCAACCACGTCTTCTTGAAGTACATCCAATACCTCTAACTTGCAGCAAAACTCAAGTTTCTCCTTTTACATTTATATTAATATACATTACAAATTTTAGATGCTGAATGGTCTTACTTCAGTCCCAGTTCTTTTAGGTGTTTGGAGGTTTTTTTGCATGAAGTGACCCCTCTATCATTTTCCAAATTGGCAATATGCAGGCTATCCTAAAACCATATCATTTTTTTTTTTAATTACTACTAGGAAGGAACAATTGCTTCTGTAATTTACAGAACGTCTAAAAACTATTCCACCAAGGTAAAAGTATGATTACCATCTTCAGAACATTTCTAGATATCACTGACCTCACTGACCTGTAAATAACAGAGATTGTTAATTTGATGATAAATGCGTACTTGAGACACAAAAGAAAGATAAAAAGAAGGTAATCAGATTTTTTCCACCACCTGCCCCAAGATTCCTGACTAGACACATGGGAGAACATGTCTGCCTATAGTTTAACCACTGCACAGTGAGATCATCTCTTCTTATAAAGGCTTTAAAAACCAAGGTCACTTTTGTGAGAGTTCAAATGGACTAGACAGGGCAGTCCCAGGTTAACCAAAATCTGTCTAGATGCTTTTGGTAGCAATTTGGAGGTCATAGCACATTTGCTTGTATTTTTGGATTTGTGGGTAAACAGGAAAGAGATGAGGAGATTCACAGGACAATAGCTGATACTATTCCTTAAAATCACATTTACAGAAGCATAAGTCTTTTTTGCCCCAGAACCTTCTAAAGTAAATAATTGTCTTATTACTATATTTTTTCAGTATATCAAGAGGGTGTTTTTTAAAACTAGTTTGTTAAAAAACAGATTAATGACCTGAAGCACAAAGATACAAAGTATATTTAATACAAAATGAAGCATCAAAGACTATTAAGTAGTAGCTTAATGATTATTTGGTACCCTAGGAAATTGCATATATTGTATTACAAGAAGCCAAACAATAATTAGTACAGTTTGATCAGATCTCTCATTTACCAGAAAACAACCAAAATTTACAGAGTTGATTATCTTTTTTTGTTCCTGTTCTATGCCATAATTGCATCAGGTTAACAATTAACCACTAGCAGGACCTTGCTTGTTGTTTTAAGTATTGCACTTTTATGGGAGTTTACACCTTACTTGTTTCAAGATGCCAAAGCAATCTCAGAACATACCCAGCTCTTCAAGTGATGGCACACCGTACTTCTCATCGTGGTCATCAGAAACTGGAGTAGTGCATTTTTTCATTACTTCTGGGGTAATAGTCTCCACAGGCATCTCCAGGGGTTCCATTCTACTGATTAGGGTCTGAAATCTCTTGTAAGTAAGAGGAGGCTGTCCTCCATTTAATTCTATTATTCTACATTAAAGAAAAAAAGAAAATAAGCATGTCAGACAATAGTATTCAAGTTTTTCTTATAAAATAGACACATTTACACATACACAGAAGTATCTTCCTCCAGTTTACATAGAATCCCAAACATACATGGTAATCCAGACAGTTAGAACTTTAAACATACCATCCTTCTTTTCCCACTAGGGAGATGTAAAAATTAACTGTTTGTAACCAAGTCAATTTTCTTCATTCGTGGGTTACAGAAACTCCCTCGTGAACAAGGATGGAATGAACAGGGGCAGTTCAAGGCAAAGAAAAGAAGAGATCAGTAAAGCAGACAGAGATCCTAGCTACATCCAAAAGTATCCAAGTCACATACAAGGCCATGGTATTTACATTCAAAGAAATTCATTTTCCCCTTCTGCTATTGAGAACAGTAGTCAATATTAAAACTATCTTCATATGGGGGAGAAATTAACATGTAACTTATACAACTGACTGCAGTAAAAAACACAGTTTCATGTTTTGCATTGCCACTTTAAATATATCTGAAGTCTTGGAAAAAAGGAAAACTTCAAAGAAAAATTTCCAAAGTGATAGATGGAATGGAACCAAATGCTTATTTAGTGGGGTGCTTGGGTGGGAGGGGGAAAAAGAAGAATTTTCAAATTGGGATTAAAAAAAAGTCAGGTATTGGTTTCAAAAAGTAAATACTTCCAATATCACTGCCCTCCCATGTATCTAACAGTCTCTTATACATCAGCTTATAGCAGAATAAAATGGACAGCTACCACAATAAATCACTTAACGTTAAGAGAAGACAAGTCATACTTGTAACTAGTTTGTGGATTATGTTTCTGTAATAGGGAATTAACACTAATCCATTAAATAGATGTGTGGAAAAATATAAACAGGACACTAAATAAGGCAACACAGGGATAGCAAGCAATCCCCAATTACTTATTGAATAGTTAAGAAAAGGAACTGGTAGGAAACAGTTCTTAAAAAAACTTTAAAGGATTTTCTCATAACTTGTGTACAAAAAGTGAAATAAAGACAAATCAAACAACTAAACAAAACCAGATGTTAACTGGGAGAAGTTACGGGCATGTTTGAGTAACTTAATTATAAATGACAGCTAATTAACAGGAACATTATTTTCAAAAGAACTCCAAATTCAAGCTGCATTTCAGAAACAGTTACATATCATTTTTTGGAGTTTCAAAGTTCTACTCAGTATGTAATAAAATTTGGATGGATGGATAAAAGCAAAACATAAAACAAAGGTGTAGTTTTCCTAACTATGAACTGCTTCATGTGGAAAGTAGCCCACAACATATAAATTCCAAGGGTTTTTTTTTCCTCCTTTTTTAAAATCCAAGGTAAATGGTAACTTACTTGTCTAGGTCATACAACGTATGCGAAATCCGAACAATGACCTCCACTCCAGCTTCACTAGCCAGCTTCTTGATAGCTGCATCTCTTTCCTTTCCAAATGGTTCAGAGTCATATTCAATAGAAAGTTTTGCAATGTTCCATTCCTACAACACAAATCAAAAGTGTGGTGCTTTAGCAACTCAGCTGCATCATTGAGGGCCAGAGAAAGGAGAACTGGAAGGACGGGGCAGAATGGAACTCCAGCTATTACCCGTGGATAGTTATCAGAGATACAGAATGATGCAAAATACATTAGGCACTCAGAATAACAAAAATAAAGTCCAACCTTTTGCCATCTAAGTAGCTATCAGGCATAAAAAGCCTCTACCTATGCTATTACTATGGGTGCTCACTGTAATGGAACAATTTCCATGCAAATTTTGAAAACTCATCTCTAACTTTAGCATCCACATGCCTTAAGAGACTCAACAGGAGGGGAAGATGACAAAGGCTGTCTTCTGAACATAGATCAGCAGCAGTACCTTGCTCTGAAGAGAAGCTTTTTACATATGCTTGTCAGCTTTAGCAGCAGATCTGAAGTTTCAAGGTGGGGGGGGTGGAATTACTGCCCCACCCTATCAACAAACACTTTCTTTATCTTTTCCAAATCCCTTCTCCTCACTCAGACAATCTTTAAATTTAAAGATTTGAAATTAATTTAAGAAAAGAAAAAAGGCTGTCTTCTACCAAGAGAATGCCTTATGCCTTGAAGTCTAATATTCTTTGTCACAGATGCTGTTACCAAGGCCAACAGCCACAGGTGAGGAAAAAGGGAACAAAGGGATCAGTAATGGCTAAGGCTTCTGAAACAGTAGGAAATTGAATTGGAAATTGAAGTACGTACAAAATGATCCTAGAAAGTCATCATGCCAGTCAAACTCCAATACCTTTCTAATCCCTCAGAATCTTAATGACATGATTTAATACACCATAGTATTTCAGAGAATTCAGTTTACACCAGAGACAAGGACACTCAATGCTAAACACCTGGGGTGCTATTTCACTTCTGAACCCCACCCCTCCTAGTTGAAACCCAGCCCGATCCCAGAAAATAGATGGTTCCAAAGAGTGCTTGCTCTTTGAAACAAGGCTGGGATCCTGTCATCCTTAAGCATCCAAGACTAACCCAGCAGGCCTTGCATCCTCAAGCAACCTCCTACACCATCATGTAACATTTACTTCCCATTTCATAATGCTTCATAACATAAAACCACTGTCTGACAAGTTGCAGCAGATACTTTTCTGAAGCCTTCTTTCCTCTGGCTTTTTGCAAAGAAGACCATAAAAAAACATGTCCAAGACAGAATCACATCACTAAGGGAGTCAAGAAATTCTGAGACAAATTCTGCTGTGTAATTTGAATATACCCAGACCACATCAGTATGAGCCAGGCAATTAGAATAATCATAGACACAGATCATTTTGCACATACTCATACTGCTGAACAGTTTCAGCAACACTGATGCATTAAAAAAATCAGTGATTGTTTCAATTCTATTTTTTTCTTTGAGCCAAGCCCAAAGAGCTAACGATAGAAAGCAGACCAGGACAAATTGAACAGGATGAGGCAAGAACAAGCCAAAATTTAAATGAAATGAAAGAGCCTAAAGGTGTTTGAGGTCTTTTGTGAGGATAAAGATAGATCAGTATTCTGCCTTTTGAAGGAATCGTTCAGATTGTGAAAAGGAAATCCTTACCAAGAAAGAGCAGTTCATTCCGAGGAAATCCACAGATGCCAGCATCTGTGATGGGGCTCCTGACACCCTGATAGGGCCCTACAGAACTTCCACTATCTCCTGCCTTAAGTTAATGACTTAACTGAAGTTATTTTTCCAGCCTAAACTGAACTGCTTTTTTAATTTTTCCACATGTGTTCGTTCTTCAGGGTCAGGATCATTGATCACCTTTGAGACATTTAATAGGGATGATCTGAAAAGCTTTGTTCAGTGTTATAAGCCCTTCACTGCACTGCAAGTGTCTGATGTACAGCTACTGCTCTGGCAAAAGAAGTTGTGAGATATAATTAAAAGACGTAGATGCATGTTCCAGGTAGGCTTCAGCCAAAAGTGAAGAAATCTGCAAGAGCTTTCAGTAAGTTGAGTATAGAGTATGTCCTGCAAAGCCCCTCAGTGAACCAATATATGCTAAAGACACTAACTTGAGGAACCAGAAGACACAGACAGATGTGAATGTTCTTTTTTGATTGCTGTACGCTATCTATGGTACAAGTTATTTTCATTTTCTTCCCAGCACTAAAATTAATATTCTAAAAAGGTGGCAATCCAATGCTGCCAGGCGTAGAAAGATCAGCCTACCAGCAAAATCTGAAACAGGAGCTGTGACAGTAGCCATTAAAGTACTTAAGAAGACTTGTCACAAATCCAGAAGGAGGTAACCCACAACAGGAAGACCTCTGCTCCTATTTAAATGCAATCAAACTAAGTTTGGCAGACAAATAAAACAAGCTTGAATATCTGAGGAGATGCAAGCAGCAGCTAATGGCACAGTACTCCAGGAAATTCTTCATTGAGTGGAAATCAAGGAAAGACCAGTAGAAGTATCATCGAGGTAGCATTTTGCAACAAAAGCACAATAATGAAGATGGAAATGTGAGTTTGAGTTGAGTTTTCAGGTTGGTGTTGAAGACTTGGGAATAAAAATAATGAACATAGGACCTCTTTGGAAAAACGGGTATCTCCTTTTGCCCGCCCACCCCCTGCCAGTCTCATTGTTTCAGTCACCTCAATTCAATCATCATTTTCACTATACTATTATAGTATTGTTACCCTAAATACACAATTATCCATAGACATCTTACAATGAGCTGACAGCTCACAGCTTTAATTTTCTCAGTAAGACCATTTCCCCACAAAAGCCTTAAATTTCTTTCTCTAGAAACTGCTTTTTAGTTACTCTCTGCTTTTAACAATCTTACCACTAGAAAAAAGCTTGTTAAATCACCTTTAATGGCAAAAAAGCAATCATAGCAGATGTTTGGCCTAAATAAAACACTGCTTTTACAGGTCAGGCTTTGAACATGGACTCATGTGCACAAAAGTTTATTTCAGTACTACAAAAGGAACCTGTAAAGGAAAGTGTAGTAATACACAGTACCTACACTTAGCAAACCATTTGAAATCAATTGTTTCTGGCAAGAAAGAAACAAGAACCAGTAAAGTCTAAAAGCAACTCAGCTCAGTTGGTGATACATCCATTAGAGAAGAAAAATTCAAAACGAACACAAATAACCTTAATGAGAAACTGCAAGGATAGATCAGTATTTGCATGAACAACTTGCACTGAATGAAACAGTACAAGAAATAGTCCTAGCTGGTTTTGCTCAGAATCTGCAATTAGTTTGTTGGTCATATTTGTGGATAGAAACAACAATGGCAAGGTGGCATTTACCTTAAAAAGCCTGGGGAAAACATCTGCTGGCTGCCCACGAATAACAAACAAACGTGAATTCAGTTTCCGTAGATTGGCATCAAGATCCTCAAGACATTGAAGCAGGAATCTGCAAGAATTTAAAACAACATTTATTTTCTGAGGCAAACCAGACAATTTTACAATAGAAAAAGGTAACTAAGAAGAATAATCAACAACAATTACCAGACCTTGGTTGCTTGGTGCATATTTTAGTGATGCATGCATGTTCACACCCTAATTATACTTGGCTTACAGTGGCATGACACCATGTAATATCTTCCACAATACATAATTCATAAAAACAAACCACATTGCCATTTCAGTTTTCCTCTCAATGTTACTCAGCTCTGGAACGGACTAAAACATACTCTAGTCTTAACTAAAACTACAGGTCTCTCGTCATTCTAAAGACAGAAAACTCCTACCCTACAGAAAAAACCCCCAACGAACGAAGAGGCAATCAGCTGTTGGCACACTGCTACTAAACTCAATGCAAGCCCTTCTTACAACACTGAACTGTTACTAAAAACAGCATACCAGGAGTACACAGCCATGACTATCCCTCTGGCTTTCATTTCTAGAAACAGCCCTCTATATAACATCTGATCTTGGCTGTAAACCTCACTTGAATTCTTTAATGAGCAAGTTAGCACATCAGGCAAAAAACCAGAAGGTGAGAATGGGATGCTGCAAATCCACAAGTGCTCAAGGAAAACAGGTAGTTGCACAAAGAATGTTGAGACAGGTTCACACGTGCTAAGTTTATTAGTAGATATAATAACTAAACTCCAATGGTGGAAGTGGTTTGGGGAAGAAATAAAAACAAAAGGAAAGAGGAAAAAAAGAATTCTACCTTGCAGGCAGCTGGAAAAGAAGTGCTAGGGGTCCCCAGATGAGTGCACTTCCCCTGGACTCTCTCCAGTCTAACAAGTAATAATTTTCTTGTAGTCAGCAGGTTGAGGGAGGTGATCCTCTCCCTTTACTCTGCCCTGGTGAGACAACATCTGGAGTGTTGAGTCCAGTCCTGGGCTCCCTAGCCCAAGACTAGAAACTACTGGGGAGGGTCTGGTAGAGGGCTACAAAGATGATGAGGGCACTGAAGCATCCATTCTATAAGCAAGGGCTAACAGATTTCGGTCTGTGTAGCCTGCAGAAGAGATGATTGAGAGGGGATTTTATAAATTCAAACGGATATCTTAAATGCAGTGTCAAGAGGATGAGGCCAGACTTTTCAATGATGCTTAGCAACAAGACAAGGGGCAACAGGTACAAACTGAAACAGGAAACTGCATCCGAATATATGGAAAAACTTTTTTGAGGTTAACAGAAGACTGAAACAGGCTGTCCACAGAGGTTTCAGTCTCCTTTCCTGGGTATATTCAAAACCCATCTCGACATGATCCTGTGCAACCTGCTCCAGGTAAATCTGCTTTAGCAGGGACAGTTGAACTAGGTGATCTCCAGAGGTCCCTTCTGACCCCAACCATTCTGTAATTCTGTACTAACAATATACATTTCAGCAGGAGCTGCTCAAGCCCTCTCAGCCATTCCTTCTTACAGTGCTGTTGGCACTCAGCAGAGCACATGCTGATCAGGGCAACTGCTGAGTCAGTGCCTGCTGGTCATTAACTTCTGTGCTCACACATTATTGCATTCCCTGCCATAAACCACAAGCTACACCCAAAGCGGGACAAAAAGAGGAAGTTCCCACACTGCAGTCCATTACTCCTGAGAAACCCTGCTGCAGGGACACTGTGCAGGTGCAAGGCCACAGCGATAACACCTCTGGAGCAACCTCCCAGACCAAGGCAGGGGAAGCAGTGCCAGGACAGCTGCAGACTGCGCCTGCTGAGAACGCGCACAGCTCCATGGAGGGGCGGCAGCACCTCTGCAGGTGCCCACACTGTCATGAAGACAAAGGCACTGAGCAACCAGGTTTACCAAAATCACGAGTTTGTATGCACCGAGATTTTTAAGATGAATCCTAAAAAGCTAACCAGGTACAATGAAAATGCTGCACCTTCGAGGAGGGATACAGCATACATGATTGCTGTAAACCTGCTAATATCCATTTTCTAAGTATTTAGCAATATGTAAATGATGCCTACCTTAACCTACATTGCTTCCAACTTTACATTGTGGAAAAGTTTATCAAAAATAATATCTAAAAGACTGGGAGAACCTCCTCTGGCTGCTATTAAATACCTAAAATGTGTGGCTCACTTGACCTGAAAGAGTAAGAACAGGCCTCTTGGCAAGCCAGCGTGAAAGAATACAATGGCTTCTTGGCTGGCAAACTATGTTTTGTCATTTAATGACTGGAACAAACCAAGAAATGCCTAATTTTCTCACTTTTGTCAGTTTTGTTTTGAAAAAACTCTGCGGTAGTTAGAGTAGAAGAAAATTCTCTATACTGATTTAGTTAGAAACAATGCAAGTGTCATTTTAAGAAGCAGATGAGAGTTGTATATGGTTCCATCAGAGAGAACTTGAGCCCCATGTTCCAGGACAAGGTCAATTCCATTTGGACTCTGAAAATTACAGCTTCATTTTATTGTGCTTTTTTTAAACCTGGAATGACAGACATTATTCATTAGTCTTATACATATGGATCTCACTTTCATGGAACCTGTGCATTTACATATACTTCACAAATCACTAGGAAGATGAACTGCAATACTGTCCTGGATACCTTTGGAATAATCCAGGGGGTCGGGTTAGTGTGGTGGTTTTTTGGGGGTTTTTTTGGGTTTCTTTTGTGGGTGGGTTGTTGTGTTTGTTTTTGGGTGTGGTGGGGTTTTTTTTGTTTGTTTGGGGTTTTTTTTGTTGTGTGTTTTTTTTTGTTTGTTTGTTTGTTTTTTGGTTGTTTTTTGGGGGGGGGTTGTGATGAGGTAGGTTTGGTTTTGTTTGGGGTTTTGTTTTGTTTTGGATTTTTTTATGTGCTTTGGTTGTATGGAATTTTGTTGTTGTTATACTGACTTGTTTGTTGTCTAAACTCATCTCAGGGAATAGAGGGAAAGGTTATGGAAAAAAACTGGTGACAAAATATTCATAACTATTCAACTATTCCTGTATTTCAGGAAACTTTATTTTTTCCTATTGGCATTTCAGTTCCCTCTATTATCTCAGTCTCTTTTCTTGCTACCTGACTGACCACAGCATGTAATTTCTAGTCTGGACTTGGCACAAAATCCTATTCAAGAAGATAACATGCATTGACCCAGTCTCCAATTCACATCCAAGATCCGTAACTTGCCCTTAATACTGTTTAATCTCTATTTGTTGGTTCCCCAAATCCCCTCTCTTATCTCTCACCACACTCCAGCATTTCAATCTCCATAAAACTCCTTCAGGTGCTTAACTAAAATAACAGTGTAGACTCAAACTGTTAAATATGTGTAGGAAGAGAGCAGGAGCTTGGCCAGGGGACACACACACTCCCCCTTACTTCAACAAAAACCAGAAAAAATTAAAACCAGCCCAACCACAGCTTGTGTTGCAAGACTCACAGAAAGCACATTATTCAAAAATAAAAGACTAAATCAAATCCTACAATATTTAGAGTAATAGCAAGGCAAAAGAATACTGCTTTTGACTTTCAGAACACACACTCAGCTCACAGTTACTCAAAACAAGCATGCCATTTATCAATCATATATGAATCTTTCAGTTGAACCAAACATGTTTTAACAAAATGTGATGCAAATAATTCATCACTTCTTTTGTTTTTATTAACTGTATTTATGCTATACCACATCTAAAGGCATTTTTTCATTTAAGTGTTAATAGAAGTTGTCTAACATAGAAGCCTTTACAGATTTATAGAATCACAAAATAGTTTGGGTGGGAAGGGACTTTCGAAGGTAATCTAATCCAATCTCCCCTGCAAAGAGTCTTGTTCAATTAAACATGAACCTTCTTAAATAATTTCTTTTAAAAACATACCTTACCAAGAAACATAATAATCGAATCAACTACTTGTCATAAAGTTTTAACCTCCTCTTTTTCTCATTAGCACCCTTAAAACTTACAAAAGCAGCACAGCATCTTTGACTGAATGCAAAATTACTTGACCTTTCTCTCCAAAAAGATATACCAAAATGCTTAGAAACACATTCCTTTCACAGTATAACAAACCTGAAAGGGAATGGTAAACTATGTCTATGAATTGAAAACGAATATGAAATCTCCATCTCATAAAAAGTATTTCTTTTCAGTATATGAGCTCTAGAGGCAAAGTTTCTTCATAGCTGCTATGAAGCAAGAGCTACTAGGCTTGAACTCTACTATACTTTATACCAGACTCTGGCAATGAGAAGATACTGAAATCTCTCCCTACAATAACAGGTCATGTTTCTGAGTCTGCAGTCTTTTTTCCCCTCAACCTAAAAGTCAATGGGAAAGCACTTTTTTTTTCCACTTTGAATGAAGTATATGAGCCACAGAACTTCATTAGAAGACACAAAAAGGATGCCCAGATAATTTTTATCATATTAGAGCATCAGCCTCAGTTTTCTCTATCGGATCAAAAACATCGCTTGGGCAAACCAGAAGGAAATGTTCACTCGTAATTTCACAGTAGCAAACGCTGTGAGGTACATGCACGACTGACATGACAGAGGGAGGCAGAAAAGACTTATTTTAACATGGGGAAGATGCTGATGCAATACCTGTCTGCAAGCAACATTTGTAGAGTGCATTACACACATTTTGCCAGAGACATCTAATTATGATATTCCGAACTTTCCTGAAAGCTGCTGAAGACTTCATTCTTTAAAAGACAAGCACATAAAATCTTACCAAGCAACTCCACAAATCTTCCCTGCTGTCAATCATACAAGGTATGCTTGGGATCAAAAATATAAAGTAATTGCTAGAATCTGGCAATAATTGCATAATGCAGTTCATAATTTTAGCTACCATGCAGTTGAAAGAAACTGATACCATCAAAGTAGCTATTCAAAAACTTCAATAAATAATTGTTAACACAGTTAACCATTAACAAAATGACCTAAAGCAAGCACTACATCATGCAATGTTCCTGGCTCTGCACTATTAACATGATTAAAGACCATAGAGGGAAGAAGTCAGGAGGAGTCTGTTTAAAAGGTAACACTTTCATTTAGGGAGGAGACCTGCAAGAAGGATACCTATAGACACACTATTTTAAGGCTACCCTTACGTCTTGTTTAGGGTGATTTTTAGGGGTAATAAACACCCAGAAACCACAATCACATATAAGCATCTTTGCCAGTATGAAATGAGGGCAGTTGCTGGGAACTGAGGGGACTTAAAATGCAATTACTTCTCTTGCAGGTGCTATTGAGATCTGAAAATGCTAGTGTGCTAAACCATTAAAAATATTTTTTCTGAACTAATCCAGATTCTGAATTTAACCATTAAGCAGAAGTACTAGACTGCACAGACACACAAAGTATAGGAATTTAGCTAGGCTGCTAGGCTTCCTCATTCTGAGAGGAAGTTGAAGAATTTGAGTGAAAAAGAACAGTGTTAAAACTTGTTCTGATCCTAAGTTTAATACTTTTTACCCATGACTGGTTAGCTTCCAGCAATTCATCCAAACTTGTGTTTAACCTGTCTTTTTAAATACCTTTTAGCTATCCACTAGTCCTCACACCAAGCCACTGATTCCCATCAATAGAAAAGCTATGACAAACAAGAGACTCACATTGTTACGGGTATTTGATTGCCACCCAGACTTTGACTATCAGAATTATCTTAGGCAGCCTAAGATCTGCTACCTTTATTGCCCTGTTGAATTGTTTCTTCCAACAGTGCTATCAGATATTTCTCTTTCATCTTTCAGAGTTTAGTAGAGCTGGATTCAATAAAAAGAAAGAATATTAAACTCTGTATAATACCAACCACATTTTATTAGAGGAGGTGTAATTTACAGCATTAGACCCTAATGCAGTAATCACACAAATCATGCACCATTTATTTCTCTTTAGAGAGAGAAAGAGAAAAAGAAAGAGAGCACATTTCTTTCACACATACTTTGCCATATGTCTAATTAGGTTATAAGGAGATTTCAGTATAAGGCAAATATACTCCTCATACTAATTTCAACAGGAATCACGATGCGAATACCAAATCAAAAACCAAAACAGAGTATGAAGCACTGAGAAGTATCTCAAATTTGATGTCCCTTTATACAGATCTTTAGTGTTTTACCAGTATATTTTCCTGTTTGATTGTCACCAACTAATGTATCCTAGCACAAGCAGTATATTCTTACGAAACTGTAAGGAGATTAAGCTCAGACAGGATTTAAGTGTTATGTACACTCCACATCATCCTTTGGCAGCCAGCCACAGTAGTATTTTCCTGTTACCAAATCAAGGTCACAGAGGTATCCCTTATTGTACCACATTGTTTCAATGAGTCCCACATCCAACTTCCACGTCCTAAAATGGTATACAATTCCATAAAGGTATTATCCTTTGAGCTCATACACAAGAGCAGGAAAAAGTTCATGTCATTCAACTCTAGATACTTAAGAGAAGTAGCTGTGGGAGTTAATTAATCTCCTGCAGGGTTGCTCTACAGTCAGCCAAGAAAAAACAATGCTCCTTTAGAGAGCAATTCAGGACTACAACATCTTTCATAACTTAGTATAGCTGATCCACTTGCAAAAACAAAACCAAACACTGACCATGAAGTGCATCACTTGACTTTTTGCCCCTAATATTTCCTACTGTCATAATCATTAAGTCAAAGCAGAGCTGTGATGGAGGACGAATGCAAAATACATCCAAGCCCACATACAACTGTAAAACTGTAACTTTCTCAAGGGGGAAAAAACAAGGCAATTCTTTGAAAACAGATGAAAGAAAGGGCTTTGAACAATAATCAAGAGAAAACCATGTTCAAAATTTAATCTCTCCAAGCTGAGCCCTTTTGGGTGCATCTTCTTTGACACTAAGGAATAAAGACCATTTCAAATATGGAATGGTAATAGAACATCAACCACAGCAAGCAATACTGCTCTATTTGGAACAACAAACTAATTTGAATCAAACCTAGCTTACATTGGGCACAAAGCTAGCATTTCCTTACTTTCCATCCCTCACTATTTTTTTTTCCAACTGAACTAACTTTTCAAGGTTAGCATTCCCCTAAGGAAGGAAACAGTTTTTTTGTCCTATTCAAAAGACATTCATAATCTCCCAAGCATGAAGGAAACAGGGTAACAGGCAGGATTACCATCCTGGACTTTTGGGAAGCTACCTTTGGCTGCTTCAAGGACCTGCTTGGAGGAACCCCATGAATTAAGGCTACAGAAGGTAGAGGGGTCCAAGGGAGATGGTTAATACTCAAGCATTATTTCTCCCAAGCTAAGGACCTGTGCATCCCTATTAGTAAGAAATCAATCAAAAGCATCAGAAGACCTATATGGATAAGCAAGGAGCTTCTGAAAAAACTGAAACACAAGAAGAACATTCATGGAAGATGTGAAATGGGACAGGCCACTTGGGAGGAATAAAGGCATGTTGTCAGAGTATGAAGGAATATGACAAAGAATGCTAAGTCTATTTGGAATGGAATCTAGCAAGGGATGTCCAAGTGTGACAAGAAGGGCTTCTTCTACAAGTAGCAAAAGGAAGACTAGGGAAACATGGGCTCGCGGCTGAATCAAGTGGGTGCCCTGGTGACAAAGCATCAAGAGAAGTCATAGGTACTGAATGGTTTATTTGCTTAGTCTTTATTGTTGAAGTCAGACTCCAGGACTCTCTGAGCGTAGAGGCAAGAGTGAAAGTCTGGGAAAAGAAAGATTTTCCTTCGGTCAAGGAAGATCAGATTGGATATCCTTTAGTCAAGCTTGACATCCAGAAATCCATAGATACCGATGAGATGCACCCATGAGTGTTGAAGGAGTTGGCAGATGTTACTGCTAAACCATCCTCCACTGTCCATCATCTTTGAAAGGTCATGCAGAACAGAAGTGCATGAAAGCACCAGTATAGGTCAACTGTTGTCCTACTGAAAAGCAGCTCTGCAGAAAAGGACCTGTGATTCGTGGTGGACAACAGGTTAAACCAGGAGCCAACAGTGTGCCTTTCCAGCCAAGAAGGCCAATGGTACCCAGGGATGCATTAGGAAGAGCACTGCCAGCAGGTCAGGGGAGATGATCTCCACTGGTGAGGCCACATCCAGGGTCATCTGTCCAGAGTTGTGGCTGGGTATGCTGGGTTGCCCACTTCAAGAAAGACAAGGAGCTCTTGGAGAAGGTTTAGGGGAGGGCTACAAAGTAGATGAGGAGACTTGAGCATCCCTCTAATGAGCAAAGGCTGAGAGAGCTGGGCCTGTGTAGCCTGGAGGAGTGAGAGGGAATCTCATCAATGTAGACAAGGGTGGTGCCAAGAGGATGGGGCCAGACTCTTTTCAGCCATGTCCAGTGACAGAATGAGGGATGATAGGCACAAACTAGAACACAGGGAGCACCATCCGAATATAAAGAAAAACTTCTTTATTGTGGGAGTGATGATCACTGGAACCTCCCCCAGAGCGGTTTTAGTCTCCTTCCCTGGAGATACTCAAAACTCACGTGGACACACCCAGCACAACCTCCTCTGGGTGAATCTGCCTAAGCAGGGGAGGTTGGACTTGATGATCTTCAAAGTGCCTTCCTACCCCAACCATTTTGTGATTCTGTGAAATAGCATTATAAGCTGGTTCCTATTTTGTGAGCCATACATCACAGCAAACGGTGTATCTGGCTTCTATGAAGTCTGGATCTCAACTTCAAATTCAAAGGGCACCCATTACTCACCTAAATTATTCCCATATAACCTGAAACTAACATCTCAAATTAGTTCATGTTACAAAGGTCAGCCTGCTGGTGACAGAAGACTAACAGGCTCACAGCTCCCTAAATCTCTTTCTCTTAGTGCCTTCTGTTCTTTACTGTACATATTCTGTTTTTAATTTTTTCTAATCCTCTAATTCCAATCTGATAAATCAAAGTCTTTATTATTTGACTTTAATTCTTTATGCCTGTTCTCCCCAGAGACAAACTAGTTGGATCCATAAAGGAAAACAAAGAGCAAACAAATTGTACTGGAGACAACTGGGGAAATATTACCTAGAAGCAAATTACAAAATTAGAGTTACTTGAAAGTACAGACATGGTCATACATAAATTTAAACCACCTTATTTTCATGTATCCAAGTTCTCTTATTTAAATTAGCAGCTCTTAAAGTTTGATGTAATTAAAAGAGAGCTAGCCTGCTTTATAAAATATTTCAGCCACTTTAATTTCAGCAATCTAAGCTGTCCATGAGAAAGTAACAGCTAAAGCTCATTTCAAAAGAAAAAGCACGGTAAGAGCACTCTAACAAAAGAGTCTTGCAATCTGCTTCTGAAGGACAGATTTTATACTGCCCTTCATTTACTTTAATGAAACCTTCGTCCTCTCCTTAAATTAAAGTGACCTCTTTAAGGTTACAATTAGTGCTAGTAAAATTTTGCAGTTTTATATTTCCTAGAAATAAAACACTGGCTTAAGTAAATATATTTCTCAACACAGGATACGCAGGATAAATTACAAGTCCTTAAGGTACAATTCCATCATCTCTGGCTTCCCATATCTCAAAAATCTATTAAACTAATAGAAAAGAATTAAGGAGAGAGCTGAAATCCTTTTGCAAGCATGGAAATCTGTAGAAAGTTTGGAAAATGGAAAAAGAAATATCCTGAAGCTATTCTTGAAAATCTTAATTAAAAATTGACCAGTGCTCATCTTATGGTGGTCAGACTTTCAGCATTGTCTTAACTTCCCATTGCTACTATTATGAGTCAAAATGCCAACATTTTCTGAACTGGTCTTTCAAGGCTGAAATTACTCATTTATAGCTGAATACAAGGTAAACTTGATGAAGATGTATTCAGGGTTTTGAGTAATAATTATGTAGGAAAAAAAAATTACACACACACACACCCCACCTAAGTAACCGAAACACAGATTTGTTTGTCAAGCTGCATAAATCCTGAAAACCTCCACTTTGTCCTCCACTTTTCTCAGCATGTGGGCAGACTAATGGAGGTAACTCTTCACCTCATGCTGCAGAGGCTGATGCAGTAGACGATGCAGGAGATGCAAAGAGCTCAGTCACATAAATCCTGGAAAACAGAACTGAAGTATACCTCAAGACACAATAGATGAAATAATCCAAATAACCTCTAGATAAACGTGCTACCTTCATCTGCCACAACTTCAGCACCTCTCTGCAATACTGAAGGTCAGGACCAACAGAAGATACATCACTTGAAGTAACTTGAAGCAACTTGAAGTAACTAAACTGATCTTAAAAAGTTACATAGTACAGTTAAGTACAAGAGTCTGATAATTAAGGAGTGATACTCCTTTTTAATATCCTCCTTTTACTTTTTAAAATCTCTGCCAAACCCATAGTAATTTAGATAAAAACTATTTTATGAAGAATGAAACCTTTACTATAACAACTGTACTTTTACATTTTCCCCATCTACCAATTCCTTTTAGAAGAGAGGAGTGGATTTCCAAATTTCACTTCCTAAACACCAGTGACAGCTTTTTTTTATTGTTTTGTTGAAAGAATAAAGGTAGACAATTGGAGAACATCCTTTTATACAGAAACACTGTACTTTTACCCAGTTTGCTTGTGTGAGGATTAGAATTAATAGCAAAAGAGAAGACTCAGACAACAACACTGCTAATTTAAAAACAAAAATAAAGAGAAAAAAGAGGCAGGCACCAAACCCACCTTTTTGAATGTGGATAAACTTCTTTGGAGACAAGTGGTTAGTATAAGAGTAGTGGAATATCAAGAGAAACTGAGCATTCCAGAAGAGTGATACTCGTAGAATTATAGAATATTCTGAGTTGGAAGGGACCCACAAGGACCAATAAGTCCAGCTCCATGTCCTGCACAGGACAACCCAAGAATCACATCATGTGCCTGACAGTGTTGTCCAAATACTTTTTGAACTGTCAGGCTTGGTGCTGTGATTATTTCCCTGGGGTGCCTGTTCCAGCGCTCAAGATTTTATCTTTTCTGAGAAAAAGGTGATTGGTTCTCTGTTTAAGTCTAAAGTTATTTCTATAGACAAAATTTATAGGAAAAGATTTGTAGGCTCTGAACTCTGGAAACAATCACCAATGACAGGCATCATTGTTATGCAGAACCTTCAAGAAAAAAAATATTTTCCCCATTAGAGGTCACCCTGAACAGAAAAAAAATCTTATTTGCTTTAATCCTCCTATAGTCAACATCAGGGGGCAAGACCACGGGTGCGGGGGACAGAGGGGAAGGAGGAGCCCACAAAGCCCGCAGCTTCCATTGTTACATATCTCCTAACCTGATCATTTCCTTATAGCACTTTCAAGAAGAACATTTCAATATGAATCAACAAAAATAGTTTCGTAAAGTAGGTCGTTGCTGCAGCAACCAGGCGGCTGTTTGGACTACTCCCTGCCACAATGACCTACTTTTCCAGTTATACGTAACCCTTGGAGTAAGATCCGAATATTCCTTCCCTATGGAGCCGCTCCGAGAGGACTCCTGTCCCACAGCTGAACTTTATTCCTAACAGGGACAGAGAAAGGCTTCCTTTGAGCAGGTACAAGCAGCGGGTCGGTTCTGCTCCTCTGTGTCACATTCAGTAGTGCCGGCGGCTAAAGGTTACGTGACACCCAATAGGTGCTCGGAGCTCAGAAAGTGCCACGGCAGCGCCCGGGGCCGGAGGAGCTGATAGGGAACGGGAGGTGTGAAAAGGAACAGGCGCTCGTGAACAGCGTGTCCCCTGCCAGACTCAACAGCTGGCACCAAGCCTCGGCACAAACAGGCTGTTCCCGCACCACGTCCACGCACAATGGACACCAGCCTTTATCACGGGTCTAAATAACATTAAATCGGCATAAAAGAAAACCCCTGGTGAATTACAGGTAAAGCCCACATGTTTTTAAACCCTATTTAACCCTGCATGCGCTGGAGAGGGGAGACACAAAGGTACCACACAAATCCAGGAAGAAATGTTGACAATTACATAATTTCCTGTTTAATGTTGCTGTTAAAACCAGCATTTTTCTTTATGACAAAAGAAAAAATATCGCTTCTTAAACTAATGAAGGAAATAATTATCTCTGTAGAAACAAGACTACAACACTTCTAAACATCAATCACGCTGACTTGTACCTAATATTTTTTGATCAATGTATTCAATCCCAAGTTCAAAGGCTTTCATTCAAGGTAAAATTAAAGAGGCAAGCACAAGAGACACACATTTCCAAGCAAAAGAAAACTCATTCCAAGAAAAGGCAAGTTAGGCATTACCACATTGTACACCAGAATTAAAACTCCTGTCAACAGAAAGCCTCTGACAGATAATACAGCTTGTATGATGAGAAAAGAAAAACAAGGAACACACAGAAAAGCTCTCCAAATATTACTTTATACTTTAAAAGTATACTATAAATACTGAGGTATTCTTAAAATTTCTAAGTCCAGCAGGAAAAACACTGCAACTGGTGACAATATAGTACTGCAAGTGGAAAGGTTTTTGGAATTTCCCACACATTTTCATTTGGGAACAAGCCACTTACAATGACATAACTATTCCTGAAAATCTCATACCCTTCAAACAAAATAGTAAAAAAACACCCAAAAAGCCTAATAATTATTTTTACTTTACCACTGCACTTGACAAGCAACAACTGCAAAGGTAGGATTCTGGAATAAAGATAGACTAATAGAAGAAAAAAAAGTACAGAATTATGAAAACAAATAGGAAAGGCTTCTGCTGAAAGAGCAATACATGATTACTAGTAAAACTTTCCAGTTTCAAAGTGCAACTTCCAATGTCAAAAATGCAAGCTTCATTTGGCTGTCTCATATGGTAGCAGTAAAGAATTGGAGTAAAAACTTCAAATGTTGCAAATGCAGCATTGAAGAATTTTGCTTTGACAAACGTGCACTGACATATTTGCTTTGACAATGTTTCAGTCTTGGCACTGAAAAAGAGAGGTTGATGGAATTATATTCAAAAGAATGCAGAAAGCCAAATTCTAAATTGTAAAAATAGAAACATCCACATTATCCCCCACAAACTCATTGTTTTCTTCATGGTTTAGAAGAAAAACACACTACTGCTGAAATAAAGTACTCCTCAATAGCAAATTTATTGGCAACTAGCTTACAGAAAGGAAATTTCAACCAAGTAATAAAACCCTACTTACTGAAATGCACCATGAGTATATGATTATTATTTTACACAGGTCTCCTCAGGTTACAAAAACCTTGAGATAAAAGGGGGAAATACAAAGCAATTAAAGCAGAACTGTCAATATCACAGCAACTTACAACTTTTTGCTTTGGCATAAACTGAAAACATCCCCTAGTTACATACTAGGAGATGTTTCCAGATCATACAAATGAAAGACTACGCTAGAGAAAAAAAGAAAAAATTCAAGTCTCTTACAGAGGCCTTTAAGGAAACATTCACAGGATTTGGGAGATACTGTCAAGAGCAGTAAAGAGCAAACAGGTACAAAGCAAACTGTCTAAACAGAAACACGGATAAAGCACAGTAAACTAGACCTTACCAGGCCTGTCATCTGAAAAGTAATGAAGGAAAGTCACAGGAATTATCCCTAGGCAACACAAATAAAACAAATAATTCAGATGCCATCCTTGGCTTGATTGCCCTCATTAAGACTTGGATGGTTTTGACTTTTTGAGTTCACTAATAGCAAGACTTACAAAGAACAAAACTGAAATATAACCGGCTCCCCCCAAAGACCCCTCTGAAACCTGGATGGCAAAAATCACTGTTAGAACATTTTCTTTTAAACGCATGTCTCAGTTTTGCAGATGTAGTCATGATTCTCCCATGAGACAGGAAAAAGGGAAAAAATATTAGGTAATCTCTGCTAAAAGCCACAATGTATTGTTCAACTTTAAGACTTTCTTAAGACTTCAAGAAAAAAATGAGCTTGTTTAGTCTCTAGAATATAAAATATGAGGGAGAAAGAATGAAAAAAAAATCCCTTGATGTCACCAGATTTACAGACAGAAAATTTCAACGCAGAGGAAACTCTACAGAGAACATAGCAAAGACAAAACTTAGTCCATTCTTCAACGAATCCAATATTTTAGAAATCAAACCAGTAACTATTTCAATGCCAGTCGCTCTATAAAAAGCAGTATCAGTTCTCCGTATGCTTCCCTGGAACTTCACAACTGCCCAGATTGTGAAGTTGAGGTAAGTTTGCCATGGTGTTCCGTATCTTTAGTGCACAGCAAAACTGCAACCATTCATACCATGATCCTGTTTTATGAACTATACAAGGCATGAAGTAACCAGCAGCCTACATGAACAAGTTGCCTATTTATTTATTTATTTGATACAAATTACCCTCCTAGTTCTGTTTTTTCAATCACCTTCTCTCTCTCTCTCTCTCTCTCTCTCTCTCAATTGCAGCACAGTTTACCCCTCACCGGCAAGGTCAGTAGAACTCTGGCATTGAGAAAACAAAAACAAAAAAACAAAACAAACCAAAAAAACCACAAAAAAACAAAAACAACACACACCCACAAAAAAACCCCACCTGCAAGCACTGAACTCCTCAGGTTCCTTACAATAACAAATAAAGCATTTCCGAGGTCATAGATTTCATACTAGTTTTCCTTACAGGAATTGTTCCTGAATAACTTTTTCATCACCCTCACTGAAGAATTAATAACATATATTCATACTTCACAACTTCTCCATTTGAGCATAAATGGAATTTTTTCAATGTTTGTGGTTTTAATTCTGAAGGGATAAGGGTTTGTGTTCTGAAAGGGTACAAACCTTCAGTGCAAGAATTTTACAGCCTTTACTTTTCATGTCTGTGAAAGGGTCACAAACATACAGATGGTAAAGAAGAAATGCATGAGAATGAACAGGATGGGAAATACTTTTCTAGAAATTAAGAAACACTGAGATAAAGTAAATTTCTAAAACAGGTCCAGAAAATTTCTCTAGTTTAGTTGCAGGAGGAAGCAATACATAACACAAAAGCTCATGTGTACATCACATGCCTGTCAATACAGAAATTAGATATGCAGGACACATCCTAATCAATGTTCAGTGGAAGAAATCCCTTCCATCTCTGATAAAACTGAACAGGTTTTATCTTATTGCAAAGAAGTTGTTGCACTAGCACTTTTCAAAGAGATTTTAAGCAACAGTTTAAGATCTGAATTTACTAATTTGCTTCCAAAATGCTGAGAATTATGGAATTCTTATTTCCTACCCAGGTTTACCAACATTGAATTGTAGACCTTTCAAATACTAATGCAATTTAAAAATAAGTAGTAAAAAAATCCAAGTATGGAATTTATTAAAAAAAGGTATATTTTAGGAAGCTCTGTTCACTGCAGCTCGCATACTGTCTAAACTAATGCTAACAAAGCGCATGTGTTGGTTTTTATTATCTCCACTGATAAATGGAATGCACTCCAATATTAACTGTCCCTTCCAACAGTATAGACACCATGCAGACTTTTGCCACAGCCATTTCCACTTACACACTTGAAACAGAACACTGAAATACTGACCTGTCCTTTCCAGTCTACCTTTACCTCCACTGAAGCTTTATTCCCTTATAAAAAAATCATTTACACTCACTAAACTCCAAAGCAGTGAAAGCAAATGCTTTATGGTGACCTGAAAAACAAATGGAGGCTTCAGGGTTAGAAGAACACTGCAATTATACCTCACCTCTTGACCTAGATTGCAAAGAACATGAAAGCCAAAAGTACACAGAAGCACACAAACTAACCTTGCTCCATGTTTAATTAAAGAGTTCTGAGAAATCGAAATGAAATATATTGCACCAAAATACTATGAAGTTCTTATCCCGGTAATCAAATCCAGTCCTTTCCTAGGGGTAACCAAAGGTATGGCTATTAAATCTGTAAAAATGTGATAAACAAATTACTAAGCCCATGGAACACAAAGCCACATACTCTTACACTACTTACACAACTCACTCATGCTCAAGCTGACTTTTGCCTTTTTAGGTCACTATGGGAAGGTCACAAAATTCCCTAAAGCAAAGGGTTTGTTTCAGTATGCAAATTCATAACATCACAGACTTTAGTGTGACTTCTACACTGAAAAAATGGCCGACTTTGCTGGCAGCCTGACCTTCCTCCTACCACAGGTTATATAACTAACCTGAAAACCTGCCAGGCACTGAGACACAGTATGGAAAAGAACCACTTCTGAAAATAAAGGCTTCCAAGCTGTAGATAAACTGTTAGAAACTGAAAAGTTCAGGCAGTGCACAATGATAAACAGGCTTTTCTGAAATATTGTTATAATGTATTGAAAGAGTAGCTTCCATTGGTTGGGATAAAGACATTTTCCCAAACTGGAGGAGAATGTATTTTATTGTATTAAAATGACCAAAAGAGAATGACAATACATGAAATAACTTGCTTTGAAGAACTGACGCAGAATTCATTGATACTGCCACATACTGATCAGTTAAGGAAAAAAAACCCTCTGTATTCTCGATTGCTTAAAAGAAGCTGCTTTTACATTCATCACAAATGGTGTTTGTTGGGGGTTACCACCCTCCCTGTTTGTGATCAGAGCAGGAAACACTATGAGATGTAGACAGATTACCTTGCCCTACTCAAATAAAGAATGTCACCTGTTGATACTTTTATGAAATAAAACAAAAATATATTACTGGTCCCAAGAGAAGGAAGACTAAAAATATCCTATGGACTTGTTTAAAATCACATTCTCCCTTAATACTCAAAGTCCACATACTATTACATATCAAGAACACTTCACCCAGATCTTCTCTGTACATCCTCAAACCTGGAGATTAGTGATGTAAAACCAGGTGTCTAAAACCTCAAAATTTCTTAACCTGAGGAATTAAGAGTCCTTCAAGACCAACCTTGGAGTCAAAACCCAGATTGTAGAGATGCTCACTATAATTTTTCTGGCCTATAGTAACTGCTATTTGGAAAAACGAACTTACTGAGCACAATTCGGTTTGCCATACTGTCTGCTGCCTCCACACCAACCCCTGCAGTCTTGTTGTCCAACTGAATAGTTACATTACAGAATCTGGTGATACAAGACCATTCACCAAAATATGGAAACAAGCACAGTGCAATTTCTCAGCTAGCAGGCTTATTTCTCACATTCTGACAGCCTGACAAGAAAGAAATCGCTTATTTTCCTGCCGCAGTAAAAGGGCCAATACTTATTTTCAGCAATATCATTTCAAAGGGTGTCAGCAAATGGCAAGTCACAGAAGAAACCAATAATGCCTTTCCAAAAAACACCTGTTGGTTACTGCAGACATGAGCAATTCAGGCTAAGAGTGATATGACCATTGCAATCTGACTCAAATCCATACTGCCACTGAAAGAAATGGTACCTGCCCCTCCCACCCTTCGCCTCTTCACTACTACTATGGTGACCTTTTTGCTGGCACAATCTACTACAGAGCTAATCCCACCAAAACTGGTAATTAATCTCTTTTGGACAGATTGATGAGCTAAACTGGCTCACCACAGGGTTGTGTGCTATCATAAAAGGGCGGAACCAACCCTTTCATCAACAGTGCAGGATTAAACCCATGAGGACATACGTCAGTGTGTTTCAATGACGTACTTTGTAAATCATAGGGCTAGATCATGTAACAAAAATTATAGAAGGAGTTACTGAATTGCAGGCACTTTTGGGGTAAAAAATGGTTTCTGTGGAAGAGACCAGATGAACAGCCTAGGCATCTGGCACTGGGGGGGTCCTCCAATCTAACTGCAGGTACCACAGAGCTCCCACCTGAAAATGCAACTTCTGGAAACAAGCTAGAGACCTTTCACAGATTAGTCACCCTCAGTGTACTGGGCTGGGTGGACAGAAGTGCTCCAAGTAGCACACGCCGCTCTAGAGCTGAAGCCACTCTTTAGAGGGTATGAGGGGTTTTGGTATTGGGGGCTACAAGGGTGGCCTCTGTGAGAGGCTGCTGGAAGCTTCCCCCACGTCCTCCCAGGCCAATGCCAGAGGGCTCCAACAAGGACCTGCGCTGGCCAAGGCAGCACCTCTGGGGTAACGTATCCAACAGGAGGAAAACATTACTGCTCAGGAGCCACTGAAACCAGAGAGGAATGAGAATACGTGAGAGAAACAACTCTGCAGGCTCCTAGCTCAGGGAAGGAGGCATCAGAGCAGAGATTCCCTTGCAGCCTGTGGTGAAGACCACTGAGAGGAAGGCTGTCTACCTACAGCCCATGAAGGACCATGGCAGAGAAAATACCAGTGTGAGGAGTCTTTCCCCTGAGGAAAAAAGCAGCAGAGACAACAGTTGATGAACTGACCAAAACCTCCATTCCCCATCCTTCTGTGTTCTTCAGGGACAGGTGGTAGAGAAAATGGGAGTGAAGCTGAGCCCAGAAAGAAGGGAGGGGTGAGAGGAAGGTACATTAAGAATTCAGTTTATTTTCTGTTGCCCTATTCTTTGGGCAATAAATTAACTAATTTTCCCAATGATAGTAATAGCTGAGTGACCTCTCCTTGTCCTTATCTTGATCCACAAGTTTTTGCTGTATTTTCTGCTCCCTGTCTAACTGAGGGGAGTGATAGAGTACCTTTGGTGGGCTTCATGTTCAATATTTCATAAATCAATTAGATTTTCATTCTAAGTGCTACACAATAAAGACTTAAAGGGATGTTTTCATCAGAGAAGTCATAAATATTTTTGTGCATTCCTTTTAAAAGCATGTCACCAAAATTAACGAAGTATAATACACAGATTTACATAGATTATAGATACATACATAGATTACACAGACAATGTAATAAAATAATATAAAAATAATACCTAGATTAATTCATTAACAAACTTTTTACACCAATCCCACATCCAACAAACACACCTCTATTGGACAAATCATACCTACATAAGCTGAAACTGAGTATATTTTCAAAACCAGATAAACAGAATAGCAAAATTGAATAGATACTACAGCAAGATCTCTAAATATTATTTTTTTAAAACAAGTTCACATTTCCATGAACTGCAGTGACTGTCCTGGAAATTAAACTTCTTTTTCACCCTCAGGTTTTATTTTTTTATTTACTTGAAATTTGAGTGTAGGAAAAAGAAAATTACTTCTTTTCTTTCTCCAAAATCAACACCACTATGTGCCATAATAGCAGCTGCTAACTTAGAAGGATCTTGAACACATCACTATTCTTACAAAATCTAAGAGGTATACAAAATAAATTCTATTACTCTTATTTTAGAAGTGGAATCTGTTCTCTTCAGGAATGGTTAAAAAAAAGAAACACAAGGATTGGCGGGATTAGACTATTCATCTTTATAAAATCAGCTGTTGCACACCAGTGTTTTAGCAATCATATCAAAGACAGACATACACACTCAAAAAGACAAACTAAAAGTAAATTATTACCTAAAGTAAATCCTTATGCAGCAACTAACAGAAGGTTTGCATTTTTTTTTCAGATATTGTAATCAATTGCCACTTTGTACTAAAACTACGACTAAATGAACCCCCCCCCCAGGTGATGTTAAGCAAGAGAGTCCATTCTCCTTAATATGGAAAAGTCTGTGAGCACATATGAACACATTTTTTCAGAAGAAGGTAATGGTTACTTGTTGGAGTATGCAAGTTACAAGTTACATTCCTCGCCCGCTTTGTTGACACAATTAGATGCAAGCTAATTCTGGTGCTTAAGGTATAAGTGCAACCGACAATTTTAAGAGAGCTTTAGTGTGATTTTAGCATTTAGCATCTCCCTCCACCATTTCTCCATCACCTTTTACTGCACCAAGTAACTTCTCTCTCTCAAGTGTTGATCTGTGAACAACACTGTGAACTCATCCCATAGAAAAAGCACGTCTAAATGAAAGCACATCTTGATTTATTTGACAGCTTGGAAAAAAATGGAACAATAAGAAGAAACAGAACAGAACTAGACAAAAATGAAGCTGAGGGAGGTCCTGGCATTTGTTACGTAGCATTCACAAATTTAGAACAGGTAGGCTGAATGCCAGGAGAAAGGAGGTCAGTGAGACCATGTGACTGCTTAGTAATTAGACTTGCTCAATAGTGCAATTACACAAAAATATTAGTTCCCCATTGTTACATGACTGTTTAAGGAGAAAAGTTAATTAGAAAGCACTTATGTATTAAAGGTTGCTATTTACCAGATTTATCACACATTTGTTAATATAAACCGTAACTGGTGACCCTGTAGAGTGACAAGAAGAAACTAAACCTCCTGGTTTCTTGTATTTTTTCACCATTTTTTCTCATGTAGATTGTGTTAGTCACAGTTTGACAGAGAAGAGTTTTGCTCAGGGCACGAGGACCACAAACACTTGGTGTCGAACTCAAACTAAGAAAGGATGACTGTAAATTCACACCAGGAGGTTCAATTTGACTCACCTTCCTAATGCTGAAGGGCTTCTGCCCCTACTCTCAAATAAAATGTTTTTGACTAATTCAACACCCTACTCAACAGGCATGTAAGCAACAATTTGCTCATAGTCATCAAGTGAGAAAGAACATAAACTGTTTTATCATTAATTATAAGTGCCAAAATGAGACTGGCAAACCAAAAAACTGCATCACAGATCTTGTGTATACTTATTGGGAATATATGTGTCTGCACTGGTTAAAAAAACCTCATAAAACCATGGAACCTAAAGTGGATTCACACCAAAACAGTAATTGTCCATTTAAATAAAAAATTATTGAGAAGAACTGTAATAAACATACAGCTTCAGCAGCCAGTTATTGTATAAAGTTATTGTACTTTTAAACTTGAAAAAAGCCTGATGATCTCACAAAACCAGGCTATGCAGGCAGCACGACCTCCTACTCAAATATATTTGCAGCATGTGCCTTGAGGGTATTTGAGTACCAGGAGATTGCTTGAAGTGCTTTGGACAGGGGAGTTGTAATCTATCCCAAACTCAGTCCCTCTAACCAGCAACTAAAACCCGACATTTTTCTTCAAAAGCAAAACGCAGTGGAATGATTAGTTAGCTTCTAAAACACTGAAAACACTGTTA
The DNA here is from genome assembly GCF_021018805.1 of Prinia subflava. Classification (NCBI taxonomy): domain Eukaryota; kingdom Metazoa; phylum Chordata; class Aves; order Passeriformes; family Cisticolidae; genus Prinia; species Prinia subflava. The sequence goes on along the minus strand of NC_086250.1, from coordinate 19,324,876 downwards.
AAGTAAACCAACCAGCAATATATCACACACAAATGTACTCAAGGACTCTATTAGCTAATGATCATATTACACAGTCATTGAAGAACCAGGGCAATAGCACTGAAGACATGAACTTCCTTCTGCTAGAATCAAAGTTCACATTTGTCTATCATTCACTAGCGCAGAGAATACAACCAAAAACTGTTCAGCATTTCAACTACAGGGCACATTAGAGACCTCTGAAGTATTCATAAGACATGTGATTTCCTTAACACTTAGACTTATGCCAATTGTCCACACTCTTTCAAAACTTAAGTAGCTGTTCATGTTTCACCCACAAAATTAAGACCTCTGAGCTTCTTCATGAAGTCAAAATATTATTCAAAAAAACTTATTCCTTCAAAACAAAACCAATTTAAAAGTCTCTTATAAAAGAAATGTACATCATCCACCTCAGAATAGTACCTAACAATTATTCATAAGTTATTTTTGACAGTGAAAATGAAATAACCATTAAGTTAAAGTTCACAAAGAACATTTTTAGTATTTCTGTCTCTTGAAAACAAGAAGAATATAAGGAAAACCTCTCAAAATCTGAAAGAAAAATAGAAACCCAGAACCTCCAAAGGTAAGTTATAGGGTTGGTAAAGTATTTAATAAGCTAGGATACAAATTATTAAATCTGAAAAGAATAATCCTTTAAGTGAACTCAACTGAAACCTGAAGTATCTAAACTTTGTCATTCTTCTATGACATAGGCTTAAGCTAAGTTTCATTGTGCTTGTTCTGTAATTAGCCAACTTCTCAGCACTGTAGTGTGGGCAGGCTAAATTGACACTCATTTCAAGTTCCTGACATTGGAGGGACAGATGATACACAAACTCTACTGCATTATCAACCATTTTACAAGGGTAACAATTTTCAGATTCCTAGTGATGTTTTAACTAATCTCACATGATCAGCATGCACAGAAGTCCTATTAACCTCTGCCTTATCATGTCACACATTTAGCACGCAAGCGTCAGTCACAGCTCCACAGTAAAGTTCATTTTTAAGTTCATTTTTCATATCGGGTAGGAAGAATTACAAGTGTCTTGACGGTGCAGGAACAAATCTGCATGGTCCGGAAAGGGAGACTGCACACCAAACCAGCCGCAGTTCAAGGAGCACTTAGACAACGCTCCCAGGCACACAGTGGCATTCCTGGGGCTGTTCTGTGCGGGGCCAGGAGCTGGACTCCACGATCCTTGTGGGTCAGTTCCAACTCAGGATATTTTGTGATACCCTTCCGTGCAGGAACTCTGCGAAAGCACTTCTGAACTAAGCGAGCAGCTTCACAGTTTCTCCAGGACCCAGTCGCCCTGGGGTTCGCAGCTGCCCAGAGTTCCTGAGATGGTGCAAGCCCTCCGGGCTGCTCCTCACAAGGGTTTTCCGCCCGGCAGCAACCCTGCTCTGTGCACCAGCGCTCGGGCACGGAACCGCCGCCCTCGGCAGCGAGAACAAGCGGCCTCTCCTCGAGAAGCCGCAGCCCACCGCCCCGCACTCTGTCACGGCTTCCCGGTTCCTTCTTCCCCGTCCCTCCCACGTGCGCCGCGGGAACCGCAGCCCGGGCCGGCGCGGGGCTGCATATGTAACACCGCCGGGCCGCGGGGAGGGCGGGCGGCCGAGGGAAGCCGGCGCTGGCGGCGGCCCAATCGGGCGCGGAGGGGAGGGGATGGCGGGGAGGCAGCGTGACCGAATACATAACGCGGGGATTAGGGCCCCCGCAGCGCCCCGCACTCACCGCCACCTGTTGATGCCCACGTTGGAAGAGCCGGCGAACCAGGGATCCAGGATGTAGACGCAGCGCACCGTGTCGGCGCCCTGGATGCATTCCCGCAACGCCGGGTTGTCGTGGAGCCGCAGCCCCTTGCGGAACCAGTGTACGGCGTTCACCCCCATGCCGGGTGCGGGCGCTCAGCGGGAACCGCCGCCGCCCGCGGGGCCGCTCATGGCCCGGCGCCGCCGGGCGAGCACGGACGGGCGGCGGGGCGGCCCGCGGGGCCTCGCTGCGGACGGTTCTAGGACCCGGCGGACACGGCGGGAGCGGCCGCCCGGCGGGGACGCATCACCCCGCGGAGCCCCCGCGCCGGGGAGAGCAGGGACGAAAGGTGGGAGCGCTGGGTCCAGCGGTGTCTGCGGGGAGGTGAGGGCGCGCTGCCCGCGGAAAGCGCCGTCCGTGCCCGCTGCCGCCTCCTCGCCGCTCGCCCTGTGACTGCGCCGGGCGCGGGGCTGCGCCGGCCGCTCCGCCCCGCCCCCCGCCGCCCATTGGCCGGCGCCGCTCCCACGTGACCGCGGGCCCTCACGTTTCTACGGTGTGTTCGCCACCGGTGGCGCGCGGGCGCAGGCCTGGGCGGGTGGCCGCGCGCCCGCGGCGGGGCGGGAGGCGGCCGGGAGACCCGCGACCCCGGCGGGAATCCCCCTGCCGGGGCGGCGCGGGGCCGGCCGGCCGCGGCGGCGGGGGGCGGGGCCCGGCTCTCCGCCACCCCCCTGCGGCTCGGCGCGCCGGGACCCGGATGAGCACGGGGCCGCGAGGCGGCTCTTGGTGGCGCCGGTTCCGCCGGGAGGCGCAGGCGCGCGCGCGCCCCCGAGCCTGTTATGTATCGCGGCCCGCGCGTGCCCGCGCCGCTCCCGTCACCCGCCGGGCCGTGCCCGCCCGTCCCGCCGCACCCAGCCCGGGAAACAGGCGGGGCGCTTATATAAGCGTGTGCGTAGGGAGCATCTGCCGGAGCAGCGGAGCTCCTTCCAGCCCTGACGATTCTGTGACGCGGGCCCAGAGCTCGCTGCTGCCCGGTGCCGTCAGGACGCGTTAGTCAAAAGGAACCCCGGGGCAAGAGAGAGCGGCTCGGCCGTGCGGAGCTGCCGCACCCAAACAGGCTTTCAAGCAGCAGAACGAGTTAAAATGGTCCCTCGTACACCGTTAGTAAAGTCATTAGTAAACGGTGAATTCCTAACGCCTGTTAATTACAGAGCTGAAGCCACCGTCTGTGAGCTGCCAACCCCGCGGGTGTCCCTGGAGCTGCTCCGTGGTTACACTGGGCACGGCAACAGCCGAGGGAGGCATCGCACCGACGGGACCCAGCGTAACCCTTTGGAGCCCTAACAGGACAGCTCTGGAAGCAGATCTGAAAATAAACCTCCACCCGTGGATTGCAGCTCAAATCTACAGCTTCTAGAGTGTTCACGGACAAGTGGGTAGCAACAGCTAGAGTGGTCTTACTAGAAACAATGTCTCAAGTAAAAGGCAGAGGGCCCAAAACAGCAGTATGAACCTTTGTTAACTTCGAGAATGCCAGACAGTACTTTAGGAACTCTCATTTTTCTTTCTCCTGAATTTTTTTTTTTTTTTTTGCTAAGAGCCACAGAAAGTAAAAGTTAACAAGAAGAGACACGTGTGTCATGTTTCCCTTCATGCTTTTTTTTTTTCCTCACTTTGAATGACATAATAAACACAGTGATAGAAACACAGAATCGTTTAGGTTGGAAAAGACCTCTGAGGCCAACTTTTGACTGATCACCAGCATCTCAGCTAGGCCATGGCACAGACTGCCACGTCCAGCTGTATTCTTGAACATCTCCAGGGCTGGTGACTCCATCACCTCCCTGGGCAGCTCATTTCAATGTTTAACAACCCTGTCTGTGAAAAAATTCCCCTTGATGTCCTTGACCCTCCCCTTGTGCAGCTTGAAGCTCTGTCCTCTTGTCCTGTCACCACTTGCCCGGGAGAAGAGACCCCACCTGTCACTGATGATCAAGGTATGCAAAGGCCCCAGCCATGACTAGAATCCCCTTCTGCTTGGTCTTACACAAAATTTCTTTCTAAAAGGTGTAGCCTGTGAGACTGAATGGTTTTTGAGCACTGACTTTAACAATAGCATAAATTATGATGAGTTTTTCCATAATCACTTTGTTGTATGTAGAAAATCATATTCCACAGGTCATCATTCTGATCCAAGAAGAACCTGTGGGATCCTGTCATATACCCGTGCTGCAACTCAGAGCTGGAGTACTGGGGTCATTTTAAAGTCAAACATTGCTTTCTCAATTAATACAAAGTACACTCTTATTTGCCTGGTTGTTTTTTATTATCATTATTATTATTATATGCCAAATATTCAGTAAATAAATTTCAAAAAAAATTAAAAAGAAGAAGGAAGTTCAGTAGTTTATGACCACTGTCCATCAAACTCATTTGAATTCTATAATTTTTGAACACACTGAAGAAGCAGATTCCTTATTTCCTTATTTATTAGTCACTTCACAACACAGTTTTTATTTCAAACATTTAAATTACTTTTTCATTTCTCATTATGTGTCCTGATAGCTCCTCAGAAGGCTGCCACACTGAAGATGGCCCTGAATAACATCCAGCATCAACCAATCTGCCTTCTTGGGAATACTGAGGTGGAAACAACCCTTCCTCACTAGAGCTTATGGTTTCATAAACAAATTGTAGCCATGAAAACTGTTAGTCTTTAAGCTGTTTTTGCTACATGCTAAATAACAATTGCAGTATATTATTAGCATATCATTATGTCAAAACACTATTTGGCTCTGTCTGGCCATGCCTTCTATGTGAGACAGTTTGTTCTTGACTCAGAAGTAAGAGAAAGAACATTTTAATGTATAATTAATATTGTATTAGGATATATTAATATATAAGAGATGCAGACTGTATTAATTAAAATGCCAGATCTCAAGGGAAGAGCCACTCCAACGTAGTTGAAATAGAAAATAGAATGACAGTTAATCAAAAACTCATACAAGTAAACCTCTCTACAGTGTTCTCTTGTGAATAACTTTTTTAAACAATAGTGCTAATTTAGCCCAGACAGTGATTGCAAAAATGAAGAGAGTGGGGAGAAGACAGAAGGGAAAAAAGATAACATGTGCAGGGGGAATTGAACAACTGAAGAATAGAACCAATATGATTTCAACAGAGCCCTTTATGGTTTACAATACAATCCCAGTTATAGATTCTAAAATCTACATCCCAAGTGGGCACACTTCTCTCAGTTGGCCAAGTTGCTTGTTCAAGAGGCAGGTTCATCTCCTTCAGGACACCTAATTGGTCAAATGTCCTTCTTACACTGCACCTCCTGCATCTAGGGTTTACATTATTTGTAGAGAGTTTCTCAGGCTCTTTGTTCTTATTTTCATTCTGTTGTTTTCCCATAACCTTGATGAATTCCTGAGAGCTCTGGAAAACAAGACTGCAGGTGTCTTGTTATCTACAATGATTTTGGCTGGTACACAGAATGGCCTAAGTTGTGCAAATACATTGCTAAAAACATGAAGGCATGAAGTGAAAAAAAACTTAAAGAAGCAACTATACAGTACATTTTGTGTCACAAATTAGAAGCTATTTTTTTAGATGCATGTTTTTAACATCATTGTATGCATTATATTCACAGACTTTGTTAACTGTTCTTGGAACAGCTGTTATTTAGGAGACCAAGCCTGAACCCTCTTCCTAGAGCAAAGGTTCTTTCTATAGCATTTCTCTTCTTCATTAACTCTTCTTCACAGATCCAATACAAACTACTGAACATGTAGCTGACAAAAGAAGGGTTCACAGACACAACAGCAGTGATTTTCACTCTCTGAGAGATTTGATTGTGAAGACTTGTTAAAAAATCCAAACACCTCTAGTAAAATATTTCTAGTCTAGAAATCATTTATGTGACTGCTGATTTGTTACTCTAGATGAGAAATATAAGTAGATATGGCTAAAAGAAATAAGATAGAGGAAGATGGTTCTCACCATCACAGCTCAATGAACTTCTGAAAAGCCTCCAGAAAAGCAATATAAGCCAAACTATCTTGTGGATTTAGTTATGTAGTAAGGCAGTGGTCATATGAAGAAAAACTGGTGTAAGACAAGCCTCCCATCATGATGTCAGTGTTACTGTTATAAATGTCAACAAAAAATCCAATCCAAACAAAATTGATATAGCAGCAAATAAGTTTAATTGCATTAAGCATTAATCAAGCAAAAGGACACATTCAAATAAAATGTATTCCATTCTTTATAAAAGTAATTTAGCAGTGAATGGGCCTAGTATCACTAAAGCATGAGCAAGAGGCCGGCCGGGCCGGGGTACATGTGCAGGATTCAAGACTCTGCCACATGTACGATCAGAGCCTATTCCATCTATGCTTTTATACTGTAGCCAACACCCCATCTCCTCCCATCTTTGATCGTCTCCTCCCAGTTTCGATTCTTGAAATCTGCGTCACCTTCGTCATTGCACATGCTCCAGTTGTTGTTTGAGGGTCTTCAGACTCTTTTGGGTGGTCTTTTGATGAAGGCTTCACTCCTCTTCTTCATGTCCTTCTTTTAACCCCACGAGTTACACATGTGTGCCAAGCTAGTATTACAGTAAGTTCCAATAGATAAGACAATAAATCTTTTTAAAAAGTCTGGATTTGTCTCAATTTTCCTGGACTCATCCCAAACCTGTTTTTAGCATCTCAAGGACACTACCACTCCCTTCTAATAGAAGTTACATCCTGCTTCTCATGATATCTTGCCAGAGAAGGGGGAGGGGGGGGCTTCTAACACTATATTTTTGTTAGTGTAGTTTTACTAATTCTGCTAATATTGATTATATATAAAGTTACAATTTAGCAGTAACCTGTTGCTATTAAGTGATATTAAGTATATATAAAGTTACAATTCAGCACTAACCATATTCATTTATCACTATACCGAATCAAAAGGATTATCTGCTTCCCGTCAGAGCACAGGCATTCAAACAGTCTGACTTTTAAATGTTCCGTTCTTTGCCATTTTATTACTTAGAAATTATTATCCATTTTTTTTCTATTCACCTCATTATTTCTCTCTGTAAGCTGTTTTAATCCAGCGGCCTTTCACTTTCCCTAGTGCCGGCCCAGCCTGCTGCGCGAACGGCGGAGGCTCGGCCGGTCGTGCGCCGCAACGGCCACGTCCTGCTGCCCTGCGGCCCGCGCCCCTCTGCTCCCGGCACATGGTACGTGCCAGCGGCCCCCGCGCGGCGGCAGTGGTGCGGCCCGGCGGCGGCGGCGAGGCGGGAGAGCGGGGCCGGTGAGCGCGGCCGGGGGTGGCGGCTGCGGGCGGCGGGGGCTCGGCCGCGCTCCGGCGGGCCCGGCCCCGGGGCACGGGGGGCGGAGGGGCCGGCTGGCGTTCCGCTTGTCGTGCTCCGAGCGCCGGCGCGGCGCGGAGGATGGGGCGGGCGGCGTGCAGGGGGAGAAGCCGCACGGGCCCGAGGGATGCGCGGCGGGGGAGAGACCCGCGGGCGCGGGGCCCCTGCGGCGGCAGCCGGTGACTGCGGCAGGGGCGGCACGGAGCGGTGCTCGGGCGCGATGGGCCTGCGCCGCTGCTCCCGTGCCGCCTGCAGGAGAACATCGGCCTCCTGCCTCTCCGCCCCCAAGCGGAGTCCAAAGGGTGGGGAAGAGACGGCGCAGGTGGCCGCGCTGTGGGAGCAGACTGTGATGGAGACCCTTGTTTTGTCTGTGCTGAAAGCACCACCACTTAATGGCCGGTGGTTAGTGCGGTGCGTCCCTAAGCATTTCTCAATGCCTTTCCTTTCCTGGATGTAAGAAAAAGCTTTTTCCCGAGGAGGACAGTTGAGCAGTAGGACAGGTATCTCACAGAGTCCGCTGGGCTCCATCCATGGAGGTCTTAAAGACCTGACTGGGCAAAGAAGCCTGGATCCTACAGACCCTGCTTTGAGCTCCTGAGGTCCCTTCAAACCTGGATTATCCTAGGAGCCTCCATTTTTTTTCTAGAAAGCTTTATGTTGGTTTAGCATATATTTTATAATAATTTACCTCATTTTCACCACTAATGCAGAACAGGGATTCATTTTTTGTAAGTGCAGAAGTGTGAACATTTACTGTGCATTAATCTACGAAACTGTAACCTTTCACCACCCCAGCTTCCTTCACAAACCATTCAAACCCTGTCTACACTGCTATCTCCTTGGTAGATACCTACTCTTCTTGGTTCACTCAAAGTTCAATCTAGGCATTTAGTAGTTTCATTTAATTATTTACAGCCTACTAAGTTTCCCATAATGAGAGTGGTAGTGGTCAGCAGTCATAGTGTTGCCCTCTTTACTGAAAGATTTTGTGAACAATATAGTATGAGTAAAAGTTTAGATTTGCTGATTTTCAAAAAGTGATATTTGAGTCTCAAAACACACATTCAGAAATTCATATGGGGGATAAATCAACCAGCTGATCCTTGTATCTATTTCCTATAGAAGATTGACATAAAAGTCTCATTAAATAATGAAACTTAGAGCACCCCTTTACTCTGTATATTCAGGTCTCTGCAAGTGTGCTAGCAAGCAGGATCACAGGTAACTTCAGCATTAGCTCACTTCCTTACTACCATTCTAACACGCTGAGAGCGTGCTGCTGGCAGTGAGAGCAGGCATCATAGCAGAGCTGGCTGGGCTTTTTTTCTTAGTCTCTCAATTGCTTTATAGGCCCCTGTATATTCACAGCAATATAAGTATGTGAAAAGTTACAGTGCAGTCCTGCACATTAGAACATGCATTAGATCCAGTAAGAGCTTTAAGAGAACTCTGAATTCTTGAAAGCAGTTACACACTCTGGAAATGTGATATGGCCTTAGAAATACATGAAGTCATAACTCAGGTCTTGGTTTTTATAGAACACCATGACATTCAAATTCATTTGTATTATTGTGCATGTTGTAGTTTGCATAGGGCTTTTTTACAAGGGCTCCTGAGTACCCCAGTCAAATGAGTTTTGGCAGATAAAGTTTTCCTTTCTTTTACAGTACTCTGTGTTTCTGATGATCCTCACTAACAACAGGGAAAAATTTACTATGATGCCAGACATTTTTCAAAAAAGTAAAGCTTCTTTTAAGTGAATGTAACAACCATTCCCATGTCAGATTTTAGAAGAGCAGAATTACTGTATCAGAATTTTTTAAAAGTTCTGTAATAGTAAAATTTACAGTATTTTAAGGGATTGCATTACTCACAAAGCCATTTTGTTTATCACAATTATGAATTAAAGTAAAAGTCATGGTTATTTTTTCCACTTTGAACTTTGGAAATATTATTTGACATCCCAAACAATTTTAACAACACTTGACTTTGCTGGCTGCTTCTAGCTAAGCTGAAGAATTAATAAAGGAAACCCTGATCCTTCAGAGATTTGCTTTTTCTGACTGGACCCACTAAACTCAATAGAACTACTCAGAGTGCTCAGACACTCTGTTGTTTCACTCCTGGGGAGGAGAGGTTTAGTCTGCAGTCACTTTTTCAGGACATGGAAAGGTCAGCACACAAAACATCTGTGACTTACAGACTTGCTTCCAGTGGTTTTGGGAGAAATCACTTGTTCTGTTGTGGGGCTTGGGACAGCAGTCCTGAAGTCATGAGGTATAATGAAGACAAAACATCAGCCTTGGGGTTCTGACACAAGCAGTGCATTAGGCAATTGGTTTTGCCTTAGAAGTGTGAAATACTACTAAAGAACAAGTTACAAAAAAAAGCTTCTGTTAATAACATAAGTGTGCATATAGGAAATTACATCGTATTCTGTTAGTTTGTGATGTAGTAACATCACAATAGTCCATCTCAGAAGCAGGGTAAAAGCAATCTAAAAGCATAGGTACACTTTCTTGAGATAAAGGATTTACCTCTAGAAAACATTTAACCTTACCTAGCAACTAGAAAGAGGACCTACCACTAAAGTGCTCTAAACAAACCACGTATTTTCTTAGAAGACGGGCTATAAGGAAGATTCTAGGGCCCTTGTGCATCTCTGCAATAGGTATCTTGGTCTGTTAGGTAGGAAATTAGACTGTATGATCATAACAGTATTTTCTCTCCTAAAAAAGCCCAAACAAACAATAAAAACCCCCAACCAAAAGTAATTTAACAATGCTCAGGTAGGTACTCTTTGCAGCGTGCTCTACTTAGGGAGAGGTGAAAGCAACCGTCCAAATGTTCTCACTATCAGCTGGAGCAGTTTTAAGCAGGTTACCAGCAGCAGCTATTTGCAGGAGTATGCAGAGATCAGCAGTTCTCCCTTTCACAGTCAGTACTTCCACAGGGTTGTTATGAAAACACCCCCTAGGAAGTTAAAGATACACTTGATTATATCTTTGTTTGACTGCTGCGGCTCCTTTGTCCCTGCAGAGCAGGTGACAGTGCATGTGCTTTTGGTGATAACTGGGCAGCCAGTTTGAGCAAAGGTGAGGTGTGGGGTTGGCCCTGTGGACTCCAGCACAGCCACACACCTATTCCACAAGGACTCTGCCTACAGAAGACACCTGGAGGCAGAAATAAGGCATTGGTGCAAGGAGCAGCTGTAGCAAAGTAGGTGCTGGAAGAGGTAGGTGAAGGCTTGGAAATGTTACTGTGTAGTTGCTTCCTCCTCCAAAATACCAGGGTGCTTATTCAAAGCTAATTAACACACTCAGCTGGTGAAAAACACTTACATAAAGGTTCACGTGACTTTTTTCTCCCTTAGTTATATAAAGAAAGATTTCAAAATGAAGTTGTGCTACAAACCGCTGCTGAAGCAGCACTGTGTGGTGGGTCTCGGACACATGAAAGAACAACTCTCATTCCAAATAATGCTTGAGAAGTTAAGGCAAATACATTAATAGGAACTAAGAAAGAGATTGAAGCTGCCATTTTTGTTAATTTAGTGGGATTGCTGTCAAATGAAATTGCATGAATCATTTTCCTCATACAGTGTGAGCAATCTGTAATGTAGTAATAATGTTAGCTGCAAGAAATGGCTGACAGTTTGAAGCTTGTATGACTGCAGGCATTGATACCAACAGAGCAGTGCCCCACATCAAGTCTGTGCATCCTGTTACTCTTCCAGTGACGTACCCATCAGAATGTTAACCTTTCAAACATCGTCTTTCCCCCTGCTTTCATGTGAAAGCTGGATTTTGCACTAATAACAAAAACCACTCTGGAGAGTAATTTCTTACATCAGTTCCATCTGTTGCTTAAATGTGTTTCCTTACAGTTGTTGTGTCTCCACAGGACTGACTGCCACGATGCTGAGAGGAGTTGCTCACGGTGCTAAAGACACGTTCACTCTTCTGTTGACAAGATCGCAGAGCTGTAACCCAGGACTGAAGTTTTCACCAGTATGGCCTGACATAGCAAACAGAAGCTTCCTAATACATTCCAGTTACACAACTGATACCAAGTCAAGAGAGGAAAATAAAACAACTCTTGAGACTCTCTACAGTTTGTCAGTTGACATCACGAAGATACGCAGACTGAAGGAATGGGTCCTTCTCCAGGAAGTGGCCTATGTTAAAGAAATTGCTGGTATCTTACAGGAAATGGGAGCAGATGAGACCACTGTAGCCAACATTATAGAACGCTGTCCCGAGGCAATTCTCCACACCCCAGCAGAGATAAACTCTCAAAGAGCTTTATGGCAATTAGTATGCCAGAATGAAAAACAGCTGATTAAATTAATAGAGCAATTTCCAGAGTCTTTTTTTACTACTGAGTATCAGCAGAACCAGAAGGCAAACATACTGTTTTTTCAAGAGCTGGGACTTAAGAATAATATAATCACCAGGTTCTTGACAAGTGCACCCAATATTTTCTATAACCCTGTCGAGAAAAACAAAAATGTAATAGAGACATTACAAAGAAATTATTTAAATTTAGGGGGTTCTGAAGCAAATATGAAGATCTGGATACTGAAGCTATTGAGCCAAAATCCATTTATTTTATTAAATACTTCCACTGCAATCCAGGACAACTTGGAATTTCTCCAAAAGAATGATTTCACTGACCAGGAAGTTCTACAGCTGCTGTCCAAACTTAAAGGCTTCATTTTTCAACTTAATTCTGCCACTATGCAGAAGAGTATGCTTTTCTCCAAGAACACCTTCAAGTGCAGTGATCATGAACTAAAACAACTAGTGCTGAAATGTCCAGCCCTTCTCTACTATTCTGTTCCAGTTTTGGAAGAAAGACTTGAAGGACTACTGAAGGAAGGAATTTCTATAGCACAGATTAGAGAGACACCAATGGTGCTGGAGTTGACAACACAAATCATTCAATACCGAATTAAAAAGCTCTCTGCATTAGGATATGATATAAAGACTGGAAACCTAGAAAGCTTGAATGGTACTAAGAAAGATTTTGAAGTCACTTATGGTAAGATACAATCAAAGAAGGAGAGACCAATTTTTAATCCTGTTGCTCCTCTACACATTGAAGATTAATTTGAATGCTGTACTTCAAGTTATGGAAAAGCAAATTAAAAGGGAAGTTGGTTCTTTGAGAAGAGATGGAACAAAAGCTATCTTTATCAAGACTGTAGTCTTACACTGCACTTTGTCCAGGAGGGAGTCTTAGGCACTACTTCACTATACAATTGTAGTGTTCCCATTATACAATTGTAGTGTTCCAATGCTTTTAAATAATATTCTAGAAGTTAGTTATGATAAAAGTTGCCTTTTTTAAAGATGTGATATTTTCTTACCTGATGGGGCATTAACTGCCTTAGATTATCATCTCTATGAGTGCACAGTCCAGCCTGTGGTAGTGATTAGCATTTTTTATCTGAGGAAGACAAAAGGAGGATTATTATTTTTCCAGCAGTGTTCATCAGTCTGCTGGTTCACTGTCTTCAGGGAACACTCTTGGAGTTCTTTTCCTTATTGCTGAACTAACTCTAGCTCCTGGATCCTCACCTGCAACAGACTTGATTTCTTGGACAGGAAAGCCTTGTCCTGAGCACAGGGGTGGGACATGATGGTTTTTTTATTCATTGACTGCTGCAGTGTGTGTACAAACCATAATGCAAAGAAACTACAGGATGACAACCTCTACATTTCTGAGACCTCAAAATTTACTTATTTTTCAAAAGGTTTGCAACAGGAGGAAATTTATTGCTGTTGTATAGTTCTTAATTTCTTCTGGCAATGTTTGGGGACAGGAGAGATTAGGGAGACTCAAGTCTCAAATGGTGGTAGGAGAAAATAAAAAATCATGCTTTTCTATTAGACGCAACAAAATTCTAGTCTGTAAACCACTGGTGATTAAACGTGACTACCAGATTTGCAAACAGCTGCAACAGTTTCTAAATATATGAGTGGCACTGCTTCTCAGATAACACCATATGACAATTGGTGACAAGTGCTGGCTTTCAAAATAGTAACTATCAGTGTTTAAGTTCTCAGGGGATTTGATTTCTTCTCATTTATGGGCTGTGAATGATAATATAAAATAGCAGCAGCACTGACAATCATATCAATAGAATTAGGATCATCAGTGATTTTACTTCTCAGACTTTCCCAAGTAGCTATTCCACACATATTCCCTCTTAACAACAGAATAAAAACCAGCTACACACTATCCTCACTCGGCATTCTTCAAGGTCATTTTTAACACACATTTTGGCAGCAAGTCCAGGCCTCCATTTCTTAAAATGTGGTTTGTAATTGCTGAAGAAAGCTGGTGTTGAATTACTGGTCCAGAGGGTGGCCTGCAAGATGATGATTTTCTATAGTCTGCCACATTATCTGCTGTGGATTGGGAAGGGCTGGCAACCCCTGGTGGGAACAGTGCCAAGATCTCAACAGCTGAAGGTCTTCCAGTGGGCGCTCTGCAGCCAGTGCAGACGTGACAGGCGTTTCCAGGGCAAACGCCACTCCTGCAGGAGCACGCAACAGCAGCAGGAATTCAGGAAGGGGATGAATCACCAGCAAGAAGAGTCAGGCTGTGGTACCAGGCTGTGTCTGTGCTGAATCTTACAAAACACATTACCGTTTTTAAGAGGAAACTAGGAAGACAGCTGTATTAAAAATGCACAGGAGCTTCTGCCTTTGTCACTTTCTGACATGTTCTTCCCGTGTCAGCTATTAGGCAGACCACAATATTATCTAAATTCAAAAGCCTGCTTTCCTTAGACACAAAGGGGCATTTCAGCTCTGCAGAGCTCTTCCGAACACAACCTGTAACGGAGCCAGAGACCTGATTGATAGCTTAGGAGGAAAAGGAAACCCAGACCTAAACCAGTGCTTCCCTTGAATATTTAGTTCCAGCATTTTCAAGTATCTGTTTTTACAAAGTTCTTGAAACAGCTTATTCCCATCACTTAAATTATGTCCAGTGGCAACAGAACAGGAAAAGGATGTATTTCCTTAACTAAGTCACAGCCTGAGTTATCACAAACTCATTTTGCATTCTGAATGTTTCAGTTTCTCTTCCACTTTCAAAATAAAAACATAAGCAGAAATGCTCTTCTTCTCTACTACCAGATGAAAATTCAGTCAATCCTTCATTCCTAACTTTATCAGGGGATTTGTTTCTCTCTGCTTCATAGCATTCATTTACAATAAAACCTCAGGAAAGCTCCCAGTCACCAAAACACTGTATTGCTGAAATCCTCATCTTTTGTTATGCAGTGACTGTGGATGAGCCTGTAAGCCTTTCACTACCTAGAGAGCAGTCAGGCATACAAGCCGCCTTCATAAACATTTCCCCTTTTGAAATGGGGACTGGGAAAAGGAAAGGAAATAAAGGAAAATAACGAAAAAGTAAATAAAGCTATCACAAAACCAGTCCCAAGACAAAAGAAGCTCACTCCCCCAGAAAATTTCAGTTCTATATTCCATTCAGCTCACTATGATTTTAAAATGGGTTATTCCCAAGCATCACTGACCAGGGAAAATCAGTGCAAAGGATTTTGTGCTGTGTTTGTGCACAGCTTACACACTGAAATTACAGCTTTTGTTATAAGAGCTGGCTGGTGCTAAGTAGATACAAATAAAAGATACTCTGGAGCATGGTAGTGTGGGAAGATTTACACGTAAGTATGGCTTTCTCCACAAAACTAAGGAAGCTTTCAAATGTCTGAAACAGCAACAATTTAATGTTTCACAGGTGCCAGGACAGAATTTGAACAAGTTTTTAAGATGAAGCGAGTTTCATAAGTGAATGGAAAACACACAGGATATAGGACAAAGCTCTTTGAAAACTAAAACCATATGTAAAAGTGTTTCAGTTACAAGACTCAAAATAATAGCTACAGGATATGTTACGAAAAAAACATAATGAAGTGTTGGCAACTCTTCAGATACCTAACATTGCTTCTCTCAGACCACACTTGTTTTGCTGCAAGTTTCATAGTATAAAAATTAAAGAATATACTAAAAAAAAAGGGTATGACCAGCTCAACATTCCCATTTTCAGCAAAACTACTAAGGAAGGGTTTTGTTGAGTGTCACAAATTCTCACTGTGCTCCAAACAGGTGACTCTTTAAGAGTTCAGTGACAGCACTTGGGGAACACAGCTACACTGGAAATCGCAGGGGAGCAGACCACACTAAATTATGTGCTGCAGCTAGATTGCCTCTGATACCCAGGCTAGCTCATTTCTAGAGCTAGCTGGTACCTCTAAACCATAATATAATCGATGCAATTTGCTTTTATCAATAAAAAAACCCACAAAAACAGTTAAAGTCTTCCGTTTGTTGCATGAACTTACCTCATGACACCGTTGCAGCAGATCAGAACCAAGCAGCTGGTGCATCTAACAGAAGAAGCAGATGCCATTTCTTGGGTTTTTGCTCTCCCCACCACCCCAGGCTCCCATGCTTACAAGTATCATGCTTCCAACATAGACAATTTCTGATATAAAATAAAGTTGTTACAGAGTGCCGTTGAAGTACCAATGGCTCAGAGAGATTGGGTGACTACAGTACCATAATTGAGACATGGTGTAGTTTCAACACCCATGAACAGAGGACTAAGTTTGACAAGTGATATGTTCTGGGTTTTTTTTTTTTTTCATTTCTAAAAAGTAACCCCTCATGTATCTTAGTACAACCACAGCCACTGAAAAAGTAAGAGTACAAGTTCTCCATAGAAACACAAGTTTTTAGAAAATACTGCATACAGCACAAACAGATGCCTTCCATGGGCTTCCAAAGAGGTTACTTATTTGCAAAATCAGTACACAAATAAAAGATCAGAAATGGTTTATATTTTAAGGCAACCTCACGCTGTGCCATTACAAGTGCATTTTGCCTCTCACACTGCAGAGGATGTAAAGGTGTTCCCATCTAAGGTGTCAACATTTGGAATCTGTCAGTATACAAATTACTTGAATTATGTTTTTGTTTTTTAAGGCCTCATCTACTGTTTTTGGTTTTTTTAAATAAAAGTATTGCATTTTACTCAAAAATCAAAGTGAAAAGTATGAGAAATGTAGTGAAAATTTCCTTGCATTTGCTTAAACAGAGCAAAAAGCTAACCTGGTGCATCACAGAGTTGAGAGAACAGCTTTGCTAGTTCTTCAGTGGTTTCCAGCTACACAAGAATTCCTAGCAAGTTAGACAGCTGTGCTGCATGACCACAAAGATCAGTGCAGTTTTCACAGGCTGTCATTTTTTCTAGTGTCTACAAGAAGTTTATTAGAAGCAAGTTCTCACTTGCAGGAGATAGATGCGTATTATTAAATACACCTGAGATGAAGCAATCGTGTTTTCAGTAAAAATTGACAAAGTTTCAGATATCAGGATTTATAAAGAGCCTAAAGCTCATTCTGTAAACTGCACTGAAACAACAAGACAGTTCTTTACACAGCTTCACCTAGTACAAAGAGATTTTCTTCTAACAAGGCATGAAGTTAGTTTACTCTCTATGATCCTTTCTACCATGTTGTTAAACTTTTTCACTTCTATCTCCCATTCTCATTTCCAATTTCTGCACACCTCCGGTCTCTTTGCTCCAGTCTTCACCAGCAGAATGCAGTCAGGAATAATTTACAGGCTGCCTGCAAATACAGGTTCAGAACCAAGTATGTCCAAGAGTGCTTTTACACAGCTGAAGGATCCTTAGCAGGAGGATGTGGAAACCACTGAGAACAGTAATTGGCATCTCGTTGTATCGATGGCATTACAGAGACTACCGAGTTTCTACATTCACATTTTAGTC
Organism: Prinia subflava; assembly: GCF_021018805.1. NCBI lineage: Eukaryota > Metazoa > Chordata > Aves > Passeriformes > Cisticolidae > Prinia > Prinia subflava. Next base: position 19,307,900 of record NC_086250.1, on the reverse strand, counting down.
CAAAACTGCAGAAGACATACAGTAAATGACTATTCAAATATGTATTACTCCTTCAGATACACTCACTTCTATGGTTATCAAGTGTAACATTTCACCAGACACAAAGCTTCAATCTAGGCTCTAATAAATCCTCATACACTGTGCTAGCCAAGCTTCTTCTGTCCTTTTCAGATGAAATTGAGTTACTTGCACAACTCATTAGAAGATAAAAGTGTCTAAGACACATGGCTTCTCATGGTCCCAATCTTAGCAGATTTTAATGCCACTGGAGAATCGAGTATGTCTCAGTTTTGGTTTTAGTCAGACTTGTCCTTTTTCTTTCCTGTTAAAGGCACTTTACTTGCAACAGCAGATCCTACAGCTGTAACACCTCCAGCTACAGCAGAAACACTTCCTTTGACTAAACCCACTCCCATGGAAGGCACAGATGTGACCGCTGTTTTGGTAATTTCCAAGCTCTTCCCTCCAATCCAAGCAACACCCCCAATGGTGGCACCAACAGCTCCCTTTGTGACACTGAAGAGGCCCCCAGTCACTCGAGAAAGCATGCCAGCCTGCTGCTGTGGGTGGTCTTTGAGCGACCCTACGGGAAGAAACAACAAGCAAATCAATCTTAGCACCAGGATTTAACCATTTTCAAAACATTGTTACTCAAAAGTACTTCCTTTTCTAGCCTAACAGCCATTGTACACAGTCTGTACTTACCTTGCAGGCTGCTTTTCCTGGATGCTCATACAACACGTAGTTCCAAATAACAAACAACAGGGAAACTAAGCAAAGAGCATGTGGAACCACAGTGGGCAGAGCTAGGGAATAAAGAGATGTGAAATAAAGAGGTGAGGGAGTCAGGAGTAGAAATCACATGCTTGGAGGAGGACAACTACTTTAGGAGGCAGCAGGAAAGAAAAACCAGCTCTAGATGCACGGGAGACCTCTATCCAGCCCTGCCAACACATTGACTTTTCACATGCCTGAGGAGAACCAGCAGAACAGGTCTGTCCCCAGTGCCCTCGCTGCCCACAGCTTGCATCCAGAGCACAGATTCCAAGAGTTATGTCCCAGCACTCGTCTACTACAAGATGGAAACTAAGGTGATCAACATTCCATGCACTCACTGCCAATGCGTTTGTGGTAATGCCAAGACTGACCCAGGAATCAGAATTCATTAAAAACTGTAAAGGTCAGAGTTTCTACTTGCATGCCTGGAATAATTCAAGCAAAAGATGCTACCTAAATGAGAAAATTTCCTACAAAGTTGACAAAAAAAAGGATACAGAATAATGAAGCCCAAAGGAGTTAAAAATACTGGAAGTCCTTCTAGCTTACACTAGTCTCCTTTTTAAGAAATTGATATACATAACAGAAAGGATAATGGAAACTGAAAACATAAATGACAGCCTTTTACTTAAAACCATGTAATACTCTTGCTGGTTCATTTTAGGCCAGCAGCTTTCAACATGGACATCTCAGGCAAAAATGCATTTCCAACATAAACACACAGAGATCAGAATTTCTATTTACATACAGAAAGCCTTTAAAGCATCACACTCGGAAGTATGCAGAGTCTGCTATAAAATCCAATGTCTAGGCATTAATCACTAGAGGATTCTAGTGATGAGACTAATAGAACTTGTAACAAATTTGGTCAGAAACTTAACTGGTTCACTATCATCAGGGTAAAATAGAAGTTTCATCCTACTGAATTTTAAGAGCTGATTTCACTCAATCAGAACTGATGTAGGCAAGAAATGATCATAAATAATAAATAATAATAAAAATAAAAAAATAATAAAATAATATAATAATAAAATAATAAATAAAAATTAAATAAAAATAAAATAAAATAATAAAAAATAATAAAAAAATAATAATAAAAAATGATCATCATAACTGACTTCAAAAATAATAAAAGAAACAAACATAATCTCTATGTGATTTTCTTTACCTTACTTCAGTTAGCCAGTCCTTTGATATCTACACTATTTCTCATGTGTAAATACAGAATGTGATGATGTATAAATAACTTCTGGTAATAGCTGACACATTTCATTTCCATCCTGTTTGCATTGTCCATGAGGTCTAGCAAATACTCAGCTCTGCAAAGTTTTATTGCCAGTTGATTTCTGTTCTAGGACACACATTCCTGGTCTCTTTCTTCTAAAAGTATGTTTCCAAAGAGTACCAGATCATGCCTAAATCTAAGGAGACTGGCTCAGTCACTCAGACACAGTGCTGATAACACCAGAGTTGTGGGCTGATTCCCACATAGGCCCTCCACTTAAGAGTTGGGCTCGATAATCCTTGTGGGTGGTTTGCAACTCAGAATATTCTGTGATTTATGGAGCAGTAAGAAAATGACACAAGTTCCCTGTCCAGGAGTTGGCTCTACCAGCCTGTCTTGCAGCCAGCTTCCCGCTGAAAGGAATCCAAGAATGAACAAGAGTTTGAATGAACTTAGGTTGCAAAGGCTGGCGCCACTTACAAGGCAGAAAACACTGCATTAGGGTAACACCACTCCTAAAAAGCAGGAGCACAAAAGCTTCTTCCACATATTCTTTAAAGCCTTTGGGCACCAAGCTTGTTCAATGTGATTTGAACAAACTACAATTATATCTTTAGGAAAATTTGCAAGCTGGTTTTGGAATTGAGCCCTTCCTCTAAGGAGTATTTTGGCAGCCTGTTCAGAGAGATGATCTTGCCAGCACTGAACTGGTATCCTTCCACCCACATTTGGCCATCTTTCTATGACAGTGTATCATGTTTAAGGCCTTGCACAAAATTCTAAATTGGATGGTTTTCAAGGAGTCTTCCAATATTTTAACTAAACTTGTAAGGCTTGAAGAGGGCACATGAACCAGAACAAAAAGGAAAAAGCCTCATCAAGGATGGAGTTTACATTAAGATGAGCTGTGCTTCATTCTACTCCCTCTAACTACACCAACTTTCTCCACCTATTTAGACTTCATATTCAAACTAGTTATTGTCACACTGAAAGAAAATAATGTAGAAGAAAATGTGTAGAAGAAAATATGTCTTAGCTGCTCACAGATTTTAAATGAAACTTTGGAATAACCAGTGATGATCAAATTCTGCTGGTATGCTCTGAACCTGGAAAACCTAGTGAATATTCTAGGAAGATAAAGGCACTTGTTTCACTGCCTTACTCAATAATCGGTTGTGGTTCTCAGACCACTGTTCACTTTCTATACATGATATTTAGCATGTATAAAACACAATTAAATCTTTAAGGCAAAAACCCCACTAACAACTAAGCAAGCAAATCGCAGCCTTAAAGGTTAGACTTGAAGATAACACATTAAGGTGTGGTTTCCAATCAGGCATTTACTATCAGAAATGCTTCTGGGATCTTAACAACAAAAGAGCAAGATTTTTTGTCCTCACACCATACTACTACAACAAGTATAATAGAGCTGAAGAATTACTGTGCAGTGAAAACCTATTTTTCCCTTTCCTCTCATCATCTTCTACTTGTGCTTCTTGCCTAATAGTTGTTAAGAATAGAGTCAGCTACTCCACTTCAATCCATTCTGCTACAGTTAGTGGATAACACTGTTGTTCAAATGAAGTAAATTGTTCGCTTATACAACATATAAAAGCTGAGGTGAAAAAAATCCAGACCAACAAACAGAACTTTAAAGGGCTATTATAGCCTGAAGAGCAAAGAATTGAGAGCAATCATAACTCACCAACCTCTACATTCAACACATTTGGTTTTAAAGCAAGAGCAGACAGAACACAGACAACCTATATGCCAAGAATGGCTTTTGATCTAGTATGTTTCCAGCCACATTATGCAAACAAGACTGCTCAATCCTGCCAGTCCACAGCTTGCAAGAAGCTCTGCTCATTTGCAACTGCATTTCCTCTGCAGATCTAATAACCAATTTAATATTCAGTTGGTTCAGGAGACCATGATGTCACTGCATTAAAAAAGTCAAGTGCGTGTTTATTTCTGTGAAACCATGAGACTGTGAACAGTTGGAACCGCTGTTATTTGTATGATGGAAAACAGTCTCCAAAAGCAGTAATGAAGTTCTACGTATTTCTTGACACATCTTGCATACAAGTCACATGCACTATGAACACAGCAGCATGTCCGAAAATGAAGCTGGGATCTTTCCATCTCACATAATGAATAGCAGAAATAAAGCAGAAATAGCTCGTTAGATCAGTTCATATCTCTGGAAACTAATCCGCAAATTAAGTCCTTCAGTTACTGCCCATCTTCTCTATAATTTATAGGTACAGTTGTTTACTCAGTTATATTCAGTGGCCTTTTTGTAAACAGGACAATACAGAAGTGAACAATAACCCAGGCCCATCTCATCCCAGGGCTGGTTTGTTTACTGTTATGTAAAAGAAAGTGTTCAGCTTGCAGATCCATTTTTTAAAGAGAGAACTGAACTTCTGATTAATTTACTTTGTATCATGAAAACTAATACATACCTTCTGGTGGTTCATCCTGAATGTATGATGGGACTTCCTGTTGATTTCTGTCCATTTGATTCATTATTGCCTAAAAAAAGAAATTCACAGGTGCCATACATCTTTTCTCACAAAGTATAAATGTAATCTATTAATCCAAAATTCAAGTAGATTAAGTTCCACAAGGAGAACTTCTTTGTCATTATTAGACAAGCTAGCAGATCCTGTCAAATTGCTCCTATTTTTATTATCAGATTGTGCTTTTGCATTCTTCAGCCAGACTCAACACTTAAAAAAGGAGCTCTCCATCACATCAGCAGGTTTGGTGAGAGCTGCCACACTACACCAAGTGCATCTCAAACCTAAAAAGCAATCAGGAAGACAACAAGTAGGAAAACAAAACAGCTACTGCCATACAACAGCTTATGCTTAACTACTGAAAAAGAAAAGCCTAGCGATCATAGAGGTGGTGGCCACTAGAGAAACAACAGCAGCATGCCTGTGAGATCTGCTGGTACCTGGAAAGCTATTTAAAAATGCCAAGTCCTTGCAGCATAATTTGAACAAATGCCACGACAACAAGATGGAAGAACAACAACAGAAACAGATGATTTATCTTGTCACAGAATTGCATAAATGGTGTGGTGATAGCAGCAGAACTAGACGGTTTTAACTCCACACAAACTTTCCAATTGAAACATGTCAGGGAAGATTTTCTTTTCATCAGAAGCTGTTTCCTACAGCAGTTCTAGAGCAGCAATCCCTGACAGGGGAAGCATAGGAGAAAGCTCAGTCGGGAGCTCTGCTTACAGAATTTTTCCTCTGGAGGGGAAGAAAGTAATAACCAGTAAAGGTTTCCATCCTGCTTTCCTCCCCCACCAAAGCATGCCTTGATATTAAGTCCTGCCTCCTCCCCCGAGTCCTCCTGTTAATCTTGCTTTCCCTCCTCAGCAAGTACCAAGGTCAGAAAAAGGAAAAACAAGTCACATCACACCAGTCAGCATCCTTCTTTTTTCCAGTGACCTCTTAGTTCCCTTCCCTCTGCACAAGTCTTTAAATCATTCAATTTCTTCCAGGGGTCAACAAGCACCAGAAAAATAATTCCTGTTTCTCTTGTCGTGCCCAGATCTCCCTGTGTGTGCTCTGGGTGAGAAAGCAGTGGCTGGGATCTGAAGAAGGAATGCAGAGGCAGAAGTAGGTGGGAAGACTCATCCGGAAAACTAGAGCTAAAACCCTCACAGTATTATTATGAAGTTAAGACATCATGATAAAAACTAGCACCCACATAACTAAATCATGGATCTTTGGATGAGAAGCAAGCCTAAATTGAATAATAAAGAGTCCTCCCAATCAACAGTAAGGGTATCAGTTCAGGGCTCAGAAAACACAGGTACCTTTACACAAGGTACACAAGAAGCTGAACAGGAAAGCAAAAATACCTACTACCAGGAGGGCAAATTTGATGGAAATGCTGAACAAGTGCCACTCAAAAGCCAGAAATCCAAACATGCTAGCTAAGAAACAGGAAAGTATCATATGATATCCCAAGTTGAGAGGAAACCACAAGGATCATCAAAGTCCAACTCCTGGCCCTGCACAGGACAGACTCAAGAACTACACCATGTACCCGAGAGCATCGTCCAAACGCTTCTTTAGCTCTGTCAGGCTTGGGGAGCCTATTCCAGTGCCCAACCACACTCTGGAAGAGCCTCTTCCTGATATTCACCCTGAACTTCCCCTGACACAGCGTTATAGCATTCCCCTGCTTCTACTTGTGAGGAAGTTGCAGAGTAGCAACACATCAAATTGGAAGACCAAAACACACCAGGGCGAAAAGACAATTTAGAAAGTATCAATTATAGAACTCCTTGTTATTATATTTAATAAGTGGAAGAAAAATTAAAAAAAGAACCTGACCAATCACAGGGAGCAAATGAGGACAATCGGGTTCTGAGAAAAGACCTGAATCGGATACTACATGACTTCTTTGCATTCATCTAATGCAAGCTGGAAGCAATATGAGGTTATCATCCTTACTATATGAAGTTCCATGTAGGTTTGTTGCTTTTTTCCAACTTGAAATAATACAAAGCACTCTAAGAAAGAGTAGACAGAAGAAACTGACAGGCTTGACATTATTCAATCAAAATATCTGAATCAAGATGAAGCAACTATGTTTCTAATTAATGTGTGGCCATGTTGGTTATGAAGATGATTACTCTCCCAGGAATGTGGAAGGAGTTTAACCACTGCTTTAGAGAAAGTCCTAAAAAGAGTAAAATATAACACAGAACCCAGCAAGTCTTAATTCAAACAAAGGAACAAAAAAGTGAACAGAACACTTTTAAAGCAGACTCAGTGGAGACAAATGAGTAAAGCCAGAGGTAAATTATTTTTTTTATAAAGAACTACCTCCATGAATTTATTTGTATCTAGACAGCATGTAACTCCTAAAAGAACACCAGATGAAATTGCTTCTTTGAGCTTCCAAAATGTTTCTGTCAACAATCCCACATTAGAGATTCAGAAAAGTTTTCTAATCTTAAGAGGACAGAGAAAACACTGTCAGGGATTATCAACAAGTTTAGAGGGGAGTTGGAGTAAGTTACCAGTTTTGGACATAGGTGCAACACTAGAAACCATCACAAGACTTCACACAAAGTTTAGTATTTTCTGCTGTTAAGAAGGTATTGGATACAGCATCACCAACAGCAGACACAGCCCAGATGAAGCCCCTGGAATCTGTTATACATGACATGATACCAGTTTTTAATTAAGACAAGACTTGTCCAACAGAAGAGTTAAAGTAACACTGGCAGACAAGAAACATAAGGATTGCTTTCATAACTCCCCACAGTTTAGTTTAGACTGTTAGATTTGGTTTCAGTTCATGCAAAGCTGAATGAGCAAAGCAATGTATTAGCAGGGGAATTTCACAGTAGAGTTTCTAGTCTAGTTAAAAAGTATATTAGGAAAAAAAATAGCAGCACATATAAAATCACAGCACTATATACAAAAAGTGGTTCAGATTAGGCAGTCCCTCCCACTACCTTTCCTAGAACTTCAAAGTTACATAACTGTTGATCCCAAGCTTTTTCTTTAAAGTTAAATAGGAGCATTACACAATATATATAATTCACATGCACTGGTTTAACACAATTGGAACAGCAATATTTCACTCACTTGCAACTAGCCAGACCCCAGTGATCTTTCTTCAGGCACAGGTAACCTGCTGCTATTGGGCCCCAGAAGTCAATGGAGAACTACGCACACCTGAGAACAGCAGCTAAGGCAAGTAAGTTGGTAGGAATTTGTTCTACACAGAAGGGAGCCTTCAGGGGTTTGCAGATCAGAAAAGTTGAAAACTACTGTTTGATGGGTGGTTCTACAGGTACCTGGAAGCACTCCAGGGATGCTAGGTGCATGGTTGGACTGGATGATCTTGAAAATCTCTTCCAAACTTGGTGATACTATGATGCTGCAAGAAATGTGCCCAACCAGCCAGCACCATGCTTGACTCACTGCTCTATGATATCAGTGCAAACGAAAGCAGAATCCCATCACATCCAGAAAAGGCTCACAGTGTGACCCGTGACACAACTTGGCCCGCAAGCCACAAACTTGGCCTCACAAAGCACAGTTCAGGTCCTTTTGTTTTTCTGCAGAAGCTTTCCAGGGAATCCCAGAATCCAGACCAAGATCCAACAAATGACTTCCACAGAAAATTTTCAAATATCTACGTTACAATTTTTGTTATGCATAAATTTAACAGGTCAGGAGACTTGAAAGACTCTGAAAAGTGACGCAAAAATCCTGTGTACTAAACAAGGTGCAGCATACCTGGTGAACAGGATATGCACAGGAGCATGTTTTAAACCTGGCTCCCTTCCAGAGATTTAAGATGAGTATTTCTATTGACTGGAGGTCAAAGGCCTGGAATAACTGCTTGGTGGCAGATTACTTCATCCAGTCTTCAGAGCAAGAGGGCAGGAATATAACTTTTTTCCTGAAAAACTGGAGATAGAAAAACAGAAACCACTCACTAGATTTTACATAATACCATGGAGGTAAAAGCACTCAATGCTTCCTCTGTCTATTAAGATCTAGGCCTGTATGTCCTGCTTGGCACCAGAGTCCCCCGGTGCCAGACTGCAGTGTATCCCAAGGGAAGATCCCGTTCAAGCCTTCCCCTGAAGATGCGTCCCCACGAAGAGGAGAAAGCAAAGTTCATGAGAGCAAACAGAGATTACAACTCAGCTGAAACCGAAGGCAGTGACCCGGACATGCAAGTGTAAGACTTTTGTGCAGTTAAGTCATTCAGACATGCTATAGGTTAAGGAACTTTGGAAACTTGGAAGCTGCAGATTCAAAGTCCCCTGTATGCACTGAACCATTAGTCACAATGATTACCAGTACTGCAGACATACGCAACAAGGCAAAGACTTATCAGAAACCTGAACTTTGGAACTCTTCTCATATGTTTGCAGAATCTGCAAAGTACACTAAGACTGGACAAAGAAAAAGAGAAGAAGAAAGCAAGAAAAGAGATCTTTCTTTTGCATTTTCAGCCTGTGATGCCAAATCCACTTGTATCACTGCAGAAAAGCCTCCAGCTTTATTTAACATCTTCATTAAATGATGACACGGAATGAGGCAGGATTCAAGTCTCTATGAGGCCCAGCAAAACTCATGGGACATTCATGAAGCAGAAATCATCTGGCACACTCCAGTTTCCTTCTTTATCTGTGTTTTCTCAAGTCAAAAAGTGGAAGCCAGATCATAAAAAGAGATTTCAAACAGGGATAAATATAAACTACTTCTTGGGGTTTTCTCCCTGTGTGTTTATGAAGATGCTATTCATTCAAGAGGAAAGGGACAACTTCTCATCCTTCTTAACAATACATTAAAATAAATAGTAGCCTTCATACAAAAAAAATTTTAAAAATAAAGATGGAAGTCACGCAACTGATTTGAAAGAAAACACACTTCCATACTGTCAGAATATGAAATACAAAGAAAGCTTAAATGTTTTACACTGTTGTAAAAAAAAGGGAATTGTTTAGAAGAGTATTTTTAATTTAAGAGCTATTTGTAACACTAACAGTGTTATAAGATCTTGAATGAAAGCACCAAGAAGCTCTAGAAGTAATAGCCCAGCTACATGTACATTCACATCAAAGCTGATTGAAATAAAACCTACTTACCAAATATATTCCTTTGTGAAGATTTCTAGTTAGTTGTTTCCACAAAAATATTCTGCATACACCTATGAGAAAGGGAGAAGGTTAATGACATCTTAGGGAACAGTGACTGTCACATACCTACCATGGGTGTACCATGGGAATCAGGAATACAAATCCCCACAGCATGATGGAAGCACACTTGGTATGGCCTTAAGATGCCATACTTTTATAGATTTATGTCACCAAAACACCAATTCCTTCTGGGCAATGAAGATAATTTTACTTGCTCCATATGCTGCCATGAGGATTGCTATGAAGCACAATAATCCATGTTAAGACACAAACGCTCCTTATTCTTCCACAGTAATTTGTGTAAAGTTTTAGCTTCCCATTGAGAAGTGGGCTCTAACCAGCACAGATGTGTGCAACTTTCTGAGTTTCGGCAGATGCTCTTGGTGTCTTTCTGACTTTACAGACAGAAAGTCTTTCTGTCTCAGCACAGCAAACGTGGCCCAAGCAGCAGCCAGTGGAAACTGGCTCGTTTCAATACCACTACTCAGTTATTTGTGGGCAGCAGTGAAACGACCCAAGAACGGGGCCAATTTCAGCTGGCAGCTTAATGCCGCTCCAGACGGCTGCAGCAGCAGCAGCCAGTGCTGGAACTTTCACCTGACAGAGCTGCAAACAAACCCACTGCCCTGTCTTGTTCCACCACAAAAGAAGTTATCTTCCTTCTGGCTACCAGTTATGCAGGTAGAAAGCCTGGCTACAGAGCTGATGGAAAACAAACAACCCTTGTCACATGCACAGCTCTTCTTCCCCTCTTCCAGCAGATGCAGCAGATTTTTTTAATGAACCTGATGTATTTCACATAAACGGAAAAAAATATTTTTAGGCATGATAGCTTAGGAAATAAAATTTTGGAAGACCAACAGCGCTCTACTCTCCAAATTCAACAAGGAAATAAGCACAAAGCCAAAAAAGGTAATCCCACCTATGGCTGCTTTTCAGGGTATTGCTGCAAGCTGCACAAGCAACCCCTCACTATCAGCTTTGCTGCCTTACTCCTTAGATTAGGGCTAGTAAGGTGTCACAGGCAATTGTGCTCAGTGCCCTTGGTTCTCTCAGACACAACCCTCCGAGCACAGCCAACTAGAAAATGTGTGTTTCAGTTTGCTACTGCAAGGGAAAGAGTTGACTGAGCTTCTGCAAGAAGAGTCCGTGCTAACAGCACTAAAGTACAAAAACAAATCCAGGCTGTAGAAAGCATGTAGCTAAAACCCAAGAGCATAGCTAGTGTTTCAACAAGCCTAAAACCCAAGTTTCAAAATTCAGATTTATATACAAAGCAAGCCTGGCTTGGAAGTAAGCATGCCATGAAAAAAAGACTGCATTTTCAAGTAAAGAACACAAGAAGTTGATCAGAAGTTTCCAGGTGTGAACCACGATTTACTTCCAAGCAGGACAGGCTACAACTTTGGCTAAAAGAAGTTGCCGTAAGTAATGTACATAACAGGCTCACAGTATGCAGGGCACTGAACAGAGCTGGGAAGGTTAATGTAATATATCTATATTAAAAACCAAACACACCCCACGATTAAAAGCAAAAGAGAGGTATAATATCTCTTGCAAAAAAACCTCTTAACTCTGCCCAGGACACAACTATATCATATCTACCATTTCTCCATCACTGGCAACTAAAATATAGATCAGGGTCCAGAGGAGGCTCTATGGAACACCTGATACTGGCAATCAAGTTGTCTAACCCAAGACACAAGTTTTCTCTGATGCAATGATTTACAAGATATAAAATCAAAGGTGGCATGAACCAGAATTCCTCTTTTCTAGTTCTCCAAAAATGATTCCCATTCCAGTAAGGTGCACAGCACAGTTTCAGAAAGACCATGAAAACACCATTTTACCAGTTTTGTCATCCTCCACCTCCTCCTAGCTCCATCTTCAGAAGAGGCTTTCCCATTTCTTTTAACACTTACCTAATGCCTGAACTCCAGATCAGTCTCAGACTTCCTTTTCCAGAAGACCCTCAAAGATAAAACCTGACTGTGCTTAACAGTTGCCAGTGATAAAGCTGCTTCTGAACTCCCCTTATCACCTCTGCTAATAACATAATTTTTCCCCTTGCATCCACCGCCTGTTTGTTGGCTCCTACTTGACATTTAGTCCTGGTCACTTGCTGGACCACTTTTTCAGTTTGCACTTTTGCAGCACTGTCCATTTCTACACTGAGGAGGCAACGCTAACTTTTCTGACTATTTAACCACAGTTCAACAGAAAGCTTTATGTGATATGTTGGATAATATTTACTGAGCAGTCTTAAAACTGATGTGCATACAAATCAGTACTTACATGCTAAATTAAGCTACCTTGTACATACCCCTCCAGTTATACAGGGGCATCCTGCCTGAAGCAACACAGTAAACACACTGAAACAAGCTACATGCACTTGGTATTTTAGGTTATCTTCCTTACGGGGGGACATGTTGATACGGAGTTCTCATTTTCACCCCAATTAAATGAGCAGAAGAAACCATTTAATTGCATCCACAGAGGCTGTCTCTGAGATGACATTGTCTTCTACAAGGACCAGAACCACGCACACAGCTAAAATAACTTGCCTTGATTTCCACGCCACACCACATAAACGCCTAGATGAATATGGAAAGCTAAGCTGGTCCCAAACTGCTCACAAAAACCCTCTTCATATGCTACTCCATCAAGCCGGACTCGAGAGACACAGATGAAACAAAGAGCATGTTACTACAGCAAACGCCCGAACACTGCAAAGTTTAAAAAGAAGAAAACCCGAAACAAAGCTTCTTCTGGGTCGGAGAAATTCACAAGGGAGAAAAAGACCATCCAGGAGCCAGGCCGAGGCGAGCACGGCTTCCTCCGCTGCCCTCCCTCCCAGGTGGGGGGGCCGCTCCTCCATGGGCGCCCAGCGCAGGGAGCGTGGCAGCGGCAGGACAGAGCGGCTCACCGTGCCCTCCGTCCCGCAGCCAGGGAGCCGCCCCGCCTTACCGCCGGGCGGCCGCAGCCCCGCAGTTCCTGCCGTGTCCTCCCCTCGCAGCTCGCTGCCCATGTCCCCTGCCGGGCCGGCGCGGGCACCGCCGGCATCCCGGCGCAGGGCGGCGGCACTGACGTGGCAACCAAGGCCGCGGCGGAGCCGCTACGCCCGGCCCGGCCCTCCCGCCCCGCGGAGCCGCGGCAGGAAGCACAAAGGCGGCCGGGCTGCGCCGGGGGCAGGTGGCGGCGGCTCCGCATCCCTGACCCGCCTCTCCCGCCGGCGGCTCCGCCGGTCGCTCTCCCGCCTCCTGCCCTCGGAGTTCCCCTTGCTCTGCGGGGAGGCAGGGAGGGCGCTCAGGGTTGCCCGGCTGGCGGCGGGGCCGGGCGCAGCGGCCGCTCATCGCTCGCTTGCCCGCCCGCCCGCCCGCTCGTTCCCTCACTCACCGCACAGCGCTCACAGCTCGCTCGGCCCGCCCGGGCTCCGCTCAGACTTTACTCCTCCGCCCGTCCCCGCTGCCGACGTGGCGCCCGCCGCCGCCCGCCCTGCCGGCGCCCGCAGACCCCGCCCCAGCGCCCGGCGCGGCCCCTCGGCGGCCGGGGGGCGCCGCCGCTCCCGCCCCCTGCCCGCCCCGGGGGTGCCGGGACCCGCCGGCCCCCGCCTCCTGCGCCTCCTGCGCCGCCGCCGCCCGTGCCCGCTCCCTCAGGGGAGCCGCGCCCCCCGAGGGCCTGCGCAGGCCCGGCCCGACTCGACCTCCGTGGACCCCACGGGCTCGGGGGCAGCGCACGGGCTCGCTCACCGAGGTGGAGGAAGATGCCGGGCAGAGGCAGGGCCGAGGAGAGGAGGGGAGGCTGCCGGCGTTGCTGTAGCTGACCGAGATGCTTCGGGGTGCAGGAGATTGGCTTGCGGCGCTCAGCTGGGCTGGGGAGCGTCTCTGCGCAGAGGTCCTGGTGACGAGATGACCCACTGGGGCACCCTGCCCGTGCTGTTGGCACAACGGGGAGGCTGTAGAAGCTCCCTGCAGCTCAGAGCAGCACAGTCCGACAGGGAGCTGCACCAGTCCAGTGTCAGCGTGAAGCCACAACGCTAATCCTAAGGATGTAGATTTATGTTAAGCAATATTTACATTGCCCCGTTTATCCCAGCTACTATTTAAATGAGCTGAGCTTCTCATATGGCACCTGTAGAGAATAAATTTGTGGTAAGCATGGTTTAAGGGCATGGCTTTATAGGTAACTGCACCAATGAGGACAGCTGGGTAAAGAGAGGTTTTCTGATGCTCACCTCCCTTCTTTGGAGCCTCCCCATGTATATCTCTAACGATCCCTGGGGATGAACAGTGACTTTCAAGTTTGTTAGACAAGGATATTTTCTTATAGCTGCTATTCATCCCTTGCCCTAAGGCCTAGCTGTACACAGTGCTTTCTATACAGGCTTCAAATGCAAGGTCTGAAGCTTCTTTTGGCAGCAGAAAGAGTTGCTGCTTGAGTATTTTTTCTGTAACAGGTGTAATCACCCATAAACTTTACAGCACGAGGCATGGAAGAATGTTTTGCCTCCTAATAACTGAAAACGAAAGGCATCACAGAGATTAACGTATCTTCTTTTTAAACACTGGAACACTTAGGATAGCACAGGTCTTGGGTCGGTCAAATGTTTTGCTGAGCCAACAGAAAGAGCCAACTTCCTTGTAAAGCCACAGCTACAGGGAGAAGAGCCTCACTGACAGGTGTAGTAACAGAAATAACTTCAGGCTGACATCTCTGCAGACAACAAAACAAAAGAGTAGCATGCCTGTTACTTTGCTAAACCAACGTTGAAGCTGAGGGAAAAGCTTTGATTGCAGAGGTGTTGTCATCGTGACTATTTTTGGTCTGATTTAATTTTTCATTCATTGAATGTTTCATTTATAAACAGCCTCAAAGATGGTCTACTGTTGGTATGTTCCAAAAAGACTTCTTAAGTATTGTTGAATCTTTCTGAGAAATAAATAACATGCTTTCACTGGAAATAGCATGTAATTACCTTCTTAAAAATTTTAAAATGGAAAAAATACAACATTCTGTCTTCCCCTGTGGAGGAGTGGTTTCTTCATTTAGATTATAGGTTTTTACATTTTGTCTATGAATGCACTATGATTATAGATGCAGAAAATAATTGAAGTAAACTCAAAATATATACATTTTGTATTCTTTTGTGAGGATTGTGGTTGCTTCTGCTGCAGTAGCTGTGGGTAACTACAACCAGAATTAGAGTTTTGCTGTGTTGGATTTGATGTAGACCCAGGAAAGAGCCCTAAATGAAGTCCTTCTCTCTTAGTGCAGAACTTAATTTAAATGTGACTAGTGTCTCTTGAATTCCTCAGTCTTGCAGTTCCATTTTCCTGGTGAAGGTAGCTGTTGTGAAGAGGCAGAGCTGTGGGGTGTGTGTCTGGTGAAGTCTATGGGCATGTGACTGACAACAAACTCCAGCTGCACTGTTTGCTCAACAGCAGGCCTGAACGGGGGAGGCAACAGGAAAGCTTGTGAGATGTGCTGTTATATTTCATCCATTTTTAAAGACTCTGAAGTGGAGCAACCAAGGCCAGAGATGGGCCTTAAGGGATGCCATCTCCTAGCCTGTATGCCATGGATATTGCCCTCCTCATTGCAGACCCATGCCTGTAGTGGAATAGCAAGGATTGTACTTTTGCAAATTCCAAATATAAATCTACCATGAGGCTTAAAAATGTATTCCCTGAGTAGATAACCTAGGTTAATAGTGTGCTGGAAGGAAGGAGGGAGGAAGCTAGGTTAATATCCAACATTTTTTGGTAGTGAGGCTGCTGGCTGATTTACTACTGACAAAACCAGACAGGGATGAAAGAGCAGCATACCCCAGTCAAACATATATAATGTCCTCATTGCATATGAAGGGATATGCTTGGTTAAGCATGATACCTCACCCACAGATGCATCTTGTCTCATAGGAAAGGAAACTGTCTGCTAGGTCTGGGTGACCAAACATGCAAGGGAAGAAACTCAGAGAAGTGAGTTGGTTGCACAGTATTTTTGGCTGAAGGGTCAGGCAGTAACAGAGATCAAACATTCTACTGAAGTACCACAACATTGCCAGCTACCAACAAAAAAGCCAGAATATCCTCCTTCCTTTTTGTTACAGAGTTATACAAACTGTGAATAAAAAATAACAGATTTGAAGTTTGGGCTGTTAAGTGTTTGGGGGTATCTTTTTTGTTACCTATGCACACACGAGTTCAAGATATTTTCATATTATAATTACATACTTAAAAAAATATCAAGAAACATGGTTTTTAGATTCTAGTCAGCTCATTACTGAGCCATTAAGAAACTGGTTCCAGCAGCAGAACTATTAGTGAGCTGGTTTCAAGTAGTGTGTGTGCATTGTGATTACTTGGCACTCTGCCTCAGTTTAATTAAGATTTTAAATTTACATTGTGCTATTCAACCATATGTTGCACTAGTGTTTACAAAAGTGAATAGATTCAATTGTCCTCATTTTATAGGTCAGGCCACGGTGTCATTTTGGGGTCAAGGGACAAGGCTGAAGCCACCCGTCCCCTGAAGCAGTCTGGATCTGTTGCTCAACCTGCAGGGTGGCATTTATTCCATACAGCTGAGAAAATGTGGGTGGACATGTACAAACCCTGAACAAAACAATTACAATAATATTATTTAGTAGAACTAGAGTACCTGGTTTGACGTATTTGTTGAGATTTGCGGAGATCACAGAAAAGCTTTGTATCTTGTAGAAGTGCAGTGGCCAATTAAAAAATTTACCTTTGACAGGAAAATGATCAAAGTAAGTGAAGTGGTTTCTCAGAGCCTTAAAGAAAAATGAAAGATAACCACATAATAAGAAACACTATTGTTCCTTCTATCACACTGTCTTCCTATTATCAGCAATTATTTGATGTTCTAATCTTGCATGCCTTATGAATATGAGCAGTCATGAGTAGCATGAACAAAGTTTGCTGGAACAAATGAGCCTGGAAAGGTCAGCTCCCTGCCTTGAATAAATAGGTACAAATGACAATATAGCTGTTTAATCTCCTAGGTGTGGTGTGCTGCATAGAAATGCAGCAACTCTTGTGACATTTTGGGGTTTTACTCAATTTTCAATAAAATGTCCTGCTTGCTGTTTCCCAGCTGTGTGCTCTTCTTCCTAGTGTGTTTTCATAAGCTTTTTTGCTCTGTTTTGTGCAGGTGGAAGGTTGAGTGAGTTATGAGTTGGGTGTGTGTTCACCCACTTTCATAGCATAATCTCCAAAGAAAACTGTTGGCATGGGAACCTTCCCCAAGAGGTTGACATTTAAAATAACATGCTGTGCTTAGCATGAAGTCACTCCTCAGGTTTATCTCTACCATGCCTCCATTTTTGTTATGAAAGGAAACATTATCAGATTTACAGATCTACACAGCAAAAAGTCCTTCCACATTTTTGAGGTTACAGACAAAGCAAAGATAAAACATAGGCACGTGAAGGCACTGAGCACCTCTTTCCTTGCTTTTCTCTCCCAAGACATCTCTGCAGAGCTTGAGTGGATGCCTTCCAGCAGTTTAATTAGACATTCAACTCCCTGCTCTGCTTCCTTGTTCTTCCCAGTGGACTGATGAAACACACAAGCATTTGGAAAATCGGGAGGGACCTCCAGACTTTGTTACAGCTATTTAATTACTAGGTTACAGCTATGCAAATGCTTTCATGTACTCTTGGTACCTTTCAGAAGTGGCAGCATAAACAATAAACTACTCCATGATATCCTAAGGTCCAGTAAATGGTCTGATCATTGCCAGCTCCTAATCAGGAGAGCCATCAGCTTGCCACTGGCTCTCAAGTTGGGCATATCACAGTAGTGGCATACCAGAGATTCTTTTTGCTGTTACCATGTTTATTCCTACAAATGAAAAGACAAATATGAAACAAAGAATTGTAAAACAGGTGTGGGAACACTCACAGGAAGTACCTTCAAGTCTATTTTGAACTACAAGTCACCTACTTCAAATACAATGTAAGATCCTATTGATAGTGCTAAGGAGTGAATACTTGATGACAGAGCTTTCTAATGCTGTGCCTCATCTCTGCCTGACCACTCCACACTGACAGCTGGCATAATGAGTGGATGAAAGGAACATTCAGAAGTAAAGGAAACCGTGTGATTTCACAAACCACGGACTCAGTCCTCTGAGCTTCATCTTCATCAAATACAATCCCCTACACAACTAGATATAAATTCTGCACAATGGTTTTGAACCCTTCTTCTCTGTGTGGAGTATAGTTTTCTTCTTTCTCCTGATTTTTCAAATCAAACCCTACACTTCCTTTAATTCCTTTTCCTATTTAAGAAAATTATAAAAATAATACCAGTGATGATGATGGCAGCATAATTAATTACTTACATTTTAAAGCACTGACTCACTCCTGTAATGCAGTTAACAGTCTGTAGAAGACACAGAACACCTTTTTGGGGGGTGGGTGGGGGGAAATGATGGGATTGGTGTCCTGGCTTAGGGGACTTTCCAGTACAACTCTCTGTTGGGCTCTGTGTGGAGCAGGGACAGGCAGGGTGTCAGAGGTGTGTGTGTGTGCAGTCAGCCTGAACTCTAGAGGTGGGAGCTGCAGCTTTGCCAGGTCCTGCCATGGGTGATTTGGAAATTCTTGCAGTGCTAGGAGGATGACAAGTGGGAGGGAGAAAACATGGCTGTGGGCTTGGGGTTACAAGGACTCAGAGAATTTTTATCTGCCATGCAATGCACTCAGTGACTTTGCAGTTCTGCAGTCCTTTTGCCTTCATTAGTCATATCCCTCTGCTGACCTCTCATTAAACACTTCCCATCATTAGCTACACTGTTGACTCTGACCCTGTTTTAGAGTTCAGGCACTAAATAATGACAAGCTTCTCAGTCAGCTTGGCTCCAGGTCATCTCTAACAACATGAAGAGCCTAGAAAGAGAAGATATCTTTCTAAGAAGAACTGTGGAATGGGGAAAGCCTCACAAGAATGGATCATCCTTGGAAAAAATACAGTATATCATGTCAGTGTGCATTATGGGGAGTATGACAGAGGTGGTGCCCTTTCTTCATGCATAGACCCAAGACAATAAATCAAACATGTAGAAAGGAATGTTCTACTTGTTGATTATGAAATAACAATATGATAATTCTCATTATAAATAAAACCACACTCTCTAAATTCACTCTAGCATTTCTAGGCAAAACCACCCAAATCAGTCCCATTTCTATACAGATTAAATCACACACCCTGGTCACACACCTTTCTCTTTGGGAAGTTTCTCCTGCCAACTGTTCCATCCATGCTGACATGTTACAGAGTCTGGAGTAATGCTATGGAGAGAGAGAATGAGTTGCCTGTAAATCTTAATTCCTCAGGAGCCAGAAGGCATACAAGGGCAAGATAAACCCATTTGATATTTGGTGTTTTTCAGGTCCTGTGAGATTGGAGGTCTGTGTCAAATTTGGAAAGGTTGTGCCTTGCACTGGTGCAATAAAGGTCACAAACTCAGAGAGATTAAATCCCCTGGGCTAAACCTAGCTTTGCTGGCAGAACTCTTTCCATGTAGCACAGCATGTGAAACAATGATCTAATACACTTACATGAGTATTAATACATCTAAACATGATATTCAGCAAAACTGCAAGCAGAGATGCCTTTTTATTCCTAAATCACTACACCCTGATGACGTAAAACATTAGAAAAACCTAATGCTGAAGCACAGAGGTACCCATTAAAGGAGAGTTTATATAATCTCAATTTAATTCTTCTGCTGATGTGAGTTTAGACATAAAATAACGTGAGTGGCTCATGCCAATATGTAAAATGGGATCTGACCCGCCGCATCCATGTCAGAGGTGGAGGGAGGATGGAGGGTTCATATTCTTTACTGCCAGCAGATGGCATCCATACACTTCGGGATGCCTGCTCCACACTTCCCTCTGCTGCAAAGCAACATTTTCCTTTCATTGGAGGAGCCCGAGTTCCTCACATGAGAGTATCTCCAAAACTGCTAAAGAACTTTTTTTTCATAAGAGTCGGAATATTTTTTGTACACTTTCCAACCTGATAAACTGGTGGACTGTGAGGATTAGATTTATTATCTCGGAGATTAAAATTGAAGTTAATCTCACAGAAATTAACTACTACGTACGATCTGTCATGTGCAACACACTTTGATGGAAGTTGGGAGGTTTTCATGCAGCTGCTCTTTCTTGCTCTTCCAATATGAACTTTTCTGAGCTATATCATTATTCTGTGTTCTTTGGATTAAGCAGAGTATAGATATTATCTAGAAATCCAAAGATTTTTACAAGCCTAATAATTGCATCATTTATCAAGCACTGCCATGGACAGTTTGCTTGGAAGAAAACAGCACAAAGGTGCTTTAGAAGTAGTTTTTCAGCACAAAGGTGCTTTAGAAATAGTTTTTCAGCACAAAGGTGCTTTAGAAGTAGTTTTTCAAGACTGAATGTGAGACCAGAAAGGATACTATGGTGTTCCTAGTTTTTCAAGGTTCACAGAAAACAGCAGGAATTAGCTGAGGTTTGACTGGCCAGTGGATTGCTACTTGCAGAGCAATGAATCTCAACAAGAGGAATTAAATATTAAAACAACTTTGACATGACAAGGACTGCCGATAACATACTTGAAAGCAAAATGATTAATGGATCTCACAGAAACCAGACGGATTCCAAAGGACAAACTGAGTATTTGAAATACTCGTATATGTAATATGAGAATACATTATTTCTGCCCTCTGTATATCTCCAAAAGAACACAATAATGAGGGAGACTTAAATGATTCCTAATCTTTTTGAGAGTGAAGATTTCACTAACTTGAGCGAGTTCCAGGTTAGACTGTACATGAGCACAACTTACAAAGCCAAATGCCAGACAGGAAAAAGAGAAAAGCTGCCTCAAACTCGCCAAAGATGCGTCTTGGTAAACCCAGTGTTACTGTAAAAGCCCTATGTGAAAACCTGAGATGGAACTGAAAGTGTACAGTGCAATACTTGTGTATAGAGCTAGATGGCTGCAGTGGCACACTAAGAATGCCCAGAGTTGCTAATTCATCGTGGATGTATTTTTGTTTTGTATTTTGTTTCATGTAAAACAATCTTTTCTGTCTTCATTTTCTTGACATTTTTATTATGTACAAACTCCATCTACTTTTGTCCTCTTTTTCTTCTAAATAAAGTTAATCAGCTTTAAGATTTCCATCAATGGCTTTGAGTAATGACAATTTTAAGCCGAGACTATTTAATTTTCAAGTAAAATGTTCAGTCTATATTTTTTCTACATAGCTCCTTCTTTAACTACAAAGAACAGAGAAAAGTTAAAAAAATAAGGTAACTACACATATTTTGAGAAGTATATTTTTTAACAGGAATTTTCTGGCAGGCAACCTGCTTTTACCATCATTTATAACCTTGCAGAATATTATCTCTCAGGAACTCTATTATTACCTCAGGCAGTAAATTGGCACAAAAGAAACTTAACAAAAAGATGAGCAAAGTGTTGGCGGGTGTGGGAGGGGGAATACATCTTAGTAGCTTACACAGGCATTTCAGAAATTTTTTTGGGGGAAGGGGGTGTTCTGTGTTAGTTTAAAAGATTAAAGTTTGCCATCTGCACTAGAGGAGAGTTCTTGCTAAAGTCTGTATACCAAAGCTGGCTTTGAATTGAGGAACAGTTGTAATTAGATTACTGTAAATACAATAAGAAACTCACTCCTGGTGGTCTGGGGAGGAGTGTCATAGGGCACTGGAGAATTGTGTTGGCAGGATTTGGGACAGTTTGACTGAAAGCAGAGAATACAATCTCAAAATCCTTTTAATCTTCCCCCACCTCCCCAGATCCTTGGGGATTTGTTTGTCATTAAGTAACAGTCAAAAGATTAAGGAAGTATAAAATAACATTAAAGCTCACAAGTACTTCTATAAAATTATCAGTGCTAGTGTAGTCTTCAGCAGGGTTTGCTTCTGCCAAGGCTGTCTAGAGCCGGGCAAAATGGAAAGAAAAGAGGCAGGCAGGCACAAAAGCGAACGCCGCGAACGTGGGCTGCAGTGCCCGTTGTGTGCTGCGCCGCAAGCGCGGGGCCTCGCGGAGCTGTTGCTATGTGTCTGGGCTCAACAAGCTTAAACTTTGCATGGCCCATGCTAAACTAATTTGAGTCAATTTGTCTACATCATTTCAACAATCGTCCTGTGTATTTTGAATCGTACATACAACACTGCATGATAAAGGCCCACCGAGCAGATGCCGACTGCTCATTCTGCCGTGGTCTGGCTGTTGCTAGCTCTTCACCATGGTTTCTCCATATCCTAGTGACAATGTTAGTTTTTCCATGTTGAGGTTAAGTCTGTGCCTGGCTAGTTAAGACTTTTCTTTACAGAGGACAGCTCTTATAACAACTGCCAGCTCTAAGCATGACCTTTAAAAATGAAATGACGGAGTGTTAACTGGAGGTTTTTTGTTTTGTTTTTTTTTTTAATCTCCCAGGGGAGTTCAAAGGAATACAAGGAGATTTTGCAAGTGAAGTTTTAAGCCAGAACAAGAAAGAGACACCAATATCAGAAGATGTTATCACAGGAAAGCTGATCTAACCTGCTTACAATTAAATAGTTTCCATGTAATGGGTTTTGACTCACTTGTAAGCATGTACTTTGTAAGAAAGTTTTATTTTTGAAATTGAAATCAAACAAGAATAAAGAATCAAAGCAACTCTACTCTGTACCTTGGTAATATAACAGGACTGATCTGCAGCCAGTGCAAATCTGTATAGCTGCAGAGGGAATTAGCATGATCCCATTTTCTACCAGCTAAGTATTTAGTCCTTCAGAGCATCCTGTTTGGAAAACCCCACTATTTGATGGATAAAAGAGCAAGAAGGAGCAGTAAAAATATACCACATTCTCATGTGTGATAAATCCCTGCAAGAGGCATTAAAGTCCATATGTTCTGTAGGGAGACAAAGCCTATAATTAACGTTTTTATTTTTCTTTGATTGGCTTGATAGTTTCTCTGCAAACCTCTGCTGAAAAAGGATTACCTGGTGAGCCTTGCCTATTTGGAGCCCTGGATAACTCCAGGGACAGGATGGTTTTTTTCCTCCCTCTCTCTAATGAACTACTGAGGATTTTTCACAGACCCACTAAATGTGGCAGCCATTTTCCTATAGCAAACTTTGAGAAAATTTTCAGTTTTGACTGTGTTTCCAAAACAATGTAGCTGTGCCCAAATTGTCAAAATCTCAGTTGGGATTAAACTTTACTGGTTTGGGGGGTGTGGGGGGGTTGTCCCTTTTTTTTTTCTTTCTTTTTTTTTTTTTTTTTTTCTTAAACCTAAGATATTTAGGGTAGCCTCTCTGAGTTAACCAAAATTTTATTCTGATGAAAAAGAAACAAGGATATATTGTCTAAGTCTCTTTTTCCCTGTCACAGAAAAATGCCAGTGAAAATCTGTCAGTGAGGTTCATGTTTTGGGAAATGTTTTAATGCAGAAGCTTTTTTTTTCCCAGTATTTGTTCTCCAGATGATTAAACCGGAGAGATGGGAAACATGGACAGCTCTAAAAAAGGGCTTAGTGGCTCTTTCTGAAATGCACATCCTCCGGGCGTGCGCTCATTGCATTCTGATTTGAATTTTAGGGCTCAAAATAAAGTTCAGTACTTTATTCAAATTCAAATGAACTGTGCTATGCTCTGGCAGCCTCTAAGGAAGTGGCAGGCCTGCAACACCTCAGAAAGTGGAGGGGGCAGCAGGAGCTTGCAGATTAAATCCTGGCTGCCCCAGGACAAAGATATTCTAAAATCTCTCTTTCCAGGCAAGCCGAGCAGAGAAAAAGTGCACATCAAGATCTGAGATGTTCCTTCCTGCTGTGCTACAGCTAATAAAGATGCAGTAGAGAGCTGCATGTTAGAAAAGCTGGGTCTGAGTTTGAGCTTCCTGCTGATGATGGTGCTGTAGGAGTGTTACAGTGTTATAGTAGTTCCTGAATTTTGGGAGGGAGATGGACACACTGGATATAGATGCTGAGCTTCCCTACGAGATCCTAGGGAACAAGTGTCTGCCACTGTTTGTAGTGTCAGTCACATGAATAAGTGAGCTGATTGCAGAAAGGTTTATCTAGAGACTTTGAAATACAGTATCAGGAATAAATCTGCATCTAAACAACATGGGTTTATAAGAGAAATGTGGGAGATGCCTGAAGTTAAGAAAAGAGCTGGCCACTGCAATGACTGTTTTACACCTCAGCCCAAGGTCCACCTCTGAGCCTTGGCTCCATTTGTAAGGCCTTCTGGGAATCAGAGACAGAAATTTGCTTCCATTTTCAGAGGGATAACTGAAGTGAGAAATGTTAAACCCCACCCTCTCCTGGGCATAGATGCCATGACAGGTACATCTGCTCTCATGGAAGAGCAATATCTCCCGTCCTCATAAGGCCACTTTTGTTCCCATGTGTACAAGGCAGTTCATCACATAAAACCTCCATCCAGACCAGTGTTTTTCTAAAACAGATCCTTTTCTTTCTAAGTATTACTTAGTAAACAATATGCTTCTCAGTAAGAACTCCCTTTCAGACTACTGATATTCCTGGTGTCAGTAAAAGTGTTCATGTCAGTATTAGAAAAATCATCTGAACATTCATCACCTCCAAGAACTACCCAAGCACAATTTTTACCTTATTAATAATGCTTTTTCACCCAGCTTGGTTTCCCAGACAGTCAACAACAGAGAGGGAAACGAAAGCGGGTTCAAATAAGAGGAGTTTGTTATTAATTATTAATCTACAAATTATGCAACATCCATAAAGCTTGTCAAGAGAAAGGTGTCTGGCCTTAGCACTGTGCTGGGAGCTGCAGGATCCAACTCGTTCTGTCCCTGACTTACCCCTCCTGACATGGGAACAGTCACAAATGTCAGGACAGAAAAGGCAAAAATTTGCCAGATTTTTCTCTGAAATGAACGAGATCCCCATAGGGAGCCATGGGCCGCCCAAACTGATCTCAAACAACGCTTTGTTCCAGGGGGAGCAGTCCTGTAAGAGTGCCAGGGTAGTGCTGGCCTTGCTCCCTGCTCTGGGCATCAGCCTCTTCAGCAGGTTGGGAATACAAAATATGACTGGGAATATCAATCCCACGGGCATAGATCTCAGCAGAGAGCTCCCTCTATATCCAAGCAAGGCTAAGCTTTATGCTGTAAGCGAGTTCTAAGTGCTTTTCTGCCAATGTCACAGCCAGCTTGCTGCAGGCCAGGCTGTCACTCAGAGGTCACAGGGAGATGGGGACATGGGGACAGCCCTAAGCCTCCAAACCTTAGCCAACCTTACCCCAGGGCTGAAGTCAAAGTCTCCAGTGGGGAACTACTCCAGGCTGAGAGAAGATTGTCCATCCATCGGGCATCTCAGCTGCCCACTGTGTGAAGCAGGGGCAGGAGCTTCCTAGGAGCTCCTGGTGCAGATCCTCATGGGAGAGGCTGTCCAGTGCCAAAAGAAAATGGACATCAGCCCTTGGGCCACAATGCTTTGCAGGTATTATAGTCACAGGAGCACATGGAGCTGGTTCTGCCACAAAATGAAAATGTGATGTGCTTCTATGAAAAGGGAATTTGTTTTCACAGGATACTGCTCTTCTAAATGACTTGTCTGAAACTCTCACAGAATCTAGGGTTTTTTCATCAGAATTGTCCTTACCTTGTAGCTTCAGTGTGACCCCCCCACAATGAGCAGCAGTTACACAAGCAGTGCCCCAGTCTCCACAGGCACAACCATGAGGAACAGATGCTGCTCTTTGGGGTAAACTGAGTTACCAGAATCTGGTTTTATAGACCAACAATTTAACCTGTTGGTGCCATTCCCTTTTTGTCATACAATGAGCATAAAGCTATGCAGTTTTGCACAATAAGGCTAAAGTGCTGAGATTTTTAATGCTTCTTAAGGTGCCTGGGTCTGGTGTAAATGTTATACTGCACCTTATCTGGGGAACAAAGCACTCCTAACTTTTTCCAGGACTTGAAGAAGAACCCTCTGGCATTGAAAATCCCCAACGAACCAAAGAATCATTTTGGCAGTTAGTGGCAGCCAATGCTGAAAAACAAAATAAGGTGGGAGACTCCAGCAAAATCTCTGTGTTTACTGCTGAGGGAATGAGGCAGGATGGGGGAAGGATCACGGTGCTTTGAAGATGCTCAAAGGGAAAGGAACAGTATTTTGTCCCAAAATGGCCAAACCCAGCAGTTTCTATTGGCCACTGCCTTGTCCTGCCTCACAGTTAAAATTAGTTTTTAGAAAAAATGCATTTGTGAAATTTGAAATTCCCCTTGGCATCTCTTCCTCTCTCTGCTAAGCTTTAGCAGGGTGTGTTGTTATTCCCAAGTGCTGGCCAGAGCATGCCCAGCACACTGCAGCAAATGTGTTCTCTGTGCTACATGCTGGGCACCAACACTGGTCTTATTTACACACACAGCCCCTCATATCTGAGCTGTGTAAACTGCTTCTAACAGTTCCCTTCCTTTCTTTGTTCAAGAAGACAATGGTCTTTGGAAATTTATTTTAATGCTGCCAAGACAAAACTGTAATTTAATTTACAAATTAATAATTCTCCCTTCCAAATCCCCTTTAGCTCTGCATGTATATTACTTAATGGCCTATCTATATGCCTATCAAATTCCTACTGCTCTGAAAGAGTACAACAAATGACCCTTTGCTTGTACAGCAGACCAGGAGAGGGAAAGGGGGCTATGGCTCCTCTCTTCGTTCCCACCTCACAGAGAAAGGTCAGACTTTGGTTTCCTATGGACCTGTTTACCAGCTTTTTAGGCCACAAGACAGCAGATTAGGAGCTGCTTCTGGGAAGACCTTTGTGATAAAGAATGTGACACATGAAACCCTGCTAATATAATAAATTAAAAAGATAAAACTTAAAGCATCACTCACCTTAAAAGTTACTCTGTCCTGTTTTTTGCATGGACCTCTCCACACCATCTTTCGTGGCAGCACCAGCACTGGGGAACTTTGCTTCCCAGAGGATCAACCCTCTACCCCCACAGCTGAGGTGGGCGCCCAGCCTGCAGTGAGGTGAGCCTGCTCTCACCTGGTCTCTGTGGCCTTTGAGTTGGCTCCTGTGGATGAAGGCTGCCAGGAGAGGATGGCAGGGCTGGGCAAGCTGAATAAACTCTCTGCCTGTCTGGAGGGGATAAAAACCCAAAGGTTATTAGGGATTTAATAGGCTGAGTAGAGAGGATGGGCAACACAACTCAGCCACGTGAGACCTTATTGCCTTGGATATGGAGCCTGCGTGGCTGTGGGAGCTTCTTAGTGATGGGTCAGGACACCTGGCATCTTCCCTGTCTTTACAAAAATTACCTGTGGGGTTGAGGGCAGTGGAAAGCAGCAGCTGAGCTGCTCTGCAGGTATTTCAGGCCTTGACAGGTGAAAAGGTGTCTAGGACCTAGGAAAAGGTGAAAAGGACCAACAAGCAGCACTGGGGGAGTTGTGTGTACAGACAGCTCTTCAACCACTGAACTGCAGGGTTTTCCTTATCCTTTCACCTCTCCAGCTTCTTTTCAGTCTCAAGCTAACTCCTGGATTCATTCAGCCCCATTCCTTAGATCCTCAGATCTACAGAGAGCATTTTCCAAGGCTTCTGTCATTTTACTTTGCAATTTAAAAAATGGCCTTCTGAATAAGTGAAACAATGAAACAATACTAAAGGCTATACAGTAGGACCTACCATGTCAAATTATAAATTAATTGAAAACATTTAACTTTGAGAACAAACACCCCATCAAAATACACACACCCTTCACCCTGCAAAAGGCAGCATTAGAAACATTCTGGTATTTAGGTAAAAATGTGAGGCCTAAGCAGTTAAGAGGCAATGTGCTCTAAAGCCTCCCTAATCTATTTTCCTCCAATTCTTTCCACCTCTAAAAAGCTTGTGGAGTTAGTTGTCGATTAACATTCAGGAAGATTGTACTCTGTCTCCAGTTCATTGCTCTCTTGTTGGCTTATTGTTATTCAGAGCCCATTTATTGTAGATGAGCCATTCATTTTCCTCTAATTGGATGGGATTGGATTTCACTTTCATTGTTGAATGCATTGAAAACCCTGGAGGGGCTACAGGGATCAGCCCAGGGCTGGGGAGATTTAACTTAGCATAAAGTTTAGGTTGCAGCTGAAAGAAGCTACATTTTTTTTAATTTTGGGGTTTTGACATGCAAATGCCTAATTTCTAGATTTGCAAGGTCTCCCCTGTGACCCCAAACACCTTATTGTATAACATACTTTTGATATTTTTATATAGTTCCTCACCAAAACATTCATGACACAGGGATTGTTAGGAAGATTGAGCATCAGAGACCCAGCAAGGGCTTTGCACCAGTGTCCCTCCTTCAGGATCAAACTGGGTGACTCCTTCACATGTTTGGATTAAATCCGTTCTGGGATCCTGCACTGTGACATCCTGCCTTGGCAATCTGCTCAGCTTCCTTTGGGGCAATACAACTGCAAGCAGGAGGTATTTCAGAGCTGCAGGCTGCAGTTACTCACACACAGATTGCTCCTGCAGCTTCTGTCCCCACCTAAGGGCGGGCTGAAGGTGGAAGAGCCCGCCCGGTGCTGATCCAGAGCCTGCCATTGCGGCAGAGACACAGCTCTGGAGCAAAGCCCTCTTAGCCATCTCATAACTCACTGTGAAGGGTTGGCAGCAGAGCTAGAAGTACACCTGGGCACCCATGTGTGAAGTGTGTGTCTCTCTCAGTTCTGTGTACGGGGGCTCCCTTCCCAGCTGGAAACATGGGGTGATCATGGTCACAGTGGGGGCAAGGTTGGCACAGTCACTCTGGGCTCCTTGACTGCAGCATCTCACACCTCACCAGGCAGCTCAGGGGTTGCTGCAGGGCAGAACAGCCCTCCTTGTTCATCTGGAAAAACATCTGCTGGGAGCAGGCCTTGGGATCTAACTACCACAGTTAGAGGCAATATTAAAATTAAACTTGAGGATTTGATTGTCAGAAAAACACACCTATCATCTGCTGCAGGTTGCTCTGGAATCAGTGTAGAGATGGGAAGCCCTGGATGATGAGTGATTCCTCCCAAGACAGGTCTCCCAGATAGGCTGACCTGCTTTCTAGAGCAAAGAAGCCAGGAGATGCCTGCCTTAGGTGCAGCCCTGAGCTCTAGCACATCCCCCAGATGTCCTCTGAGCATCCGTAAACTCACCTCCAAACATCATCTGGCAAGGTAAAGCCAGTGACTGTGTTTGTGGGAGTGAAGGAAAAAGGAGCAGGGAGGAAGTAGAGAAAACCTGCTGAGGTACATTGGAAGGGTTAACATCTGGCCTCCTGCAGATGTTTGTCTTACGGGGACCAGGGGGCTGGTTGAGCTGGGGTATTTGCAAAGGAAATTCTCCAGCAAACTGCAAGCATGTACTGGAGCCTTTCCCTTGGAGGGGGCCTATTTTGCACCTCCCTTTTCTTCTAGGGCACAGACTTTCATTAAATGTGGGATTGATGTATCTCTGCCACCCTCACTGTGCTGACAGATGCATTTTAAACTGGCCAGCAGGTTTAAAACCATCAGAAGGCATAAGGGAAAGGATGGGAACACTCATGTGCCTCCACGCAGTGCAGGTGTTATGAGAAGAATCAAACAATTACTGAAGGAACTGTTGAAAAAGACCCTCTGCTCCTGCACACAAGAATAAGCAAACCCCGTTTCCTACACATCTGTGCCCAGGTCCTGATAGCACATAAGAAGTACCAGCTTGACCCCAAACCCTTTCTCCCATTTTATAAAGGCAAAGGGCACACTTGAACCCTTCCCTCCCCTGTCTCTGCCTCCTTTAGTTAAATCTTAGGGGACCTGACACCTCTGAGAAACCCACATGCAGTGGAAGGAGACCAGCAGAGAGCAGCAGAGCCTGGAGGGAGGCAGAGGCACCCACTCACCACAGGGGTTGAAAATACCAGAACTAACACAGTCCCAAAGGTCAGGCTCTGGCTGAGACACAATATCTTGACAACCTTAACCAGTAAAAGTGATAGGCCCAGAAATGAGGACAGCATCCAAAGGTGCCTGAAATTATAAATAAATATTAAAAACAAGAGGTAAAGTTTCATTTGCTGCTTGCTGAGTAGTTTTTTTGTTTAGAAGGACTGTGGGAGACACCATATGTGAATGGCTTTAACATGAAAACCTGCATTAGAAGTAGCTGGTCCAAAGCACAGGCATTTTGAGGGTCTCCAGACCCCTCACAGCACATAGAACACCAGTGACAGCAGCAGGCAGGGCTGCCAGGTTCAAAAGTGAGTTGACCAAGTAAAGAGCTTCAGATGACAGCAAAGCCCACCAGAGCTCACAGTCTGTCACTTCAATGCCCAATTATGCACACGAAATTGCACTTTGAGCATTTTTCAGCTCCATTAAATAAATGAAAATTTTATATACCTTCTTCCTACAGAGATATTCGGTGGTTGTTGACCTCTGGCTCTTGGTGGTTCTTGGTGTCTCCAGGCCCCTAATAAAACAGTTTGCAAATTATAATGAAACAAAGCAAGTCAGTGAGCTCAACAGCCACTATCCTGGGCTTGCATCTCCCCTGGAAAATTGTGCTGGTCTGCAAAGAAAAAGTTACAAAACCCCATCTACTCTGGCCCCCACACAGCCTCCTCTCAGCCTTCCCCTGAGTGTGCTGAGCAGCACGATCATAAATCATCTCCCTGGGTTTTCCAGGCCTCTACAGATCCGTGGCTTATGGGCAAGGAGCTGGCCACAGCCATGGTCTCTCCAGCACTCATGGAGGGATCAAGCTCCTCATGGCAAGTGGCACTTTCACACACTCCCTGTGCAGGGGCTGTGCTGCCTCTACATAACTTGTTGGCTTTGACCATCACATACCCACTCTGCGATATCTGCAGCCCCTTCAGATTGTTTTCCAAATCATGGGTACATGTGACATAAGTCCCCTAGGGCCACAGGTCTTACAGAACCCTGTTGGACGTTTTCCTGTGGAGAATGTTCTCCAACAGCAGCTCCAGCTCAGACACTGCTGGGTTACTTTACAGTCGTGCTACATGTGCCACACAGCTTGAGCATTACTTCTCATAACATGACCTCTTAGTCCAGCAGGGCTCGTGTGTTCCCACCTTCAGCCCAGCTGCAGGGGAACCTTTGCCTGTGGAATCACCCGAACCCACACCACTGAACACATCAGTTGTATCACACACTCACAGTTCAGGTATTTCTCTCATCTTTTTCTCCATTTTTTGGGAGAAAAAGAAGTTAGTTGTCAACTACAAAGTGGCAGTGGGACACACAATGAGTCACTGTCACAGGCAAGGAGGTTTGCTTCCCTAAGTCAGTCCCAGTTGTGGGTGTGAGAATCTCTTAACTCTGCTGTCCTTGGGCACAGCAACCTTTCAGTTTTTCCTCTTGCACATCGGCCATACTAAATTCCACTCTTGTCTGGAGAAAACCAAAGCCAAACTGGTCTTCCCACAAACACAGCATCACTGGGAGATATTGATCTCTAATGGTGCAAGAGTTTAACCGCATGAAATCTAGCAAAAATAGAAAAAAATATGGCCTTTTAAAACTCTTTCAAACAATTACAGAAGGAAATGAGAACTTTCTATGCCATTTTAATGTCCTGCTGCTTTAGTAAAATTTTGACATTACTGCTCCATTTCATTTTAGGATTTTTTTCAATTTCCTGATTTTTTTCTTGTCTTCAGTTACTTATTTTTCCTTCCTCCTATTTTTAAAGAATTTGCAGACGTTTAGGGGAACACATACACACATGCAAAACTGAGGAACTGAGAAAACAGATAACTCTTTCTTTCCATTTGACTTCCTTTTCCAGAAGGGAACAACAATGGGAACAACACACCAGGAAAAAAAGGCCTTGAATGAAACATAAATTTTAAAAAGTGGTGGGAGTAAACGATGACAGAAGTGAGAAAGTGAAAGAGAAGAGCAGACAGTTCCCCAGAGCAGGATGTCCCACCCCAGACTGCATCTCTTCCCACTGCAGAAGCAGAGGTTATTTGTAGGTTCACCAGTTCTCCTGGCCTTGCCTGCTGCCAGGGGTTTATTTTCCAGGAAGCCTCTTCCCCAGCCCAGAACAGGCCTAGGAATGCCTGGACCCTGGTTCACAGCAGGTGGATACAGCAGCTCTGGTGGCACTGGTGCAGCCCAGGCCATGCTCTCAGGACACGTCTGGGAAACACAAGTCACACTTACAGAGGCGTTTTGCCTTAGGCTGGGAAAAGCTGTCCTCATCTTCCATAATTGTCCAAGAAATGACAATGAACAGATGGCTCCCTGCCACTTGTTATTTTGTTAGGAGTTTGCCTCCATGCAAACCAGCTGCCTCATGACCCGTGGAATGAAAACTGCCTGATTCTTGCAGGTTTGCACCCAATATTGTCATTTCTTCACTGCATTACTTCCAACTGCCCATCCCTGAACCTCTTCCAGCCCTGCTGTTAGTCTCTCCTTGCCTCAGAAGCAGCCCCAAGCCGTGAGTCTCAGTAGAGAAGCACAAGCCATAGGGACAGCCCAGCCCTCCCCAGGGAAGGACCATCACCCCACTGCCCTCGTGCCCCACTCTTACTCTTTGATATGAATAATTCCAGCTCCCCTTTTCCCTCCCTGGCACCAAGCTGCCTGCTCCCCCAAAGGTGGCGGCGGCGTGTAAAAGTTGTTGCATCTCCATTAAACTGTACGCGATCCACCCGCCGGCCACAGTGCACTTCAGATAATTCTTTGATGCAATATATTTTCCAGGATAGGCTTTTGTTTTCTTTCTTGGCCGCTCACCCTCTTTCTGTGGTCAGTTTTGCTCATTTCTCTTGTAAGCTGTCTAGAGGCAGAGAAAAGGCTTTCAGTTTTAAGCAGTTTCCTTTTCAGTTCCCCTTTATTGAATTCCAACCTCCATTTTTTTTTTTAAGCATAGGGACATCATTTATCTTGGACTTTAAGTTGCAGGGGCCTTCAAGGGGCTTCTTTTTTTCTTTCCCAGCTGCATTTGTTGACACACAGTCAATCTGTTTTTTGCCTTCGTTCCCCCTCTTCCCCCCAGTAGGCCATAAAGTATCGACAGCTGTGCCCTTTATTAGCATAGCCATTTTAAGCACAACAAGGGGGAAGAGACTAAATATATTACAGCCATTACCTCTGTCAAAAAGTGACAATTTTAAAACATTTTAGCTTTTCACTGGGAAAGCCAGCAGCACAAAAGAAAGTGCTATAATTTTATTGTAAATGCTTTTTAAATATGGGTCACTTGGCCATAATCAATAGAAAGGATGGAAAAGTTCAAAGCTTGAGAACAGTTCAGGCAGATAGCAGAATTTTTTTTAAAAAACGGTTTGTCTTTAAAATATGCAAATTGGGGCAAAAATACAACAGTGAGAAGCATGCAAAATAAGATCTTGTTCCTGGTCGTTTTGTTTTCTTTACAGCTCTGTTCATGCTTTTCCCGTCTACTTATAAGTGTATTTTACAACTGGGATGGGAATTATTGCTCCCCAACAGGGTGTTATGAACATTTGGGGACTGAGAAAACAGGAGAGAATCCAGACAGTCACTAGTTTCTTCTCAAAAAGGAAAAAAAACCACTAATGAACGACTGTTTTTTTCAAATGCCTTTGGAAGTGTGACATGCCACAGCACTGTGATTTACCAGGCAAACTCACTTCTTGAGTATAAAATAATCCTGAAGCCTGAGAATTCTGGTAGTTTATGTTCAGACTTGAATTCTTGTTGGCAGAAACTTGTATTTTAAGCTTCTAGAATGAAAAATTGGGTTTTTTGATTAGACAAGGACTAGCACCCACGGTCAGTATCTGTTACAAGCTCTAAAATGTAAAAGAGGACTAATGGATGTCCTGATGCCTGATGATCTTGGCTGCTTTTCTTTTAATTTGTAATGGGTTTATCAGGCAAAGAGGAAGGGGCAATCTCAGCAGGGTTTATTTTGAATAGCTTCACCTTCCTCTCAATTTCT
The DNA here is from genome assembly GCF_021018805.1 of Prinia subflava. Classification (NCBI taxonomy): domain Eukaryota; kingdom Metazoa; phylum Chordata; class Aves; order Passeriformes; family Cisticolidae; genus Prinia; species Prinia subflava. Next base: position 19,274,205 of record NC_086250.1, on the reverse strand, counting down.
AACAGCTGGAGTGAACTTAGAAGTCTTTTCTGTTATCTGTCCCTCTCTAGTTACAATTTTTGCTGGAGGTTTCACTTTGTTTTTCAAATTTCAGAGTGTATGTAAAACTTGGCTTATACCAAGGCAAGTTGTTAAACAGGCTCTCAAAAGCAAAGCTGCTTTAAAGAACCTGTTTAAGCAGGAAGCCCATGAAATCCTGCACACAGCACTATGCAGTACCTGCCAAGGGGTGTGATGCAGCTTTTGTCTTGTGGTGGCTCGTTGGGGCCTGTATCCCACTGCACCAAGCAATTTCCAAATTTGCAGGAGAGAGCAAGAGAGCATCCTGCCGTGGGAAGAGTGTGGTCCATGGCAAAGGGGAAACTGGAAGGAATTCTCACCACCCATCTTTTGGCAACCAATTTAGCAGTTAAATGTAACCAGCTGGTCTCCCCAGGCTCCCTCTGTAGTCGAGGGAGGGAAAGCAAAGCTCCTGCGGAGGGTCATTCAGTGCACCCAAATTAGCCTTACTCTGAATTGTCCTCTCTCTCATCCGTGACTGGAAAAGGAGTTAGAAGAGACTACCCGGGTAATTTAGCCAGTTAAGATGGGTGGTCTGAATAATTCCTTCCCCACCAACCTCTAAAAGCCTGCCTAGGTACCCCACAGAGATTGGCACGCTGTCGGAGGGATCGAGTCCCAGGCACGTCCGCAGCTCAGTGATCTGCGCTCTCGCCTGCTCTGGAGAAAGCCGGGATGCTCGAGGAACTGACCTGGTCCTGTCGGAGCCTGTAGCTCCCAGCCAGGACAGAGAGCTGAGCTGACCCACGTGCTGTCAGATGATGCTGTAGGACTGCTCGTGGCAATGGTCAGATTTGGGGTTTGCGGTTTTTTCCCTACCTGCCAGACAGCATCTGCTGTCCTCAAGCCTGGCCAGAGGCCACTGGGATGGGAGTAGCTCCAAGTCAGCCTGGCCCTTGGAGTTGTATCATGGTGGAATTGAACGTGGCTCCAATGCTCCATAGAGAGGAGACAGGGCTGCTCCTCCTCCCTTCCGAAGAAATTAGTTTGGTGCCTTCTTGAGGGACCCCCTCCTCCTCCTCACTCACACAGAGCGAGGAAGAGGGGCTTTCTCCCTAGGAGGACAGCAAGGGGTGGCAGCACAGGGCAGCTCCCACGCGTGAGGGACTGAGGTGCAACACCCACAGCGTTCCCGAGGCCTCCACCCGCGGGCGATAACCTCAGGCAGGCACAGCCTTCCAGGAGACCGAGCAACAGGGAAAAGCAGAGGATTAACAGAACTCACCTGCACTGCTGTGCTGAGAGGAGGAGCCCTGAAAAATACTGAGCTTTACTACCGCCACTACCTTTTCCCTCACCTGATATCCACCTGGGCTCCCGGCAGCCTCAGGCGGCGGGGAAGGCCGGACGGGCTCCCGGGCCCCACCTCTGCCCCCGGCCCGGCTCACCCCAGGCTGGCACCACGGCTCGGGAGCGACCGCCAGCACACCCTGCCACGCTCTTCCTTCAGTGCTGGGGGAGCTGCTGTCCAGGCATAGCATGGAAAAACCAAAAGGACATCCATTTCCCCCAAAATTCCGGGTCTAAATATTGCATCACCAGAGTGACATGTATCTTTTGCACGGAGAACAAGAAACGTTCCCTGACTCTTTCCATAAGGGCCAGACCCATGCAAGTAACTAAGATGTTAATGCAAGAAGGATTTTCATTTGTAGGATTAAATAGCTGCTCTTTTTTTCCTGTCTAAAAGTGAGCCACATCTTTGCACTACTACTAAATCACTGCTTTTCCATGCTTGAGCAGAAAAGAATCTGACCTGGGCAGCTGTTTAACTTGCTGCTCAAAGACCAGCAAAGTCTGGCTCTCAGCTGTTTGAACAGTGCAAGAGTCTTTTTACAGCCAGCCTTATTAAAGCACAGGATTTTATTAGCTGTTTTGTGGTAATAAGTTGAAGTACACTGTTGTGGAATGCTGTTTCAGGAGATTTGGGATCTTGTGTACTTTGGGGTTTACTTTCCTCTTTCTGACTAGGGTGCTTGGCAACCCACTAATGCTACAGCTTTATTGTAATGTTCTCTTCCTTAAAGCCACCTTTGACAACTGATTTTTCACCCAGGAAGAAGAAAGTTACGATTTGAAGACCTGTAAGAAAAATAGGCTATTGCCTAGTTGTTCCTTTTTTTTTTTTTTAGCCTTTGCAGATTTTCAGGTACTTGGAAAAACTCAAGATACAGGGTAAAAATCTGCTTTGGCCACACACATATACAGCAATGTTGTACATTCAAAAACATCAAAGCTAATGTCTCTTTGGCAAATTTCTTTAAAGTTCTGGTAATTTCTCACAACATTTTTAACAGATTGTAAATGACCCTTTTTCCTGAAAACCACTTTTGGGGCACATGAAGTTTCAATTAGCATTTGGGAATACCTGCCAGAAAGTTTTCATGAACATTTAAACAAATATATCTGTATTATTTTGCAAAAGAACAAAGTATTCTGAATTTCAGCAATTTCCCATCATCTTTTGTTTCGTAACTCTAATGGGAAACAAAGAGAAGCAAAGCTTCCAAATCATTGATGAGCTTTAATAAGAACTGTGTTGCTTTGGACTTTTGAAAGTAAAGACTGAAACACAAGATCTTGGGTTTGGGACTGACTGTAGAAGACTTTTTGGGAGTGAAAGGTACATGGCCCCAAAACCCACTGGGTAACACCTTTACAGTCACCACTAGAAAACCTACTGACATTTTACTGAGAAGGGTGTAAAATGAGATATTTCACTTAAAGACCCTTCCCCACACTGCCCAGTTTGTCAGTTTAAGCAAGATTCAGCTGCCCAAGCCTCCAGTTTCGGAGGTTCAACTTTGAAAATAAATTCAGGAGCAAAACTTACACAGTACACAAAAAATTCCAGGGAGCTCCCTTTTTTAACCTCACTTTTCTCCAGACTCCCATTCAAGAGAAAACCTACTACGTGCTCGGTTACTCTGAAAACACCAGCCAGCACAAAAGGAAGCAGAGGCACTGCTGATTTGAAGGACCTTTGTCCCAAGATATTCCCAGATCTCCAGCCAGTGCAGCTAAGGTTGGACCTATGCTACATTGCAAAGATCAGCCAAAAGGTCTGCAGCAGCCTTTTCACAAACTATCCCCTTGGAACAAGAGCTGCTCTGGGTCACTGCAGTACTGCAAGTTGATTTATCTACATTAGTCTGCACTACAGGCAACCCAGCTACAAGCCACTCTTGAGCTGGAGAATTCAGGCAGAACCTCGTATGCTTGGTATTCACTTTTTTCTTTTTAATTGAAGCAGCATCTCATGTCTATAGAACGTTCTACAAGCATCTGGTTTCCAAGATAAACTAAACAGAACTATTTATTGCAAATGTTGCTGCCCTGTGACAAATGACAGGAGGCACAGCACAAGAGCTTCATGCTACATTGCTTGTAACAAGGTCCCTAGAGCCATTATTGTTTTATTAATCTCTATAGCCAGCTAATTGTAGGAGCATATTCTACAGCTTGTAAAGCAACAATTGAGATTTAGCTCTTTTTCATGCTCTGCACTTAGTGCTCTACAGCAAGAAGCCCTTAAAGAAGCTCATGACTGAAACAACTCCTTCCCCAGCCCCAGCTAACACCAAGACCTCATTTATAGGACATGGGAAGTTTTGCTCCTTGGGGAGGGATCACAAATTCTCTGCACCTGTAGAGCTCAAAATACTTGCCTGTGCTGAGCTCAGAGTAGTCAGTGCATGATGCTAAACCCGGAATTACATTTTTGAGACCCAGCTTAGATGCAGCCAGACATATTTCTTGCTCTTGGACAACTGATGTCCCTTCCACTTCAGAAGTCATACAGAGGAGGTATGACATTACATGTTACACATGTACCAGGAAAGACATTGCTGTAGCTGGGCAGTATCCTTCAGAAAAACAAAATGAACCACTGAGAGGGCAGCAGAGCATTATTTTTTTTTCTTTTCAGTTCTTTTGGAAGACTAAGATCATCTGTAGAAGCTCCTCACATGAGCAACCACAGTACAATTTCATACCAAATCCCCCTTTACAGGGTCTTTGAACACCAACTTCCTTAGCTCAGAGAACCAGTGTCAAGTCATAGGAAACAAACTGGAGAACCATCACCAATCTCTGAAACATTCCCAGTGAATGGCATGTTTAAACTGCTGTACAAAATACGGAATTAGGAGCTGGGGCATGGATTATTCTTCATGCTGGGAGAAACACACAGAAAGAAACCAAGCAGGCAAAGAGGCAACAACAGCAGTGCAGCACGCCTAAAACTTTAATCTTTGTTTTTAAAGAGTACAGAATTGAAAGTGACACTTTCTTCTCCTTTCCACCCACCCATTCTCTATCCCATTGCTTCCTAAGTTCTCTCTAAGGGGAAATATTTCTTTGTTGATTAGTTTGACTTTCCTTCAAGTGAGGCATAGAAGTTAATCTCCAAGAGTAGGCCCCAATTCAGTGAAACACTGGCACATGCACTTCAGGCCCTCCCATTCATGGCAACATTTAAGAGCAATACTTGAACACCATTTTCAATAGGGATGTTTTTATGTAACTAAAGAAGGGAGGAGGGGTATATCGGTGTGGTCTTAAGCAGGGAGGGAGGGAAGACATACATCATCTTGTTCCCAATTTAAAGGCAGTTGTAGAAGCAGTCTGTCACTGACACATTGTTAAAATCTTAAGCAGGAGCTTAACTGGAGAAGTTGGTAGCAGTAAGAAACCCCAGGGCACTTTAAAAACAGGACCTTTGAAATCACTGCTCAACACCAGCTAAAGCAGCCTCACAAGGTCAATCAGACTTCTAAGTCTAAATATCCTCTGCTTCTAATGCCATTAAGTAAACACACTTCATTAATACAATTATATAAAGAGGAAGACTGGCAAGACAATACAAAAGATTATCAAGAATGAGAAAACCTACAGAGTTCAGAAAACAGGATTCTGGAAAATGAAAGTGGACTTTATTTTACACTGTAGGCTTTCACTTTTTATCCTTTTGAAATACGTTTAATCTTGAACAAAGATCAGAAACTAATAAATTGATATGTTCTCTAAACAGACATAATAAAAATTCAGACATTACAGCACAGGACCCATCATTTAAATATACCAATAAGAGAACAGTTAAAGTGATGCTGGCTAATGTGAGCATAAAAGAGGCTCTAAAGAGAAGTGTGGATTAGAGGAGAATTGAGAGTGAAGCAGGTAATGCCTTAGTCTGAATCTGAGCTCTCTTGCTTGCTGGTGTGGTACTGGCTGACAGCTTCCTCCAAAGGAGCCATTGTCCCATCCGGCCGCACTCCCATTGGCTTTATGAGCTCATCCCTGTGAGACATTGAAGAGAAGAACCCATATTAGCATGTGCACATGTATCAGCTCCCATGTGTATAACAGAGTCACATACAGTACATGCTTCGATACTTAATGAGCCTCTAAAAGGAAGTTATTCCTGCTAAAGCTCTCTGTTTTGAAGAAAAAGGCACAAAAACCCTTCCCAAATAGGTGGGAGGGGAAGAGCAGGACAGATAAAGACTTCATTCATATAGGCCAAACCTACTTAGCCAATTAAAGACACCATGAAAAGTCAGTGCCTAATAGGCTCAAGACAAGGAGCAGGTTCACTGTTTTGGTTACACAAACTAGCTTTTCTTCTGAGAGTTCTTTGACAGCCAATTCTTCCTAAAATTTCACCTGCCATTCTGGTTAATATATGCCCAAGCAATTAAAACAATGATTTGATACATATTCATCTTGTTGAAGGAAATAAATCAGTTAAGAGAATGGACTCTCCCTACACCACTACTAGGGGTGTGGTAAGGACTTGCTGATTCATTTAAAAAAAGCTGACTGATTCTAATACTATTGCCTTTGTTTCTGGCAGTTTAATTACAGGATTTACAGGCATTTTAATCTCTTCAAAGCTCCAAAGGCCGCCCAGCAGTTAATCCAATTATATCTACTCCACAAGCTACAGCCTCATCTAAGAGATGATTAATTATTGATTAAGCCAATCAAAAAGTATTAGCAAAGATTTATTTAATCCTTACTTTTTATCACCTCATTTATATGTGGATTATGGCAAAAGCTGTAAGGACGAAGATAACATTTTGATTTTACACTGGAAAAAAAAGGGAAAATACCTCTAAATATTCAGGAGTCACCTTAAATAAAGGAGCAGAGGTTTGATGTTAATTTACCCTTTGATTGAAAGGCAGACCAGTAAAACTGTCAGTTTAACATACATCTACCACCCTCCCAAGCCACAGACAATAAAACTGCATCCCTCAGTAGGGGAGCAAAGGCATCTCACCAGCTCTCTGCCTGGGCTGCACTACCTTGACTGAAAAAAGGAACAACAGTTCCTTGAACACAGCTGGCAATCAATCCAACCTTACACACCCACAGGAACAGCAAGAAAGGCAACATCTGAGTCACATTGCATGCACATGCCAGACACTGCACAGTCCAGATGCAGTTAAATCAACTCTCCAAAAGAGACCAGCAATACAAATGCAGCTGTTTGTGCAGATGTGACAATCAGATCCTACAGTGATTAACTCACAAATGCTACATAAGAAACAATTGCTGTAGCTTGGCTGACCAGGTCTGATGGTAAACTGAGGCCAGGGAAGGAGGTTTGCAAGACCAGATCAAAGAGCACAGGCCAGGCTCTCCCCTCAGCGTGTGTGGAAGAATAGGATCCATCTTTCAACAGACTGGAGAGGGCTTGCCATCACTTCAGGACTGCCAGTGAGACCCCTCCCTTCCGGCAGTGCAATCCACAGTGTGCAGATTCTGCCCAAGGGACAGCACTCAGAGAATCTCTTGGAGATGTGTGGAAAAGCCACCTCTGAGCCCTTGAAATCAGATTCAAATGGGATTAAAACATGAAGACTGCAAATCTGGTGTCCAAAGGGGATCAGAACCCTGCCTGCTGTAGGGGTCCCCCAAAGGCAAAGCTGGAGTGCTCTGGAGTTGCGTGTAATAGCAAAGACTTTTTTTCCACACAGAAAAAATCCTATACATCTAAGGTCTTTTTGATTTTCCAGCTTTAAACATCATATAAAACAAGTATCCTCAAAAATGTAAAAATACAGCCACCAAGAACAAAATCACCATTGCTTGCCCTTTAAGCTGAAAGGATCCTAGATTTTTGTTTTAAAAATCCCAAGGCATATTCTTAAGTTGCAACACTTAATACTGCAGCCACAAGTCAAGGAATCACATCATTTTCTAGTAATTTACCATTTATTTTGGTAATAAATTAATTATAAAGGCTAATAAAGGATAAAGAATTTGTTCATGAAAAAGGAAAGAGAAACACAGGAAAACAAGGCCACAAGGTCCCTTTATGTGGGGCCCTCCCTCTCCTCTCAACAATTCTTTGGTCTTTAAATATTGTCAAGAAGTCCTATCTCATAATTTGTCAATTATAAAGGCAAAGCTCTTTCTCTGAGGCTTCCCTTTTCCAGCCTCACTTTCACATCCCACTTTAGCTTTAGGCTTTAATGGTAGGAGCCAGGCTGAGCTCACATTGCATGGAATAACAAGGATGTTTATCAAGTACCTTTCTGTTCCTGCCTGAGCTTGCTGCTGTACAAGTTCCTGAGCAGGATGGAAGAGGGCTGGTAGGGGTTTGCTGTTCTCCACATAAGAAGGCTGAATTCCACACATCCTTCCTCATGCAAGTGCTACCCAGTACAATTGAACTGGCTGAAGACAGAAATATGCCAAACCACCAACGCAAGAAGGAGGAGAAGCAAGGATTAGCCAATTTTGTTTCTAACCACAATCTAGACCTCAATTGTGCTTTGACACCCTGGGCTACCTAAGGAAGTGCTCAGAGCCCACGAGGAGAGACAAGGTGGGCAGGGAAGTGCCAGGAACTGACAGGCAGAGCCTCAGAAAACAGGTCACTGTCCAGAAACTGGATGTTTATAGCACATCCACAGGGCAGAACATCACTGGCCTCAGCCCAGCAGATGGCAGTGGGAATTCTTCCATATCAATGAAGTTCTATACAAGCACACAATGTGTGTATTTATAAATGTTTGAACATCCTTAGGTGACCTTCCACATACTCAGATGCACCTTGTAACACCCATTTCTCTAATGCAAACAAAGCATTCTATTCAAGTGTACTTAGAAACACACCATAATTAAACAGTTGGTAAAATGCATTCTCTTCTTCCACTTGCAGATCTCCCAAGAGTCCCTTCAAACACATCCATATAAGTTCTGCCTTCCTGCTTGCCATTTAGCTTGATAACGACTCAAAAATCACTGCCTGTTTTGAAGGGTGACTCTCTTCTGCCTGCTGTCTGTGCTGCAGGGCAGCACTGCCACACAGAATTAATGATGGTGTCTGTAATCAAACAGCCATCATGTAAACACCAGCCTGCCCCTTTGATAAAACAGCGTCTTGGGGACCTATTCACCTCCTTATAATTGAGTGCCACATAATAGTTCCAGTCCTTTCAGGGAACATTATTTTGTTCTATGATTAGAAAGGGGAAGAAAAAAATCAAACTCGATGTAGCATTGCCTTCTTCATTGATCCTATGATTAACTTTGTGTTTTTAATGAGTAGGGTACCTTATTTAGACAGGTTCTCTTACTCATTTTGTTGACTTCTGTTCAATGTACAACAAAGCCCAAGCTGTGATAATTGGAGACCATTTTATCAGCAAAAGGATTCTTGCTATTAATACAAGGTTGGCTTGGAAAAAGCATCCTGACTTTCTAAATTAGTCAATTAATATACAATTCTACCTACCATTTATAATAGAAAAAATGTTAGCATTTTTTCCAGAAATTTTAATTAACACGAAGTATCTTCAGTAATCTATTATATAGACAGAATTATCACACGACTCTAACTTAAGGTGGCTAACTGGATGTTTTGCAAAAAAAATGGAAGGCTGAGCTAAATCCTTGCAGATCTGGGGAGTTTTTCAAAGCTCAAAGGTGGGCATCATGTGCAGAGGATACTGATTTACAGTCACCAAACAGTTCTCAAAGAACCAAGACACTTACTGCAGACAAAACCCACAGAGGTACATCAGGGCCAAGTTCAGGCATCCAGGATCAGCCTAAGTAGTACATATATCTCCCAAGAAATGCAATAATCAAGATTTGTCATGTTCAGTTAAACTTATAATTTGTATATATTTAATGATTTTAAAAAAGTCATCTCAGCCAAATTTGATCAAAATGCTAATTTTGTAGAATCTGAGTCTATGTTAAAATATTGGAACAGGGGAAATGGGTTCACAATAATATTCAGCTTTCCTACAGCTATTTTGAGAAATCAAAACTGGGTGATTAATTTTAATTTAGCCTCGTTGATGGTCAATTACCTCATGAACAGGCCCAAACACCAACAAGCTAAAAGAGTAGAAAAGCTGCAATGACCAAAATGACCATCCATCAGTTTTACATGACCTGAAAAAGTTTCAATTTTTCAGTGCCAATGCTGAAAATAAAGAGAAATGTGAAAAGCAAAAATCCACTGGCATATTACGGAATTAGGAAAAAGATGTTCCTTTGTACTTATAGCTTCACTGAAGCTTTACAAAGGGTACATTGCAAACATTCAGCAGCCTTTAATGAAGGCTATAATTTCCCAATGAAGTAGCACTGCCTGACAAATTTGTTTCCCGAGCTCTCATACTCAGCCAGTCAAAGCCAAATCTGGAGTGCCCCAGTGACAAACTAGCCTGATTATCCTCATCAATCAGGGACAGAATTTGACAAATTTTTCTTCTTTTGTACTTCTTTGTACAAATTTTGTACAAATTTTTCTTCTTTTTTGTACTTCTTTACAAAAACTTTTTGTACTTCTCTAGTAAAAGTGTGGCAGCTCTTCAAAGCTTAGCTTCCACTGCTGGGACAATACCTGTGAACTAAGCAAACCTGTTTTGCTGTACATCACACAAGTTTACTCTAAGCTCCTGTTCAAGTTACACAAAGTTATATAAACTTGCTTAAGATGAGAAGAAGTTGTTCCTGTTGTGCTTCCTCTCCTCTATAAGCAAAGCACTGCATCCAACTGGAGCTCTTTATGGCGCATTTTCCCTCCTATGATGATGAGACAGCAGCAGAAGCAGGAAACCTGCCACGAGCACTCGGTCTCAAAGGAAGACTCAGACCCCAGAATCAACCAAAAACTCCAAGCAGGCAACCTCTGCTTTGCATCTACAGGGTGCAAACCAAGGGTAAGCAGTGCATTCCATGTAGATTTAAGTCTGCCAACTCCCAGCACTGAAGAGCTCAAGCTGGAGGCAACACAAGTGTCCTGTTCCAAAACCATGCAGGGACTCCCAACTATGATCAGCATGGTATTAACTCCTTCTTGTATGCAAGACTGGCAATTTCCTGTGTTATTTAGTATCTACAGGGCCCACAATTGCACTCAATTACATTCATTGTAAATATCCCACGGCCTCCCCATCCCAAGCTTTATGTTCTTTTTCCATCCTGGCAGCATTTCCCTCCTCCCCAGTTTTTAGTGAAACAAGAAGTGTGGGAAAAACAGTGAAATGATTTTATTAATGTTATCAGAGCACCTAAAGAGGTCATATCAACAACACTGTCCCACAGTAACCACAATACTAAACAAACAAACAAAAGCCCTGCCACAAGGAGTGCCAGCCCTGAAGCAGCGTAAGTGCTATAGAATAAACTGCAGGTGGATGTAAGGGGCACAGAAAGCCCAAGGTGACAGCAATGCTGCTGGCCAAGAGGATAAGTGGTGACACAGAGCAGCAGCTGCTCAGTTATTGTCAGCCTGTGGCAGGCACTGCAGCAGGTGCCTCCGACCCTCCAAACTGAAAGGGCTCTTGTGCCACAGGAACCATTGGGAGTTTTTGTATAACTGCTGCAGTGACAGCAACTAACTTGTCTTCAGTCTCAGCTTATCTGCAGCCTCAATCTTTCTTTCAAAGAATGTTTTAGACCATTTAGTCATTTTATTGAGGTACCCTTGATGCTCAGCATCTTAATTCTCCAGCTTAACATAGCAATAATTCCATTTTACAGAGTAGTTCAATTAAGATTACATGTGCATTGCATTTTCTTCTCTTTCCTAAGAAAACTATGACATACTACACTTGCTTTCCATGCAAATAATGTGAAAAAATATTCAATTACTTAATTGACAGTCTCAGATCAGTTGTTCTAAGTTCCTTCCCTGCTTTCAATCCTGCTTGTAATTCAGTTTTTGACAGCTAATCCAGATTCTCCTGTATCTTTTGCTATACTCCTAATCTTTAACAGACACATAAAACATACTTGTTTTGCTGAATTTCTCTTGATAGATCTTGCTGACTATCTATAGACTCTCACAAAACAAGCACATTTCCAGCTGCTGAGTATTTTCTATGTTTGAAGAATGGATGCACTTATATATTTACCTCCTACAGCTCAGTTCAATTAGTATTACATAAGTTGTTTCTCAAGAATGTAACTTTGCTTATGAATTAAAAAAAAAAACACTACAAACAATTGCTCCAATATGGTTAGAAGTATGGGGAAAGAAAAACCAGTAAATTCTAGGCACACTGAGCCAAAGAGAAAAAGCTAGAGATAACAGCACAGGCCTATGTCTTTTGTACATAGAAAGTTATGAACTGAAGATCAACTCTCTGTATCAATGGTGTAACATGTTTCTTTCATGGCATTACCTTCGTCACATAAAACAAATTACAACAGCTGATTTGTAATCCAGTCCACACTTAACTGTAAATTCCCTTTTAATTGCTCCATTATACAATTTATTGTTTCTGACAACAACTATTTTCACACTGTATTTGTTTTTCATATAAGCAGCAGGCAGAAGTAGTTACAATGAGATGCTGCTCATTAACTTGGGGAAAACAAGCACGCTTGCCTTGGGCCTGGACTGTGTCCCATACTTTAACAGAAGAAACTCTCTTCATTACTAGCAGCCTAACTATTCAGGAGGCAGGTCCACTCACCACCAGATCTTCCCAATTCTGTCCAATCTTCTCCAAAAGAGGTTTTCTCTGAAGTCCTGCAACATATCACTCTTTTCTTTGAAGTGCTAAACATTTTTCTCTGCATTTCAAGCAGTCCTAATCCTATAAAGAAGTTGATTCTAGCACTATTTTGAAGCACTAGACCTTAGTAAAGAGCCAGGATACAAGCTGCTTCTCAAAAGCAGCTATAATACAATACCTGGAAAGTTTATCAAACATGTTGACAAGCTTCATAGCTTCATATTCTTTTTGTTCTTCTGTCATTTCATCCATTGGATTGGGCATTGGTTCTTCTAAGTGACCAGTGATAAGGTTAATGCTGGAGGTGAAAAAACAACACTTCACATTTCTGGAATAAGTACATTTTCTATCTTATTAATAGCAGGAAACAGGAAGAACTCACAGAAACCATCAAGTGTAAAACTGTCTGAACTGCACACAAAAGGTTTTGTTATAAATAGACAAGGTTCATATTTATACCATATTTTCTCATGAATCGTGACTGTATCTTTGTGTTGATTCATTGTATTAATGTCTTGTCAGTGCTCAAAAATGCACAGGCTGGTTGTTCCTGTTGTTGGAACCCAGAGAGGAACAGTTTGAAACCAGGGGAATGATGATGGTAACAGTGACAATGTCATTAGTACTAATGACATAAATAGGGAACTGAATGACAGATACATGTCTGAAACTAATTCTGTACAGGCTTCATTTTAAAAATACAAACAGGTTCCAGTTTTCCATTACATTACTTAACTGCTGCCTTTCTTTGATGACGACTTTTTGCTCAAACCAGATTAATTTACTTTACTTTGAGCATTTATAAAGCCAGCCTTATTTTCACTGTTAATACAAGTGAACCGTGATACCTAAATGGTAACAAAAGCACAGAAGTAGTTTTTAAGAAAACTTTCTGGGCACATTATCCTTTCAAACATTTTAATCACAAACATTTAACAGCAATACAGAAAATCAGATGCATAAATCAACAGACAGTTATCTTGAATGTTTCATTTCAGTGTTAGTTTTTAACTAAATGGATGTTATAGTTTTACTTATATGCATATAACTGAATGTCAGGCTTTTGAAAGAAGAGCAGAAAGAAAACAGCAAGAAAAAAAAATCTGAAGTGCAGAAATAAAAGAAACATCCTGGCTTAGAGTTAATTTCTTAGCATAGAAGCAGCATAACTCCTCAATCTCATACATTTAATCCTGTCCTTTGTTCAGGTACCTTAATAAGAATCTTTCAATAAACCACAAGCACCCACCATATACCTAACCATGTCTGTGTAATTCAAGGAAAACAGAGTAAAACAGAAAAATAATTTTAACACTTCAGATCTTCACTATCAACAACTTCAGAACATTTTTAAAAGGGCATCAAATCTTATATGTAACACCACAAACTAAAACCTTTAACACCCAATCAATTACAACTAATAAAAATCAACAGAGCTTCTACGTGGTCACTGAATCCTTCAATCAAATATACTGGATTCTGCTTCATGACTTCTATAGAAGTTCTTTTGCTCCTTCCATATTTACAAATGTGACCTACTTGGTTCTTTAGGAAAATTTTACTACCAGGCAATCTGAAACTCAGTCAAAACTGAAACTAAACCCAGTGTTTTTCTCCATTTTAACAAAGTTCCGGCTAAAACCTTTAGATATATTTGACACCATTACTTACTCCGTTACAGAGATATACCCCACAAACAATAGTTAGCAGCTTGGCAAACTTCATGTGAGTTCCTCAAAAATCTGTGACAAAATCCATCCTTGATAAGTTTGCTACTAATTTTTTTCCTATCACTTCCTTCTCCACATTTGAATTTCAAGATGTTAAATTAGTCTCATAGTAATTTTTTTTTATTTTTTTCCCCCTGCAACCACATCTGACTACATGATGGTCACTATTAGAAGCTGATTTCTCAATAATTAGACCATGAAATCAGCAGAAGACAGGAGTTAATATAAGCACATATTACAAACCCTCTCTGAAAAAGGTAAAAAACCACCAAAATTATGTCAAAAGAATCCAAAATGCAACAGGATACGTGAAATTGAAAACAGTACTATACTTTGGCTTTGCAGATTTGTATTCTTCTGTGTCTGTGTCTTCATCATCTGAGTACCAATGATCTCCTCTCCCTCCTGCTAGCAGGCCCCTGGCTGCCAGCAGTCCTGCTGCGTTACCATAGCCTGTGTATTTCAACAAGCTATCAACTGCAAAGAGGATACAGAAAATTATTCAGCTGTAATCAGATACAAAACAAACCCCACAAACCCCACCAAAGTACGACAAGAATTGAGAGTTACAGTAAGAGCAAATATGCCAATTACAGCAAGACCTTATACAAAAGGGAGAAGACAAAGTAATTTTTACCTCTCTCTTTACAAAGAACAAAAAGAAATTCTGCTGCAATTTGCTTTACTCCAAGGTCAACGTGTGTCATAAGGCGCACGAGTTTGTTCCTCACTGTTGTGCCAACCTCAGGACGGTTTGAGACATCTCTTAAAGGAGGCAGTACCTGGCAGAACAAAAGAAAGGGAAGAACAGCATAAAATGCATGGAAATATCTTGCAAAACCAATATCTACAAAAACAAATGTAGTTAACAGAACAAAAAAATACTCTGTCCTTAAAAAAAAGAAAGGCAATAAAATCAGACAACTATGCCCACATGCATTAATAATCACTCTTGCTTCTTAATATATTTAATTTTTCTGGTCTGTCATTTTGGGCAGAAAAATACTCAGTCTCAAATGCAGACTTTAAAAATACAATTATTAGGAGTTTATGAGCACAAATAGGTGTCCCAGGAGAGTTGGTCAACAGGCAGCCATAACCTCATATTCTGTCTCTTCTGTTTTTCTCATGTATCTTGTAAAAGTATTACAAATACCAGTTTAAGGAAACTTACACTCTTAAAATGCTGTGTGGTTTATATAGAACAATGATGTGCTTAATTAAAAAGTAGGAAAATAAGTACATTGCAAGTTCAACTACAAGTTTCTACTACTAAATTTCAAAAATGTGCTCTACATATAAAGGAAATGCATACTTCAACTACAGAATACTTTTTTAAGCTCAAGCTAAATTTCAGAAATATTTTGGAGAAATCACTACTTAACATTTCCTCAAGCACACTATTTTCTCATTAGAGGTCATTAATATTGTTAACTTCAATCCTCAAGAAAGGCAGGTAGTGCACAAATTTTGGCTTTTTTGGCAAACTAACTTTGTGTGGATGCCTTCAGACTCAAAATTATGTAAATTTTTTCACATTCAAAGGATATATGATATGATCTACAAACAAATCTGGGCCATAATATGAAATATGTAATGATCTGAGGAATTAGGGATCTTCAATATTTATTAGGGAATAAAACAAAGTATGTTACTAATTATCATAAGGGATTCCAAGTCCTTTGTCTTCTGGGTGTCTAATGTAAAGTGTCATGTCCTATGCAAAATTACAGCACAATTACTACTGAAATTTGACTCACTGGGAACTGTTCCTTACATGAATGCTACAGCATTGACTGCTTTGGATAAAACAGACCCTGTCTTTTTCAAACCAAGTATTCAAACAATTAGCAAAAACATTTTACTTTGTCCCTGCTTACTCCCCACAATGGGGATAGTACCATGACTGCCATTTCCCAGTGTGTTGTAAGAATGAATTAATGTTTTTAGAGTACTCTAATACTAATACAGTGATGAGTGCCATAGGACAGTCCATGAGGAAATCAATCACCCTGTCTTCGGATCACAATTTGAATAGCACACAATAAATAAAGCCCAAGGCCAGCACTTAACAATGAGGGTAATTCAAAATATCAAACATCCAGTCATGCAACTAGCAACATCCATCCATTCTCTGCACTATATGAGGCAGTGGTCCTGTGGCAGGAGTCAGCATGCAATTATATCCTGACATCGAGATGCCCAGATGTCGTAAAAACATGCAGACAACTTCATTTTCTAGCTTTTGAACACTTGGCTCTGCAACTTTTTTTTGAAGTTAACAGATCAGCAAAGTATCCTAAAACTAACTGCTGTGAACAAAAACAAATAAACAAGAAGTTTCTTAAATTCCTCAAAAACACTTTTTCCAGTATAGATGGAAGAGCCAGAAAATACATGCTCTTTTTCATTTTAAATTCCATTTATAAATTCAGGCACAGCTTTGATATGGGAGCAGCATCTAGGATGCAACTCAAAAGTCACTGCAGCTTAGGAGAAGAACAGCAGAAACTAGAGGAGCAATTTCTTTCTCTTGTTCATCTTTTAACTTCTTTCCACTTGACCTCAGGAAAAGCAGCAAAACAAATAGAAAACACCACATTCAACCACCAAGCTACACAGATCCTTTAGGTCTTTAACCATGGCAGAGAAATCTTTTTCCTGTTAAAAGCCACAGTCCATACTGCAATAAAAAAACTCTTTTAATAGACAAAGTGATAAAGTGTGCCTCTGTCCAGGGACACTTTCACTCTGACAGGACAGTGGATACACAAGTCTTAATCCCAGCAACTCCTTCCTGCTGAGGTGAAACTACACCTCAAGCAGAACCCATCAAAACACCTTTTTTCTCAGTGGCCACCACACAGCTCTGCAAAGTTTAATTAACTTCGCTGAAATGTTTCTTATTTGTTGAGTGTAAGGGAACAAACCTTACTGAGTTTTTTATCTCACAGGATCCATGGTGACTCACATTAACACAGTTTAGAGTAGCCCTGATGTTATTATGTAACAGCTCTACAGAATGTATCCTGGAACTCAGGCCATAATACCTATTGATTTACAGGGCTGAAAAATTATTTCTACAGCACAGTCCTGCACTGATGTACAAACATCAAAGTTCATCATTAGCTTCATATTCAAATTTCAATCAATATTTTACTTACCTGAGCTTTGATAAACTTCCTGATATTCCTGTGAGTTCGGCAGCACTCAGTTAATAAACTGAGAACTGGAGTCAGACCTTCTCTATAGCTGCTTCCCTAAAATAAAACCAAATACAAATAAAGCATTTTACAAACAAACTTTCCTTTTCAAATTCCATGAACACTTCAATAAAGTTCTCTATGACAGCCAAAATATGAACTTTACATAAAGAGCCAAATGCTCACTCTCCAATCCACATAAGCAAATAGCTTCAGCTATTCACAGGAATTTGTTCTTTATTTTGAAGTATTTCATAGTTTAGTAGGACATCCATATTTGTGCTAAATACTGGTTGAAAGGTTTATACAAAGCTTGATATATGTGCACTTTCTGCTTTAGTGAAAGAGGGCTCTTTTGTGAAAAATCGCTGCAGTCCATACCTTGTCTATTCTCTTCTCCATGAAATCCAGTAAAATCTGAATAGCTCTCATATTCATACCATTGTATTTTATATCTGTTTCCTCTTGGGACGATGGATTAATAAGAACATCCAAGCAAGAAACAGGAACATTGCTTAAGAGGTTGATTGTATTGCTGAAACAGATTTTAAAAATTCATTATTCATTTGGAAGAAAGAATTAGAAACAGAGTACAACTCACCATAAACTGCTTGTACAACTGCAATCAAAAAGAGGCCCTACAATTCAAACAATGCTTTATTTTCTTTTCTCTGGGTTTTAAAGAAGGTGGCCTGCATTATCGCCTGAGTGCTGGCTCTTAGAACAAACAAGGAAAAAGAAAGACAAAACGTTCCACAAGCAGCAGTGCAGGATTACTTCCAGCCCCCACAGTATCCCATCCCATGGATAAGGCACAGCTTCCAGCAGCAAGCAACAGCAGCTGATCTTGCAGGACAGCAGGGGGAACTCTCACATTGATTTGAAGTAATCAGAGTTTTTTCCTCCTTGAAACTTAAAACATTTTACCACACATCACACTACCAACCTTAGTGTGGCAAAATACAATATGGACAACATTTTCTCCTGCAGTGATGGGGGGCCAAAGTGGCCATTTCTTAGGTCCCCTGAAATATTCTCATTTTTATTTAGCTTGCAGTATATATGAAATACAGAAGGCTTTCAGCACCCTAAAAAAAGATTCAGGTTTATTTACCAAGCACTACCCTTCAGTAACTAGCATTGTTCTCATTCTACACCACAAAGAGGAGCATTTCCAAAGAGCCATTAAGTGATTTCAATTAGGCCACAGGGTCCCTCCCTCCTCTTTAACGGAGTACGGTGGAACTTACTTTGCAAGGATCTCTTGCAGGGCACACATGCCTTGAGTTTGCTATCTACCCTGTTCTCAGTGCACAGACTTGGGCTTGTACTGCTCCTGAACACTGGGAGAAATTACACAGATGCTGCAAAATTTACAATTCTGTCATTATTTACTTGCTGATATCCAACTAAACTTATAAATGGATGCATTTAGAAATAGCACAAAACTATTCAGGTTTACCCATGCAGACCTCAAAGCTATCAATGAACCAATGAGCATTGATGTTTAAAGGACTGGTGAAATGTTCCAAGAATGAGAAAACTTTTCAAACAACTTCATTTTAAGAGTTTTTAATACTATCTATTTAGAAGCTGCTCTCTGTTTCTAAGTTATTAATACAATTCTAACAAAGAATTAGCAAAAGAGAAAGCAAACCATGGCCATTAGACCATAGCAGGATTTCTAACAAATGTGCTGGTTCTGGTTTGATCAGACTGGGTGGCTGTTCCACACTGTGCCATCTCCCTTTTGCTCTTTTAGTAATTGAAATTCAGACCACTAGTACTTTTGGGAACGCTTGTTCTCTTTGTCTTGTCTCTAAATCCTGTTCAAGGTATGTCTTTTATATCATGGAAGTTATTCCTCTTCAATAATTCAGGAATAGTCAGAAACAAAACAGAAGAAATTCAACAAATATTTGGTGGGTTCAGGCCTTTCATCAAAAGTTCTCTTTTTACCAGTTTCTTATTAAACAACCAAGTTCCCAAACACCTACAAAATTAATTTTCTGGATCACTGTGCCTGAGCTATTCTTTTCAATAAATGAAGCCCGGCTTTCTGATCTTTGTCACTCCACTGACAGTTTTATTTGTGGCAGAGGAGTGTATGAAATTCTCCAGCTACCAGGAAGTCAGTGACTATGCACAGATATGCACAATAGTGTTTGCATTCCTACTCCAGGGGGTAGAAATACTGCGTATATTACTCTCCCCTTTTCGGCTTCCTAGAGATCATTAATCACTGGGACATGACATCCACCCACTCATACTCCCAGCCCCCTCCTGATATGCAAATTCAGAATCAAAGGCCTATTTAGAGCCAGTGAATGCCTTGATTAAAACCTTGTTAGTGGGCAAAAATGACACTAACTCTAACATGTGGTACTTTAAATTGTTCATATTCAAACATTAAGTAATGATGCAACAGAACCACAATGACAATACTGGGTACGAAAGTAGTTAAGATATTTTTATGGCTAACTTCTACTTTTTTATTAGAAATAGTCACACTGACAATCAGTACATCACGGCTCAGGGCATATATCCAACACTCAGTGTTCACCTAAATAAATCCTCAATTTACAGGCATTCAAATGATGTGACAGCTTTAACAGGCTGCCCAAACCTTTCGCTGAAGCATCTTCGG
Organism: Prinia subflava; assembly: GCF_021018805.1. Classification (NCBI taxonomy): domain Eukaryota; kingdom Metazoa; phylum Chordata; class Aves; order Passeriformes; family Cisticolidae; genus Prinia; species Prinia subflava. The sequence continues at coordinate 19,254,572 of NC_086250.1, read as the reverse complement.
TTCTGCATGTTCACAAACTTAGGGAAGTACAAGTGATCAGCAATCTTAAGAAATACGTTTATATCTCCCTAATGCTTCATAAAGTTTTGTTTTGTTTTATATTTTATTTTATTTTATTTTATTTTATTTTATTTTTAACAGAGTTTTCATACTTGCCTTACTGATAGGCTCCAGGAGGAAAGCAGAGCTGGAAGCTGTGCTCTGCTCTCTGACTCACACCACATCTCTAGCAATAAAGATTGCATGGTCAGAGTCCAGCATGCTGAACAGCCCAAATGATGACACAGACTCTCTTCGTTAGTACAGACTGCTAACAACAGTTCACTCATTTGTTACTGCAGCTCCTATCAGGAATTAAATTTTGCTTGTCCAAATAAATCAGTGGACTGAAGTGGGGCCCTCTGATGCAGGCTCCAAGGCCTTTGAGGATTTGTAGGAGCATTACTTCTGAGTATAGCTTTTCTATTCCAGAGTTGCCTTGTGATGAACAGTCTTGGTGGAAAAATGTATTCAAATATTTAGCTTTTTTTTGCATCCTTCTAGCATTCAAAGACAAAACTCAGGTTCAGCAAAAAGGCTGATATATTTGAAGTGCAGCAGTCAAGTCCTGCACGGTGCTCTTGCAGCATGTAAACCAAGATCCAATACCACAAGCAACGATGCTACACTTTCATTCTTTACTCTTCAGCTAACTTAACCAGCTACACCGAGGGGAAAAAGTTGTTTTCTCAGCATAGCAGAAAGTAATGCAGTGCTACAGTGAGTCTGCTGGAGAAGGGGGAACAGCTGAAGTGATATAGGGCAGTGATGGGTGTCCTCATTTCTTTCCTGATTATCCCTCTCAGAATTACGGAGAACCTCTGCTTTCACTGGTCTCCATAAGGCCCACATGTGCAGCACTGCTACAAAAAATCTCCCTTGCAATTGAAAAAAGGACAGAAATCACACCAACACTACATCATCTTCACAGCTGCCTACTTCTTTATGGAAAGCCCTTTCTGGATCTCAGCTGCAAGTGTTTGCAAAAGCGAAAACCAAAAGGACCTGCATAATTTGCATCCTTTTGCAATAGCACAAAACAATTAAATTTTACAGGGCAATATATCTAACAGGGTGATCAGATTAGTCAGATTTATGGACAAGGGAACAGATCTTGGGAAGAGTACCAGCTTATCAGAATTCTTGTAACTCTCTCATAATTGTTGATTTTATCCAAAACTGTTAAATTCTCCCAGCAGTAGGGATTTTATTCCTTCCAGTCCCTCCCTTAAAGGAGGCTGAGAGCACAAAGCACCCACGAGAAAACACTAACTTCCCTTCAGGACACAGCACTAACTTCAGTCATGGCAACTACTGCAGCAGTATCCTAAATGATTCCAAACTAGTCTGCACCAACTGAGAAGGGTTCTGATGTAGGATTTTAGTATTTACCTCCTAAGACTGTTGACCTCTAAGAGCTTTCCAAGATTTTAATCAAGGTCATTTAACACTTTCAAAATTGCTGAGTGTGAAAAGCTGTATCTATCTTCCTAGACACTGGCTCAGGAGATCTTCAAAAGATCCTACAGTTAGATATACAGACATCTCTGAAGAAGAAAATGGCAACATTTCAGTGCTGAGGGAAGCTACTGTATTGTCAGGCCCAGTGAACAGCTGACCTACTTGGTAAAAATAAGGGTGTCAGAGAGAAAGAACAGTAACACTAAACAAAGAATCACCACCTCACCACAAATAATTTGAATTTTGATTGAATTACTGACTGCCAATACACAACAGCTGGGTGCAGGACTGAGGGAAAAGAAACAAACCACACACCTAAAATTGTATGATTCACTCAACCTTGAAAAAAATATTATTACCAAGGAAAATTATTGCTACTTCCAATAAAGCAGCCTAGAACTATTGGGATAAAATACCAACTTGTTACTTCCACCCCAATCCATTAGAATTGCAAAACTTATATACAGAAATCTCAAAATGTAGTGTTTCCATCAGCTTCTGTGCAAAACAACAGAAGCTGCATTCCACTTCAATTTGAACTACACTTAGAACTTCCATATGTATTTTCATCTCAGATACACACACGTGAACATAAAAACAAAATTTAAAAAGGATGAACTTCATTATCAGTGATAGAAAATAACTATCTTGCCAGCCACCTTCTCTCCAGAAAACTAGATACGTTTAGCCAATGTTTGAGGAAAACATAAAAAATAAACGTTTTTTCATTTAAAAAAGATTAACAATATTAACCCAAAATAAATTAACTTTTCATTGTTTCTCAGATTTCCACTTTGGGTTTTAGGCAAAGTAATATCTATTTAGGAAAACCAATCAAACAAAAACCTTTTAACATAGATTGGTTCTGCAATTCTACCAACCTGTGCAACTCTTCAGTTTTTTCTTCAGTAGGGCCCGTGGTTAATAAGCAGTGTCGAAGGATGGCAGCCATGTAACGAAATTGATGAGATTCATTCTATATAAATATAAATTATGAAGATATTTTTTCATTTTGAAGATTGCAAGTGAGGGTTTCAGGTCACTAGAATAATAAAAGTTAAAGATGGAAAATACCTATTAGATCACAACATCCATCCCTAAGAATAAAAGGACTATACCTTAGTGTTCACTGAATGCTTAATGCTACATAAGTCTCATAAGTTGACTTTGAACCAGGCCTTGTAAAACTCATTGAGGAGGTTTTACCCAGATAAATCAGCCTTCATTACTAGAAAACCCAGTTACAAGTGTTTGCTCAATTCCATACCACTAACATATCCAATTCCATTCCTAATATATCACTCCCTTCTTATACCAGGCCACCCCTTCATCCATTTAGATTATGCATGTTCCTAATTTAATTTGTCTTCTCCTCATATAGGCCTTTCGCTGCCAAGTTTCATTCCTTTTTTTAACTAACTCTCTTGGGTCTGCTCCCTTGATAACTTTCCTCCATTCCATTAGTAACTTCTCTGCAACCTTACTTGCCCTTCCCTTTCCTCTCTCCAAGCAATCCCCCCTTCCCATCTCCCACAAGACAGGAGCCACACAAAAGCACTCCAGTAACTGCAACCATTTAACTGTTTATCATTGTCCTCATCCTTTTTCCACAGCTCTTCTTGGCCTCTATCATATGTTCTGGAGTGTTTGACCTAGTACAAAGCACCCAATGCAGCTTTTGTAACATGGGCATCCAAATCTGCCAACTGTACCACCTGCAGCTCTTGTCTGACTTTGCTACTTTGAAACCATCTCCACTCATTAAATACTGGTGTTTCAAATGCTTCTTTCCACATTAGGATGGATCTTGTTTAGCTTTCTACCCACATGCCAGACCTCTCTGCTCTCCTTTTATTTTTCATGTGTTCTGCTGTTTGGAATCTCTTCAAATTCTGCATCTTCAACCCACTGCATTAACATGCCTTTCACTCTTCTTCCAGACCATTAAAATTACCACTGGAATATTCATTAACCAGAATGCCACCTAACATATCTGGCTAACAGCTAACACCACTAAAAAGTTCTTTAATTTAAAATATTTTTTAGGAATTTCTAGTAAAGAGATTTTTTAGGAATTTCTAGTAAAGAGATATTATCTAAGCTTTATCTCAAAATGCAAATAAGCTTCTCCTGCCCTGAGATGTCTTAAACTTCATTATAAAAAAAAAAAAGGCCGTATGCATGCTAGGGATACTAAGGAGGAAAAGACAGTGGGCTGGGTTTTACATCTCTCCAGATTCAGTATTTTGTAAGAGTAAACCAACTTCCAGATATCAAGAGTTTACCCCTCAAGAGGTGAACATGCAATACAGTTTCTTTTCCAACTTTTCATATAACTGTGTTACATGCTTTTTTACCTCCAGAACAATCACTTGTCTATACAAAGAACTTTGACAAAGTTAAAGATACTTTTAATAAGAGTCTAAGTCAGAAATATAAACAGAAGAAACTTCACTTTCTTTGTATTTTCTTGAAACTCAAATATTAGCTTCTCTGACCCCTTCAACGCTTAATCTTAAATTTCAGGATTTCTTATTCAACATATCCTTGACACATTAAAGCAAAGAATAAAGTTCCAACTTTGCTCAAGTTTCACATTCCTTAAAGTTATAATTAATGTCTGATTGGCTGTTTAGTCCAATGCACTAAAGAGAACAATTATTTGCAAGTTTTAACTACTGCAGAATTTTGATCAGCTTTATATGCTGCATATTTACTTTGCCCAGTGGAAAGTAAATAACACTGTTCTAGAGACTATGATGTGGACTAAAAATAAAGGTTCACTGTATAATTCTCCTGCTTTAGCACAGACTCAGGTTATTCGGCAAAGTTACCCTTGTAATTTCTGTTTATAAATTTACGGATGCAACACAGAGGAAGCATATTTATCTACAGAAAAAAGAAATATCTGACATAATAACAAAACCAAACCAAGATAAACCTTATTCATAAGACATAACAATGAAAGTGTATATGGTTCTTGTCCTTGATCTCATCTTAAAAGATCATGTTTAAGTCCAAAGCTGGTGTTGGGGGGATGGGACAAAGACATTAACAACAGTGGCACTCTTTCATCAGAGTTATTTGTTTAAAATGAGAGTTGAGGTACTTAACACGCAAGAGACAAAAACCAGGGTGTCCTCTCAGCTCTGTCTACTGCCCTATTGCCATAGTTCACAACCTCCAGAGATGCAGCCGTCTGGTACACTCAGATAAAGAAGTTTTTCCTAGTCAGCTAATTATTAGTGAACAACACTTATTTTCTTTTGGAAATCTAAGACTTCTATGAAATAGTATTTCTTATATTTTTGTATTCTAAAACACAGAGTTTTAACTTGCATTAGGCAAGCCAAGCTGTTCTCCCATTACACAGAAAATGCGTGGGTAAGATTTTCTGCCCAAGTAGTAACAGGAACAACAACTGCCTCCTGTGTATCTACCCGCTGGTTCTTGCAGGATGAACAAAATCAATTGAAAAAAGCACTTCAGCTAAGTCTTACCTTGCTGTGGACATTCCAACTGTCAAGTGTTACATTAAATAGAGCCTTTAGTGCCTCAATGGCACAATCTGTCTCTTGCAAAGACAGAGGAGGCCTGTCACGATCTTCAGCTGCTTTATATTCTTCTGTCCATCTGATACTCAGGGAACTCTCCAAAGCCTGAGTCAAAACTTGCACCCCTTGCAGCTCCTGACGCAGCTGTGCTCGAATATCTGTGTGCAGAAGTGACAGGAGGAAGAGGAGACGCAAATCAAAGCATTTAATGTCATCAACCAGCGGCCGGTCCTTACATTCCTGCAGGAGATTGCAGAGCATTGCTGCCAGATTCAGTTCCAAACTGAGCTTCTGTGCAACTGAACTATTAAAAATTATGTTACAGAGGCATTTTAAGGCTTCTACTATCACAGGAAATTCAGATACTCTCTCCAGAGGATCTTCCACAGTGTCCAGCTTTGCTAGCTTCATAAGGATCTGCATGTTCCTCTTTGTGGTTACAGGCACTAAAACTTTCTTGTCCCTGGAGAGAATCCGGAGGGCCTCCAGGCAGGCAACTTGACATGAAGTTTTTGTGTCTTTTTCAAGGATGTTTAGAATTCCCTCGCACAGTTTCTAGGCAAACACAGCAAAGAAAAAGGCAGCAGTTTTAGTGTCAAAATATTGGTGGCAATAAGAAACTACTTTGCTAAGCTTCCACATAACTTTTGAGGTTTAATCTGATTTGAGAATCTAGGTATTCCATATTAGCGCTTCAAAATAGGAACTGTTACCAAGGCCCTGCAGAGCACCAAAAGCAGCTTTCCTCATGGACACAATCCAAATCAACATTTGCAAAAGCATTAAGCCACAACAGCAGCTGTTACCCACCACTGCCAGTTACAATATCAGGACTAAAAACTCCAGAAGAATAGTAAAGCTAGAGAGAAGTGAAAGCTTTTAAAAATATGTCAAAGTAAAACAGTCACCTATAGCACCTGCAGAACTTTAAGTTAAGGTTGTTTCAGTCAGGAAGCTAGGACAAAAAGAAACCAAAATAACTTGCTGCTTTACATACAAGGATTAGTACTCCATGTATGGTAACAGCCATAATTTGTGTGGCCACTTCAACCTAATTGACAGACTTCTCCCATTTTAAGTACAACTCTCAGAAATAACACCTCTGACACAGAAACATAATGCAGTTTTACTTGAAGGCAGACTGTAGCAGTTTTACCAAAACTTTTTTTACCAAACTGTGTAAAGCTGCTGCTTTATCAACACAGATTGTTCTTGATGTCAAAACAGTTCACGGGTTCCTTATACCAACAGGACTGTAGGGGTAAATAATCACATAAATGCAGCACAAGAACATACAACACTCCAGTAATCTGCAGGTCAGAACTATAATATCTGAATTACAGAAGTATTAGCTTTTATAAAACAGAAATGGACAGTCAAATAATCAAAGGTGAGAAATGAGAGGCCAGAAGAGATTGCTTGATGTGAGAGGACTCCAATGGGTTTTTATGCCTTACGCTCAAGACAACACCACTACTCATGGGTACTAGAGTCAGAAGTACAGTCACAAAGAAGTTCCCAATACCATAGAAACTGCACTGTACCTCCTAGGACACAGTTCCTCCATGCTCCTCTCCTCCCCAGCTTGGTGTCTTGACCATCAGCATGAATAAATTACCAAAGAAGCCAGAGCAGCCACTGAGTGGAAGAGCCCTAGTGCAAGAAGTCTACTTAGGACCCAAAATTCACACTGTGATCTCAGTCTGTGCCAAGAAAGTGATTACAAAAAGGACAGGAATACTAGGAAAGTATAAAATGGTTCTTGAGGAATGGTCTCTGGAATTCCACTTTTCATCATCACCACCACAATGAAAAGGTGAGGAGCACAGAAGCCCATGACCCTGACACAAAGTTCAAAAGGTTCCACTTGAGACATCTAAGTCAATATTACTACTGTGATGACTTACAATTAAAATCAAACCCAAAAAAATTTACCAACAACAAACATTAAGTTTAAAGCACATCTCAAACAGAACCTACAGAAGAATATGGGAGAAAACAACAGAAGACTTTAACTTCTTTTGACTTCAACAATGTTAAAAGAAAATCTGTAAACAAAGCCAAACAGCAGGAACTCACAATATGATTTCTAGTATGCCTGTCCTGGGGTTAAGCCCACCCAAAAGCACCACCCAGACAACCAAGATCTTGACTGCCCTGGCTAGACTAACCCAGTAAGAGTTTGGAAACAAGGAATGAACCCCACCTCTTATCACAGAGGTAACATAAGAAATCTTTATCAGAATATTAGAGACACCACAACACTATAAACCCCACACGTGACTACCTGTACAGGCATATAGGTACTTACTGTGGCTGGAAAAAGACACTCAAGTACAGAGTTCTCAGGATTCCTCACCACTAACCTAATGCTGTGCACACAGATCTGCACAACTTCCTGACTTCAGCACGGTATGCTAGACTTGTACTAAATGTTTCTGAAAGTGGCATCCTTGAAGGGTTTTTAAAATTGCCCAAAACAAAAAATGACTAGTCCAGATCCACAGTCAAATTAGCCACAGCTTGACTTCTTTCTAACCTTTCTACTGCTGAGAGTTTTCCATATAATTAACTCTGCTTTGCAAGATGAAGCGTGGAGTCTAATTGGTTTTGAGGAATAACACATAACTGAATGGTCAGTTCATAGAACTTCAGAAAAATGCTAGTTTATTCTGTCTTTAAGCACTTTTCAACTAGACTTTAGCAGTTACTGTCTTCCTTGTTGGTAACAACTGCTACAAGGTGGCCTGTAACAATTTATCCAAATTCTGAACACTCATTTGATTACAAAGAGATCAAGTCGCTCAAATCCTCAAATCCAATTTTTTTTCCCATAGGTTTTACCCACCTGCTGTTATGAAAGTGTCACTGCAAAATGTCAAAAGTACTGCAGGAGGGACCCCAAAGGGCACCAACCTCCTGCTGACTTGCTATGAGAGGTGAATGTCTAACCTTCCCTCCATACAGTAAATGATACACAATTTAGTTCAAAAATTAAAATCACCTCTTAGCTTCAAATCTTAGTGAAACGCAGCACCACAAGAGTCTTAACTCTGAATAGCTGTACTAAAGATAGATATTAAACTTTTTTTTTTTTTAAGATTTAGCAACCTGTTTACAGCTTACCTGTTGACAAAATTATCTGGAGTAAAGACCCAGGGAGCCATCAAGAGTGATTTTAGAGGAATCAGCAATCAGTTAGGATATCTTTGACAGTGAACCACTGCTGACAAATCCAAAGACCTATCAGCAGCTCAGAAAAAGCTAGAGCATCTGATTGTAATTGCAGAGCTAACCACAGAAAGATTCATCCCATTAGGAAATTGCCCTGGAGACAACTAACACCAAATGCCATACTGCACATTTTCACATCTTCTGTTTTGGCCTTGATGGTACAAGGGAAATGATGCAAAGAGAGAAGAGAAACAGGAAGAGATGTGACCACAACGACATTATTATGCTTTTCATCTTCTTTAGGTGGTGCTCTTTTTACCACCCTGTAGGCCATTAGCATGGCATAAACTAAGAGGCACAGATTTCATTTATATGGTTGGAAATGAAAGCAAGTGAAAACTCAGACAGGAGGGTACCTCATTCTTCCACAACAGGTATGATGGTTGTTCCTGTTTCAGGGACTTTGTTGCTACCCTTTAGGTCACTGTAAGATTTTAACATTTCTTTGCTTAGGGTTCTATCCTTGCAACATCCAGATAACATTTTGATTTTCATCAACCATGCTACAGCAAGAAGTGTTTTTCATATACTTTTTCAAAGACTCAAGGCAGTTTCTAGTTTTAACTTTTTTTATTGTAAAATCCATTAATTTCTCTGAAATTCAAGACTTCTCAGCTTTTGTGCTAATACTAAGATTAACACAGAACAATGCACACCCTTCCTTTTGTCTATGCTGTAGTGTTAAATCTGGTGTTAAAACATGAAGGCCAGAAAAACCCATTTGTCATCTTGTTTTGACAAATAAACTATTAACCTGTTTTGGTCCTTTAGCATAAAGTCTTGATGCTAAGAAGCAACACAGTCCAGTAGAAAAAGAGATACAACAGACCTGTGTTTTCTCCCTTGCTTAGCCACAGACCTGCTGTGTGGCTTTGGGCCAACATGATTTCTTTACTTCCATTATCTTCCACTATCTTTGTTTGCAGGCTGATTAGGCTGGGGGAGGGGAACAACAGGGAAGCACAACTCTTCAGTTTCTGTGTTTAAGTGTCTAGTAGGTTCCAGAGCTAAGCATCCATGACAGTGAGAAAGTAAGCCCAAGAATATTTGAAATGCTAGTTGCAACTTTCATTTCTCTGGAAGCCAAGACATTTACATAACACGTATCATCAAGTGTGCTGAATAACAGGACAATTAGCTAACCTCCCCTGAGAAGGCTGTGCCAAATTTTTGCCTAGTCTCTGGACAGATGTGGGTGGGGAGGGAAGGTGTACAGCTGCATTCCTTGAGGATCCAGCCTGCTTTATTTCGAGCGCTTCATTGTTGAGCCCACACTGACAGCGGGAGGTTGGCTGTTTGGCAGGAGCTGCCAGCTCTGACATGGCACCGCTCCAAGCTGAAGGTTTGAACACGTGAGAGCACAGCAGTTCTGCAGGTGAGGTGAGGAACACACTGAGCAATCCCTGTTGTCAGAACTGGTGGATTAAACACTTGTTCAGAGTCACAGAAAGGTGAAATCCTACAAAGCTGCACTCATAGCAGCTCCAGCTCACCTCACTGGACAGGGAGAGGGAGAAGCCTTTTATCCTCCGTAATTCTATGGTGAAAGAAGGATGTTAAAAGGACAGATGGGTTTTATGAACCTTAAGAGGTTTCAGTAAAAGCTGAAAAATGCTGGATGGGAATGGGCAGGACCAGAGGGAATTGGAACAAATGCTCAGTATTAATAAAGGGTACTTAATACATTTTTTCTCTTGCAGACTGGTACTCCCTTAAGGGGTTTTGGTGAAGTCAGAACAACAGCAACTAATACTAAGATATTACACAGTGTACCTAGAGAAGAACCTGAGCTTAATATTTTTACAGGACACTAACGGACTTTAAAAGCTTGCTTCAAATTTACTGAGGAGAAAAACTGTGCCTTGGTGGCTGCAGGAACCTTCAGACCTCCCTGAAACATCACAGCATCAACCGCACTAGGAAAGAGATTCTTCTAAGATTTAGAGCATGACAGCATCTTGCTCCATCAATACACTTCACTCCTTCCATCCTTCCAGAGTTAAAATATGTCCAAACTTGGAGAATCTCCCCACATCATAAATTTAACTGATAGAGAAAGTCCCAAAATACATTTGACATGATTTACCACCAGCTGTTTCAACACCTTGAAAACACTTGGTGATGCAAGGGGAAAAAACTGTTTTGGTGATGTTCTTCCCACTGAGTTTTAGATCCATCATGTTCAAATTGAACCTAGACAATAACTCAAGAACACTGGTCTCAAATTCTGAAGATTTCTCTTAAAAGAACACAGTAAGCTGGACCTAATACAGAGAAACCAGATGCTGCAAATACTACAAAAGATGAAGCAGACAGAAAGGTATGGAGCTGAAGAGGAAAGAGTTCAATCATGTCAGGTAAGAATATGGCTTGTAAGTTATATTCTTACATTTGGCTACTGCTTCCCTTTTTTCCCCTTCCTCTGGCAAACTCCGTGCCTTCATCCAAATTAAAAAGCCTTACTTGCCATCTTTACTTGCAATCTTTGGAAAAATTTACTTCATCTGATATATCACAGCAAATGGTGCTGTGGCAACTTCTAGCTGTGGAATGCCATGACCAACCAGGCAATCGGTGCTGAGAGACATTTCCAGGGCACAAACAGTACTGTAATTTTCTTACTATTTGAAGTCTGTAAACAGCACAAAGGTGTTGCTACTTCAGAAACAGTATTTGGCCCTGACAAAGTATAAATCATGGAGAACAAAACGATTAAATAAGGATCAAGTGGTCCAAAAAATCCTTTCCTTTTTGTAATAGGACGTGAGCTTGAGCTAAAGCACCTGCTGTGCCACAGAGAGGGAGAAACTACACCCGACAATTCTCTCCAACGTGACCACCTGGTCAAGTTAACAGGTATTACTATTCTGGAGTGGATTCCAGAACAGACCTAAAGAACCGACTGGTTGTCTCAACCATGCTATGGTTCTGTGAAGTGTTGCAGTTCTGAAGACTCAACTTTTCCCTGCAAAACACTGTCTGCAACTTCTTAACTGCTTGAGACAAATATTTCAGATTTCTAAGAGCTTGTTAAGCTCCTCAGAAACAATACCACTGCCTTAATTTCAACTGCTATTCCAGAACACATTTACCTCTGCTTGGCAATTTTTATACTGTTTACACACAGAAACTGAAAACAGGCTTCCAGAAATTCATACTTTTTATTAGTGTATAACAAGTTAGGAAAGACTGGCACTGACTTGATGTGCTTGGTATCTGAGTGGATCTTACAGTACAACACAGATTGCCATCTGATTTATATCCAGAACACTCACTACAGATATGCCAAGGCAGACACATACATCATTAAACAACCAACCAGGAAAATACAAGGACAGCTCTAATTACAATCTTGCGTTATCATCACCCAGTGATGTATTAGAGTCCTGTAGCTATGTCCAGATAGACAAGCTTGATAGCATTACCTCTCTTCCTGTCTTCTAGAGGACACAACCTACTATCCTCCTGGAATTCAGTATCACAAACTCACTGCTGATTTAGTTAGGTTATAGCCTAAAAGCACCATGCTTTGATAGTCGTATATCACTGCAGAACAATTTACTCAATAAAGCTGACCCAGCTTCTAATCAAACCATAGTTTTGGCCCTTCTATCTGCTGTATTTTCATCATGTCACTGTCATTTAAAAAAAAAAAATCCTTATACTGTGTAACTTACATTCACCTCTCCAAACTCATTGTCTTTATTTGGCTTTTGCCAATTTGGCTTCTGCTCTCTTCTCCTTTCCTGTGTTCTGTAGTTGGCAATTTATTTTTCTGACTAAACATTTGCTGATTCACAATGTAAAAAAGGATGGTAGGATGATGAGGGAACAGAGGTAAGAACACCAAGTCCAGATCCCAGCCGAGTACTTCTACACATCAGAAAGGACACACACAGTCCGTCACCACATCACTGAGTGTCAGCTTTGAGTAAAGCCATAGATAAAGCAAAGAGGTCTTTGAGTCCCATGTGTAACAAGGAATTGCAACTGAACAAACCGATGTGTTTGCAAATTCAGAAGACTGGCAGACTTATCATCCCACCCATTTCTACCAGAAAAAAACATAACACCTTAAAATATTTAGATTTAGCATAAGATCATGGAATGAAATGATGTGTGCTCAATTTCAGACAAGCTATCCTTGTAGGAACCTTGCAATTCTAATTTCAAGCTTTGAGTTTATTCCAGAAGTAGCAGAAACATACAGCCTCATTCACTAATGAATGTTTTCTGAATAAATATGCAAATCAGCCCCAAAGCTAATCACACAACAGAAAGGAAGGGGCTTGTTATTGTATATTACACCCTAAAAATAACAACAGGAAAAAATAAAAAATCCCATGTCCAAGCTTTAAGTGCGAGTCTGTGGATGGATCTCAAGGGATGTGTTAAGTCCTACCACACCTGCACAGCTCAATTCACATTTCCCAGCTTTGACACCTGACATGCACGTACCACATCTCACTGATTCCAGCCATCTTTGGAAAAATAGGTTTCTGTAACCCTGTCCTCTTTACAGCTTAGCAGCTTTCTTCTGCACTCATCCCTTCATCTGAATCCCTAGTGTTCTTTAACCATCTCACATAGACAAGAAATACATCTGTCATATTGTCACCTGCTGAGAAGAGAGAAAATTGAAAAATCTATTGCAAAATTTTACCTCAGTAGATATAGAAGAGTAACTTTACCCTTATTCCTCCACCTCATCTTAAACCTATACCCAGCAAAGTAATTTATAGACTTTTCTGTAACTACTTTCATTCAAGACTGAGGACTTTACATGGGGAATTTCTCTTTCAGAAAAAAAAAAGGAATGTGTAGTTGTCATGTCTGTTGGACTGAAGATGCAAAAATTAAAATGTAACTTTATACTCATTGCTTGCATCATTTCACAGTGGCAGCTAAGTTAAGAGATTGCCTTTACTCTTTTATACTTTTACATTGAGGTATGCAGCTCAACAGCCTATCATACTCACCTTTCTTTTGTCTTCATCTGCAGGGTCAAATCTGAAAGTGGCCCGATTCTGTAAGTGAAAACAAGAGTTTGTGTTTGTTATTACATGCACAGCAGCTGCTGAGGATGTAATACCTGCAAAACTATTCAAAATTTCAGGGGTCTGGTTAAACCCAGCCTCAGATAATGGGGCTACAACTGTCATCCTTTTCCCATCCTCAACAGCAAAAGCTTCAGTAAGTGACTCCAATGAAGAGTTTCACAATTACTACTGGTACAGAGCAAGCTTTTATCTGTGGGATGTGAATCAACTACATCACACATGGCTCTTGACAGGGTGAAAAATGAGAGAGATTGCCTTGTGTTTTACACATACCTCATTACCCAGATTCTTCCCCAAGCAGATCTTGCTTACAAGCTTTTGACTGCTCTGACTGTTCCAAACCAGAAACACCACAGCATCACCTTGCCCAGAAAACAAGTAGTACAAATCAAATAAGCCTTGCTACAAAAACGACCAGTTTCTGTGCTCTGGCAGTTTCCAAAACACCTTACCAAGCTATTTGTTTCTCCAGTACAGTTAAACACAAGATAAGACATGCCTAACAACAAGTCCTTATCTTTTATTAAACACTTCAAATAGTATTTGGGTGTCAAATAGCAACTGGGTCCAGTTCTATGTTGGTACCCTGAAGAATGCTATTCGTGAAATATTACTCATATGGCAAAAGTTCTTCTGCCAGACAAAAAAATAGCACTAATACCAGAAAGTTCTCTTAACATTTTAGAGCTTAAAATCGAAATGATCAAGCATGATGAATAGCTTCCAAAAAACAAAAAAAATCTCAATTTCTACTTCTAATATGCAACTTGGTACATCATGCAAGTGACTGGAAAACAAAAGTGATTTTTCAAAGCACATTCATGGCCCTTCTTACCTTTCATGACCCAAGCTCACAATTACACAGAAAGGCCTTGGACATCTACCCAACCACCAAAGGTTAGCAACATCAGTTAGAGTCTTGAGGATGGTAGGAAAATTATTCCCTTCCTCTCTCAACAGTAGGCACATTATTCCCTTCCTCTCTCTTACAGGGCTCCCAACTGGATCTCAGGAGTTCAGCAACATGCGAATCAAAAGCAGGTGAGCATTGAATGATAAGCAATTAATCAAGAGAATGCAACCTTCATGTTTGCACATGAACATTTTTGCAAATTTACAAAAGCAATGTAGTGAGAACAAGCCTAAGCAGTAGAAGAACAGATTTGGAATAATCACTGCAAATGGGACAGCACAGAGAAGCACCAACAGACCTATTCATTCCACTCATGATGCCTGTTCTACAGGTACCTGCACCTTGGAACTACACTTGATCCATCCTTTCTTTTCAATTAAAACATATTTAATTTGTTATTTGGAAAAAAACTAAGAAAACTTAAAGCTCGGGAACCTGGAGTACTCTGCCCAGCCTTTGCTGGCCCATAGACAAAGTGTCAGTAACAAAATGTATAAAAAAGAGATGGAGGAAATATGAATAAAAAGTTTGAACAGGAAATGCAATAAGAGCAATGTCATACTGGGACAGCATTAAACTTTCTCATCCCACTCCAAAAGAAGTATTTAGCTACACCTTTAACTCTAAGACTTCATGCAAATACTTGAAATGTCAGAATAGAAACTGCATGAGCTCCAACTCCATCCTTGAGAACTCGACTCAAAGCCTAAATAATTCATCTGGGAAAGCTGCTGAGAAGGCATAAAATCCAGTACAGCAAAATTAAGAAATCATGCTTGTGCATGCTTTTTGACAGAACACATTTAACACGGGGTCATTTTGAAGAGTAAGGATGGAGACAGATGGTTCCTTCAATCAGAATCCTTCCTCTGTGCCTCAGAGGTCAGCAAGTTAAAACAGATGTGTCTCATGAACTCCTGATCTACCAATCCTTCAGGCCTGCAGCTGCATCAATCTCTACCTTTGACTTCATGTGCACAAAGGCAGCCAATGTCAAGACTGTTAGTCAAGGTTCTTCTACAAGCCCAAGTCTGAGTGAAGAAATCAGTTACTGCCATTGTTAGATGTAAAACATATTGCACTTAAGATAGCAAATGTCAAGACAGCTCTTGGAGGCTGAAGAATACCCACATCACATCCACACTTATTTGGCTTCTCCCCTACTCACAAAGCTCTGAATGTTCGTTCCTGTAACAGATTCTGAATTTTCAGTCAATAATTAGATCAACACGACTGCATTTAAATTACAGCCAAAACCAAACTCTGAGTCAGTACCAGCTTTAGAGACTTGTGTACCAGTCACAGAAGCACCTCTACAGAGGGCAGACACCTGACGGGTTGAGACGCAGTCTTTCAGAATGGACTGTACTGCTCTACTACAATCTAAGTGTCAAAATGCCCCTGGCAGAAGCGGGGGGAGGGGGAATATAAAATGAAGCGAGGTGTGTCAGCCCATTTCACACAACCCCCGCCCCTGCACACTGATACGGTCACTGTCCAGGTGATGGAACGCCTCTCTACTCCCCGTGACAAAGGGCTGCCCACAAAGCGCAGCACCTCAGGCAGGTGGGCAGGTACCAAGAGACTTCAGTGTTCTTCTGTCCAGCCCCTGTCCAGTGCTAGGCGTTGGTTAAAAGACTTATGAGGCAAATGTACGCTATCAAATAGCTCCTTTTACAGCCCGATCACGGATAACCCACACTACCCACTGGGCGCGTAGAACCAAGAGCGAAGGTGCCGGGGGCCGAGCCTGGCAATGGGCTCTGTGCTCCCTCGGAGGTCCGCTCTCCTCTGGACACTGCCCTGGCTCTCCGCCCCGGCAGTGCCGCGGTGCCCTGCACGGCCTGCGGGGGGGAGCGCACGGGAAGGCCGGGAGGCTGCGCCGGGCAGGGCTGTGGGGGACAGGGGCACGGCGGCGAAGCGGGGAGCGCTGGGGGCCCGCTGCGGAGCCCAGCCCGGGGGGGACGAGGACGATGCTGGCGGCGCTGCCGACGCGGGCGGGGCGGCGCAGAAGGGAGGGGGATGGGACCCGTTACCTCCTCGTTGTACCGCGCCAGGACGCGCTCCATCGCCTCGGCGCCGCCGCCGCGCCCCTCCACGGCCTCCAGCACCGCGCCCAGCTCCGGGCCCGGCTCCGCGCCCGGCTCCATGCCCGACCGTGCCGCCCCGCCCGGCGCCGCCGGCAGCGGCCGCGCCCCGCCCGCGCGCCCCGCGCCCCCTGACGCGCCCGCGGAAGCCGCCCGGACTGGCAGGCAGCGCCATTGGCTGGAGGGGCCGGCGGCGCGCGCCCCGAGCCTTCCTATTGGCTGCCTCCCTCCTCCGCTGGTGCGGAGAAAGGACTCCATCTCCCAGCATGCCCAGTGGCGCTGCGCGCCGGCTTTCCTGCCGCAGGGCACGATGGGTGTTGTAGTCTGTTCCCGCAGCGCCGAGGGCTCCCGCCGGGAAGAGCGGCGATAGCGCGCTCTCGGGACACTGCTCGGCACATCCGAACCTCCTCCTTAGACTTGCCCGACTGTGCGCTCTGTGCGACCTGCCCTGTGCACACCGTGTCTGTCACAAGGCGAAGGGTGCCACAACTAGGGCTGACCGCTTTTTCTTAAGCTTTTAGGAATTGGGCACCCGCCGCGGGCGAAGTCAGCGTGTTCCGTGAAGCGGGGCTTCGCCACGGCGTCTGGCAGCAAAACCAACCCCGTTTTTCTCAAGTCTAACCCACCAGAGCAATGGTGGTACACGAAAATTCCCCGTTTTGTTCAGGAGGTGGCAACAGGGGAAGGTGGGCTGCATCGGCGGAGTCGGGCAAAGGTGAACCTTGTCTCTATAAAGGTTTTGCAACATCGTAGGTTTAAACCACACCGAGCAGATACACAGTATTTCCCTATAACCGAAATTCATTGTCCAGATAGCAGAAAATGATATATTCAAGTTAACACTCCCCCTCCCCCCACCCCCCCAAAAAAAACAACCCACCCAAACTAAAAAACCAACAAAAAAACCCGGAGCTGTGGCCGGTCTTTCCTTGGAATCTTTATTCTTTCAATTCAGGAATCTGTGAGGACGAGAAACCTTTCTGTGAGAAAGGGGAACCTTTCATCTCACAGGTGACCGGTTCCAAAGTGGAGAACGCCAGGGAGGTTGCACCTGCAGATGGACAGGGCCCAGAGGTGCTCAGATGTGACGGAACGTGTCTGCAGTGCTCGAGATGCAGACCCAAACCACAACCTGAATTTCCTCCTTAGGGGTTTCTTGCGGCAGGAACTGAGATATCGATCAGAACAGCACAGTCACTGGATTGCAAGGAGTAACAAAATCCAGCCATCCAGTGTGCAGCCATTTCTTCTGAGTCAGATCCATCTGTAAACTAATGCAGCTTTGCAGAGAAACCCGATGAAAAAATATTTTGCTTGTTAGATTTACAACTCTATAATAAAGTATAAGCTTGCTTAGATTTACTTCACAGCACAGCAAAACACTCACTTTACTTGCACATAGCCAATTTTTTTTTAAATTACAAAACCTGTAAAATAAAGATAGGAAACTGTTACTGCCCTTTAAAGGCACATTGTTATTCATCATCAGCGCGTTTTAGTTTCCACTTTATGTAGCATATGAAGGATTAGGATTTCAGTGAAAGAGGGGGACAGAATAAATTGCATCCTCTACCAAAGAACTGCCAGACCTTTTCAGATGGGTGCATACCATGAGCCCTTCCCATGTTAGTCAGCTTTATCTAAACCTTCCAAAGCAATGTCTGCCCCTGAATTTAATGGGTTTCAGGGTCAGTCACAACAGAACTGTGGGGCTGGGGAGGTCAGAGGCCATTTTTGTCAAAGGGTAGTGACCTTAGCAGCAAGAGGTAGCCTGACAAAAACAGGATTCATGCTACTGAATGGAGTTCTCACTGCTCTTCCCCCGCTGAGTCTTTTTTCTACCTGGTAATGAAAAATCTTGAAGAATTGTGATGGGTTTTTATAGGCATACATACACATATATATTTGTGTGTGTGTAAATCTATTTAAAAATATTAAATGTGTTAAGTCAGTTAAGCTGTAATATGTAATACTAGTTTCTATTCTACTATATATATTATATATCTATAATTCATTTTATGTTTTACTCCATGAAAAAGATCACGTCTTTATAAAAATGTGTATTTGTTGTTAGGAAAAAAGCGAATGTAAGCAAGAAATTAAAAAAAAAACCAAAAGAGAAAAGGAAAAGAGAAAAAACAGAAAAAAGAGAGGAAAGAGATGAAAATAGGAAAAAATAACAGAAGAGTAACTGCAATTGAGACTGAATATTTTGGAATGTGGTATAAAACTTTCTTCAGCAACATTTGCATAGTCACATATTTACTTTATATGCACATAAATGCATGGCTAGGCAAGAAACCCCAACTTTTAATTTCCATGGTCAAGGGAGAGGATTAAATAACAGCCTGCAGACTCTGATTGGGGAGGTTTGGCAGTCTGTACTGGGATGATTTAAGGCCTTGTTCCCCCTCACCAGACAATGTACCACGAGGTTACGGTGCTCTCCCAAGCTGCTGCGCTCCCCGGCCTGGCGCACACGCTGGGACCTGAGAGCTGCCCTGCTTCACACTGCTGAGCTGGGTTTGAGCTGCAGTGGCCCAGGAGGAGTCCTGCTTTCCCTCACAGCTCTTCTCATGCAGGCGGGGGCTCTGTTTCACCAATCTATACACTACCCCCATTAATGTCTACTTTAAATATCAAAGCCCCCATCAGGAAGCAGTTCAAACGTAGTTGGAAGTGCACATTCACACTCCTGAGGCATTAACACAAACTTCTAAATTAATTTTTAAAAGGGGGGAAAAAGGACTGTGGAGGGTTTTTTTTGTATAAGACTTTCCAAGCCCTGTCTGACTGATGATGTTCTTGGCTCTTTTTTATGAGCAGCTTTGTGGCGCCGCTGTTAGTCAGAATTCCCTCTTCCAGGACGTCCAGGATGTTGCAGTTCTGCACTCAGAAAGGTTTTATTATTTCTGGGTCTTACACTGTGTCCAATATCCCTCCTCTTTCCTGAGCAGTCTGCCTGAGCTCTTGAAATCAGGGTAACAGAGTTGTCCCCAAAGATGTTGAAGGATATGAGATATTTGTAGGCAAATAGTCTCATTTTCTCCTCTCTTTCAGTCAATGGGGATTAGGCTTCTTTTGGTTTCATAATTTATTGTGAAAAAGAGAGGAAGCACTTCTGGCTTCCCTTGAATGGAGCTTGGGTTCACCTCCATCCTGATCCTTCCAAAGACCCAGCCTTGAGTTACTGGTCAGTTCTAGCCACAGACATCTCACCGAGGCACCTGGTCCTTGGAGGGACAGCGGCAGGTCATGATCACCCGCCCATCAGGCAAGTGGAGGTGCATCAGCCATTGGCCATGAGTTGTACCTGTTCTTCAGTCCTTCCTTGGATAAGAACATACATGATGACAGCTAACATTTTTTGAGGGTCTGCAGCTTGTAGAAGTTTTTGTATTTAAGTAAATTTAACTGGCATTTATTTACTTTTACTTTTTTCATTTGGGTATGAAAATCCCTCATATATCTTGCCCAACTGTACAAATAACACTTATGTCCATTTTTGGCATAAACATGGTTATCGTCACACTGGGTGCTATCAAAGATTTTATTTACAAAACAATTACTAAAATGCCTGTTGTCATATTTCCATTTATTTATTTCTTACCCATAGGGTAATAGGTCCACCATAATCGCTTGGTGTGTTTTATAATACAGAAGAAAAAGCTATGTTAATAAAAACTAACAAAAACTCACAAACAGCTACAAATCTGACGGAAAATGTCTAAGAAAAATTCTCCCCAAAATACAATACATTTTTCCACACATACACAGTACAGAATAACTTCAAAGGCACAGCTTTGAATTTTGCTTTTGTAGACGTATAGAGAATTATCACCATGTGAAGGAATTGAGAGAACAGTTTCATACCTGTCAACAGATTATTAAGTGAATAATCATGTTTGCATTTTTATTTTCTTTATATAATTGCTTCATATCATCATATTTAACATATGTGGCTCTGAATCCAATATCTTCCCAATCCCCAAGTCCCTTCTTACCTTGTCATTACTGACCAGAGAAGTTAGATTTTTCCAAATTGTGCAAACTCAACACAAATACATATATAATAAGAACAATAGTCAACTTAAGGCAGTGTATAATTCAATGCTACATGTCTTTTCTTCTCTTTTGTAAAGATCAAACTTACTGGATCAACAGAAAGGTGCATCAATATACAAAGTTAGGTGTAAACTGAAGCCTACAGCAACACATGTCCTTTTAAGGAACCAGACAGAAGATTTGATATGCGTAAGTGATGACTTGGCAGAATGGTTTTTAAGGAATGCATTAAGAGCTTAAAAAACAAACAGATGACGGAGTTTTGCTCAGGGTAAATTTGCTGTCCTTAATTCAAATTATAAATAGGTCCCGTTTCAGTACTTTTTCTTGTAAGACTCATTAACATTTGTCAATAAGAGAGAGGGTAAAAATGGCTCACTCAAGCTGAGAGCACACAGGGTTGGCCCAGAATTAAAAAAGGCACAGATCAGCCCAAAAAGTGGTCTAGAACAGCACAAAAGTATTTTTCGGCTACAGGAACATTCAGTCATACTGGTCTGCAATCTGCCCACCTTAAGAACTACATTTATCTGCCCAGGATCTTTCCCCCTTTCACCTCTCTTGAAGAACATCCATGAAAAGTCCCACACGGCATGAGGTTTTTATAACTCTTCTAAGTGTGCGGGCTTGGCTGATACCAGTCATCTTCATTTAGCCCAGCCTGTGGTGGCTTCCCCATTGATGTAGGCAAAGCCGGGAAAGTGTTGCATGTGCTCGTACTCAGAATTCCTGCGTGTTGTCAGGGGCGTGTACATGTCACTGGAATTCCCGTATCTCGTGGAGTGCATGGAGGAGCTGGTGTAGCAGGAGTTGGCAGCTGGGACCTCTGGCCAGCGTGGAGTCACTGGTGTGGGATGCAGCCTGGGAGTACTGCTCATCAAACAGGGCTCCATTCTTGATGTTGGGCCATTGAAAGGGTACTACAATTTAAAAAAAATTAAATTGAAGAATCATCTGTCACATACTTTGTTTTAAAATAAGTGCTGGTGGTGTCACGATTCTGTGTTTAAAAAAGCCAAAATCATGATAATTAGCAGCTATCCAACAACAAGGTATCATACTGAAGGTGAAATAATCAGATAACCAGGATCTGCTGTTAACCAAAGCTTCAGGGAAAGTTCTGCAAAAGAGTCACTGATTTTAAATATTGAATTTATTTATCAAAGTGCTAGGTGTATCTGGGAGGAGAAAAATTAATTGAATTAATTTAATTTTTTGTCTCTCACTTTTACTCAGAAACTTTACTAAAAATCAGAAAATAAAATGTCCCCACTCTTCTTCACTCAAGTGAATTTTGAGGGAGGAAAGCAAAAGAATATTTCTGGGAAGGTGCTTTGCCTCTAAAGTGTTTACAAGACATCCTGACAGTTTCTGCAGGAAAATGGTGTGGTCTGGCCTCAGAGCCAGCAGCTAATTGGAGAACTTATGGAAAGAGACAGGCAGGAAAAGAATCCTTCTAGTCCCCAGCTGTTCACAGTGGCACTTGGAAACTAGATATCAAAGAAGTGTGACAAACGGCTTCCACTAAGGAAGGACAAGATAGGAAGGAAAACAGAACAGCTTTTGCCCTCTATAGCCACAGGCTGCCCAGGAAGAGAAAGTAAATTGTGCTTATGAGGCCTTGCTTAGCATGTATTTATCTTATTGCCTGTCCTGCAGATGCAGATCATCTGTGTGCTCTGTCTGAGGAACGGCTCTCCCTGTCTTGTCCCTGTTATCCATGTGCATCACAGAGATCGTGAGGATCCCCGTTACTCTTGGCCAGACATGTATCTTCAGAGCTTATACATTTTACATCTTTTACATCTGACCTTTTCTGCAAGAATTTCACATTTAAAATTTTCAAATCCTGGTTGTTTGACACTGTGGTATTTCTTTAACTAGAAAGCTGTCACCGAAGTAGGACTATCACTGCTGATGTATGCAAACCTTGGAAGCTGCATGCCAAAGCTTTCTGTGGCTGCAAAACTCCTTCCTTATATTTTGGAGGCTTGTGGAGAGAACAGCTGGAGTTGGTGTTCCAAGGAGGGAGGTAGCAGAGATTCCCAAGGGGTCTCATTACATTACTGCACTGTGGATGGGCCTGGGGTTAATCAGTTGCATAAGCAACTGTTACATAAGCCCAAGGCAACTGCAGGAGTGTCTCCATGAGCAGTTTGGGCTGTCTCCCTTCGGACCACAGCCAGGAAGGCAGCCCAGCTTTGGCAAATGTATTTGAACAGTTCACAAGCCTCAGGCAGCTCAGAGCCACATGCTGGCCACTCTTAACTAGAGAGGAGAAAAAGAAGACTTTTTGACCAACATACTGTAGTTAATGATTTAGCACATCTCTGTGTGTCCTGGGGAGACAGGCCAGGAGGCAGATGACAGGGAAGACATCAAAGGTATCTAGCCTCTACTTCCCATCCTCACACAGGCTGAATCTCCCTGTGCCATCCCAGCTGCTGAAACAGAGTGCTAAACTGCAGCACCACCCTGGAACCTCGACATTTCAATGCTGTTCTGCTAATCCAGCTGCTGGAATAAGCTGTCTTCGCAACACTGACAACAGGTCTATACGCTATCTAAATTTCCATTTTCACCCTAGAGAAAGGTTTTTTTCGTAGGAAAGTTCAGCAGGGCTTACGTACTGAGTGTAAAAAGCCTTATATTCCTTTGAAGGAGAATCAAGTTTTCAGACTTGGTGACTTTCCAAAAGCTTTTATTGAAGATGAGAACTTCCAGTGATCAGCAGCAATGAAACTCAAGCTTTGAAGCAATATGTGGCCCAAGCTAAACACCTTCTTCTTTGTCTTCAGTATTGTTTTACTTGATGTAAAACAATAAGTTTATGGTCTTTGCCTTTATTAGCCATTGATCTACACTTGAAATCACTGTAGATTCTTGTACTAAAGGGTGTACTTACAACAGGGTTACTCTAGACTTCTGCCAGAATACTCCAGTGATTCTCTCTTGTCTTCTTCCCAGTGAGATAATTGATCTGTTCTGTTGTTAACCATAAGAGAAGTCTTTGCCATCCTGACTCAGTGCAATTTTCCTTTGAGGTTTTGAAACAAAGGTTGTGACTTCCAACAGGGGAATTACTTGCTTTCATATCCCTTACAAATGCCAAGAGAAATCCCTGTCTTCAGCCAGGATAATTTGCTGTTTGAAAATTTGTAGATTACAAAAAGTTTCACCTATCATCAAGAAGAAGAAAATGAACTCCGGGAATATTGCCGTGGGTCTCCTTGTTGTACACAGCACTATGGGGGGAAGCCACATTGTCTTTTTGGTTGTTTGGAACCACAAAACTTGTGCCACTGAGTGAATGAAATCTCAGCTCCCAGAGTGAACTTCAGGATGCACAGGGAAAAGAAAGCTCTTCCTCCTCCAGTGTGCAGCCCAGAGGCCATGCTTAGGCTTGCTGAGAAGGCAGGGGGATGGCTGTGCATGAGGGGACAGGATACAGTGTGCTGCTTTTCCTTTTCATCAAGCACACCCGATGCAGCTGTGTTATGAATGTGTTATGAATGTAAAAAGAGTAATGGCTTGAAAATAACATGCACTCTAAATATCCAGTATTTTACAATAAATTCTGTTATGACTGAATGCAAGATGGAAAGTTTTGTAACGGTAGGTCAGCTAATCGCAAATGACTCAGTGGCTTCTTTTTCCCTACAGTGAAGAGACTATTGAAAGACAATATTTTTAAAGTACTCATTGGCCCCTGCCTGACTATTAACTCACCCAATGAAGCATCTATTCAGCCTTGTTGGAGTGTCCAAAGCAGAGCCATCTGGGCGGATGCCTGCCCATGCTGCCTGAATCACCTTTCACACTCTGCATCCGGTTCAATGAAGAGTGCTTAAGCTGAACTCAAAACACTGGGGCCTAGTGATCTTTGCCAGATATAAAAGCGACATTTGTTGGAGGACTCTTGACAGGAAATTACCATTTTCTGGGTTGACTCACACTTGTTAATACTGCTGCCATTAGACCTAGACAAGAAGTCCTTTAAGCCTGTGAGACTTTGAGCAGATTATTAAGACCTTGCCCAAAAAAGTAAAATTAATTCAATTTCTTTTAGTATTATTTTAGAAAATACAATGTGAAATGATGGCTGAACTTCTGCAGCAAAAGATGGCGAATAATCTCTTTATCCTTATTTTCAACTCACCAACCAATTATACATGGAAGTGAAAGATTTCAATTCCAAAGAGCAAAATATTTTCCTTATGAATGTGGCTCTGACTTTATATTGTATTAGTTCCCACTTTTGCTGAGTGTCGTAAATCAATGTTGCCTGTTAGCCATTACTTTAGGATTAGCAAATAACACATGCCAGAAACTACTGAATTGTGGAGAGCTGGCTATAAATTAATTTCATAAAACATACTTAAATCTTATAAAATGACATAATTGAAGCTATTGATTAATTGCATCTTTATAACCCTTGATCTGATCCTTTTCTCCACAAATTGAACCTTATCAAATCTGGTAATTAAGCTGAGTGAAACTTTGAAGTCCATCTAAGTGATTTTGGTACTTTTGGGAGTGGCATTTGGAGCCTTTGGAAAATGCTATTTGTAATTATCTCAAAAGAAGTTTAGACATCTGTTTCCTGTTGCATTCAATGCATAATTACTTCAATTACATGCTAACAGTCTCGAGGCCCTTATGAAGCCATACAGTTGGGAACAATGACTCTTGCTGCATGGGTGGGATTTGGGCAGTATTTTTGTCTTTCTGTCATTACCAGCTGTTTGATGACAGAGTGGTTATTAGGGAGGGTGTTATTCTTACTGCACTGGTATAGCCATGAGTTTATAATGTGTATATGCTGGAGGATTGAGAACTTTTCCCCATCTTTTTATTTTCCAAAGTAGATGGATGAGCCAGAACAACGTGAATGGACACTAAAGTGTGGGCTCTGTCTGAGAGAAGATTTCCTTGGCTCCCCCACTGTGACAAAAAGAGTTACTACTGTCTTCCAATACTGCTTCTAGCAAATCCTGCTGCAGAGGTATATGAAAGGAAGACATGGTTTAGTGGACTGGCATGCAGTATTTTACAGAAAAACTGAGTAGGGCTGCATGCTGCACCCTGAGAAGTTTTATGAGACCACTGCACTCCCCAGAGCAGTTCAGGAGAGTCAGAGTACAAACACTGCTTTAATTTCCTTTAACTAGGCCCAAACACTGTGCTCTGGGCCTCTGAGAAGTGCAGATCTGAGCTACTGCTTAACAGCAGACAGTACTGCTGCAGCATTTTCCAGAGTGATTTGTTCTGTCCAGACCATGGAAGTAAACTTTGATCTTCATAAATGCAGGTTGAAGGCAGAAAAAAAAATTAAAAATAGATTCATTCTTGTCTTTATGGTAGGACCTGCATGGTACAAAAGGAGCAACATTGCTATGCTACTTCTATGGCTCTCTGTGACATGAGATTGACTGTTTGAGATGGTTGTTCCGTTTTGGAAGTGGCGAAGGAGAAAAGGTAAAATGAGGCTGTGTTTACTGTGGCATCTAGGAGGGATTCTCAGATCTAGGTGGCTGATCCAGCAGCTTCTTGGCTGAGTCCCTTCTGCCTACTCTGAGCTCAGGTTTGCACAGAAAGACTGGAGGGGAGCTCCAGCTCCATCAGGTTCCCTGCTCAGAACAACTAAGAGAACAGGACATTCACACCCTCCCCAGACTACACCGGCTCTGCAGTCCTTCGACAACTCCTGTGCACAGAGCACCTGTCACAACAGAAATTAAAGAGATGATAAAACTTAATTCTGCAAGAGAGATGACAGGGAGGAGGTGAGGAAGGAATGACGCAGACAGACAATGTCTTGAATGGTGAGAGTAGATAAACAAGGAATGGATATTCACTATTCCTTATCACCAAAAAAAATTGCCGTAGGGCACCCAATGCAATTATGAGATAATAGACTTATAATTAACAAGAAAACGAGTGTTTCATGCAAACCCTGACAAAGTCTATATGCACAAAAAGCTCAAAGAAAGGATAAGGGAGAGTGCTTTGCAACAAAAGACAGCATTCCAACTGCTGCTTCCTACTCAGGATATCCCTAGGTTAGCTCTTGCCAAAGGCATCATAGCTCTGCTGGTGAAAGAACCACCTTCTACTTACCCTACTTCCAAGACTCTTCCTCCACACATCTGTTTCTGGTCATTGCTATAGATAAGACCTGGATAGCTGAACCTACAGTGTGATTTACTACAGCTACACGTTGGATACTTACAGTTAAAGAGGTGTATCTTTATATGTTACCAGATATGTTAAAATGTATACTGCTGCAGATTGCTCTAATTATTCTTCCTATTAAAAGTATTAGATTTGAAATTTACAAAGAAAAATTACTGCAGCATGAATTAGTTTGTATCTAAGGAAAAGGTAGAAGTACGTGAATTGAAATATTTTGGATAGCCTGTAAGACAATTAAAACCTGTCCAGCCAGGCTGAATTTTGCAGATAAAAGCTGTGCTCAGAAGTCAGTCAAGGCTACACTGTGGAGGTGGATCAGGTGTGACTCTGTGAAGGTATTGCGACTCTCTGCTAAACTCAGCATAGGTTGATGAGACCTCTCAGAGGCTTTTGGACAGAGTTGTTGCCTATTTTCTACCCTGGCATCTGGGTAGAAAATGCCTAAAACTGCAGAAGCAGATGAAATAAAGAACTGATAAATAAAGTCTAAGTATAGATGTGTTTATGTACACACACACACACTCACTAAGCAGTCCCCTTCTATGTGATGGTGGAGTAGCATCAGAGTACTGTACACACTCCTGGACTATGGCTTAGAGAATTAGGTGGTAACAGGTCAATCTGTAGATAATTTTTTATTTGTCTGCCAGACTCCTGGCCAGTAAGCCAAGACAAGATATGAGCAATCAGGCCTGGAATAACAAGTAAGGAAGTGTTCTGAAAATTATTCACAGATGGTGAAAGAAAAAAATAATCAGATTAAGACCAAGATTTGAACAGACTGTCCCCGTCATCAAAAAGATCAGTGGGAATTAGTCTATAATGCCAGATCCCCAACTGCTCTTTTTGAGAGCTATAAAGTAATAGTTAATAGTAAAAATTAAAATATCTATATCTATGTGACTTCTTCCTCAGCACAGCCTCACTCTAAAGATTCCAATGACAAAATTAAAACTCTTGAAGTAGCTGATAAAACCTGGAGCGTCACACTCTTCCATAGAAAGAGGTTGGATATGATGTTCTTCAAGACCAAAATAGTTATTAATAGCTCAGCTTAAACCTCACCACAATTAGATATCACCTGCTTTGGCTCAGACCCTTGTCTGGGACAAGGGCTCTTCCCGAATCCACGTTTGCAGAGAATTTACCACACACACAGATGTTTGGGCTTTTTTCATAGGAGTTAATCCCTCGACGCTGTCCTAAAGAGGACGATTGAATAGTTGCTAAAGCTGAGCCAAAGTTCTATGTTTGGCCAGAATGTAGATTACAACAAAGAGTTCTTTTGAAAGTTATGGTTAATTCCTCCTCTTCCCAGCTGATTATACTCCCAGAGCTCTGCACATTGCAGCTCCTTTGGTTTCAGTATAGTGGCAGCTGTTGATATATTCATTGTAAATTTGGCTTCCTTTATTTTTATTTTGCAACGTCATGAGTTCTACTGCAACTCCTTGCAACATAGACCCCTCACAAAGACCACTAGAAAAATAAGAGTTCCCTAACATCCTATTGGGGATACCTAACAAACTTTTGTTAAAAGTGGCTAAGAAAGGACTCATTATCAGGGCAGACATTTTAAAGATGCTAACTTAGCTTTTAAAAGACTGTCAACAAATTCTATATCAAACTGTTTAAGACTTTTAGATCATTTTTCTAAAGTAAGGTTCCATTTTGTAGCTCATCTCAATACAGAACAAGCACACTGATAGGGCTTTGTTGGCTGTCTCCTGCTGTGCAATTCCATCTCAGTTTATAAGCAGCATGAGAAAGAACATGCCACATAGAAACTGAAATAATTTTCCTTTAAATTGTGATCATTAAAGTGTAGCTGTTCTTCATGTGTTCAGGACAGCTCAAAGACTAACAAGAGAGGAAAAAATGATCTGACATTTGCTCTTGTAGAGACAGTCTACTACAGCATAAAAGATATCTGCCTGAGTTCAATGTTTGCTACTGCTTGAATACAGTATGTTAAGCAGGATATGAGTAAACGAAAATGTATTGATCTTGATTTGCTTTAGTGTTTCTTGAGATAACAGGGTAAGACTTATACTGAAAAATGAAGGGAAACAAACCTGTCCCAGGACACTGCACTAAAATGTTCATTCACTTTCCTGCTGAAGATAGAGCAGCTGCAAAAACCCTCAGACAAAGCTGGACACCTCATGTAGTCTGCCAGACCAAGTGCTACACAAATGGGTGAGAAGTTGTAGCTTGTCCTTTCCATAAGCCAGAGAGCCATTGTTGAGCTGCTCCAAATGAGCATCTTGGGTTTGTACAGATCTCAAAAAGCTTTAAACAGATCAATACTGTGATTCTTACCTTACAGCTAAGGAAAATGAAGCATAAAAAGCAGGAACTACTCCTCTAAGGTCATGTGGCAGACTGATTCCAAAGAGCAGAATGAGATGCAGCTTTTGTGTGCTCAGTTTCAAAACACTACCAAACTGACATCTTTGCATCTGGTATGAAACTGTTGCAGCCCAGTGATGATAGTTCAGCATGGCAGCCCCTGATACACTTTTATAAATTTCCAGAAAAGGGTAAGTGGTGCCATGTGGGTGGAATACCCCAACGCCATCACCTCCTCCCTGTATCTGCCCGTTGCTAATCTTCCAGCAGAGCCCAGAGAGCAGCTGCTTACGCTGAGGAGGCACCAGCTGCATGAGGCACTAAAGCCCTCCGACAGCGGCACTGCTTTGGAACTCTTGCCAGACCTGATCTTCACACCTAATCTGTGCTGGCTCCTACTGGCTCAGTTTTGTGAGGTGGAAGAGTTACTGATATATTTCTCAGCATTGTAGTAGGAGACTATAGGATACAACTTAAACAACCTCTGCAGTGGTGTCCTGAAGTTATTCAAACTGTATGCAGAACTCACTGCTTCGGCAAATTCCTAAACATGGGTATCCTCAAAAGCAGAGACCCCGCAAGAATTCATTATGGCCTCTTCAGCTAAATGAAAACACTTCTATTTCTTCTTAGGGATCTCTTCCTGTTCCCAACACCTAAGAATCATACAATAGTTATATTCGTTTTTGCTTTAGCTACTCCTTAGAACAGAAACACTTTCCATGATCCAGAAGGTTGGATTTTAGAGTTAAGACTTTATACTGACAATCTAAAGCTACTTCTGACCTCCACTAAAATTAATAAATACCTAGGTAATATTAGAAAATAAAAAAAAATAGAAGCCATCAATATCTAGACAGCTTATTGATTCAGACAGCTAATATGCTGTTAAATTTACAAACTGAATAATTTTAAATGTTATAGCAACTATCATTGAGTAATAAATGCAGATTACCTGTGAAGAGCTTCTGTGGTAAGCTGAGTAGTGAAGTGGTCCAGAAATAGCAGTATCATGTGGTAAGGATGGATACTGACTCTGCATGGGATGGGGATGCTGGTTGCCGTAGCTACCATAGTTGTAACTTCCTGTATATCTGAAATACATCAAAAACCACTTTTAGTATGCACAATAATTTATTCCCACTAATCATTCCACAGCTTTTATGAAACATACCATTGTTTTTGGGTTTTGGTGTTTTGGGGTTTTTTTAATAGGAGGATGATATTTTAAATCTTTTTCAAAAATACATTTTCCAGCTCAGATAGGAAGCAAGTGCCATGAGTGAAAGTGTGTCCAGCACAACATCAAATTGAGAGATCCAGCATGTTTCTGTGACTAATTTTAAACTGCAGACTCGGCTCTGCACTTTCTGAGAAGGAGTCTTTCCCTTTTATTATTATCTAATGCCATGTTCCCAGTAAATTACTATCCAGGCTGAGGAAGTATGGTAAGCCCTGACTTGAAGAACTACAATGAGTTCAGCTATCTCCTTGTACTGCAGTCAGATGTTCCTTTTTTGGGAGGGAGAGAAATTAATTTGTTTGAATCTCAAGCATACAATTTTCAGCTTTAGTGCAGCCAACTCAATGGAAGAGTGGGATGTGAGGCTGGAGAACCTGTCTACTTTCTTTATTGAATCCCAACCTCCTGTCTAGGGACATCCTGAGGCAAAGGAGGGAGCCATTTCCTTAGCTATTGAGTCAGTGTTTGTTGGCCTGGCCACCATTGTTTGGACCATTCACTCGCAGAAGATGCATGAACACTTTCTGCAATCTCCCCATTTTTGTGAACATCTGGTTATTGTTGTCTTTAAGAAAAGCTGATTCACCTATCTTAGAATGTTTCAAAATCGCCATAATCCAACACCAGAGGCAAGAGATTCCTGCAGAAACAACAAATTCTCATATATAGAGACACATATATATAACATAGACCCTGCCTTACTGTGGTCTGTTCCAAGTCTGGAATACTCTTAGCTCCTGAACCTCTGTGCTGCTCTATTTCTGTCTCCATCTAACAGTCGTATTTCTGGATAACAGAGATGTTCCCTTTCTCCTTATCCAGGTTTTCCCAGTAAGGGCTTAGCAGTGACATTCAAACAGGTATCTAAACCTGATCACATCCAGCATGGAAGAAGATACAGGATTCTAATTTATCTACTGATACCCTTCCAAACTGTTTAGAGTCTTTCACACAGGGAAAGCACTTCTGCAAAGTTAATGAGTTTGGAACAAGACTGAGGAACACAGTAAAACCTTTTGAACCCCTTGCATCATAGCAGCACCTGGGCATTTGCTGATCTTGCTATATTGTCTATTCCTTCTCTACCAAATAGCTTGTGATTGTTTTTTTTAGTTATGGACATCTGTGAGTTATGCACTGAATCAGATGAGGATGGCACAGAAGAAGTGTTGCTTAATGAAAACAGCACTGGGAGCTTTAGCAAGTGTCTGAAGTTTTCCCAGATGAAATAATGTTACATAAATTTATACCTGTAATTATTTTAATTGAGAGCCTTGAGCAAATTTTGGTGATGGAGAATATTAGAGTGATCTTATGGTGATACTTTGTCTATATCTTCAAACTGTGGACATTTTTTCATCTGCGGGTTAACAGCAGTCATTGAATCACTGAGGTTGGAAGGGGCCTGTGGAGTTTATCTAGTCTAAGCCCCCTGCTCAAAGCAGGGTCCATGAGAGCAGCCTGCCAAGGATTGTGTCCAGCTGGAGTCTGTACATCAGCAGGGGTGGAGACTCCATAGCTTTTCTGGGCAACCTGCCCCAGTGTTTGATCACACTTACAGTAGAACCAGGGTTTTGTTAATTTATGTTTAAACAGAATTTCTTGTACTTCTATTTGTGCTTGTCCTGTCATTAAATACCACTGAAAAGAACCTGTCTCTGTCTTCTTTACTCCCCCAGCAGGTATTTATACGCACTGATAAGACCCTCCCTGAACCCCCTCTGCCTGATGCTAAATAACCTCAGCTCTCTCAGCCTCTCTTTGT
Organism: Prinia subflava; assembly: GCF_021018805.1. Taxonomy (NCBI): domain Eukaryota; kingdom Metazoa; phylum Chordata; class Aves; order Passeriformes; family Cisticolidae; genus Prinia; species Prinia subflava. The sequence goes on along the minus strand of NC_086250.1, from coordinate 19,222,604 downwards.
ATGTCAGCTAATCCAGTCCCACAACTGTCATCAAAGTGGCCCTTTTCTGGACTTACTCCATTATGCCTGGGTCTGTCTGGTACAGGGGAGCACAGAATTGGATCCAGATTTGGTCTCAGCAATGCTGAGCAAGAGAGAAGGATCACCTCTCCTGACACATGGTGTAATAGGTTTGTTCTCTGGGCACATCTAGTTTTTTCAAACATGGCACAGGAAAACAGGAATCAGAGAAGAAATCTACTTAAGCCTTCTCTTTTAGAAAATATCCTCCAGGCCTACTGTGGTTTTGAATAGAATTAAATGAGATTATAAAACTAAGACATAATGTAATTATAGAATACCAACAACAGCCAAAGAATTATGATACCAGCATCTTTGCAATACAGACTTAATTACATCAAGAAACAGCTTGTACTGTGTTTCAAAAAACCACCTAAGCAGAAGTTCATCCAAATCCACCAAAAACCCTCTGAGAAGTGCCTTACCCGTGCTCTTCTCTGTGGGGATAAACAGGTATCCGGTGTGTGACGGACGATGAGGGGACGTGTGGGCTCCTCATGCAGGGCAGCTGTTGGGAGTTCTCAGCAGGTGACCCAGCAGCTGTTGTCACAGTGTAGGTGAGTGACCATGTGTAGGATTGCATAGCCCCTGCAGGCAGGGAGGAGCCAAAGGAACACAGTTAGCACGGGCTGTCATCCACAGAGGTGCCATGCCTTGAGACAGTTATGGGAAAACCACCGAACAGGCAACGATCACGGAAAGTGCACTGACCAAAGTGAGCACACCAGTCGTATCTGAGGCATAAATATCAACACATACAGGTCATTTGGAGCATGCAAGGATCCAGAAGAATGAAACATTTCTGGAATGGCTCACACAGTGGACTTCCAGTGTGGTGTTGAGATAATTTTGCAGAAAAACCCAAAACACTGAAATAGGACTTAGAAATCGAAGAACACCAGTGCTATAATTTCTCAGGTATGATGCGCCAAACCCTGAGGTATTTCTCACACAGAGAGGGCTGCAGAGAGAGCTTCTCAGCTCTTGGGCCTATACTGAGGCAGGAGGTGTGATCAGAACTATGAAGGATTAGAAAAAAGAATGAATGTTATGCAAATAAATGTCGTGAATCCTTTTGCAGTTTGTACCTGTTCCACCTAACTAGGTACCAGCCCTTGTAGTGGCAACACTACAAAGATCCCCAAATTATGACCAGTAGATAGACAGAAATAGCCTAGTCATTTCCTTCCTGCAAATAAGGTTTCTTTCTTTTTTTTAGTGGCAGCAGAGACTGGACTTAATTTATTTTTGTCATGTAGAGCATTTGTGGGAAGAGCAAAGCAAAGAAGTGGGTTTTTCATTTTGCTTGGAAGGTGCTGAGTTTTTTAATCATCCTGATCCCTTCCAGGCAGGAACTCCAGTTTCATGAGCCAGCTGCTGAGAAACCTTTGTCCTTTGCACACACCCCTTTCACTCAGAAGGCTGACAGATCTATTGTTCCAGTATAACATAGCTCTTGCTGGAGGTCATGACCATACTGGCTGAGATTACCCTGCAAATGAGGACCAGAACACTGAATTTAACCCAATAAGAACACTGGTTTGGGGGGCTCTGGGCACTCTTGACTCTTTTTCTTCAGCTAAAAGGAATTGCAGGAGGTGACTCAGTTTTTTTCAGTATGGATTCTAGGACTTCCTGTAGCATGAAAGGGCTTAATTCAGAGGGGGACGTGATTGTAGTCCCAGGTCTGTGTCCCCTCCATGGCTTTGGGAAATGAAAAGCCTATTTCAAATGTGCATGATTTTCTTCAGGTGTATGTGATTTTATATGGCAAAATCAGGCAATTTTTTTTGTGGGAAATGCTTAGTTCTGCAACTGAGTGAAGGCATTCTGAGGTTTTCAAGGTAAGTCCAACTTGAAATACTTCAGCAGGGTGTGATTTGGTGCTCTTACAACAGAAATCCTTGGATGTGTTATGGCCATGAGTATTTGTGATAGGTCTGTTTTCACATGCCTGCATTTGCTGCCACTGACTCTTGAATTTTCTGTCTTCATCTCTTCCCGGTGTAGAGGACCACTGAGATCCCAAAGACCCCAAAAAAATCTCACTTCTCTTGACATGGACAAATAAACATTCATGGTTCCTTGACTTGGGAAAATGTTTAAGGAAACCTGCCTTTACTAAAAAATACAGTTTAGATGGAAGGGACCAGAAGTACTCATGCAGTTACCAAATAGCTTCATTTGAAAACAAAAGAGTTTTGAAAATATCAACAACTTGTCTACAGAATATTTTAATGAAACATTTCAATTTCAAAAGGTCAACATATTTTCCCAGTGTTATCTTCCAAAAGAAAATTTGCAATGTTCTTTCAAAACAGGCCTAAATGCAAAAGGAAAAAACAAAGAGAAAAGAAAGGACAAAGAGGGTGAAAAACCCCAAATACTTATTTTTAGGTAACTTATTGTTTGGCAATTTTTTTCCACTTTTTCACTTCACTATAAAACAAAAGTTTTACTTTGACCTGATATTATTTTTTCCATCAAAAAATTAGCCATTGATCCAAAAAATCTCATTATCTTCCTAGTCTAATAAGAAGTAATAATAACAGAGCCAAAAGACCCTTTGCATTTTATAAAATATAGTGATTTGACTGGCCTCAGATATCGTGACAATCTCCTTTTCTTTTTTACAAAATATAGTAGGGATCTTATCTGATGAAAATGAGTGAGTCCAGGACAGCAAGTTGTTTCATGTGCTCCCTGTGGGAAGTCAAATTCCTTGGATGAGAGATGCCACTCCTGGTATTCAAATCTAACTGCAGCCACCTCAGTTCAACTTTAAAATAAATGGTTGGAGAGTAACAAGCTTTGTACTTGTCCAGATGTCACAGAAACAAATGTAGAAAGTAGGACTTGCACTGGGAGAGCTGTGAATACCTTTGTTTAATTCTCCTAACCAAGAATTGTCTGAGGTACTACAGAACAGTACCTCACACAGCTGCTCGAAGGAATCCTCCCTTTCTTTTACAGGTTAGAGTTTAGAAACAAAAGTATGTTGGGTTTTACTCTAGATTTACAGAATGACAGAAAGCAGTGCAAATATTTTTTTCCAGAATGTTCTGAGGAACTTAGAGTTGCCTCACTTCTCTTTGCCTTTGTGGAAAGGATGCTATTATTTTCAGTGACCTAATTACAAAGACAGGGAGGAAGGATGAAAGATGACAACAGATTTGCAGACTGTGTGTAAGAATGTATGAGCTCAACCAGGATAATGCCAATGTTGTGGTGGAATGAGTTAAGTGGGAAAGGTTTTCATAGTTAGCTTTCTAATGCCTGCCTAGGTTCCAGTCCTTTATGATTAATTTCTTCAGCTTTGCAGCATTGAACTCCAAGAGATGAAGTCTCTTTTAGATATGACTGAACTCAACTGAACTGCTTTTTTGAAATAAGCAAAAACAATAGTGATTGAGCAACGATTTGCTCTGCTTTGTGTTCTGAACATGCAGGGTTTGATTAAAATAGGGAAATTCATTTATTATCACTCCTTTTTTCCTTTTTCATAAAAAAAAAAAGTGATTTTTGAGGATACTAACCAAGAGGCCATCTGATCTGTAGGGGAGCCAAATATAAATGGAACTGCTATTAGTCCTACAACAGCCCTGTTGTCATTGATATCAACACACACCAGTGCAGAAGAATCCCAGAAGATTCTTCACGATGCTGCATTTTGTATCTGCTTTAGCCTGGAGCAAACGACCACCACGACACAGTGAGACACTCCCAGCACTGTGCATTGAGTCTGATAGTCAGCAGTACTGTCAACCACAAGCAGTCAGCAATCTGGAGTCAGGTCCCCGTTCTGTCCCCACATGACAAACAGATCACTTTACCTATAAAGCTTTAGACAAACACAAGCCCTTCCATTTGAAGGGAAGAATTGCCTTTTGAAATTGAAACCTTTGAGTTTTGCACTCTACTATGAGAATTAAATTCTGATTGTTGAGCAAGAGCTGATCTTCTCAAATACTCTTATGGGTCCAAGAGCTGAAGCTTTAGGAAAAGAACCAAAAATTTGTTCTACTCATACACACAGATATGAGAGGTGCTAGATCTGCACCAGTATTCCCAGAACTTTAATACCAAGCCCAGACTTGGAAGAACAGTGGCTTTTAATGACCACTGCTGATCTGACGACTTATTTCATGGATAGTTATCTTAAAACTGAACAGCAAACTCAGTATTTTACTAAGATATTAGGAGCTAACAATTTAGAGTTCATTTTGGGTTGTCTAAAAACAATTGCATTGGCAAATGAGTAATCCCAGCTTTAAGAGGGGCTTTAAGAGGCAACAGCATAGTCAGCCATATAGCTATCACTTTTATTACAATATTGTTGCAGTTTGAGCAATCATTAATCTGGCCTTTGTGATTTAGAAAGGATGGAGGCTAATTAGCCTTTTAACTGTATAACCTAACAAAAAGTTTTAAATAAAATGTTACTGGTGCCACAACAGATGCCAGAGCGTGATACATAGGATTTCCCTTTCTTTGGCTCAGTATCATGGCATTGCAAAAGTTTAATTTGCTGGTTTTGTACCTACCACTGACTGAAGGCAAAAAGGTTAAAATACAAGTTTAATAGTTAACTTTTATTGCTAATGCCACAAGCAAGAAAGAGTTAATGATGCCCTAAACTGGGGAACTGAGAGCTAATGGTGACCAATAGAACCAGTTCTCAAGATCTGCAAAGCATTTGTAGAATTTTACATTTATCTCCTAAAAGACCCATAAGGAAATCAATAGTGTGTTCTTTCCAGAATAGAGGTTCCTGTTTCAAAATATTCTATGTAATGGTATAGATCTGTGTAAAGTAGTTTGAGTGTATGTAATACGTCTTCAGGACTCCTATTTTAAAGTGTAGCAATTTCCTTTAGCTGAGACACAGTTGTTATTTTGTGTTGCTTTAAGTGAATAAACACTGTATTCCTCCCTGTAATGGTTAGCAAACTAAAAACCAAACTAAAACTAGTCCATCTACATGATGAACATGGGAAGCAGAGGTATTACTAATTGTTCAAATTAAGAAAAAAGAAATAGCTACATATTCATATTTAATGTTAACCAGAGCATTGCTTGCGTTGGCAAATTTGGCTTGTGCAAGACAAAGATGATTTTCACATACTCAAAAGTGAGACTGCACCAGACCATAAGAATAAAATACAATTCGACCAAATGAAAGCCTTTAAAACAACCTAAAAATGAAAAGCTGAGAAAAAAGAACTAAAATAATCAGAAATAGCTTTCTTGGGTAAAAAGGTATAGTATGGGAACAATTGTGGTATTTCAGTACTTGGAGGGAAAGATGGAAAGGGACTTCTTACAAGGACCTGTAGTGACAGGACAAGGGCAAAAGGCTTTTGGTTAACTGTTATATGACAGTCACATGGAGTTACTGTATCTGCAGCCCCAACACAAGTCCCTCAGGCCTCCATTCCAGCCAGTGGCCCTGGAGAACACACAGTTTCCTCATTTTCAGTCTTTTATTTCTGTGTACAGCCCTGCATCAGTCTAAGTTTTGGTTCTGGCATCCCACAATTCCTACAGGTCAAGTTCCACACAACATCAATGTTTCAACAAGAGTCAAAGATCCTCACCACCTCCACTGTCACCTGGACTGAGGCCGTGTGGTAGCCTACCCTGTCTAGGAATCATCTGTCTCTTGTCTAATTTTCCTGAGGGGTAAGAACTTCCTGTTTCCCTCCTAACTATTGTATTGCCTCCAACAGTGAAAAATCTCAAGTTGTGATGTAGGGACAAATATTTTTAAATCTCTTTCCAGCACAACACGCATTGTGCTTCCCCGTGGCGCTTTTGAAAACATGAAAAACATCTTTCAGAAAGATTTATTAGTTCTTTAGCCACTGCCAAATTCTCTAGTGTGGTAAATCATCACTTTATGACATTTTTCAAGAAGATTTTGTAACTTTTCTAGAACATCACAAAAGTGATAGTTTCCACATTCTGATTGTTCATCCTATTCAATGAGGAGCAGCAAAGGTGAAATGTCATCTGAAAGTCACTCACACTTCTGCCTTTCTTTCCAAGAATAAGAGAACACTGTCTTTTGATCATACAGACAGATTGTCCTGCTCACATCCAAAAGGTAATGAGTTTTGCTCTAGAGCACAGAGGATGTTGGCCATTTGTGCAGCCCAAACAAGGAGCTAGTTTTATGCTTATTGTTTTCTGTCAATCCTACCCACAAGTTTAAGCTGTCCCTTAAGTGCAGATTTTTTAAATTTGTGGGCCCACCAGAAGGCAACAACCTTATCTGTTACCATAATAGAGTACAACACTGAAAATAGGCTTCAAACATGTAATTCCTAATCTCTAACATTGATTGATGAAAGTTATCAGCAATGTGTAAAAGATTCCCAAGAGAAACTTGCACAGCTATTTAAGCATATTTGGGTGTTAAATATGTTGAAAGAGACCCATCTCCCACTTTACCAGCTAGGAATTCCTAAACCACTAGTTATTTGGGATTTTGCAAACCTCAATAAATTGGAAATATTTGGCACACTTCCTTCAGGCATATAAAACATCCAAACATCAGATCCTTTTCCTGGTAGGCTGCATATCATATGTGGATACGGTGAGAACAGATTTCTTGGATGGCTTGGAAAGGCTTCTTATATCTTGCAAGCCAGTACATCATGCTCTGAGGCTCAATTTTAGGAGACCAAGCGTAAAAGCCACCTTCAAGCAGATTTATCTGCCAGAAGCCAACCCACCTGTAGTAGCTGTTATGCCACCATACTCTGGGGACTGGTTGCTGATGGGTGATGGGGCAGAGGGCACTTCCACAGAGGTGGCAGATTTAGCTGGGGAGAACGGTGCTGGGGAAGGAGTTGGAGCAGCTGGTTCACTCAGAATAATTTCTTCTCGTATTTCTGCTGCAGAATGAGAGAAAACCCATCAAACATAGCTAAAGGCAGAGTCAAGGAACACTGAGAAACTTAAAAAAAATAATGTAAGCAGTTAGGTTCTGTATAGTGTATTTCAAGAAATACAGAGCAGGAACCACAAATCTTTGAAATAAGTACTTCTAGAACATTTACCATTACAACCTTCAGTGTACCTTCAGAAGACCTCTTAAAGGAAAGTGATATTTTTCCTGTTGCATAGGCAGGAAACTGGTGCATAGACAGCTTAAGTGTTCTACTCCTATAATGTACTATTACATATCTAAAATGAAGAGTCCAGTCTGAGTTAGACATTCCAACACCTTCTAGGAAGAAATAGGAGTCTCCAGGAGCATTCCTGTGGCTTTGGGCCATGATATTCTTTCTTTCTTGACTAGAAAAGGAGAATATTCTGGATAGTTTTAGCTGCTAAAGGTATGTGGAAAATATGCAAGAATAAGCAACTTGTTCCTCAAAACCCCAAGAGGCTGGGGCAGGGCAATGAATTAAATTCAAAGCTTTCACCATACAGGAGATAGTACCTTAATCACTGAAATGTTTTTCTTCCCATAAATCTCCAGGGCAATAAATTAAGCCACAGCTAAAATGGAGAATGAAACTTTCAATGGTGAGAGGTTTAATTTGCCAAAATTAATGTGAGACGCAAGTAAGAAAGATCACTGAGGACCTCTCATTACAAGGAGTTGACCAGAGTAGGAAAATTAAAGGCAATTCCTGCTTGCTTCTGTTCTGGCAAGGCAGTGTGGACTCAACCTGCTTCTGTACAGGCACTCAGAACATAAGTGTACCAGAAACAACAGCTTTGCCATGTGTCTTTTCTCATTCATGCTATCTCTTCCTCTTATTTACACTGGTAGAAATCCACTGATATCAGTAAACAAATAACACCAAGTTCAGTGAAATTCAATTCTTTCAATTAGAAAGATTAACTAACATAAAAGGTTCAGTAAAAAAATTTCTTACTGGAACACCAAGTGAGTGCTTAGGAATGGAGTTGGAGACATCCAGAGTGACATTGTGAAGCAGGCAGTCAGAACGCATTAACCAGGGATGCCTCCCAAATGATTTATTTCACATCATGATAGAGGTAAAAACCTCATTGCTCCCAGATAAGTCTCAGCAAGTTAGATAAGGATAAAGATATGTCCTAACATAAAAAATAGAGAAACCAGTGGAATAAAACAACTAATGAATAAAAGAACATACTCACCTGTGCTTCCTTCTCCCTTCATTGCCCTCATTAACTCGTTAGCTTTCTCCTGACAATGGAGTGATTCTAGCAGGTACAATACATAGTCATCGAACATCAAGTGAATAAGGTGAAAAGACCCTGGTAATAAAGTGAACAAACAAAAAAGCCATTGATTGTCTCAATACACTCATTAAACCAATTATTACGGTACTCAGCACAAACAGCCCTGAGTAAAACTGCCTCCATGTACTGAAATATCTCTCTAACTCAAGGTAAGAGAGGTCAAATTAAAACCAGGGAGTAGCAAACTGTTCATTCCTGGATTTATACGGGCTTCTACAACCAGTTGTGGTTTAGGGTGCAAGAAAACTACCCAGCTGAGAGCTGGAACTTGAAGGATTCTTCTTCTCCTAAACTAACACTGAAAGTCATTTTTGACACTTGCACTACACTAGAATGGTTTCCTATTGTCTAAAGGACATATCATTTTCTGTCAGTAGCAGAATCTCAGATTGGCTGTCTTAGTGACACATCCTGGTATGAATTTTCTGAACTACCTGCACAAAAAGGAAGTGAGTTGCTTCCCATAATTTATAAAAAATACATATCAGGGGTGGTGAAGAAATGTTTGCCCTAGATCACAAATCACAAGAAAAAAAGATGTGCAAGAGACCACAGATGCATTTTGGGGAGGGAAAGTAAGAGGAGCAAAACACCAGAGCTGAGACCTTGTGCCATGTCCTCCTAAGGACTAACACCCATCTGCAGGGAGACACTGACAAGTATCAAGGTGGATTTTGTTCAATTTATGCAATAGACTCCATGACATCAAGTACCTGTAATAGTTCCAGACAGGACTTTATCATACCGTGGGTTTGGTTTTTTTAAAGCTTCTTTGTTCATTTAGACTTGCACAGAGTAGTTAACAAGTGTTCATTTAAATCATTGAGTAACTCTGACAAGTACAAGTATGGTAAGGTTAAAATAATAGCTCATCCAGCAGCTAGCTTAAATCAGAGAAAAATAATCATCTGAGATAGAAACAACTACTTCCAGACAAAAACTCCCCCAAAATACTTCATGTGGAAGTATTTCTTTGGAAATTCCATTATTGCATTTGAGGAGAAAAACTTTCATGGGCAAAAGATCAAACAAGTTTCAAATTCAATTGAATTTCATAATGACTGGTTTCCTCACAAGAAACTTAGGTTTATCTTGAAATATTAGCTTTTATCCCAATGAAGCATAACTACCCCTACTCCTTCTCTACTCAAACATGCTGCTGGAGGGCAGAAGAGGTTTGAAAGACCCAATACCCTTATTCAATTCTAGCTGGCAGTTCAGCTTTTAGAGTGACTCTGAGCACATTCTCTTTTTTTGTGACCCCGATGGTCTTTGTGTTTGATTCTCTCCCTCCATGCCTGCATGGTTTTGTTGTCACTGATACGAGCTGGACACACACCCTGGGAGGTGAACCTGTGCCCCTGTGCTCTTGGGCAAGGCAGCACAGAAACAGGGCACAGCTGACTGCAACACCTTTGCTGTGGGGAGGAAATCTCTGGCTTCTGGTGAACCTGAAGCATCCAGTTCTTAGTTTGTTTCATGTGACTAAGCAGATCAAAATGGTAACAGGTTTCCCCACACTTCCCAGGGTAAAAAGTGGGGATCTTCACTTAACTACTGCAGAGAACTTGTTTTCAAAAAATCCTTTGGGCTCAAAGTCTTGTTAAATAAAGTCCTATTCGATTTAGCAGTGCAATCAAGACAGCAGACATGGCTGAGCACCTTGTTAGGTGACCTAGGATTTCCCCAGTGGAAACCTAGATTTTCAAGAATCTCCACAAAATGCTCACTCTTCTCCTGACTACAGTTTTTCCGTTTTTCTATTGACTCTAGCGTAGTTACTCCTGATAAGTAACTTCAAGGTAAGAAAAACAGGCTAAAATGCTGGCAAAACTTCATGTAGTTGTATAAAGCTCAGGGTATTTACTATTTTTCATCAAACTCCTTACTCAGCCTTCATTAATAAAAAAGGAAAGTTGCTTGTAGTTTCATAAAAAATATTTGGAAGTACGAACTCTAAACATTGTAGTGCTAGCAAGGAAACAACAAGAACCCAAGATATGCTGTTTTAAAAAATGTCTTTGTTTTTGGGGGGTCTAACACTTTATTTTGAAGACTTGGGGTTGGCAATGCTGAATGCAGCATTTAAAAACACTCCAGTGCCCTTGTCACTCTTTTGAATTTCTCTCTTCCTCTCCTATTATTTCTCCCACTGTGTATTTTTAAGCTCTACATAGAGTTTTTGAGCCCAGAATTTGCATGAAAGACACCAGACAAACAAGGTTTTGACACTGAATGCAATGAATGCAATATTTTTATATTTTTAAATAAGTCAAACAAAGTGTAAGATATAGAGTGAAACTGATATCAGGGCATGCATTTCAGCCTCGCAGTGAATGGCTATTCAGCACAATGTGCCATAATTTATTCTGTGTTTGCAACCTACTGTTTCTCACATGAAACTGTTGAGTTCTTTCAAGTCTATATTTAAGCACAGAAATTGATCCAGTTGTAGCCAGCAAATCAATCACTTCTTTAGGAAAAGGTAAGAAGTCATTCAAGAGACTGTAGTTACAAGACTAAATAGCATTTGGCTCTAATTTTCAGGGGTTAACAGAAATCATGGCAATGCCCAGCTAAATCACAGTAAGTATCAGCATCTATTAAGAGATACAGCAACTATGTGTAAGTAAACAACAGTGAGATTTCCAAATCTGGAGAAAATAATGGACTTTCTGTTACTAATTAGTTACTTTATACACTGGGTGCATTACCCAAACATTGCCACCGACTGTGCCTTTGATATGCATAAGCAGGAAAGAGAGGCAGGGAGGGAGGGAGGCAGGCAGAGAGAAAATAGAGCAAGAGAGAGAGCAGCTTTTTTTTTTCTGCCAGAGATTCTTTTAACCTGTCCATGTCACCATGCTTAAAAGCTTTGCAGTCAAATCTTTGTGCCGTCACTCCAGTGCCAGGTGTTACAACTTCCTTCAATCAGATTTTGGAATCGTCTATTTCAAAGGTAAAAATCTACTGTCCTGTACATAGAAAAAATCCTGTCATCTAACACATTATTTCACTTTAAAAAATATTACACTGTGTGCATCTGCATCCACATATTGTTTGAGGTGGAAAAAATAATTAAAAATCACTCCACTGAAACAGTTCCCAGTGCAGTAAAAATGCAAAACTTTTTATCTAAGTTAAGAACAAAGGTATATAGATGTAAATATTTAGAACAGTAAATTAGTTTTTGTTTCTCTCCATAGAACTCACTTCATGGATATCTAATTCTGAAAAGCTAGAAAGAACTGTATAAATTAAGTGCAGAGAAGTTTCTGCCATCTAGCTCTGAGCTGTTTACATTCAGGGGTTATTCTCTTGGAACTGGCCCAACTCTAATTCACGAATAATATGTCAAATGGCTTTGCAGTAAAAGAATAGCATCATTCATGTAGATTACTACAAATTTGTGTCCTGTGGCTAAATAAAATTTATGACACTTGGGTAAGGATAACCTAGGCCTGATAGGATATTCAAAACTTCAGGGCTCCTCCTGCCTCCACTAGCATTGCACCTGAACAGGCTTGTGTTTTTTGCTGAAAATTGTAATCACCTTGGGGACACTCACTACCCTGATGTCATTAACACCTGTTTGGAAAACTCTTTTACAATGGAAATTAAAGTAGTTTCAAATTAAAACATAAACATGTCATATAAATAGATATTACATGAATTATAAATATAGAAAACATATTTTAATATATTTTATCTCACTGACAGTATCCAAATTTATGCTATTAGATGGTTCTAAAAGCATAAAGGACATCAAAGATCAGCCTGCAGAAAACCTTGCAGTTGTTCAATGCAATACTCATATAAAACCATTCTTTATTGATTTTTCTAGAAACCTATTTGGACAAATGTGCATTTATAGAAAGCATCTCTCATGCAAAGTCTTGTCCCAAGTGACTGAATGTTCACACTCATGGCACACTAGTCGAGTCATTCTTCCTTTTAACTGATTTTAATCTGAACTTCTTGTATGTGAGGACAAAGCCCCCTTTCAAACAGTGTGGAAAAGCAACATGATTTTTCATTTAAAAAGTAAAAATCTATTTTTTCATCCTGACCAACTTCTTAAGAAATGGAAGAGACTCTCTCCAGGTTATAGAAGCACACTCACTTTGCAAAGACCATTTTCAAATGCTATGTCCTTTAAGAGGAGAGCTGGCAAAGTGTTTCACTGGAGAGCTTTTCATCCACTTCAGCACAAAGTCATCTCTCTTGGCTCAACGCGTGCCCAGAGTGGTTTGGGTAAGCAGGCTCACTTTGCACTGAAGTGCATTAGGTAATGCTCCTGTAATGGACCCCCCCCAGCCGCCCTGAGACTGATCCCTGCAGCTCCTAAATGCAAACACAAGGAAGTAGCAACGTTTTCATCTCCCCTGACTGCGGCTTGCAGACAGACATCTGTCTGAGCATTATTTCCAAATGACAACAGCCCCAACCTATTTTTCAAGAGAGCACTGGGCATTTGAAAATTGGTTATGTTTTCATTTAAAATGTCCATTAAAGCTAGGATACAGATTTTTTTGACTGGGGCATGCAATTATTACAACAAAATCCAAGTACCGAAGCTGGGGGCGCTGTGCAAAGTCATATCCCGAATCACTCGAGTGCCAAAACAGGACCACATCAGGAGGAACTGCTGAGCTACTTTCTTCAAAGAGCCTTGTCTCTTGGCAGCTACCTGCAAGAAGAGAGATGTGTCTGACATGGAGAATCTTTCATTTCTACCAGCAATACAGCTGAATGATGCATATATCCACCTTCTCGTTTTGTATTGAAAAACCACTTACTGCCATCCTCACATTAAAATATACACTACAGATTAGAAAACCCAAACTCAAAATGGCCTTATACAGAAAACCACCTTATAACCATGGACAACCTTCAGGAAAAGGAAATGATAAAGTATTATTCAAGACTTGATCTCCTTTCTACATGATAAAAAGACTGCAAAAAAATTGCTCTGATCTTCATCTTAACCTAATTACTAAAATGTTCCTTCTTTCTTCCTAGTCAAGAAAGCAATTAATAATCAATAATGTTTGATCTACACTGCAAATTTATATTACTATTTCAAACGAGATTTAATACTGAATATAAAGTTTTTAGTTCCTTCTCAGTTTTATTTTTGTGAATTCACTTAGTCATTTTACTAGGAAAGATACTTTCCAAAAAGCCCACTTGAGGCATTAACTCTTCAAAAATGTATTTATTATAGCCATATGTGAGTTAGAGGATTAGGTTCACTCAATCAGCTATTAAAATTCATTTATTAAAATTCATGTCAAGTTCTTCATTAAAATTGACTGCTCTGGCCTGAATTTCTAATTGCATTCCACTGACTACACAAGAAGTTCCCCAAAACAATCGAAGTATTTCAAGTAATCTGGAGAATTATCTGGTTTCTATATGGCCATTTTATAGCAGAGAGGCAACGTATTTTGGTTTGGTTTGGTTTTACTTCTGAGCTCTAACAACTGGAATGAAGAGTTGAATTTCTAACAGAACATGCTAATACAAAGAAGTAACAGAAGTTAAAATAGTCGGTCATATGTTTTCATACTCAATGTAAAATTATGGTGATGCCAGATTGCTTTTGAAAATACATTTTAAAGCTTTGTTAGTAGGTTTCTGAATTCACTTAAAATAAAACACAAGTCCTTGCTATTCCATATCAGCTCAAAAGGAACATAAATGTGTCCTTTACGGAATGGTAACGTAGACTTTCATCCTTACATTTGACTGTATATAAATGAATTAGCTATCTTAAATATCATTTTCATTAAAATCTTAAGAGGCCAGATTATGTTTTTCTTTGCACTATACCATTAGGATGACTCCAAATTCATCTCTCCAAATCCCTGAAATATTGATTTGATCGGAAAGCTCAACCCTGTTCATTTTTGAATACCATCTTTTGGAATAAAATAAACAAGAGCAGAATAAAGCAAAATCCTGAATGCGAGCAATTCTCTATGAAATCTGGTGAGATTTTGCCCACTACTGCTTTAGTCTTGCTCATTACAAACTCACTTTTTTGTTGTTGTAATTGTTTTTACTTTTTCTAAAAATATATTACCTGAATAGAGCTCATAATGCACACCAGTGACTCACTCCTCCGTACCAACCTTTACAACACATCTGTCCACCATGGAGTCCAGCCACTCAATGTACGACTCAATGGGGGACTGCTCCTCCAGAAGGTGATCAAACTCCTGATACACTGGCACACAAAACAAACAAAAAAAAAGCCCACCTCAGAACTTGGATTCTGTTTCAAAAAAACCCACAGACAAATCACAAAAGGCTATCAAACGAATCACAAGTTTACTGTGGTTTTTTTGTAATAGATTGCTTAACTGAAACAAATGCATCTTGGTGCTGACCCAAAAATTTGTTGGGTCTCTTATTTTGTTGCTACTGAAAGTGATGCAATCATCGAAAGTGTTGTTTTAATGTGAACCAATCAAAACCTATTTTTTAAAATCAGTGTTTTTATTTAAGTTGTCTGGTGTGCCCAGAAGTGAAACGTTTATGGTGTTCTCTATGAAGAGTGAGAAACTAGGCCTTGACCCCAGTGATGAAAAAATGTCATGCATGAAATTGATTTAGGAATGCATAAAGAATTTTCTAGGCACCAAGTGAATGAGTATTGTTGATAGGGTGCTCATCTGTATAATGCTTTGGTTGCAAAAACATGATTTAACTGCTGCAAATCATCTATTTGCAATGCCAGACACACACACAATGTCCATAAACTTCTCCTTCTTCAAAACAAATTGCTATCAGTGCAGAAATGTTCTGCTTATTTTCAACAAGAGTTGCAAAAAGCAACCTGTATTCTTTTTGATCTTTTCCAAGTACACATGTTAATGTTTTAATACAAAAAGTTAAAGCAAGTCTTTCAGCTGCAGCCCTTAAAACTTCAAGTTCATTTATATATGACAACCAATGGGTGGAAGACAAAGAATCATGTGCTTTGACACCTCAACAAAGTGTTCTTCAACTCAGCTAAGATATAAGGCTCAGTAGGTCAAGAAGAAAGATACTTTCTATCTGCTGTGTTACAGGATGATTTCAATGTGCTATTTCAATTTACAACTAGTTATAAATATCAGGAGAAAGGAATTTCTCTCCTTAGGAAAGATAGTGAAGGAGGTGGAGGAGGCAAAGCATAGAGATGATAGCTAGGGAAATGAGCCAGAGAGGCTATCCAAAAATAATGCAAAAAACAGCCTCCCTGATTCTGTTAGATCAGGAGGATGAGCAGGAATGCATTTGCTGAACACCTGACAACAACTTTGTTTAACTGAGACTTGGAAAGGCTGTGTTACCAGAAACATTAATTGAGGAAGAAGGGGAATGATGTTTGGGCCACCCTGATCTTCTTTCATTCTTTTATTGAATGGGCAACCTCCCTTTATTCAGAGCAGGATCACAGAGAAATCTAAATGTTGTCTCCTTACCTGAGTATTTGGCTGGACAAAAACTGCCTGATACAACAGATGAAGTAATTCATATGCTGTGCAAAGAGGGGAGCAAGAGCAGAAAAACAAATCAGTTGCCTGCTTTGCTGCTGGAGCAATGCAACTGTGTACAATGACCTATTTGAGAAAATTAGATGTTTAGCCTTAGTGATTGTTAAAAATACCTCAACAGGATTGGAGAATGAGGGAATAAAGCAGAAATCATGTCAGAGATAGGTAGTCCAGCAGAACAGGAAAGAGGTTCTCTTATACCCGGTGATTTTTCTCTGTTTCTCTCTAAGTTTGTATAGGCTTATAAACTCTGCTTTTTCTCTAGTTATAGTAGCTGAAATTGTACTTCCTTGGTTATTAGTAACAATAATGGAGAATGAGTATGATAGAGTATGATGAGTATAATAGAGTATGAAAACGGGCCTTTAATCGATGCCATATAAGTCATACAAGGCACAGTGAAAAAATCTTTGATCAAGTAGAATAAACATCAAAGATGGAAGGTAAAATCTAGGTTCTAGAATATTCTCTATGTGTATCTTAACACTTCACTGGCATCCCGTCTCATGAGCTATTAGCTTACCATTTCTGACTAACTGCTTATTGGGCTATATAGGTCTAAAATATAGAAAAACTTGCACAATACCAACAGCATTCAGGAAAAATCTGTTTGATTTTATTACATTAATAGCACATACACAGGAAGATTCCTTAAACATTAAGGGTGTTCTGAATGGCAGCCAAAAATGATGCTGCTACTAGGGAATATATCTTTGAAAACTCTCTTTTTTGACTGGTGGTAGGATGCTGGATAGATCTTGAAAACATAACAGATGACAGAAGGATTCACTCGGGTTCAGGACTTCAGTCTCACTGTGTGCTACCTCCTTTGCTGCCATGCCGAGTTCCTATCTCCGCAAAAGGGAAGAGGGCCGTGAAATGAATCAAGGGTTAAGAAAGAGAAGAAAGAATATCAAGAACCTCTCCCTGGAAACCAGAGGTAGCAGAGAATGCAAGGCCCATCCCTGAACCAAGCAGAAGAACTGAAGTTGTTAGCACAGTGGGATGACTGCCAAAGTCAACCCTGTAGAGTCCAGGGTACATGTGAAGGTGTCACCCCTTGTGTTCCCAGCCACCCCCTGAAAGTTACCTTGCTAGCAAAGCTACCCTTGCTGGGCTCCCACAAAGGGTTGCCTGGGTTGTGCCCTGTTCAGGCAGATTCTGGGTAAAAGATGACTGGTCCTCCTCAGGACAGAGATGGCAATACAACAGGTGGGTTCACAGGAAGTGAGGTTGTGTGATGGATGCCAAAGACAAAGCTCTGTTGCCTCAAAACAACAAAACTCAGTGTGCTTCGGGTTACACCTGAGCTTATAACTATGCAATACTTGCTGGATGATGGAAGGGATATTTTGTATTTGCAAAAGATCTTTAATTGTATTTGCCAATATCTCCAAAGTCACTTTCAAGTCCATACCTTTCACTATACTAGACAGAAGCTAAATTAATGAGCTTGTCAGATATAGGACTTCTACTTACTCCTAAAAGTTCAGGGCAAAAGTTTATCCCATCAAATGCTCTTGGTTATGAAAGCACTGTGTAAAAAGGAGCTTTTTATAAACAAGTTGAAAAGGGACTCAAATACACAGCCGCTGAAGTGTCAAAGCCATTCAAAGGACAATTCTCCTGCAATTCTACAGCAGGAAAGATTGGATTTTCATGCATTCAGTGGTTAACTCACAGATTTAGTTTGCTCAGGTTCATGGAAAAATCCTCCTGAATCTGGGTGCAAGTTTTGTGCCATTGGCTGTTCTGGGCACTCAAAAGAAATGCATCAGGGAATGGTGCCCAGATCTATGCCCCAAAACATAAGACTTTGACAGAGCTTTGCCTGACATTTTGGTAAATGTCTCTATATTTAAGCCTCCAAGCAAACCAATGGCTGCAAAACCAGCACTACTTTCTCTGAGCTTTGTTTGCAGCAGGAAGCCAAGTTCACCTGGCTTTATTTGAAGGTTCTGCTCTTACATTGTATGATGAGCTTTCTGTGTTCCTCCCGTGAGTCCTCCATAGTATAGAGGGTTTGTTTGGTAATGCTATTCAGATCCACATTCCTCCAGTCCTCCAGCATTTGAAATGTGATGTCTGCACTGTGGATCACTGTTCTTGATGCCTGTAATCCAATCCAATCTATTCATTAGTTCATGCTTTATTAGGTTAAAAAATAGGCTTTATCCCCTTTTACGCTTCCTTAGCTGGGCTCACTAAGCTGATTCTCCTCATGGACCCCCGCCCACCAGCTTGATGTCTTATGGATATTACAGGGCCCTCTAACAAGAGAACTCTTCAGTCATTTTGCCTACTTTAATCAACTGCAAGTATTTTGACCGCATCCACCACAAAACCTAATGAGCAACACTAATCTGATGCTGCCATTGCTAGAGCCCTCAATCTCTAACAGCTCTGCTGGTTTTCATTTCAAGCTTCAGTTCAGAACAAAAAAGCAACAAGAAAAACCAATACCAAACAAATAAACCCCACTCAGGTGTGTACCCTCCCCTCTCTGGATCTATGAAGACTCATTCCTCCTTCAGCCACCATGAAAAGGTTAAAGCTCCTTGGCCTCCTCATCAGATCCATGTCTTGGCTGGTTGAGACAGGGATCTGCTGTTGGTAATGGGGGGATGGACTGAGGGTAAAGGAAGTGACACAAGGCCATGGTCATGTACACAGATCTCTGTACGTTAAGCAGAGATGATAACACACACCAAGGTTGTCAGCTTCCCCAAGGGAGTGATGCACTTGAAGAGTCCTTCACCCAGGAGATTTGATCCCAGGTTTGATGCAGAAAGTTGTGGTTTCTTTATCTCGATGTCCTCTGAATCGCCATGGTCGTCCAGAATTCAGTGATGGTCTATGATATTTGGGAAAGGTAGCACAGGTATCTCTGTCTCCACCACTAAAATAATGGCAGAAGAAACCTACCAAAAATTCCTCGCAGGAGTATTTTTTTATTTCCCTAGGGCTTCTTTCTGTGAGCTCATAGGGTTAACCTGGGGTTTTGGATACACCTTCCAAAAGTGGAGCTTTCAGGTGACAGGGAAAAAAACCTATCCTCTCCAATACATGGATGAAACATTAATGAATTCAATGCATTCTCTCCCTTTTTATACTACACAGAATTTGTCTTCATGACTTTTTACACATAATTCTGATGTAAACTGTTGAAAACCAAACACTTTGGAGCAGCTTCTATATTCACTTGCTATGGTTACAGGAACATGTCTATTTAAAACCCAGTTTAGCTGTTTTCCCTTTTACTAATTCGCATTTGATTTATAATTTACAATTAGACTTGGAATGTATTGTTGGGCATGTAGAAAATTTTCTTCCTTTGCAACTGGCCTAATGCAAACTGCTATGAAAGCAATGGAATGTCTCTCATTTATTCCCTGGAAATGAACCATCTCTTCAAATCAAATAACAATTTTGTTTCATGAAAGTACCCTGCTGAATTTAATGATATGGGGTTGCCAGTTGTCTAGAAAAGCTTTTTTCAGTGATTACTTTTTGATTTTGTAGAGGTGGCCACAACAAATGTTGAAGACAAATTGCTAATGTGATCTCCTCCCCTGAATAAAGTCCAACCTATCAATTCATAAAAATATTTGAAAAGTCAGTAAAAATGGCATTGAGTAAAGTTGGGTAACTGAAATACTTACTTGGCAGAGATGATTTAGGGACGTCTGTCGCCGCAATATTTGTGAGAATCTTCTGGACACTACAGGAAAGAACAGATAAATATTCATGTACTGTGCTAAATAAGGATAATTACTTCAGAAAGTATTAAATTAAACAAGAACAACAACAAAAAACTATATCCAGTTTCCTATACAAAATTGTCGCTACCTAAAATGTACTCAACTAGCCCAGTTTTAACTTATTTTAAACCTTGACCTAAACCCTTAAATCTGGATGCTCAATCAGTTTTACAGAGGCATATTACAAGCAATTATTTATAAATGCTGTGAATAATGAGATGACAAGAGAAACAGAGGACAATGGAAAAGCTTTGCTTGTTCAGCATAGCAAATTTTCTCTTGCTACACAAAGGAACTGGAGAACAGAAAGAACTATTTAATAGAAAGAAAAATGTTGGTGCAAGAGTAAGTGCACATAAAATAACAATAGCTACATTATGTGTGGAAATGAGAAAAGGTTGCTAAATCTTCGTGCAATCATGTTTTGGTGGAGTCTTGTAACTGGACTAGTAAGGGCTAAACTCTGATTCAGTTTCAGGTATTTGATCAAAGTTTCTAAAAGCAATTGCATGACATACTAATACATTACGAGCTGAAATGGTCCAGAAGGTACTTGCCAGTCCTCTGTTCCCAGTTCAGCTCTTTGCAAGTGATATGGTCTTTGTATTAAGATATTTCCTATTCTTGGAAAATGAGCTTTTAAAATGTTGTATTGTACTTTTTTTTTTTTTTTTTTTTTTTTTTTTTTTTTTTTTTTTTTTTTTTTTTTTTTTTTTTTTGTCTGAAATCAGTGACTTGTGAACTGCAAAAATGACCAAAGCTTGCAGTTCCTCCTGTCAGTGCCTCCACTGGCTGTGTACCCTATCACAAATTCTGATGAGGAGGAAACAGCTGCAGAAACAACAAAGGCTCATGTAAAAGGCAGGCTGCATACGATATTTTTCTTATATCAAAAGGACCAGATTTTCAGATCTATCCAAAGAGATGTTAGATGTGGTCACAGAGTGAGCTTTCTCTCCATACTGTACATAAAGGCAGTTAAAAAGTATAGATTGAGGATGACTAGATAGTGCACTGTCCATCTCTTTCTGTCTGCCTGTAAGATTGGCAAAGATTTTGCTGTTGAAGATTCTCAATATTTTTGAACTGAAAAAGGATGCGGTAAAGCATATTTTCAGTTCAGACTGTTTAATTTTTAAAATAAATTAGTAAACAATTCAAACCACCCTGAAATTAGTTGTTCCAACTTCCATCCTGACTGCTCTCAGTAACATATACACCTAATTTTCCACGCTGATCAAAATAGTTAATCCTTCTCCTAAATTAGGTTTTTTTTTTCCCTTTAACTTTGTGGTGTGGAATTTAGTGCTCATGAAAGGCAAAGAATTGAGAGCTGTGAAATAAAGCAGGCTTTATCAATAGGTGATGTGCACTGCAGGCATCTACAAAGCACGTCTGAAAAGGACTAGTGCCCTTTCCTGTGGTGACAGGGTAATTTGATCTCCTTCATTTCTAACTCTGGCACTTTTTTGAGCAAGGGCCTCAAGCTGTATTCAAATTCTGCTAGCCTAAAGGTTTAATAATTTTCTTTGCCTAATATCATCCTTAATATTTGCTTACTATCAACAAAATTAATTTCTTATCAGAACCCACAAGAAAGGAAAAGAAAATCTCATTTTGTGTGGTGACTCGTTTCACTGAATGAGATTGGTTCTCATGAACAAGGGGAGATTCTAAGTGAATGCAAGATTTATAATGATGACAGGTTTTAACTCCTGAAAGAATACTAGTCTCACTTCCAGTTCATTTGGAATCAATAAACATTGTCCATCCCAGTTCAACAGGAGAGAGATTGGGCAATACATACACTCAAATTTGATATTTCGTAGGTTTTCTGGTAAATCGTGGAGAGCTACTTTCAGCCACTCATCCAGTTGTTTTGCAAACTTTCGGATCACCTGCGTCAAACTGAAAAAAGGAATCACGTCACATCATGTTTACTCTGTGAATTGTACCATAAAAGCTGTGAATGTGGTGAAGACCATGAGTCGTTTATTTACAGCTCATTATTATGCAGAGCTGCTAACATATTTCAGTTTGTAGGCATGAAGAAAGACTTCTGAAACTTCTTTCAACTTTTGCAAGAAAAGCAAAATTTATCATCGTGTTCAAAACCTCACATCTCTGTACAGCATTGCTTTGATACTTACAAACAGTATTTTTATTTTAAATAAAATCATTCTCGCTCTCTATAAATATGAATTCACAACCGTTTAAAGAAGACAATAAATCAAACTTTGGATTTCAGCTCGGCTGTGTCCACATTTATACAGATGTGCAAGGAGATATTCAAGTGGAGCAACAACCAACTCTGCTGCAGGCCAGAGCCAGTTAGTGAGTGATGGTGGTGGAGAGGAGGAATTCTCAGGCCAAGCCCACACAGGTCGGGGAGCTGGAGGTGGAGCAGGACCTGCCTGCTTAGCCCTGCACAGGACTGGAACTTCCCCAGACAAGTGAAATTTCTCTCCTCTCTCTTGATACCCTTTCCTGATGGTTCCAGCATTTCCTGTTAAACTTGGTAGGCAGCTCATTCTGCTCTTCTCTTTGGAATCCTCAGTAAAAAATGACAGTTACCAGGAAGAGTTGCAGAGTGTTGTGCAGAGGGTCCTAAGAGTTGGTTCTGACAGACAATGCTGCACTGCCTGCAGCACTGTTAGAAATGCACAAACGAGAGAGAAAAGATACAAGGAATTTCCCCCTTTCAACCAAGAAGCTTTTTCTGTTTGTACTCCTAGCACACTACACGGACAACAGAGGTGGTAAAATAAACATGGCCATCAGCCTGCTCTGCTCCACAAAAACACGCAAAGAGAACAGGGCATGGATGACAACTGCTGGGCTCACTAAAAAGTGCCTTTTCTGGATAGTCAGAATTTGTTCCCAGGAAGTATCTCAGAGGATTCTGGCTGAGTCAGCAAGATTTCCTTCAGGAGCTTCCATCGCAATGAGACCCTTCTTCACCCCCTCCAGTGCAGGCTATGGCTTAATAGCCACAATCTGGCCCTTTATATGCATTACAAAAGTCTATATTCACACTCAAGTCTCTCCTTATTTGCTATGAAAGAACTAAGCAGCTTGAGAAAAGGACTGCTGTTCTGTTTAATCCTTCCAATGAAATAGATTTGGGGGGGGGTGAGGGGCAAAGCCTGTAAAAATGTACATGTCCTATCAAGAACAACCCATGCTTCTAGCAGATTTCTTGTTTAAAATACTTTCACTTCAGCAATCATGAAATGCAGGTAAGAGAGCAGAGTAACATCAGTATAACATTTTACTTGACTAGAGGCATTTTAAAATCTTAAGGACTAACACATAGTACCAGTAAAAAACTCCTAGAACAATATTCTTAACAAATTTCTCAATGTCAAGAACATATCAGTCAAATAATATTAAAGGTGTACAAGACTATTTAGAAAAAGATGGCTTCCTGATGTGCATATATGTAAAACCAGATGGGAAAATAAGTTGACTGCACTCAGTGACTACTATTTTTGCTATGGATTGGTGATCTCTGTCCTGCTTTACTCTACAAACAAGGATTCTTGGACTCACGTGAATGTCAGGTAGGAAGAGAGCAGCTGAAATTTACCACACAGATTGGAAAAGTGAATTTAGTTTGGGTTTAGCTGAACTTTAAGAAAAAAAAAAAAGAAGGTGGTATCCTTCATCACATAAAAACCCCTAACTCCCCAAGTTTTTCATAATACAAGTCTTGTTAAAATCTGAACATCTTTTCAGGAACATGTAAGCTCATCAACTCCTTTCAAATGACACTGTGATTTAAAGTCAGAAAATGGGTGGCAGCAAGCAGGTCTCCGAGAACTGGTGTCATTCTTGAAGAAAAGAAATATAACAAAGACAGCAGAGCTAGAGGGGGTCATTACCTGTCAGGTAAGGCTTGTAGTACCGTTGGCATCAAAACTCCAGAAATTGCCTTGTACAGAATTGAGTCACAAACTCCCACTATATTCACTACAGTTGAAGAACCCAGAACGGGCAGCATGTGAGGAGGCATCCCTTGCCAAAAGTGCAGAAGAAAACTTTGAACCTGCAATCACAAGAAGAAGCAGGAATGTTAAAATTAAAATAATCAAAGGCCACAAATGCCATTCTCTTTACATGATCCTGCTTACACAGTATTTGTTTTAATCCCAGAGCTGGACTAATGGGGTGCAACACAGGCAAGGCATGTTCCTTAACTAGACAGGCTCGTGCTGTAACACAGCACACAAAGGGATAATCAACCAAAGGGTGAGGAGACACTTGGGGTTGGTGACAGGGAGTCTTTGTGTCACTACAGTAGAGACACCCATGGGAGTCTCTGCCTTTTTACCTTCCATCAGTGGCTGATGAGTTTAACTCTTTGGTTTCCACATGGCAAGTCTTTTTCTCTCTCTTTGCACTCTGTCCCTCCTTACAAAGGAATGCAATCTAGGCCTTGGTGGAGGGAGGGAGCGAGGGAGGGAGGGAGGGAGGGAGAGGAGGCTAGCAAATGGTTACTAGGGTCAATATACCATTTTCTGTCTTTACTTCGGAAAGAAACACTACACTTTTGGATTTTATCTTTCTTCCACTATGAAGGAAAGTGGAGAAAAAGTGGCAAAATAAAAGAAAAAAAAGAAAATAAGGGAGAGACTTCAGACACAGCAAAATATAACTCTGAAAATTTTAATGTAGGAAATAATGATGTTATTCAGAGAATAATATGATCAGTTCCACAGGGCTCCGAATGATAACTTTCTGCATGCAATCTGTAGTGAAGTAAGCAACCACACCACATGTAGCAAAGAGTATTTGCCATTTATATATTGTTGCTGCTCAGCCCCTTCCCTACTATAGATCCTGATAAGCCTCATAAAATATAGCGTCTTGCTCTTAAGAAACTATTCTGAGACTCACCCAGCTAAATTTCCTGAATGTGTCAGGTATTTTTCTTACACAGAAACTTCTAGACTCAGTACAAAGGTACAAAACCAGCTTTGAACCAGAAGAGTGTAAGAATTAAGCAGTAAGAAGAAGAAAAGCAAGGAATTTTTCCTATTGCTCAGAACACAGAGTCAAAAGACCCATTTCTTTTGATTTTTTTTCCCCACGATCTGAGTATCGTATTTGAATCAGGTCCTCAGTATCTCTACAGCCAGATTTGTTATCCTAGATAAGGAGCCATCTTCCCATGTAATACAAACCTGCTTGCATTACAGTCATGTTTCATTTTTCAGCTCTAATTGTAGAGCTGTCTGCGTGCACTGCCAGAACCCCCTCAGATTCAGTCAGGTATGAGCAGGTACAAGCCTTATCCATCTCTAAGGGGTGGTTTTAACTGCTGAGTGGTATGTGTGAGTTCCTAGCTGCACTGCAGTACAGCTGAGCAACTGGACACTTTAGCCATGGCTCTCTGGGATATCTGGGAGGCTGTAATCCCCCCACCACTCTGCATCGTTGTTAACAGACCAGCAGAGCCCACTGTTGTTGCTGTGACACCTGCCCTGGCTCTGCGGAGCACTCAGAGGAATTCCTTCAGATGGCTCAGTCCCAACAAAAAGCTTTGAAAAGCTGTGGTGGACACACTTCTCAAGTTGTAAGAACTGGATTGTCCAACATCTTGTAAGGGGATATTGCTACCTTAATCCTGCTGGAGAACAGAGGGAAAAACATTCTCATTGCTTTTGTTGCTCCAACTCACCCAGCATTATAAGTGAGATTTAGTGCTATCAGTCACATATTAGATACCCAAGTCAGCTATTGTTCCTTGCTCCTGAAAAGCATTGAGCACTACAAACCCCTAAGTCTGTAATATAACATACAAAATAAGCTCTCAAATCCATTGATACCTTATGTATCATTAAACTGCAACTGCAGTTTCTAACCATACCTCATCAAAGTTTGCTCTTATTACAGTGTCTAGTATCCTCTGACAGTGAGTCCTATACATCATAATAAAGGTCGAAACCTGAAAAAGAATGAGGGAGACACGCAAAAGATCATTCTGCTTTAAGAAATCCACTTCTAAAATATCAGAACGCAGAGCACAGAAAAAGCAACTTTTCTTCTTATCTATGCACAACTGCAAAAATAACAAAATCAGTTAAAATGTACATAGATTAGCTGTAAGATGAGTTTTCTTCTCAAAAGTAAATTCTCCCTTTGAATTCATGGATTTTTCTGTCAATAGGATTCTTCAAATGTAAGAGGAGCAAAAAGCCTCAGTGAGATCAAAGACGAGAATGTGGCCCTAATTAGGACATAAAGAACTAAAAACCCCTATTCTTTTGTCTACTTCACATTGATACTACACATGTGAATAGAACCAGAAACCTAGCAAGCTCAGCCAACAGGAGCCAGAGAATTTTTGTCATACGTGCAGATAGACTCTCTGAATGTCTAGTCTAGAAGAATAAGAAATGCACTAAATCCCTCTCTGCTCAAGAAAGCATTAGAACTGTTTGCCAGTTTGCCATCGAGTGTGTTCACAGATTAGAGGGCTGTAACATATTTTAAAAGTTGCCCTCAAACATCACTTAATTTTAAAAGCTGCCCTACTGTATGTAGTGTAACTTTTGTAAAAAGTGCATGTGCATTAGAAATATTGTACAGCTGATAATGTCAGCTCCCCTTTTTAAGGGAAGGTATTTCTTCCTATTAGATGAAGTAATTCAGCCCCCCATAAATCAAGTCAAAGCATTATTAAACTTACTCTAGTTTAAAGTCTTTATATATTAGACAGAGCTTTCATCCAGAGCAGGGGAAAAAAAGAAACCAAGACAAGCTGAGAAAAGATTTCCAAAGCGTTACCTTCTCCTCTGGCAGACTGGCTGGCAGATTTAGATCTTTGACATTTGGAAACTCTGGCAGCAATGTTCCCAGTTTGGATCGTGGTGAATATGCCACTGTCTGTTTGGTTACTTCTTTTTTTCCTGTTTCATTGACCCAGGCTGCTCCTTTTTTAGAATACATCACATCATAATACTGGGAGTTTTCTTTCACTGCAATTCCATAATAATGGTACCTGATACATAGAGATGTATATTTTATAAAGCAGATTGTTTGAAAATTAAAGAAAAATATACAGAGGCAAGGGAAACTGATAATGCAAATGATTTCTACAGCAAACAATTTCTACAGCAAAATAGACAGAGCAATAGTTTATACATTATTAACAAGCATTGATTCAGCAGCAGAATACTGTCGTAATATACTGAGCTTCAAATCTTCATTCCTGGTGCTAAAGTAAGGTGACTCTGTTTTAGGGCAGGAAAATGATGTACTTCCATTTTTTAACTTCTTAATAAAAACCCATCCTAAAGCTACGTGTTGGCAGAGCTCTGCTGTGCAGCTGCTCCTTTAGTTCACCAATAAGCAGAGGTACAGAGCCTCTGGACTGGCCGCTCTCTTATTTCAGCTCCCTGATTCTCAGGCTGTTGAGGGCTGGTTTGGTCCCTGAAAATTGTAAGTTGTTACTGTAAACGAGTTGATGAGAAATGTTTCAAAATTTGAAAGCACTTCAGCAAGAAGGCAGGGGAAAGGCTTGTCCTGGAAAGAAATGAGTGGCAGGAAATGTACAGTTCCAATTATTTGCCTCATACCCTAGCATCAGCACTGGGCTTTGGTCGGCAAGGGAGAGGACACAGCAATAACTCTGTCTCTGGGGCACAAGCTTGAGCTACCACTCTTTAAAGCTATCAGCTTTATTACAGGTGCTGGTGGAAGCACTGGTTATCAAGAGAAACTCTTGCATCAAAGCAGCAGATATTTTATCTTAGTCCTTCTGTAATTTCCTAACTTTTATTTCAGTTTCTTAGCTGCAGGCACTCAACTCATCAGCTAAATTAATAGTGATTACAAAAGGCATCATGAGATTGCATTGCTGGTATACTTTTGCTTCAGCCAAATCCTACACAGACTTTTCAATGGTCCTCCACTTTTCTCCTTATAGCCTATCAAAAGCCTATCAGATCATCATGAGACACTTTCTTCTGGATCCCCCTATGATGGCACAAGAAGTTTCCCTCTCTGGATGCTTCTTTGACTCTTCAGTCACTTAAAATTCCAGAGTGCTGCCACCACCTGTGTTCATTCAAATAGACACAAATTCACTTGAGGCAGTTTTACAAAGGTCATCAATCAAATTAATTAAAGAGTAGCATGTAAGTGATGGTAGTTTAAACTAACCAGTGACTTTTCCCTTTTTCCACTCACAGTCATTCACTCATAGACCAGTGCATGTCATAATCCCCAGCAGAAAACCGTGGCAAAGAGCTGGAAGCCCAAACTTTTCTATCAGCAGACATGGGCTGAGAGGAGGCCTGAGGCGTTGGAGCAAATTTTTAGTACATGGCTCCTGGCCATACCCACCAAGGACATTCCCTATTTTCTCTTAAAAATAAAAGCTATCTTGAACTTTATATTGAATAATCCAAGTGACATAACTTAAAACATTACACTGACATGGTATGAGTGGAATTTCCTAGCTTCAATACCTGAGAAAGCAACAGTATTGGCTCCAAATTTTGCCATCAGAGCTTAGGGCAGAATATGCATTCTATACAAGAAACTGGGCTCCAGACTGTTCCTAACCTGTTACAGGTAACTAATAGCAAGTTGTTAGAACACCACTGTGGAAGTTTGGCTTTGTTTTTTTAGCTTGAATGGTAACACCTCCAGCTCTTGGTTTAAGTGCCCAGTTTAGTCCCTGGCAGCTGCCAGGCCAGCACTGCACATAAGAGCCATAAAACTCACTCATGACCTGTGTGCTACACCTGGGGAACCCAAAAGGAAATGCTCTAGGGAGCCAGCAGCACAAATTGCTCAGGGAAAGGCAGGAAGAGGGAAAAAGTCTGAGCAACCAGGACTGAAAGGCTTGTATCATTTGAACAGGAGTCAGTCTTGTATCAAGTTTTGTCTTAAAAAAAAATCAAGCCTGGAAAATGTAGTAGAATTTCACTGGGCAGCGTTTAATTCCTGGTATATTTCACTTGGTAGTAAACTGCATAAAAGAGGTTTCCATGTAGCTTCAAAACCATACAGACAGCAGTAGCAAAATTGACTCCAAAATTTTTCTACATAGCTGCTTCTTTCAGTAATTTTACTATCCCAAAGGGCAAAAACTCACTGGAGTAGTTTACACAGATTCTTTTCCTTTTTTTTTTTTTTTTTTTTTTTTTTTTTTTTATCAGGAAAAAAAATCAACTTAGCTCAATAAACAGGGCTTGAAAGTTTGATATGTAGAAGAATAACAACAAAATAGTTTTTGTGTTAAATGCTTTTTACTCTCATTGATCTGTTATATACAGCAATCCTTTAAAGAAAAGCAAAATTCCCTTCACATCATGTGGCTTCCACTGGTTTAACTCACACCTCGTGTACCAAATTGCAGAGCTGCAGACTACAGTACAGAAAGAAATTGGCTTTTATGTTCAGCTGCCTTCTCACGGCTCACCTGTGGTGGAACTGTTTTTAAGCTCAGTATGACAGAGAACAGCTGCATGCTCACATCAATAAACCAGCTGCAAAACAGAAAGCTCAGAACTGATGAGCAAGACTACAGCACATTGTAGCTCTGAACTTTGTAATGTTACAGGGCAGCCATGCTATAAAAAGACTGAAGGCAGAACATTGTGAAGTCAGATAATCTTAACCACATCTACGGATGAATTTCCTTTGGCAGTAGCAGGGAAGCAGAATGAAAATAATACTGGCAGCAATTGGTCAGCACAGCTGGTGATAAAGGGACTGAAGTGTTAATGCCTAAAGTAATTTCTTTACGTAACACTTAACTGGAATGCAGTCAGATGTTTCTGAAAACAAAACCAGAGCTCAGTTACAGCTGTGCTGGGTCTACCAAGGAGAGTATTTATCTTAAAATATAGCATGCAGGTAGTCTCTGTGTATATGACAGAAACCCCTTACTTGCTAGATAGGGAGCAGAACCACTGCACAAGCATGAAAGGAGTATGTGACATGAAAGCTGCTCTGACAGGCAGGCAGGTTGGGGGAAATTATGCAAGAAATTTTAAGTCCCAGTGAGAGTAAAGAGACAGCTTTTGGAGGTGCAAGACACCCCTAGTCAACAGATCAAGAGCATCTTGCCCTCTGAGAGACTCCTGGAGCTGTGGGAGGAGCTCCACTTTGGGAATAAAGCAGCACTCACTCCTTATATTAAATGGAAGGACAAGTAACAAAAGTTGTAGCTGGTGCCAGGATGATTTGATAGCCAATACAGAGTACTCATATAAATGTGTCCACAAAGCAACCTGTACACACTTTCACTCTGTCTTTATGAATCTCCACAAAACTTCTATTCAGTACTAAATCCTGTCTCTCTGATTATGGTCCTATCACACTTTCCTAGTGTACTGTTGGGCTAGCTCAGAATTTCCACCTGAGAGATTTCTGGTGGCTTTGAGGAGTGATGTTATGGCAACTCTGAATTTGCATTTGGGACCATTCCCAAAATCAAATCTTCAATTAGCTGCTTAAATATGTCTGCCCTAGAAAAAGAAAACATAATTATGAAAACCACGAAAATATCAAGCTGGGTGGAAGAATTTTGTCTCATCAAAGAAATACTGCTTGGTATGGACCACTTACTAGAAGAGCACAGTAAATTTGTCTTTAATGGCATTTCTTTTAGCATCTCAGTTTCTTTATTCTTTAAAAAGCAGGTCATTCTAACTTTAGTATGTAAGCACAGTCTTAATAGCATATTTCATTCTCAGCATTTAGCCATACTGTGGTTTTCAGGCTTTACTTTGAAAGAGAAGCTTTACCAACAAAATTTTGCAAACACACCATCTCACATTTTCATGCCCCCTTCCACATTTTTTCACTTGTGATCCAAGACACTCCACTTTTGCTACTCTGTAGGATTCTGTGAAAGCTAATCAAGAAAAGCAGATTTTATTATGTGAGGGGCTTTATACTTGCCACCAAAAGATTCAAAGCTCCCCTGGAAAAATTTCTTGGGGTCCACAAGCAGAAAAAAGTGTAAAAACATCACTGTATCCTCTACATAAATTGGTAGAATCACATCTTATCAACAACAGGAAAAAGTCAAATACCCCAGGAAGTGCATTCTGAATCAGTTTCTCAGTCTGGAATTAGGATGAAGTGTTTTCAGAAAATACCATCTTTTGGGCAAGGCAATAAGCTAGTTATTTAATCACCTAAAGGTATGTTGGATTTTGTTACATGGGGGAAATGGTGGTTAAATACAGTGGTTAAATGGTGGTTTATTTCAGTTTAGGTGGACAATTTCAGTTCCTACCTGAATTCTAAAGTGCATTCTGACACTTGTTCTCTAGCCTAAAACATGATGCTAACCAGTTGTTATTTCCCAGCCTCCAACAGTGGCTCCATTACTCCTGAGTGTGAATGTCCTCTACATTGTGTAAAGTGAATTGAGATGAAAAACTGTATGGAAAATACTGCAAATCAAATCAGTCAAAGGGCTCCATTAGACCACCTTTGCAGGATCACTGCTGAATCTATAAAGACTGCTGAGTCTATAAAGACTACAATAGAACCTCCATCAAAGTTGTTTTTAAGTCCTCAACTGCACAAATAATTCCCTGTTCTTATTCCCCATTCTGGAAAGCCAGAGCCAGATGGGGCCCTGTCAGAGATGATAAAACCATACACTGCTTACTTTGACTGGCCTCTTGTTCCAAGTCTTCTTGTAGTTAGTTGTGGAAACTGTTGTCTTATTATCTGCAAATAAATAGAACTGATATTAACAGTAATAGAAAAGCACATTTACCAACACTCAATTTAATATGGACTTTTAAGACAGAAAAGCAGAAAAACCAATAAAATATGTGATAGGAGAAACCAGAAACAAAGCTCTTGATTTTTTTCCATTACTGAAAGAGGGGAAAGAGATTTTAAACTTCACTATAATTCCATTAACTACTATTAATTTAAATGCTTTCAGAAGTTATTTGAGTATAACATATTTCTTTAAAAATCTAAGATCAGTTCTGCCTCTAAACTAAGGAAGACTGTAATTAGAATTGCCTTACTACTTATTTATGTCACTTGGGGGGATCAACAAAGTTCTCTACAGACCTTCACAAACCTGCCATGAAACCCTTATTTTTCTCAAAGATGATTCCCTGAAAAGATTTTGGTATTTGACAGGGGCATCATTTCTACCAAGGAAAACCCATCATGGCATTTTTAAAGATACCTCATAATCAGTTTATCCTCTATGGAAAACAAGTGGATCTCAGAAACAGCAGGATATCACCAAGAATCCAACCTCTAGTGTGTTAGCAGACATTAAAAGAACAATTCCTTCAGTGCCAGTTGCATTTAAAGAAATAAATCAATGAATGTAGATTGTGCCTTGAGTCATCAGAGCCTCTATCAACCAGGCTAATCCTGATGGAAAAGCTTTGCAGTTGTTGCTAGAAAGGAGATGCTCAGCACCTCACAGGATTGAACCACATTCTCACTGGGGTCCTGCAGTAGGAGGGAAAGTTTTCTGTGAGAACAGCGATGCAATAAAAACTGCAGTAAGCCTTGAAGATTTACTTGCGAAGGAGTCACTCCCTTTCAAAGTTTGTAATCTATTCTAATTGTGGTTTTCTTACATAAATTGATAAATGCTTCCTATTTGGGGGTAACACCAGCTAAGATTAGAGGAAGACAAGCCTGCAAGATGGAATATAACTGTTCAACTAGGAACAAAGTCAATTTCAATTGATTAAATAATATAGATTTTTTTCTATTAGCCATTTTCCCACCATGATAAATATTTAATCCTGATTGATGACTGAAAGCTTTGGAACATGTATTTAGATCAAAAGGTACTATATAAATAAAGACATTACAATGTCACATATTTGACCATTTCTTCAGTACTTTTTGAGGGGCTTTAGCAAAGGTACAACCATCTTCCCTTAGAGTAATGTAAAAATTGACCTGTGTTGGTTTCCAAGAGCTTTGCACAGGGTGGCTGATGTCAAAAATGCAGCAAAGACTCAGAGTCACTAAGTTGTTCAGCTTTAATTTCTGGAGCAAAACTTCAGCAAACAGTAAAACACTTTTGTGGAGCTGTGAAAGTTCAGCCTAGCTGTTTGATAAATGAGCAGACAGGCAAGCAGCCCTTCTTTCTTTTTTTGTATGGATTCAATGAAGCCTGCCTAAAGAACACCACATGCTGTTCCAGCTACTGATCTAACATTCCGCAACATCTCAGCCTTCCAAATTCCCTTTAATTACACATTAATCCCACCCCTCTCTCTTTCATTTTCTGCAGACAGGGTTGGGGGCTCCACAAGGCTGTGGGAAAAAAGGCAGTGTTGAAGAACTATTTTCTGAGGATGAGGGTTTTTTTGGGCTAGGGGATTTTTTAAAGGTTGGTTGTGTTAGTTTTTTGATTGGTTTTTTGGGAGTGTTTTTTGTGTCAGTTGTCATTCAGAAAATACTACCCCTCTCCAAAAGCTGCTCTTACAGCAGTTGACTTAATATTAAAGATAGTTTTGCTCTATTTTTCCTTTTGGAACAGCATCAAACCATATTACTTTCAAGTCTTTCTAGTAACAGTGAAGTGTTACAATGCACACTGTAAATGCTACTTTATGAACCATATGCCATGGGAGTTACTGGAATTTAAATAAATCAGCCAATTTTCTACATACCAGGGCAGAGGTGATCAGGAAAAGAGAATAATAATGAAGCAGTTGATCAGATGATCCCTTTTTCTTTTCTTTGTTTCTTTTTCAAATCCAGCACATTTGAAAGGAGATACACCCCTCAGAATGTATCTTAAAAGTATGCATCACTTAAAACATTATTTCCCAGTAATTTACAAAACAAAACAAAACAAGAGAATAATTTTTCCAAAGCAAAGCTTTGGAAAAAAAATCAGGACTTTTTAATCTAATGCTGCTTATGTAAAATATAACATGGTATACTTACACCTAGGTGCTTGTACACATATGCATGGTTGTTAATGTCTGTGTTTGAAATAAAACAAGTCAAGTACTAAAAGAACTCTCTGTTCATATAAGTGTTTACATTCAGCTATGCTTATGCAAATCTCTGTGCAATGATACTGGTAAAGGCAGAAATATTACCCTGAAAAGGGAGAAGAAGTCAGATCAGGCAGGACAAAGTGGAGTTCACTGTGTACTGAAATCAGTGGAAAAGGCAGAGAACCCAGTATGTGGGGTTTTAAAAATTTAAATCATTGTCAACCTGAAAAATCACTGCACAAATATGTCATACTTGGTTTAATGTTTATTAACTTTTAAAAACCTATAGACAAAATGTGTTAATTTTACAGTTGTGTGGGGAGGGAAGTGGGTTCTAATTGTCAGACGTGGAAATCTAGGTTTGGATCTGAAAACCAAATTGGATCATCTTCCTCCCATCAGTGCAGTGAGGTTTGCACAAGCAAATGAATCAAGACCAGACCACGCAGTCTGAGCTGCTTTCTGAATGGAAAGTCCCTGTTCTCACAGCAGTTCTGGCTTCTCAACAGAAACTGTGGTAAAAAGATCTCATGGGTGGTATTCAAGGGAATTTTGGAGTGAACAGAGCTTTTACCATTGTTCTTCAGTAGAGCTAAAATTTCATCTCACACTTCTCCAAAGTGACCATAATTCCAGCTGCCCTGTAAGATCTGCTGAGTAAAATGGTGGAGGTTTTACATTTTCTAAGTACAATTTCACCTAAGTTACATGGCTGTTTTGACTGTTGGGCATTATTTTAGGCTACCCGGCTTTCTGGTTTTGAAACAGAGGTAGACCAGGAATTTCACATGGAAATAGCTTCTGTTCCTACTACATTAGCCTCAGAAAAAAATGTGCCTCAAATTTCTTTCTCAATTACTGAACTTTAGTGTGTTCTCTCTCTCTTTTCTCTGTACTCTGCTTAAGACATGATCTTGCCTTCTGCCTACAGAAGATCTTCTATGCCTTTCTTGATTAAAATCAATAATATTAAGAACTGCTTCATCCTCTGGTGAGTGCCTACTGCATACATAAGATGCAGACAGAAGCCATTACATTATAGAACAACATATAGATAGTTTACCGTTTTCAGAGGACTAGTATATCCAGGTCAGGATTTGTTTAATATTGCTGCAGGCAATCCTGACAAATGGTTTTTGGAATGTGCAGGTAGATCACATGGGGAGATAACGGGATTTTTATCCCATTTCAGCTTTTTAGACCTAGCAGAAGTGTCTGTATAAACTCAAATATCTAGTTACTTGTATTTTTGGTCATTCTTACGGCAATAAAAATGAAATAGGTTACTTGAACATCCATGTAAAACACAGAAAACTTTATGAGCAACAACTAGAAAAATTCTTCTGTAAGGGTCTGTATTAGAGTCTGCACAATCTTTTAACCTTGGGCACTGCTACCTGCAGGAGCTGTTCTGTTACACACAAATGGCTCCAAGGGTGCATTCCTTCAACCTGATTACTGCCAGCTGTCATTTCTGCCACTGCCTTTCCCCCCATATCTCCAGAACTGTAACATTACAATGAAAGCAGATCCAGGCTTAGCGTTAAAATGAGGAAATACAGAATCACAGAATGGCTTGAGTTGGGAAGGACCTTAAAGATCACCTTATTCCAAACATTCTGCCATGTGCATGGGGATTCTGCTTTCACCACTACGCTGTGACCCATCACTCCTCATCGCATTCACTATCAAACTCTGAACTCTATGTTTCCCAGTTATTCCATCTAAAATCATCTATGATAGTTAAAACTAATCAGGGAAAAGAAATCTTATAAAGCAACTTATGTGTCTGTCTTCACGCAAACAAAAAAGGATGGAAGAAACCAGAGACACCTGGAAACTTCTGAAGTAACTTTTTTCCTTCCTCCTTTGTCAAAATATTGAGTTTTCCTCTGGGACAAAAGGCAGAGGATGGCTTTTAGAAGTCTTTTTGCTGAATAATTTAAATTTCTGCCTTTCAAAAGGCATGATCATTTTGTTAGTGCACCTGATCTGGAGGGATGTTATTCTTCATTACTCACATTCCTTTCTACTTGACATAATTCTAGCCTTGCTTCCAGAACTTCACAAAGCAGAGAAATAAGATCAAATTAGGTTGCAGCCCAGCAATTGCACAGTCCCAGAATGAGAAACGGATCCCTGGCTCTGCACTTACTAGCGCTATGAGATTCTAGAGAGATTCTGCATGCCATGGAATAAATTCTCTTTCCTCCCATAACAATTCTTCATAACAGGGCTGGTTCTGTTTCTCTCAATTCAGGTTTCAGGTCCCATATGTAGACAGCATGCTTTTCTTTTATGAAGTCAGGTATAGAAGATGTGTTTATTTACCAGCTTCTATTGTGGTGTTTTGCCATGGCAGCAGCAAAGAAGTCAGTGATACCAAACAGTTATATTCTTACAGAGATATGCTTTCCTTATTCTCATTGCTGTGAAACACAGGCAACACTGATGTCCTCAACCTTACATGTGAAAGGGGTTTTGGCTCATTCGTCTTTGAATGTTCCAGCTGGGTTGTTCCAGGGTTTCCCCATCTGCTTCAGTGCTTTTCAAAATCCTGTTCTGAGACACGTGTTATTATTAACACCTGTGTTGAGGTTCCTTTCAGCTCAAAGAGGCTTGGGGCTGATTCAACATCATATAGCCTTGAGGAAATGGTCAAGAAAAATTGCACCAAGAAATATCCACTGATAGGGATAATCAAAGTAGTTCAAAACACCATTTCTGTCTCTCAAATCCACCAAACTGTGGAGAAGAGGCGTGACTGTGTCTGTACCTTCTCTGCCCCTTGATTGTTTATTTGCATGGCCAGGAGGGAAGTCTGCAATGTACAGGCTCGGTACTCTTGACTGCAGACCTGTTGTCTGTTAAGATTCAATAACCTTCCCATTTCTTTCCACTTACTTTCCTAAGTTTTAGAATAGGGCATGGTCTAGCTCTAGGATAAGAACTTGTTTCTAGCACTGATACGGCTCAACTGAAACTGCAAAGCAAGGCAGAAAAATCTTCTGGCCTTTTTTCTAGTGTCTGTGCCCAACTGTCTGCTACGGAGATTAGATCCTGTGAGAAACTCCAACTGAACTGGATGCTACAATGAAGCTCACAAGACCTCTCCTCAAATTCATCCATGTCAAACAATATCCTTCAGCAGTTCCTCTGGCCAGGCAGAATTCAGCCTAAGGCATGATCAAACAGATTACTGCATCCCAACAAAGCTGCAAGCACTGAGTGTTCTGCCTCAGTCCTTAGCTGAGGTGCAGCCATTTTTGGTGCTGACTTGCTGAAGCCAAGCAGAACTCAAACCCTGCCCAACTCGCCCTGCTCTGTACTGGTGCCAGCACACTGCCTGCCATCCCCCAGCCTATCTGTGGGAAAAGGCTGAGTGCCAGGATCCCTGCACCCTGGCAGACCCTGTGCTGTAAGCACGGCCTCTGGGACGTGTAGACAAGGCTGAGGTAAAGCAGCCCTGGGGCCACTTCATGCTTAAGGCCTAACTGGAAGCCAGATGCCTGAAGTGGCAAAGACACTAGAAATCCCACTGCTGTAGGGCATTGAGAAAAGAAAAGTCTCTCCAGAGAAACCGAGGTGTCCTTACTGGTTTGCTCACTCCTCAAGCTCAAGAAGAAAAAGGCAATAGTCAGCAACATTCAATAATACAAGAATCAGCTGAGTAGAGCCAGGGGAGCAAAGACCTTTCCAGCTACACTGCAGGATCACCATTCCCCACACCAGCATGACTGCTTGCTTCTGCAGGACTTGTGCTATTATGGTCTCGTTAGAGGAGCTTGGCCTAGAAGATTCAGAATTGGGAAGAAAACTCATACTGGGGTAATTGTTCTTCAGTCAGGAATCCTAGCTGTTGAAAAGGGATGAAGGAAAACTGGGGACTGCTCAGATAGCACTGACAGACTGATTCAGTGCAATAAGAGACATCACATCCTCACATTTAAGTTGATTTTTGCCCCAGTTCTATTTTTGCATTCAGTGTTGCAGAAATTGCTCATAATAGAGCAAGTGCTGCTTTAATCTATCAGAAGAGAGTACTAGGAGTAAATTTGGCTTTGCTATACCAGTTACTATTGAGGCTGCTTAAGAGCAAATTGAGAGTAAAGAAATAAAAACCACATCTTCAGGAGAAGTATCTCATTAGGAACAACAGCCAGCAATTCCCTGATATGTACATTTCAATACAAAGACAAATCAGAATGCAATCACATTTGCAATGTCATTATCAAAGAGGTTTCAATAAAGGTCTTTTCTGCCCTTTTCAAACTTTAAAATCATATAGTATGACAGCAAGAGACTATAAATCTTGTTTATCCTAGTCATACTTGGAGAACAGTCCTGCAAGCAAAACTTCTGGGCATAGAGACAGTGCATCCTGATGAAAAAGCAGTCTGGCTGGTACAGCTTGTACCTCCCTGGAGCAAAGTAAACTATTGGGAAAAAGAATGTTCTTTCCTAACCAACATTACAAGTCTGTTGCGGACTTTGCCCTTTATGTACTGAAATGCATTCACTGGAATGTAATTTTCACTTACAGCAAAGCCAGTCAGGGAGCAACAAAATCTGCGTGAGCATGCATCCATATTAAACCTCTTTAAGATGCCAAAATGATGTAAAGAGACTTCAGACTGGGGGAGAACCACCCTGAGAAGTGTCAGCAACCTTCCTTTTCAATTATTAATTTACTATTGCTTGTCAAAAGACATGGCAGGAAAGCCCCAAAAGAAAAGGGGAAAACCCACAAAAACCAGAAGAGGAAAGTATTTATCCTCCAGGGGGCACATGGGAGTTGGGAAGAACTCGGCATCATGAGGATGCAAAGCGGTTTCAGCAGGAGTCACTCCGTGTTCCGGGAGAGAGCTATGGCAGGGCACGGCAGGGAAAGCAGCACTGCCCAGTAAATTTGAAGCAGTGAACTGAGGACGTGGAGATGGGAGAGATCGCTGCACATGAGGAAGATTATGAGGGCCCTTCAAGGGTCCTGACTAAAAAAAAAAGTGTACACACAGGGTCACTAAAGAAACAAGAACAAAAATCAGTGTTGGAAATAAAAGTGAAAGAGAAGCTCAAAAACCTGCCAATCCAGCTAACAGCTGGGCAGAGTGGTGGAGCCAGGAGAGTCTTATGGCAGCCACCCCTACACAATAGCTACTGAGGGCTTTGGAAATGCTCAAAACATTCCTGCTTTTTGATTTGATGAGGGCCCTTATTCAGAATTATATAGGTTTTGCAATTAAACCCAGTAAGAATGAGAAGTCAGAATCATCATCCACCATAATTCTTTGCACAGTGTGTTAATAATCACCAGCATTTAATGTTAACATGTTACTCAGATAAAACCCAAAACAAACATACAAACCAAACATACATCCAAAACCTTCCCTGCAGCAGGCAGTGCCAGAACTTTCAGCTGGAAACACCTTAAACTGCTCTCAAGAGCCCCAAAGTCCCAGTGCAGAGTCCAAGGCGTTTGCAGCACAGGGCTGAGGGGCACAAGGCTGCTGTCCTTTCTAAGTGACCTCAGCAACAGGGCTTTCACTCCTTCTGCCTGCAGACTAATTCACAGTCTCAGCACGTTCACTGCGAGAGAGCTTGTTCTCATATGCAACATGTAATTGTTAATAACTCAGTGACACACCTGCCCTGCCTTCTCACTGGTTCCATGGAACATCTTTACTTTTTCTGCCTCACTTTTGCACAAAACCAAAATATAATATGCTTGGATGTCTACAGCAAGAGCAGGAGTCTATAGCTGGACTCAGCACTTGATCCTGAGCTGTAACCACCGAATTACAGGGCCCTCCCTAATTACTATTTAGTTAAGGTATATAAAAGAATGATGGGTCCTGTCTTTAGCAGAAAATAAGTACTATAATGACAGACTAGGTAGGATAGCAGATTGGCAAATGCTGGTGTAGATAAAACTGCCTGTAATTTTTGCATGTTAAATGAGTGAGTAAAACACTAAAATCTTGACTAACAAAGTTACAGCTCCCTTTGTCATATGAGAAATATGATATTAATATCCCATTAATAGCCATATTAGAGTATTCCTGATTTTATATATATTCTTTATGTGGCTTAGGAGTACAGGTTGCTTTTCTAAAGGTGTTTACTTATGCAGTATTTCTGTTCTTTGCTCTTCTTGTTCCTTTAATTGCTATTAGCTTGGTTTCCTCAAAAAACAGTCCTTATTACTGTCTCTCTGCTAATCTTGCTACTCCCCAGACCAATTTCGGTATCATTAATGCAATATTACAAAGTGTCTGAGGTCTAGTCCATGTCCTAGAAGTTTAATAGAAAAAGCTGTTACTTATTACAGTTTGTTTTAATGTGCTGAACCCCATGTCTCTTTCTACAAACTGCCAGTTTGTTAAAGAAAAAGCCTTAATATTTAACATTGCCCACAGAGCTAAAGTTCAGAAATTAATTATAAATTCAATGTGGTCTACTGAAAGGCAAGCTGTCTAAAATTTCACGAAACAACTGGCTCCTTTCTGTAGAGGAGATGACAGCTGCAGGGCTCCTGATGTTTCCCAATGAGGACAAACATGCCTAGGGTCTCTGTTGCAGCAGCTAAGTGCAGAATGCCTTCAATAGCACCTATTTCACTGCTTCAACTGCCT
Source organism: Prinia subflava (assembly GCF_021018805.1). NCBI lineage: Eukaryota > Metazoa > Chordata > Aves > Passeriformes > Cisticolidae > Prinia > Prinia subflava. The sequence continues at coordinate 19,182,384 of NC_086250.1, read as the reverse complement.
TCAAGGCATCCATGCAACTCACCTTGCCAATATTGTATTTGAGTCACAAACTTCATACATGTATGTGCTCCAAAGGAGAAGCTGACTGCAAGCTATTGAGAGAATTCAGATGTGCCTTGCAGATCTCTGTACCTGTGCAGTACATTTTGTTAGTAGTAACAGGCTGGAAATAATCAGTGGGGGTCTGCTCAGGTTTCTGCACGTGGAGAAGCTGGTTCCACATCAATATTTGCCCCCCTGTTGTCTGAAGTTGCTGGACATACATTAGTGCAGAAGTGCAAGTTCCCAGATGCAGAAGTTATGGCCACCCAAAGTACCAGTGTGAAACAGTACCATGATGATTGTGTTTGGCTTCCTTCCTCTCCACAAAAAAAGGTGAAAATTTCCATGCAACACTTCTTCAGAACTCCTTTGCAACAGAGAGGAAAACACTTGGACCACAGCACATGAAAAACACATTGGAATGCTGTGATTTTTAGATGGAAGTCATAGTACCTGTTCTGCTAGGTCAAGAGACTCCTACCTGTGAACAGGTCTATGTATGAGAGGCAGGAGAGAAGGGGGATGAAGTATCGAAAAGTGTAATAAAACTGCTACATACAGATAAATGGTGAAATCCCTGGTAAATTTATGTTCTGATGGGATAATTCTGGAATATTTACACCTTACAATTTGCGGAAGTTTTTAGCAGCAGCAGAAATAGCATTGTGTAAATTTGAGCCATGTTCTAAATGTGTGAGCCTGCATGAAATCTGTTTCTTATTTTCACTGTTCTTAAATTACATGTTGCCACTACACTTATCACTTGGTAGCAATAATATGTACAATGAACAACTTCATTCACAATTCTGCAGTGTATTTAAACAGAAACCTGACACAGAATCTACTGAGTTATGCAGGTCTTCAAGACACAACAAACATAATAATGATGTTACAACATGGCACACTTCATTTTCCTTGCCAAACTGCCTGCCTGAAGATGCACTACAGAAAATGTCACTTAATTAAATACATCCTTCACCTACTCTTTACACAGGCACTTACCCTAGAAACATTTTTCCTTTTTTAAATGCCCAGAACTTCTATAGAATAAGTGTTGCAAATACTGAAAGAGAACAGCTTGCGGGACAGTGGGCTTCAGATTCATGTTTGCAAGCATTTCAAAAACAGTGGCAAACTCTATGGTTTGATTTTTTCACAGCCCACAGGTTTTAAAGGTCTGTGACACAATCTATGGTAGAATTTCAGTTTTAAATATCATCCTGTTTTTCACTGAGAGGAAAATATTACCTGACCAGCAAATCCAAAATACAAACTTTACGTAACCTTCTAGCCAGTTATTAACGTCTGCTACCCGTGCAGAGCTTTACTGCTCACACCCAGATGATGCCCAGCTGTGTCTGGGCTAGGAGTGCATCTCCACTGTGAATCTGGACTTAACCAGGGTGGCTCTTCCTAGGGCAGGACTGGAAAGGGAAGCACGAGGAATCACAGTGAAAAGATAACTTGGATAGCTTGGCAGCCTGTACCTGCAGTGCACACACAAAAGCAGCTGGATGCTTTCTGGGCTTTCACACCTGGAGGCATTGTACTCCACTACGTGAATTTGCCGCATCATTTGATATCATTAATTCATGGATCTCCATATCATGCTTACAAGAATGGCACAGATATGCTCCAGAACTCAATTTTACTCTTCTGTTTTTAAAAATTATACATTTGTTTAAGCAGTGCAGGTCATAATGCAGATGTGTTTATGCTGGCTTGTATTCAACTTCCAATTCAATTTTACCTGCCAATTTTTTGTACCATGCACCATCAGCTAGGCTGGGGACTGATGTACTCTGGAGCCTAGCCATGGTTAGAAATTATTCCAACCATCAAAATACTTATAGTCTCAGCCTTTGTCCTATAACTTGAATACACAGGAGATTTCATTCATACACCTCTGTCTCTAACAGTAAAAGATTCCGTTATTTTCAGTAATACAAGTTCACCTGAACCAGATGACATTTGAAGGTGTCATTGCAGTTTAGACTTACCTTCCCAAAGCTGGCAGCATTAACAGGTTGTGTGTCATTTTTCTCACAGAAGTCCAAGTAATGCATGTAGAGAGCACTTCGAGGAATGCAAACACCTTCTGCAATCTCATAGTTCTCCTCCAGCCTTAAAAAGCAAATATCAAACAGAGAGAACTGCAAGTATGTTGGATGTCCTGCATGGTAAACAGTATAAAAAGCTTCACCTTTTAAGACCCTACATTCTGACTTCCTCTTGTCTACTAAATTTTGTATGCTTTGTTCCTAAGTGCTCCTTCCATCTCATTCCCATAATACTTACTTGCTTCGTTTGGTTCACACTTGCTATCAAAACCATAGGCTGTGAGTTGCCAGCAATCTGTTATACCCTAATAGCATCCTGCAGTAAACAAACATATGTACAACTACAAAACAGTAAATATTCACTGAGGGGAAGCATTCTCTCCTTTACAGAACACATCACCTTTGGTTCATGACACTCTTTTTACACCTATCCAGCTGAAAAATTTCTTATCTTGAGGAAGCAGGTATGGCTAAAGCAAATAATTTGCTAATACTCAAGAATGCCCACAAAATCTTATTGTGCAAATCTTATTTTCTGGCTATTGTTTATGGGCAAAGTGAAAAAACAAAAAGAAACCACAATCTGAATACAATGCTGAAAAAACTCCAGTGAAATAACATCCTCTTCTACCTTTCAGAAATATACAACTATAAAATTTTAAATTATATGTCAAATATATGAGCAGGCATATGCTTCATCTTTAAAGCTTGAAACTGGTGTCATTATAATTCTGTAGATTAGAATAAACATTCCTTTGAAGTGCCATTTTTATGATTGCTGACCCAAAAATGATCAAGAGATATTTACATACACACTTAACATTAAGCCATAATTAATCTTGTCATTGATAGTGTCAATCATAGGCATCTACGGTCACGTGGGTGCTTGTCTGCCTTGCTGGGTAAGGGAAGAAGTTAACTTACTCTTAATTGTATTAATAATAAATATGCAGTCTCAAAAACCCCCAGTTTTACATCAAATAATCCCCTGCCATTTGATAGCTGTACAACACCTTCCAAATATCTTGTTTCTCTCCTTCATTGCCTTTTTCAGGACCTGCGTACCTTCCATTTCAGTTATCGTGATCATTTGTGACTGCAAAGTATTTTAATAAGATATCCGGCTAGATGAATGGAATCGGTTTGTATGGGCAACATCTACTCTTCCCTGGTTTCTACAGAAATATCATCATGGCATCTTTCCTCAATTTCATAGTGCTGTAACAAAACCTCCTTTCAAAACCTGGAGAGTTCGTTTGTATACTATAGCTGCTAATTGGAATGTCAGCTTCCGTGACCAAGACAGGACAGAAAGAAAAGCAGTTAATTATTTCTCTTCATATCTGATGAATTTTTCTCTTTTTCTCCTCTCTTTCACAGAGAGTCATTAGTCTGACACTGAACAATACCCCATTTATACCTGAACTTTTTTTTTAATGATCAAAACCCCATCTTGCTCCACTTCTTTTATTTTCCTGTCTTTTATTTAACAACTTTATCATGTTTTGAATCCAGGTTCATTCTACAGTATTGTAGAAAAATAATGAATGCAATCTCCTACCTAACAAATGATTACCAGTTATAGAATATATATATATATATAAATATACATTTTATGCAGTGTAGTAATAAAGCCATGTGAAATCCAGTATCTCACAATGAGACCTTTTGTACCACTACAGTACAGGAATAAAGCCCCTAATCCTTCCACAGGAATGACAATTTTATCTGTCTCCATTACTGCTTCCCTCCACATACACTTACATAGTTCTAGATTAAATTAGATTTCTGATTAGATATCAGACTCAAGTCTGTAGTGTTGTTACAGATTTATTTTTATATCTCAAGACCACAGAACAACTGTGATGTTAACCCCTGTTAATCACGTAGAAGATTCTAGAATAGATTAATTTTGATGGAATAAAACAACATATAAGGAATTACAAATATGGGGAAAATCCATTCCCTAGCTATGCTTTACCCTGCTCTTTTTAAAGTCTTTTTATAAATGTTGCAGAAAATAGGATGGTTTTGTTGACTTTAGTTTGACAATACTGTTATTATTCAGAGAACCAACACTGTAAGCAAGCAAACTGTGTGGGATGAGGTTGTCTTTACTTCAAACAATTCCTGTGTAATAATTCTTTGTTTGGGGAAGTAAACACACATACACACATCAAAATGAAGTAAAACAAAGTTTCACACTTATACCAGCTTGGTCAGCTGGTTCACCACTTTATTTATGCTCAATAAACATGTGCATTTTAGAGCTAAGCTGTAGCTTTACAGATGATAATGAGCACAGGAACATGGGATAAGCACAGAATACCAGGTATTGCTATATTCATGCCTTAACAGTTACATTCAAGCTTGTGTAGTTTCCCAAATTATGATGTATTTGGCAGTTTCCTCAATTATGATGTGTTTGGCAGTAATGCTACATTTACCAGGCCTTTCACTTCATTTCGTGTCATCAACAAAACAAAACAAAAGCATCATTCCTGTTTCCAGGAAAAGGCTATTTAGCCAGGCTGACAGTCATCCAGACATGATTCTTGGCTTCTTCAGCTATTCTTCATCATCCACATTTAAAATGTTCAACACATTTCACTTTTGGAGAGGCACAAACATTAAGGATATTTCCCCATGGGGTTGATATAATTTGCTTTTTACAGCAAGATTCCAGACAAAGAATAACTAATAAACCTGATGGCAATATGAACCATGTGACAAAATGCACATATTTCCCTTATGTCTCTGCTATACTTTCCCTACTGCTTTCTTCTTCTTTTTCATTCCACCTGACATTTCTGCTGTTTCTGTTTTTTGACACTGTTGCCTTCACTAGCTCTAAATGCTGGTAGCATCTAACAGAAAAAAAACAAGTTTCAAACACCAGTTTTAACTTGGCAGACACCAGATGCTGCAGGCAATTGCTAGGTTTCCATTTGCCAGAACAAGGGCAGTTTGGTACTGTATCCTGAAAACTGGTCAATAGTTTACCCCACCAATTCCACCTCTTGAATCCAGAAGACAGGACACATGCTTGCCCAAGGAACACTCAGATACATTTTTTAGTCTTCCCTGAGCATGCAAATACTTGGTGTGAGGCCTGATGCTCTGCTTTTGTCTGGGAAAGGGTTATTTTTGTTTTTCCTAGTGGCTGGCACTGTGCTGTGTTTTGGGTTTAGTATGAGAATAATGTTGATAACACTTTCAGGTGGTGCCAAGTTGTGCTTACCCCAAGTCAAGGACTCCCCAGTCTCCCACGTTGTGCCAGAGAGGAGCTGCACAGAAGCTGGGGGTGCCCATAACCAGACCAGCTGACCTGAACAGGCCAAAGGAATATTCCATACCACAGGACATCATACCCAGTAAATAGTTGGGGGGGGAGTTGGCTCTGAGATGCTCATCACTGCTCAGGGATGGGCTGGGCCTTGGTCAATGGGTGGTGAGCAACTGCATTGTGCATCACTTGTTTTTTCTTTTTGACTCTTTTTTGACTCTTTTTTGACTCTTTTATGACTTTTTTATGACTCTTTTTCTGACTCTTTTTCCTTTTCATTAGCACTACTACTATTATTATGTTCTTTTACTTTAATTATTCATCTGTCCTTATCTGAGCCTACGGGTTTTACCTTTTTCCGACTCTCCTCACCATCCCAATGAGAGCAGGGAAGGAGTGAGCATCTGTGTGGTATTTATTTGTTGGCTGAGGTTTAACCACCACACCTGAGCAAGCAAAACTGTCCAACATGTAAAGCTCCACCTCCAGGAAGTTCTCTGTGCAGCAACTCTGCAGTGCTGATCACAACAGTTTACCAACCCATGCATTGCTGGGTGTTACTGCTGTACAAATAACCCAACACTAAAGTCTGACTTTCCAGAACAGTGGAAACCGCACAGCTTCACTCAAAATAAGCTTGCCACTTTAGCAGTTTGACCCTAACTTTTGAGCTTCTTATTTTATTTAGTATATCAACTTCTCCAGGAAATACCATCTCAAAGCTGCAGCACATATGTTGAAAAGTGTATGGAAACTACCAGAAATCTGTTCTGTAGGTATGACTAGTAAGCTGGGAAACTTTTTACCTACATGCCTGTTAATAAATTCAGCCAATTGTATAATTCAGTTTGACAGCAGCTGAAGATTTTAAACATGAAACTTCTTTGTTTTCTGCTAACTCATGGAACTCAGTGGAAGATGAATGGAGGAAATGGCAGATGCTCCAAAGGACTCAAAGGACTCAAATATTTGACCTACCTCAAAATGTAAGACACCTAATACAACAGACAGCTAGTAAGCCAGTACACTTTCAAGAGAGAAGGGAAGAAGTTGCAAGCAACCTTTTCAAAACCAAAATTCTAGGATTCTACTGCAAACACTGCTAAATGAGCATTAGTGTGCACACTACATTCCAGCAGGGCTCAATATCCCAGGAGTTTAGGGATTTACTAACCTTTATGACTGATGAAGCTTGAAAGTATTTGGCAAAAAAGACTGTTTACTGTATTTGCACGTTTTCTGTTGGGAACTGTATCGCTGGATGTTCTAATTAACGCTGGCTTCTTGGCTACGACATTATTTGATCCCGTGGAAAAGGCTCTTAACTGACTTCATTACAAAATAAACACTGCTCTGAATCTGGGACTGGTAAGACCTACTTGCTATTTTATTTTAGCTAGATAGTTCTTTATTATCCTGTTTGAACTGTGTTGAAGCTGTGGGAACGAGTAATAAAAAATAACGAAATACCATTATGACATTTCATTATTATTTTATTTTCTCTCTGTCTGTAATTATTCCCTTTCTTGAGTGTCTGTTAAAGAAAAGTCATTCACTTTTCTGAAACTTCTGAAAAACAGGACTTTTGTGATACAAATGGGTACAAAGAAACAATAGCTCCAAACTAAATGCCTTTATTTATATTTGACCATCTCATTATTTGCATTGTAAGTGTCTGTAAGTTTCTGAATACTGGCAGCAACCTATTCAAAATCAACCCGCAGGTCTTTTTTAGTCAAAAAACCTCACCAATCAAATTTAAAAAGCAAATATAGAAGAAATAATCCAAATCATCTTTATGCATATTTCACAGAGTCATGTAATTTCACAGGCAGAAAAAATGAAGTAAAATACACTGAATTAATTATTCTTTGCTGTTTTTTTCAGTGAAATCTCCCAAGAGACTGACAGAAGCAGAGAAAAAAGTTTGCTAACATTTTGCTTTAAAAAATTCACATTTTTACCAATAATCTTATCTTTTCATCCAGAAGGTACAAGAAGTACTTCAGGTTCTTAAGAATAAAGGCCTTTCTTTAAAAAGACTTAAGCTAAAGAGTATGGGATTTCAGATAAGTGTGCTCAGAGGCTTCACTGTAAAAGCTGTGTTCTGCCAGATACATGGAACCTCTCAAAAGATACTTGATCACTTACAATATGAAGAAATCTAAAGAAGAATTAAAAAACCTTAACAGAGGCAAAAGTCTAAGAGATGACCTATAGCAAAGGATGTCAGAATTACAGGTACACATTACAAAGCAGGCAGACTAAAATACTGCTGCAAATCACAGGGAACAGCACTTGTTTATTTTCATAGCACTGTAGACCAATCCTCCAACTACCCTCTCTCTCTTCCTAATTACCTTTCCTTTTTTTTTCTCCTCACTAACTTAGCAAGGGGATTTTGACAAATTAATCAAACCTCAAACTCTTTCCTTTTGTCTTCTACATTAAATTACAGAGATCTCATGTCAGTAAAACAGTTGGTAAGAGTGGGCTTCATCAGATACTGAAACAAATGAGAGTCCCCTCAAAAAATCTCAATACTAGTTTTCTTTTTGTAATAAATGTAACAATGATGACAAACCACAAATAATTGGCTGGCGAGGTGGCAAATAAATATGATAAGTAGATTTTCTAAACTGTATCAGCAGTTTCCTCTGTTCAAACAAATCCTGTGAGACATTTGTTGCGAAATGCTGTACAGGTTATGAACAGGCACATTAAACACTTACAGTGAAAGTATCTTTAGAACTCTAAAATGGTCAAGAGCTCTATTCCTTCATCTGGAAAATGCATAAGAAAAAACACTAATAGATTTTCTTGATTTTTCTTAAAGGCATCTTACCATTGCAATGTAGCTGGAGTTGAATGCGGTTTTGATGCTCTATTATTTTCTTTTTCCTCATCTGTTAAGAAACAAACAAAAAAGGTATGTAATTTCATCAGGAATTTGTGATCTGTTTTTTAAAAAGAAATAATTTTGAATGGTATGATTTTTTTAAAAAAACTAATAAAAATAATTTTTAAAAAAAATTAAATGTGCTCAAGAGCTAAATCTTTCTCAATTTTGGCTAAATTTTGGAAATGTTGCTAAATATGGAAATGATGTTCCCTAAACTACCATCTGTAGATACTGCTTAAAGCAGTAAACCCTGCAAATATCACTGATGGCAGGAGAAGAATGGTGCCTAGGACTGTGGGCATTGAAAAGGATAAATTCATATCGAAAAAAAGCAACTCTTAGATCTCTACTAGCATGTCAGAACATGTAAACAGTTTCACTCGCTAAAAGGGAATGGTTGCCTTCCACAAGTTTTATATTAGATAAGGCTTTTAAAATAATGGGGTACACCGATTGTTTGATCCTAACATAAGGTAAGTGTTAGATGTTTATAAATTCACAGAGATTAATTCTGAACGGGGAGAAATGTATATTCTGTAATATACTTTATTTCAGGTGATTTCTCTGATAATTTTCCCCATTAACTGTTTCCAGGGCAACTGATTTGCTGACTTTCCAAAAATTTGGATAAAAGATTAATAAAGAAAAAGGTAATCAAGATAAAACTTCAAATATCGGATTCTTCCTAGTTTGCATTTCATCTTTTGAAATAATTTAGAAATACGTACAGAATAATTCCAACTAATCGTGTTTTGCTAAAACATTCCTGGGTGAAAGCCGACTGAAGCACGGTCAGCAGCTCCAGAAGGGTATTCTTTAGGAAACAGTGTTGTATCCAACACATTTTGAGATTTTTAACAGCTTTGTCCCCGATGAAAGCATTCAGCATAGATGGCTTTGATATCTAAACAATGAGGTAAACTGTACACCACGCTGCAAGTCGCATTGCTCCACGTAATTAACTTTTAGAAGTTGTTTAAGCAGCCTGTAGAATGCTGGATCTTACGGGGGCCGGGCTATCTCCTCTGAACATCAGGCCCTCTTGGGAGGCCTTCTGTGCTGTCCCGGGAACCCGCGCACACAAGCACACAACAAATAGCGCACCCCAGCTTGGAGGGCTCTGTGTGCAGCCCAGGATTTTCTGCCGTCCCCAGGGAAGCTGTGCCGACCCCAGGGAAGCTGTGCCGTCCCCAGGGAAGCTGTGCCGTCCCCAGGGAAGCTGTGCCGCCCGAACATCCCTCACCCTGCGGCCGCTCCCCTGAGCGCCGGGAAATCCCACTGCGCAACCCCCTCCGCATCTGCATGACAATGAGCCCCTAATTATTGGGCCGCACACTCCCTCCCTGCCTTTCAGGGCCCGCTTTTATTCAGCGCACAGGACCAACATACACATCTCAAATCGCTTTTAAATCGTGGGTTTCGTTTGTTTTTCCTGAGCAGGCGGTCGGCGCGCAGCACACGGGGCCGGATGCCGAGCGGCCGCGGCTGCCGCCCCTCACGCTGTGGACCTGGCACGGGGGGCCTTCCACCTGTGCTAACGGGGCTGAATTCCCCTCCGGATAGCTGCAGACAGCAAACATCGAGTCAATATCGAAGTTACACAACATCTCTACACTCTGTCCATTCCCCCCACAGCTGTTTTTCACTTGCGTTTAGAGTGGGCTCCTGTGGGCCGGTGCCTTACCTAACCTGCGCTCAGACACGCTTCACGCCAGCCATACTCAGCTCCTGGCACGTAAGGATTTGTTCTAACAACACAAACTGACAATTAGGTCATAAACTGCAATTTATGTCTCCTTCCTCAGGTATGTTTGCTTCCCGGGGATCCTTCTTAAAGGCTCCTCAGCATCTTCCCATAACTGTCCCTTAAAACCAAGAAGGGGAACAACAGACTTCAACTGTAACTCAGAAAATTTCTTTAAGCATTAATTTCCTTTGAACAACTGGATTTTCAACAAAGCTAAATTTTTCAGAGTTACTGCTTGTTGCTCCAAAATCAGTTCTCTGTACAAGAAAATAGTTCAACTTCGTTTTCTGCCAATGCACCAGCTGCCAGCCAAGTTTCACTTTTCTATTATAAAGATGCAAAGGAGATGGTACAGGAATAGATGGGACCTAGAAATACAAACCTTCAGTATTACATATACGAGCTCTTAATTCTACCTTGTCTAGTTTAAAATATAATCTCATCAGAAAATTGACTAGCATAAAATATTAAATATCGCTATACTTAATATTTTAGCTGGCAGGAGGGCACCTAATGGTGTCCATATCAAACAGAGAATGTTTAACTACTGACTTGGTCTGATACCAGATCACCTTGTCTAGAATGAAAGAGAGAAGGGAAAACAGCATTTCTTACTTTTTGGCCTGTAACTTTACCAATTCACATGAACACTGTAGATTAAAATAGTCATGTCTTTTAAAAGTCAATACTTTTAAAATCCGACCTATTTTGTGGGAAAAGGAAATAAGTCACTGAAAGGAAGGAAAAGTCACTGAAAAGAAGTCCTGCTGGGAGGCACTGTCAAAGAAGAGACATGACAATTCTACTGGGCCAAATCCCAAAGGGCTTGAAGGAAAAATCTTGTTTCGAATTCACAGCTGCAAGTGTTCCCACACAGCACCTCAGGGAGAAACCCATCTAGTGTGCTCACTCCACTGCTAGGAGGAGGACTACCAGCGTTCTGAGGAAAGGTGTCTTCAAGGTCCCTGATTAGGTGGAAAACTTGGTATTCATCCCAAACTGAATGCAGATAATAGCTTAGTAAATGCAGATAATTGCAAATAAAGCTCTCAGCATAGAAGGGGTCTTTAAACATCATAAAACCAGGAATCAATGATGTTCTAGAAAAAATAGTATTTGTTGGCTCCCAGAGATATCAGAAAATCCTTTGGTCCCAAACTCCAAGGAAGTTTCTTTGCTACCTGCTCCATCTTACTTCCAAAATTTTGTTTCAAAGCCACCCCGGTAGAGTTCTGTTTGTATCTTTGTGGCTTTCCCAAAGCTCTCAGTGGTATCCTCTAACTTTTGCTGTCTGATTCTAGGTACAGCTCAAGGGATTTCTTACTTCTTGGTGCAAGACATGGAGACAGCAGGAGCTGTGCTCAGAGGCTTTGAGCCTGCTGCCTTAAACACAGAGAGTGGAACAACCCAAAGCAAAGACACACCTTTTTTGTAAAGTGTTGGTGTCTGTTTATCCTAACTAAAATAGAGCTAAGCCCTTCTTTCTGCTGTGGAGGTAATTGGAGAGCCCTGTATGTCCCAGTGCTGCCTGCATGTTTCTCAAAACCGTTAAGGAGCAATATGCCGTTAGTGTCTTTATATAGATAAAATCCATCCTTTAGTTCAGGTAGCTGCACATTTTTCAGAAGAATATCTTCTTCCTCCGTACCCCCTGCAAGCCAGATTCTGACTTCTTAGAAGTGATTTGGCCTTAGTCAAAATTAAATTATAGTACAAAGCTGTCTTGTCTCTTAGTTACATGTAGCCATAAATGAGACTCGGGCTCATTAGCATGTATTCCATGCTTTTAGAATAGTGGGATTTTTTAAAATCCTCTCAGAAACATAGGGGCATAATTCTCACTGAGTAGGTATGACTGAAAAAGAAAGAATTTTCTCCAAGGAAAGTTTCAGTGAAAACAAGTAGCTCTTTTTAAACATTTTTTAATGGAAAAATAAGAGGTTTAGTTCAAACAAAAACCAAAGCTGCTGGATAAGTCCATTACAGCCAGCATGAACGTGGATTTTGAACACCACTTTTGAAGCACAAAAAGTAGTCTGAATATTTCCTTTTATCTCCTAGGAAGCCTACACACTCACATTTCCAAATAAGCAAGAAAATTTGGACAAGCAACTCTTCCACTTCATCAAGAAACATCATGATTCCTTCCCCACGGAACTGAAGTCGAAACTGTGGTAAATCTTTATTTGTGTTCTTCAGATCTCTATTTCAATTTGGATAATCTGGTTCAATGCACAGTACATAGAAAATGTATTGAGTTGGTTTCTTTTTAATTCTTGGCTACAAGGTTGTACCGTTCCCTTTTTCTGTGAATCTTTTGACTAACGTGGAATGTGGAAGTGGCATCAGGAAAAATGTTTTAAAAGCTAGAAAGTGAAATAAAATTTAATGATAATCTTTGTATTAGAATGTAAAAGTTGTGGTTTGGAAGAGGTCATAAAATGTTCCAAAAGGGTAAGAAGCACCCCAGGAAGCACAGAGAAGATGTGAATCCATGGCTATGAGTCATTGCTTCCTTTCCCAGTGTAATGCAGGTTCAAGAGGCCTGGGCATAGCGGGGTAAGAATGGCAGACTGCAAAGGACCCCTGTGGCCTCAAGTATGGTTCTATGACATACTTCAGCTGTAGAAGAGGAGATCAGCAAAACTATTATTCCTGTCCTAAAACTCCATGAACTCTAAAATCATCCAGGAAAAAAACCACAGTGACAAGAGCGAGCATTATGCCCAGTAAGAACATTATCAGTTCACAGCACAAGTTCTCATAATCTTCAGTGGAGACAAGGCCAAAAACAAAGCCCACCCCAACTGAAAACCAAACCCACATTTTCTCTGGTAGTCCAGCCAACAGCTACCTCATGTATGTAGAGACAAAAAACTAGTCAAGAGAAAGGTGGATTAAGCTTTATTTTGGTTGCAGAAGAAAATTGGGCCTACACTGACAACAGCAATTTGACCACCATTCTGAAAAATTCAAATAGGGTTATGTGGGTTTTCTCAAAACATTTTGCCTCCTGCTTTGTTTGTAAATGTATGGCAGAGGCTGGACAAAGAATGACACAATGGTTTGGAAATTTCTTGGATGATGTTTAGGCAGTTTAGAAAAATGTTAGAAAGGACTCGAGGTCTAGAAAGGAGCATGTAAGATAATGATTTCCACAGTAAAACTTCTGGTTTGTTCTGGATTTCAGATTATTGCTGTGGCTTATTTTCCTACTTCTTCCTCTTCACCTTCTCCCCTCCCTCATCTCCTCCTCAAAACAAGGATGACTTTCCAGGTGGATTAATTCTCTTATCTGCACTGCAGAAATGCTGGTAATCTGTGCAAAGGAAGCATCTGGAAGAACTGGCTATTAAGAAGGAAGCAAGATAAAATCAACTCTGCCTCTCATTTGGGTTTCCATTATACGCTGTGACAATGTCTTCTGCACACAAATAGTAGAACACATTCATTTATGTATTTGTTTTATCTGTTCTAAATTCACTGCCTTTCATTATCATTGCTTACCCCTTAATTCCAGAACCAGAAAAGAGGATGAGCCTCCATCCTATCCTCTCAATGCCACTGTCTGAAACACCTGCTCTTATTAACCACACAGGTCCTTGTTTTACCAGCCCCAGCTATGTGGAAGTTTCTCATGCTCATATTTAAAGCACATTTAACAGTCCTGAATTCTGGCCCTATTAGGAGTCTGAATACACATCTCATTCATTACAGATTTCTTCCATCACTTTCTCAGTAGCATCAGAGCAAAATTAATTTTGTGTATCTCGCAGGATCTCAAAAATTGAAAATAACAAGCTGTTGTTTGTATTTTCACTACAATCCACTATAATTTTTAGAAGATAAATTAATTTCTATTCCTTATTTTTTTAAAAACAGAAAACCCCAAACCTCTCCCAGTTTCATTGTCTACCTTTAAAGATTCTTGTCCACTGTTCTTAGCTTAAGAGTCATGAATAAATACCATTTTTCTACTAACATCTTCCTTCTCCTTCAGAAATATTTCCTCAAAAGATATCACTATCAAATAGTAAAACCCCAATACAGCAAATTTAATGATCCATTACAACATTGTGCAACGAGGCATGCAATTTTACTATGACATCAAAATAAATAATTCTCTTAAAATGCAAAAAAAAGTAAAAGGGAATTGCAGCAATGAAGTTATTTAAAATATAAATTACTAGTTACTGAATTAAAGAATTCAACCTGCATTAATGTTTATAATGTGAATATATGAAGTCCTGAGAGGAAAAGTAGTATGAAGAGTATTTTGCTTTAGGCAAATTAAGCAGAACAGAAATTCCATAAACAGGGAAAACTAAATGGTAAGCTAACAATTCTCTTGCAATGTTGAAAATAATCAATGTGGTTATTTTAAATTACTTTGAAGTAATTTTGATTACCTGCTATTGTTAAAAATCAAGATCTAAAATTACTATCACTAGAAAAGAAAAAAAATAGCTATTTTTAAATCAGATAGATTAATAATTGTTTTGTCTGTGTGACTAAAAAAGAAAGCAATATCATGTTTTAGTAAGTGATTTTTTTAATCTCATGATTGTTTCATTCTTAATGGAAAGAATTTTTTTTTGTGTTTTGATAGAGTAGTATTGGAAAACAGCACATTTTTTCCCATATTTTGACCACATGGTGTTTGCCAGTGAAAAGCACAAATCAGGTGGTTTTTCTTCTAAGCTGAAACTAACAGCGTATTTTAGTGGTACAACCTTTATCCAGAGACACACAAATTCTTCCGATTGTTTTAACCAATAAAAAGTATTATTTCCTTTTAAAAAATGCAAATAACCCAGAAAAAAAATGTAATAAAACTATTGGGTATGTCAAGTGAGTTGACTCTTTAAAATACACAGTACTAAAAATTTTAATCGAGCTGTAGCAACATTTACAGCCGGAAACGAGCACTTGGACATGTTCACACTCACTTTAAAGGAAAGACAAGTTACTTACTTTCATCGTTAGAAACATTCCCCAGAGAGGTGTGACTGGAATAACGTTTGTTTTCACTTTCATTGAGACATCGTTCAATCCAACTCTCTGAAAAAAAAAAAAAAGCTCTTTTGTTTGATTGTCTTTGCATAAAATATAAATTTGCAACAGATAAATCTAAATAAAGTGCCAGCAATCAACAGATGGTGATCTTTAGCATTTCTATTAAAATATGCTTGGTCTGAGGATATTTAGCAAGAAAATCCTTTCTTGCTTTCAAACTTAACTGTTGCTTTCTTGTGTCATTTTTGGGTTTTTGTTGTTGTTGTTGTTCATTTGGGGTTTTTTTTTGCTTTTAAACTAGAGAGGCTGAAACTCTCCTGTGTACAAAACAAATGTCCTCGGGATATTCTGTCCCCCATCACATGATACCTTACAAAATAAAAATCAAGTGAAACATGGAAATTGCACTAGCTTCCAAGTCTTAGTCTGGCAAAGGTTTATATCCTTGAATATTCCTGCTGGTTTTGGATGAAATCTTAATGGATATGAAATCAATCATTCATGTAAATTTTGGTTAAATTGAGGATCAAACTCTCTGCTCTGTGAAGCCCAGTCCTACAATCTCGTTCACACTGGTGGAGTCCCAGGCATTCCTGAGATCTTTTTCTCACTGGTGTAAGTCCAACGTAGCATCACAGCAGCCACTGAGCTGCCCAAACCTTCATCACTCTGCAGTGCAAATGCAACCACTCCCGTTCCTCCGTGTTTTCCAATTCATTCCCACCAGTCAGATGAGTTACCTACAGCCATATATTGATTTGAATCTGCTGTTCTTCCTGGAAGCTATAACTTACATCCCCTGATGACTTTAGAGGATGCACCAAGCTCAGCAGAATATACTGTTACAGGTCTTCAGGGCAAAAGTTACACCTTATGTGTTTCCTTGGACAAAGTATGAAATACAGGTTCTTGAGTTTGCCTAAATCCCTGCATATTGCTACAATAAACTGACCTCCCTCATAGGATTATTTTTCAAGGGCATGAACATGAGCAGAAATGAGTTTATGCTCAGAGAGCTCCCTGTGGTCAAGGCAAGAAAAGGAAGGGATAGATGGGAAGGCTGCAAGGCAAGCATGCAGTTACAACAGGAAACAACCCCACTGACTGAAGAGATGCACAAGAAATAAGGGGAAACAGGCCTGGCTGTCAGCAAACTGCCAGAGCCAGAAACACCTTCAAAGACATGGAAATGGCTCCAGATTCCTTTCCATAAGTCCCTCACCAGACACCAGGATACCTGCACAGCACAGGCAGTAGTCTGCCAGCCAGCAAAAGCCCATCACAGCAGCACGCTTGAAGGGAAAGCAGGAGCCCAGTGTCTTGGGAAAGCTGCTCATCTGGTTTATAGAAGATAAAAGTTGGTATGACTTCATTTCAGCACTAGATGCCAATAAACAAATAAATGAATAGTCATGGCCGAATACATCCTGCAGGAAAAATGCTTTTAAACCCAGGCAGTTGAATAAACTTGTGCATATTCCTCTGTACACATCCCCCTCACTGCCATGTAAACAAAAGGACAACAGGGCCTGTGCAGAACCTCAGAAAGAAAGGGTGTGCTGAGAACCCTTCAGAGCTGGTTTCCAGACCCTGCCACAAGACTCCAGGTACTGTTGCTTTGTGTGCCTGGGGATTTCAGGCAGTGTTGTGGCAGCTCCAGGCTATTCCCCTCCCCACATATTCACATTAGGAACATGCTGCAGTGCTGCCTTCATCAATACAAGCACATCTCTGTGTTCATCTTCCTCATTCATCATCACACTTGTGCCTAAAAGCCTCACAGCCACACAGCCTGCTCCTTTGAGGTACTTCTCTGAAAACCATCAAACAATCCACTTGTTTGCAATAGATTTTTAAAGGATATTTCTTCTCCCATCAAATTCAACACATTGATTGTTTAAAAATCACGCTGAGGCTGCTGACACCACGCCATAAAACCTGCCAGCAGGGCCTGTGCTATGAAATCAGCCCCCGCTCAGTTACAAACCCACAAGCCGGTGACAGCTCCAACTCGGAGGCTTTCCCTGCTTGTGCTGCTCAGCTGCATGGGGTGGGGATCTATCACCTTCTTGTCCAAGGGCCAAGACAACGATATGGCTGCTGTGTGCTAGATTTCTTTTGCTACCCTAAAAATGAGCTCATAGCATCTCTCCGGTCCCATTTTAGTACTGTGAGCTGTCTTACAGGTGAAGAGAAACTTGCTGCTGAGGGCAACATCAGGCAGAGGTGCAAGAAGCCTTGGGAAAGATTACCCTACACCCTCCTCCTTTCAGCACACAGCCATGGCTGTATATAATTCCCTTGGCTCTGAGCCCAGCCGCAGAGAGTACAAGCAAAGGCGGCTGCCATTAGCGCCAAGGGGAGACCGATGCCCAGCGCTGCCCTTTCTTTCCCTGCCGGCACTGGGAGCTGGGAAGCTGGGATGCATCCCCTTCTCTCGGCAGCAGGGAACTGGCAGCAGCCATCTTTAGTCAAATTCCCTGCCTAAGTAGTGGAAAAAACCTCAACTTTTTAAGTGTCACTCAGTAACCATTCTCACCATCTCTGTCCTCGCAGTGTCTCGGATAGCTGCGCGCGTTCCCCTTTCTGACAGAAAAGCAGCCAGTGTACACCGCCACATCTAAAGCCTGGAGCAGGGTGCAGTTACTGTTTAATTATGTGCTGCAGCTCCTTTGGTCCTGAATCACCCCGGTTCAGCCTGCTGCAGCCTGAGTCTGGCTTTCTCTTTGTGGCCTTGCATTTAAATAACTGATAGAAATTCTTCAGGCCTGAAGAGATACATGACCTGTCTGGCAGCAAAGAATGAAGAAAACTAACTCTTTTGAGCAAAAATATCAGGGAGTGGCAAATTTGTCAAATTATTTGGCAGATGAAAAAATGTGACAAAATCAATTAACTATTTAAAAGTTGTATTATCTCACAAATTAAACTATGCAAGTATAAATAAATATTCCAATATGTAACTTCATTTAACAAGTAGTTATTTTTCTACAGTTTGTATAAAGAAAAACATTTTTACAAGGCTTTAAACTGCCAATATTAATAACAGTATCTTGAGGTATTAAAAGAAAACACAACTACAGTTTTTCTAAAATTTTAAATATTCTCATCAGGAGCCCACAGGTCCCAGACATGGTAACACCTGCCCCAGTTGAAACAAAAGGAGACAGAGGCAGAGTGAACAAAATCAAAAGTCAAAATTAGTTTGACTTTTACAAGCTCTTTCAGAGTAAATAGCATTAGATCTTGTTCCAGAGCTAAGGAACCCACTGGGTAGAGCCCTCTACACGTTGAATGCTCTTGTCCTCAGGACACATGGGTGTGCCTGTCCCAGGCAGGGCTGCAAGAAAAGACCCATGGAGAACCCTCGGTGTCTCGAAGCTGTGGCTCTCTCCCAAGGCTGGCACCAACCACATCACTCCACTGTTCTAAACACACATTGAGTCATGTGGGATGGAAATTATTTAAGATTAAAGCTTAATTCTTGCACTTAGACCTTATAAAGTTTTCACAGGCAGGATTTCACAGGAGGAAAACTCACAGAATGATGGAGAGTTCGGGCAGTGATTAAGCAGAAAAGCACATCAGACCTGATAACAATGATGAATCATTAACACAACATGAGAACCCCTGAATTTCTAATGGGAACTGCTTGTGAGAACAGAAGAAACTACATCCTAATACAGGCTGTATTTTTATATGTATTTTTTTTATATGTAACTCACTGTGTTTTTAGTGTATCAAGCCTTAAGGCATTTCCTCTCCCCCTCTGGGACTCCTTCCCATCAGAAGCCCCAGCACACTGTACCCTCAATTGTACTAAAACAACAAGGATCAGCACTAGTGAAAAGGCAAAAAAACAGATTAGGAATAGCTAGTAGTAAAATGTAGTATAATCACTTACTCATAACTGTGATACAGGATGGAAACTATCATAATCTTACTAGCAAAGAAAGAAAATAATGTTTTTAATGACATTTTGAAGATTCATCTTCAAATATAGCGGCTATTTAATTTCACGCAGGTTGAGAGTGAACTGTAGTGAAATGCACAACTGTGTTCCTCAGCCTTAAAATTTTTGTTATATAATTTTGCATACCACTAAATATAAATACACTGTGTCTGCTGTGGGATTCCTGCATGAGGGACAGGAAATCATTATTCAAATTACAATAATTTTCCCAGTGTAAATTTTCTGACAGAATACCTTACTATTACACCACCAGCACCACCACCAAAAAAAAAAAAAAAAAAAAAAAAAAAAAAAAAAAAAATTCCATATTAAATGCTGAAAGATGAATTTAAAATACTTATGGAAGTATTTCTGGCTCTAATTTTGCCTCTTTCTTTTTGATCCCATTCTTTCTAAAGCTGACACACCCATGGAGACTCAAGCACCAGAGTATTTCACTTCCATTCTGTGTCCATCACACTTTTACCAACAGACGTTTCAACTGAAGTTGTTTTCAAAACTGGGCAGAGCAGAAGCCTGTGAAGCTTTACCCTACCCCTACCAAGCCACTTCTTTTTAACAAACAGTGTATTTTCATTTGTATGGTGTTTCAAAGATTGAGCTGGGGAGGCAGGCCTGGGAGTTTCGAGACAGAAACACACAAGAGCTGCTCGGGGCAGGAACTTCCATGAACTGTCAGAAATGAGAAGGAGAAACGTTCTTTAAATATTTTTTTGACAAATTATTTTGACATGTTATCTCCTTCAGAAGGTAAGGCTTGCTTCTGGAATACATCTTTGAAAGGCTTTCCCCCCCAGAGCTTGAGTTGAGGTGATGCAGCAGAGGAGCCTGTGTATTGCCAGTACATTTAATGAGATAATTACTCCCTGTTTGTGTAATTGTTATTAGCTAAGTATCTTTGCAGCCCAAAACCCTCATTACTCACACATGGGCATGCCATAGCCAGAGCCACTGGGGCTTCTCTCTGCAGAAAAGAGGAGATGGGTCTGATCACAGCCATAGTGGCTTCTGCTCCCGCTGTCCTGCCAGGAGGGTCAAGAGTAGCTGCAGTGACAGCACCACCTGTACTCACGGCTCTTCTGGCCTTTGTGAGCCACTGTGGCCACAGGCACTGGGGGCTGTGCCACACAGCTTAGGACTGAGTGTACCCAGAGCTGCTGGCTACAGCCCTGTGGGCATGTGTGTGTGTCCTGAAGGGAGATTAAGAGGTTTTATGGGCAGAATAAAGCTCTGTGGTCACCCAGATCTGAGCTGCTCTACCTCATTCCCTAGAGCAGTACAAACAGTTCTGGTTTTCCACAGTTGTGCCACATCCTCTGATCCATCTGATCTGGATGGGGTATTATCACTGGCATAATTGGGAACCACTATTTTTGTGGAAGTGTGTGAGATGAGAATCCCCATGACCTAGAGAGATAGCCAAGGCTTTGGTAATGACAATATTTCCACAACCATTTATTTCACCAAAGCCGTAGCAATTGTATGAAAAACCCTCTCATGTGCTTTCAGCTCTAGACTGGCTCTCATACTCCAAATTTTCAAGTCATCAACAAGCATGACAATTTACTTGGGGAGCTACGCACAGCCCAGCACTTCTTCCACATAAGTTTGCTCATCACTGAAATAGTCACTGGAAAAGAATATAAGGTTTGCTAGGACCCAAACCACTGCCTGAGCTACATAACAACTTGGATGGCATAGCTGCAATAGTCCAGCTCTTTTATTCATGATTGCTCTTGTAATTTTTTGCCCCACTTTCTCAAGGCAAATTTTAAGAGAGTTGTAAGTAACTGTGAACAGAGGTATCTAAAAGTAGATAATGCAAACATAAAGGAACTACCCAATTTTAATGTATTTATAAGAGGACCTGCTGGAAAAACTGATATTTAGCAGTGAGAACAGACTTAATTTTACAGTTCCGGTGACAGAGGAGAAACTCCTCTCACGCATACGGAGTCACAGCACCCCTCTGAGCTATTTGTTCGATGTTCTCAGAGGGAAGAGTTACTCATCTCTTCTGGCAGCATCTCTTTGCCAAGTGTCTCAGTACCAAGCTGGCCAGCAACCCTGTCTAGCTGCTCATCTGATCTGTTAGGCCAAGACAAAATGGTTGCTAACAGCAGATTTAGCCAGTAGATGCAGTAACACAAAATCTCAAGAGGCTGACTGAAGGTCATGGAACCTCCCATTTCTATTTAGATAGCCCATGGTGCCAACAGGAGAGTTGATGGGATGACATTCTATATCTTTTCTTATTAAAGAAACCATCATTGCCCTGACAGCTTCTTCTGTGGTCTGTCTCAGAGTAAGTGCTGAGGTTTGCACAATCCATTGAGCTTTTCTCTGCTGAGCTGATCTTGCTGAACATGGCCTGAGATATGTCAGCACCACAAAACCTCTCTGTTCGTGTTCTTCATGTTGCACCACTCCTGTGGACAGAGAACTTCTAACCTCCCCAGCTGTTAAATTCATAATGTCTGAGCAGCCTGCCTGCTTTGGCCATCCCTTAGTGTGCTGCAGATCTAATTTCTAAATGTTATCTGAACGAAAGTAAGGAAAAATGAGCCAGTGTATGCAACATTTTGACAAATTCAAGTGAAGACTTCTAACATGTCAATGTCTTGGAGCAATTGGTCATATAAGCTTATAAGAGAAATCACTACTTTAGAACAGTCCCTTACAGGCAAAAGAGAGGATCCCTTTCTCTTGGGAGTAATGATTAGGAGATAAACCTGAAGTCTGACCATCAAACTACTAAACACGTATTCTAGTACCTGCTGTGTACAACATCTGGTCTGAGCAGAAGCAAAGATTTGTGTTCTGTATCTCTCTCACACCTTGCAGCACAGCACTGCTGGCTGCAGGCACATCTGCCACCTCAGAAGTGTAATACTGCTGGAGTGCTGTGCAGGTTGGTTACAGGTTTGGCACATTTAAAGCTTTTAAAGAACCACACTGCTTGAAAGAAAGCAAACAGGGCTTGGCAGCCACTGGCTCCCATTGAGGGCATTAAACTTACCAAAATCAACTAAAATCAAGCCATAAACATTACTTGGGACAGCAAATCACATGATAATTTTCTAAGATTTAGGTTTTCATAGTGATGCAATCAAAATGTTCCTCCTTTCCACTGCCAAATGAAAGGTTTGTGAGACCACACAAGGGTCACTGTCCAGCTGCTGTTCCCTGTGACTGCTTCAGCACACAGACACTCCTAGTTCCCAAAACCAGCTTCTCTCCAACCTTCTCTCCATCGAGGAGAACCTGCCACACAGAGCCCGGGTTTGCTCCTTGCTGCCTCATTCGGTGCCATGGGCTGGCAAGGCACACTCCCTTCAGCCAGTGCGTGCAAGCTGTCAGGAACATCCTCAAGCTCCACAGGAAATCATGCCAGTGTCCTCCCTGGTCCTGCATAGCCATCTTCTGTTCTTCCAAGAGACCTGCTCCTCAGGGATGACAGTGACACATGGCCTTGGTGCAGATGGCAGAGCTGCTACCCTGACAAGCTGCCAGATACCTTGGTGTTTTGTTTGCTAATCTAACTTTTTATTCCATTTCCAACAGGGGAAAATGTCAGGCACTCTTGTTGCAGTCCTTTCTTTTGTTCTCATTTCTTGGCATACAATTCTATTGGAACTACTTCAGGGTTAATGGACATTGGTCCAGGGCACTTTGTAGATGTTGGCAGGAATGTTTTTGTTCTTTTTCTTTGACTCATGATTCTGGTAAAGCATTGTAAAGATTCTCCATGATACCATAAGAATGCAAAGAATAGCTCTCTTGAGTGTGAGAGAGCTCTTTTGTTTTGTTTAGCCAGATCTTCAGACCTAGGATTGATTTTTCTACTAAACTATTTGATAAAGCATATTAAAAATTGACGTGCCATGCTTAAACTAATAACAAAAAGCACCACAGTTAATAATTTTTTAACTCCTCCAGAATACTTGGGCAGGAAAGCTGGAATTTATGAGATGTGCTATTCTTCTTATGCTGTGCACTGTGCAGAAGTTCATCTGAATGTGACGCTTTCGTTTAAGTATTCTGGCAACAACATTCCTTGTTAAGAAGGTGCATCCCAAATGTAGATAAAACACCCTCAGAAGCCCTATAATACAAGATATCTCTTCATATTGATTCTGATGTTTAGGGCAACCCCTACCCTGGATCAAAGAAAGAACTCCTATCTGCCCCCTTCTCTGGAATCACATAACATACTGCTATCATTTCCAACTCAAGATGTGTGTTAGTTAGGAGTAGCCCTTTCCCTCTCCCAGTCACACACAGATGCAATCTGTTGTTTCATTTTGAAAAACAAGTTTCACCAGACCAGTAAATGGCTGCTTGGTTTTTGCGTCATCAAGGTCATTCCTCATTCAGCAGCTAAGCAAACCTCACTCGGTTCAATTTCAGTGTAGTGACATTTCCTCATATTCCCTTAGTGACACCAGTATCTGACCAATTCAGCTCTCCCAGGGCTGAATTTTACATGGCTGTGTGACATGTAGCAAATCTTTTCATCGGTAAGATCATCACCCACACTCTGTGCCTTCCAAGCACCAACCCTGCAGGCAGCAAAGCGTGCCCTCATGCTTCCACACCAGGATGAGTTGTGGGTCCTCAGTCCTTCAGGGTCTGCTGCATGACTCAGTGGAAAGGCTATCATTGTGTCCAATTGAACTGCAATGCTCCCTTCCAAGGAAATGCACACATGCCTCTTGGTCATTGCCAGACCTCTTCTTCCCTAGAATAAAGCTCAGAGTGTAGTGGTGCCCTTTGTGCCCCATATTCCATTAACTTCTTATGTTCTAGAATTAACATGAGAGACACAAATGAGCTCATAGGGCCTTAAATTCTGGGTATCTCTCCCATCTCTTACACCCTGCAGCAGTCTCTGCTCCCTAGCTTCTGGATTAGACATTCCCAGCTGCTGCCATGGTCCCTCAGCTCACCAGTGTGCATGAGAAGACAGGGAGTCCTCAAATCCTTAATTCAGCTCTGCTTCATTATTACACAGAGCCAGAATAATTTGGCTGAGCAGGAGAGCTGTGGTTCAAGAAACAGAATTTGCATCAAGTACCCATGAAATGCTTCCCTCTGCCTCAGGAGCTGATGAATCCAGCAGACAGGCCAATTTGGCACAGAGATGGTAGTACATCAGCAGGACAGGCCCACAAAGATGACAAAATGAAAAGATGTGAGATATGGGTGGGGGATACACAAAACACTTTCGTGGGGCTCAGGGGGGAGAGAGAGGAGGGACAAGGCTGGTTGCTGGAAAGGAGGTGAAAAAGAAAGGGAAAGGAAACAAAAGAATGAATGAGAAAGAAAAGGGCATGGTCAGAAATAAAGGATAGGAGAAAAGGAAGTAACTATAGAGACTTTTTTTTTTAATCAGGAGAAAAGAAGTCAGCTCCCAAAGGAATGAGGCTACAGTAAATATTTCTCATTAGAAACAGCATCCAGTCAAGAAGACTGAAAGAACATGAGAAGACAGACCCAAATGTGCACAGAATACATGACTTAGGTGTTAGGACATAATCGCAGCAGTAGGAAAGAGACAACCACTTGACTGCAAAAGAGTGTGAACCAGAGGACAGAGATACTGCATCTACTCAGATGGTGACCTCTTTTCCTCCCTTTATGGATATCTACTCCAAATCTAGCTGTTGCTCACTACTGTCAAGGATGCAGCCATCACACTGTTCACAACAATTCTGTGGGTAATTATGGCACACCAGACAGAAACAAATGAATGCAGCTTCTCAGCTCTCAGAATAAGCACAGAGAATATCTACCTACCAAAACTAGCAGAGAGGACGTTAATAAATCATTGTCACACTCCTCCCCTCAAAGACTGGTACCCCTCAGAACTAATTTGTGTATACAGAACTAGCATTTCAAGCTGTTAGCTTTACAGTGTAAATATGGTTGACAAAAAGATTTGCCAAGCCTTGCTGTGCCTAGACTTACAGATTTGTAAACCTCATATGAATTTAGTCCCTTCCAAACTGTCTTCCCTTCCTTTAGAAAGTACTGTGAAAGTAGACCAGTGCTTTTAAAACTAGGAGCCTGGCTCTTCTCAGAAGACTCCAGTCTCCTCTGAACAATATGCAAAGCAAACTCAGGGAGGGAACATGAGAAAAAAGAGAAGTCTTCTTTCCTCCTTCTTTTTTTTGCCCAAGACTCACCACAACAAGAGTCTAGTATTGAATATTCAGCACTGAATACTAACTGCTCAATAGACGGTCTGTTTGCAGAGCTCAAAGTGGAAATGACCCAGCAAGGAGGAGAGGTGAACACACTGCTCCATCCATGTGATTAAACTGCTCTGTAAATGCAGTCCTCCCCACTTCTCCCCACCTCATTACAATGGAGGCCATTTGCTGTCCCTACCACAACTCATTTTCAAAAAATGTTTGTATTAGAGGGGCCCCTACATCAGTGTTGTCTCTGTGACTCTACATTTAGGATAGGAATGTGAGTTCCAGCTCTGGAAAACCTGTGCTAGCCAGGCAGTCCAACCAGCAGGATGTGTTACAGCCACTGCTTGGGTAAAAGCAAGCACAGGCACAGTTTACAGAGGAGCAGAGCACCCAGCTGGGAACAGTCCCTGCTTTCAGCCTGCACAAGGCATGGAGTGAATCTCACCTGGCAGCTGCCTTGTTCTGCCATGAACCCTGGAAGTGTCTTAAGCTCTCCTCCGCTGAGGTAGAACATTTTGGTGTCACACAGTGAACACCCAGGAGACTGAGCTGAGACAGAGGCTGGTGTGCAAACACAACACACCATTTAGCAAATTTGCACTCTGCCTCTCATAAGGCCAAATTTCCCTTGATAACAAAAACATAGCTCATTCTACCCTCAACCCCCAGAGGCCCAAAAGAAGCAGCTTTTTACTTACACAAGGCACATGTTTCAGACCTGTCATGCTGAGAATTCCTGCTCTGGCTCTTGCATCATGCTGTCCCCAGTGAGCTAGGGACACACAGCACTGGGCACAGCTCCTTTCCTGCTGGCCCTGAGGTGCCAAGCTTGTTAGCCAGCAAATCTCTGTCCTGCTGCTTGGCCTGGTCTGGCAGACAGAGACCTGGAGCTGATGGGCTGTACTGAGGGGTGGGTGAGTCCCTCCACCACCACATGAGCCTGTGCACCCAGGAACACCCACTGCAGGAGTAGGCATCTCTCACCACAGAGCAGCACAGTCCTGCTGCACCCTGACACGCAGCGTTTGGGGACCATGTCTCCAATTTTATATTGCCTTGCACCATATTTTTTTACTGTGTCTACCAGGCCACTGTGACCTTAAGGACCAGCCAGGAATTTTTGTTTCCCCATCTTGCTTGTTTTTTTAAGGAATAAAGGAGCAGGAAGGATTTTACTTTCCTCTGAGTATCAGAGATAGCAACGCGCAGGAGTACCTAGAAGCACTAAGTACTCATTTGCTTAATTATGACATCCTGCCACATGCTCATGGTTAAACTGAATGTCAGATGAGGGTGGGAACCACACAAGTCAGGTTGTTGAGGATTCTTTTCCCCCTTTGAAGGGTAGGGTTTTGTCTACTTCCTACAACCATCCATGAATTTTAATCAACAAATGGTCTGTTTCAGAGAGATCCTAGCATATTTGGAAAACATACAGCCTTTCCTGCTTGGCCTCTGACACAGCTGATGGTCCTTTGCAGCAGATTGCACCTTTGTCACAGGGTGCTTAAGTGTCCTTAGTTGTATAAAGGATGTTCTGTGGGGTCTTTTGGATCAGGTGTGCATTGCAGTCACCACGGGGGAGCTGGCTGTGAAACACAGATATTCTACCCAGCACTGGATGACCACTCATGAGACCCCACTAACGAACTGGGCTCTCCCTCAGTATTTCCTTTCCTCAGCTGTAGCTGGGGTAGTTCAAACACTTCTGAAATAGTTTAACAATTAAAAGAGTTCTAGAAGGGAGGGGCAGAAAAAAGTGTGTTAGCCCTTCTAACATTGCATTTAGTGCTACCTCTACTTATTGCTTTTTTCTCTACTTTTGCATTTTCCTTGTAACTGCATTTCTGGTATTTTATTGCTTTACAAGTATAGCACAAGCTAGATCTGAACATAAAAAACCTACACAAGAACAGAAAGCTCCTGTCTTTTTTTTTTTCTTGGTTGACCTTTATATCTCATTTGCAAATTTATATTCGTGTATAAGACACTTTTCATGTAATGAATTTTACCTGACTAAATATGAGCATCTGCAAGTCTTGCCCCAAGTAGCCAAACCAGCTGAAGAAACAGGAGTCTGATAGTATAATTCTAAGGAGTGGAAGTTTAAAAAGAGAGGAAAGAGAAGGTGAATGACAACAAGTATTTCTACTTCTAGCAACAGTATTCTTTAATAAAGAAAAGAAAAGAAAAGAAAAGAAAAGAAAAGAAAAGAAAAGAAAAGAAAAGAAAAGAAAAGAAAAGAAAAGAAAAGAAAAGAAAAGAAAAGAAAAGAAAAGAAAAGAAAAGAAAAGAAAAGAAAAGAAAAGAAAAGAAAAGAAAAGAAAAGAAAAGAAAAGAGAAAAGGCAGTAATTTCTAACACTTGAAACTAGTAGTCCTTTCTTCCAGACAAATATCAGGTTTTTTTTCTAGACACAGTCTCAGCAAGGAAATGAAAGCCCCTAGAGAAGAGGATTTTGTGGTTTTAATTGTTCCAGTCCCTGCCACGGGGTTCATGAGTGCCCAAAGCTCCAGTGTGAAGTCAGTCAGAGTGATGATCGCAGCATCAGACTGTGAATACATCCAGAGTAGAGAACAGATTTGTCCCAGCATTTGTCCCCAGCCCGCTACTCTGAAATGAATGCCTCTAGTTCCCAGGGCTGCAAGTTTCTGGGAATCAGTCATTCAGAGCATGTTCCGGCTATCTGAAATATATCACTTGCTCTTACAATAATATTTGGTGTCCTGCACAAAAATGCGAAGTATCAGCTGCTAATTAATTGTGAACACATCGTTCATAGCTGTGAATCAACTCCTTGGTTCCTGTAACAGCTTCCATCTCAGAGAAATTAAGTTCAATTACCAATAAAAGAAAACAAAGTGCTTAACTGTAGCTGAAGTGAAGGAAACAAGACAGCATGGAGCCCTACGTTTCACATTTCAGTCTTGAGGCAAATCAAGCTGCAAATGAGCTTTCTCTTACTGGGTGCAGTGAGAACCAAGGCTCTATTTAACCCCCTCCACTTTTTCCTGATTTCAAATTTATCAGAAAGGGAAGACTGGTCAAAAGCATTTAATCCAAGATGTGTTTATGTGCAGAGAATGAAACACAGCTCTTGCAGCAAGCAAGAAAGACTCTGACGCTGACTTTATGCACATTTCTAATGTTGGCTAGTATCTAATAGCTAATAAACTACTCTTGCTGCAAGCCTCTAGAGAGAAAATAAATGTAAATGAAGACAGGCCAGTAGTGCTAGTTATGCATGTAAAATAGCTACAATTAAGTTATTACACATTCCCAGCTGTGGGGAGGGATCATTAACCCTGGGCATCTGCCCTCTCTCAGGCACACACATGGACTTCAACAGGTGTTTCCCTTGTGGAGCCACTGCAGGATCAGAACCCGTCTCTAACAGCAAATTGTATTAGTTTTAAAAGTTCCCAGAAACTTTTAAAATCCCTGAAATCCCAGGCACATATATACAATTCTACCGGATCTAAGAGATGTGAGTAAACATGCAAGTGGTCCAGGTATCCTAAAAAACCCACACAGGCCTCCACTGGCTTAATCATGACCACATACTCTTCCTTCCTACACTTGTTATCTATAGGATGACTCAGCCATCAAATATCCTTTACGCTATCCATCTTCCTAACCAGTGTGTCAGCAATCAAATCCCCTTGGCTGCCGGGACACTGGGCTGCAGCAGGGTCGGATCGTACCAGGTGTTTATTTTCACATACAATGAAACAAATAGAAAATCCAGCACAGAGTCAGGGAAACAAACAAGTGGGCAAATCAGGAAATTCACAAACCTCAGCACTCATAGAATTGTGAGCTCATTGTTTGGATTCCAATGTCACATCAAGTATCCACAAAGGAATGACCTTATATTTGTATTAGTTACATGACAGCCCACCACTGCTCTCTAGGCATTTTTATGAACCATCAAGCCCCAGCTGTATTTAAGGCCACCTCTTCAAAAGTCTTGATCTGAAGAGGTACTAACATCTCATCACCAAGCAGATTTCAGTGAGCCCACGATTTGATCTTTAGTTTGCTATATTGAAATCCTATGTATGAAAATAGTATTCCAAAGGATGCACCTCTTTATGAATGTCTCAACTCACAAACCAGCTGCAAATTAAGCTAGCAAAATGCAAAGGTGTTTACATTCAGAGACACTGCAGATTTTACAGCTACACTAATCCTCCTTGCCTGCACACTCACTGCATTGCCGGCTGAAAACCAGCCTTATTTCCTAAAGGCAAGCAAGCCAACAACCCTGATGGAAGCAGGATACTCTTCTGATGACTTGCTGTGGGACAGCTGTAGCAGCATCACAAGTATCTTATCATAAAATGGTCCCTTCTAATTTTGAGGTCTTTTGCTCTATATATGTTTACTATAGTAATGGTGCACTGGAAACTACAGGTTTCTTTACAGTCCACACTCAAAAGTTCTGTCTGTCAGAGTCCCTTTTGTTATGAGGATTACACTCAAATAAAATCTTGAGGACTGTAAAGTGTAAACTGCAACTGAAATAAATGAAATAATTTCGTACAGTTCTGTGGCTATTCTTATTCAAAATCTTATTTTAGTTCTTTTTTCTTTCCATCCTTTTAACGATCTTTACTGCAGGTAAATATTGTAGAGCAGGGGAAAATACCACAATTGCCTCTCCCAAACAATTTTAGAATTAATTAATTAGCAGACAAATAAATCGTAAAATCATTCTTTTCTCTGAGTCAGACTCAAAAGATGAACTTCTTAGGTCAAGGCAATTTGCGCCACATTTTAAAAACCTCTAAAAAACCCCAACAGATTTTACAAAGTTATTAAATCCCGCTCAGGAAAGAAGACCTGATCCAGTGACAGGACCTGGGTTTAGATTCTTGTTCTGCTGCTGCTACTGAAAGCAGAGGGAGCTGCCAGGATTCAAGTCCTGCAACACAAAGATTGCCTGCACAAACTCTGCAGCTTGCAGGAAAAAAAAACTTCTTTTTTCTCCCCTGCTCCATTTCTTTCACTAGCAAAATCGTACAAGATACAAAACCATACAGGACAAATACTCAGGTTCAGCTATATAAAGGACCAGTGGTATTTCTTCTGCATCTCCATACCGTATCAAATTTAGGATTCAAAAGAATCATTGGATGTCCTAACTGCTCAGTAGGTTAGAGCCTTTATCAACACAAATTCTAAAGCAATCGAGAACATTTTTTTTTTCCTTATTGGAATAAAAATGTATGAAAAGTACTCCAGGAAAGTAAGGGGGGGGGGAAAGCCAATAGCAAGTTTCCTCTTTACTCTGTTGCAATAATTAAAGCAAATAGTTTTCAGAGGCAAAATCAGCCATTCATCTGGATTAAACTAATCGCTACCTAAGATCCTACACTTTAGCATCATACATACATTCTGAAATGTCACAGCTCCGTTCCCAACTAGCTTCAAGTATTTATTATCAATACTGGTAATTTCATTAATTGAACCAGCATATGAAAGTCATTAATTCTCTTCAATCAATGCTTAATACGCTAGATCCTTTTAAAATGGCAAGCTCGTAGCAAAGGTCACCCACCACTGCTGTAACACCTGTCTGTGTTGATAAGAAGATAGACTGAAATCTGGCCACTGCCTCAAAGTTTTCAAGTCAGGCAGTGGAAGCAGCTTTTCGTGCTTCAAACAAACTGCATTAAGGGCCTAATCCCAACGTCCTTGACAGCACTAAAAGGCTTTCTGCTCATTTTAATGGGCTTTGGATCAGCTCCTGCGTCTCAGCTTCAAGTCCCAAGGATCTCATCCATCTAGCGCCTGAAAACCAGTGGAGGTTTTGCTTGGCTCCCGCACTGAAATGAAGAGGGATATTTTCTGCGTTGCGCAGGAAAGTTGCGCTCCAAGAACGCGCCTCTGTTTCCTTGGTGTTCCGCGCCCTGAGAGGCGCGGCGGGGCTCCCCCGGGGGTGCGGCGGGGCAGGGGCTCCGGCAGCGCCCCGGGAAATCCACGGCGCCCCGCGTCCCCGCACGCCGCTCCCGAGCGGGCGGCATCCTCCTGCGTGGGACAGCTCCTGCGGGGCGAGGGCAGCGGGGCGAGGGCTGTGCCCCGCCGGCAGCGCCCCGCACTCACCGTGCCTATGTCACTAGGGGGGGCTGCGGCTGAGGAAAGCCGCTATCAGCCCTCGGGGTGGCAAAGCTTCCCCCGCCCGCCCCAGCTGCCCCTCGGGGAGCCCCGAGCGCTGGCCCCGGGCACCCAGCGCGCCGCCGCCGAGGTGAGACGGGGCGGGGTGCCGCCATCCCCGGTCCCCGGGCAGCTTGCGGGCACGGAGCTGTCGGGTACCGGTGGGGCTGAGGGGTGAGGGCAGGGCTGAGCGCAGGGCTGAGCGCAGGGCAAGCCCCAAACGCCAGATACAGCCCCCCGGAATCACCCCTTAGTGCCCCACAGCGAAGGGGGAGCCCGGCGGAGGCTGCACACTTCCCCGCGGCTCGACGGCTCCCGGCCCGGCGCGGGGGAGTTGCGAGCTTGAGAAACCACACCGGGGGCGGCCTGACGGGGTTAAAGGCGGCGGCCAAACCATGCGATGAAAGATACCGCAAATCCAGCGAAAAGGGCGGGTGGCCTTATTGCGTGGCTGCCCCACTCCGCGGCTGCGGGAGAGCCCCGAGGGCAGCGGGAGAACCCCGAGGGCAGCGGGAGAACTCCGAAGGCAGCGGGAGAACTCCGAAGGCAGCTCCTCGCCAAGCGCCGCAGAGCCGTGCCCGGGCTGGGCCGTCGGGGCTGGGCGCTGCTGCGGGCGAGCTGCCGCTGTCCCGCCGGACACCTGCGGCTGGAGGCTCTCCGGGAGCCCAGGCGGCCAGAAAGCCCTTTGGCCTTGGTGACAGCCCCCAAGGGTCACTCTGTAGGTTAGAGGAATGGGAACTAAACTCGACGGAAGCACACGGCACTGCTGGGGGAAGGTGAAAGAACCAAACCGTTCCCCTACCTTAAAATTTGAATCGCGGGTGATTTTTTTGTTTTTTAATCCCGGAGGTTTAGGGTAAATCTGTTGAAGATGAATTAAAACATGACTGATTTTTTTCAATGAAGCCATATTTCTCCACAATGCAAAAGGATCTTTACATAACAACTGAAACTCAGGAGAAAAGCTAATTGGATTAAGTCCTGTGAAAGGGAGGTTAAGGTGTCTGAATGAGACAACTGCAAAGCTCCACTTTTCTTGCCATCTGCTTAGCAAGACTAAAGTGTTTTCTGATTAATATTATCTTAATCAATCATGCTGCCACTTATTACAACCTTACTGAAATTAAGAAACGAATAGTACGGAGGCTAAGGCCAAGAAAGGACAATTCTTAAAGGAGGGACAGAAAACGCGGGGCTTTTTTTGTTAGGTTTGCGTTTTTTCTTTCCCTAAAGACCCGTTCCTCTCGACAACGAGATGTTGCCGGCAGTCCCCTTAACCCCGCCTCGGCAGTGCCGCCGGACAGGAAGACAACTTTCTCTTACGCCCTCTTAGCTTCTGCACACGCTCTGACCCGAACTCAACGATTCCTTGCCCGACGAACCCTTTTCCCAGGAAAAGCCCAGCCGAGTTTTATCCCGGGGTCCCGGCAGTAAATGTGGCCCAGACCCGGCCCGCGAGGGCCCGAGCCCGCCCGGTGCAATGAGCGCCCCGCGCCGGGACAGCTACAGGAACACCCGAGCCGGGTCGGGCAACACCCCTCCGCTTCTTTCTTTTCCTCCTTGGTTTTAATCAATATTTAAAATTTATAAAAGGCTCTTCAGCCGCTTTGGGAACGAGGGATGAGAAGGACCTTCGGGGGTTTGAGGCGGCACGGAGTGAAGCGGTTCCGAGGCGGAATTGCCTCTCCCTGGCCACGCCGGCACCGCGCCGGCAGCCCCGGAGGAGCCGGGACGGAGCTGCCAGGCCCCGAGTGAGCGGCGGAACGCGGCCCGCCGAGGCCGTCGCGGAGGCGCGGAGGGGCCCCGGTCCCACTGCGGGGCTGGGTCAGCTCGGCTCCGCCGCCGGGCACGGCGGCCACAGCCGCAGCAGCGGCTGCCAGAGGGGACGGGACAGATCTGGAGCTGCGCGGGAGGGCCGTCCCCGGGCTGAGCCTTGCCTAATTTGCGAGCTGTCCGCCTGGAAAACGCCTGGGCGGGCAGGCAGGGAGGGAGAGGAGAGGGAGGGGGTGTTCTCCGGTGCTAATAAAACAAATGAAATTTTCAGAGGTGACTGTGGCGGCCGCCCGCCCTCCTCTGCACGCGGAAGCGCGGGGGCTGCGGCGGGTGGAAACGGCGGGAGCGCGGGCAGGGCGGCGGGAGGGAGCGGGCGAGCAGGGGCCGCCGTTTCCAGAGGCTGACAGCGGGAAGATGTAGGCCTGGGCCCTGCCTCGCGTCCCTCGCCGCCGTCCCCGGGCCGGGCCGGGCGGCAGAGGCGGCCGTCGGATGGCGGGACGCTGGCTCCGGCCCTCGGGGCGGGCGGCCTCGCCTCTGCGACCGTCCCTGTCCCTCCCGCCGGGGCTTCTCCCCGCTGGCGGCGCCCGCTGGTGGTGCTTCGGCCGCCGTTCTCCCGCCCGGTTACAGGACCGGCATCTTTTGAAGGTGCGGGGAGAGAGACCCAACCCTGCCCTTCTCCAAACTTCCTTCCCTCCTAATCGGCCCAGCCCCGACTTTGCCCGCGGGACAGGATGACCTCGGTGCTGGGTTTGCCCTAACTCACCAACCATCTTCCCTAGTAAACCTAGTTTTCTCGCCTCGTTGCTGCTCTAACCGAAGCGAGCGCCTAAAACTAGAAGCGGAGAGGCAATTAGTTTGCTGGCCAGCAGCCTATGATGAAGAGCGGGGAAAAAAAAAAAAGTAATCAAAAAAAGAAAAGAAAACGCACCCTGTGCTCTATCGTATCTGCAAGTGGAACGGTAGGGCTCCTCCAGCCCGGGAGCGAGAGCTCCCCCTCGGCGGCCCCGCACCCCGCTCCCCCACACACGCCCGGGCTCATTTGCCTGCAAGGCCGGTGAGGCGGGCGGCTCCCCCCGCTGCCGCCCGCGCTGCCCCCGCCGCCACGGTCAAGTTGAAAAGTCCTCCCCGACGGGCGAAAGGAGCCCGCTGCCTGCGGGGGGGGACTTACCTGTGGAGTCCATATCGGGTTCCTCCAGCAACCCGCAATGCATGCTCTTCCCATGGACGGGACGGGAGCCCCAAGGTCCCGGGGTGTGCAGAGCCCCTATCTCAGAGATGCGCGGGGGAGAGGGAGCGGGGTGGCAGCGAGGGGCTGGGGAGAGAGGGCAGAGGCAGATAGTTGGGGAAGGGGGGTGTAGAGCGGGAGAGAGGGACACTCCGTAATCCAGCAGGGCAAAGCCAGACCCGTCAAAATGTTTGCGGATGTTTCATGGGAAAAAGCATCATTTTATAGAAGCCCTGATGGGAGAAATGTCATTGATAGGCCAGCCAGCCTGATGAATGGCTGCTACTCAGATGGGGATGTGGCAAGGCTCAATGTGAAGCCCATTGTGATGCTGTTTTGAATAAGAAAAGCTTTCCTCCAAAAAGGGGGGCCTTAGATCTACGCAATCCCAACACTTCGACTTCCCTCTTCTATTAGAGCATTAGAAACGTTTTTCTTATTTAAAGTTCCAGCGGTCTTTCCACTCCTCCCTTCCCTCCCCCAGCCCCCACCCAAGGTCCTTGGCTCATTACAGACCGAGATCAAAATTGGCTTAGATCTTCAAACGGGTAGTAGGTTTGGGGTTGTGCTCTTTGGGGCTGCCGGGTGTGCGTGCAGCGCGGCCGAGCTCCCCTCCTCCTCCTCCTCTTTCTCCTCCTCCCGGTGGGCTCTGGGTTGAGATCCTTCGTGGGCACATGGCATTGGAAGTTGCACAGCTTCCCAAATAACTTGTAAGCTTAGTTTATTGGAGAGAAAAAAAAAAATAAAGGCTATGTGTGTGGGTAGGAAAGGGGAGTGTAAGAATACAGAGAAGTTGCCAGTATCTCGGCAAGCGATGGCACTGCAGACCTGCGGCAGGGACTCCCGTGCGTCTCCCCGGGCCTCGGGGAGAGAGGGCAAGGCGGGGTGGGGGCCGCTCGCCACCGGCTTGTCTGGCAGCGGAGAGCGGCTGGCCCGGAGAGCTTTCCAAGGGAGCGGGCGGAAAGCAGGGGGGTGAGAGATCCCGATTGCCAAGAGAAATGAAGGACCAAACGGGGTGCATTTTCGAACTGCTGTAGCCTCCCAGCTTTAGTCCGAGGATGCAAGGATACATTTTCGGGTTAGAGGATTGCGGGGGGAGAGTGGGGCAGGACAGAGGCTGGAAAAAGTTGCTTATTCTGCATGCGGTTGTATGTGCTGGAAGTGGAAGTAAAAGTGCAAAGCTAGGGCTCTGATAAAAGTGGCTGGTTTAGGGAAGGAAAAGCTGTGATTAGAATATGAATAGAGCTCCAGGAGAGGAAGAGAAAGGGGGATTATAGCTGAATTACTTTGACCATGGACAGAGCCAACGTTTTCCACTCTTCTCCCCCTCTCCCCTCCCTACACCCAGACTACCCCCCTTCCCTCTCCCCGTCGGGGAGAAAAAAAACCACCAAAAAACAACAAAACCACCAACCCCACACAGCAAAACAAGCGGCGAGGTTGCTAAAGAGGAAGCTCCGCGGTGCCTTCGCATCCCCAGGCGGGCCGGCGGCGAGGGAGCCGGCGGGGCACCTCGGCCCCTGCGGGCCGGGCCGGGCAGGCACCGGGGCGGCCGGTGCGCACCTCCACAGGCCGAATTTTGGCGAGGGGAGCCCCCAGGGTGAACGAAATAAAAATAATACCGGAGGGAAACGGTGCAAAACCGAGTCTGCAGCCGGCGGAGAAGCCCTCGCGGTGGCGGCAGGGACCCCGGCCGGCTCTGCCCGCCGCGAGGACGTGTCCGGGGAGGCGGGGGAGCAAGGCCCGGGAAGGCTGATGCTGCTCCTTCTGCCCGCTACCCCAGCAAAAAACAACTCCAACCCAACGCAAGGGCTCTGCTCTTTCCCTCTGCTCTTTCCATGGCAATCCCGACGAGGAACTTCCACCTCTCCGTTCCCCGTACACCCAGTGCCGCCGGGCCGGCTCTGCTCCAGGGCACAGCACCGGGGCCCCGACGGGGCGGGCACGGCCGGCTCTGCCGCCGCCTGCCCTGGACGGCGCGGCCTGCGGCTCCCGCTGCCGCCCCGGCCTTGCCCGCAGGACCCACCGCCCCCGCCCGGCCCCGAGGGGCTCTGGCCCGGCCGCCTCGCCCACACCACCCGTATGGGGAGCGTCCCGCTCCCTCAGCGAGGGGACT
Source organism: Prinia subflava (assembly GCF_021018805.1). Taxonomy (NCBI): domain Eukaryota; kingdom Metazoa; phylum Chordata; class Aves; order Passeriformes; family Cisticolidae; genus Prinia; species Prinia subflava. Next base: position 19,145,883 of record NC_086250.1, on the reverse strand, counting down.
CGCTTAGCTCCGCCGCTAAACCCCCCTGCGGGCTGTGCGGGTGGGTTTTGATTGTCACCGCCAAAACGGTGACATTTCCCCACCTTCTTACGGCGTTTTTCCCATTTTCTTTCCCCCCAGGGCTTTACCGTGGATGATGCAAGCCCTGAGGGGAGCCTGGGGGAAGGCCGTGGGTGAGGGCCCCTCAGGGTCAGCCCGCTCTTTTCGGGAGAGCCCCGGGCCCCGTGGGGGGCAGACCCCCCCAAAACCTCAGGGACATTTTTGTCTCTGAGCACAGCTCGTTCTTCAAGGGGTTTTGGAACCCGCGTTAACTTTAAAACCCAGGAGATGCCGCCGGCGCCGCCCGTTCGCGGGGAGTTCCCTGGTGCTCGCACGGCTTCCAGCGGGTGCTCGCACGGCTTCCAGCGGGTGCTCGCAGCCCTCGGCAGCCCCGGGGCTGAGGCGCCAGCCCTGGGCCGGCACAAGCCCGCGGGCACTCGCCGTCCATCGCTCCGTGGCGCGGGAGGTGCCCGCAGGCAGGGGCCTGGCTTCTGGAAACGTGGAACACCTGCCGTGGCAGCCGCAGGGGATCCACCGTGGGCACTCTGCACTCGTAGAAATTTCACCTTCACCGGTGTACAGGTTCAGAGATGCTCTCGTGTTGCTGATATTCCAGAGATGAGCAAGATGAAAATACAGGATTTGTGAACAGAGGGATATGCTCTTTCTGGGGGCAGTGGGAAGGACAGGATTTAGCACAGCCTGGATGTCTAGAGGCTTGGGCTGTTCTTTGACAGGACGCAAAGGTGTACGTTCTCTGTGGAGGATGATGTGTGGGCAGGATCAGCAGCAGAACTTTTGTTAGACCAGAGGTACCTGCTGCAATGTGTTTACTCCCTGCCTTTCCGGGTTAGTTCCTGTACCCACATTCTTGTGGAATATGTCAATGCTGTTGCCCTCCCTCTCACCTAATCCTCCCTCAAGAGTCTCGGAAGACCTCAGTGTACGTCATAGCTCCATTATTGTTTCTTGTTTGGGTTTTGCTTATGTGTTTAAACAGAATCTCATGCTTCTGGATATCCCACATGATACTTACTGAAGTACTTCATTTCTCCGAAAGCACAGAGCATCTACTGTGCTGCAGGCTGGCAATTTTCAGATTGCCAACACTTCAAGTCACTAACTGAAGTTTTTGATTGATACAATGGGCAGGTCTCAGCAAGGATGCAAGAAGTATACAACTGGGAATTTTCACTCCAAATTCTTGCCTATGCAGATCATCTACAAGCCATGAAACGTATGGAGATTAACCCTATGCTGCATCAGATGATGTATTTTTAGTGGAGATGGATTCTGCTGCTATTGTGAAAAGAATACCACCTTTATTTGAGAAAGAATACAAACTTTTGTAGGTGCAGGAAGGGAGAGCAAGATCATCATGTGAAGACACATTCCAGGCTGCTGAACAACTGGATGCAAAGCTGACATACTATGTTATGTGAACAACAGATAACGAGTTTCTTTTGATGGTTTAGCAAAACAGAGGCAGAGTGGAAGTATGATAGTTTGTACCGACTTATCATCCAGGTATCTTGAGATCTTTCAGAAAAACACATTTCTAGGACTGTCTTTTACTCTGCAGCTGCCTATGCCAGTAGGCTGTGACCACACCTTTCTTGACATAAAAAGCTCCTTATGCTCGTACTACACTCTGAGCATCTGTGCTGAACTCTAACAAATATTTTGGGGGAAAACACCAAGAAAAGTATTTTCAACAAAACTACTGGCACAGGAACAAAAAATTATAAACTGTTATCTATTAATTTAGTTAATTCTACTTAAAGGCAACTTTAGGCTGAAGTTGTACAGAAGTTTTCCCATAGATTAGCAGGGACACCAGCCTGTATCAGTTTTAGGAAAACATGGGAATGGCTTGTGAAAGGAGTTACATAAGATGGCTCTTTGCAATACCAGGGATCTGAGTTCAGCGACTCAGGGGATCCTTCTGGATCCGCTGTATCTCTGTGAAGGCTGTAAGACTGCTGGCAACAGCCAAACACACAGTGACACTTCATTATTTTAGCAGTGGCCTGCAGTCTGTGAGTGGTTCCATATTTTCTTGCCTGAGCCAGCAGCCTCCTTCTCTCAGCATGAACCCCTGCTTCTGTCAAGCCTCCTTCCCAGCTCTGTTTCTGCTATGTTCATCTACTGGGCAAATCCCATGGAAGAAACAGAGAAGGATCTTGTTTCTCTACTGGCTTCTCCTTCCCACTTACTCATCTTTATTACCAGAACAGGAAATGTTAACTTTATTTTACATATATTAACACCCCTGAGGAAGCTATATGTAGAGGTGGAGGACAGGATATAGAGTAAGCTGACAGATGACTTCTGGAATCAACTCTGTGTCTGTGCTTGGGGAACATCATGCTGACAGATGCATGAACTAGGAAAGGAACATCAAAAGGCTGCCTAGGTAAACAAGTGCACCAATTCCTTCAGACGCCTTCACAAGCACCACGAGAAAGTTGCTAGGGCAGACACATATGCAGGTCTGGGAGAAAATGAGCAGAAGGGCAGAGGCATGCAACTGATGGATTGCACATGCACGGGGCAGGGGGCACCTTCCTTTCAGCTGGAAAGTAACATGAATTGCACTTGGCATGCTGTAACTGTACACATTCCTGAAGCCAAGTTTTGTTGAAGATGAGCACAGTCAGCTTTAGATGATGAGTGTCTGTGAAAGGAATTTTGCTCAGCCCAAGCTCTCTTCTGCTTATAAAGTAGTGCAGTGACAGTGTTGCCAGAAGAGATCAGTAGAAATACCTGGTTCACAGTGGTCACTGGTCAGTCTGCATGGAGGAAAGGAATTCACTCTTCTGGGTAGAATCAGCACCCGTAGGAGAACCACTGCTCCCATGGCTGCTGCCCAGAACGTTCAGCCTGGGAGGCACTTGCTGACTTGAGCTTGAGAAAAGGGCAAGCAGTCATTGATTTCCAAGCTCACACCAGATTTAGCTGGCTTTTGTTGTGTGTAGCTGGTACTAGTTACCAGAGGATTTGTACTGTGTGTTGGAAGAAGAGCAAGCCCTAAAAGCTATTATAGACAACAGATCCATTCCAGACTGCATCTCAGCTGCCGAACAACTGGATGTGAAGCTGTCATATCCTTTTAGATGATCGACTGATAATAAGCTTCTTTTGATCTGCCTGGAGCACAGAGAATTACCTTCAGTGCCTGCCTCTGACTGGCAGGGGGAGGCTTGAATGCAGAGTTTAAGTTTCCAACTCACCACGTGTTCAAGGGAAAACTCTTTCCATTATCAGAACACAATTTTAGCAAGAAATTAGAACTGCACACCAATTTCTTTTTTAGTTCTTGAGTTTCTTGAGTTATTTCTCAGTTTATAATGTTTTATTGTCAAGTAGACAATGACTACCATGCACCATCTGGAATGGTAAAGCATATGCGTAGGTCAAGGAGCTCCCCAAAACTCAGGCTAGTGAAAGACAAAGCCTCGGCTGCAGTTAGCAGCAGGGAATTGCTTTTGATTTGGATCTAACATGCTGTTTATATACTGACTAGGAAGAGGGCATAAGGACATGCACAACAAAGTTATTGGAAAAAACATGTGGTCACTGGAACCGCCTCAGTTACCTGCCTCAGGAAACACAGAAATAAAGGGCTAACTGCAGTTAGGAGAAATGCATAGCTGTTGGGTTTTTTTCCCCAGTAGTGAGATGCAAAGAGCAACGGGCAGCTCATGAGCTTGGAAGAATTTTTGGAAGATGGAACAAAGGACTAAGTCCATTTGCTGGGTAGACAACAAAAATATTTGCTGTTGATTTTGGGACAGAAAGAGAATAAAGCCATACAGACTGCTTTTTTTTTTTTAAAAAGCCAACCTCAAAAATTCTCTGTATTAGCTCTGACCTGTGTTTGGAGATTTTAACTGACAGTTCTGGTGTTCTGGGATGTGTGTTTGTATGTAAGGAAGGCAGAGGGGCTGTATTTGCCTCCCAGGTTCATAGGCTGATTTCTTAAGTGATTACAGAGAGGCAAAACTGATTCATGCAGTCTTGGCTACCTACAGAAAGCACGGAGTCTGAGTGAGGCCACATATCCAGGGCAGAGTAAGGTTGACAAAAGTAGTCGTCCTTACTCTTGCACCTTTCTACCCCTTCCCAGAGAAAGAACTCCTCCACTGAAACTGGGCCCATGCTGAGGTGAAAATATTTCATGAGAAATACATACTGAAGTCAGAACTCAGTTCAAAGTTTCTAGCAGCATTTAGGTCTAAAACATGGATCCATTTCTGGGTTTCTGAGCCTTGGACACAGAAACTGGAATCCGGATCCTCACCGTGCCTTGCACACGTTAAGCCTCCCAGCACTGGTCCAGATAATAGCAAAGAGTCACCATCTGGCTGGATTTTACGGTTTGATGAAGTGCTTAGTTTTAAGGCAAGCACGTGTCTGGCACCTGGGGACTGTGGAGCCCTGATCCCAGTTCTGGCGTAATCTTTCTGTGGCCCTGGGCAAGTCACGTCCTCTTCCATCCTCTTCCGAGGAGGGAATTCATCAAGTGCCCCATGGCCCTGCTGAAATGGCAAAGGGCTGTAAAACAATCCTCAAATCCAATGGGAGCAGAGGCCGGCTGGAGGGGCTCTCAGCAGTTCTAAGCCGGCTCCCAGCCACAGCTCCAGAGGTGCTTGTGCTGAGACACGGCTGAGGAGGGCTCCTGTGGGTCACTCTGGGAGGGCTGCAAGCCAGCAACCTTGTTTCAAGGCCTGTGCTCCCCTTCACTAGGGCCATCCTCATCCTCAAGAGCCTTGGGGCAAAGTACAGACACATTTTTAGCCCCTCTAGTTTGGTTTTGCAGCCGTGTGACGGCTATTACTGTCAGGCTTTACAGGTGGTCTGAGCAGGGCTTGCAAATCCACTGTCAGGTGCACAGCACTTTTCATTAGTTTGCCATTTGTTACCACTAACCAGTGAAATGCTCCTCAGTCTTTATAGGTTCTTAATTATGACGCACTCCCATTTTGCTATAAACAACAGATATTTTTCTATTTACTATTAGAAAACATGAGAAAAGACACAGTAATTTCTCATCATCATGAGTCTATGTTTTTCAATGTTTTTCCTCCCTGTTTAAACAAGAAATAAGGAGTCAAATGAATTAAAAAGCTCTCTTTGCTGCACATTGAAGCTTCTTTGTAAGGAAAACTCTTAGTGAGATATGGGCATTACAAACAAAACCAATTGTGCTTAGTGGGAGCCATTCCTTTACTTTCATCTTAAAATTATTACATTTCAGTATGCCTTTATTTCATAATATATCCTCTCTGAATGCCAAAATTGGCCAGTCTGGTTTCATTTTTCTTTATAGTTTGTTTTTCTTATTTCTGTTTGGATACATTTACCTTAAAAAAAAAAAAAAAAAAAAAAAAAAAAAAAAAAAAAAAAAAAAGGTCAAATACCTGTAAGGGTTATGCAAATGATTTGAAGTGAAGCTGGTTTTCTGAACTCTAAACTAATGGCCTATGTTGTTCTCACCTCCAGAACTGCCCAGAAGCTCTGTGCTTTGATCTCTACCCCACAGCATTCTGCAGCTCAGCCCTCGCTTCATTCTCTTTCTCACAACCAAACAGTAGGGCTGGACATGTACAGTATTCACAGGAATACACAGCACTCAACCCTTTATCTGCAAAGCAAGTGGCAACTCATACTGCATGGACTTAGGTAACTTTTCCAACAGCAGCACACACTCTAGCTCATATCAGAAAATGGATTGCATTGGCATTTCAGCTGAGACTGATGCTCAAGACCTTCCTGCCCAACAGCAACTCTAGAAAGTTTCTCCTGGGCACTACATACAAGGAATAAAGGAGTTGCAATGCAATGAAAACCTTATGGTAGTTTTCTAGCCACAGCTCCTAGTGCTAAAGCCTTCAGATTTTCTCAGGTGTTGTTCAGAATACGGTACCTAATTCAGCAGTTAGATAGTGAAGGCAGGGTTGATCTGGGCAAGACTAGCTCCAGCAGTACAGCCATGAGCTGACATAAAGACCCTCTTTTCTGAAGGCATTCACAGTATAAAAAGCGGGGAGGGGAGATTGTCTTGGAAGATAATTCAAACAGCTGCAAGGATGAGGGTCACCAGAGGAAAGTAACGTGACAGCTCTGTGGTTCTGTATTTTACCTCATCAGTCCATGCATTACAGTTTTTTCCTGACTGCAGTAAGATTCCTTCCATGAATTGCCACTTTGACCAACTATATTCTGGGAATCCATAGCCATTTGCTCTGTTTCTGCTGCTGGTTTTGTATCTTGGTTTATTCCGTTGCCAAGAGATTACTTGTAATTATTATTACTTGCATAATTGCAAGTAATAATATGTGTCACTTATGATGGAACATAGACAGCCTCTCAGAGAGATGTAAGAAGGATCAGAGTTTCAATGCAGATCTGCACTCAAATAAGCCTCCAGCACAGGCACAGGCTTAGGTCAGGCAGCAGTGCTGTGTAAATGCAGCTGATGTAGGCATCACCAGAGCAGCTGGTAGTGGGTGACCCTCACTTACTGCCAGACATGTCGAGTTTCTGTGCTTTACTGGATCCATCATTCTTAAGGCTTCTCCTTCCTTCTTAAACCTCAGCTATTACGGGATATCCTTCACCCTCAAAAACCCATTCATCCCCATGTTTTCATCAGCTTGAGGTGGCTGAGCTACAAGGTTCCTCCTCAGGGCTGCACAGACCTTTTCTCTCAATGAGGTTACTCATGAGCACATTCTTTGTCCCTCCTCCATCTCTGCTGCAACTGCTTCAATTTCCACATGTGCAATTGACACATTTCTTATTCTTTCATGTCCTGGAGCTCTGACCACCCAACCCAGGAGACCACCTGGGAGAAGACATGGGAGCAAGGTCCCCTATCCTCAGCGGGTTTCCGTGGTGCCCCCCAGCAGCCGTAGCCTTAGAGGCTCACTCCCTCTGCTGGTGCTCCCGAGCCGTAGCTGGGCCATCTCAGGCACCAAAGCAGAGGTTATTCACTCGGTGGAGATTTTGGTTAACCTCTTCCTCCAGTGTGGAGGATGTCACTCTCTCACTTTCTCAGAACTCTTGTAAATATCCCCGAGCTGTTTGGATCCTGGAAGAGGTCCTTCAAGAGCTTTTCCAATCCAGTTGTGCTGACATCTATGTTGTCACCAGTCCAATTACAAGAAAAAGGGGAAAAAAGAAGAGAAGGAAAGTAGAATCTATTTCTTCAGGCTTGATTTTTAAGCCCAAACACAAAAGTACTAGTTTAAGCAGTTCGTGGAAGGCTAAAAAGAAATCTTCTCAAGCTGATACTCATCTGTGCTCAGGCCTAAGACAACAGCAGCAACATGATTGCATGAGCAGTGTCAGGATCAGCAGGATCGTCAGGATCAGCACACGAAGTTCAGCCATATGAGGAGCCAAAGAGCATCTCAGGACTTCCACACCATAGCCAGTGTTCTGTATCTTTGCTGAGCCAGAGTGCTGCTTTTCACTGAAGCACAGATGAAGTCTGCGCATGTTGATGTCCTTTGCTTAAAAAGTTAACTGCATGCTTTCCTGAGTAAGGGCTCGTTAGTTTAGGGTGCTAGATGACTCTTAGTTCATCCACTGCTTTAGTTCTAGGCTTCTGACCTCCAGCTATTCCCTTTCTAAATCCTTTCATGTCATTCAAACCTGCTTCACTGTCAGTGAAGGATCTGCTGTTCTTCATAGGTTTGGTTTTGTTCTTAAAACGTTTGGTTATGTTCAAATTTTTAAAAAGTTCTAGGGTCCTATGACAGCACACTAGGTAATGATCCTTACCTAGTGTTTGCAGCCTGTCTTTTCAGGACTTTGAGCCAGTGTATTATCAGATCTGCTACCCTCAGTAGGAATGGAATGGGTATCTTGTGTGCTGTATCATGCACTTGCTATATATGCAGTCATCTCCTCCCCTGAACTTGATGAAACTGTGTACATTCAGTTGAGAGCACATTACCTTTACAGGCACACCACTGCTGGGACACAAATGCACCTACATGTTGAAATCTCATTCAAAATGGCTGATCTCAAGCTCTTGAGAAAGTAGTTTCATTTCTCTAACATTGACACTAATTCAGAAAGTTTTAATGCTTTAACAAACTGCTTTAGGAACAGAAAATAGTTTAGATATTATAAGGCCTTACCATCCTTACACAACCATCAACATATTCAGCCAGTATTATTTAAACATTTATTACAATGGTTTTGAAAACATTTTTAACCTCTCTGAATTAGATGTGTATTTAGCTCTGCTTAAGACCTAGTCCAGCATAGACCTTTACAAATGCAAGCATGGGATTTTTTGAAGTGATCCAAGTGCTTTGCTGGACCATGGCCGTATTCCACAATTCCCATGTGTCCTGTTCATGACTAATCAAGGCTTCAGAACTGTTCCGAGTGTATTTCACTGACAGACTCTTCCACGTCAGCTTTAAAACAAGGAAGATATGTAAGAAAGATTTCCTACTGTCTTGCACCTCCCTTCACTCAGGTTTTAGAGTTTATTCCTGTTCACCAAAAAGACTCCCAGTTAGATATGCTGGATTTCAATTTCTTAAGGTACTTTTTGGGTCTTTTTCATCCTGTTCATTCATTGTACTTAGCTAGTTTTAGCCTGGGTATGATGTTCATGGACTGCAGTTCTTGGAATAAGAGTTTACAGGCATAAGGTATGCGCAGAGAAGACACATGACATGATGATTTGCAGTAGTGGCACCTAGGGAAACAAACAAAAAGAAAGTTAGAATTGGTCCTGAAAAAACCAAATTGCCACTAGCCACTGTTGTTTTGTTCATCTGCATTTAAACACTGGCCACAGTAGTCCTAGAAGCACCAAATGCTTAAGACACATTTTAGTGCTTAAGTCACAGCTTTAAGTCCTTAAATAATCTGACTGAAATCAACAGGAGCTTAAAATTAAACCTGCACTTTTCTAGGAGGGCAATCACAATGCTCAGGAGCTAACAGGGCTGACTTCTGCTTCTTCAGCACTCACTTAAATGTCAACAAATTCAGTACTGCACAGAAAGGAGGTGAACAAAGCCAAGCGTTTCTGAAAAAATGGTTAAATTTCTGTGTTATATATATGTCACAAAAAGAAGAGTCAGGAAAAAAGAAAGTTTTTTATATGCAATTTCACCCTATAATTTCTCAAATTATTACACTTTCCAGAAAAGAGGCACTTCTCATCTTACATCTTTAAACTTTAGTCAGCATAGAAATTCAGTAAAACTGCTTTAACACCTATTCTTTGTGTTCTATGCTCTAATGATGCATAAAAAGTCAGAGGGAAAGGGATTTTTTTGTCATATAGATATAACCTCCACTATATAAGGAATAAATAGGCTAGTCAGCCATCTTTACAGTACTGGGACTCAAATTCAGTGATGGTAGAAAATATTTCTTATAAAAATCTGTTTCTAACCTCCCTATTTCTTCATTCTCCTGCATATTCAATTTTCTGGTTTTGGAGAGTTGAGAAAGCCCCTCCTTTGGAAACACAGAGTGACTCACCACTTCCTACTGGTCTAACAAAGCTTCTTTTTTTTGTTCCTGTGTTACAAATTCATATTTCTGGCATAAAGTCGAAGTCTGAAGATCCAATTAAGGAAGAATTAGCAAACCTCCTGCAGGCTTCTGAGGTACAGAATAAGGCTCACAGTCAATGCAGGTTCATAACTACTCCCCCAGTCCATATTTGTTGGGATAGCTATATTTTATGGTGGGAGGAAGTGACCTACATGGGAGCCATTCTCCAGTGATGGCAAACAAGCAATTGCTCTCAATAGGAGAGAGAGAATTCCTTGCAGGCCCTGGAAGCCTGATGAGACACAACTTCTCTGCTATGAGCACATGTCTGGCATCTGAATACAGCTCCTGGGGACTGAGGAGCACAGACTACTCACTGCACCCAGGCTCAAAGCTGTACCATTCTGGGCCTGCTTTGTACTCGATGGGGACCACCCAGAAAGGTGCAGTAAGAACAAAACTCTGTCAAACAGAGATCACAGAAACAAGTACTTGAAAAACCATTTGGTATTAAAATTGACACTAATTGACTCAGAAAAAGGCAACTGTACCATTCAAGGCTGAATCCAGACCAGAAACAATTTTTTTCTGCATGAATATTTTAAAATACACATACTAGAGAGATCAGAATAATTCAACTTATCATCAAAAAAGGACCAAATTTTGCTCATTGCATTTAGTGCTCCTAAGTACCTGTGAAACATCCAAGTTGGAAAATCTGCATAAATGCAGTAAATCATACTAAGTTTCAACCACCTTTTTTACAGTGACAAATTCTATAACTGCCACAAGAGCCCCTTTCCCCTGTGAAAATACCAGTTCAGGCCCAACACTGATCTGCTGTTACTATCTTGCAGAAAAACGTATCCAGGGGCTAGTCCTTGTCTGAGAGGAAGGGCTCATCTTCCGTAAGACAAGTGCCCTTAATGCTAGCCACAAACAACGTTTCTAAAAGGTTTCTTGCAGCAATGTCTTATTAATGCCCAAGTCACTGAAAAGGCCCATTTGGAAGTTTCTCTTAATGACTTCATCTGTACTGGGATGCTCATTATAGGGCCACTTACCTCAGATACTGGTAGACACAGTATAAAATTTAGCAGAAGCTCACTTATTGATTACCCTCACACATCAGACAGCTTTTCACAGAATCAAATTGCAAGAATGTCTGGCTCTGTCTGAGACAGTAGTTTCTTTCACAGTTATTTAAGGAGTTCTAAACTTCGCTACGAACTTCAAAAAATGAAATGTATTAGCAACACCTTAAAAATCAAATGTAGCATTACTTCTAAAGTTCAAATTCCTAATTTTCTTCAAGGTACTTTTACTTCCTGTGGATTCTGAAAATCTTTAAGAGCTGCTCTGGAAGTTAAGGTCTTATTGAACAAATAACTGAGCTACATCTGCATGTCAGGTTTTTTAAAGGCAATGCTTTACACAGAAGTGGTTGGTTCTTTGACTTTTAGCATGTCCTTCCTTTCACACTACTTCCTACAATTTTTATTTGCATTGCAGTAGTTTTAAGGGATCCAGGTCAGAAAAAAGCTTCCCTTCTTACATACACTGAACACACTCTCAAGAAAAACAGGACTGTCAAAAAGAGTTATGGCACAAGAGCAAGCAGGACCATGCTCAGCTGAAAATCACGAGCCACAACAGGATGCCCAGAGAAGGGCTCATCTCTCCTCTGGATTACACGTGTTTGCCCACCTCCATCTGAACATCTGCTCCCCCAGGAGCAGAGCTGCTGCTGTGAGCAGACAAAGGTGGTGCTTGATTTCTCGCCAGAAGCCACATGCTTCAGAAGAATGATCTAACCAAGGGCAGAAACAGTAGCTGTCACCTTTACACAGCTAAAAACTGAGAATACGAGTTAGTTTCCTACTTCATTATATCACAGAAAAATCACTCTTGAGGCACTGAAGTGAATAAAGTCCAATTTCCTGCCTCTCCCAATAGATTGATGCTGATATCCAAGATGCGGGAAGTTTCCAACTGTGGTCTTTTGAGGTTTAGAAATTAATCTTTCTCCTCCTCCTTTTAACTCTCCATCTTTCCCCAACATAAATATTAGAGTAACTTGTAACTTGAACTTGCACCATTTATTTTTTCTTCCCTTACATCACCTATTTTTGCAAAGCTTGCAAGAACATTGTATCTGAAGTTCCTATTGGTCTCACAAGTCTGTTTTCTGCTTGCCTAAAACAAAATCAGGTCAGAGCAAAACATCTCCCTCACCTCTAAGACTATAAACAGCAGTTTGTTTGTCTTCTAATAATAGTGTTGTATTTTCAGCATGCTACAGGACAACTTTAAATTTAACATCTCAAAATTGCTGCAGAGAAAAGACAGTTAAAGCAAAAGCCAGTGTCTTACACGTGGTGAGCTCCACACAGTTTTGACATCCAGATTTATGCTTCCCCTACCAGTTTGTTTTCAGGAGACCAACGCAGTACTGCGTTAGAGCTCAGAGTAAGACAGCAAGACCTTTAGCCAGTCTAGAGGGAAGTTTCCTAGGGACAAAGCATTCAGGCAGAAGCCAGCTGATCTTCTGAACAGACAGCTGCTTTTCTCTCAAGCTCCAACATGGGATCAGTGCATTTGCCTGATGCTTTGAGGAGAAACTCCTCGTTTTACAAGACTACAAAGCAAAAGATCTTTGGGAGGGGCACAGCCACAGAAAACTAAATGCATGGGATTACGAACTCCCATAGCTACAGAACAAGAAAGCAGGGGATATTGCTTTCTCCTAAAGCAGGGGATATTGCTTTCTCCTCCTATTCTTGTGCCCACTCTCACTCTTCAGCCTTGTAAGGTTCAAGAAGGGATTGTAGCAGGGAGATGTGTGACTAGCCCAGCCAGTATCCTCACTTCTGTTGGCAGAAGCGTCAAATACATTGACACTTCTTTTCAAAATATAGATGATACATGGGATTGGGTGCTTGATAATCCTTTGCAAGGGTGGGATGGAATGTCAGCAGTGGGATGGAAGGTCAGCAGACAGACTGAAGGGAACAGCCTGGCTGTGGAAGAGAAACACCTGTGCCCCCACAACAAGAGAGATCCCTGGCCCATTGACCACACACTCAATTCAGTCCTAACTTCCATCAGACCACAATAAAGAACCATCCCCTCTCATCATTTTTTCCAAATACCAATTTTGAACTTTTTGATTAAAGTGCATGAGACTGTTAATTGGTGCCTGTGAGCTCTTGAAAACTGAGAAGCGCTGCAACCAAGGGCAAGGTTCTGTGACACAGAGGCATTTGCCAACTTACCATCCAGAGTACCCCAGCAAGCCACATTGCCCACAAACATCCACTTCGAAGGCATCACTTGAAATCATCAGTCTCTCCAGTAAAAGCATGCTGGCTCCATAACCTATCAAACAGTCCCGTTCCATCTCTCCAAGACGTAAACCACCATCACGGGATCGACCTTCAGTGGGTTGCCTTGGAAATAAATATTTGAGAAAGGTAGTAAGTATTCCAAAACATACATTCTATGACTCTAGCCTGTCTTCAACCTGTAGGAACAACACAGGGTTGATGGACTTTACAAAGCAGAGCTGCTGATCTCACAAATGTGTTGCTCCTGTACCCACAGTATGATGCAGTTCTCTACGTGGCAACTGCATCATCAGGCCACAGCTCTTTACCTCACAGAATGCAGCTGAGTAAGTGAAAACAAAAAGATTTCGAAGAGTATCCAAGACAATCTGGATACAGATTTGGCACTCTTTCTTGATGAGACATTATCATTTGTAGTGAACAAAGTGAAACAATACTCAGCAGCTAATGAATCAATCATCAACCTAATGTTTCAGCTGAACTACAGCTAAGACTAATTTCTAAAACAAATATGAGAGAATACCAAAATAAGTCAGCAAACAAGTAGTACACATAATGCTAACTCATGATTGAAATGCTACTTCTTAAAGTAACACTTATCTAGGTTTTTTTTTATGTATGATGGTTAATAGACTCATTTTTGTGTTTTATAGGTTCCTCTACACAAGTCAATCTCTTATTGTCTGGGGAGACTCCCTGTCCTTATGGTGCTAGAGGAAATTTTAATAAATAAGAATACACTAAACATTTTAAGGTAAAAAAATAAGGTACTGTATATTATCTAACATTAGGACTGCTTAAGCCATTTTTTTTGTTGGACACAATCAAAAATTTAACTTCTTGTTTGTCACTCTACAATTTCATAGTATCAGTTCTACTGTCATTAGAACTTAGGTTGCAAGTATCAGAGCAAACTATGAAGCAAAACCAATCCTAGTTTCCTACAGCACTAATATAGTGCATGCATTTTAATGAATATTTCCATCTTAGTATATTCCCTGAAACATGACAGCAGAGAAGGAATTTAAAAGAAGTCACTAAGCTTCACTGCTCCCTGAAACCTCACATTTATGTGCTGTTTCTGACACTTGCAGCAGTGTAATCCACCTAAAATATTCAATGACAGATCTGACCCATTACTTTTGAAGTATTTTTTGTTTCTATTATTTCCAATAACTGAATTTGTTAAGCTTACTAAAGACAATAAGATTTTGCCAACTTGCCGCAAATCACAGGAAAGAATTTATAAAAGCCTTCAACACCTAATAATCGTTTGTAACATGTGAAAACTCAGCCTAATTACCAGACCAAAATATCTTCTAAAGATGCAAGTTGTATTTGTTTTTAGTGGGAAGTAGTTTCTCTTACTCTGACCACACTGGAAAACTTAAAACTAATCTGCTTGTAATTCAAATTGTCCTTTTCATTCATATAACCTTCTGTTTTTTCCACTGTTGGGAGAATAGATAGAAGTTGTTTACATCCTGATTAAACTCCCCAGGGCCCCCTCCCCAGATGATGGCACCATCACTGTTCAGATACTCTTTCAAAAGACTAACCCCTTGGTGAATGCAGTTTCTCTTCTCAAGTGCCAAGAGGCAGATTTTAAAAGCAGTTTGGACCTCCAAGGAATCAGGCATCTGCTATGGTGCTAGGAAGTGCCCAAGTTGTTTTTATGAACTGACTTCTACAGCATTATTTAATACACAAGTCTGCTTTCAGAAGTCTCACCTGGCGCTGTTCTACAGGACAAAATGACAAAATAGTTTTATAAATGTGAGCCCAAATAAAGTCTCACCCCAATTATGGCAAGATAAAACATCTGGAAAAAGCATGGGGCCTCAACTCCATGTGTAGATATGCTATGGGTCTTCCAACAGATACAGGGAGAAGATTTTCAAGGCAGATAAAATTCCATTAAAAAAAGATAAAGCTCCTCAAACAAAAAAATCCAACGTGAACCTTTAGCTGTTAAGTTTCACTCCTACTGTCAGTATGATCTCATTGAAAGAAAACAAAACAAAATTCTGCCTACCTAAACAGTAGTTTGCTAAAGTACCAAAAATTTCAATATTGAGATTGAGCCCTTGAAACAAGTCTATTTTCTGCTTCCTAAGATTATCAGATTCTTCTTCCAGCTCACAGGAGTTTTAAAATTCTTCATACAAAAAGTTGTTTAAAATGTTAAAACAGTACTTACAAAGCATTTGTGTTTTCCCTTTTCCACTATACACATGTACACTGCAGCTGTTGCCCATAGCAACTAACTTCTTTATTCTAAATATAACATCAGAAAACAAAGTAGATTCTTGAAAATAAGATTGGGAATATCATTAAAAAGAGATATTTTTAATATTAAGGAAAAATGTAAGTTCTTAAAATCCTCAAATGCTAAATAAAATGCAGTGACTCTTTAAATAAAAAAATAAGTGATCTTCATTCTATTTATCTGTTGCCTTTAGAAAAAATCATAAAACAATTTCAGTGTTTTAAAGCACATTAAGAATTTTTTTGCACTAATTCTGCATTTTCTGGAAGAACAGTGGGTTCAGCTGAATGCTCTTAATCCTTGCTTCACTGGCAGTGGGGGAAATAAGTCTACCCCACGGTCTCAGCAGATCTCCCTTGTGCCTGCTAGAGAAAACTAGTGTGAATGGAGTTGTTTGCTGAAACACTGATCTCCAAGAAGTGGAACATCACCTAAAGACCACTGCCTGAAGGAGAAGGGCATCCCGTGCTCACAGAGCCCCAGAGCACAGAGGGGAGCCCTCTGTGTAAGAAAAATTAAAAGCAGCTTATCTATTAAAAAATTCAGCAGGACAGGGTGACTTGGGCACCACCACATATAGAACAGCGTTAAAGATTAATTGTCCCTACCCACGGCACTGAAATTAAGGATTGCATTTCAATTAGGGTACCAACCAGAGGGCAACGTCCTGGTGGGTTTTGACCATGTTGGCAAAGAGTGCTGCTTTGCAATTCTGCAAATTCTTGTTTTGATAAGAACAATAGCTAGAATCAGTGATGATCAAGAAGCTCAAGTATTCTGCCTTATTCCAGATGGAAATATAGCTTTGCTCTGTCACTTAGGGTACATTTGATGTATAATAAAATGCATTTCAAGACAATGACAGCCAAATTCCACATTGGAAGCTGTTGCAGGATTACTTTTAAAATAAAAAAAGAATGTTAGATGCAATCTACTCTCCAGGAAGTGCAATGGATGATAAAACAATAGCAAATATGAAAGCTGGCAATGCTGACTCTCTCAGCAGAAGCAATGGCAGTAACAAATGTTTAATTATTTGAGGAGAAAAAAGAAAATTCCTGAAAGAGTAGTCAAAAGGCAGCATAAATTGAACATCCATTAGCCCTAATTACATAGTATGATGCTACTGACTGAACAAAGAATTTGCAGAAAGTGCGGGATGGGGGAAATCACACACCCTTCATCTTTACATACAAACATTACACTGACTTGGTATTTAGGTTTCATTTAAATTTGGTATCTCTAAACAGCCAAGAAGTTGAGGAGGCAATACAAAGGCAGATCAAGGGATTTGGGTAAGCCAGGAGTTCCAGTAAATCTTGTGTACTGTTAGCTAAGACAGGGAGATTTCACTTTCATGTGAAGGACCAATATAATGCTTAACACACTGAAGAACAGAAAATGGGGCAGACAGCCTATTATTTGGGAATATCATTTATGTTCATATAGGCGAGCAGTTGTGGTTATGCTACACCTCCTTTTCTCAATGTGGTTGATGAAAAAGTTCAGACAAGAGTTACAAACTCTTTTCATGATTTCTTTCCCAGTTCAACCACTGGTATTTATTTCCATGGAAAGCACAAGTTTGTCCTATAGACAGTGTGAGGTTGGAAAGCAAAAAGGCATAGGAAATAAGCAATGAAAAGTCGAAGAGGAAGACACCTCTGTATCAAGTACAGCAGAGACCTGCCCCTCCTTTCTCCCTTCTCCTCTCTCCAACAGCACATCAATAAGTAGAAGCTGCACTTACTAAGAGCTGTTGTGCAGCCAGGCAAAGCAAGAGTGGTGAATCCTCACACAATCAGAGGCATAAAAATAAATGAAGAATTAAAGAACATAAATCATGCTTGCTATAGGGAAGAGTAAGGGTGGGATAGACATGACTGTGCTTACTTCTTAAAAACAGTATTAAGATTTCTATGGTCAGAATCAGTACAAGATTTGACTGGTCAAAAAGAAGAGTACCACCATGCAGAAGCTGAGGTAAAAGGGTCTACATAATAGCCCAGAAAGACTGGCAAAGGACATTTGGGATAATCTTTGCTAGAATAGTCAAGATTACTGGAATTTAATTTTCTGGCAAGTTTCAGTAAATAACCCTATTATGATAGAGAGAGGTGAACTAAATGACCCCTTAGAACCATCCCCAAAGCAAAGCCTGTGCCACTGAACTCCTTTTTGTGAGCAAAGAATATCAGAAACTTTGAACATGACAGCAAGCAGACACAGACCTCGTCTTTAAGGGGAAAAGGTAAGTAAGCACTAGTAAAAGCAGGAGGATTCAGCTTCCTCAAAGGGTTTCTCAAAGTATGTTGAAATATTAGACCATACTTTCAAATTTCTTCCTTCTACACATAACTGATTTTGTAAAAGTAAGAATGTTAAAGGAAAAATAAACTTCTTAAAATTCCAATGACGTGAGCAATTTGACAGGAAGGGCCTGTGCTGTGAATCAGAGATGGTGCTGTTACCAGCTGCTAGCAGAATTTTCAGAAGCAAACTCAAGTTTTGAACCACATAGAGCACACCTGAACCTTCAAAACAACCTCCTGCCACAGTCTACTGTCAGAGTTTTTAGTCTGCAACAGTTCATAGCATTTTGTGCCAAGTATCACAAGATAAAAACCCTTTGTTTTATAGCAATCAGTCAGCTGGACACACTTCTGCATGTACACAGCAATTTTGTGCTTAGCTTATAATAATACCTGGTGAGCACTGCTCTGGGTCCTCGAGCTCTTGCATGCATTTTATCCAACACCATGTGCTTCAGCTTCTGGTAATACACAGGACCAAAATAGATATATGCTTCCAAAGGCTCCCTGAAAGAATAAAAAGCAAAGCAAAACCGACATCCACAGTTAGCACATATCTACCTTAAGAGAAACAAGGGTGTCATGTACAGGAAAAATGTGAAACAAATTGGAAATAATGAGTTCTAGAAAAGTGTTTGGGCTTTCTGGGCAATCAGTGTGAAGCCCCTTCCAGGGAAATCTTCTGAACACAGGGGCAGTACACTGCCAGCATCACATGCTGCTTTCTCCACTGCAGCAAAGAACAAGCTCCCGAACTCGGGTCTCATGTTGTGCAGACGTGCTGCTACAGCTGCAGGTACCTGTTTCAGCTGAACCGTGGTAAGTCCCTCCTCCCTATCTGTACAGGAGTGTTTCAACGGTGTCATCAGTAGCCAGGAAGGTCTGTAAATGTGTCAGACCCTGAAGAGTGACTTAGGATATTTCTGTTTACATTTCTTCATAAAGGTAAGCATATATGTAAGCAAATACATCCAGCATAAATGCTCAAAACATCCTTTCTGTAGGAGCACTTTAAGAAATTTGCGTTTGCAAGAACTGCTTAGCACTGGCATACTATGAGTCTGACAGTGTCCCCATGCACTAATTCTCCGTGCACAGCACCCTGAGGCACACCCCAAGGCCCAGATGGGTGAACGGTGAACACCCTCGTGGAGTGGTTGTGCATCAGCACAGCTGCCCCAGCAGCACTGCCCAGCAGCTGCATCCAGGGACAAACACTGCTGCCCTGGCTGGCACTGGGGCTCAGATGAGCTGGGTAAAGGGCTCTTGAGAACTGTGTTTAGGCACTTTCATCAGCTTGACGACATTTGTGAGCATACAGAGGGTGTTACTCCATCCTATGAGCTGGAGCATGGCTGAAGATTTCTGTGTTTAAAACACCCTCAACTGCAAGAAGAGGGTAAGCGCCTAAAGATCAGAAAGAAACCACTAAAAAGCACTCAGTCATTTCCCAGCTACCACCTTCAGCACTACGAAAGACCAGATTTAACACAGGCAGACTCAGCTTAGCCACTATTTTGCTCGGGGAAAAAAAAAATAAAGGTATGTGGAATGTAAAAACCAGCAGGAGACAACAGTTTTATACCTCCCCTTCAGAGTCATTACTGACATTATGCAGTGTTATACCAAAAGTTGACTATTGAAGAAAACACTAAAACTTCATTAGACATTTGAAATATGCAAACTTTCACATTTCATAACAAACAGATTAAGCCTGTGTAATTTGCTTGCAAAAAAGTATCAGTGTCCTTACACAAAGTCTCTAAATAGGGCACTACAAAGTTGAAGTTTGGGGATGAGGGATTTTTACGGCCAGATGATTTTATTCTCCCTAGGAAACATGATTAGTCAGATTTTTTAAAAGTTACCATGATATACCAACAGGAAGTGTTTCAAGCATCAGGATACTTGATATATAATTTATGGAATATGGAGTGAATAAGGAAAATAAAATAATATCTTGAAACAAAACGAGAAGCAACATATGGAATAAGTTGGTAGGAAAGGCAATTAAAATAAAAAGTATATTAAAAAAACTTGCAAAAGAGACCTAAACTTGCTCCTTGAGAAGCAGGGGACTGGAAGGATAATAAAAATAGCAGAAAGGTAGGATTAAGATACATTTTGGAAGGGCAGGCATGTGAAGCCATATGGCCTTTTCCCGTTCCTAAACTATCTTATGTTCTTTGAACTCTGTGTCTCAGAAGCCAGTCTGATCAACACAGCAGGAAGTTTGCAGATTAGAGTATTATGCCAGACTGAAACATTGTACAATCGAAATGAAAAAAAAAGAAAAAAGGAAAAAAGAGCACACACAGAATATTCCCAGGGAACAGACGCTTGCCTCCAAATCCATATTTACAGTACCATTAAAGTCAACATGAAAATGCTTATCTGATTCCAAGCATATGTAAGACCTTCAGCTGACAAAAATCTGAATTTTTTTCTACCTCTCAGCAAGAAAGCATTGATTTCAGCTTTTTTTGCCAGGCAGTAAAACTTGGGAAATTTTCATATGTACCACAAGGGCTATTCCCATTATAGCCACACATACACTAGCAATTTTTAAAATGTGGAACCACAAAATGCTTCTAAGAAAAAAAAATGCATGCTACTCTTCAGCCTCTTTTCTCAATCTCACAGAGCAATCTGCAAACAAGAGAAAGTTCCTGAGCTCTGAGATATGAGAAGATTTTTCAGATGTGTCTCAAGAGGATTTCCCCGCTCTCCTGAAACACCTAAATCTAAAGAGCAGATTCTTACCCAGTGATCCCAGATGTTACATAGTCCTTCCCGAGGTAGTTATAACCATGGCGAATGAGATCTTCACACACATCCTTAACTTTACTGCCGCCAAAAGCCGTTCCGTAGTGAAATCTGCCATCGAGCACCCCAGCCTTTCCAGCCAGCAGTTCAATCAGCTTTCCTACCTGTGAAACAAAAGCAGAGTTAGCAGCCTGGTCATTAGGACAGGCACATTGCTGGACTACTCACAGCACAAGCTAGTCAGGCAGCTGGCAGCCTGGGCTATTGCATGCAACAGGAGAAGTGGAAGAAGCCCAAGAACCTGGAGCACTCCTGTGTGAAGGAGGAAAACTGGATTCATCACAGGGTCTGGGAACACCTTTAAGGTCCCAAGTCAGGCAGTTCCAGCTCTTCCAGTTATCTCAAAAATGGGCAGGATCCATGTGGCCTTCTGCTGTAGGAAACAGCCTTGGAGACTGACTCACTGCAGTGCAGCAGGGGGAACAGAAGGGAAGATGCTAACAAAGGAAGAAGGATCAGAGGCTGTATGAAGGAAGCCTTCCCATGGACTGAGGTCCCACATGAAGGTCAGGTGGTGAGGTATTTAGCAGGCAGTGACCCTGCAGCACAGGTGCAACTCGCCTCAGTTCTAGGGAGGCATGTATAATTTAACAAGTTTTATAGGTCTGGATCTATATTTGAATTTCCTCTCCAACCTTCACCTTACAGTCTGCCCCAGCCAGATTAGTAGGCACAGGCAATAGGGAAGGAAGAGCAAGAAATTTTCAAAGACAAAGGGTGCAAGTGAAGTACTCAGTTGCATCCCTCTTAGCTTGATATAGAAGAAAATGAGAATGATGCACAAAGAGCCTGCAACCCTACTCCTTTTACAGTGGGATGTTTCAAAACAGAGGGCTGACTACTCAGAGCAGAGCACGTTTATGGCATGACGACTGCAGAATATTCTCAGCAAAATCACGCTTCAAGCTTTTTTGTCTCTGGTGGCTGATGCCCTTCTCTTTTGCTCTTGGGGGAAAGCGCCTCGTGACTCGAGCGGCACCACTCACCGTCATACGCGACGGGAAGCCGTGAGGGTTCATGATGATATCTGGGCAGATCCCCGTATCACAGAATGGCATGTCCTCCTGAGGAACAATCAGTCCACACACCCCTGCAGGACAGAAAACATTTCAGTTCAAAAAACAGCAAGCCACCAGCAGGGCTGACGGTCATCACCAGATTTTCTTTAGTGTCTTCCTTCTCCTCTCCTTCTCATGGATCACTTTTTACCCAGATTCATTACCATGACCAGTACTCCCAACCTGCAGACTAGAAGAGAGCCCTTGTGACAGGACTGGCAAAATTAGCATATCCATACTTAATGCTCCCAGTAATTTGTGAGTTAGCAAATTAGGGAAGAAAGTTTTGGATCCTATTTTCAGAAGCAACTAGAAACTTCTGTCCAATCAGACTGGAATATCTCAAGAGAGACTCAGTTTTTAAAGCTGATGCTGTGATTTCTTGAAAGAAAAGAATTCAGAAATTTGGCCTCTTAGGTTATGTCTTTGGACATATAGAATTATTACTGATTTGAAATTTATTTATTATATGTATCTTTGCTAAATACTGTCAGTAAAAACATATCAAATGAGACTTTGACAGGGACTGAGAAGAGATAAGTAGGGGGAAATAAATAAAAAACAACAAAGGTTTTTTTTCAGGTAACATCTGTTTGCTGAGCAAAGACTGCTATCAATGAATTACAAGGTGCAATCCACTCCACAGACTGCTTTTATTTTGTCAGTCCATGAACAAAAACTGTCCCTTTAAAAGTTTTGGAAGCTTTTTTCAGTCTCTATCAGTATTGGATATAAAACAAAGAAAACCCTCCAAGCTCTAAAAATATTGCAGAAAGAATAAACAGAAACGTGAAAACTCATTTTAAATGTCCATCAGGCATCTCAAAATTTTCCTTCCAGCCCTTACAATCTTCTATAGTGAATTCTGCAGATCAACATGCTGTAGCTATAAATGATCAAGAGATCTAACATTTAAATTCAGGTGGTAAAATGCAGCTGCTTAAGCCCATACTCCTTTGAACCAAAGCTACTGTTTCAGCTGGACAATTTCTTCCAGAAGCCCTTAGAGCTGAAAGTCTGCAAGCTATTTGAGATCAGCCTGCTGCAACTGTGCCAGAGCATGCTTTGGGAACAGTCCTGGAGTGGAGGGGGCTCCTGGAAGACTGAGGGTACTGGTTACATCCCTAAAAAGGCATCCCCGAGCAGCCAGTTCACAGGGGGATATCGGCGTCTGCTCAGGAGGGAGCTCCTCTTCCACTGTCCAAGCAAGACAGGGATAGGTGTACGGGACAGTAGTTAATAGAATGAGAATGGTAAGTATGGGGGAAGGGAGCAGAAAAAAAATGTATGGGGCAAGGGGGTGTGTGCTGTTGTATGTAGTTTTTAAACCTATTGAAACTAATTTTCATTGTTCTACTGTGATAAATCAATAACATCCTTCTAGCCCTCCCTGCCAAGCAGTAATCATTTCCTGAAAATAAAAAAAAACCTCAGACCAACCCACTATCTCTTCATGCACAGCCTTTTTTGTCATTAAAATTTTATACATAAATACCCTGTTATATTATTGTGTATACATACTGCCTTATTTTCATTTACACCTAAGAAAGTATTAGGATGCATCTGGACTTCATGGCACCTGTAAGCCAAGAATTAAATCTTAGCTAACTTAAAATTACTTTAGGCTCTGAAAACCTTTTATATGCCAAGCTGGTTCCCATAGCAGACAGCCACTGTGTTGTTTGTTTTGTGTGAAAGTGAATGATAAAAGATCCATGAAATCGACACAGAAAGGCAGAACAGCAGAAAGAACTGAGGGCTCTCCATCATAGCGGCTTCTACCCTCCGCTGACTTGTGTAACAATAGGACCTACACACCCAACTGCAGATCTAACACAGCTGTGCATTTCATTAGATGAAGAGCACTAGTGACACAAGTAAATAATTAACTTATTCTGGTCCGCTGACTGTGGTTATGAGACCAGTCATAGCTGACAGATTTTAATACAAGTTAACACAAAGACAGCATAATGAGCTTAAAAGTTAAAAACAAAATATTTAGACAGAATCCAGAAATGTGAAGCTCACTAGGCCATTTATAAAGTTTCTATTTTACAGAGGGAAAAAAAGGGAAAGCTATAAAGCCTCAGTTCTAAGCTTCTGTATTTTAAGAAGTTGCTGAGCCTGTAGCAGCTCTATAGCATGTCTTTGTGTATTTAGAGGACAGAGAAGCTTCTTCCTACCCTATGTTTTAAGAAAGTTCATTCAACTGTTAAAAAAGCTGAAAGACACCTTTTCTATATACAATGCTACTTCTAAAAGTAACTGCAATTCATTCAAAATGTAAACCTAATTTTATTTTGCATTCTCTTGCTTTCAGAAGCTCTTTAGGAGACTAATGCTTGCAGGTCTACACTTTAAGCTCCTGAATTTGCTCCCTTTTTTTTTTTTTTTTTTTTTTTTTCTTTTTTTTTTTTTTTTCCCCCAGCAGAACAGTGCCAGGCAAACCAACAGCTGCAAAAAAGTGACCAAGTGAATTAATCCATATAAGTGGAATTATCACTTGCAACTGGCTAATAAAACAGTAAAGAAGAGGAGGCTGGATTTAAAACAGTCTCAAGTTCCAAACCCTGTTCAAGTATGAACTGCATTTCACAACTGAGCTGCTCAACTACACCCCATACAATATTCATAAATAAGGTACACTCAAACTAGGAGGCTGTTTTGCTCTGTGACTCTTACTAGAGGTTAGTATTTCTTAATTGTTACTGATTTAGACATCACATGAAAATTGATCCCCCAGCATTCACGGAGGACACATGAAATAATTTTGTTTCGTTCACTTCCCTTCCTCTCACAATTTTTATATGCTGCATCTGGAATTGAGCAATATAACTTGAGACTAAATTCTATACTGCAAGGGGCCTGAATGACTCCTATCTATATATTCTGGTGTCTCATTTGGGGCCAGAATCAAGTATTAACAACCAGAAAAGGCTGCAGAAAAAACAAAATGTATTTTTTAATGTAGATTAACAAAGTGTTTATGTGCTTGAGCAAGAAAGCATCTAGCAATTTGCTACATCTAATTTCTTTTCAACTGAAAAACAAACTAAATTCTAGAAAAAAAACTTCTGTATATTAATTTTGTAATGTCGCCTTAGAAGGAAAATCAGTGAAAATGCTAAGAAATTATTTTATAATATCAAAAAGGAAAAAAAGGCTATTAATAAGCATGGCAGCTTAATGCAAGGGTAACAGTTTAAATTAGAATAACCTCAAATCAGACATCCCCAGTGGTTTAACATGCAAGTATAAAACAGCCATAGGCAGTGTTTCTCAATGCTATTGTATGGCAGCCAATAAATGACAGCCCCCTGACCATGCACAATGGCCCCCAGCCCCACACACGCTATCAGCATCAATGCTGACAGCATCTCAAACCCGTGTACCTCCACAAGGCACTGACAGCAGAAAGCCCCTCGCCCCTGCACTTTTGTCTGAGTTTCTTCTCCTAATCAGGAGAAACTCAGGTTTCCAGAGCTGCTACCTTCCATGTGGTTGTTTTTACAGTTTGCTGAGAAACACGAGCACAGGCAGACTTGTAAAAGCTCGGTTCAGCGCAGAGGGGGAGGGGGTGGCCGGGAGGGGGCAGGGACACAACACAACAGCACGGGCAAGTTTTTCACCAGGCTACGATAAGGTGCCTTCCATACACACACATGCCAAATGGAAAAAAAAATCATCAAATAAGTCAAAACACCTAATATAGAAAACTAATTACTACCAGCGGGAGGGACATTAGAGAGCAAAGAAGACGAGGTGAATAGAAGCAGCAGCAATACCAGTTTCTATCAGCAAGAGAAAAAGGAGCGCATTACTAAACGCACTTGTTTACTCATTCTAATGATACGGTGGTAAAAGAGATGAAGCTGACTTGAAAGGCATCTGTTTTAGCTTTGCCAGATTTGCCAGAATTCGGAGATACTCCTGAGAAATAAGGTAACATCATATAATTCAAAGTTGTAGCTGTTAACACACTGCTGCATGTTACGGACAAGTGACAGATTTGCAAAAATCAGTAAAGCTGAACAAAAAATGTACAGCTGCTTCAAAACTCTCTAATTACATACTGTGTTCGCTAACTAAGCATAAAAGAAGTCTAGAAGAAAAAAGTGCTGCATCACAGAAGCTTTGTTCAATATTGAATCATTCACTGATCTATCATATCGCTGCATCCTATTTGACATAAGAGGTAAAGAACAGAATTAAAATTAACAGATAAATAATGCATAAGTAAACTTGATTAGTTTTCTTATTAAAAACATCACTCTAAATGAGAGGAGGTGCTAGAAGACAATACAGTTTGTACACTGCTTTCCCATGAGCTGCTGAATGGTCTGATGTGATAAATTTGCATAGTCTGAAGCACACAAAGAGCTGATTAATTGAAACCCTTACAATGCTTCTGGAAGCAGCTATTGTAAAACAATAACCATAGGAACTTTACAAAATACACATGGCTGAATGAGTCAAGAGCTTAATAAAATGTGTGTTCAGGATACACTATTTGGAAACAGAATTAGAGATTTTTATTCTGTGCCATAAAATGCTAAATCACCCTAATTTCAGAGGTTCAGTTGAGGATTTACTGAAAAGGTCAGAAGGTTACCTGTTTGCTGCTTGAGATAAAAAATGCTGTAATTTTCTTCTTAAGACAGCAAGCTAAGCAGAGGTTTTGTTAAAAATAAATACAAAAAACAGTATGGGAAGTTTTAATGGCATTCTGATATTTTCTCAAATTCAATTTCTGAAGATAAAAATATGGTAAGAAATCCCTACTTTCTCTGATGCCTAATAACTACTAATCATTCCACATTCCTGCAGTTGATTAAGAGCAAATTCTTTTTAGTGCCACTTCAACCATTTAATTACTATAAATCCACTGATGTTCTATTACAGATAAAGTACTAATTCTGACTTGTAACATGGGGGAAAATGACACAAGTAGCCATTTAAAACTAACATTTTTTTTTAAATGTTCTGCTTATCTGTACTGTTCAAGTGCCCATTAAAAGGAAAAAGATAAGTTGATCTCCTCTAGAAGTTAGGAAAGCAGATGGCAGATGCTCAAACTAATAAAAATTTCAAAAAATAAGCAAGGTCAGACTTTGGTAGACGAGTGGTATTGTCATGAAGTTTATGTAGTTGATAATGCAGTGAATAGATTTTGTTTTGACACTAAAGAACATGGTTCATTTAGGAAAACAAAGACCATCTTTCATGAATTTAAACTTGCTTCCTTGTCTTTAGAGTTGTTTAAGTGCAGATACTTCAGAAAGGTTTAATCCTTTATCTTAGATCTTCAGCTATTAAAAAGCTTCTGTTTGCCAGTTCAAACAATCTCTTGCTTAAATACAGTTTTTCCACTCCTCAGGAATACTGTTCAGTATTGCTGCTTAGTTCTGTGATCTACAGGACCTTTGTTGGAGGTGTTAATCCTTTTTCACATGAGAGACTGAGAAATGTTCTTTCAGAGGAGTGTTATATTGCTTTTTTTCACATCAAAGAACCCAACTTTTTCCTCATTGTGACTTGTAGCAAAGCAAGAGGAAATCTGGAAATATAATAATTTACTTTGTATGAAACTCAGATGAAGCTTCTTTAGCTTAACAATCCTTTTGCCTTCTGTGCTTTGAAAAGTGACTTTGCTTGAAGAATACAAGATTAAAACAACAAAATAATTAACCAAAAAAGGTTTTTTATCCTTCTGGAAAATATGTGATGCAACATAGTGAAAACAAGTCCTGCAGTTCTGGATAAACATGTAACTACCAGAGAGGATTTATCTGTGAAACACTAGAAGCTTAATGACTTTACAGACTGCAGCGACAGTCCCAGTCCCAAAGATCTTACTGCAACATCCAGTTTGAAGATAAGTATTAAAATAGAGCAAAATATTTGCATTTCAGAACACAATAGAGTGGCCTTATTTGTTTGGTTTTTTTTTTTCCTTCTCCCCATATACTTCTTTTTGAGAGGCCTTGAAGGACAGGCAACCTTTTACAGGCAGCTTGGAAGGAGTGTACTTAAAACATAGACTCGCGTGAAAAGAGGGTGTGGTGGACAGGCCACAAGTGGTGACCCTTGCCAATACCATGTTGACATGTGAGAGGACACAAAGAAGGCAGCAAATACAGAGGCAGTGACATAGATCTGTATTATTACAGAGGCCTACAAAATCTACCTACATATTTAGCGAAAGGCCTTTCTGTAACAAAAGGCTAAAGCTGGTTTGTGAGATTTAATCTGTTGTATCCCAGACACTTTCTAATTCCCTTACTCTGCCTCCTTCTGCTCCAGTGACAAAGCACAGCTTTGAAATACAAATCAATTTGGAATACAGGAAAAAGACCATCAAAAAGTTTGAGATGCGGTTCGTGCAATCTCTTATTTTGCACATATTTAATTATTTAAAACCCATTACTACCACAATTCCGTGAAATCAAACCTCATGTTCATGCATTCCTTCCAGAAAATAAATATATTTCACAAAAAAGACTGACAATGCAGACAGACATATGCTGCTTCTCCTTCTCACTCAACCAAGATACTTGCTAGTTTAAGCTCATTATATGTTTAAATGGCCCTATGGCAGGCTAAAAGCTAACAGCCACAAATGAAACTTGAAATTGTAATTGCCTACATTCAGACAAGATGAGAGAATAAATTCAGAGCTAATTAAAAATTCTCTCAATAGAAAAAGTTAAACTGTTAGTATTATGATTTCTGTTTCATGATTGTCTATATTCATCTGATATGACTGATCCCTCCCCAGTTTGATGTCAGAGAATGATACCAGATATAATGTTATAAAGCTATTAAAGGAGGTTTTCCCTTTCCTTTTCATGCCTTTTCTGCAGTTCTGCTACTGTCAGTATTGCCTTCTTCATTGTATAGTTAAACTGCAAAACAGTGAACTGCTTTGGTTTCATCAGTATTTTTTTCTTAGTATCTATCAAACACATCTTCTCCATATTCCTCCTTTCTCCCATTTACTGTAACATCTTTTTCTATAATGCACTACAGGGCAGTGAGCCGAGAGGTTTACTGCCAGGCAGGCTGTGAGTCCTAGTAAAATGTGATACTTTGGAATATGATCACTCCCCTGATCACAAGGGATTATTAATACAGATTAATGCATGGGACAGCTACAGGCACATACCTACAAACTCTGTAACACAACTATTGCAATGTTCCCACTTGAATCTCCAAAACCAAGCTGAAAGGGATGTTCTAAATAATGTATAGGTTGTTATTATTATTATTATTATTATTATTATTATTATTATTATTATTATTATTATTATTATTATTATTATTATCCCAAGGACAGATACAGGGTGATCAGCCAATTGTTAACCTGATGCAATGCCAGGCATAATTATGGGTGTCCTCAAAGTTTCCTACAGCATTTAGGATATTGCTTTTCATTACCATGGGATTTCCACAGGTAATTGCTTGCTCTACATTGTGAGATGTCTTCTGTGCGTTTTGTCATATGGAAGGTCCTTAGCACCCTAAAGCCATACTGCAGCCTGCTTGGTACAATTTTATTTCCTTCTGTCATTCTTCCACTTCCCCTCATGGTTCTGCATTTGTGGAGCATTCCTTTTATTAATTTTGGAGGGATATGAAAAAAAGTTCATTTACATTCTGTTCAACTATTCCAATAAGTGCACATTAATAGCCCAAACTAGGAGAAAAAACTTACCTACTTAAATTTTTCAGGCAAATCCCTATAAATATTTATCATGATTAACCCAGCAGCTTCTTTAATATAATTTAGAGGCTTTTTTTAAAAATTCTAATAAGAAAATTTTTCCTGCACAGTACTGATTGCATTGTTATATAATAACATGCTGCTAAAATACTGCATACCACTTACAAGGAGAAGGGTTTAATTAGACAAAGCTGAAACTGTATCAAGAAATAGGCATTGCTCTAACAGTGCTCCTAAATTTTTAAGCACTGCACAACTTCGCTGTGTACGAGACTGGGAAAGTATTAGAACGAAAATCTACACAAAATCTTCCTGAAGGAGGAGCTTCCCTGAGAAAAGGAAGAATGGGGCAGCTGAACATTTCAACAGCTCAGCTCCTTCTGGCTGCCTCTTGAAGTTAATGGTCTTCCCTCACTTATAACTATCCTATAAGGCTGCAGTGCAAAACCTAGACTCAGTTTCATAAGGAAAGTCAAGTATGTAATGCTGCTTCTTTACTTTTTTGAAACTTTCAACAGTACTGATTCCCAAATCACTTGGGAATCCACTGGGAATAGCTTAGTATTTTTAGATCAAAAAAACATCTTGAAAATACAGTCAGAAAACATGTTTCAATCAGAAGAGTTCTCTTCCTTAACAACAACAGAAACAATGGAAGTACTTCCTGAGAACACAGTTTCAAAAACCAGTTTTGTGGGTGTGTGAAAGACACTGTGGAATTACAGGTGATTTTGCTGAGAGCTGGATGAACTGAGAAAGGCAGTGTTGACTATTCTTACAGGTAACACACAAACTTGAGACAGTATCTGGTAACAGCTGTTACTGTGTTAACTACTGCCTTCTGCACCTATTTTACCTCTTCTGACTGACAGGTCTGCTGTAGGTAGATGTCCTGATCCCCTAACCTGGACACCACAGAAATGTGGATTACTGTGGGTAGCTCTGCATCTCACAACAGGCATCCAGCCTTTCACTTCAGTTATACCTGGCCAGCATTATTAGGACAGGATCACAAGGGGATCTGAAACATCTGAACCAGTCAATGGAAATATACATTATGTACGTATACATAACATACAAAACACAAATTTACTTTTATTAAATGTGTCCTTTACCTTTCTGCCCATGACGACTGCTAAATTTATCTCCAATTTCTGGACGTCTGGTTTGCCTCAGCAACATTTTGATCAAGAAAGCATCCTCTGCATTTGATGAAATCATTACTTTTTCAATGTATGAATCAGTGGCACCTTTGTAGCTAGTAAAAGAAGCCAAAACATTGGTTTTACTTCTATGAACCAAACATAAATTAGACTACTATCTGTGTCTTGGTAAGCTCCTGACCAAACTGTAATCTTTATGGAACTTATATATGAGGAAAAAGGTTTATATATTTATATATATATATATATATTTACATACAAGTTCCAGAGTACAGCATGTTTCTGGAAAAGAAGTTTTAAGAGCTGCAATAGAAACTAAGGGAGAATTAAGCTGAACTTGTAAAGGACAAGGTATGGGTTTTTTTCACATGAGCTCTTCTTGACAGCAAAAGCTTCCTCATATATTTCCAATTTCTTGATCTTCCATTAAAGAACAGTCAAATACAGTTATAGTTGAAGAAGGGGGTTTTCTAGAATCGAGTATTTTCTCAAACACCTTTCCATCAAGTAATTTGCCCAGCTCTGAAGTTATATTGCAACATACGTTACTGGCACATCTTTGTACTGTGGCTGCTGAGGCACGCTGCTGCCTTCCAGAGGTGTCTGGGTCACAGCTGGCATAGATTTGTTCACAAGGACTTGCTTATTTTCTACTTTTTCACCTACAGAGAACAAGAGGAAAAAGCACCATGAAAATGTTATCTGACTGCGTTAGAAATACATTTTGGTTTTTTTTTAAGGAAGGTGGAAGACAAACTCAGAGGAACATGCAAGAAGTAGGCTCTGTTGTTTTACTAAATATTGAATGGTAAGAGAATCACTAAACCAGTTTTCTTTGGTAAACCAAAGAAAAACAGCTTGCATGCTGGGTGCACTATGAGAACAGCTATTCAGCATACCCTGGGTTAAAAGTCTGCACAAAAGCTTCTGAAGTTATCTGCTCTAAGCATGGAGAAAATTAACAGGGAACAATTTGCCATAACTGAGCAGACAAATTCTAGAAATTCACACCTAAATTTGGGACAGCCCATCATTCCACAATGAGCTGTGCAAGACTACTGTCAGTCTCTCCTTGTATTTACATATTTCTATAGATACTGGTGTCATATATAGATTTTCCCTGCTCCATTCCCTTATCCTGCCCTTTACAGTGAAAACCGGATCAGGAGGATGCCAATGATACAACTGCACACCAAGTATCTACCTCCCACCTCCTCCACTAAATTACACTCAACATCAGCCTGTGTCTCTTCTGTCCACATGAACTATCTCAAATAGGTTTTTACCTACATGCTGAGAACAGTCTCAGTCTGGAGTCCAGCCCAGTCCTATCTATCCTAATACTTCAGAAGATTCTTGTCTTTTTTTTCTTAATTAACTTTGAAAGCGCCATTGTGATGTGTTAAAGAACAAAACTGACCCAATTGTGTTACTATAATGGAATTAAGTTTAGTGCCCTTTAAAACACCTTTCTTACTAGATCTTAGCAGATCTGTTAAGCCATTTCCTAACTAAAGGATGACAGTATGGGAGGATTCTTTCTCAAATCTATTACCTTTGGAAAGTTATACACCTCTGTTTACATTCCTACTTATTTTTCTTATCTCTCTCCAAACATCTTTCTAAAGTTTTAAAACTGTAAGGTTTGACTTCCTCAAACAACTCCATTAATTGACATCTAGCTAGGAGATTTTGATGCATGAAATCAAAACAGTAAGGAGTCTACCTCCATCCTTAAGAAAACAGTACATGACAGACAAACAGGGAAAAACTATCGTATTAAAAGCTTGCCAGTTTGGGAATATAAGAATACAAATTCTAACGCTTTAACAGATTCACATTATTAAACTCACTCTTCTGCTTAAATATAAAGCTACTTTTTTCATGTACAGAAGTCCCCCCAATGACTAGTAACATGCTGCTTTCAGGAACTAACTTTTTAAAATTTTTCATCACAATACTGTCGTCCTCAAGACAAAAAAACTCCCTAAACGCTAAGTATAAAAGAAGGTGCACAAGAATACTGACAGAACATTGATTTCCACTCTGACTGTGAACATGCCATGAGTGAACATGCAGTCTGACCCACCTGGAGAGCAGATACCATCAGCATCTAAAATCTCATGGCGCCAGATTGGTTTGCGGGTAGCTGCATCCAGCATCGGCCCCATCACTTTATCAAATGTCTGATTCGTGTAACGCTTCAGCGTGCACTTGGCATTCTTGTACACAAGGCACCTTCCAAAACCTAAAATGGAACACAAACTCATCTGCCTAGGAATTCAAAGATCCTTTACAATACACAATCAGGATAAAATCTGAGCTATGGAATATAAAATATTTTTTATTAGTTAGATTGTTCACTGACTTGAATATGCATAATGTTGTACACAGATACCTAGTGGTGAACAACTTAAACATCAGACCATGTAGGCTACTCTTTTTTAGATACTGGACTACAGTCCAATTCTGAACTGTGCTAATCTGCTTCTGCATCTCTGCACACACATCATTTCTCTTGAAATCACTGAATCTCTTGTATAATTTTGGTGGTCTCCGGGAAGATGTAACATGGGAGAAGAGACTGTAATAGGGTGAGAGGAGCACCTCTTCCTTTCGTGAGTTCCATGAAACCTGAACTTTTATTCATGTTTGTGGCTGGCACAAGCTAGTCTAGAAAGTACTAACGGAGTGTTTAGTATAATCAGCCCATTATTCTTTTTATTCTCACCTGAAATTACATATGCTGTTATAAAATAAGTGGGTTTTAGATGAGAAGAGTAGCATCATGTGGAATTTCTCTCCAAGAACAGCAACTAACCATGATACTGAAGACTTTAATCACATTTAGAATTATAGAAAGCCAAGAGCAAGGCTTGCTATTAATCCTGCGTTGTTTTAGTTCATTTGAAAGATGGTTGTGGCCACATACAGTACATCTATATCTTCAGATTATGTCAAGTAATTCCTGACAAGCACCACAGCTCTCCCCGTAAGTGTTACCAGTCTACCAGAAAAGAAAACATTCAGTTTTAAATCATGCCTGTTGCTGTTTTAGAAAAGGAGGCATAAATTAAATGCAGCAGACATTAATGCCAAAGATACATGTCTAGGAATACTATTATTGCTGCCTAGCAACTAGGAGGAAGGGAGTTGGGGCGGGGTGTGAATAAAGTGATGGAAGAATCTGATTTTGGCCACCCGAAACTAAAACCAATTTGATCACTGCACTATGCCTGCTCTCAAAGGAATTTATTTAGAAAAGGGAGAGAAGAGAGACTAAGTTTTCAGGCAACTCTGCTCTACCCTTCAGCAGCCTTAACATAAAGTGCTGAAGGAGAGAGTCAGACAGGCTAGACCTGCACATGGGTCTCTGTTAGTTAACCTTCCCTTCGGTGGTTTTTACTTTTACTTAAAATACACTGCACCACAGATCTAGTATTTTTTTTAAGGAAGCAAGTCATTAATTTAGCTCTGAATAAACACTAAATTATTTTGCTTTAGACAATACTACTATTTTCTCTCAGAAAGTAAGTAACACTGCTACTGCTCTCTCAGAACATCAATCTCATAAAGACACAAACTGCCTTGGGTTCTATTCCTTTCCTAAATACATTCACCAGTCTAATTTCATCTACTGCTTTCGTTACTGGTGCAAATAATGAGATCTCTCCTACTAATGAAAAAAGGTTCAGGTAACCAGCTAAAAAACAAGCCCTACAGAACAGATTAACTCTTTAATGATTTATGTTTTTTGTAAACTAAGTATATTTACACTTTTTTAATTGAGATCAGAAATCAGCCATTTTTTCTTATAATACCCAGACTCAGAAGTTTATATGCATGTTGGCAACTTCACCACTCTATTGTATGCATGGAGTTACAGTCACTGAACATACAGAAAACAAACAAAAGTATTCAAAGCAGTTTGGGAATTCAGTTTCTTAACTGGAGATCTAATGCTCGTAATGGCAATAAAAGTTACCCCAGGGTAACACTGTGAGAAAACAAGTCTCTTAGAATATATATTGGAACACACAATGGAGAAGTGGGAAAGAGTTGATGGACCTTACCTCTGTCCAAAGACGCCTTATTTAAGACAAGAGCATCTTCAATATCGTAGCCACTGTAGCTCATCACAGCAACTGTGGCATTCTGTCCAGCAGGGAGTTTCTCAAAATCTATCAGTTCTATTGTTTTTGTTTTTACCATTGGCTTTTGTGGATAGGCGAGGAGATACATCAGAGTATCTATCCTGTTTCTTTGATTGTATCCAATAGTACCTGCATGTAAAAGAAAAACAAAAGCAGTGAACATTAGTGAGTTTTCAAAGAATGTTTTGGCTAAAAAACTACCAAAATGCAAATTAATTAAAATCACATAAAAGTTCTTCAAGAAAAGAAGGGGGAAAATAATAAAAGAATCCAAACCAAAACTATTTTACATTATTATATTTAAATAAATATATAAATAGTTTCTTATTTAAGCTCCAAGAAAGAATTATTTATTTTCTCTTGAATAGAGAAAATGTAAGCATCAATATAAAAAGAACAATAACAAAAGAAATAAAAGCCATTTTACTAAACATGGATTTTTTTTTTAATCACAACACTGAATCCTGTAAGTACAAAGTCTGCTTTTATTGTTTTCATAGCCACTGGGCTTGGAGGTTTTTTTGGAGTTCAACTTGTGTTTCTGAGACCTGATCCAAAATTTTGTGAGGATCACCAGAAAGACTATCACTGAGCTTAAGAGAAACTGTGGATCAAGCTCTTCATCTTCAACATCGTATTTCCTCCCTTTTTTGGGCAATAGTTAGTTCAATAGAAGCCTGTGTTGGAAGGGGACAAAGTATTAACAAAGCATACCACTAGCAGCAGCCAAGAGTGATTTACTTTCTGAAATTAAAGGCACCATTGATAGAAAGACTACAGGAGAAGTCCACTTCTATATTTGTCTTTTTACATGAAATTAATTTTAAATTTACAGTTCAGAATTCAACCCTTTGTATAGACCTCCCAGCTTGAGACTGAAATTTTTGGCCCTGTCCCATCAGAATGCCAAAGTGCCTCCTGAAATCTGAGGAAAAAATAATTAACACCCAGCAGGGAAACATAAACTGTTGTGTAGCAGAACAAAAGTTAAGGCAATCATATGTTATTGGAGTTTGCTGTACCAAGACTATGCTATATCCCTAAGCAATTACGAAGTTACAGTCTGAAAAGTTAACATTTTAAAGTTTTAAGTGTTAAATATTCTGCAGTACTTTGTCCTTAGGATGTAAGTCTTTCAAAACTTTTCCATTTTCTCCTGCTGTTTCAGAGTCTGGCTGCTTTCTTGGAAAGGTCAAGGCAGTCAGTGTATCAGGAAGATTTCACATGGCCAGGAAGGCCATCTGAACACAAACCTGCTCACTGAGGAGGTCAGCTTCACATTTTACATACATCTACTTGCAATTCCCATTTACATTAAACGTCTAGAAAATCAAACTCTAAAACCAGGCGTTTCCGAAGACCTATCCTGTCCTTGGCACTAGGCTCACTCTCCTAAACCACAACAGGTCTACCCTTCCAAGGACGAGGGGAGAATGGAGAGAGCTCAGCAGCGACTGTCTGAAAATGAACTGTCACAGCTGGCCTGGGCTTTCCCAGGTTCCAGAATGACACAGGCACAGCATTTTCAAATTACAGGAAAAAGCTGGTAGAGTTGACAGGCTTAGTTTGTCTCTCGCTTTCAAGTAGTTGTTTTTCTGTCTTTTTCTTGTATAAGGAAATGAATCATCTTTGAACAGTATTTTTTGTCTCCAGTACGACACAAGCTGATAGGGTCTGAACTCCTGAAGACTGAAGACCATTGCAGTCCCACCCTGCAAGGCCTACCCACCCGAAGGTCCTACTATTTCTGATATACTCTGAGAATCCAGTTAGACATTGTTCCCACTGTACTTTTCACTTAACCCCCTGGTTTTCCCAGTACACAGATAGGAAAATATACTTCCAAATTAAAAACTTAAGAGGTTTAGACCATTATTCATTCCCCTATGCATCTAGAACTTGTGTGCCTTCAGGATAGGCTGCACTGAAGCTCAGCTTAAATGTTTCACAGATAGGTACATTTTCCTGATGTTGAGAGAAATCTTTCCAAAAGAAAGTCATGCCAAACTTAACTTTTTCAAACTGCTTGCAATTTTTTTCTCCTCTGATATGCTTATAGGGTATACCTGCTATGGTTCACTGGTTAGGGATGCTAACACAGGATGAAGTCTGGAACACCAGTTTTATCTTTTACACTTTAAGGGTGTTCTTTACCCCCCAGTAACAATCTGTAGAAGTCTCCTGTATATTAAGGATTTCAGATTACACTTTTAAATATTTCAGATAATGCAAATGATTTCTCTTCAGATGCTTCACGTTTTTCAAAACTGTCATTTTTACCACAGGTTCAGATAAGCCTAACAGAACTGCTACTGTCTGGGGGCCAGAAGCAACTGACATTTTGAGCCTCAATAATAAACTATATTCAGACTATTTTTCAGGAGACGAATGCTGATCAAATGGAAAACATATACCTATATCACAGTGACAGACATCCTATAGGGCAGGAAAGAAACTGGTTAGAGAGTGATTCCAGAGCACACATGATATAAATTAGCAAAAAACACGCCGATATACCAGCAATATTATTCCTAATTGCTAGGATTTAATAGTTATACAAATAATGCTTTCTCTAAACTGGGCTAACAAACCACAGCCTGAAACCACAATCTGCTTATTTAAAATAAAGCAGCAGCTCTCTTCAGAGGACTGGTGTGTTGGGACGAGCCCTCTGTGTGGGCGCTGAAATGAAGGAAGTCACTAGCTTTATTTCTGTTTTCTCTCTTAAACAGAGCCCTTGTTTGCTCCAGCCAAACAACCAAGCAAAAGTAAAGTATAATTAAAGTTCACCATAACAAACCCTGCTCTCAATGGCTCGCATTTATAATTATCCCAACAGCAAGAACCATTTTTTTCATTGGTAATTAGCCCTAGTTAAAGCAAAACACACAAGGTTGACCTGGATACAACAAAGATCATTTTCTTGCTTTTCTCAGTACTTGATATATTGTGAATGCACGTGTGCATTCTTTCTTTTTTTTTTCCGTTTCCTGACAGTTATTTTTTTCTTTTTAAATATAATTTGAGTGTCCTTTAGTGTGACATAATCACTATAAAAACACTATCTACTGATATTTAGCATAAATGAGGCATTGTTATTCTGATGCTGAAAGTTTTGAGAACTCACCAGACCAAACAGCCAACTAAAACAAGCATTAATCCAACTCTTGGGTGTATCACTTACAACAACATTAAACTGTACAATCAAAATGAACAAGGATACAGAAATCAATCTACATGAGCCAAAAGGGCTATTACTACACATGCCAAGAAAAGAATTGTTGTAATTCTGTATTTCCCCTGTTTTCACCATGGATTTTCCATGATTCTGTCCTTTATATGAGCACAAAGCAAAAGAGGAGGAAGTACATTTTTTAAATGCCGCGATAAACTTTGCGGAGGGGGCTCCAACCCAGCTCAGAGAGATTGTCATAGAACATGAATTAAATGATCTGGGTGTTAAATATTAGAAATACTCCTTTCACAGTAGAAAGACTAAGGAGTGGGTTAAAAAGATTATGGGTAAATTGGGGGTGGGGGGAAGAGAGAGACCTCATTTCTGCCTTAGCACTTCTGTGCTACTGCCAAGGAGAGGAGAGGTGTCAAAATGAGGTTGTGTCGCAGAGCACAAACACTGCCCAAAGAGCAGTGGCAGAACAGAGCTGTGGCCACAGCGCACCCAGATCCAGCTGTGATGACCAGAAACAGCTGGTTTTGCTTTGAGGTTTGTTTAGATTCTGTGCCCTTAGGCCAGCTGTACAAAATTTGGGAGGACTCTGGCACTCAGTCCACCAAAGAGCTTTCACAACTGTCAAAATCCACCAGCACTCAGTTCCTCGAAGCATAATTATCTTCTCAACTCAATTTTAACACGTCCAGCTGGCTATAATACAAGGCAGAGCAGTATACAAAGAGCTTTGCTACTTCATAGAAGCAAAGTAGGAAGTACATGATACAGTAAGAGGCTTTTTTTGTAATATTGAAATTTTTGCTTCATGATAAGCTTCTACGACAAAGCTCTCATCCTACATCTGTCATCTGTCCCCTTCTTTTTATACGAGGTTAAAGTAACAATCAACACCCCAACCTTCCTTTCCTTACTCAACATTTATGTGATTTGGGTTGAAGCTGCAGTGCACAGTTGGGTTGTGAGTGCACAGCTTGCTCTGTGTACCCACACATCACTTACACAGCAGTGCACGTGCAGTATGGGGGATTACTGGCAGGAAAACTGTATGTTTTCATTCCTCATATTGGGCTTTTACAGCCACAGATGTACAATGTGTAAAACTGACTAGGTTTTAATGTCTTCATGGAATTAAAAAGCTCAGTTCAGAACTATTTCTCTAACTGTAGAAGCCCTTGATCTTCTTAAGCATTATTTTACCAACACATGAAAAGCAAACAGTACAGACTCCTGTATTTTCATCTTATGTACTTCTAAGATTTTAAGATACAACTGTTACCCTTGCACTGAAATGTCAACATTCAACTGAGGTCTTTGCAGCTGCTATCATATTTACTATCTAACTTCCTCTCAGTCTTATAGTTCAACCTGCGGAATATGGTAAATAAAAAAGTGAGGGGTTTAATTTCAATTTAATTTTACTGAAATCCAGTTTGGCCATTAAGTGCAGCTCTTGTCCTTCAACAAGTTGACTCAGGTATCCCTGAAAGGGAGGTATTTTTCAGGACATGTAATGTTCTCCAGAGGAAACATTACTATTTTAGGACCTAACACTTGTCAGGGACACTGGATTACAGACCTCATTGCAATGCCTGATGTCCAATCTCCACTCACTTGTGCTTTCATACCTTTCCTTAGCTTGATGTTGCTCAAAACAGAGACTTAAAAAAGAAAATACTGCCCACAGTACTCAATGTACTGCTGGCACAGCCCTGTGATGTGGTCAGAGGGGCTGGGTCAGTGTTGACAAGCACAAGGCTCTCCTCTCCCAGTCTGAACTGCAAGCTCCCTTCACTGTCTCAGGTTTTGACAGCTGAAGGAGTGACACAGAGGACTTGGACATGAGACTTACCACAGGCAGTGTTGGATGAGCTCTGCAATTTCAGTATGGAGAAAGAAAGCTCTAAAGGTGGATGCTTACTTAAAGGTTGGGGTTTGAAGCACTGCATCACATCTCTTCACAAAAATAAACAGAAAAAAGTATGTGTAGTGTTTCAGGAACACCCTCTAGGTCTCATCTGATCAGTAAGTGTAGGGAAAAGTCTTCTCTGCCCCTACATATTGCCACTTATGGTGGCTTTTTTTAGAGCAGTTACTACAAAAAGCTTCAGGAGTTTGCAGGTACTTCAGACAGAGCAAAACATAGCTCAAGTCATGTGCCAACTTTAAAAATTTACTTTTATCTATCTGCTTTTTCTTTGAGTCAGGTGTTTTGTCATAACAAACTGAAACAAAGGCTTTTTTATTGCTCAAGATATTCAATGGCTTTTGTGTTCCTAGCGTCAGCAGGAACGTCAGAGGATTGTATCCAAGGAGCTAAATGTGCAAGACCTAGGGTCAAAGCAGCTGAATACACCAACCTCAGAAAACACAGACAATGAATTGCAAATGACACTCAAAACAAAACGGGGAAAAAAACCTTCACACAGAAAACTACAAAAGAACTCCACAGATACTGAATTGGCTTTCTGTACACACTGATCCTGCTTAACTGTGTGTGGTAACTAACCAAACCTTCTGAGACTAATAGTCATAAAATAGAGACTCAGGGGTGGGGGAAAGATAATGGGATGGGGGAGAGAACTGTAAGGAAAAAGATTGCATCACTCCTCTTTCCACCCACCCACCCCCCTTTTTTTTAAATTTAAATAGAGAACATGCATATTGCTATTTTCTGTTTTCATCTGCTTAACATGACAGTTCAGCATAAGGCAGTTACTTTGCTATTAATTCTGCTGGAGAAGTCTCACAAAAGGTGCAGTGTTTCAGCTCTGAACACACAGCATGAAACAAATGGTTTAGTAAACCTATCTGAAGTGGCAGTTTCTTCATGAGACAGAGTTGTGCTACTGTAGCTCCCGACTTGCAAGCAAGCCATCAGTACAGCCATGAAACCAGCCTGTAGAGCACCAGCCTGAATGCAGCTGTCTGATTTGATGTATGACTGCTCAGGCTCCTCTGCCTTGATCACAAGCCATAGACTTGGACACTTTAATGCTGGTTTTGCTGAGTATTAAAGAAAGGATTAGAATTTAACTGCTGTCAATTACTCCCAGCAGCAAATTTACAAAACAGTTGACTTTTAAGGACAATATATGACACTGTCAAATGAAACAAAAAGTAATCATAAAATTAAGTTTATTTCAGTACTCACTCTCTTCATCCAATCAGCAAAAGCACAAAATCTAAACTATGGCTGCAGAAAGCGTTCAAATAACTAACCACTCTCTTCCACACTTTATTCTTCTTACTCTCTGATGTCAACGTTAACTATTGATATATCTATTTTTAGGACACTTACTCAACCAGTCAAGGAAATGCTCCTCAATCTGTGCTCTGTCTCTTTTTGTGAGAACACTTTTTAACTCTTTTATGTCTGGAAACACACAGCACATTGCAGCATAAAGAGAAAAAAAAACCCACTCTGCCAACCCTGCAGATATGCTGAAAATTTGAAAGTCGTGATGATTTCCAATAAAACCCAATAGGAAATGCAAAAATGTCCCAGTTTATTAAACTTTTTTAAAGTGTTTAGAACTGTAGATATAGTCTTCATTAAATAAAACTGATGGGTACTTTTTTCACATTAATCTTTCCAAGCTTCAGAGGTAATTTTTTTTCCTCAAAGCTAAGGAAGTGCTCTTTTACTTTTCCTAGCAAAGCTTTTATGTGAACCAGGAAAGAAAGAATTTTTATCACTTTTGGTACATAGCCTCAAAAACCACATAACACTTTGAAGAGGAATGAAAAGTGAAGTCTTACCCATGGCTTGTTTCCCCATGGCACACTGGTAAGTGTTTCTTGGAGACTGGTTGTGGTGAGGATATGGAATCAGCCCAGCACAGACACCCAGAAGCGTGAAAGGTTCAATCTCTAAATGGGTTGTATCTCTTAAAACAAAGAGAACCAATTATGGCAGGCTTGTGAACAAACAACTTCAGCAGAATTTATTTAATTTAGCAGTATCTCATAACACTTCAAATTCAATTCTCTTCAGGAGAATGTAAGTCAGTAGGACCTCAAAACATAGATTCACTACAGGATTTTTATTTTTCATACAAA
This sequence comes from Prinia subflava, assembly GCF_021018805.1. Lineage (NCBI taxonomy): Eukaryota > Metazoa > Chordata > Aves > Passeriformes > Cisticolidae > Prinia > Prinia subflava. The sequence goes on along the minus strand of NC_086250.1, from coordinate 19,104,206 downwards.
ACCCCAACAGCTTTCTTTTGGCTTTGTTTCCACATGAAAAGAAATGAAGGAGAAATAAATCAGGGTTTATGAAAATTCCATAATGGAAGGAAAAGCCTCCAGATAACAACAACCTGAGGGAGCTCAGTAAGACAATAAAATATCAGTCTATACAGTAAGACCCAAAACGCCTTAGGGAATGTCTTCTCATGTAATGAGAGCCCTCCTCATCAAATTACTATTCTCAGAGATCCAGAAATCCACTAGGGAGATGGAAGAAGGAAGAGCACAATAGATTCAGGTATTAAAAAAACAGTTCTCATTTTCCAAGGTCAGCTGTATCAGTTAAAGAGAAAACATCTGTCTCCAAATCAGATCCAGTGCCATAGGTACATGACATAATACAACACTATTTGAAAAGCTCTGCAAATATTTTGGGAGTGATTATGTTGTTAAAAGACAGTACTGATGAGAAAAAGACAGGGAAAAGGAGTAAAGACAGAGGGACAGTTTGTTCTATCTGGCATGAGCTTCAGAAGAGAAAAGTCCATGCTCAACAAAGACAAAGCACAGCATGCATTGGGACGCAAGTGGAGAGACTAATAACTAAGAATGAAGTGTACAATAAAACTTGGCTGGAGCAGATATGAATTTAAATCAAGATAAGTAATTAGGAAGTGGGGAATTATGAAATACAGATGATTAGAATTAAACCTTTTCAAAGCCTATCTTTCATGTCTTGGATTTATTAGAGAGAGCTTGGGTTTATGCACACATTGCTTCTCCCAAACATCTAAACCCAATGCATTTTGAAAATCTTGTCTTTAACGTTTGACTTCTCTTGGAAATCTACTGGAAGACTTTAATTATTTAAATAAACTAATTTGATTACTAAACTTTAGGATCTTGCCAAGGAAGTGACAGAAAAGTCTTTATTATGGCAACACTCAAAAGACAGCCAAGCACAGTAAGCTAAAAATGGCTAAGGAATTACCCACAAGCACATACAGACCGAAGACAAGTGCCAGCAGGAACTTAGATAAACAAAATATGTACTACTGGAAGAATAACGAAATCTGAAAGCTGAAAAAACCAGACCTAGAAATCCTGAGGATTAAGCCAATGAAACTATCTGTCAGTCCTAGAAATCTTTATAAATCACAAATATGCCTGAACAACCTAAAAATCACCTGCTGGCCAGAGGACAGCCACTATTTTTCTCCATTTGATAAAAAGCAGCTATGTAATCTAAAGCCTGTCCTAAGAAAATACTAATAGGAGAATCCAAACTGCAGTCAAGTAATCGCAGAATGATCGCAAGAGCCAGCAGCAAACTTAGAGGCAGAGACTGCTCCCCGATTCTGCAGAACTTCACAGAACTGCTAACACTTTTCAAACAATAAAACCAGAGGCTTGAGACTTACTGATAGTGAAGTTTGCAAATTTCTTCAAAGGGTACAAATGCATGGAAGCAGATATACATTTGCATATAGGGTATTCAACAATGTCTTCTTCCAGTGAGGTCAATCCTATTTCAACCAACCTGCACAAATCCTACTATCCTATGAAGTACTCCAGAGTGGTAGTGAGAGACCTTCTAATTTTACAGGGCAGTTCAATTTCTGCAGGTCAAAAATGCCACTATCAGAACCAGGCCCAAGAAAGGAAAAGCAACGTGGTGAGTTTAAAAAGCAGAGATACAAATGTGTAAGGAAGAAATGGAACCCATTAGAGTCAAACACTCCAAAGAAAACTCATCTAATTGGACTGGAAAGGTAAGGAGAGGACACTGTTGCTAAAAGAAGTGTACAAAAGCTGGAATGTTAGTGGGATACTTCAGACAGTGGGTTGTATCAGCTGTATTCCCTGAACAAGCAGTACCAAGGGTACACAACTACTGAGGATTTAGGGAGTATCATTACCAAACACAAGGAGCAATGTGCTCACATGACGCAAGCTCAGATACTTATGGCACTGTTAGCCACTGTTAGCACTGAAGCCAAACTCAAAACAATTGATGAACAATACAAGAATCTTCTGAGCTTCCTGGCAATTGTGGAGTCCTTTCCTCACACTGGTCCATTGGAAGTTCACTTTCTCCTCCTCTTTTGGACTAAACAATGATTTCATATGATACCTTCCCATTAACCTTCCCAGCTGAGTCAGTTGTCCTGCAACTTAAATTTTCAGCTCTGGTGCTTTGTGGAAATTATTTATTTTGGCACAAATGACAGCAATTGTTTGTGCTCTTCTTTGCTCATGTACACAGAACTTGGTCAAGAGCATGCAAGAGTAATTTCTTAAAGTGATAAAGTCTTCAAAAGCCTGGGTAGGAGCAAGGCAATTTAATTAGCAGAGTTAATGCATTACATTTAACAAAGGTTAAAGATAACTGAAGGGCTCACCCAGCTCCACTGAAATCAATGATGTATTTCTATTAGCTTGCAGGAGTACTTGACCAGGACAGATTATACAGAAAACGAATTTTCTGCATAAATTTACTGATCAAACATTTCACGGAGATAACTTCTAGCATTTCATATTCAGCCTTCAGTTTACAGGATATTGTCAGAGAAACATTAAAAATCAGTAAAAAGATATGAGGACTTAAAAATTGAAAAAGAATCCTTCCTTTAATGTGGGCTCTTTAATCACAGCCAGAAGACAAGAGTAAAAAAAGTTGCAGCAGGTCCTTCAAATATGTGGAAAACAACAGATCTGGATAACTTTCTGAATTAAAATCACATATCAAAAGCAGCATTAAGACATGTGGTAAAGAATGCACAGAATGATGCAGACATTTTTATTGGGGCCTATTACACATCCAAAAGTCAAAGGGATGGTCTCATTCCAGCACTCCACTTACTGCAAGGTGGGTGTCTAGGGTCCCTTTATAGCCAGAACAGAGATTTCCATACATCCTGACATGCTAGGATAATCAAATAACATGTGGAACCATTTGCTTTCTGGATACCTATTGGATAAAATTATTTATGATGAGCAGCCCAATGATCAGAACAAAAAAAAAAGAGCCACATCCAGAGAAAGAAAGGATACACCTTCAAGTATTTAATACTTTTGACAGTTAGTACCAGGAAAAGATCTTCCAAAACCTACACCATTTTTTGTAACTTCCCATGAATATTTTAGGATGTGTGCAGACGGATTTCTTTCTTTAGCTTTCATCTGGAGTAGTTTCAACTATTAGCAAGGGAGCAGTGTGCACATGTGAAAACAGTAACATTATTTATATGTTTGCATTTCAGAGAGCCAACCTAAGGAAGTTTTTCCTGCACCAGTTACTGAATGCATACTTACTTATTGATTGTACTTTCATACAGGGCAATGTTACAGTCATTTTCTTCGTTCACATCCAAATATTCGACGAGGCCTTCATGCAAGAAGTCTTCAAAATTCCTACAGATAAATTAAAAATTACATTAGAAGTAATGTCTTGTATTTCTGCAAACATAAAATACTTAGTACATATATGAAAGGAATGTAATATGTAAAGTTAAACCAGATAAATACTTCTACATGTGAAATTCTGCGCATATTACATACTGAAGAAAAATGTGGTTTTTTAATTAATCCTGTTGCCTATTCACTGCTTCAGTCTGACAGATGAATGTTACTTACTTAAACAACTACATAAAATCTTCCCATATATACCCATCATCACTGTAAATGTAGGCAAATATAAGGATAATCACGTTATGTTTTTGTGATAATTTTGTGAAATTTCATTAGAGCAAAATTGAAATGCCCTTGTGTTAAGTGTGGGGCTTTTTTTTAATACATAAACTAAGAATTCGCAAGGACTTTCAAAAACTCTGAATGTGACTAGTTTAGAGAGGTTAAGTTGATGCTTCTATGAGGTGTTTGATTTTTCAGTCAGGAGTATGACACTGCCTCAAACCTTCCACTTGCAGAAAGATGAGGCTGTGAGATGTATTTATTCTGTATACTCACCAAATCTCACAGTAGTAACAAAGTAAGAACACCAACCTCAATTTGACTTTAAATAGAAAATCTCCAGTACAGAGATTATGTATTTATATAGGAGAGTAGATTTCTCTAATTAGCTAACCCCAAGACTGTGAAATACTGACTGAAGCACCTTCACACAGTATTTACTTGGTGAAGATGGATATGATCTACTTGAATTGTGTACCTGTATCCCTGAGCCAGTTCTTCCATATGCTTGTTTGTAACGGCAGGTTTTTGCTTCTTGACAATTATATAAGGCCTGAAATTAAAAAAAAAAAAAAAGGATTGTCATAGCAAATACTTAGGGAGGTAACTTAATTTATACTTACACTAAGAACCTATTCCATAAACTGTTCTTAAAATTTATTTGCCTTTAACTGATAAAACCACATAAATAAAATCAGTAATTATTCAGATCATAGTTTAATATAACTTAAAACGTGTATCAGGAAAATCGAGACTTAAATCTTTAGGTGGAAGCCATTTTCCCCTTGAAATCGATCAACTAAAATTTTGTAAGTTTTACCTACAGATTTTGATGATGGCTTTAAAAGATTTGAGATTTCCCAAACTACAAAGCTAAGAACAACATTTAGTACCATGGTTATTGCAGGGATTTTACAGAACACTAAGTGAATAGTTTGTGCTCAAGGGTCCACAAGCACGGTTGCATTTTGCAATTGCCTACGTGCTGTAAAGTACAGACATTTTACTGTGAGTGATCTCTGATGAATCCATAAATTTCAATACCACATTGATCTCTGAAGGCTTCCCTACCACACGAAAACACTGACACAAAGGATGCCATGCAAGAAGGCAACGTCAAGGGCTGTTGCTATTTGGACAAGTTGCTTTGATAAAGAGCAGCAAATAGCTACAAGACACTTGTGGAGTCCACTCTGAAGTCTAAATAACTGTTAGAAGACTAATAAACACTTAAATGGTTAATAGGGATATCTGAACAATAGCAGGGTGAGGGGTGCCACAAAGCAAACTTGGTAAAACCTTGCAAATCCACATGATCCAAATGATTTCCCTTGCTTTTATTTTAAAAACTGGAAGTTTTACTGCCATCTCCCAAACTACACATATTAGCCCTGACTAGAAAAGTGATTTCTCTGCCACTGAATATGGATCTCTTGACCAGGTATGATTAATTGATGGTTTGTACATTTACTGTTTTGGAGCCTCTGACATGCCTCAAAGTGCATTCAACATGTTCTGAAATTCAGTTAATCAGTAAGTGGAACGCCACCAGTAGTTGTGACTGCTGCTTTGTTGAAGTGCATACAGAATATGCACACAGCCAGTCAATGCTAACATATGTATACATTCATTTACCCATTCTGCCTCTTCCAATCTCTATCTGTTTTGACTGAGAGCAATTTAAAGAGAAAAGAGATGCTCAAGTCTTACTGAATTTGCTTGAATCTGTTCCTGTGGACGCCTCAGTCCAGTGCAGTGGGCCTAGTGCTCAGCCTAGAACAGTGTTTATAGGCAGTTCAGTAGTGAGGTAATTCTGATGAGAAGTTTACCTGCACAATCTCCCTCCATCAGAGGAAATGTAGACACATCTGTCAGATAGATTGGTAGAGATGGAGACGAATTCGTTGATGTAACCCGCCCGACGCAAGATCCGAAAGGTGTTGACTAATTTCTGGTGATCACGTATGACACCAAGGATGTTACCTGTTCAGAGAGAGAATAAATACCTGGTGCATCCTTTGCACAGCCAAAACTATTTACAAATTCTGATCATGTGTGGCATGCATAGAAGTATTTCCTGCTTCTTCCTCTAACATGAATAAGAATTGGCTCTTTTTTCCTCTCAATTCAAAATCGTCAAAATTTCACATGTGATCTACATGCATGTTTCCAAACAGCCTGAGAAACCAAATGATGTGTTTCTTCCAGCTTTCTTCAAGTATGTTTCTGCTCAGGTGCACATTCATGAGTTGGTAACCAAGTTAACAACTCTGAAGTCTGCAATTTCACCTGTACTGAAATGGATTCAAGGTTTCCAAGAACAGCCCAAGAAAAGGCCCTGCTGCCTTGTCAGAAATTTTGAAGTCCTGATATTTTGATACATGTGATCACTCACAACAGCACCAGAATTTCTCTTTCAGATACTTAGCTTAACTCAGTTACCTTAGCAGGGTGCTTCAGCTCATACTTAAATATTCTGATGCATGATGAACAAACAAGAGAGTAAAATTCATTTAAACAGTCACTTGATCAAAGTAATCTTAACATATAAAACAAACATCTATGGTCACATCTTAAAAACTTTAAAGGAGGAGACAGAGCATGATAGTTTAGGGAGTTTATAAGACAACAGAAAGGTCTTTACAGCTTAAAGAATTTGTACTTAACAGATTATCTGCCTTTTTAAGTTATAAGTTCAAATCAGGATCAAGTCAGCTATCCACAAGTTTAAATTTTGATGGATTAAACCCACAAACCAGTGGATTGAACAATAACTTGGCTTGCCTCACAGAGTACTAATTCATCTACGTTTGGGAACATACTACCTTGTTCTGTTCTGCAAACTGAGCTTGTGAAGGAAGAATCCAATATTTTGGCTCTGCACTCGCCTTTGGACCATAAAACAAGACAGAAGAGAGTGCATGTGGTTTCACTGAACCTTATCTTTAACATACTGCTACAGAAAAGCAGAGCAAAAGAATGCAGTTTGGTCAAGTGTTGCTTTCATGTTACTGGGAAAAGGCAGGGTGGAAGAACAACTGCTGTTTAATTCAAGGGTAAATGGAGAATTTATTCATGGTGACAGACGTTACACACTAGTCCCTGGAAGTGGATGCTGCTGACAAAAGGCTATTTTGAAATCACAGTTATAGTTTTAAAAAAGTCAGTATTTTGAAATCTGATACCATAGTACCTGTTGTTTTAGAAACGCTGTAAGATCAGTTGTAAAAGAAATATGAATGTGCAGATGCAAAGCACGTGCATCAAATCATCCCTTTAACAAGAGAGAGCTGTTTTCCATGGCCTAATTTTTCTAATCACACACAAAGCAAGATGGTCCTTCAAAGGCAGTTTTAAAGAGAAAGCATTGCTAAACTTCACAAACAATATTTTGATGTTCCCTTTCTGTTTTTAAAGGCACTTTAAAATGCACGAATACATATAAAAACATAGAAAGATTACACAAAACTAAATACTTTCTGTAAAGGAAGATCTGAATTTGTAAATTTATTACAAGATTACAAATTGAAATTATTTTCTTTTAAAAGTACTTTATTAATGGCACCTCCTTTAGCCACTATCTGAAAAAACAAACACACTTCTAGTTGAATGTACATATTTTTGTGCCTATTTATGCAAGTGGGCTTAAAAACAGGGCTGAAATTTGAGAAAGCTTCAATTTCCCAGCTACACACATCTGCAGTCAGAGTTCTGAACACACAACTTCATGCAACTAAGTGTCATCATCTGGCCCATCTACTTTGCCCAACCCTATCAAAATATTTACAGAGGAAATTATTTGCACGTGGAAAGCAGCATCTGCTGTTGACTGTGCTCCAAGAACTACTGGAGGGTTTCCGAAGCCTAACTCTCCATCAGCAACAAACCAGAGCCAAGACTGCTGAAAAGTAACATACCATTAAGAAAAACCAGGAACACGTTTGGGTATGAAAGTTCTTCACCACAGAGCAAGTTGACGTCTTCAACTCCAAGATTACTGGCTAATTTAATAATTGGACCGTCTTCCATATCCGTAGTAATATGAGTCATGAGGGCAAGGTTTTTAACCAAACCACAGGCCTAGGAAAAAACAAAACCAAACCCCATGGATTTTATCCTTTCTCTTTCTAAGATGACAAAGTACAAAGTAAAAGAAATTAAACTAATTCACTACCCTGAAATTTTGGAGGAAAAAAAAAGGTATAATTTTCTATATCACATTGAAATGTAATGTTTTAGCATTTACAAGCTGATAAAAAATATAGGCACTGAAATAGATTTGAAGTTAACCAACCATGTATAACCCTGTATTTCTCTCCTCAGCTACTCAGCAACATAATGGAAATACAAAATCAGTCCATTTATCAGTTTTCCATGTATCCTGTATGTTCTAACACAAACATTAACATTTTGAAATGAAAAAATATCTTATACAGTGTAACTTTATTTCAGCTGCTTAATGAGACTAGCTCATATTGAGTTTTTCAGAAAGTTCAGAGTTCCTCCCCCCAGAGTATCTTCTATTCAGGAAAAAAAAAAAAAAAAGAAAGAAAAGGAAAGCAAGGAAAGCAAAACAAAACAAAAAGACCATCAGAATCAATTCTTTGGCAGATATATGTACAAAGATGGTTTTCTTCCTCAAGCTAATGGCTAAAGATATACTGGTACATGTTTCCAGAAACACTGTAGGTTGATGCTGCAACTTCAAAACAGAATGTTTACTACAGAACAAAGGGAGAGGGTTTAGGACTCCTCTCTTTCTGCTCTCATCAAAAGAGAGCAAGTAGTTCCACTGCAAAAATGGGACCTATTCATGTCACTCTCATATAGGCAAATGATTTCAGAACTGTTTCCAGACAGTCTATGCAGGAGGAAAAAGGCAATACAGTAAGGAGGACCAGGATGTAAACAGCTAGTATGTAGGAAGTCCCACAAGTTGTGTTATCAGGCTGAGGATAATTTACCTCTCCAGAACCATCCTCATCAGAATTATTCCTCCGATGGAGGACCACCTTCTTCAAACTAAACAGCGTCTCCATTCCTCAGGACAAGAAACACAAAGCAAACCAGAAATTCCTCACCTCTCCTTCAGGAGTGTCAGAAGGGCAGAGCATCCCCCACTGAGATGGCTGCAGCGATCGAGGACCACTCACTTTCCTTGTCTTTTCAAACTGGGAAGAGATCCTGGTCATCATTCCCAGAGCAGATATGTAAGACAGGCGGGACAGGACTTGGGTCACGCCTTGGCGGTCCATCTTGAATCTCTTTAGAGACCAATTTCCCTGTAGAATAAAATTAATGTTTCAAAAGAATTTGTGCAGTTTGTCCTTGTCCTGACTTTGCCCACTGTCTAAATGGAATGTTATCTGAGGAGCTTTACAAATCAAATGTTGCCCGTTTATATAAATCAAGCTCTTAACTACCTATCTGCCTATAAACTTCTAGTTATAGCATATTTGTATTAAGTAATAAAGAGAAGTTGAAACAAAGGAATGCTCTTTCAGATGAGAGGATACTTTTGCTATTACATATTCAATCACACAAATATTCTTTTTAATCTGTCCTTCACAGGTAAATCAATACTCAAATTTAGCAAAATTAAATTATTTTGGTTTTGTTTTACAGATCTTTTTTTAGTATTTAAGAAAGAAAAAAAGGTCTTCAGAGAGATATAACACTTCCACAACAGATCCCATGAGCTTTCAAGTTCTGCCTTTTCCAAGATTTGTTACTTTCGTAGGAAACACAGACATTTATGCTGGAAAAGTCTGACATCAAAGCCCTCTGCATGTTTTTGAAACCTTTTGTTTTTGGAATCCAGAGGAAAAAGACTCACTGATGTGTCTTCCCAGAGAAGAGAAGGGGGTGGGGGGAGTAGGAGGTCTACCCAACTTCTATTTGGATTACACCAAATATGAAATGCAAGATCCATGCACATCTCAGAGGTTTTGTGTTTCAGGACAGTCACAGGCACTCTCACTTGGTTTTAATTAGGAGAACAGAGGAGCTCAGAGCATGTTCTAGGACACAAATATGTTTCCATGCCAAGCAGATTTAATAATCTCTACTGCAGTCTTGAAATTTGGTGCTACAATTTTTGCCTTTGTGACATTTACTCCACATCCAGGTCTCAGCACCAGAGTCAGTAGATACAGCAAGTTTCTGTCTGAAATACCATTTACTTCAGGCACCATGTTACTGATCAGTCCAAAGATAACATTTTCCCAAGGACTGCCTTTGCTAATTCTTGAACTCTTTTTGGCGAACTCAACTCACCAATAATAACAAATAATTTGAAGCTTGCTTGCTGTATTACAATAAAACCCTTCTAGAGGGTGATTTGCTTGGCTTTTTATTTATACTTTTAACAGCACAATCCCATTCAGTGATCAACAGGAAGAAAACACCCCCCATATGAATGATTTTGTTATTTGCTTCCACTGGAGACTATCAAATAGTCTCAAATTTGTAATAGCAAGTGGGGAGATATCATGCTCAATGGTAAGTCAGTCCAAAGAAATCTGTTCATTTGTTCAGCATCCTTGGAAAGGGTTCACTCACTGACCATTTCATCCTTTAAAGAATGGAGTTATGAGAGTGCAAATGGAAGAATACAATAAATCAGTAGTTTTTCTTCACACCAGGAAGTATTGCATTTGTAGGCTAAGTAAGTATGTGGTTTCTCCTTTGCTGCCCAGAAGAGTCTAAAATCAAAAAGACTGGGAAAAAGGGGAAGTAAAAATGCTGCCTGAAGAATACAGGCAAAATACAATACATACAAAATATTATTTTTGCTGTGGAAAGGACAGACCAGATCCTTCAAAAGTTGTCCACAAAAAAGAAAACCAAAAGGGGCCAGGGCAGTTGTGAGACCACCCCCATTGAGAACATCCTATTGAGAATTCTTATGAATGGAAGTTGCCTCCTCAGTGGCACCAGGTGACTCTTCAGATGCTGGAATGTCCATCAGGCTTGTGGCACTACTGCCTGCCCTACTTTCTCTTCTGGGGTTTTCCAGGGTAAGGAGAGGACCTGCAGCAAATATCACTGAGCACCACTGTACAGCTGATGCAGTATGGCTGTGAATTCTTTTGCATGCTACTGGTGTAATTATGAATCTGCTCAGTTATTTCATGCTCTTTGAGACTATCATTGAAGCATTCTAGTGAGATTGGAGATTGTCATTTCCAAGAATGATTTTTATGGTATTTGCTTAATCTCTTGAATGGTGTGCACTGGGCATTGTTCCTGAGAAATTATTTTTCAATGCTTAAGAGCAGATGGTGTTTAACTGCATATGAGGCAGTAAAAAAAAAGTCCAAAGACAGAGGAAGAATGAAGACTTTACTGAATATGGACTGAATATTTGCAGATTTATCTCTGTCAGTCCAAATGGAAAAACTGGCACAAGCTAGAGGAAAGCACCACAATTTAGAGAAACAAATGTGTCAATTGTTTTGGTTACATGCACTGTAGAGATTTAACTAAATTTGGGGCACTCGTAAAATTAAACAGTGATAAGCTTTAACACTGGGATTTGTAAGTTACAGACTGCTGGTGGTTTTGGATGCAATATGTGGAATTAATTTGTTTACAAGAACCAAAGAAAAACCTCAGTTTCATGCTAAGTAGAAAAGCCCTCTCAAGAGCACCAAAGATTAAAAATTAAGTTCCACAATTTTTACCAGCTTCTAAAATACTTAAGTCTAATCTAATTTCTTTTAAAAATCATGCATTTCAAAGTCTTTTACAAGCTACTAGCTGGATTTCAAGAGCGATCTTATGAATTGCTCTTGCAGATGTCTGAGGTGAAAGACAAAGTTAGTAGCTATTATTTTTCTTGTCCACTGGCATGAATGAAAGTATCTGTTCTAGCAGAAGACAGAAACAGGCTAAAATCCAAACATGACAAATATTTAAAGGGTAATTATCAGGGTTTTTTTTAAACATTACACTATGCAGCAGATTTCTCTGTTAAATAGATCAGTACCATTAGCAGAGAAGTACTAACTTCTATGCTGCAAATTTGTTCATTCCAGCAACTTCAATACAAAAGGCACTGCCCTCAAAGAGCTCAAAATTGAGGTTTCGGGGATTTTTTTAACTCCTGTTCATGATGTTTTCCTGCTGTTTTTCAAAAATCTTTTGTACAAATGATGTAACCTGACCCCAGCTAAATCCAGATAATAAAAAACCACATAGTCAAGTAGAACCTAGAAGACAGTCAGTTGGATAAATACAACCATGACCACTATTTTAAATTTGCCTGTTTCTACCTTTCCTTCTCAAAAACTAAAAAATCAGTTTGAAATAAAAGATGTTTGACCATTATTAATTCTTCTGTGAATTCCAAACGCCCTGCCCGTGACAAGAGTTTTGCAATTTTAATCTATAAAAAACATGAAATAGATCTTCTTTTCAAAGCAAACCCAGAAGATTCATCAAAAATAAATGTACACATTTCCATCATTCACTGTGGTGGAAAAGCTGTGCATCCTGGAATGAGAACAGAAATTCTTACTGTAGAGATGGCGTTAACCATGCCATTGGTGATCTGGTCCTGCCGCATGTGCTTCACGACATCAAACTGAGCTGCACGCTGCTTGGGGATGACCTGGTCAGCAATCTTCTTCAGCTCAGAGTTGAATTTTTTGAACAAATCTTCAAACAGAAGAGAAAGAAGCTGGAAATACAAAACAGTTAAGGGAAAAATTATACTTCTCCAAGTTTAGGAAATGGGGAAAGAGAGGGGAGACACATGCTTCATATTTCTACCTTTCTACTTTTCAGTTAAAGTAAAACTTTTCTGTTTCACAAATGATGATTTTATCACAAGTTTTTGCCTTGTTACAGTATTAGAGAACTTATAACAGAATTAAATAGAACAGTCTAAGTTTATGCACTTATCCCCTTTTGCTTTGTTTTAATCCTTCTTTCACAATATTTTAGCCATACTTCTCTATGCTATCCAACTGTTTTCCCTAATCTGCTACATTACAATCCAGCTGATTTACTTCTTCCTCCCTAAAGTTATAAACTCTTTTAAAGATTTAATACCCTAAATGTATAACCCTGAATTACACACAGGATTTGGAGGCAAGACTGGTTTTTACTCTAATACATATCTCAGGTTTCATAGGCAGCTTCCTTATTCACACATACTTTTATCCTGCTACCTTCTGCCAATCACAATCTGTGGAAAACAAATTACACCCACAGAGAGTTCACCTGGTTCAACATCTATCACTGTTTGCTAGAACTGCTACTGTCTGGAACGTTCAATACTCCTCACATCTCTCCCTTAAAAAATAGAAACCAACCATCCAAAAAGTCTACAGTTTAGGCAACAAAGCTACATAACACACCTGAATAGGAAAAAAACCTCAAGCAATCAACCCAAAATGAACCTAGCAACAGAACCATTCAAAAGTGTTGTTTTTTAACACAATTATTTCCTATATATTAATTATTTCTTAAAATGGCCATAAAAAGAAAAGGCTACAAAAGTTATGATCTGACATTTTTTGCTCTTCCATCTGCTTTGCTTCTGCAGTTTGTTCAGCCTCTCCTTGCAACAGCAATAGCTTTCCAAAACTCTTAAATCTGCACCTCATGATAGATTTTAAGCGTTCACAACAGTTAGCTTTGCAAACAAGCAGTGTAAATTCTAAAGTCTGGCAATCCTGTCCTGGGACTTGAGAATGCAGCTGCTATCAGTGCCAGCAATGGTAGTTCCCAGTGTACAAAGCACCCAGTGCAGAACAAGCTATGTGTTCATCCTCCACAAGCTAACACATTCTGGGGTCATTGTACCATACAATTTTTGTATATGCAGGATTAAACCGTATTCTAACTGTCTCCATATGAGACATAGTCCCCACTTTTCCTTACCTTCTGGAAACAAGAAAGTAAACCACACTCATTCCCCTGTCCCTAGGATGGGCCACTAGCTTTCATTTCCTTTCCTCTATCTACATGCTCCAGCTGGGCTGACCAAAGCATTTGGCAATGACACTGTAAAGCTGGTGACAACACAAACTGCATGCTAGCCCTTGACAAAACTAGAATCCTACTGCAAATCTGGACAGACAGGTTTTTTAGACCTAATCTTGAAATGAGAGGAAGATGCTATAGACCCTCTATCTCTTGGTTCTCTTTGTATCTGTTAATGGTTTGTAATACCATTAACAGATACAAAATTATACCCTCCCACCACTGTCACAAGAAATCCAGTTACCTGCAAGTCACCTGAACTTCACCCGCGACATCACAGTTAGTTGAAATCAGATTTCCACCAGAAATAAAAGCAACTTTTATGAAGCATTGTATTAGGAAGGAGAACACACTGGAGTCCCCAAAAATAAGATTAGGAGGGAAGAATTTCAAAAGTAGGGAAAAGTAAAGAGGAGAAAATGTGTCATTTTAAGATGGCTGATAGTCATGGTAAGTAAGAACTAAACTGTTTTGAAATTAACTACAGTAAACATTTAATCTCAATGGGTTTGAGCAGGATTGAAACGTTTAACCAAACACTTTAAAAATCACTCAAAACACGTTTTCATATTTGATTTCTTGCTCAAAAAACAGCAAGAATTTCATAATTCCATATGCCACGGGGATTATAAAGCCACACCATCATTCCTCATCTCCCAAGTACACCAACTTGTTACTATCTGCCAGTCTGGAAAGCCTCATACTTTGCTAATTTCACTCACAGACTGTAAGAGCTCTGACTATCTGGCAACGAAGAATTTCACAATAACCACATTATTTAGGTCAAGAGCAAGAGATTAAACAAAAAGGATGGAATGCCACTGATAATATTCAATAGTTAGTCCAGAGCCTTTCAGCCTTCTTCAGAGAGGAGCACTACGGAGCAAATTATATTTAAGGAAAAAAAAATAGTGACAGCTCATCAACTGATTTTCATTGAAAATCCTAAGAAAAATTAATAAAGAAGTTAAGCTGCTGAAATACAGTTTCAGCAATTAGCTTAATGTCAGAGAATTCTAATTAGGCGCCTTGAGATTGCTATTTAGCGTTTAAGCCTTTAGAGTGCCAAATTCTCCCTTTCACACAAACTGGTTGCAAAATTAAAGACATTAGGCAGCCTTAATTATATTATCAGAACAGCTGGGATTAGGCAATCTCTGAAGTCAAGGCGGTATTCTTTTGTCACAGGGTAGAAATCCCTTGCTTTCCAGGGTGCCGGATTTTGGTGCTGTTCCATATCTCACCCATACAAAGCAAGCTGCATTAGAAACAAAAAAAAAAATTAAAAAAAGAGGACAAAGAACAGAGTAATGCTTAGCAAATAATGAACACATTAAGGGAAGAGAAAAGGTAGGTGAAAAGATTAAGCCTGAAATCGGTAGGTTTTGCTAACACCTCAGCTGGCACCTGGCCTAGCGAGCCTCTAGTGGCAGACAGACTAAGAGAAAGCTCTGTAAACCAGCTTGGCTAGTGGATACAACTCTGTTATCTAAAGCTAAAGCACATTTCGTACTCTCTTGTCCCATGGGGTGTGAAATTAGCAGCTATTGTTTTCACACATTTTTATAAACACAATGCCATTTATGTCTTTACACTGTTTAGACCGCTGTGTTTTTCTCCTCACATGGGAATCTTCTTTTTTAATTTATTTATTCAGATTTTAAATCAACAGGATTTTTATTCCAGGAACATGCTGGCATTGAAAAAGAAAACAAAAACCAAAAAACAAAAACCAAACCACCAACAACCATTTTATCCACACAAACTTCAGCTAAACACAAACATCTAGAAACTGGCAAAACTCTACACTATTTTGTCTGCAATCCAACAAAATTAGTATCTCATCAAAAAGGCAGAGGGGAATTCAACCATTCAGCTTGAAATGAGCATTTAAAATACCACAAGAGAGAAAGAACTACTCTTAATCAAGGTTAACACCCCTATGCATAGTTCTCTTTGATGTAGAAAAATATACATTGGCTTTGTTGTGATAATCTTCTACATTTAAAACCTTTTCCCACGTAAGTTTAAACAACTTTGGTTGTCAACATCTGTGTGAGCAGAAGCCTTTTTCTTGCAGCTTATAGAAAATTCTTTACCTGCTCAACTTTCTGCTTCTAGAAGTATTGGGAAAAAACAAACTACTCCTTCAATCCAGTTAAATAAGAACAACCTCATGACAAAGCAACAACTATTTCACTGATTACAATCATTCTGAACTACAGCAGTATTACAGCAGAAACCAAAGAAACCCATCACAGCTTCAAATATTTATCCCATTAGAATGTTGCACTAATGTCCATTTAGTACTCCTTACACTTCAGAACCACATTCTGCCTCAGCACCAAAAAATTTGATGAACAGTGAAGATATTAATTTGAAGAATTAATTCTCTTATCCTAACAAGTTAAGAAGTTTTTTTCATTGCATTTGTGCTTTGAATGTGTTCAAGAGTGCCATCTTAGTTTCTTCAGAAAACTAGGAAGCAAAGCATGTGTGCTCTAGAATAATTGCACTGTGTGTGTACGTGTTCACACGTGTGCATACAGGGCAGGGTGGAAAGGAGGAGTATGAGACAATACAGAATCACACATGTTAAAGAGTGTCATAAAATGAGAATATCCACTGGATAGAACAAAAAAGAACAAATATTGTTATGTGTGCAGAAACAGAAATCCCAAAACAAATGCTGTGGGCAGCAGAGATGCAGTTTCTGCAATCCAGTGCATTTTGTGCACTTGTCTGAATTTCTGAAGCATGATCAATATCCACAGGTGACACCAACTACTGGAACTCCAACTTACATTTGTACTGAGCACAGCAAAGAAGTCCAATCTTAATATAAACTGTTTAACCAAATAAGCACAAAGGGCAAGGAAAAATCCATGCCCCATTAGCTAAGCAGTTCCTTCACCTGACAGGCAAATTCCTCCTGCATTAGGAGAATGCAGTGTGGCCAACAGCTGTGAACTGCCACCCTCTCTGCAAAGGGATAGTGCCAGCCAGATACCTCAAACTGTTCCCTCCTTCACAGCCCTTTGATACTGCTTTTGGCTCCAGCGCCAAAATTCTGCAAGCAGAGAACTCCACAAAATCCACTTTCATTAGCTGCTCTCTGAATCACTCATTTTGATAACTGATGCTAGAGGCCAGAGAGGCAGCTGACAACAAATGAGCAATCTTATGGGCACCAAATTACGGGAGGCTTGAGTGGCTGCTCTGTGAGCTGTTACACAAGCTGGGGTCTCCACAGTGGGACAGCCTGGACTGCACATGCAGGCACCTCCTTTGTCCCAGTTTTTCCCCTTACCCAGCGGCTTAGAGGGGAACACTGGGGGATGGCTCTTTCTGCTGCCTTCTCAACACTAACAGTGTTATGCCACAACTAGAACTGCTGCTGTATTTGCAGTGCTCTGTCCTCTCATCTGGTATAAAGAGGCAATACAGAAGTGAGGATATGATGTAGTGGTCTCAATCATGGAAGCAGATCTGTGAGTCAACACAGAAAAGCCAAAAATAAAATGCGATGGAAAACATTTCAATTGAGAAGACAGGGATACTCCTTATTTGACATCTTTTAATAGGAGACAGTAATAAAACCCTGAAGCACTTGGCTCTGAAGTAAAAACTCACCTGCCCTGCCAGCTCCAAACGTTTATTTCCATAATAGTCTCTGTCATCTACTTTATTTTCTCCTTGAGCCAAAATCACTCTGCGTACCATCACTGCTGTGTATATGCACTTGGCTCGAAAATTGAATTCCTTCACCTGTAAACAAGAAATCAAAAAAAAACTAAACAAAACAAAACATACCAAGGTTTCAGGATCAGCTCCTTAGCTCTCATTCAGACAAACACATCTATTTACATCACTGGTAATCTGGGTTAACTGAGTTACAAAGGATTCCAGCACTTTACTTTCTTTAAAAATGCAAAAATATACATTAGTTACTTTGAAACAGATCGTAAAGGAAAGTAAATCAGAATAAAGGTATAGGTCATGGATGAAAGTTCTGAATTAACACCTGATACTGCTTGGCTATGCAGAAAAAAGCGCATAGTTTGATTAGTTCAATGCTACAGCATTTCACAAAGATTTCTTTTGACTCAATCCAAGTCTTCCCCTTTATTTTGAGGATGATTTACTTTATCTCAGCTACAAAGCCATCAAAGGCATTTTTCCCTGCCAACAAAGCTGGCACCATAAATAACCATACAAGCTTACTCCTGTTCAAAAAAAACCCCTGAACGTTACATACAACCACATGGGTCAGAATGGTTGATGCCAGCAGCTCTCGGGCTTCTTCCATCTTTGTTTTCTTTGGGCCTCCCCACATCCTTTGCCTTCGTACTTTGTTTCCAATGTACTTCAATGCCTGTGAGGGGGGGAATTAACCTGAGTTAATATCAGAAGTGTAACCTGTACAACCATACACACACATGGAGTTATGTGGGTACTCCTCAACCAGCGCAATCTCCCCAGCCATGGATGATACAAACACCAAAAAATCTGCAAAATAACAAAGATGTAAGTGACACTAAGAAAAAAAATTCCTGAAAACTGACACAATTGACTATGCATACATGCTTATCACAGGTTGATAACATTTGGAATGGAAAGTGGTGAAAATTCATGATTACTATGATACTAAAAGAAAGGATATGGCAGAGATATAGAAAAAAAGACTCTATGAATTCCAAACATATCTAGTTTATTTAATTAGACTTTTCACCTTCAGTTCTTCTGTGTACTTGCTAAATTTCATTCAGATATTAAACCATGAAGTAGCGCTCACTGTCCACTATCCCCAAAAAATTCTGTGTGGCATCCACATCTGTCTCCTGGAGTGCCTTGAAGTGGATTCTTACTCTCCTACCAGTTTTCAATCAATCTGCATAATTCCTAGTTAGATGAAGAAGTTACCCAAGTCCACACAGGAAGTTCCTGCCTGGAAATGAAGCCATGAAGTTACGTAAAAGGATCACCCTCTCCACTAAATGACAGATTACCCTTTCCATCTGTTACCTCTTCCACAAAGAGCTGTCTCTCTATTCATTTGACATTTCTTGCACAGAATAACTTCTGTATTTCTGTTTTTCTAAATTCCCAGATACTTCACATTCCTCTGTGTTGCTCCAGCTCACCATCTTACTCATATGACTCTGAATTAGGAGCTCTTTAGGCTAACTGGAACCCTCAAAAGCCCCAAAGATGAAAACCAGAAATATGTTGACTTTAAAACACTAAACATCACACATGGAATGATTTGACAAAGTTTACAATGAAATAGCAGAAGTAAGACTAATTTCCAAAAGCTTCTTCTAGCAGATAAACACACACCCATTTACTCCCAGCAAAATGGCTTATGCTCTGGCTAACTAAAAAAAGCACATGAGCTAACAGAATTCTGCTGAGTCTTTAGCAGGACAGAGGGCAGCTGCTACTGTAGGCTTCATACAGGAGACTAGAACAGGAGAACATCTACTCATGATGAAATGGTGAACTGGGTTGATCACATCAACAGGGTTTCTGCAAAATGGGGCATGCAATTCCTTTTTTAAAAAAGCCTTCAAAAAATCCCCTGATTTTATGGACATTGCTACTTGTTATATACAGTGTTATGCCATTAAAAGACAACCTTGTGCTTCTGAAAACAAAGCATTGCTTGACTTTCATTTTTTTCTTCTCCAGTTAGGTTATGAGAGCAAAGTCTCACGTTTAACAAGTCCTGACCCTTTAAAAAGCCTGAGCTTGAAATAAACCCCAAAAACAAACCTTAAAACACAAAGTCTATGTCCACCGCGGACACAGGAGAAGTGGTCAATACCCACTGTCTTGATTTTTATAGTCTCTGGCCATGTGAAAAGACACACCTGCATCTGTGTAAAAATCTGAGCTTTCTGGCATTCTTCCAGGCTAGGAGCAAATGCAGCCATCACATGTTCCTCTGTGCCAATCATCTGTACAATCTCCTGGTCACTCTCAACACCCATGGCCTACAAAAAGAAGAAAAGACAGAAATAACACAGGCTTTATATTAACTCACTGACATTTGCTTATGCTAATTTGGTATTGTTTGTCTGCATTACTACTAAGCAAGAGCTAGCTCTTCTCTAAGAAACTGTGCCATCTGGCACTGGCAGCACATATTCCAGCTATGGAAGAACGTTAAATGGGAATCTTGATAAGCAGCAGCAATACACACACTTTTTGGAGAGCCATTTTGTGTTTTTTTTTTCTTTTCTTCACTGACAGGAGTTAAATTCTGTGGGGGTTTTTTTCTTGAGAAAAAAAAAATACTGAGCAAAAACAAACCGAAGTGTTTAACAATGAAAACCATGTCAGAATCTACAATAAAGAAAGGAAGGTGAAATTTCTTAAAGGAGTACTCACAGTCTCTTATCACAAGCAATTTTGCAAACTCCATTGACTGCAATGTAGCTCATCCTATTTGAGAAATGTTTACAGTTTATCCCCTTTGCAATTCTCTGCATTTAGAAGATGACTTCACTACACAATTCCACTTGAAAGACATTCTACTATTTCACTGATCCATGGACACCTTGTTAGACTTTATACTGCGGAAAAAGCTTAATAAACTAAGAAAGCGCTTAACAGGTTTAGAAAAATCTCTCTATCAGTAAGTGTTTCAAGGTGGCAGCCAGCAGTGAAGGCTTTTGTGGATTCCAGATGGTGCTAAAGCTCCCCCCCTTCACACATTTGCCTGGAGCTCTGCCATATCAAGAAATGGAATAATCTCACTAAACCTCTTCTGGCTGAGTTATAATATGTTTCTCAGAACTTTGTGAGGAAGTTACGTTTGCATTCACATTATTCTCCAAAGTGCCTGCTACAAAGACCATTGTAAATAATGGCCTATGTAGACTCTAGTATTCTGGTTCTCATTAAAAACTGGCAGTACCCCAAAAAGTCACATTTTCCTCAAAAATGCAGAAATACCTCCCCTTCTTATTGCCTTCATGGAACGTCACTTTGCTTAACACCTAGCTAATGCCATTCCCTGGCAAAACGGTTGCTCTAACTGTGAAGTATCCAGCTTCTTTTTCTTTCATTTCTTTCTTTTTGAACAAAAGAAGTGCTTGAAGTTCCTTTAAATTCAAACTCTGTCTTTTCACCTTGTGATTTATTAGAATTTAAAAGTGCTGCAAAAGTATAACACACCCAGAACAGTGTGAGGACTCACCTCTTTTAATGCAAAGCCCAGATCACAATTCCACCATGTCAGACAGACTCGAGTGCCAATTCAAGATACAGTTACTTCACCAGGTAAGAGTGTTTCATCATAGTTTGATCCCATTAAAGTAGTCACCCCGCTGATCTCAAGGCTCTTTTCAGAACCAGAAGTTGGCCATGTGATACTACTGTGGTTGAGATCTCTGTTTTTTAAATATTACTACATTTCCTAACCCTTTTAAATAAGGTCACACAGTAGTTAAAAAACCTCAGCAGAGAAGTTAACAAAATCCTTCCTGATCTGAGAGCTGGACTCAGAAGGTAAATCTACAAAAGCATGAAAGCTTCACAACAGTGTTTCCATGTCTCTAGGATTTGATAGCTGACCAGCAAACTAGTTTAAGAACAACAACTAGTTTGACACAATTATTGCACTTAGCCTGGAAGTTTTTAGAAGAACAGATATTTTGTGCCATTTGAGGCATGTATACCACAAATACATTTATCTAAAGCACATCAACTGCACGCTGATATGACCCTATTTCTGTTCATCAGGTTAATTCTAGGATGGCAACCAAATCTTAAGTGTCATATAAAAACTGGGCAGAAGAAGTCAATCTGAATTTTTATTATGTTTTTTCATCCATTAAAAACTGAAAGCCATAGTAAATTAAAGAGGATCGATGATTTCTTCTGCCTTGATGAATTCTTTGATCACAAGTGTTACAGCCAAAGGGTGAGAGTAAGACAGATCTTTAAGCCTACGCAGATTTTCTAGCTGGAGTTTGTAGCAGCAAAATCTCCTGAGAATTCTCAACTTCTGAGTGGGAAAGGCTAGGATCTGTCATCAAACAACATATGTTGATAAATATGTGCAAATTGAAGGAAATGTATTTATGAGTAATGATTAAAACTCAGGCAAATGACTGAAAAAGATGTGCTAATACAGCAGCCCAAATGTAAACCTATTCATTTTCCTCTATGCTCTCAACAATCCTGAACAAAGTTGCATACACAAAGCCAGCTACATGCAATACTGAAAGGACAAGCAGCAGGTTCATGATGCTATAAGATAGATTTGTAATCTTAAACTTTGGTTTTCAGTAAATTTAGCCCTAATTTCAGTAAATTTTACCCTTCCCAGAAAAACCAACTAAACAACTATAAAACCAAACCAACACAAGTACTCCAGAACTAGCCTGTAACATCATTAGGACATTAAAATAATATTTCTTGGTTATTGCTTGTTACAGAAACATGGAGGACACGCAATATAGGAATGGGCCCTATGCTTGAAACAGTCATGGTCCTAGGACAAAGCTGAGGGAAAAGGAATCAACATAAAAGCAAAGCAGTAGACAAGATGTCTTGTTTCTTTTTGATTGGAAGGCAATGTCACAAAGGAATAATTTTACGGGGGGAGGGGGGAAGGAGACATTGTGAGAGCATAATTTAACAGTGGCAGTGAAAGGATGAGGAAGGAGACAGTAGCAGGCTGCTGAAGACCACAGTTGAAGGCTAGCAGTCAATGGACATAAACCAGAAAAGGCAAAGCAAGCATTCAGAATATTCAGATCATCCTGAGTTCAAGTGGGAGAAAGTGGTCCAAGTGGGGTGAAACCCCCTGGCAGGGCTGGGGAGCTTCCCCTGCCCAAACGTGTGTGTCCATCTTTGTGTGCACACACACGTACAGACGAGAGCGGAGCCCAGCTCTTCCTCCCCCAGCTCATGTCTTAATGATGATGTCTAGGCGTTTCCATGGCACTTCCCTAGAATGTAGTTCTGCAGTCCATCAGGCTAAATTACAGCACAGAGACAGGCAGATGACTGGATTAAAAAGATGTCAGGGAGGTTCAAGGTTGACATCACAGACAGAATTGGTCTGGAGCTTTCATAATTCAAAAGATACGAGCTATGAAACAACAGCCATGGGAACTCATAATCTTGCAGATCCAGTCAGACCACCATCCAGCTGTTCCTCTACAGCTGCACCTTAACAGCTCCAAGGCTAAAGCAGGTTGGTAAAAATGAAACTCATCTTGCTGTTCAAATCTTTTGCCACAGGTCATAGAGCAGTTTCTTACAGCTCCCATGTAAACTAAAGATACTTTGTCTAGTGAATCAGGTCATAAAATCCAACTTTGAAGTCCCTGTAGGTTACTTATAATCCTCTTCCTTCCCTAACCAGTTTTGATGAAGCATGCAACCTTCACTTACTTCAGCTCCCAGGGCTCACTCAAACCTACCAAATCCAGATCACAAACTCAAAAGAAATATAGCCCTTACCTTTGAGCAGCTCTAACTCCCTGCAATGTAGGGAGCTTCCTGCAAAAGCAGCAGCACCATCTTACCTCTAACTTGGATGATTTTCAGGACAGAAACACCCTTACATACCACACAAATATTCCACACCACCTCCAGTGCTCACTGCTAATTAAAACTGTCCAAGCCTCCCAGGTAAAGCATGTGTACCTCCCAGCCTGACATAGTCAAAAGAGCACTGTGCACAGGTCACACAGCCCTGGGAGATGTGCACAACTGATGCAGCTAAAACAAAGCTCTCTAGGGCTTGTAAGGCAGCTCAAGGCACCCTAAATACCCCTGTGGTTGGGTATGTATACCAACTAATGAGAAGTGTTATAAAGCAAGAAGGAAGCAAATTAGCTGTGTTTGTTTCCCACTACAAGGCAGTTAACAGCCCTTTAAAAACTGCAACAAACACATACTGTAGGGGCAAAATTGTCTGCTTTATGTCACTACTACAAAAGTAAAGTTGCATTTCCATATACATGGACTGCACAAATGCTTCTGTCACTCATAAGAAGAAAGGTTGGGAAAACTGTTAAAGCCAGCACAGCTACAAAGATCTAACTCCCCCACATCTGAAGAGCAGATAGCCCCAGTCTGCCCTAGAATAGTGCCAGGCACATGCCTTTTGCAGCCTATCAAATTTCAGTTCATTGTGGTCAATGTGCCAAATTTCACAAAAATTGCAACTTACATGTGTTTCACACAACTGGCTGTAAAGTGTCTAAGTATCCCAAAGATCCCTACAGGTCTGGATGGCAGAAAAAACAAAGCGACAGGACAAGGTCATTCGGCTTGCAGTTATGGAGGAGGATGAACTGAATGCAGATGCCTCCTCTAGGGTGACCCCACACAATCCAGTCCCTATCTATCCAGATCAAGGGATCTTTAGATAAACTATTTCCATGGTTCCCCACAGCTCAGGTGCCTGAGCTTTATTCCTCACCAAAAGCAAGGACAGAGAACATAGTGTACAGGTCTTCCCCTAGCATGCATCTCTGTCCATGGCTTTATATCTGAGACACAAGGGTGACCTTAGATTATAGTCTAAGGAACTCCAGGAATTTCAGGCCTTAGCTCTGTCAGTTGGTAGTGTTTGTAAAGTTCTCTATTTCACAGTCCTTGCTTTTGGCAAAGATGAGTAGAGGATACATTAGTACACCTCCACCTTACAAATGCAGTAGCTTTAAATACACATTAGACTACAGATCTGCAATACTTGCTTTCTCTTCTATAATGCTGCAATGATTTTCTGCACCTAATCTATTTCTTAAGTCACACAGAGAACGTCAGGTCAATTAAAGCTACTGGGACAAGAAAGACAATCCAAAATTGCTCACTGTCTCTCAGATAGCACCCCCTATCTGGCCAACGCACTGAATGGCAGCCCTCTATCAGTCACTATTTGGTTTCTTGGTCAAAACACAGAACTCTGCAGAACTTGGTTGTAGCCTATGTGCTGGTCTGGGAGGAAATGCAGAGCAATAGACTTTTGCCATTGCTTTCTTGTTTTAGTTTTTAATTAGAAATTATACAGCTATTTCAGTACAAGTTCAACGGTAGTCAAAATTTCAAGGCCTTAGATTGTTTATACAGCTTAATTTTGTCACTTGTAGATGTGGATCTCCATATCACAAGAAGCAAAACACCTGCTAGTAACAAGGACGACACGTTTCATGCCCAAGGCTTGGGTGTTGGCAGAAAGGAATTATTCTCCTTGCTTTTCCAACGAATATCCCATGTATAATACTGCCATGTGAGAGAGCTGAAGTTAGACAGGCATCTGTAAGTTTGGGATTGTCCAGGCTGAGGGCTATTGCATTTGTAATCTTGCTCCTAGCAGTTAAATAGAACAAAGCAACAGCACATTACAGCAATGCCCAAGAAAGGAAAATCGAAATCTGGTGGCTGCTTTCATTTCCAGCTGGAGACTCATCAGAAGTAGACAGAAGATCCCCAAATTTCATGTCATTAAAGGAAATGACCACTCATGAGAATCACTGGAATGGAACATTCAGAATAGTAAAAGTGAGTGTTGCTAATTTGTATTAAATCAATATAAATCATTGAAAAGCACTACAGCCAAGAGCTTCTAACAACTGTAACCCCTTATTCAATTAATAAATGAAAAATTAAAGAATATTATCTAAAATACAGAAGATATTTATGAAGAGGGAGATAATTACAGCAAGCATTGTCAGAAGGTAATAGAATAGTCAGTACAATTTTGCTCAGAAAAACAAGCCAACAACCACCTCATCAGACAACCCAGAGCAGTTACTCCACGTCAGCAGGCATTTATCTACACCAGCCTAGGATGACAGAATGTAACAAAAGTCTATAAGGTAAGGTGGAATATAACCGTTTGACACCGAAGCAAATGGATTAAGAGCCACATTAACACTTTCCTGCAACACAGGAGTTGTGAACTTAATTCTGGCACTTTTATGTGAATTTCTGTCCATAAATACGTTTTCAAACTCCTTTAACCCTGGTCACTAAAAACAGATGATCTCCTCTCCTATTTGAAAAGATTTGCTCAATCAGAAGTAACAGGCATTTATTTCTCCAGTCTAAACCCAATGGTTAAAATATTTTCTAGTACCAAGGCACACCAAGCACTGTGGTAATACGGATGAACCCAAAATCACATCTGCACTGCAGGCACGATCAGTTCGGAAGCTACGACCTCGTGCTGCCCTCTCCTGGCACATCATTCCCTGTGACACCTCTCTGAACATTCTGTGCTGTAACCCTCTACAGAGAACACAAAAAGAGAGTTCTGCCTAGATCCATCAAGTCAGAGGGAGGCTTTTTTGTGCCTCCATGAACACAGCCCAATTTCCTCCTGCCCACGCAACGTACCAGGCTGTAAACCCACAGGCAGCAGCACAGGGAGGAGCTCCCAGCTGCTGGCAGGACAGGTCCCAGCCTAAGGCCTGGCCATGCCCTACTGTCTTCCAGCAGCTGGACAGAGCATGTCCACCTTTCCTGGCTCTAGTCCATGCATTCGATTCTACAGACAGAAAACCAGAAACAACGACCCTTAACACACCTTATAGCTCATAACAAACCAAAATCCTTCTGACCTGCAGCAACAGAGGCACGTCACAAGGCAGAGTAACAGGGTGGCAGGTATTTGTCTTGGCCCAGCAATGCTCTCCTTGCAGAAAAATACTTATTCTCCTTTTGCTAAAGATGACTTCCCAGGAGAAAAAAGCAGTTTCTAAGCCCTGCCAAGTCCTTCTGTATGTAACAACTTGAGAGCTGCTGTTGATCTTCATTCTTGAGCTACAGCACAGAAGTTTTTCCCCTCTTTTTTTCCCAAGCAAACAGCTGTGTTACCTTAAATA
Organism: Prinia subflava; assembly: GCF_021018805.1. Classification (NCBI taxonomy): domain Eukaryota; kingdom Metazoa; phylum Chordata; class Aves; order Passeriformes; family Cisticolidae; genus Prinia; species Prinia subflava. The sequence continues at coordinate 19,077,684 of NC_086250.1, read as the reverse complement.
TGATAGCAATGGGAATATCTTCTGACAGAGTGTTGTGCCTCAGGTAAAATCTTCCTTGTTTCACAACCATATTTGTTCTGCTCTTCTTCTCATGAGTGGAACTGAAGTTAAAATAAAAATAATACTATGTCCAACAGAGTGTTTGCACTGATTCCTAGAATCTTTTGTATAGAACATAGCAAGCTTGAACAACTTTTCAGCTGAATTAGTCCCACTTTCTCCTCTTTTAAAAATTACATCAAACCAGTCAAGGATCAGCCTGTAACTTCAAGGTAATAGGGTATTATCACCTGTGCTGAGGACTGTTTGGAATATTTGACTGAAGCAAGTAGAAGTCTGTACTTTTTAAAATCACCCTTACATGCTTTGATAATCAGTTTTGATGTAATCCCTTGTGAACAAGTTTTGCAGCAACAGTGGTAATGACATAACAGTACTTGGTGGTGCATTAACCACATCCAGACTTACTGGGAGACAGCAGAGCAGCAGAGTAGCTAGGAGAGATGTGAGAGGCCTCTGGAGAAGAAAAAACAGCCCTCACAATGAACAGTGACAAGCACCGTAGAATGGACCAGAATGCAGTTTAAAAAATAAAAACAAAACAGAAACAAAACTTGATCAAGAAGGAAAGGCCAAATTTAGACTACTTTGCCATTTTCAGTAATTTGTGTTGTACAAAAATATTTGTTTCCTCCTCAGCTGCCTTTGCTTTTAGAAGTTTTTATGTCAATTTTATGTACAGAGGCAGACAAAAGGTTAGATCCAATTTCCACTGCAGTAACTTCATGTGACTTGTTTCAAACTGAGACCAAACACCATCAGTTAGGAAGTGCACTTTGTGACATTAAATATTAGAACTTGTTTTTCCAAACCTGGGATGAATCTTGAAACAGATGATCAACTCTCACTGATTTTTGCAGAAATACTATACTATTTAGGGATTGGGGTTTTAGCACACAAAATGACAGTAGCAAAACAGAAGCACTCAATGTCTACAGCTTTCTCCGATTAAACCATAGTATGAAGAAAACTTCACAGCTATTTCAGCTACAGCAATGAAGTTCTGAAGCTTTGGGTTTATCTCCTTTATGAAATGGGAGGAATTTACCATACCTGGTAACAGAAGCGCCAACTGTGCCTTTTCTATCAGCTTCAACAATGATTCTGTTTTTGGATAACTGCTCTTGAATAAGAATGACTTTCTCTACACCTTTAACAATGAAATAGCCACCTAGTTAACAGAAAAAAAACAAAAACATTTTGCATGTCAGTATCCTTGCACCTTACTGGCCTCTTCCAATATGCCTTTGAATATAAATTATTAGGAAGTAAACCATAAGTACACAATGGGAGAGTAAATTCTCCCTCAAAAGAGTAATGAACAAGCTTGACAGATAAAAACCAAAGAAGTTGTTTGTTATAACCCTCCAACTCCTCTCTACATATGAAATAATACCATGTAATATGTAACACTTTATCCTTGCTTTTCAAAAGGCAATGACAAATGAGATTTCCCACTCTGGAGGACATTATACTCCACTCTTTGCTAATTTGTTTAATTTTTAATGAATGAACTCCATCTTTTTTCTCATATAACACATCACTATAAAACACTCCATACAAAATTCAAAATAAAATATTCAAAATTTTGGTGTGTTGCTTTCTGTGGTTGAAAATTTGTCTGCAAATACCAAACTATTCACGTTCTCAATCAAAAGCCTGACAATTTCTTTCAGTTGCAAGCACACACTTGAGAAGTTTCCACAAAGACTTAATGGGGGCAGGAAACATACCAAAGTGGTATTTCTTTGCCTAAAAAGATTTAAAACTCAAAGCACAGATGGGGAAAAAAAAGAACATGAGTGAAAATGTACCTGGATCTAATGGACACTCATTCAGTTTGGCAAATTCTGCTGGAGTTTTCCCAGTAAGTACACAATTGGAGCTACGCAGCATTATAGGCATTCTGCAAGAAAACCAGTTACAATTTTACTTCAGACTCAGACAGAAAAATATGAATAGTCAGTTTCAGAAGAAAATCCATGCTGAGCAAACTGTAGACACACATTTAAGGTAATCGGAATTAATGCATGCTGTAACCAACAGATTTTCATTTAAGCCCACCTTATTTCATTGAACCTGTAATTGAAAAGAGACCTGAAATGGACACCTACAAGCAGAAACCACAGACTTCCTATTTAATTGTTATGCAGCTACTCAGGCATTGTGACAAGCAGGGTCACCAAGGCCAATGACAATTAGTGCAAAGACTCCTGGTGCCCGAAACAGTCTGCAGAGAAGAACATGCCACTGCAGATCCATGTTACCAGCTTTCATTAGATAAAGTTAGCTCATATCTCATTTCCCACATCGGAATGACACCTTCTGGCTGCAGAGAGATAGTGCCTCTAGTTCATGACCTAAGCATGAAGTTTCCCCAGTAGTAGCTCTGATTTCTCTGGTGTGCTAGCAGACAAGCCTGCAAGCAAGCATTCTGTGAAGCAACACGTAGTAGAAAGACATTCCAAGAAATTAAAAACCAGTTCAGTGCTTAGGGAAGTAAATAAAAGAGAAACTAAAGATTTACAATATAGGGCAAAACTTTTGCATATAGGGCAAAACTTTTGCACCATGAGGATAGTCAAACAGTGGGAAAGCTGAACAGGGAAGCTGGGCAGTGTCCTTTCATGGAGGCCTTCAGGACCTGACAGGATGAAGCACTGAGCAACCTGGTTTGATCACAGAGCTGACCCATTTTTAGCAGGAGGCTGTACTAGAGGCTGAGCAGGAAATTGTACTCTTTCAAATGGAACTATTCTACCACTCCATGATAAATTATGGAATGCTCACTTTCAATTTGGCTTATTCAACAACTAACCAGCAATGATTTCATAGTTATTACTGAGAAGTGCACTTTAATAGTCAGCTTCATAATGTACCTTTTCACTCTCAGATTTTTCATTAAAACTTTGGAAAGAGAGCACAGTTTACTTCCAAAGAGAAAGCTGTATTTCGCAAAAGATAAAAAGAGTTTACTACTACATCTACCAAAAGTCCTCCATGCCCTTTAGCCTCTTCTACAAAAAAGCTGACTTTTGATCCAGCTTACAGAATTTCACTCCTTGGTGGACAGCCTCTGTAAGAACTGTGTTCCAAGTGTTTCCTAAAACACACATTGACAAAAATTATTAATGAGTTCTACTACACAAGTATTTTCAACCTCTGAGATTTTTCATTCAAGTTTACTTCAATAAAAACAAGATTAGGCTATATTTCTCGTATTTCAATCTTATAAATTATTTTCTTTGCTGTTTTCATATTCTTATATCTTAAAAAAAGCCGATGAACTCAAATTCTGTATTTCTGCAGAGTAAAAAAGCTATCCCGTCATTATTTTTCACTAAGAAAGTGCTTTCTAGAGATAAGAAACTTTCTATGACAAGCAAGTCTTCCACCACACACAATATAAGCTTAATGCATTGGCTGTTTATATCAGAAACAGGAAGCAATTGGCATAAGGTAAAGTGGAATACTCAAATGCCATTGCTGAAAACCCCAGTGAAACATCTGTCCCAGTCCAAACTGCATGTCAAACAAGAGCACTGGCCAAAGGAAACAAGTATAATACTAGGGACAAATGAAGCAAATTACTTCCCATGGAAATAATAACTGGATATTGACAGTTTTTAACAGCAAAAACTTTTTGCATGTATGCCCTTAAAGCCAGTTCAATAATGTAACTTAAGCAATTTTAAATGAAAGCTTAACTTGTGCAGCAGAACCAATGCTCACTTTACTGGTTTTCCCATCCACCTTCCACAGGTGCCACTCTACATACTATGAGTGAGAAAAGACTGAGTAATTTGCCTACAAAGCAAATATGTCTGATTTCATTTTACAATAATGAATTTGCGGCGCCAAGCATGCATTTTCCTCTGTGGTTTATATCAACAGAATCATAGGCGACATTCATCCTTATATCCATCCTTCCTTGGAAGGAGACATTATCAAAAGCTTTTGCAAAACAAGATCTTATGCCCTACAAATCCTGTACAGCTGTTCATGAGGATTTGCCTGCTCATTGTCTCTTTTAAGAAGGAAGAAAGGTTGGCCTGTATCTGCTTTGCAGTAAAATCTCCTCCCAAGGTGGCAGCAAATGCAAAGCGACAGCGGAAGCTCGGCGCGTGTCCCACCTGCCAATGGGTAACGCATTGCGGATGATCCTCTGGCTGCCCCGGGTGTACTCGATGTCCACGGTGATGGGCGCAGAATAGGTCATGTCCCTCAGGCGGCACTGAAAGGACAACACGCACACCGTCAGGGGCTGACTGCAAGCTGAAGAACCTCTCTCAAAACAGCCACTATTTCCCCTGTCCTGTAAATCCTCACCAAGAAACCAAGCAAAGCAAAGCTTCAGTAAGATCTTCATGATACCTGAAGAACGTTTGACAGATGCTCATGTTTAAAACAGAATCCAGGAAAATCCAAATACAATTGCTCTGATTTTCAAAAGCAGCCAGCAGATCTGTGCTTCCAGAAGACAGCACTGCAAAGCTTAACTTCTAACTCTCTAATTAAACAAACAGCTCTGATTAAACAAACGAGTCTAATCAGCAGAGCAGGCACAAAGACCAGAGTGTGTGAGCCGTGCTCAGCTCAGGGACATTTCTTTATGCGGACTCTCAACAGCTGAAGACTTGTGCTGCCATATGAAGTCTGACAGAAGGGAAAGGCACAAGATTGAGAGAGACACCATGCCACCTCATTAGAAAAATGAGCAGATCTCACTGTATAGTACCATTTCTAAAGGTGACTTACAGAAGGTTCACTACAGAATCACTTCCTGCAAAGATTCCCAGTTTTGTTCTGCAAATTCCTTGGAGACCAAGAGAAGCAGAATAAACATATCTAGGGCATTAGGTCTCTCAAGGCTCAATCACTTCTAATCCTATCTTTCTGGTCTGCTCCCCCCATCCTCACTCTAAGATGCTGCCAGCCCTTAAGGTATTGTGTCTCTTCATGCAGGACAGGCATTACTGCATCTGCATCTGCTGAACACAACAGAGCAACTCACAGCAGGTCAGTCATGACCTCACTGCGCAGGCTTTACCCTTCAGCTCCAGGATTACAGGTTTAACAGTAGTTAGACTTGCACATTTATGATCCTGCAGTCTTTCAGTGTATTCATTATGTACTAATAAAAGGCAATTAATATTATGCTGTGTACTGAAGATGCAGCTCTGTGGAAAAATACACCTCCAAGATCATCACAAACTGGATGCTTCTCCTTTCTAGACTACAAAGTGAATCTCTTCTCCACTGATGAAATACTGGTATACACCAGCAGCTTTCAAGCCATGCCTTGCAGGAAACTAGGTGCCATTCTGCTCCCAGCAACTACATCCAATTTAAAAGTAACTGAGAATATTTCCATATTCTAATTACTTTAAATTCATCTGTATAGTTCATGAAAATCCCATAAGGACTAGAGGAAAAAGAGAGTTAGACAGCCTCTTCAGTACTACTTTGGGGAAAAAATGCCTTGGGATTCTGTGTGTGAGCTTTTTTAACACAAGACACAGATATAAAATACAAATTACAGTGTGATATTCTAGTACATGTATTTTTGTATCACCTTCCTTGAGGTAACTTCTTACTACAGACACCTGAAAGTAAAAGACAGGCATGACCTGATATACACTCAGACCCTCACAAAAATCTAATGATTTTAGGTGATTTTGAGAAGGAATTTTATAAGCCTTCAACAGAGAAAGATAACAGCAGACTCCTATCTTTTTTTGTTTTCCAAGGCACCCAGGCTTGACCTGAGCAGCATCCTATTTAAGAAAATAACTGTGGCCTCCATGTGTGTACAGCACACTGAAAATAAAGAAATGATGCACTAACATTAAGAATCAACTAGAATATATTTGAGATATAAGAGTATCTTATTCTAAACTCAAGGTCAATATGCTCTATAAGCATTTATTTTGCCTTCTTCTGCATGTACAGTCACTTTAGTTATACAGTGAGCAAGCATATTAATACCTGAATTCTTGAGTATGAGTTGTTGGCCACAAACCATTTTTTGCATGCAACTTCATTCGTATGAAAGAAATGTTTCCTGGTGCATTTTGTGCATGTTCACATCTACTGACTGATCATTAGCACACATTTGTGAGATGCTGCAACTATCATGTATTACACCTGCCTCAGTTATTGGCTTTATTTCAAAGCTTTTATCAAACCAAATGAGATTTGAGTCAGGTCACTGGAGATAGAAAGTAGCTACGCCCACGTGGCAGCCACTGGACAGCTGAGTCTTACAGAATTTCTCCAAAGCACAGAAAGTATTTCATTATAGTCTAAATAAGATGACAAAAAAGACTTTTCAAGTGGATACAGCAAGGAAAAAAGCATGTGTTACATGAACTGAGTTATGAGGTGTACAACAGGCCAAAGAGGTGGTCGCTACCTCAGCTGCAGTGGTATAATCTCAAAGCACAGTAGCAGGAGAGAAATACTGTGTTCCTGAGCACTTTGAAGAGAACTGAATAGCTCTAGATACATGAAAGCAATCCTAAAAAGTTCAAAGCTCATGTTAGCTTATGGCTTTCTCATACATACAGAAGCTGCCTTATATCCTGTTGGTCAGAACGAAGAGACTTTCTGATTTCATGTCCTCCAACACGCATCTTTATTCCAGAAGTACACAATTCATTTATTAACCTACATGCCTACAGTACTACAATGAAATTAAATATATTCCTCAGAAGGCTGATGTTCTCCTATAGCTTCTCTTAATTCTAATAATTTCCATCTGTTTCTGCTTAAAGTTTCCATGTGTGCTTTCTGAATCAGACCTATGGTGCAGACAGTAGCAAGGTGAATGAGGACTTCAGCTCTGTCATAAGAACCACAAGATTAAGCAAGAGAAGTACATTCACTACTTTCATGGAAACCCACTCAAATTCAGCTAACACAAAACACTAAATAAAGCAAAAATTAAAATAAAATTTAAAAGCTTTAGTCCACGATGTTTAAATCTCTGAGGCTTCTTTTTACAGAGATGGTGGAATGCATTGCACTGCCTAATGTAATATGTACATACTCAAAATTACGTGCAGCTATTATCCAAGACATTCCCAAGATAAAAAAATCCAGCAAGACAGGTGCAAACATTAATACCTCATGAGGTGATACAGGTCGTGTCACATTGAAGCTTTCTTCCACATCTGGAGTACCCACATAGATATTGAGGTACCTGTAATACAGTTTCAAAATAAGCAATGAGGCAGATATTTTTCAGGCAACCTGAAGGAAGCAAAATTTTACATACACTGAAAAATGAAACTACTTTGATGAACACAGGTTGATTAATAGTGAGCAATGATTCTTCCCAAGAGTTGTATTTGAGTTACAGTCAAATTAGTTAAAATTTGGTCTGCATGTGCAGTAAACCTTTAAATCTTCCCATCTTTCATTGTACAAAGCAAGAGTTAAGTCATGGAAAACACCCTCTTGATTTATACCTACACAAGTGCTTATAAACACTTCACAGCTGATAACAAACCCATGAGAAGGTACTCATGCTGCTACCGATACGAAAATCATCTCATGCTTACTTCAGGTACCACATTGGGTCAGCATCACTTGTCACTTTTTCATTGGCCTTCATGATTTTCTTTATCTGGAGGAGAAAAAGAACAAAATGGAACCACGGCCTTTTCTGAGCACTAAGAGCCACTCTTCCCTGCCCAGGAAAGCCTACCTCGACATTGATGAAATAGTTGAAGGAGTCTATGTGCTGCTTCACCAGTCCTTTCACCTGAAAAATGCACACATGCAGCAAATAAAATCAGCTTCAATAATGTTAATCACACAAGGCAGAAATTAAGATGTAAGCATTTATAGCTGGTTTTGGATAACTGTGCTAAATCCTTTCAGCTGACAAACTTCTGGGAAGTGGCTGGATGCTCACTCTGGTTCTACACTACATTTCCAAGTTTACACTGGAGCTGTCATATGAAGAGCATGGATAGGGTCTCTGGGAGCCAGTAAACCAGGAAAGTAATCTGGAAACATTACATATATACAGTATGGATTGAGAATAACCACACCAAAATGCAAACCTTTAGGAGAATGCCTCCACAAAATAAACTGTAAATTAATCAAGAAAACAATCTATGGAACAAGTCTATTGATAACTGCAAGGAACTAAAAAAAAAGGCAAAATCTACAGTAAAGTGAGGACAGGTATTCTGGGAAACAGTAAAAGCTAGAAGAAGGGAATGTAAAGTTAGAAAAGAGATTAAGTATTCACCATGAAATGAGTGTGTAGCACTAACCTTTAGAAATGCTGGAAGAAGTCTCCATTTCTCCTGAAAACAAAAAACAGTTTGAAACATCTTTCCAAGGAGCAGCCAAATATCTAAGACACCTGAGCCTTTTTGCCGGTATATTTTATTGTTATTGTTGTTTCCTGAACAGTAACATTATTTAAAATCAGATCCATTTAGGGAAAAAAACCCAGAAGACTGTCTGAAGCCAACAGAGATGGATAAAAATGACCTGGATCATCTCAGCAAACCATATGTGCAGTGCAGTATTTACTCTGCATGCAACGGCACACCGTTCCTAAGTGCAACTTATGTGAAAATATTTTTTTTTTGAAAATTCCTTAACACCACGTCCTCATTTTAGATCAACTAACGTGGTTTTTTTGGTTTTGCTCTGGTAACACTCTAAAATATATTCCTAGAAAGGGATTTCCTACAACTTTTATTTTACAAAATACATCTAAGAATCTCAGTCTTGGGAGCAGCACTTGTAGACCCAAGTCTCTGTAATACTTATCAGGACCCTAAACCCTACAAAGATTTAGCAGAAGTACTGACAAGTGCTAAGTAGATCAAGGTTCCTACAAATTTTCCCCAATTTCTGATCTTCGATGATCACAGGGAACATCTCTTTACAGCAGCCCCACTTTCTCCCACCATGGCAGTGCAAAAGCTTGCATATATCTTTGGCTGGAGACAAAATCCTGTTATTTATGAGGAGTGGTCCCAGCCCTCATATGCTTCTCCATCTACTACCATTTAAAAATACCACGAAATTAATAACTAAAAAAAATCTGTAAAAAGTTATTAGCCTTCTTATAGCCACAGAAATACTGATGGTGCTCTTGGTTTTCAGACTTCACTGCTGTTGTTTGTTTATCTACTAATCCTGTTTGTGATCCCAGTTTAACATCTAATAATGGCAAAGCTAATGCAGTAAAAAGAGACTCATGCAGTATGGTGTGGCTTTTACTACTGCTCTCTTGTGGTTTATATACAGTAATATTTACAGTCTGGAAAGCTGAAGAGCAGTTGATTTCAGGGTTTTATTATTTAAATGTTTAAAAAAGGGGGGTTTAATCTTTTCAACAGTAATGCAATTAAACTGATGGCCTAGGGAGGAGACTGATGATTTTAATCTTAAGTAAATATTTCAAGGCCAGGCTGGAAGGGGTACTGGCCAACCTGGTATAGCGGAAGGTGTCCCTGCCATGGCAGGAGCTGTGGAGTCCCTTCCACCCAGAGCGCTCTGGGACTGCGTGCGGGACACAGGTCGGGCACAGACCGGGGACGGCCCGGCACCTCAGCAGGCCGAGCCCGGGTTCCTGAGGGGCTGCCCTGGGGCAGCTCGGACCAGACAACCCCCGCCACACACACCGAGCGGCGCACTCGGGCAGGGGGCACTCCACGTGTGCGCCGGCAGGCGACTCCGTCCACCCCAGCCCAGATCAGCCCGGCCGCGCTCCGGGAGAGCCCGAGGTGCGCCCGGCCGCCGCTTGCCTCCTGCCCCACTGACCTCCACCGTGTTGACCGGGGCCGCCGCCTGCTCCGGGGTGAGCTCGCCCAGACCCAGCGCCTCCATCACCACCGCGCACCGCGGCGCTGCAGCACGGCGCGTCCCCCCGCGCCCCGGCGCGGCGCCCGAAGGTTCCGGCCCCGCGCAGCCCGGCCGCCGCCGAGCACCGCCCCTCACGGTGCCCGGCAGCCCGTCCCTCACGGTGCCCGGCAGCCCTGAATGCCCTCACGGTGCCCGGCAGCCCTGAATGCCCTCACGGTGCCCGGCAGCCCGTCCCTCACGGGGCACTGCGGACCTGGCGGCGCTCGGGGGTCCGCCCTGAATCCCCGAGCGGGTCGCCGCCCCGCGCCGGCGCAGCCGTGGGGCCGGGAGGCGGCAGCGACACGGGGCAGTTGGGTTTTAAATGGCTTTCCTGCAGTTTTTAGCATGTAAAGCAACGCGGGGCATCAGCTTGTAGGGTCATTATTATTTTATATTATTATTGTTATTATTGTTGAATGCTGTAGCTGAATCGCCTTCAAATTTATTTGTTCTCCTTTACCAGGGTCGGTGCTGTACAGACACCAAAATCGCAGTCAAGTGGGAAGCTGCTCATCTGCCCCGGTTCAACATGAAACAAGAAGCATTAGCGATCTCTGCAGATTCCTGTGGCAGTAAGGTTTTGAGATATACATATATATATGTAAATATCATAATTGGCAAGTAAGTTCTAAGCAGAGTGTGAAACCAGTATATCCATACGTCTGCGCTGGCTCCTGTTCCACATGAGTGACACTCATGGGGCTGGGGCTGGGCTCCACCCATCCTGGCCACAAAGGCCCCTGCCCTACAGAGGAGTAACATTTCAGACTCCTTCCATTTGGTTTCCTGCATAAAGCGCACAGTCACTGCAGTATTTGTTTAATACGTGGCAATCTATGCTTAATCCATGCAAGGCCTCTGTTGGACACAGGGGGAAGCCTGGAGCAGCTCCTCACAGAAACCACCCCCACAGTCTGGTCCCGCTCCAACTCTGCCATGCAAGCCCAAGACATCCTTTGCCCAAGTAGTCAGATTTAAGCACGCAATTTGAATATGTTTGAATATCATTTGTACAGCTGGGTTAAAGTCACTACAGTGGAGCTGCTCCTGAAGAGTAACAGAAAACTGGTCACAACACAACATTAGTCAAGTCATCTTTGGCATTTAATAAAGTTTGTATAAATGACTTTTCACCACTGATGGTATCACAAACAAAATTTATTGCATACAAACCCTCAAATATTTGTTTTTAACAAAGCTCCTACAGAATGGCATCTTGTTTCACAAGGACAATTTTAGAGTAGAAGCAAGTGCATTTCAGCCTCAGTAGCATAAACAGCATGCGACATATATTTAAACAGATGCAATGTCCATGTTTGAAACATTAGAACACATTAAACAATCACTTGAAACACAGGCCATGCTATAAATGCCCTTTACAAGTCACCCTAATTACCAACCCCCCCCCATAAATGCTATCTTTTGAGTACTTACTGGTAAAAACTAGTATGACAGTTTCCCCAGTTCATTAAAGAGCTATAGTTTGATATTTGTTTATACAATCAAATGCATATAAAATATTAAAATAAAAAGTTCATAATCATGTGAGCAATCACATGTTCACATGTTCATAAAATCTGCTTTTGGCTGAAGCTCAAAATCACGTAGGTATTTCTAAGGTTGTAACAAATATCTAATATTCATTCCCCCTCTCTGCTTTTGAAATGCATTCTTTTAATGATTTTGAATTGCCTACCAAAATGTTGTATTCACCTAGCAAGCCTGGCTTACCTAGTGGCACAGTTATAGTCTAAGAGTTCCTTTCTCTCAGGTTTTCCAGGAAACAGTTCCCTTTAAAATATGCGTTCATCTTTATTTTGTGCAATGTTTTCACAAGGGATAGAACAGAAGTACACTAGAGAAATTTCTCTAACAAGGCATTTTGAAGAAAGTAACATGTACATGTACCAGAGTAACATGTACATGTACCAGAGTAACATGTACATGTACCAGAGTAACATGTACATGTGACCAAAGCCCCTGGCCACGGAAGAACAACTGAATAGAAGTAATTTCCTTTGCTAGAAAGAGTACACATTCCTGTAGAAATGGACTACAAAACCACAGTGCTAATAAATGCCCAGGTTTTTTAGACCTTTATGATAGACACAGTAATGTACATCGACAATTTCTGTGACACACTATGCTTTTACAGGTTTTGTCTCTTCATAAAAAATAGATTGTAATATAAAATATTAAAAACAAGCTCTAACTTGTACCACACTGAGGTTTTCTATACATGAGATCTCAAAAGGAGTTATTATATGGTAATATATTAAAATATAATTTTCAAGTAAATTATTAAATTTCATAGACACGAACATGTCTGTAATATGTATGCCAGTACTATCTAATCCCAGTAATCTGAAATATGCAAAATAAAGCCTGTGTAAACTTAAGAAGTTCACTTCTACGTTTCTCAATTTCAATCCTATTCACTTCCTGTATGCAAGATTCCCAATGCCTTAAATGGGAACTAAGTATTGGGGCCCATTCCAAAGAAATTTTAGGAAAACGGGAGCATTTCTCACACACTCCGTAAAAAAGTGAATCTAATAAAATTTTCAGAAATTACTAATTACTTGGGTTCTTGGTTTCAGGCCTAAGAATATCTTGTGAAAAACTTACATTCTGTCAGATAAGGGCATGAAAGGAGTAGTTCTTCTGTGGTACACTGTAAGGTCAGTCTTAAGTGCTTTTGGGAATAAAGGTTAGAAAGACCTAACTGAAAAATACTTAATACCCATCCATTAGGATCAAAGATCAGTACATACACGTATTAAAGATCTGTATGACCTCCACTGAATAAACAAAATGCTTATAAACACTATATACAGAAATTTACTCCACCCCCCAACATCATGTTTCTTAGGTGTTTATCATTAATCTTAATTAGAGCTGAGAAGTTCTGAATGATTCCTGCTTGAAGTGGTGAATGCTGCTTCTGTAAGTGCTATCCTGCAAACAGCTTGTAACACTGGCACTCCTTAATGTAACACAGGCAAAGTTCTGGGTCCAGTAATTGCAGGAGTACCTGAACTCGGCCTAATATGAACCTGGGTTTGGTTACTCAAGCTATACTTTCTTCTTCAAAGTATTTTCAGAAACATAATTGTTGTCTGAGATGTCACTCTACAAAAATACAATGTAAGCATAGTACATTTTATCTACAGTTTGTTTTGTCATTTCCTAATATGCAGTGCTGTATGTAAATATATTTGAGTTGAAAAATAACATTGTTCTGAAGGTGGCAAAACAGTAAGTACATTGCCAGCTCTTTCCCACTGTGAGTCATAATAAATGCTTGCTATGGAAATTAAAATTCACTGGCCATTACAAGTGACAATTCATTAAACAAATATTTTTCTATTAAAATATATATATATGACCTTGACATAAATTTCTTTACAGTGAATTTCAGAAACTATCTGTATACATTTTACAAGACCTTTTCCCATCAACAGTCACTGGAGTAGGCTGTTCTTAGCGATGCGACTTCCCCACTGTCTTGGAAGATTTAAAAAAGGGTACATTTTTTAGTTGCTAGATGTTTCTGCTTCTGTTTTCTCCATTGCTGCCTCAGGAAAAAGCAGTTTTCTAAGTATATTTGCATAGAATGGTCCATACACTTTTTTATTGAAGTTTACAATGCTTGCATACTGAGATCCCAAAAGCTCCATCTCTGTCTGAATCACAGAAAGGCCTCCTGGCATAGTAGGCATACACTTCTGAAAACTCGGAAGAGCCAGCAAGCTTCTCATGAAGAGCTGGATTCGTTTGTCTGAAACGAGATATAAACTATGCTCAGAACAAATGTAAACCCAAGATGATGCCACAGTCACTTTGTAAGCACCCCGCATCAGCACAGCAAAAAATCCAGCAAGGTAAGCAACAACTCTTTCCCAAGACTGTGTTGGGGTGGGAAACAATACTGGAAGCATCTTAAATTTGGCTACTGCAAGGTGGACACAGCATAAACCTACAGCAACAAGTTACATTAACTAATATGAAGTAGACTCAAAGGAAAAAACCAAACTACTAGGTTTAAACCCAGAATGGACAGAAAGAAGACTAAATAACACTCGTTTTTTCTAAATTCTTCTCCAAAACACTACACTGCCTAGGCTTGTCTCTACATGCACTTTTACAATTATTTTTAACTGTGACTAACCACGCTCTGCAACATACCAAGGACACCATCTCTAAGTAAACAACATTTCCTGAGTCTTAGTTGAGCCAGTATTTTACTGCAGTAAGAAAATGCTTTTAGAAGATAATTAGACAGTTGATTAAGCTTGCTGGGACTAAGTTTATAAACAGAAACATACAATATGACAATTAGGTAGTATCTTACTAACCAATCAAGGAACAGACAGGATTATTCTTCTCAACAATATGAGCGATTTGACCCATTAAATTACTCTGCATTTCTTCACTAAGAGTGGGAAGACCTCTTTCACTTAGAGACTTGTTCACTGTGCTGCAAATCTGGATGCCAATAGCATTCAGAGCCTCCTTCAAGTCAAAACTTCTGGAAGAAACAGAAGAGCATTAAATTCTGCAGTTTCTGTAGCATAGGTTGTGAAGTGGTCTCATTTCTTCTTATTTTCAACCTGGTCTCTGCAATGAGAATTTTGAAAAGTTTTCATCTTTTGCTGCAGATTTATGTAAATCTACATATACAGGAAAATCTCTATGTGGACGATAAAATAAGGACCTAGTTGTGATTCAAATGGGAAAGGTAATTTCAAGTGTGCAGCAGTGACACTGTTCGATTTGTCCTTGTGCCTAGGTGTTTTTCTGGGCCACGCACATAGCATTTCATGAGACAAAACAGAGTGGAAAACTCTTTTAAAAGACAGTCACATACATCAGACTTGCTTGTAGTACAAGCAGACAAAGAAATAAGCAGCCAAATAACTTGAACTACCTACAAGTTTGAAGCAACTCCCAGAAGGATTTAGTGAATGTATTGCCACAGTCTCTCCAGTATTAGGAGTGTATGAATGAACAGTCCTGTTAGGTTCCAAAATCTGTACATTAACATCAAGTCTCAGATTTCACTAAAATCTACATTTGAAAACATGTGTCTAACTTATAGTGGCCTTGTATCATAAAGAGAATATATAAATGATTAAATTTTGGTATCTTCCTATTAATAACGATGCACCAGCTATGCCACTAGAATTGTTTCCAATTGTTTCCTGTCAAAAAAAAAAAAGTTTAAAAAGGAGTAAACAAAGGCCTTACTTCTTGTTCATGCCTTCAAGAAGAGGAAGGGAGATCCTTTTCAGCTGGTCAGGAAAATCAGGCACGTCTACAATTGCCGCACCCACCATGTTGTTTGTTATGAGAGAAACACAAGCTATGACTTTTAATTGATTGAGCTTTTCTCTCAACTCCTGAAGACGAACTTCATCTGTTATTAGAGTCTAGAATTGAAACAATAATACTAATTTAGGAACAAGGAGGGAGAGAGACAGGAAAAGGACAGATCTAGAATGTAGTCATGAAGCACTACTAGTTTCAATCACAAAAACACAAATCCAGAGGAAACAGCCACTGAAATACCCTAAATATGTAGTACAGCATGAAGTGGCATTACGTACAAATGCCAGAAGTAAACCTCTGGTGGGATGAAAAGTAATGAGGAAACTGAGGACTGTGCACCTTATTCCTCATCACTGGTGACAAATCTGCAACCTACAATTCAGCCCATGACATGGAATGCTCAGAGCATCCAGAGGACATTGTCATGATCAAGTTACAGACAGAATAATGTTCTGGATTTAGGTATCTTTTGAAAAAATGCCAAGATTTGTAACTGATGGATAATAATGAACACTTGTGCTTGACAACCACCAATTCAACCACCAAAGCAGGTTCTGCAAGTGATACATAACCCACTCCAGGCAAAAAGCCAGCTGATCATACCAAGAACATAAGTAATCCCCACAGCAAGATGTAGCTGGAGTTAATTCTAGGTTATAAAGAGTTCATCCTGAGCAGCACAGGGACATTAACATCCAACTGTAGTTGGTAGCAATTTCATAGTATGGCAAACTATACTATGGACATCCGTATGTAGTTCTTAATCAAAACCATTCACAGAAAGGCAAGAAAGTCCCTTCTGTCCACTGACTGAGAACACCAAGAGCATGCCCATGTATATAGCAAATTCTCTGCCAGACCACCCTACATGTAGCTAAGGCCCTCCCTGTAAATGCAAATTTTAGCCCTGACTGATGGCAAATTTCACACTGGCTTTCTGGAAAGTTACAGAGGTCAGTAATCAGGAACTGGAGGGAAAAACTGAACACTGAGTCCTGAAGCAGTAATTTACATGCACTGAGAAAGAATAAATGCCTACTTTAGAGGCCTCTACCTTTTACTGATTCTGTTCTAAACAGCGATCCCACCAATTCCCACTGCTGTTAGGAAAACAGGGTGCTACAGTCAGTTCTTTAGAGAAAGCCGAGTACTGCCAATACAAGGCCCAGCCTTTGACCACAGCCAAGACTGCTCTTAGGGTGGAGCTGGTGAGCTATGATTGGAAAGAGAGAACAACCTTTACCTTGTTCTTTTCTGGTTGCTGACTTGCTCATTTCGAATTTCAGAAACTGGACTAGAATATAATCTCCAAATTCACTGTGCAGGAATTTAAGGAATGCAAGAGACTATTCACTTGCTGTCATCAATAGCAGGATTATTGTATCACACCAATGATTTCATACAGCTGGTAATCTGAAGACACCAAAATACATTTCTTACCTCTGGAAATGTTTTGCAATAATCCCACTGTAACAGTTTCAAGTAGCCATTGTTTAGCACCAGTGTAGGACTAATAATTGGTTTTGAACTACTATCAGCACCAGGGGATGATGAAGACTCATCAGAAATAGATGACAATTCATCTTCTATCGATTCCTTTATCCATTCTGTTGTGAGATTCAGGGCACCTAAGTATTGCAAATAGCACAGATTTACTGCATGCCTTCATCAAAATACGCACTACCTTGAGAAAAAATAAGATTTCTCTTTGTATACATAAGAGAATTTGACTTCTGAAGACTTAAACAGAGTGGACAGCTGAGTCTTCACACATGGTAATTCTCTCACTCATTTTCTTCCACTGACCACCTTTAAATTCTACATGGTTTGTACAAACCCAGCCACAAATTGTTAAGACTTCAGACAAGGCTTTTAGGTAATACAAGTCTCAACGTTTGAGTTCACAAAGGGATGTTTTCCTTTTTTTGGAGAGGCCACTTGTCAGATAGGGCATAAGACCAAAAAGCAGAGGTGAAGGAAGATTAAAACATTTGATTTGTTGTGGTAGAGCTTTTCTCAGGCTGCACATATGAACACTGCAGGCTCTATCAGTGGCTCAGAGCTCCCACTTTAGAAGCCCTGCTCCAGATGTTAACAAGCTTATTTATTGTCCTCGGATATATTTCTGAACACCATTTAACCAAATTACACAAAACAAGTAATAGTGGATCAAGATGACTTTGCATCATCTAAGAAATTTTGTTCAGAGCCTGCCTTTAGTTTATTAAAAAATTGATCTTACACCTTCCAGGTTTCAGGTACACTAACTGGTTTTACATGTTTACTTGACACTGACAACACAATTGTTGCACACAAAAGAGAAAATGTAGGGCTTCTGCATCCAGGCAGCAAGAGTCACCACTTGCTTGTTTTTCAGACACCAATCAATTTGGCAAATGTAAGTTTGTCTGAAAGTGCCCCAGATTACAGACAGACAAACTTGACAGCAAGTTAAGTCAATCAATTATCCAGTTAGTTAGTCAATCAATTATCCAGTAAGTTATCAATTATCCAGTGATAGCTTGCTTGTCAGACATTTTTCCCATTACTTACATACAGACAAGATATTGAAGTTTTCCTCTTAAGTTAACTGCAACCTATAGAGTTTTCACAGCATATATTTAAATAGTCTTCTTTTCAAAGAAAGGTCTTAATTAAATATAGCATGGTACATACTTGGTGTTTCTTCAAGAATTTCCTGGAATTTTGTTCTTTCGTAATCCACCAAGTTATGCCAGAGGTATGGTCTAAGACTTTTAATTGTGTAATTTGCCATATCCACTTTCATCAGGTCCAAAACACGGAATATTTGTCTGAAAAGAAGAATTTAAAATGTCACAGTTTAATTTAGTCTATTGAATTTCACCAGCACACATGAAGCACATGTACATTATTACTATAATTTCATTGCTGGGAGCAGTGAACTCCTTCATTTGCATTTCTGAGTAACAGATATGTCACCCTATCATTTGGAATTCTTGAAGGAGTAGTATATATAAGGCTTGGTGTACGTTAAAGAGAACTGGACTAATGTAGCATCACTAAAGGCTACAGCCCTGTAAGTTTTTCAAAAACTACATGAATTGTGTGCTGCTTACATTTTGTAAGAATGAACAAGACAGAAAAAAAAGAGTTTCTGAAACAAAGGTTATTGCAAGAGTTGGCTTAGATATTCAAAGCTGCCTGGTTTCATCTAGATATCCTACCCATTTCATTACAAAGTAAGATACACAATCTGTTCAGTGTGTCAGAGCTCTTTCCCTTTAATGCTTCAGGAAGTTTTCCTATAGTTTGAGAACAGGTGTTATGCAAACTGACACAATTTTAGACTTCCTTTACCCAGCCACCCTGCCTTCCACTCTCTACTACCCTTTCAGAGAGGAGTTTTTTTTCTCCAAAAACCACACTCAAATACCAACCTCAGTAACTCTACAATATTGTCAGTTGCTTTTAACTGTTTTATGTCGTTGTCTCTTATTGGAGCACATAACTTTCCCATAGTGTTGATGATATAGTTAGCTAGCCCAGGAATATCAACAGCATTGTGTTCAGCCTGCTGTCTTATAAGATCCGTATCTAGAACTTCACAAATTTGATTGTGAATCCTGTTTGCTCCAGGAGTCAGGAAGGAAAGAAGAATCTAAATTAGAGGGAGAAAAAAAGGAAAAGCTTATCAACAAAACCCAAATCACTTAGTAAACACACTTGAGTGAGATTTTAATATTCATGTCAGGTGTGTACATCTGACAGATTATAACCAGCCATTTTAAGACTGCACATTATCAAAGGTAATGAGGAAAAAAGGACTGTTTGAAAAAAACCCCAAAAGCACAGCACAGTTCTGCAAAAATGCTCAAAGCCAATAAGACAAAAAGCAAGTCAACAACTAAACTCCTTTAAAAGCTGGGAGGCTACCCTGTAAAACAAACATTTACTAACTTAAAATTCTGAAAGACTTAGCATTGTGCCAGGACTGAAGGTTTGTATGCTCACCTGTGCAATAATCAAACAATGAAGTCTAAGTGGGCAGGTGCAGTCATGTTTATATTCTTGTTCATGCCCTAAGCTCACAGTATGGTTCTGGAAACAGGCTAGTACAGACGTGAAGCTTTGGGAAAAGAATTGACTTTCAACTGGTCACTGTGCAGTGAAAGTTGAGTCAACATGCCACTGTTTTTTTATGGCCGTATTCCCGGTTAATATAAATATACTACAAACAGGCATCTATTTTCAGTTCTGAATAATCATGGTTTCATATCATCCAGGGAAGAACTAGATGGTGTCGGCTCAACTGAGTTGTGGAGACCCTTCAGTGAACAAAGGGGGACTCTTAGAGCTAAGCTGACAAAACAATACAGAGAAGGAAGAACATTACCTCCTTAATTTCCTCAAAGAGCTTAATAGCATGTTTGTATTCTGGAGGATCTTCATTCAGTTCCGATTCCAGATGATCCCAAAAAGCCTTGTGTACAATTTGTTTCACTGTGCCTGCAAAGCTATGGAGTAAATCAATTAGATATGGAAAAGACTCCCAACTAGCTTTCATCCTTGTAACTTTTAGATGAGACTGATCACTTGTTGGGAAATGCACCTCCCCAGATATTATGCCCTGCAACCACATCTTTCTTGGGTGGTTGATCATCAGCTCCCAAAACATGGTCTAGATTGCTCCATTCATTTCTCCTCTCTTTCCAGCACCAGCACTGCTTCTTGCAAAACTCAGGCTCTTACCTGTTTTGTGGGAAGTCTTCATGTTTTATGCAAAAATTTGCATTTACAGCAATTTCATGAGCTAGAGTCCAGTTTGACAGATTTCTTGTAGCTGCCATCAGTTCATCAAATGTGACAACCTTGGGAGGGCTTGCTGCTGGAACAAACAAGATCAATTCAAGCCAAATATCTGTAGCTGATAAGTACAATTGAATATACTAAAACCTAGCAATTTTACTGCTTGCTAATGGGACTCCAGTACTCTGGAAGAAGCAACGCAGGATTACCAAGTCTTTATATCTTCCTAAAACACTAACTCAGGAAACTCCCAGCTTATCAGGGGTGTGTGTGTTTGTGGGGAAATACCACACGTCTCAAAACATTTTGAGGAGCATTTTCATATTTCTGCATCTGAACTATCTTTTTTCCTTTAAAATGGGATCTTGCATTCCACAGATTTCCTACGAACTGTTCTGTCAAAGCCACCCAACCAAAACCATGGACAGTAAGAGATAGCAGAGGTCCTCTATAATTCTGAGCACATGATGGCTACATTGCCAGTTGAAAAGGTTTTGAAGTTACTGACTTGCAAACACCCCCCATGTAAGATCAGCAGATGTTTTATCTGCTGTGGAATCTAAGTTATACTCATTTTTTAGGAGTTAACAGCAATGACAAAACCAACTCTATATTGGAAAACAAGAGCAAATTTTAAAGTTTCTAAGTCTTCAAATTCTATAATTTAATGTAGCATTTGAAAGACTCGTAACAAAGAAAGACAAAGAGCCAACTGCCAATTGCAGCTCCACTAACAAGCTTGTTTTAATGTAAGACTTCATTTACATAGATGTAAGAAGTAAGCATGGTCTGCAAATGCTTACAGACTCACACGAACCATATCTTAACCAAGGTTTTATTTAGCACTACTCAAATCATCTTCCTTGTGCAAATGCGCGTTTTATGTTTGATTCTAATATTTATGAAAGAAAAATGTGAATTCAAGATTAATTACATGTAACTTGATATGGTATTACAAACATGTAATTATTTTTAGGTGCAGGGATCAAACAGAAGAAACCCACCCTTTGCACAAAAGCATATCTGGTTGAGTGGGAGGCTGCTACCAATGTCAAGGTTAGGAAGACCATGGTGACACACTTTTCTTACACTTTCTGAAGGGAAGGAGTGCACAGGGAGAGCGCCATGGATACAGCTGCTGCTGGTGTTCCAGACACAGGAGATGCACTGCTTCACAGCAGAGAGAAAGCCATGCCTCTCTCTTAATACTCTTAAACAGATTCAGAATCCCAGGTTCTACCCATGACAGCAAAGAGAAACACAGTAAGTTAGCCTTATTGGTCCATGCACAATGCAGGTAAGGCTGAAACAGGCTTACATGCTGGGGAGCTGGGTTTGCTTGAAGAATCACTGTTAAAGCTCTGCCTGGAATATTCCGAGTCGCTGGAAGAAGCTGTGCTTTCCGAGAGGCGTGAGGAATCTGAGTCACTGTTCTGCTCATCACTGAGAGGCATTCTGATTCCCTTTCCCTTGTTTACAGAGTAAACAAAACCTGGAAAAACAAACACAACTCCCATAAAACCAGCACTTACTTTTGTTTGTTTCTCAAAAGTCAGCTACTGATCATTTTATTGTGAATGAAGATCAGGTAGTTGCCTTTCCCAAATGGGAAAAGCAAAGGAAAGGATTTGACTTGACATGCAGAGTCATACAGTTATCACCAAACTATACCCGTTCTGTAAGAAAGCTTTGTACCTTCAGCTGTTTCACACCCTAATGATTATGCTGGAGACCATCCATAAAGTGGTTATATTTTAAGAAATGAAAGACTACCCACAGCAACCCCTGAAGCTGCTTGTTGCAAGACTTTTGGTAGTTTTCAATGTCCATAAAGGCATCTCATGATGTTACCATCCCCCACCTGACTTCAAGAAGAAGTGGTGTTTAGCAATGTTTAGAAATTTCCTTCCACAAACAGGCTGCACCGAGTGTAATGACTGTGAAGCAAACACAAGAAGTGGCAGGGGGAGAACAGACAAGTGATTCAGAATATTACATTTCTGACAGGGTGTAGCTGAAAGTCTGGCCTGCTGCTTTAGGTGGGTCCATGCTCAGAATCAGATCAACAATGGCACAAACCCCAAACCCACTCCTCCTACGAGTGAAGGTGCATTGGCTTTCCAGCTTAAGCCAAATGGCAACTCTGACATGGCAATTCTAACATCCTATTCAGCACAGACAACAACCTCCACTGAGAAGTGTAGTGCTTCAGAGTGCTTCTGTCCATGTAAAGAAACTGCCTTCCAGGCAGATCATCTGCAATCGCAGAAAATGTGGACATCTGCACAGAGTGATACAGATGATTAAAAACTGCCTGACAGGAAGTGAAAAATATGTTCACAGTAATACCAAAATGAGAAGCTGGAAGTCAGCTGTAATTACTACTAAAGGAATTTGGCCCAGATACCAAAAGTAGCTGTCCATCTCTGATTATAGCCATAAAGCATTCTGTAGTGGACCTTATGAAGAGACACAGCCAGCAATGGTTTCCATCAGCAAACTTAACTAATACATAACTTCATTTATTATTAAACCACATCAACTTCAGTAGGCAGGGAATACCACACTTTGCAATTGCTGAACTTGGAAAAAAAGACACTTTGTGCAATAAAAGAATTATCTTTGTCTGTACTTATGTGAATCAACATATTGTGGGGTCCTGGGATAGACAAAAGGTAGTGAAAATGAAGGTTTCTTTATGTTGGCACCTAGTTACAGCTTGGGTACCAACTCATCCTGAATATGCCTTTATAACTTGATGAGCTACTACACTGATGAGCACTCCCCTGTTAATTAAGATGATTAACATTTCTTAAGTGTATGTTTATACTCTTCCTCCTCTCCCAAGAGGAAAGAGGAGGCACTTGAACACCTTATTTATGTCATACTTTGAGCTGGTTTTTTTGTGAAAAGAATTGATCACATTAGCAAAAACACAGCTGTCAGTTTATCACTATACTGGAGAAGCCAGTAAGAGACACTTGACTAGAACAAAGAGGTCATGCATTCAGAATTTGCAGCATTACCTATGATCCTAAGCATCATAACTCTTATTAGACAAGTAATTTTATAATTTCTAACAAGCAAATATTTAAAACAGTATTGGCTAAACAAGACAGAGTTGCAAGAGAACCTACTGCCCCAAAACGCAGAGATAATTTGGTTTGGAAATTGTATTTAAGTTGCAATTAGAAATGGGTTGCTAGTTAATGCTAGAGAAGAAACAAACTATTTCTTCAATTAAAATCTGTGTTACAGATCTCAAAGTTAGTGCTGACCAGAAACCAGTTTTGACAAACTAGTTATAGAACATACTTGAGGTTTTTCATGTTGAACTGCTCACTCAAATACAGTAACACTGTCCAGAGCCTGCAAAGTTTTTATTACCCTCCAATAAATTTGTTTTTGATCAATATAAGAACACTGTATATCCAGGCTTTAATCTTGTACAACACCCCTTTATTTCCATCCAAATAAATAAACTCCAGAAGATTAATGTTGAAGCACATGGTCCATCAAAAGATTCAATTAACGTCGTTCACAGTGTGGGGGCCCAAAGTCTCGCAGATCTCTTGCGAGTATGAGCACTTCACGGTGTGTCCACTGCTTCAGTTCAGGTGTTAGGAACATGGAGGAAGGTAAATGACCATTAAACCCCCAAATGCTCTCACAATTTACACATCATCATTCCATGAACTTCCTCTTACCTCTAGGTATGACAGTGTTAATAAATATTCAGCTTTGCAAGGTGCTTCTGAGAGAAGCACTAAACCAGCCATGAAGGTGAGTCAGCACTGCCATTTTCCATCCCATCTTGACTCCCAAGAAGATCATGTATTTAAGGTAAGAATTACAAGTCTATAAACATTAAGTCCTTAAGTACTAGTCCCAGCAAAGGATCTTTTGGCAACAAATACTTGCATTTCAAAGAGACCCATGGCATTTTCATGTATCAAGACCATGATCTTACAATACATGCACACATACAGACAGCAGAGCTGTCTGTAGAGTGCTTCAGAGGGCTTAATTTAAGTAAGAAGTTTCAACACTGCAATAGGAGATGACACATAAAAAACCACTGCAATCTTCTGCCACACTAAATACATTTCCTAGCAGAATGCTTCAAACACAATGGGAAGCAAGATTGGGTGGTGTACTCTGCAGATTCAGAATATTATTGCTAAATTCTAAGTTTAAAAGATAAACACATCAAAGGAAACATATATGAATACACAAGCAGAACCTGCAGGGGCCATCTAAAACACTTAGGCAAAAACACAGTCATTTAGCATATGAAAGGTAAGTGCAAACCAAAAGTGGCATTTCTAATTAGTTACAACAATAGACAACTGAGTCACTTGGTCCTTGCTTTACAGCATACACTCGAAGAGCTGATTTTCCTTACATTTTTGTAGACAGCACGGAAGTTCTCATTATTAATTAATGGTCAAGTTAATTTAGAACTTTAGGTTTAAATCAGTATAATGGTCACATAAAAATATTTTGAAAAGTCCTTCAGCCTTGCAAGATCTCTTTGTAACTCACCATCTAGGACAAACAATACCATCTTGTTATTTATTTGCTCATGAATTATTACATATTAGGCTGTTGTTTTAATACACATATGAATATCCCACCTCTTCTATTAAAGCCAGATGTTACAAACTGCTTTACTCTGCTGTATTAAAGACTACCCACATTTACATTTGTATTACACTGTACACCATCACACCATTTGCTTTCTTTCAATTAGTACCATACTGTAGGGATTTTAAGGATAAACTCTTTGGGAGACCAAAACTAAAAGTATCTTCTACATGTACCAACCCCAGGATTCTAGCTAATTTAACAATGAAGAAATAAATTCTCACATTTCCGCTATTTTGCTAGGTGGGGATTATTCTTTTTAGTAAAAAGAAAATTAATACAAAACTGTAGATGCTTAAAGGCATCTTGATCCTAACTGGTTACTGCATCACCCAACTCAATTCTTCATTTAGAACTTATCAAGGCTGCAAGATCAGGTTAGTTTTAGAAGACACAAACACACTTTTTATTCCTGAAGGTTTGCTTTAGAAGTTATTTTACAAAGCACCTGGGGGGAGGAGGGAGAAAGACAGTTTCGCAGTTTGTGGGATTTTTTTCTTCAGATACCATCTTCAAGGAGAGGTTTTCCACAGCCCTGCTTTGTTCAAAGGAAGTGTGCATGGACAGAGACTTATGAGTGCTCTGTCCAGTTTTACCACTATGAAGGTCTTAACTTTGTTTATTCTACTGGGCACACATTCTTACTATCTTCAAGCTGGCACCGACTGATCTCATTTGGTCTCGAGTTTCCCTTTCACTGACTCCACCTCTGTCAGCACTCAAGACATGAGAACAGAAAAGAGCCTTTGTTAAGAGTTGCTTGCATTTCCTCCCGCCTCATTCTTCACAACTTACAGCCGACACTTCTCCCCCTTAGCTTTCTAGTTCCACAGCTCTTCCCTTTGAAGTGACACTTCTCTTCGTGAAGGCTTAAAAAACTGTATCGGCGAGAGTGAGATGCGGCCGAGTGCCTCGAGCTGCCCGCGGGAGTGCCCTCCGCCCGGCCAGCTCGGTGACGGGACGAGCGAGGGGAGCCCCGGGACGCCCTGCCCGCTCCCCTCCCCCGCGGGGGGAGCGACACCGAGAGAAGCCGGCGGCTCCTCCTCTTCCTCCATCTGTTTCGCTGCCTGTCTCCTCCCCCGGCCCCATGTTTTTAACAGTTAGCAAAGGCAGGAGTTTGGCACTCGCCGACCAAAACAAACAGCGTTTCCAAGGACAGGCCCGGGGGGAGGGAGTCCGGGGGAGAAGCACGGAGAGAAGGCTCCCTGTCAGTCCCAGAGAAGGCGAGCCCCCGGGCACCCGACATTAAGCGCCCGGGCCCGCATGCCCCGAGGAGATCTCGGGGTGCCCCTGCCCTGCTGACCGGGGCTGCAGGGGGGGACCCTGCGGCTGCGCCCATCGGGGCGGACCGTCCCGGTGGACACTAAGGGATGGCGAAAGCCCAGGACATACGGGGCAACGGGAGAACTAGGGACCCAGCGCAGGAACTGCGAAACCCACCTGCTGCAGCGGTGCCCCACCGGGGCAGCAGAGCGACGGGCCAGCGCACCACCCCCCTCCTACCCACACCGCGCAGGAGGGTGGCAGTCCCCGGGACAGCGCTGACCCGGGTTCACCCCGCGGCTCATCGCCCAGCATGGCTGGATACCCCACCGCGTGTCAGCTCCGCCGGCCGGCCGGCCGGACCAGCCCTGCCCTGCCCCGCTGTCCCCAGCCGGTCACTCACCGCTGCCCCTCGCCGTCCTGCGCGGCGCTCACCGGGGCCGCACTTAGCCCCTCCTCAGATTTAAAGACCCAGCCCGGACTATTAGTGTCTTCCTCGGGCACATCCATCTCTGACGGTGGAAGGGGGGAGGTGCGTCATCTTTCCCTGCCTGCCAGCGGCGAGTTATCCGAGGCGCTTGGGCCAACCTCCGCTTATGCCTGTAGAAACTGCCCGCATCTCTTCATTCTGCTTGCGACCGGGCAGTACGCATGGAGAAATATGAGGCGACACGGGAATGTGTTTCGGCGGACTCCCCTACGCTGGCAATGGGCCGTGCCGATGTGCCGGGCCGGGTGGTGTTTACGGAAGGGCCCCGTCCACCCGGGCTGGGGCCGCCCGCGCCCCGCCCCCGGGCCGCCTCAGGGGCTGGAACAGCGACCCCGCAGAGCCCGAGTGTCGGCGAAAGCGGCTGTGCTTCGCACGGAACTGGGCAGCTGCCCGCGCTCTGTGTGCCTGCCTTTGTGCACTGCGCTGCAAAGGGAGCTTTAACCATGTTCCTGCCCTGGTTTCCTTGCTCTGTCGATGGGGGTAGTGAGGCGCCCCTCCACGCGCCATCTTGCCCCCCCACTGCCACCCCTGCCACCGCAGCTTCAGGGGAGCCACTCGGGACCGTGCTGAGTTTAGTCACCCGTCTCGCTCATGGCTGTGGTGTCCGCAGGCCTTCTGAGCGCCCACTGAGGAACGCAGCATGGGGCAGTGCAGCACTGTCATTATAAATGCTTTGCTTATTGCTGTATTGACATCGTGCACTGGGAGCTTCACGCACGCACGGGGCCAGCAGTACCTGTCAGGGTCATCACCTCTTCCTGTCACAGGAGCTACGTGCCACCACTGCCTCACCCACCAGGAAGCACGGAGGGTAAAACGCCGGCAGGCATCTCTGAGGCAAGAGCTCACTAACGCAGCCTTGCCGATCGTGAAGACAGAGCTCCCCTTCCTGCAGCGAACCTTTAGCACACGTGGTGAACTACACAGAATAGGTATTGTATTCAGACCAAAGCCCAGTGTAAGTCCCATTGACCTCTGCTATAAAATCAAGGGCGTGAAGCAGGGGACAGAGTTTGGCCCAAGTGCCTGGCTGGAGAGGAGCGCTTGCTTGCAGTGGTGCAGAGCACCTGTCAGCCCAGCCTTCAGAGACATTCAAAGGGATTAAGTCCAACAGCCTAATCCAATAGCTTCTATAAAGAAGACGATGTTTTAAATAACTGTATTTGCACTACTTTACCCCACTTTGTGCATGTCACATGGCAATGATATGTCTGAAAGAGGTTCAAAAGGGCTTTGGAGAAGACTATGATGGTATATAGATGGGCTGCTTTGTACAGAACTGTTATGACTTCCAAGGACATGATTTGTTATTATTTTTTACATCCATTTTTGCTTAGACACAACCTGAAATGTGGGAAAACCACGAGTTTTTGCTGTGATGGCTGCTGACACCTTTTCTTAATTAACCAGCTGCAACTGCACAAAGAGTAGTTGCAAAAACACCAGGGCCAGCTGATTCAGGGTCCATTTCGTGTCTCTGTGGACTGGCAGTTGTGGAAACCTGTGCTGCTCAGTGGCCTAGCTTGCACTGGAAGGGAATGGGGTCAGCCTCACCAGGTGAAATAGCTTCTAAATACTGATAGGAAAGATAACCTCAGGGGGAAAATTATCTCAGGGATACTACCTAAATCATGGAGTAAGATAAGGGATTCCAGAAAGGGATGGCTTTAAAACAATTTTTTTTTTCAGCTATAGCACTGTCCTTCTCTCCCAAGCACCCCAGCTGTTTTGGAGCTCATTCTTAAGTGCATAGCTTGCTCTATCTATCTATCTATCTATCTATCTATCTATTTATCTATCTATCTATCTATCTCTCTGTCTGTCTATCTATCTACCATGTCAGAGATGTATATCTGAGGCACAAGGACATGCTTTGAGATTTTGGTCCAAAACCCAAGAATAAGTTAGACATTGCAGTACTCAGCACTTCACCTTCTTTTTGGTTTCAATTCTTTCCTGATCCAGAGGCACTAAAGCTACAGGCCACTACATGGATCTTGAAGTAGATTACCTACTGGAGAGATTTTCTCCACAGAGAAATGCCGCTTATTTCTCATTTTCTGGTGTCCCCAATGTCAGCCAGAAAAAAAAATTGTACGGCCTTTAAATTTGTTCTGCTCAATTAACAAGATCAATGTCCTTGTGTCTTATATAGCACATGCATGCATGTCCTGGATTTGGCTGGGACAGAGCTAATTCTCTTCCTAGTGGCTGGCAAGGGGCGTTTTGGATTTGTTTTGAAAACAATGTTGATAACAGAGGAATGCTTTAGTTACTGGTGAGCTGTGCTTACATTGAGTCAAGCCCTCTTCTGCCTGTCACCTCAGCAGCCTGGAGGAAGGTGCACAAGAAGTTGGGAGAGGACACAGCCAGGACAGCTGACCCCACTGACCTGAGGGATATTCCATACCATATGGCATTATGGTCAGCAATAAAACTGTGGGAAGTTTGGTGCAAGGGCACAGATGGAGACTAGCTGGCCATCAGTCAGTTGCTGGTGAGAAACTCTTTTCATTTGCATCACTTGTCTTGGCTTTTATTTACTTCTTTGTTATTTTCATTACAATTTAATATTTTTTTTCAATTATTAAAGTGCTTTTTTCTCAACCCACAAGTTTTTTTTTACTTTTACCCTTCTGATTCTCTCCCTCATCCCACTGGGGACATGTGGGGTGAGAGGGAGCAACTGTGGTGCTTATTTCCTGGATGGAGCTAAACCACAACAAAGGTATGGAATTTTGACAAACATTTGGAATTTTGACTAGCGTCTCAAGATGACTTTAACTCTTGGCCTTTCACTACAGAGGCACTGTTAACTGAAAGGAAGGACTAGTTTGTGCTCACTCTTTGCAGCAAGTTGGCTTGTAATCTTCCTTACTGTTACCAGTAAAACTAGCAACGACAGCAAAGCCTACAATTATGCTCTGCTTTATCCAGCAAACAGCAAGGCAGCTACTGAATGGATAGGATGTGCAGCTGCATTTGGCCCCACAGATCAGAAATGTCCCAGTATAGGGCTAACTCATGGTTAGCGTGGGAGGAGAGAGAAAGGGCAAGGCATGCTATAGTCTGTGCCACGGCCCATGACAGCTATGTTGAGAACATAAAGTCACAAGACATTTTCCCTAATCCTAATAACTGATCCAGGCAGACTGGCTTTAGTGCTAACAGATGGATGTTAAGACTCTGGGTTGACTGAGATCATTAGGCCCAGATTTGATAATAGGCTCAAGGTCAAGACAGAAAGGCAGGTATACAAGGCAGGTATAAGGATGTTTTCTCATCTTGTTCTTCTGTGGAGCTTCCTGTATTCCAAGGAGAAATAAGTCTTGTGAGAGGCAAACAAGGTTGCTGCTTCTCCCAGCTGAAGTTTTTGTCTCCAAATTCACAAAAAGACAAAGCAGAGTGTTGACATTCTGAGAGAAAATGGTGCATCAGTAGCTTCCCCAACTACACCAGTCTGCAGTGTCCAGCAACTTTACAGCCTCAGCGAATTCCTAATGCACACTCCCCTCAGCACTAGCAATTGCTCTTTCTTTTTTTTCAAAGGAAACACTTTGACCCACAGTGTCAAATACAACAAAAAGCTATTTGTAGAATGGTACTCTTGGTCAGAAATAGCTTGAATTGGTTCCATGGTGAGAAAAATCTTTAAGTAATACATTGCTAACATTTTCCTTGTCACTACCAAGCAAGAGAAGGATAAATAGTGACAGTTACCTATATTGCCTTACCCCCTGAAACAGATTTACATCCCTTGATACTTAACATTGATGATCCTCTTGATTATTCTCTCTGGTGAAGTCCATATGGTTTAGTTCTTATAGTAAACTCTGAAATAAACAGCTTCAGATCTAAATTCCTGGGTCTTAGGGTACAAATCCTGGGCCTTTCTAGGCCCTTCCTAAATAGAAATCTGATATCCCCTTCTCATAAAATGTGAGACAACAAAGGCTGTGGCTAGATGTTCATGGTGGAAACTGCTGTTGTTGCATTCCCAGGGTACTTTGTTTGCTGCTGAAGAGTTCTACTCTCATTATATTGAGGAAGACAGATTATTCTGAGGGTTCCTCACCTGCTTTAGTGCAAGCCCCCTCATACCAGCCTCAGCCACCCCTGGGATATATTTAAGATAACCCCCTGACCCCATGGAAGCTCTCTATTACATTTTAGGGTCAGGGCAGTAAGTTGTGTTGTGGTACCCATAACCTGCACTCACTCCAACATCCTCTCAGGTCTGTGCATTTGACAGAATTGTGCTAACAAAATGCCTGAGACAATTCACTGTAAATTCTCCTCTTGTCACTCATTCTAGTAGTTACTAGAACATCATGTATAGACTGAACAGCTCAGTTCATCCTAAGCCTTGGCAGAGGTGGAACTGTATTTGACAGGCTAACATCAGGGGCTGTGCTCCTGCTGACTTTATCATTCACTGTTTCTACATAATACTCAACATAAAATTTATTTTTTATGTATATATATATGTGAAGGAAGAACATACTGTAACCAAAGGAAAGACCAAGAAAAGAAAACGTCTTCCAAGACAAAACTTGATTTAATTTCTTGCTGTAATCAAATAGAGAAACAGATACATTCAGCGCCCCAAGCTTCAGCTGGAGCCTGCAGCACAGGGGAAGGCCTGCTCAGCCTTTCCTTTCCTGTCCTGTGCTGGGACTAGCTCCATGGGGAATATGAAGGCAGCGGGCTCGTGTCGGCGTGGGGAGGCAAAGCAGCATGCACAGAGCCAAAGCTCCTGCGGGCAGACTGGGTACTGAGCTCCCGGTCTCTCCGTCTCGGACAAAGCCCTCCGTGACCTGAGAG
Source organism: Prinia subflava (assembly GCF_021018805.1). NCBI lineage: Eukaryota > Metazoa > Chordata > Aves > Passeriformes > Cisticolidae > Prinia > Prinia subflava. The sequence goes on along the minus strand of NC_086250.1, from coordinate 19,046,405 downwards.
AGCTCGCCTGCAGCGCTCCTGCCAGCCAGGGCAGCAGCTGTTGAGTCCCCAGGGACCAGCCCGATGCCAACTCTGCTCTGCAGGCACTAGAAACGGGTTGGGGAGACGGGTTGCGGATGAAGAAAATAACTTTCTCTCCACGCCTTTCTCTCAGTCATTCCAGAGCTTGCTGCAATTATCCCAGCCAAAATCACAACCAAGCAAAACAGAAGTCGCATGAGGTAGAATCCAGCCGCGTCCCACCAAAATTACGCGCGGGGCCAAAACCTGGCAGAAAGAGCAGTCTGGGTGGGGGGACGTCCGGTGCCGGACGCTGCGAGGGTGAAGAGCGCTCCCCGCTCCGACACCCCCACACCGGGTCGGGAGAGGGTCTGGCGCCGCGGGGCTGGGCCGGGACTTCCTCTGCACCCCGCCCGCCGCTTCCCGGTCCCATTGCTCCCCTGGGGACGGGGCTGGGCCCTATGCGCCACGTCTGCCCCCCGGCAGGGACGCAGCCCATCCCCGTGTGCGTGGCGGCTCCCCGGGGCGGGGGCAGGGGCGGGGCGGGGAGCGTGGCGCGGCGCCCGGCGCCTCCGCCTTCTCTCCATCCTCTCTCCCTCGCCCACTCCTGCTGCTCCCGCTCTGCGTACGACGGCGGCGCGTCCCGCCATGTCGGCCGCCAAGCACCGCGGCTCTAAGGGGGGCAGCCCGCCCTCCGCCAACGAGAAGGGCGCGCAGCCCGGCGGCGCCGAGGAGCCGCCGGCGAAGAAGCCGGCGGCGGCAGGGCACGGCCGGGGCGGCAGGGCCGGTGGGGGGGGCCGCTCCGGCGCCGGCCCCCGCCGCGGCTGGGCGATGCTGCTGGGCGCCGCGGTGGTGCTGGGCGCCGCGCTGCCCGCCGGCTGGTACGTGCTGCAACTGCAGGAGGAGGTCGGGCGGAGCGCCCGAGAGGTGGAGGCCTCCGGCCGGCAGCGGCAGGAGCTGGCCGCCACCCTGGACACCGTGGTGCAGAAGGTAGCGCGGCGCCGGGCACCGCCGGGGGCGAGCGGGCTGGGAACCGTCGGGGCGCTCGGTGCTGCTCGGCGGAGCGGGGGGCAGCAGCCGCCCGTGCAGGGGGCGGGCGCGGGAGTTCGCCCCTTAAATAAGGAGCTGTGCAGCTGTCGGATGGCCTGGCTTGCGGGAAAGCGAACGTGTCCCGCTGCCTTCCCCTTCTCTTCCGTGCTCCCTTAAAGATGCTTTCATGGCATTAGAGGGGCAGACGGAGTCAGGGCCGCGGTGTTCCCCGTCCCTGCAAACGTGGCCCCAGAGCAGCGAGAAATCCCTGCCAGGCGGCGTAGGGCTGGGCGGGACGGGGCGGGACGGGACCCCGCGGCAGTGGCCGCAGCCCCCAGCTCGCTTTTGCAGGGCCTGTGCCTGAAGCCATTTTATGGAATGCAGCCCGCACACTGCGTTACGTGTTGGCAGCGGTGCGGACCTGCCGTTCCGAAGGGGCCTGCTGCCTGTAATTCTGTATCTTCGAGGCCCGCAAATCACTTAACCCAACGGGGCGAACGAGCTGCTCGTCGCTGCCTGTCCAGTAGGCAGGTGTGCACGCCAAGGGACACGGGTGGCAGCGCTGTCAGAATGGGGCAGGATCCTGCCTCAGCGTCCCCACACTCTAGAAAAGAAAACCCGTGTGAGCTTCACCGAACAACGGAGCCCGTGCCAGAAACACTGCTGCAGTACCCTGCCTCCCACGTTCCTGCCGCAGCCTCTGGCCAAGGAAGAGAGACTCGAAGTGTCCAAGGCAGTGCAGGGCCATGGAAAAGCAGTGAAGTTGCTGGCACAGGATGTGGCACAAGTGAAGTGAAATAAATCCTCATTTCCCTCATTTTTTTCACTCAGGTCCTTATTAGCCTCTTAGCTATAGTTTCACAAATAGCAGTGTCCACTTGGATATGTCCTAGGGTGTCTAAAACCTTTAAAAATGGCATCTGTGATTGTGTATCAGCATACAATTAAACTAGTTTCCCGGGAGTAGGTTAATTGGTTGGAAGACAGTATGTAAAGTTATGACTGAGTCAGATCAAAAAAAAGGAAGTTCTTGCCTGAGCTTGACTGCTTTCTGCATGGTAGATCATTCTGATTCCCTGTATTCCCCGCAAGCTTGGGCCTGGGCTGGCAATGGGGGGACAGGCACTGGCAGAGATCTTCTGGCTGTTCAGTGGTGCATCCAGAAACACAGTTCTTGCACATGTGGAAATTATATCATCAGTCTTAGTGGCTCCTGCTCCATACAACAAGAAGGAAAAGGAAAATTCATGTCAGCAGGGGACAAGAGTTGAAAACTTCAGGGCTATAGGGCTGTGTCTGAAGCTAATTTTAAGTCCTGGGGGTTTACTCACTGATGAGAGGAGAGTGATTTGAACTAGTAAGGGCTATTGCTTTTTACTGGTTTTTAAGCCATTTTGGTAGACTGTTTGTAAAAAGGAAGAAATTGCAATGGCAAGATGTAAAACTACAATACATGAGCATAGAACTCAGATGCACATGCAATGTATAAACCCTTCTAGTCAAAGGAATGAGGACAATTTGCTGCCTCCCATCTCCATGTCATTGCAGAAGATCATAAGTATGTGTTACATATTCTAGGAGAGGAGTATATAACAGAAGTTTATAAATAGCTGGTTTCAAAGACAACTGAAACTTACTTGCCTGTGTATAGCAGGTGGCTTTTAAAGGTGGGGGAAAGAGATCACAGGTTTCGATGTAACCCTTGGAAGTTTTGGTTGCTGTGGTTTGGTGACACAGGAATGTACTTGAGGGAGAGGAGAGCAGGCTGTATCTCATTGCTTTACAAAGGTGTAGAATTCTGTTTTGTACTTGCAGAGTGCCATCAGCACAAGCTGCTGTGTTGCTTTGCCCTTTGTCTGACTGCAGAGAGCTTCTGTCAGGAGTAAGCATTATGTAAACTCATCTGCTTTACACATCAAAGAGAAAGGAAATGATGTGGAAGTTTAGTCTTTAACATAGCACCATTCTCAGAGAGGCCAAGGTCATTTGAACAGAAGATAGTATGATGAGTTAGAGAAAACAGTAGTCATTGGCTGAAGATACCTTTTTCTGTACTATTTCTGTGATGTTAAATCTATCAAGGGCTATGGCTTCAAATCTTACCAGCCATGTATGCCAAAAAAAGCAAACTCACATGAAGGTTCACACTCAGGCCAACTGCTTTGAAGCTATGAATTTTTCCCCCTCTTGTGCAAAGGTATTGCTTTGAGCCCTCATGGTTCTTGGTTAGGACAAATCAGATTAGAAGCTGGTGTATTTTGAAGACCCCAGTCCATTTTAATATATCAGAGCTCTCTGATCTTCAAGTGGCTGGCCCAGATGGGGAATAGCTTCAACTTACACCATGAGCATTGCCTGAATGCAGTGGAGGAGCAGGTATTAAGTACTTCCACTGTGTGAGATGGGATCCATCTCTGTCAGTCATGTGGTCACAGAGACCCAGCCTTCTGGAGAATTCTGGCTATTTTTGATTTCTTAGGCTAAAAAGACTGCTACTTGCAAATATGAATTTGGTGGTTTGGTTGAAATGTGTCACTGTAATAGGAAGGGGAGGAGAACTTTCCTGTGTTACCCTGTTAGATTTCTGACCTCCATTTATATTGATACAGAAAAAGCTCTCTGGTCTCTGTGGAAATAATCAGAATGAATGACAGCTAAGATGTAATGAAAATGAGGTTGGTAAGTCATTCTAATGATGGATGCCCAGCTGCAATGTGTATGGAAGTATTACCTTCTCCACCCCTCCCCCTTAGCTCATTTCTAATTTCTTATGGGAGCACTAGAGAATACAAATGTAGGGAATGTAAAAAAACCCTTTTTTGCTAAAGAGGGAGAAAAGAAATCCTCTTAATGGGTATTCAGACTGCAGGGATCTGTCAAAGCAAGGGCAGGTCTAATGGCCAAACTCTACAATCCTTGCACAGTGTAGACTTTCATGAAAACTAAGGAGGATTTGGCCAGGGATTTGCAAAAATACATAGAAAGAATTTAATTTCTAATTAGGATGTCTGTTGATCTTTTGAAAATAGAGTCTAGGTTCAGAGTCAGTCAGGGAACTGCTGGAGCCTGCTTCAGTTGAAAAGGAAAAAAAAGAGCAGCTCTGTGTATTTCTTTCTAAAACCATATAAAATATACTTCTGTCTATTTATAGAATAAAACCACCCCTCCGGCTGTATATCTAATCAGTAAACATGGCAGCCCATGTGGCGTGGCTGATTAATATACCCCTCAGACACAGGCAGTAGTGTGAGGCAAGGCAACGTGCATTACTCAGCATTTGCCATCCTGCCAAAGCCTTGAGGTATTTTCTGTGTGATGGATTCGTCTTGCACCCAATGGAAGTTCTTACATTGCTTTACTAAGTTTAAGAAAGTATAACCCACGTATGCACAAAAAGATTTCTCCACAGTCTTAAGACTGATGCTCTGCTTCGCCTCAGAATTAAGTCATGCATGCTTTCCTGGCCTGTGGAGTTTAAATGTGAGAGTAAACGAACATGGCGGCTCCTCACCCCTCGACCTTTTCCCTCTGGCTGCTACTAAAACCAGTTGTAAAGACAGTTTTTGTAATTGGGAAGTTTAATAGCATGCCTGATGCAGTGGTAGGAACTTTCTGTTAACCTGAGGTGGATGCAAGGCAGGCCCTTGGCAGCTGCTGTGCTTTTGTTCTCTGTGTGTACATACGTGCGCTCTGCTTATTGTGAGTGTGTGGGTGTATGCAGGAGTGGGAAAAACAAGCTGCTAACTATTTAGAACATTAAAGAATTCCTAATTCTTTCTAACCTTAAAAAATAGTTCACAAAAAAAGCCCTCTTGTATTTCCATTGGTGTCTAGGAATGGCAAAAAGCCATGATTACTACTTCCATTCCTTGGCCCATCCCATCTCCCCTCTCCCTCTGATTTTTCCTGTCACTCTTTCTTGTCTATCACAAAACTTGTTTTTCATGATCAGGAATTGGTCTTTGGCATTCTTGCCTGATAAAATCTAATCCTAGCTTTTCTGTATTAAGAAGCTGATGGCAGATATTCTTTTGGTTTGGTCTCCCAATTCCCTTCTAAAGATTTCTGGTCTTTAGAACCAGGAATCCTCCAGGGGAGGGATGGTTCAGGGGTCTGCATGCAGACTCTAGAGACCTGAGTTCCTTTTTCTCTGCCACAGATTTGCTGGATCATGAGTGGCAGGTCAGAGAGGCCAAAGCCCCTTAACAGAAGGTGTATGTACTACAGAGCTGTAATGCTCAGGATGCTGGGGGTTTTGTGCCTCCCATATCTGTATGCCACTGGGTCACTTCAGGTATGGGGCATGAAGGTTTGCAAGGTAACAATTCCATCTGGTAACAAGGAACTTGGACAAAAAGGGTGAAATTACTGGTATTAACCATGTGTATTTCTGGCCTAGGTACGTTCTCTTCAAACCACATTTGGAGAATTTGAATCCATGATGAAAATTGTTCAGCAGAAGCAGGAGGTGAGCGAAAAGGCTGTTAAACAAGGGGAGAGTGAAATAAACCGGATCAGTGAAGTGCTTCAGAAGCTGCAAAATGAAATTTTGAAAGACTTGTCTGATGGCATTCACATGGTGAAGGATGCAAGGGAACGAGACTTCACATCTCTGGAAAACACAGTGGAAGAGAGACTCACAGAGCTGACCAAGTCTATAAATGATAACATTGCTGTATTCACTGAAGTCCAGCAAAGGAGCCAAGATGAAATCAACAATATGAAAATAAAAGTTGGTTCACTAGAACAGGCAGACGTGTATAAACACGAAATTAAGGTGCTAAAAGATGCTTTTGATGAAATGCAAGCATCCATGAAAGTGAAAGAAAAGGACATAGAGACCTTGAAGAGTACAATAGACTCCATGGAGTCGGATGTGTACACTGAAGTGAAAGAGTTAGTCAACCTCAAACAAGAACATGAGAAGTTCAAAGAGGCTGCGGACACCGAACACCTTTCATTAAAAGCTTTACAAGAGAAAGTTCTGAGAGCTGAGGATTCTATTATGCAGCTCCCTAGTGACATTAAAAGACTTGATGAAGATTTACTGCAAATTAAAGCCAACCTCAACAAATGGGAAGATAATGAACTCTTTAGAAAAGCGTTAGAAACTTCTGGGAAGAACAGTGAGGGACTGGAGTCTCGACTGAGGCACATAGAAGACAGCCTAGAGTCTTTAGCATCTATTGCTGCTCAAAACAGTGAAAAGTTGGAATCTTTCCTTTCTAAGGAGGCAGACTATGAGAATAAGCTCAATACCCTAGAACAAAGCATTGCCACTCTTCAGGGACTCTCAAATACAGATGTAACTTCTGTCACAGATACTCTGAAAAATCTTGGTGAAGCACAGACTTCACTGTACAACGACTTGGAAGACTTAAGGAGAAGCATCAGTGACTTGCCATCCTCTGGTGCTCTCCAAGATATCCAGAAGCAAATCAGTACTTTGTCGGATCAAGGCAATCTTCAGGCAGGTCAAGCACATTCTCAGGGCTACCTTGAAAAATTTTCTTCTATGGAAGGCTCTGTAGATGAACTGAGATCTTCTGTTAGCCAGGTGGATTCCGATTTGAAAATAATAAGAACTGCAGTGGATAGTTTAGTGGCCTATTCAGTGAAAATTGAAAATAATGAGAACAACTTGGAGTCTGTGAAAAGCTCAATAGATGACCTGAGGAATGATCTGGAAAGGTTGTTTGTGAAAGTAGAAAAAATACATGAAAAAGTTTAGGCAGTGGTGCTCCTTGGGCAAATAATGGGTTAAGGAGAATAGCTTTTGTATGCCCTGTTTTTTACTCTTTTTAAAAGCAATTTGATACCTCCAAAGAGAATAAGAATACTTTTAATAATAGAGACAGTTCTGCTTATTTCCTTTATTTCTTTTTCATGTAGTGTTTTTGGAGTTTTTTTGTTTGTTTTTTTTTCTTTCCCCTAAATTTTGTTTTAAGAAAACATGAGTTTAGTTGGGGTATGAATTTCTTAAGGGCTCATCTTCTCTGTGAAGTTGTACCACTGTTTAGTGGTGTAACTAAGACACTACAGCCCTGTTAGCATGGGCACATATTTAATGGCATGAAGGTGTTTCACACTTACACTAGATACCCCACACAAGAGAGCTGTTTTGGTACCCAAAACATACTGCTGCACTCACTGAGGATTTTACTGGTATGTTTTGGTTTAAGGAACAAAACTACATGCTATCTTAAACTGTTTACTGTGGTGAACTTAAGAGTGGAGCAGGTGTGGAGCACCTCATCTGTTTCTGCGGTTTGGGACTCAGATGTGTGGTCAGTTTACCAAGGGTCAGCTGAGCTGTAGTGTATTTCTGTGAGACCTTAATTTGTACCAAGGAACTAACAAGGTCTGAGGTAAGTAGCACTGCCCGGGGCTAAGGCCTAAGAGATTCATTCTTTGTGATCACAGGCTTCTTTGCCAGCATCTTCAGCTGCTGGTACAGATGATCTGTAGATGCTTAGAAGGGACATCTGAAGGATGGCATTAATTTCAAGGGGGTGGTACATATTTGTGTCATATTTTTAGACTGTTTACATGGTTAGGCTCTGTCTTCCTTGGAAAGATCTAATTTGGTCTTTGATAAGGGATTTTTCTCTAAAAATCATCACAAATTTGAGGAAAGAGAAGGACCAAATTTGTACCTGTTGTATTATATATAACAAGCATGCTAAGAGCAATAATACACTCCAAAACACACAAGAGGGAAAATCACCATGAAATCAGCAGAATTGCTTCTATGGCATATACATTTCCAAGTTTTCACATAGCTGACAGTGACCTGAACTCTTGTTACGTATTCAGGACTTGGTGCCTGATTCTTGTCACTATTTTTGTCACCAGGTGTCTGGCTGGGGCATTGGTAGCAAAGGATCCTTCTAGGAGACTTGCTCTAGGAGAGTGAGGAAAAAGTGTCATAATTCTGTAGATGCTCTTTTAAAAGCCACTTATTTGTGGAGCTTCTCTGGTTTTCTGTCTTTTTGGAAAGGATTTCTAATATGCCTCCTTTACAAGTTTACTTTTGAACTTTATCCAGATAATTGGTAAAGAAGTCTGCACACGGATACCTTGGAAATAGGCCATGGGCATCATACCCACCTCAGCTTGGACCAGACAGATCCTCAACTGTGTTAGATGAAAAATTCCTAGAAATAGCATCTCCCAGAAATGGGAACAGCACAGGTCAAAAGGAATTCTATGTAAATAGGATACTGAACCATATCCAGTGTTGTTCCCACTGTAAATGGGAAAAAATTGCTGTCAGAGAAAGAGGGAGCCATGGCATTAAGGTAACTGTTGTCACTGTTGGAACTGCACTGTTCTTTGTTGACTTCTCAAGTTCTTGAACAATGTTGTTTAGGTTACTGTGAAATGAACTGTATGGCTTATTTGCAGTATTTTTAATACATAATAAACATTTGGAATATTCTTTGCACCTTTTTTTTTTTTTTTGATTGCTGCTTGCTTATTGTTACGTTTCCCAGAGTGCTTCCAGTGGGGTACAGGGAAGGGCTTAGGGGATCACCATATGTGCTGCAGCCCTGTACTTGTTCTCACCTTCCACGGGAAATGTTGAGGCCCTTTTGCCTGCTGGGGTTACAAGCCAACTCTTGGAAGCAGTGTTTGAGTCACATCAAGGTGTCGCTGTTCAGCAGCAACTCAGGAGCCCCAGCAGGTGATCATGAAGTGTGAAATACCGGATATGTGCCATGAATGACTTCTGTGCCAGACACTGCCAGCACGCCTCTGTAAGACTTCCTCAATGCCCAAAGCTTGTAGGACAGAAATAACTGATTCCATTCTCATGATGGATATCTGCCTTTCAAAAGTTCGGGAAAGCATAATTTCAGGAGTATAAGCATCATCATCATCTCCTGTCAGTTCTTGAGGCCAAAGTCACAGAAATAGGTAATAACTCTTAAATTGAACTATGTGCTTAATAAAGCAGGTAAGCACCCAAGCTCTTCCATCTGATGATATTTGTGATAACCTGTTGGCAGCAAGCTGGCTGACAGCATGCAGTGACTTTATAGCAGCTGCATGATATTGGAACTTAGCTGTTAAAGCCAGTAGTACAGCTAGGCTGTATTTGATCTCAAAGATTAAACAAAGAATTACTAATTACATTTCTAGTAACTGAATTTTTATGGCTAGCTATTGAAATTATTTATTTGCCTAAATGAGAATAATAATTCTCTGTTAATAATAACATGGCTGGAGACAAGCACAGAGACAAGGATCCCTTGGCAGGCTGCTGGCTCAGCTTTTATGTCTGGTTTGACATTTTCATCCAATAGAAACATTTCCTGATTTCCTCATAAATGCTCACAGACCACAATCAGACCTAATGCTGCTCTTTACTGTCGTTCTTTAATTTTGTAATAAAGCAGTGGAGAAGGTGTTAAGCAAGACAGACTGTGTTGCCAGTGTTCCTTTATACTACTGGGAGTTCATCAGTAAAGTGCTGTTACAGTAGCAAATTCCAGCATAAATTGTCTTAACTGATTGATGGGGTATTGATCGAGGCTTTTCATTAACACCTGCCTTCATTTTCGGCTCTCACAAATGGAGAAACCATTACACTGAGGCACTGTGGACATGATCACTCTTGAAAGGGCTTGCCCAAATGGCTATGCTGGCAAATGTGATGGAGATAAAATAAATCTTGCGTTGCTGCCGGGACTTCTCCCAGCAGGAATTCAACCACTGCCTTGAGCTAAATTACTGAGAAGGACATCTAAATGTGTGTATTTAAGTTTCATTAAAGCATGGATTCGTGATTTAGTGTTTTTACTACCTTTTTTGACATAGCTCAGCTGGTACTGTAAACAACGCTGCAGAGGTGAAATTATTACGGGAGAAAAAGTCTGAGATGTACCAACACCCCAGCAGCCACAAACCATCCAGCGCGGACCTTCCGCCTGGCTGGGCACTGCCGAGGGTTCTCTCTGTCCAGTTTGGAGCGCTGCAGGAAAGGAGTGGCTGGGCCGGAGCGAGTCTCCGAGAGAGCAATGGGGAGGATGGGAGGCGAGGTGTTGCAAGAGAAGGGACGGAGCAAACGGGGCTGTTCAGACGTCGCCGAGCGGAGGGGAAGAAGGACGGAAGGGGAAGGAGGGACGGAGGAACAACGAGCCCGCTCCGCTCCCCGAGGCTGCGGGCGGTGGCGCCGGGCGCCCCCCGGTGGCGGCGGCGCGGCAGCGGCGCGGGCCGGGCTCTGCCCCCCGTCCGTCCGTCCGTCTGTCCGGGCTGCTGGAATTCCCTCCAGGGACAGCGGCCGGAACGTGTCCGGCCTGGCGCATCCAGCTGGGAAAGGAGAGGCGTCAGGTGCCCCTCGCCTCCCCTCCCCAGGTCCCACCGCGGCACCGGCCCGTGTGCCCTGTTTAACGCTCTGCTCCATCGCACCGAAAAATCCTCCATCCACTGCAGGGCTGATTCTAGAAGCAGCTGCCACTTATTCTGCCCAGTTTTACCATTTTGCTTATACTGGTCCCTGGCCCATTTATCGTGTCATCACCTGCTTGGTTTATATTTGTTTAGGGACGGGGAAGCTGTGGCTCTTTTGGGTTTAATATCCGCTCTATGTGATACTTAGCACGGTGAGATGCTAATCCCTGCTGGTCCTCTGAGTACTCGTAGATGACTGCTATCCTGGCCGTGCTGCATGCATTTTAGTCATTGTCATCCTCCACCAGCCAAGAGCAGATATGCACCAATGTCAGACATGCTGGTTCTGAATATTTACACCCAGGACTTCTTGAGCACCTATTTGTAAATTTGGGCATGAAGTCAAAAAAACAAAGTGATTCCTTTACCAAGAACCACTGAGTCTAACACTGGCCAAGGATGCTCAAAGGGCAATTCTGCCTTGGACACCCAAACAAAAAGTGTATTTTGTCCTTGCTCACATAGGAAAGCCTCTCCAGAGTCTCTAGTATACAATCCATTGCAAGCTCCCAATATAATGTAATTTCTCCAGAGGCAGTGCTTGCTCATGTACTCGGAAGGTGAAAGAACTTGGAAATCTCTTTATGTGAGCAGAGCTCGATAATTCCTGCATTTATAATGCAAATACTAAACCCCAGAGCTATTCAGAGTTAATACAGCATCACAGTTGTAGCTTGCTAGACCTCAGACAAAGAGATCCCTGAACTCTGCTTTTTTTTTTTTTGCTTATGGAGCAGGTGTTCCCTTGGCTGCCACAGATTTGCAAATAGTACATCTCAAAATCTTTTCCAAGATGGTGCTACTACATGCTGTTAGCATCAAGGGGACAAAGGGGACAAATCTTTTCTCAAATGATTCCTATTTCACTGTGAGAGGAATAAAAGCCAAAGAAGCAATTTCTCATCTTACTGCTTATCCTGTTTAGAAAAAAAAAATTAGTTTTGAGGAAACACTTATTACACAATTAACTCCTGTGTCTCACCCTGGTGTTCATCTGCAATTCTAGAGGAAGAAGCTAGTTCAAATAAGGGCGCCTTTGTTCCACTCAGAAAGACTTTGGTTTGGCACTCTCTAGATGTAAATATGTCAAATTCCAGTGGATAATCCTTTCCTGTCAATACTGCTTAGGCTGGGGTTGGGATAGACTCCTAGAGTTATGAGTAAGGATGGAAAACATAACAAGTGGAGAAAGAATCAGGGTTACCTTGAAACTTTTGATTTTTTTTATTGCTCTGATTTTCAAAGTTCTGCCATTTTTTTTCTTTTTCTCTCGTTTCTCCCTTTTCACAAAACTTCTCTACTGTATATACGTAGTAGAGGGATACAGAACATTATGCTTAGCTTTTAATTGATTTACAGTTAAAAATCTCAAGTCACAAGCAAACCCATGCCTTAAGATGAGAGCTACTGAAGACCTACTTGTTTAGAGAGAGCACTGCAAGAGATGTGATCTGAACATATGAATTGGATTCCTTGTCAGTGCAGGCAAAACAAAAATTTCGCAGTTCCCAGAATGTGTTTGAATAGTTCACACTTCAGTGTCACTGAGGCCAAAAAAACCTTACTGACAAGTAGTTCCCCGCCCTGGAAACTCAAAATGCATTTGCAAGGGAGTGAAGTCCAATCTGCAAGTTGGTGTGTGCCCGTGAGCCAGAGACCTGGGAAGGGCAGCAGACTACCTCTAGTCTGCTCAGCCTGGAAGCTTTTCTTGGACAACCTCTGCTGAGTGTGCAAAGTCTGTAAATTGAAACAGTGTGGTCAAAAGAAATTTTCCACCCAGATGGGAAACCTATACATAGTGACAAGGGTCCTGATCCAGATCCCACTCAAGTCAGCAGCTACATTCCCCTTTTCTTTCCTGGTACAAAATTAGGCCAAAGCACTTCACCCAAAGCCACATAGAAAATGTGTAATTTATTCAACAATGATTTCCAACACCTCAAGTTCAAAAAATCCTCTCCTTTCCTATGAGGGCCTCAGAGTTGCTTAGCAGAATACCTAATAGCTAACAAATCTTCCATCCTGAGCAAGGCTCTCCTTTTTCAAGATCCCTTCTGAGGGTCTGGACACAGCAGCATAAGAATATTATCAGAGGAGGTAGTACCGGCTTATATGGTTTATGGATTAAACAAATATGGTTTGTAGTGTTGGGGAAGCAGGCTGGGCCTCAGGGCATGTTTATTAGCTATTTCTGTTCCAAAGATTACCAATGTAGATAGCCCAAAGCTCAACATTAGGTTCTTCACTGAGGGACAGCCTTCTCCCCGCTGTTGTTTCCAGCTGCCTGCAGTTTCAGACAGGGCAGCTATATGTTCAGCTGATACCTTCAGAGATGCCATCACAGTTCTCAGAGCTAGAAACAAAGGGACATTGATTGATCTGAATGTGTGCCCTGAGTGAATGAAGCTGTTGTTATTCCTACATCATGCATATAACACCAGTGCCCAGAGGTTCAAACAGGTGCTGGATGAGAAGATTTATTTAGACATCTGTCCACTGGAATGCTCTGGGCACCAAACCACTCTCCCAAGGGCATATTTTTTAGGATTAAATGTGGACTTCAAGCACCCCATTCTGATATTTTTTGACTGATCCCCCTACCCATTTCTAACATCATACATTCATGTCTGAAGGTGGTATTTGTCTTAGCACATCCATTGAAGATTCCACATTCTCAAGGTGGTTTCTGTCTAATGTGTGTAGCATTTAAAAATAAGATATGCAAGAAAAAGAGCAGCTTTTCCATTCTGAAAGGATATTTGTATTGCTAGTAATAGCCCTACTAAGCTTTTGTGACCTTGAGATTGATGGAAGGATAATGAAGGTTTGCCAGAGTCTGAATCCTTACATATAATTAACTGATGTGCTAATAACCTCTTAGAGCCATGCAAAATACCTCTGTAGTTGAATGCATTCAGTGACCAAACTGCATTACAGCATCCCAAAAAAAGTCACAGCCTCTCAGTGACTGCAGTTTGGGGACACTACTGGAAAAAGCCCTGTACCCCCTAAGTCACTGTGATTTTATAGCCACAGCAGCAGTGGAGATGATCTGCAAATACTTTTAGCAGAGATATGTGTCCCACATGACATCTTTGGGACCTGCCCCTTGCTGCCTCTCTTGCTTATCATGGCTCATGAGCCAGGTCTGCCCCAAACCTCAAACAGCTGGAGTAAAGGCTGAGTCTATCCAAGAGCCCTACTACTTTGTCCTTTGTTCAGATCATGATTTGCTTTCACTTGCCTTCACAAAGCTCTTTAGTTTTCTTAGGTTTAATGCTTCACATTCATTAGAACTGGTATAATTTACTACTTTACCTATAAAATTAACTCAGTAACAGAGCTTCTGTTTCAAATGGTTGCAAAGACCGAAATCCCTGTTTGTGAAAGTATTTGAACTATAAAAAGAAGCACATCTATTAAAAAGAGTTTTTGGAGCGCTGTTTATTGTTGCTTTCAATTTTTTTCATGCCACCTTAACAAGTTCTCCTCCTCCTGAAGAGCAATGAAATAAATCTAAGGTCTTACAGACTTCACAGCACAAGCCACATTCAGGACTAGGTGTACTTTCTGGCACTGGTAAAAGAGAATTGAGAAAAGATGTCCTGTTGCAAGTGAAGTTCAATGTTTGCATTTTTGCCTGAACTATTTAGAGGCAGCCCTGATTTAAATGTTTCCTAGACAAAATCTGGAGATAAATTTGTCTAAATTTGCTGAGTCTAGAGATCAGCACCGGATTCCTGCAAAAAGGAATCAAGAGTGCAACATGGAAATGTCCATCACCAGGTGATTCCTGCTCACCTCAGTACTGCTGCCTGCAAAAGGGAAGAGAGTTTTGGAGGGTGCAGCTACACTGTACCTTGAGCCCAAACTTCCTTTATACCTAAAGCATCTGGGCAAAAGCCTGTGCTTTGGGAGTAGGGTTAACTACAGATTTGGGCAGAGGAACCCAGAGGAGCTTCTTTCTTTCCCTCTCTTCCAGTCTGCATTCCAGAACGCAGAAGCAGGGAATCACTGTGGGTTTATACAGGCAAAGAGAGGTTTGAGGGCTCAGGCTAGCAGCTAAGTCTCCCAGCAGCAAGTCAAAACTCCTAGCCAAAATGCTGACTCCCAATTCAAAGTGCTTAGGTCCGTCTGAAGTTTGTACTGAGTAAAGATAAACACATCCTGAAGTGCTTTGCTAATACCACAGGGACGGGCTTGACACAGGGACCAGGTCTGAGAGAGTTCTTCACTACAAATGAAAAAATCTAGTCACTGGGTGATTTATTAGTCTCTCTTCAATGATACTTTTGTTTTAAAAGGGCTTCAGTTACCCTCTGCTGACTGGAATTTTTCATTTATATTGGAGAAGTATTGCTCCTTGACTTGAAAAATTACTTCCAGTGAGCAATAAATGCTGTGGGCCTCATCCTGTGGCTTTGGGCATGACAGCTCACCACTGGTCACTTTGCCACGGGATCCTTGCCATTCTTTCTCTGTTTTCTTTTTCTTGCCTTACACATGTTTGTAATTAACTTTTTTTTTTTTCCTTAAAGTTTCCTTGTTACATGTCCCTCTGTTCCAGGCTGTCAGCAACGGGTTTCCCTGTACTTTAATCCCAGACATTCCTCATCAACATGCTTGCTGAAATGCTTTTACCACTGGAAGAAATCCTTTTCTCACATTGTTTCCAGTACATGTGGTAGAGTGAGTCCTTGCAGTTAAAGAAAATTCCCTCAGGGGAAGGATCCTAAGTGCAGTGAAAGGCTCAAGGCCACCAATTAACCTGCTTTCAAAAATAACAGCAACATTTTAGGTGTAGCTGAAATTCTTGTACATTTTGATTTTATTTGCACATTTCTGACAATGAAACCTCTGTCTGGCTGTATTTTTGAGTTTCCTGTGCAGTTATCAAGGAAAAGGTTGGATGTTTTGGCAGATCTCTAATGGAGGTTCTATCAGTAAGTTTACTTCAAATATTTTCTTTAATATGAGTCCTGGACTTGTGGAGAATTTTAATATTTCTCTGCCTGATAATAATAATATTATTATTTTAATATTGCTCTCCCTTGCTAGGATTCTGTGAGGTCTGTTTGTTCTTGCCCAGCCTTTTCCTGCTCTTTTCAATAGGAGCATTTGGCAGAAACAAATGCTGCATTTCAAGGCATTTCAACTCCACTTACTCTTTTCAAAGTTGAAATGAAACCATTTTAAAGTAGGTTTTTTATTTATCAAAGCAACTCTTGTATACTTACAAACAAGAAGAAAACACACATTGTTACGATGCTGTTACTGTGTCAGAACGTTAAATGTCTGTGAGCAAGGCTGTGTGGGACACCTTCCCAGGGCCCTGGGTAGAGCAGGGTGCAGAGCTCCATCGCTGCCTGCTCACCCTCCTGCACCGCCTTTGCAGCAGATGGCAAAGGAAAACTGTGGCACCCTCAGGACAAGCTGTATTGCTGAAGCCGCTAATTCTGCAGCTTGTTTTGTTTTGTTAAGAGCCCTCTCTCATCACTCTGACAGTGTAAATGGACTTTAAAGGTAAAAACTATTCCACAATAATTCGAGAACTATTGCTGAAGATGCTGGGTAGAACAGGTCTGGCAGTGCCTGTATTTGAGCGAGACGTGTTGAATCAAGTACCTCTTGCTTCCCAAATGCCACAGTGTTCTCAAAGTGGGGCTGAATTTCCTGTTTGCTGTCCTAGCAATACACAGGGAAGCCAGCTTCTGTCAACCAAGCTTTCTGTATCGACATGTACAAGTCTTCCCAAGTCCAGTTACGTTTCTAGCTGATTTGCCTGTACAGATTTGGACAGATGTTCAACACTTTGATAATATCTTCTAACAATGCCTAAAATTCTCCTAATTTTTCCTTATTTTCTTTATGTCCTTATATAGGATAATGAGAGTTATGACAGTGGATCCCTCCACAGCATCCAGCTCAGCTACTGCAGTAGCAAGGAGCAGTACTCACTCCTGTTGGAGTCACTTTGTCTCTTGCTTCATGCAAGATTTAGGCTTCAGCTTTCTGCTGAGCTTTCTTCAAAGGCAGCCAGGAAGAGCAAGGTTGCCAAACCTCCCTACAACCTTAATGGGATTCAGTCACCCAATTCCTCACAGCAGCTGTGAAATCCCACTCTCAGCTCCATATCTTGCTCTTTGCATAATGTTCACATCCCCATGCTGCAGCCTGGCTAGTCCCAAGGCAGCATCTTGTCTTTGGTTGTCTTAAAGGACTGTAATTTAGGTTGATGTGCCCAAAGGAAACACAGGAAACACATCAGATTAAAGAAGGAAATCAAGAGAAAATCAGATAACAACATTCATCTTCATTACCCTGAAAGAAATGAGACATAGAGAACAGAAGGAAATGAGATGGAGAGAACAGAAGGAGCAGCCACCAACTAAATAGGTCAGGTTGCCAGCATGAGGCTATTTAGACAGAGATAGCAGGAATGGTGATCAGATATGCAAAGCTTTTGAGATGTAGATTTAAATTCCCCTGGTCAATGGCTCCAGATGTTCTCTAGTGTAGCAGGGCAGAATTTTTCCACAGTAATCCTGCTTTCTCCTCCAGGTTTCACTGAACATAATCTTTTCATGAGTGCCCTTAACATGAAGCACAGAAGTCTTCAAACTAACACCTGTTGCATCTATTTTTATAAGCTGTGGGACTGATCAGTAGTTCTACAGGGGATTCAAGAATAAAACATATTTAGTAACCACAAAGTTTTTCTATTAACTTTATGTTTATTTTCCTTTCAGAACTTAGGACTATATAGCCTATATGTGCCACCTGCTTGATCTTGACAGGAACCTGTATGTGTTCCTGTTTGACACAAATCTCTCTTTGTTTTGCTCTTTTAAACTTGGTGCTGGATTCTGCTCATGCTTATGCCCTTGTAGATCCAAAACAACTCCCTGGGCACTAATGGTGCAATTCCAGGCTCTCCCTAGGGTAAGTGAGAATAGGAGCTGGCCTTTGTCAATTCAAATTTCCCCTTGGTTCAACTTCATTGAGGGTGGAGGAGCTGCCATGAGGGTATTTTGGCCTCACTGCTCCATGACACTGGGCGTTTCCTGCAGGCAGCAAACGGAGTGCTGTCCAGCCAAACGTGGTGAGTGCAGCAGGTCACATACCTCTCATAAAGCTCTGGAGCTAAACTGGGTCACTGGAGGCAATGACAGTCCCCAAAGCTCCAGAGGGGCCTGTGTTGTTTACGTGAAGCAAGAAAAGCATGTGCGAACGCATCCATCCGGAGCCGTAACTGGAACTGACAGAGGCGGAGGGAGTTCCCCGCTCCGCTCCCTCATCAGATATCCTCGATAATAACCCCTGACAGAGAAAGCCTCTTCCTGGGCAGCTGCGGATTGAATTTTGGTCTTTGTCCAGCCCCAGCAGCTCAGATCTAAAGGAGTGGATTTTCTATACAATAGGAGTGGGACGCAGCGAAGCGTGAGGAGGAGGCGGGACACCAGGTGTCTGTGAATGAGCGAAGCAGGAGAGCAGGAGCCTGCAATGCCTCCGCAGCCCCCCTGCCCCTTGTCCTGCCCTTGGACTGGAACACGGAGCAGCACAATGAATCAGTATTAGCCCCGGTGCAGCTGCGAGAGGTCAGGCCCTGCACTTTTGTACTGGCATCTTTAATTTAGGCTCCTCAGGGACTCGTTTTTTAAACTGAGGAGAGGGCTAATGCTCGAGCTATCAGGGGAAATTACGTCTGTTGGTGAGAGGACAGGCTTTTAGAAAAGACAGCTTGTACTTTAACCTCTCCTACCACACCCCCGGTGTGATGCTTAGGTAGCCTTTTCTGCCTTGGTCTCTTTTAAGTAGCCTGAATAAAGTCAACAGTGCAGTTCTGTTCACATATTCTGCCACTGATCTTCAGGAATGCGAACACTAAAAAACTGAAGAAAAGGGAAAATTGCTTTTGGTGGCACTCAGTGCAAAGTTAAGTCCATAGACACAGTCTGACAGTAAAAGAGGCAGGGATAGATGTGTACTTTTGCTAACTGCATCATAGGGAGAGTTCCTATTATCTTCATTCTGGTCTACAATCCTGGCTGCTAAATATTAAGCCCTTTACTTTGGCTCTGATGCTCTACAATGCTGCCTGCTACCTGCACTCTATTATTTTGTACCTAATTTTATTGACACAGCCCATGACATTAACTGCTAGCTGTTTCTCCAGGGAAAATCAGGTTATCTAGCCAACCCACAAAGAAGAGAAGGGGTACCTCATGCATGTGAAACCCCTCTGTCTCCAGTCTTCAGGCAATTAACAAGCAGCATTAATGAACTTCTGGGGGAGGCAGCCCTTCCTGTCTGGAATGGTGGTGGTTGTGACAACGGCAGGAGGGAAATGCTGGTGAAAGTAACATGGCAATCATCAGCATCAGGAATGGAATAAGCACTGGGGAAAACCATTCACTCTAAGCAGCAGGTACTGGGCACTGAACACCTGGCTGCCTTCTGTTTGAGACTATGCAAATCTGAATTACATGTAAAAAATCAGAGGAACAGCACCTGCAGAAAAATTACAGTAGGTTAGGCTATGAAAGTTGTCATCCACCATCTATGCTGAAAAGCAAAAGTAAAACTTCTCACCACTTATATAAATTAGTATTATTCTGACCAAAGTGGAATTACACTGGCATAAAAACAAAGAAAAGTAAGGTCTCATAAAGAACAACAGTCTCTGGATTAAATCCATTTCTGGTGTAAACAAATGCATTCCACAGACCTCAAAGGATCATGCCTGCTTGTACACACGCTGAATTTGGTTCCTTTTCCCCAGAGGCCTTTTTCCATTTTAAGTGTAGTGTGCATGCAGATGGCTACAGCTACAATGGGGTGTCCAGCTGTGTACTAAAACTGTCAGCTTGACTTCAGCTTGAACGTGGTGCTGTGCTTTGCTGTGATTATCATTTTAAAGTTATATGGGAACAATATTTCAACTCCTTGTGAATTTTGACTTTTAGATCCTCAAGCATCAAGATAAACATAAAAGGGCTTTTAATATTGATGGGTAGTGCTGACAGGATCTCTACTATAGCTGTTAAAGAAATGTGAGGTTGCACAGGTACATACAGACAGGTATGTAGATGTTACTGTTTTTATATATTCACACATGCATGCTGCAGTTTGGTATATCATGGAGACAAACAAATGCAAAGAGTTATTAATGATTATAATAATCCCTTGGAAATCAGACTCTGCCATGTGTTTTGCCTCAATTTATCTATCTTCCCTCAGGATCAATCTGCCCTTCTTTTCAGGAGTGCTGCTCCTGAGCACTGGCAGCCATGCATAATCAGCTCCTCTGAAAAGAGCTCACACTGAGCTCTCACAAGCCTGCTTATGATGGGTCCTGGTCTGTTGGTGCTTCTCTTCAAATAAAAATATTCCCATTATTTGTCTGCAGTATCATACTGGAGGATGAATCCACTAACCATACCACTGGCAGCTGCTGTTTTTGAAATGCTTCACCTCAGGTCCCTTCCATCTTTGCCTGTCACACTATCAAATATATTTTTGAAAACATATCTCTGTCATTAGGAACGCTGAGTCCTTCTGCTGCTTTTCCAAACAGCGGCACCTCAGGCATCTCTGGCTGTATTGCAAGTTTGCAGGCAGGCAAACAGAATGGCCACCGAGCACCTGCTTTTTTAATTACAGAAGCATTAGCTGGTACAGAAGAAGGTGGCCTTTTATTCCTCCTGGGGCTCTTTTCATTGGGCAGGCCCTGTGAAGGGCAGAGATACCTCTGGTCCCTGCCATTCCTGGAGGCAGAAGGGAGCTAATGCTGCTGTGGCACTGCAAAAGGTCAGTGATGAACACAAGCCTCAGTGATCTGCGTTTTGGCCAGAAAATGAGTGGGGATCATCGGCTGAGACCTAATGATACCTACAACGGATGAATGCAGCAATTAAAGGAGGACATGATGACTGAGAAGAGAATTACACTACATGCCTTTCTAAGGCTAATCACCACAGACACAAAGGTTTTGCTCCTGCATTCAAACCTGCTGAAATCCATTTTACACAGATGCAGCCTGATGATATGGTCCCAGAAGCAGTACTTTTAGTCTTTCCATAAGTCAGATTTGTGGGTTCAAAAAAAACTCCCTGTAACCAGGACAAGGCCGGTGGCTTGGGCTCCTCAGGCAGATGCTTTTTTACTCCTAAGGGCCGTGTTGGGAGCCAGGTTTTACAAGGGACATCCCAGGCAATCCCTTTGCCTGGAAGTCTCTTTGTAGTGGGGGTGAGCCTGAGCAGCCAAGCTGTTATAGGCCTCTTTCCATCACAAGAACACTCAAGGCAAAGGAACCCTCCTTAAGTAGCAACCCTGAAGGTAGAGCAGCAACAACTTCTGACATATGAGAGTTTCACTGATCACTTATCACTGGCAAAGGGCAATTTTACATCAGGAGTCTTTCATGGCACTAGGAATCAGCCCCCATATTTATTTGTGATCATACACCCTTCACAGTTATTCAAATCGGATTTATAAGCTCACACAATTTTTGTTTTCAGGAGAAGAAAAAGTAAATTCTGCTAAAATAGGTATTACACAATCTTGCCTACCACTGATTCCTGATACCATTTCCCAGTGAAAAAAAATCTGAAAGAAAGACCTGCCTCTCACTCTGTGCCTGTAGAACTCCTAATACATCCTGGTCCTGGTTTTTCACAGCTCAAGACATCTGCTCACCCACACAAAAACCACATAAGCATTAAGGTTTTGTCAATCTTCTCCTGTCAACTTGACTGCAACACACCTAATACTGTCTTCACCCACACTCTGGCCAGCTTCAGTGGCACCAATCCAAATTTACATCCAGGTTTACAGACAGAAAATCATATTTACCACTTACAAGACTGTAAAGTAGTTGGAAAACATTGCGGTGAGGCACTGCTGAGGCTGGTTTTGCAGACAGATTTTTTCCAGTGATGCTCAACCACTTGGTGGTGCTGCAGAAAGGGTCTGCTTCGCTTTTTAAAGCAAAGCAGGTTTCTTCTCTTTCATCAGCAATAACCAGAGATCCCATGAGATAAAGCTGTGGCAAGAAGCACCTCTGTTCCTTTCTCTTTTCTCATTTGAGTATCGTCATTGCCGTGGTCAGGTTGAAATCTTAGAAATCTAGCTATTGTATTTCTCCAGAGAATGTGTGTGTAAAGTTACAACCTCAGCCAATTCATTTCCCTCTGCTGGACATTTGATCTATATAGTTCCAATGGAGGTGAAAATTGGAGGAGAGATGGTGTCCTGGGAGAATTCACCCATTTAAAAATGAATGTGTCCCACACTACACTTGCTTTTCTTGATGATCCAGCTCTAATTTTTCTTTTTCTCTGTCACTAGCGCTGGCAGAAATCAAGCAGATTGCATGTCCAAGAGCTCATGCCACAGTGACATAGATGATGTGTGTCACTTGGTGTAAAACCAGTGAGAGCTGGGCAATGACACCCCTTCATCTCCTTGGAATACCCGAGGCATACTTGTAAGTGCCAGCTGGTACACAGGGATGAAAGGTGAAACCCTTCTTTTTTATCAGGCCAGGGCAGAAAGGTGATGAAGACCCTGATGGAACAAAGGTATTGAACTTCGTGTCGAGGTTCTACAGGAGGAAATGTCCTCAACAAGAATTCTGCATCTGTCCCAACAAGTGAGAGTGGGCTGGGACTGAGGGAAGAAAACAGAAGGATAAGACACAAGACTTCAGACAGTATCATGATGAGGGAGGATGCACATGGAGGGAGAAGATAAGTAATTTCCAGCTGTTTTGCAGAAGCATCTGGTTTATTCTAGGCAGCGTAACTGGTCTCATCTTCATAAGCTCCAGTGCTGGCAAAGGCTCCTGTGTGTGGAGCCCTCACAGAGATTAGCAGGGCTGAGGTAAAGTGAGAAGGATTTGGTCTTGCTAAAGCAATGGTAAGTATGCAGAGGTCATGTTTCTTCTCTTATTAAATTTGAGTACTTTTTTCATCTTAGTAACAGACCTTCAAACATGCTCTTTGAAAATAACTGTCCTGTTCCATTAAAAATAAATCTGTTTCTTTGTTATAATACAATTAGTGTCAGCAAAGCATTCTGCAGATCCAAGGAAATTTATTTCTGCGTAATTCTTGGGAGGCAGGAAAGAGTATTCTAGTTCTTTAGGAGAGATAAGGAGACACAAGTTTAAAAGTGTTTTTAGGCCCTGGGCCAGATTTTCTGATTGGCTATAGATCACGGGGGAGGTGGAGGCATCTCCTCAAACCTCTGTGGACTTGCTGGGGAGGGTGGCTCTTTCTTATAGCTAACATTGGCCAAAATGTTGTGCACTTTGCATTGACACCGGCAGACTGGTGGCATCAATGTGTTGCCTTGCATCTCCCTGGGGGGTTGGGACTGAATCTTAAGATCTGTGTTGTCTTTTTGGGGTTTTTGAACTGTGATTGTCTGTGGTTTCAATGCAGGCTACAGAAACCTGGGGGTGGCTGTCACATGGACCAGCTAGCATCAGCTCCAAAAAAAATGACCTGTCAGCATAGCAAAAACATGTTCTCCCACCCTCAAAGTCCTCCACCCCAGGCCTGACACTCACGCTGCTGTGGGCCCAGCACAATGAGGACAGTGCTGGAGTCACAGAGGCTGTCACTCTTGGATGACAATGCACGAGGGGCTGGCATCATCTGCTCCCCTATGCCCACTATGGGGATTTTAGAAATTTGCAATTCCCTTTATGCTGCATGAGAAGCACAAAGGAAACACAGAGAGTCACACAACCTTCCTTCTCATGATTCCCTAGCCAGCAAAATGAAATTTTCATGCATAATGAGGCTTTGATCAAGTTTGTCACTTAGCCAATTTGCTATTGATGTAGAGTCCTCTCTGCTAGCAAACAGGCATAAAAAATGGGATTTTAAAAAGATCTAATAGAAAATTATATTTGGTTCTTGGGCATTTATACACAAACAGATTCATTTTCCATTTAATTGCTCTTCTTTGCTGCCTGAGAATTCTGGGTATGTCTTTTTCCAGAGAAAGTCATGCTGGATAGTTGGTACACATCCTAAAGCCATAATAGTCTGTTTACATCTTTCTAATCAATTACCATAAAATTATTATGTTGCCATTAACATTTTTTTTATTATTTGACCTAATTTTTTTACAAGTCATAGAAAACACTACTTTCTAAAGCCAGGAAGTGGCTGCAGACAAATTAAAAGTAAACAAAATAAAGCCAAAGGAAGCTGGCAGTCTCTGTGCTGAATCTATTTTCTAATTTAGTATTGTTTTGACTTTGACAAATTAATGACCAGTGAAGGAAAAATACAGCCAATCTTACAGCTATGAATTGAGTATTTCAGTGGGAATTTAAAGGGAGGTGGGGAGGATGAGATGATTTCTCCATGTCAGGTTGTATCCCCAGCATGGAGCTCATGGCAAGGGCGTGAAGTTGTCCACTGAGCCCTAGAACACCTCCAGGAGGGGAAAGCACTGCCTTTTGAGAAGGCATAATTAAGTCTTTTCTCCTCTTTGTTTGTGGAGGGCAGGGAGGTTACCAGCCAGCCTGCAGCACCTGTGGGCAAAGAGGGACTAAAGAGCCATATTGTCACCTATTCCCTACTGATCTGTGTCCCAACAGGAGCCAGGTGGCACACAGTGCCCATTTGCCCACTCGATTTGAACTGCATACCCACACTGCCAAGGGAAGTGATGCATGTTATCAGTCAAATATAACAAGTACTATTCTGTCTGATGGGGAACATTGTATGCCATAACATGGTAATGTCATGGGGTGCATTTTTGGTAACTAGGCAGGATTTTCTGTCATTATCCCTGATATCTGCCAGTCAGTGACAGTCTTGCAGAAAGGTTTGTTCGGGTGTATCCAAAGGTATGAACATCTGGTGTCTTTTACAACTGGCTTTTAGCAAAACATCTTGCACCTAATCGTCTTTTAAAAATTACGTGTATTGAATAAAAAAAGATACTTTTTTCTATGTATTTTTTAATTTCCTGTATTATTAGGGCAGCTTTAACCTTATATTTCCAAGAAAACTGGTTATGCATCAAACAGCGGTATGAAAAGAGCCATACAATCTAGACACAGATCCACAGACCTCAACATCAAAACACAAATCATGCGCAAAACATACTCTTGGTTTTCTACTCAAAAGCCACAACTAAGGCTAATACCTCTCTCCTTGTAGGATCTACCCAGTGGCTGTGATATCTCCATTCAATCAGACTGGGCAGGAAATCCCAGAGTCCTGGAGGGATGTATCTGCCCCATCTCATCCATGAGTCATCCAGGATGAAGGGGTCACAATGGCAAAAGTTCATGCCTCCCCATTATGTTTCCACACAAACCTCTCTGAGCGAAGGCCCTGAGGCAGGCAGCTCCCCCCAGCAGGATGACACCCGTTCCATCACCACCTCGGCTGCATTTCCCTCCCTCCCTCTACCCCGGGTGCCTCCTGGCCCCAAACCACCCCAAACCAACCTGTGACTGGTGACTGCACAGCCCCACCCTTTTCCACCACAACCCACAAGCACCACTGAACACCACCTATGTTTACAGGATAAGGGCCTGTGGCTTCACCACCACAACCCAACAGGAAGACACCTCGCTTGCCTGCACTGTTGCCCCAGGAGAGCTGGGGCTGGAGGAATTGAGCAATGGTAGCTGGGGGTGGCCACTCGTGGTGATGCCTGGAGGAACTGGGGTGCATGAGCTATGCCTTGGAGGAGCTGGGGTGCATGAGCTATGCCTTGGAGGAGCTGGGGTGCATGAGCTATGCCTTGGAGGAGCTGGGATGCATGAGCTATGCCCACAGCAGTTGTTCCCGGTGTGGGAGCTGGCAGTGAGTAAAAGAGGCTGGTGCAGATCTGAGTGTCTGCACACAGCCTAAGGGGTGGAAAGCAAAGCCCTCAGTCAGTCTCTTAAAATAAGGGCAAAAAACCAGAAACAGCTGAAGGGACGGAACTGAGGGCAACAAAGGGAAGTGGTGAGAGGAGGGGACCGTGCTGCTGAATGATTCAGTTGTGTTTTAAATGTCTTTTTTTTGCAGTTTGCATTGTTGGAATGTGCAATCCACTGACTGCAACCGATGCAATTGTCTGCTCACAGTGTCGCACCTCATATGTGAACTTAAATCCTGAAGGAATAATGTACAGGGAGAGGGAGGGAGCTGGTAATTTGGATTGTATTGCTAATATATTTAATAAAATTGATATAAAGTAACACCACAGAGTTTTACTGAAAGAACATCTAAACTGAATGAGAAATAGGAAAACAACAGAAGGAATTGTGTGTGCTCAGTTCTTCTCAAAGCTGTGCAACAGAAAAGACACTGAGCCTCAACCACTACATTTCAGTTTCGTCTTCTGTGTAGTCCAGGTTGTTTCTTCTCACTTCTCTGGTTTTGAGGGCCCCAGTTTAGCAATAACAGTGGGGAGTTTTGATGAAATTTTGACTGTAGAAAAGCAGATTTTTTATGGATAAAATCATGTGTCATAAGCATACAGGCACTCATGTGCACATGTAAGCAAATTTTCAGATCTGGAGATGTAAATTGAGCAGGTGACTGCTATTCTCTGTGCTGTGGATATCCCAACAAAACATATCAAGCAGCAGAAGAAATGAAACAGTATTACAGGTAAAAATTATAACACATTAATTGTCTAAATTCTCAGGGAAAGCCACAGAAGCAAAAGCTTGAGGCTTGGGAATGGTATTTTAAAATGTATTTTACAGCTCCTCTCCTGTTCAAAGTCTTATAGCCTTATGAAGAACCCCAGTCTCAATTCCAGAGTCCTCTCCAAAAAGGCATTACAAGTATTCCTCAGTTTCTTCACTGCTCATAAAGCTCTATAATGGGTCTGGGATACAGATTCAGAGGGCTTAATTTCACTTAAGTATTTTTTCTTCCTACTGCATGGACATCTCAAGAGTCCTAGTACCCATCAAAGAACAAGAGAGACACATGAATTTAGATGGACGTTATAACCTCCGAATGTGGGCAATGATCATTACTTCACTGAAATATTGTTTTAATAGTGAATGGACATCTCTGGATGCAAACAAGGCACACTTCAAAAGACCACTACTTGTCAAGGCAAGCTTTTATATACAGCTCACTACAGAGAAAATCAGCATTACAGTCTTAATCTTGAACTTTCTTGACCATTGCAATTTTCATGAAGCATGCAATTACAAGGATTGGATGAGATCTGCCAGGGTAGATAATATACAGATACCTGCCACAGCAACCAGATGGATGCCAGCTGTCTCTGCCAGCACTGCTTTCTAAAAGATAATACCTATCCTTGAGTGGAACACATTAACATGCTTTCACTTCATCAGATCAAAAAGCTGTCTCTCAGCAGGTACTTAATACAGAAGAGACAGTCCCATTGAGAGAATGTCCTCCAGTTTTGCCTGCCAGTACCTTCCAATGAATTGAAAGTCATCTTTAGATCTGCAGTCTGGACAGTGCTGAACACTAAAGCTTGGTGCACCAAATGCATGCACCCACACTTGGTTTGATCATCAAACATGAGCAGTCAAAGCAACTCATCTGATTTAACTATGGTTATGTTTTTCTCCATTTACAAACTATAGAGCTCAGCAGAGAGGACTGAAACCTAAGGGAGCAGCATATTAGTATCCAAGAAGACATGTCCATGCATCCAGGAATCCCTTTAGTACTCATTCCTCCTCTTTCCTCTATCTTACACTGTAGGGAACAGTCAAGAACATATTCCAGCTCTTCAACAGCCCCTCTTAAGCCAATCTCTTAAGGGTGGTAACAACCCTTGTAAACAATTCACAAAAACTGGAGAATGCTGAAGAGCAAAAGGTCTAGGTACAGATGATACCATCTCACCAAGTTCAGTTGCCATATGCATAATCCTTGCGCAGAGAGTACCTGGCCTCAGTCAGTAAATTAAGTATTTTAGCAAGTATCGTTGAAATTCTGTTTTGTTTTGTTTTTATTTAGCTCAGTACATGGAATGAATTAAGATCAGCTCTATGAAATTCATGTCTCATTACAGAAGCAGTCAATTTTTTGAGGAGCCCTAAATATTTGACTGAGATCTATTTATCTATGCCAGATAGAAAATAAGTTGTGCTGTTTTGAAAGTTCGTGGCAAAATTAATCCTAAAAATGCACTGAATTTTATAATAATTTTTTACTGCTTGCATGTTGCAATCTTTTAAGATCATTTTCCAACCCACACTGACTTCAGGAAGGTAAGCCTACTGAAATCAGTGGCTTTTTGTTATTATTGTGATATTTGCAAATTAGAGCCTAATCCTATTTCCTTTGACGCTATTTAGCAGAAGTCTGATGGTTTCAATGGGAGAATAATTTCTTTTTGTGAATAAGGAAAAGCAGTTATGTAAAATAATACTGTCAGAAATGAAGAATTCCCTAGTGGTGTCTATAAACTCAAGGAACTGAAGTTCTCACCAAATGTTTATCTCAGAAACAATGAAACACTACATGTTTTACACACACTTGATAAAAATTGAAAGGAAACATCTCTGTATGTTGGTGATACGTTCAAACATATGTATACTTCTATATTTATCATTACTTACAATTATCATTGCTATTACACGTGAGCACAGAAAGCTTCTTTTGTCCAGTTTTAATTTACATATCTGATTTGCTCAGTGCCCACTGGCTTCACATTTAAGAGCATGGAAATTTAAAAGGAAAAGTGGTATTTCTAATGCTACATAGTACCTTTGCTTATTCCATTACAAAATCATCAGTTTCAGTTTTGGAGTTTCTGGTAATTTATTATGCTGTCTATCTCTCCTATCACAATCCAATACATAGCAATGAGGTATTGAAGAGGTTTTAAGGACCTGAATACAGGCTATACTGAGTTTCAGCCTGAAGGGAGCTTCCAGACTGTTTGACAACCATAGCTGGACACTTCCCTGCTGCCTCTGGGGGGCCCCAGCCGGCCCTGAGCTGCTCCTGCAGCACGGTCAGCTGGCACAGGTCAGAGCAGGACCCGGGCTGCTCTCCTCTTTGGTGGGACTGGGGCTTGCACTGGACATGCAAAACCACCAGGCAGTTGTCACTGTCATCTTGACAGACTGCTGCACCCCTGGCACCCAGCAAGACTGGGACTCTGATTTAATCTACTTAAGTGAAGTTGCGCAGAGGTGAACATGTCAGGACAATTTTTCACTTCTCCTGGCAGCCAAGGGAACCCTTCATGTTCCCTGTGTTGCCAGCCCCTCTCCTAGATCCCTCTTGCCCCTTGCTGCTGCTGCTGCATTCCCACGCTTGTGCCAGTCCTTACTTGCAGCAGGTCTGTCCTGCATTCCTACACATGGATGTCTCTTTGAGGCATCCCCTCAAATGTGAGAAGAGCTATGTAAGTGGGTTTCAGACAGGGGGCATGGAAGTCAGCCAGGGCAGCAGCAGATATCCCTCTGTCCCTCTCCTGAATGTTCAGGGAGCCAGGCACTGCTTTATTCTGTGCCAGCTGGGGGAATGCAACAGCACTTTAGAGTATTAAAATTACACAACAAAAACATCCAAGCAACAAATGTCATCTTGCTTCTTACAAAGAGAAGGCCACAGAATTTTTGTGCTTTCTACATTTAAGATAAAGAAAGGGGCTACAGGATGAATTTTTTTTTTTTTTAATTTTTTTTTATAGTAACAGAGTTAAGTTTCCCTTACCTTTCCTGCTTTGGAATAGCCCCTTTGTGGTGCATTCTGTGAAAGAGATGTTAAATTTCATGCTCCTAGACTTACACCAATATCAGGCTTCCAAAGATCAAGAAGCCAGCTCAGGAGATGTTTCTTCTGACTGCTGCAGGATTCTTTCTGTCTTCTTCAACCCTTGTGGCATGGAGCTGGCTCTGGCCAGGAACAGGGTTCTGTACTAGGCAGACTTGCCTTGAGCCAGCTGGACACCTTTGCTGATCCTAAAATGAAGGTGTATTGATCTAATTACAGAGAAACTTCTGTTTTCAAATTCAAGTCAGGGAAGCTAAGGCTGCAACCTCAGGGCAGAGTGTTCACAGTCTCAGGAAGAAACCTTGCAGGTCCAGCTTTACACACAGGCCCAGTGAGTTAGAAGAACCAAACAAGAATCCTCACCAAAGCTGGTGCCTGGTATCACCCCATCACCTTGACACTCCAGGGTTAGTTACCTTTGACAGACCTGAGCCTTTGCAGGAGCCAGCCAGCAAAACTGATCAGCTTCTGTGCTAACACTCCCCCAGTGAAATGGAGGGACGGGGCTATCGCTCCTGAAATTCTGTGCCTTGATATTGCTGTGACCACAAAGTGGAACCTAAGATTTCAAGAGGCCTGTGTGTTACCTTCGCAGAGCACACAATCCCAGCTGTAATTGCACCTTAAGAACAGTCAGTGGGGAAGAGACACTGAACCAGGGCTTTCACTTGAAAGCTTTTGTGTTGGTCCAGAAAACTGGCTATAGTGGAGAATGCCAGAATGATTCCACCTCATGCAAATTTCCCATTTCTGCTACAAGCGATCATCTGCCCTCTCTGGCCTGCACTTGGGGATGGCTTCTTTTCTAAAGGGAACATCTGATTCGTCTTAACCTTGGAAACAATTTGTACCTCTGTAGTGATTTAAGTTTTCAAGCCGTCTTTGCGAGAGAAATAACCCTTACTTTAAAATGAAGAAAGCGTAAAACCGATGCATTCTTTTTATTTTAAAGACCCTGAAAGCAGACATGAGGTGTTTCTCAGCTCTTGGTGCAGATTTGCAAGTCAACCACAGCAGAACCGGGCCCAGGAAGGTTTCTCACTGACAAAAACCTTGTGGAGCAGGCAAACAGTGCCTGCCCGTGCCAAGGACAGCGGGCACCTGGGTGTGCCTGAGTTTTTCTGCCAGCTCCACCAACATGGAAACCCTACAGGAAACCTCTTGATGAATGGGGAAAATTAGACGTTTTCTGGAAAAAATTTCCAGACCTTAATTTGGTGCCGCTGCCCGCCGTCCCTGCAGGTGCACACGCCAGACCCCCGGGGCCGGTGCTCCGCCTCGCCTCAGCCCGGCCCCGCGGGGCCCGGGGGCTCGGCCCCGCTGAGGCGCCTTCCGGCGGCCCGGGGAAGCCGCCGCGGCACTCCCGTCTCCCCGGTGCACAAAGGAGCGTCCCTAAGAGCGATGCCCTCAGCTGCCACCCCCGCCCGACTCGCGGCTCTCAGGGGGGGCGGGCCGGGCGGAGGGGCCGCCCCACGCCGGTGCCGCCGCCGGGGCGGGCGGCAGAGAAGGGGCGGAGAGCGGGGGCGCCGCCACCGCCCCCCGGCCCGCCCCGCCCGCCGCGCCCCGTGGTGCCGGAGCGGGCGCGGGGCCGAGGCAGAGGCGGCGAGGCCGGCGGGGCGGACACACGGCGGCTGCCGGCGCCGGGCATGGAGGGCGCCGAGGCGGCCGCCGGCGGCAGCAGCAGCCCCAGCCCCGCGCAGCCCCGCTCCTCCTGCGGCCCCGGCCCGCCCGGCGGAGAGGCGGCAGCGGCGGCGGCGGCCATGGAGGAGTCGGTCGGGTCGCCTCCGTCCCCGGAGATAACGGCGGCGAGGAAGCAGCAGGGGGTGAAACGGCATCACCACAAGCACAATCTGAAGCATCGCTACGAGCTGCAGGAGACCTTGGGCAAAGGCACCTATGGCAAAGTCAAGCGGGCCATCGAGAGGTTCTCTGGCAGAGTGGTAAGGCAGGCGGAGCGGCTTCTCTCTGCCTCTTTCTCTTATATACACAGGTATATGTAAGATCAGATTCCAGCGCCGGTTTCGGAGCAGAGCCGGCCGGGTGCGTCCCTCCAGGAGCCCCGTCCTGTGCGGAGCTGGCGGGCTGTGGCGAGGCGGGGACCAGCTCAGCATCCCACCCGTGCCTGCGGTCCGCGGCTTTGTTCAGAGTGCCAGCCCTGCAGAGAGGCTCATTTGGGAGGAGTGGTGGAGGTACTGTAGCAGAGCACTGGTACATTTTGAAGGGATGTGTTATTGGAAAAATAGGATGGCTTGTTGTTTTTATTCTCCTTTTTTTTACATGCGAGTCCACTGTGAATAGTTTTTTCCCCAGTGGAAATTCACGTTTTGGAGAAACCTGTCACATCCCCTGGCTGAACAAAACCGCTCACAAAGTGCTGTCAGAAGGGAAAACGTTTGCTTCCCTGGTTAAAAATGCCATGATTCGGTCATACTTTTGTGACCTGAACTTTGCTGACACCTAAAAAAATTGCAGGGACTGGAACCCACCCCGTTGGTTTTTACGATCCATTTCACCGCTCAGCGGTGCCGGCTGGCTCGAGACTTCAAGCAGCCCGGGGGTTGTCCAGCAATAACTCAGCTTCAGCATTTCCTCACTGCTGCAGCGCTCCAGCCGGGTGCAGAAATGCAATTGAAGCAATGTTCACATTAGTCAGAATTATTGTCATTTATCCTTCCCAGAAATATGTAACTTACCACAGAGGGCAGGCGTTGTGTTAAAGAAATAGGTGTTTTTCTACAGAGGTCTTCGTTCTGAAGTACATGAATTGAGTTTAACACTAGACTTCATCTAAAAGCAAGGCATTTCCCTGGTGACGTTACATTTATCCTTCGCTTTCGGTTGCTGGGGAGCTCAACACACACCCAGAGGCAGAAGGATCTGTAAAACAGAAAATGAAATTTCAGATGCTATGACTTTAATAAGGAACACTTACTTTGCAACTGAATATCTTTGTGGCCACAGTGAAAATGAGAGTTCCAGCCAAGTTGTAGACTCATATCATATATGCTTTCAGTTTATTAGCTCGTTTGGAGTCTGGCTAAAGATGGACATCTCTGCACATGCTCATTCTAAGTCCATGATTTTTAAAGTTTGCTGTCTTGGCTGTTTTACAGCTTCAGGCTAACAAAAGCTTCAGGGTTATATTATAAGCTAACTATTATTTTTTAAGTAGATTCATTTTGAGTTGCACTGCAGATTGTAGCAAATAAGCAAATAAGTTGAAACCATCTCTTTTTAAGGAGTTGAGAAATTAACAAAAAAAAGGTGACAGTAATGTACCATGAGATTTGGCTTTGGAAAGAGCCCTCACAGAAGAAAGGATGTAGAGTAGATGTGTGTCTCATCTAACCTAACAACACACCAGGTCTTTGCATATTTTGCTATCTGTCAAGCTCTCCAGCTGCACAGCTAGGGGATACTTTGATGTTATGGTCTGAACTGAATTTATATGGTTAATGCCATCTTGAAATGGAGAGAGTGAAAATCAGAATACCTATGCAATCTTAAATGCAATAAAAATGTAACATTCGCTGTATCAGCTGGTATGTAGAAGCTGAACAAGTCCTTACCAGGGTGTGAGTTTTTTACTGGAGTAATGCAAGCCTTGGCGTGTGGCACTTTGTAATTATTAACTAATCTGCAGGCGAGTCCTGGTGTAATGTGTGTATTTGAACTGTAACATCTGTGACTGTATGTAAAATATCCACAGTTTGTCTGCTTGCAGAATAAAAGCTAGTTGTCAGGAATCCAGCCAGATCTTGGTGAATGGAAAATGCTTCTTGTTTTCTCACAGTTCCCTTCTCTGGCTGTTACAGTGAGCACTGATTCCTTTCCATGGGTGAGATAAGAGAACCGACGGGATGACTGATCAGAGAGGGGCAGTTTTTCTTTGTTTTTTCCACCTCTCTTTCTCTTCCCTCTCCTCTTCTCAGTTCTTATTAGTGGCAGTATTTGCATCATCCATGAGCAGGTTGGACCAGATGCTGCCGTGTCCAGCAGGGGATGCACAGAGCAGGGGATGTGGCTGGCACTGTCTGTTGCACTGTGTCCAATGCCAATCCTATTGCACCCGGCTGCAACAGCTCTTGTCCAGGCTGTTTTCTTCCAATTCTACTGGTTTAGCTGTTCATCTCATTTTTTACTCAGTGGTAAGCAGGTATTTGAAGCTGTAAGATTGCAAAGCTGGACCTTGTGTTCCCATTCATCAGTCTTGTTCAAGCAATTCTCCTGTTTGGTCTTTCCACTTCTCTTGTCTGTCAAGAACTTCTTTAGCTGTATGGCATTTAATAAAAAGGTTTGTGTGATTAGCTAGGCTTTTAATGTGAAGCACAAACTTTGGATTTGTCGTCATCTGTATAAACAGAGCTCAGAAATGAAATAAACTGGCAGGTTTGGGTAAATAAAGTAAAACCAAGGTGAGAAGACAGTTCAATGCAAAGTACAGATGTGCTTTAATCCTGTGCCATTGGAAATCAATCGCAGGATTTCTGTTGACTTGAATAAAAGTAGTATTTGGCACATGTTAGCAGGTTACAAGTTTATTCAAATTGTTATTCCTCTTAACTTTAACTTTATTGTCTTTCCTTATAACACAGTGGAACATGATCATAAAGTTTCCTGCCATAAAGCTCCAGGGTAGATTGTATGATACATTTAGTTTGTTATTGGAAACAACTTAGGTGAATTTGTGCATTCGTTACCACAGTGACTGCAGACAGTATTGCATGCTGCACGGAGCAGTTAAAATATTGCCCAGTATATGATGTATGAGGTGCTTTATTTTGCCAGCAAGGTTTCTTCATTAGTGCTGTCTCAGCACTACACAGTTGTAACTTACGACATTTTAAATTAAGGCACCTGTTAGCAAGTGTAAGGATGAAGAGATGATATCTCAAGCCCGTGAAGTAACACTCATGTTGATGTTTCTGTGGGTGTTTTTTCCACTTATCATCTTGCACGTGTTAAACCAAAGAAGGGAACTTTTGTTCATGTTATGTTTTCAATGTTTGTTAGCCAAGAAATCCACAGTTAAACTTATTTCAGCCTTACTTAAGGTATGTATTGACCACCTCTGGTTTATTCTGTGCATGGGGCATGAAGATGGTAAATGCTGCTGGATCCTTTGAGTAAATTATTCCACTGGAGTAAATATTCATTAGAATGCAAATTTAGATTACAGATAGGTGTTTTCTGTTTGCTGTTTGCAAAAGCCAGGAAGTTTGTCTCCCTTTCTCTCCCTAGCCTGCAGTTGGGAGAAAGGGAGTAGCTGCAGAAGCCTGCCTCCCCTCCACCTTCATCTCGTTCTTTCTGCCTGAGCCATGACGCCTTTTCTTCCTCCTCACCAGCAGGTGGAGGAAGCACTATTCTCCTCCAGCTGTTTCTCCAGAAAGTTAATTATTTTGGGAATTGTTGACAAGCAGCAGCCCAACATGAGGAACAGGCACGTGGTGCATATTTGGACAGGCACATTGTGGTTGCTGCCATGTGTTGTTTATCTTTTTTGCGTATTAAGTGCAGGTAGAAGCATGTTGCCAAATGAAATTGGTTTCTGTATCAAAATCTTGTAAAAAACCCTCAAACTTAAACCTTAAAACTTAAAAGCAACCAATCGTTTTATTTACAACTGCAGTGCAAATCTTTTATTTTAAATTAAGGTCTGCTTCTTGATGAGTTTGAAGGGTTGCACAGGGTCTTTGAAACCTGGAACAGCAACAGATTACATGAAAAGAAGACCTTTGCTTTACTGATTGTATTTCTCCATATCATGACAAAACCAAAACATGAATACCAACAATGACAGCTCTGTCACGCCTGTAATTAAGGCCTTGTTGGCCACGCAACCATAATGTTTGTTTGCAGTGGGGTTTTTAAGGCTTCCTTATAATAGGGTAAAAGTGTGCTCCTGGGTCACTGAGGACAGTGAAAACCAGGTGAAACATGTCCCAGTTCTCTCACCTGTGCTGATGATATCACAGAAAATGTCAGTGTCCTTCTGATGCATGTGAATTCTTTTATCTTTAATGATTTATTTCCATTTTTTACCCTGAGAATTCCTTCTTCAGTTAGTACTTGGGTCACTGCTTCATACTGGTTTTTATCTTGATTGCTCGGTGTGCATCTTCTGCAGGACAATATCCAAATCTATTTCTGTTTTTCTTTTGGTGTTCTTTGTAGCTCTTACTAAGATATCTTCCTTTGTGGCAGACACAGGTATAAGTATCTACACAACACTGCTGTGATGTGAACTGTCTGTACAGTACTTCGCTCAGCAGGTTCCTGATTCGTGAATGTGGCTTCCACAGCTCTGATAATACACTTCAATTATAGTAACAATAGCTTGTATTGCTACCCCATTTTATACATGAGAAAGGAAAAACTTGACAATTAAAGCCAAAATCAGCAGAAGTTTCAGCTAGTTTTGGGTGCACAACCTAATACCCGATTTGTCCAGGCATACAGAGTATGTGACATCAGGGTGCTGTGGATGACACCCTTCCTCCTGCAGAGCTCAGTCTGTCCTGCCTCCTGGCCTCTCTCTTTATCCGGGGCTTTTGTCCCTGTGTGACATCCAGCTTTGGTCTCCATTCCTGGCCCTTTTGTACTCCTCTGCCTCCCGCTTTTGTTGTGCGTGCCAGCGTGGTGACCCACGCAGGGCGTGCAGCTTTGCTCCCTGCTCCCAAGCTGGCAGCTGCGAGCAGGATCTGCGCAGCCTGTGGTGGCTGCTGCGGGCAGCTCTCCTGCCACGCTACACTCACATGGGGCCAGAGGCTTCTCAGGGCAAAAGAGATTCTTGCAAAACGTATCACCTAAATCTTACGCATGTTTGTATGTGTGTATGTATGTATTTATTTATTGAAGATAAATACTTCAAACTGAGTTCCTTTAGGGACTTGTAATGTGACTAAATCTAGACAGTGTTTTCATGATGCTGAAGGCATGTTAGTGAAACTCAGGTCATCCTCTGCATGCATGGAAATTCTAGATCTGGAATGAATAGAAGTTGGAAAGAGTATATGGGCTTGAAAATAGTTTTGCTGTTAATTTGTTATTTGTTCCACCCTTAACTATTAGATGTGTTCCGAGATTGCGGTTTAACAAAAGAAGCAAAAAAAAGAGCAGCAAATGGAAAAAAACCCACTGGAATTATTCTAATGTAATTCACAGCGAATACTGTGGGCTTATTACCATAGAAGTTACTACCTGGTTGTATCAAATTGCCGCAGTCTTCATATAAACACTTGGATAATTGAGATGCCAAAGAAGACTTTAACATTAAGGGGTGCAGACAGAAATAAATGATTACAGCATGAAGGTCATCAGGAGAAAGGCACTGGAACAGAATACTAGTTTTCTGCACTGAGAATTTCTGTTGGAGAAGCAAATTTGTTCAGAGGAGCATGGTTCAGTGGTATGAAAGTGAATTAATGACTAGCCAGTAAGGGGTCATCTGGATATGTTAGTTTGTCAAATCTTTTACCAAATTAAAGAACAGCATGTTCTTTGAGCTTTGAGCGAAGATCAAGTGATATTCTTTGAATGATGTCGCACTTCCTTACAGGTGAAGAAATTAAAAGTTTCCAAGAGACTGTTGCCTTATTTTTTTTTTCTCCTGCATTGGATTAAACAATTTTGGGCAGATAATTAAATTTCCCATGTCTCAGTGTATTCCTTTCTGGAAGGGTTAATATAGGAAAGTTAGACTAATGAACAGGGCACGATGCATACCTAGTGTCATTA
Organism: Prinia subflava; assembly: GCF_021018805.1. Taxonomy (NCBI): domain Eukaryota; kingdom Metazoa; phylum Chordata; class Aves; order Passeriformes; family Cisticolidae; genus Prinia; species Prinia subflava. Next base: position 19,009,434 of record NC_086250.1, on the reverse strand, counting down.
CCTCTACATGTAAAATTTCAGAACAGAAATTGAGCCAATGTTTTTAATGCAGCTTTCAGCTAAAAACACTATAAAATGCCTATATGTTTTTACAAATGGTTTCACAGCACCACGTGCTAGAGAACACAAGAGAATGGAAACTACTTGTATAAAGTCTTTCATTAGACATTGCTAAAATGTACTGCATTTTTTAGTGGCATGTGTTCTAAAAATTATTATTTTTTTAGGAACCACAATGTGGATTTGCCATGTGGAGACAATTATTGTATATATTGTAGTTTGGGGTCATACATGTTGAATAAAACTGTGTGGAATGTACAGTTCTTGTGAACAATTGTTTATTCTTTACAGAACTGTAATTGTAGTTAGTCTGTGTTTTGTCTGGTAAATAAGTAACTAGAGAGTCTCTGCTGGGGTGAGGAATTGGGAGGAGGCATGTGGTGGCCACAACAGTGCCAAGGAAGAACGTGTGGGTTGAAAACCAGCTCTGGGTATATAAGCCTTGAACACCAGCAGGTGAACGTGTGTACAGCCATGGTGATCCAAATATAGAGCATATGGGACACGTTTCCAAAACCTGCATACCAGGCATTCGGAAGCTGGTTGATGACCTTTGGTTTGACACGGGCATCTGCCTGGTTCTATCTCTCCCTCCTGTACCACGTTAATGTACTCCCTATGTACATGAACTGGGAGGTGTCAAAGCACTTCCTCTTGCTGTGCAACTGCGCTCCTCTCAGTAAGACACTTTTTTCCTTATTGTTGTCTTGTATGTTTTTGTATAAAAAGTGGGACCAAACAATGTTTACTGCCACAGCTCTGAATGATTCTCTGAAACCAGAGGTGCAGGTTTGCCTCCAGGCTTGAGGTGGGATAGGAGCTTACAGCATGGATAGCAAAAGCCAGTGGTGGCTACTCAGTGTGCTGGCCAGAGCCTCAGCAGCTCCTGGGTAAGTCTGGAGGCTGCAGCCAGTGCCCAGCTCAGGTGTTCTGTGTTGATGGTTTGCACTCCACCAGCGATGGGCACGTTGGCATGGGAATCTCTGACCTACAAGAGAATGTCCTTCTTGCCTCCTCTGTAAGTCAGGATTCGTCCCTTAATCACCCAGGTGTGCACCAGACACTTCAACGAAAAACCTCTTGTCATGAGCACTAATGAGTCGATGTACTTAGGATAGTTGATATGTCAGAGGAAATGTCTCAGATGAAAAGGTCTGCAGCGAAATATGTAAATGATATTTGTCAGCGTTTCCCTCAAATATCTTCCAACAGATGTGAGTACCATGTGTGTCCACTTAATAAACTAAACTCAAAATAATTTCCACTTTGCTAGATATATGGGGACTAGCTGGGGAGGGCGGGGAGCGAACTACAAAGCAAGGTAAAAACTGCATATGTGTGTTGTTATATTTGATGACCAATTCATTAAAGCCATAAGTGTATCCAGGCTTTCAATAGTGTTCTCCTGCTGTTGCTTCCTGTACTCCCTGGCTACAAAATCAGTCTCTATGGCTCTCATTTGTCTTACCCACATGAAAGACTTTGAGCATCTGCAAGTTATGATTTGAGAATTATCTGCTTTTAAACAGAATGTATTGATCACTGTGTCTTCACAGGCAGCATAGTACGTTGTATAAATTAGGGGATCCTAGACCTTTAAGCACTTGGAGGCTGGGTGAGGTACTATGTGTGTACTGTGTCTGGCCATACCCATCAAACATCCTGGACCCACACCAGAAATGCCAGATGTTCACTAGATGTGGAGGCCCTCCTGTAACCTTGGCTGTGTGCTGCAAAGCGTGGAGGGGCAAAGTTGTAGCCATCCCTTGATCTTCCATGGTTCTTGTGCTCTTATTTGAGCTCTGTAATTTCTGTATTTTGAACTACAGACCTTGGGCCAATCCTCAATTCAGTCTGTTAAACTACTGAATGGTATAAGCTCATTGTGTTCCTCAGCTCTCTGAAGATGGATGGGACTTGCTTAGTTCTGATGGTTTATGAGCCATCAGTCCTTAAAGCTGCCACTGGTCCATGATGTGATGGAAGTCCTGGGTCTTGCTCAAGTATGGGCTTTTCCGGGCTCTATCCTTACCAATGCAGGAGATAATAAAATACTTTATGAGTGTTTTCTTTCACTTGAAAAAAAACTCACTCACAGAGCAGCTGTGGGAAAAGGGTTTGCTATGGATGGCATGTGTGAAACCATCCTGGCCAGTTGTAGGTGAATGCGAATATCACAAATTAAATGCAGGTCTTATTTTTTTATAAGTATTAAGACAGCAGCTGAGATCGCTGAGTTTAACATGCTCCTAAATGTAATTGCTAATTTCTGGATTCCTCCTCAGCCTTCCCTTCTCACTGTCGGTGTTTCCCACTTCACCTTGCCACCACACCTTCAGCATGGTGCCTTGACAGCCCTTGCTGCTGGGTCCCTTGGATGCCCTCCTGGTGAATGGGAGGGTCTGCTGCACCTTGTGGGGCTGGCTGCCTCTGTGATGAAGCATCAGTGCTTGGCAGGCTGTGCTTCTTCCCCTGTTGCCTTGCCTTCCTGGGGAACGCTGGCCTGTGGTGATCCCAGAGCCCCTCGGCTACTCTGGCTGCAGCAGCTTCATGTGGGACGACTTAAGGCTGAAGCAGTGTCTTTGTTCTGAGGTCTGGCGACTTGAGGGACTTGCAATTATCCTAATGTCTGGCTGGGCTGTGGAGCTGAGTCAGCGTGTTTGGCCTTGAGCAGCACTCCCTCAGAATAAAGACACTAGTTAAGAGACATTAGGCTTTAAAAAAAAAAATTATTGTTCCTGCGAAAAGATACCAAGTTCAGGGACTAAATTTAGCTATTGCTCAGTAGATCAGAAAAATCTGGGTCCTGCTGTTGATGGAGATCTCAAAACCTTTGTATAATTTTTTTTGTACACAACAAGGCATTTTATCTCTGCTGAGATTTCTAATCTCTATTAAATGCCTGATGGTGAGAGATATCTACCTTTATTTGAGGTACAAGCGTTATTTTAAAAATGAGTGTGAATATTTTTTAATCACAAAAGATAGCAATGAGGATTGGGTAGAAATAACTTTTTGAGCTGCGTGGTAACTAAAATGTTCCTTTTTGTTAAACGGTGCTTTGTTGTTGACACAAAAAGGTTAAGTCCTTTGCACACAAGTCTGACAGGGGAAGACAGCAAAGCATTTGTTAAAGAAGCAGCTTCCAAAGCACATGTTCAGAGCTGTCACTTATTTGCATATCTTTGCCGCTCTGCACAAATCAAACATTATGGCTTTCCCAGCAGAGTGCAGCTCAGGAAGGAGGAGTGAAGGTGCCTGGAGATGCCTGGGGACACTTGGTGCAGCGGATTCAGCAGGGCAGAGCTGCAGGCTGTTGTTTTGGTGGGAGGAAATAAAATAGCCTTTGGGAGAAGAGGGGAGAGTGCAACCTTCCTATCTGGTGCATGCTCTAATGCCATGTTGCCTAGAACCTGGAAGATTCCTGTAAATACCTGATGGAGGCAATGCAGGCTTAGCTGACTTGTATAGGAATGTAACCGAGAGATGTTCACATTGCCCTCTTGGGAAGATACCTTTTAAATAAGGATGCATGAGGAACAGCATCTGTCATTCTACTTCCTTTGTTATATTTTTGTTCTCTTCAGGGTACCAAAATGAGGTAAAATAATTAAACGGTGATCTGTGAGTTTAAGCTTCAGCTCCTGTAGGAGCCAGTTGTTGCAGCCATGCTTTGGGCATCCAGGAGGTGAGTGGTTTCCCTGAGGTTCATCTAGAAAGTGTGTGGTGGAGCCATGGGGAGAGCTGAGGTCGACCACAACTCCAGCACTGCGCTGGGCCATTCCTTGTGTGGCTATAACCATCTCAGGAAAATTGCTCTTAAAAATGAACGTCCTCTTCCATAGCTTTAGTCACACTTTGAAGGGATGGTGCCAATTTTTCAAAAGCCCACCATCTCTTGTGCCTTGGAGACAGCTCATCATTGTTGAGCAGCACTTGATACAACTCAGTTGCTGTTGTGTCAGCATAACCTGGCAGGAATGGGGGCCTTTAGCTAGACTGTGCAGTGCATTTGCATCCAGGCCAGTAACTAGCCATCCTTTTCAACTACAGGGTTTTTTTCTATGTACAGTTTGAGAGTTTTCTGCCAATGTTTCAGTAAAACAAAGTATTCTTCCATTCTGTCTGGCATTTTATTATGTAAATGTGGTCCAAGGGAACCTGTGATAGGCTTCGTTGTGGGTTATGCATTTGCTTACAAGGAATTCACCAGGGAGAAGGATTTCGTGCTGTACTTCAACCTCCTTCAAGCCTTTCTTGGATGAAAGGAAAACTCTGCAACTGTGAATGTAACTGGTTATCATTATTGGATGTCATTACTCACTCACTCTGAGCATAAAACAAAAAAATTGCATCCCCTGTGATGTACGTGAGTAAAAAGCTGCTCTCAGTTGCATTAACACTTGTAAGCTGAAGAGCAGAGTTCGGCCCTTTGTTTCAATTGAAATATTTTTTTAACACAGGCAGGGACTAAACAGTACACTTGAAAGCAATTTGTGTTATTGTCTGTAGCACAAAGCTTGTATTTTATGAACTGGCTGATCATAAAGACAGCATAAATCATGTAAAGCATTCTCATTTGCTTTTTCTTTCTTTATCTTTTTTTCTTCTTGCAGATGGGGCTTGTAGAGTAGAGTTGCAGTCAAATGTCTGCTCCAGGATATTTTAGTTGAACTGTGCGAGTCCATTAAACAAATGTAATGGATTTTTGGAAAGAAGCACTGCGTGTTTCAAACCAAATGTTTTACATAGAGAACATCTGGTTAGTTCTGGGTGTTTGTATGTAGAGCACATCAGACAGCAGCCGTCCTGAGTTCAGCTGGGAGGTTGCCTGGGATGTAGTTGTAGGATATGACAGTTCAGTTGTTATGGGGAATAATTCCTATGAAGTATTGCCATAAACTCAATGTTTGGCACAAACAGCTATATCTTTGTTTTACTGCACACCCAAGTTATTCTTCTTATCTGCCCGGCAAAACTCTAGACGGTGTTTAAATAACCCAGTAAAAGCTGGCACCTCAGAGCTCTATTAAAGCATGGCTGAGGAAGGGAAATGAAACTTGCTGTTTTCAGGGAAGCACTATGGATTCCTGCCATGGGCAGTGCAGTTCGAGAGAGTGATGAATGCAATATGCGCGAATGGTTTGTGGGGTTGAGTTGGAAACGATCAATGTTCCACTTGGTGTTGTGTGGTGTTGCTTTGAGCAGTGTGAATATGCAAAACTGGTGAAATGTGTGTAATTAGCCTGACGTTAGAGTTTCTTGAGGCTACTGGAAGAACTTTAACCTGGGTAAATTAATAAGTCTCTTTTACTTCACAGCATCCGAAATAATATATTTCCGGGAAATGTAGGAAGTGTAGAAAAATGTCTTATTTGGGAGTTGGTTCTTAAATTATTTTTGCACTTTAACTGAGGAATGTGTGGTTCAAATGAGATTAAAGTTGTAATTTCCAGAGTAGCAATGCAGCTTCCCCTTTCAGGATTGTTTAACTAGAAAGTTAAACAAAGTGGGTTAGGCAGTCTCTTGGTCCAGTCCCTTGTGGACAGCAATTCACATTATGCAGCACTGCTTTAATAGTCCTGACATGATTTGTGGTATTTGCTGAGATGAGTTTCTGGACCGAGCAGCATGAGAGGGAATTGCTCCTCACTCTGAGGAAGGGGGTATGTCCAAGTCTGTGCGAAGGTCACTGGCAGGGTGAAGTGGGAAGCCTGGGCTGCTGTTGTTACACTACCTAACAGCTTAGCTTCTGGCAAGGGGATCCCAGAAACATGAGTTCTAACTCTCACTTGTTCAACTGACTCCAGCCAAAACACTCACCAAAAAAGGTGTTTGTGCATGTTGAGGAAGGGGGCAACAGTCCTGGAGCTCACAGGGTCAGGGGGAATTCTTAGGCAAAAGCTTTCCATCCTGAAAAATAATCGCTTTGTGCTTTTCCCCCTCCAAAGTTAAGTCTCCTCATAACTACTTAGAACAACTGCCTGCAGTTGTGAACTCCTCTTCTAGCAGGGAAAGCTGGAATTATGCATTTAAAGCTGCAGAATTGCTGGATTGCCAGCCACTTAATTGTAGGAAAGTGTAATTCATTCCTCACCCTCTCACATCCATTCCAAGCCCAACTGGCTGCAGGGAGCAAGAGTGTTCCTGTTCCTGTGTTACTCTCTCCACTGAGCTGTTAGGGTGGCCCTGGTAATTTACGTTCAATAAATAGAAGGGAACAACAGGAGGTTCCTCTACCTTCAGGGTTATAAATATTTCTCAGAAATCAGAGAAGGATGGGGAGGAAATCTTAGCAAACTCCTTTTCTCCCGCTGTAGTAATTCCACCACATTTCATCATAAATTCTAAGATGGTCCCTTCCCAGAAGGGACCAATAAATAGATAATGTCCAGGCAGAATAAAGTAATCCTGAAGCAGTGTGTTAACAAAAACAAATTTAATATTGCAAAGTGATCTGTAGGTCCTGGAGCAAAATAATCTGGGTGAGGCTTTGATACACGATTGCTAATCTTTTTTTTTCCAAGAGTATTTTTCCAGATAGGATGAGGGTTTATGGTTTGGTAGATTCCTGCCAAGAAGTGGTGTTTATATTTTGATCCACCTTAGATCGGTTTAGGAAAATATACCAGATACAGGTGCTTCTGATAGTTCTGTGTCATTAACCCTTCCAATTGTTCTGTTTGAACACATCTGTGCACCCTCCATAATGTAATTTCTGTGGCCCACCATCTTTGCACTATGAATCCTTGCTCATCAATGTTAATCAAAAAGACTAAAGTCTAAAAATTCAGCTTTAAAAATCTCTCTACAATTAAAAATTCTGTTCCTTTAATTAGGAATTTGAGGTAGTCGAACAGTATGGTGTTGAGTTTTAATGAGTGTTGTGGTGCATGGAAGTACAGACATTTCTTTTAAAAAAGACTCTTTCCAAGTTTTTTCTTTATACTATTGTAATTCTCATGGTGAAACAGCACTTCCTTTTTTTCTCTGAAGGACTGCAGGACTGGAGAACAAAATCAAAAGATCCACAAAATACTTGCTGACTTCACATTTGTGGTGGAAGAGCATTGTAAAGATGTGCAAAGCTCTCAGTGGTTCTGAAGTTTCTCTGAACTCACAGAAGCTTCAGTGAAAAAGAGAGAATAAGCCGAGTTACATTTATTTATCCACAAATTTCTCAAGCAGAACCTACTAATGAATGAAAATGTGCTGTGAGGTGGCTTCTTGGGAAAAAAAACCTGATTCTAAGAGTTCAAACAATGTCTAACACTCTTCCTTGTTTAATGTGAATTACAGTCTTGCACTGATGTAGTACCTTTCGCCTAAACCTGTAAAATCACTTTAGAGACTCTGGTAACTGCTGAGGTTACAATTATTTAGCAGCACATTGTAACAGTTTGCAGCAGTTGCTTAGAGCATGTGAATAACCCCATTTCCAATTTAAATTACTGGAGGAATTACAGGAGACTGTGTAATTTTCAAACTGGAACTAGATCCAGGCACCAGGGCTCTATACCTATCTTCTTAAGAAAGTCATAAAGAGCTTTTTATAATGACATAGCCAAGATCTTGGTTTTGTGTTTCATCCCCAAATTGATGCCTTGAACAGTGTGCACTCCTACTTCGGAGGATTACTTCAGTGTGGTTCACTGCTTATTCACAATGAAAAAACAACATGGAATTAAAGTCCCTCTCTGCTGCCTCAGGTTAGCATTTTGCATTACATCAGCAGCTGTGGTAGCTGTGAGACCAAACCCCAAAATTACTGTGAAATCTATCTTCCAGTTTTTGGAGAGTGGATCTGTAATACCCATGTAACATTGAGAACAGTAAACTTGGGGCTTGTGAATTCTTTCACTCCTCTTTAGCCTGACTTGCCAGTAATTTAATTAGTGTTAAACAATCTGCACACAGGCTTTCAGAAGTTAAAAGACTGACACAGGATTCGCTTTCAGTGACTTTTCCTCTTTTGCACATATGCTGGATGGAGCTATGCTGTGTTTGGAACTTGATCAATAATGATTGCACAATTCTAACCTCATTTAAACTATGATATAAACAGACATGATAAAAACGGATGCTACCCATTTTTTTCCTACTTAAAAGTGAAGTCAGCTTTTTTTTCCTTGCTTTTCCCCCCCTCCTTCTTTTTCCCTTTTGGGTTCCAACAAAATTGTAACCTGGAAGAAAAGCAATTAGACTCTGTGAAATCCCAACTCAGTGTATCATTTGGCTTTGGTAAATGTGGAAGCCAAAAATAAACATCTGCTTGGCAACTTCACTAGAAGTTAACTGTAAATGCAGTTTTCATCTTTTGAGTGAATGTGCCATTCAGTGCTGGTTAACATCTATTAAGGAGGATGATCCATAGTTGAGGCTGTAAAGCATTTTTTAAAAAATTACAGTTATGAACATCCATTGCCTTGGGAAAACCCCTACCCCAGTTTCCTTCCAAATCTAATTTCTTATGTGCCAAAGCATGAACTTTTCATGAAAGTTTGAAGGTAGTTGGATGGGATATTTGTGACTTATTAGACTTCGGAAAGGAGATGGTCTTCTATTGACCTGTACATGGTACAGAGGATATGGAGTTACATTTAGAAGTGTATTAGAGAAAATGTAAGCAGTCTCACTCTTTTCTCCAGGAAGGTGAAGTCTGCACATGATAGGGACTCTCCCAGGATGCCAGACCAGCCTTGGGCTCCATCCTGACAGGACACAGCTGCAAACATCTTTAATAACCAGGTCATAATAACAGTCAGATCTCTGCTTTTCAACAAATCTTCTGCAACCTCTGCTCCTACCACAGAAAATTTGTTTTACTGTGGATCAGGGAGGATTGAAGTGGATGCAAATTTGTGGTAGCATGCTATTGGGACAGTGGGGAAAGGTGAGAAGGGGCAACTTGAGGCATCACCATGGGAAACACATCATTATTGCTAGGGATGATGGTTATTTGTCTTTCTTCTAGAACTAAACAGTGCTATGATTTAGGACTTCAGTAATGTGGTGTAAAAAACCTTTGAGAAGGGAGAAGTTTCTTTAGTATATTTCTGACATATATGACTTGAGACAAGGATTGTCAGTATTAAATGAAGAAAGGTCTGCCAGGGAAATTTGTCAGATAATCCATGGTGTAAATATGCCAGGCTTTTTATACGTAGCTGAGAATAGTGAGTACCAGACAATGAAGGGATGCAAGTCTCCCAGTAAGGCAGTAGTTACTCAGGAAATGTGCTCACAAATCCTGATAACAAGCACCGTATGCAGGGGTGAGGAAAGAAGTGGAGGAAGGGTGTTGTATGTTCCTCCTGGCACCCACTTTATATATGTACAGTATAAATATGTCCATCTGGTACCTTCTACTGCTCATAAAAACTTGATTCCACAAACCTCTTTCTCTGTGAATAAAGGAGGAACTAGAGATAATATATAATCCGCTTGCTGAGTGTTTGTGAATAGTTAATTCCTCTTCTCCTCTTGGTGAATCATCATTTATGATATGATAGCAGCAACTATGTCCAGCAGAACCAGAAAAAGAAAATTAAACCTGAGGTAATCATACCTTCATTCTCCCAGAGACAGTGGCACATCGTGCCTCAGCTTATGCAGAGAGAATTTTGATTTAACATTTACCATACTGACTTGGGACTTCTAGTGTCTTAGCACAAGAGTGAGTTTCCTTACAAGTAGTGACATCAGCTTTGGTTTTTAGAAATATAATCCACCTGTCACGTTGTGAAGAGGGGAATGAAACAGGGAGATGCTGATGTTTGCTGTATGCTGTTACCATGCAACCTTTACCTCATATAAGCACATGGACCTGAGAGGTGCATGGAGGCACCTACGTTCTTGCCCTTTATGTGTGCAGCTGCTGGCTTGCAACAACAGTAACACTGTTTTGTCCTTGGTAACATCCATGACATGAACAAACATGTGATGGAACAAAGCAATGAGCAGAAGCTGAGATTTAAATCAGCACAGGCTCACTTGGGTGCAGATGGCACCGGTTACTGCTTTGAGCAACTGGCCTGTTACTGCATAGTTTGCCAAGGTATCAAACAATAGAGTTGGGCTGCTGATAAATAATTAATAAGGATTTTGTTGAATGCTTGTCTCCCTGGCAGTATCACCATGGAGATGATCTGGCTTTTAGGATGTGAAAACTAACAATCTCCAAAACAATGGCATTGTGTCAACCTTACTCTTTCCCTGAAAGGGAGAGCTCTCAGAGATGTGTTAGCAGATTGCACAACGCCAGGCACTAATTTTGCTTACACTCACACTGGCCTTTTGTCAGCTTTTCAGTGACTGCATGAAATGTCTACTTTGACTGTGCAGAAGCTTGTTCTTAGAATGACACGTCCTGCGTGAGCATTAGTATTGCATTTGGCCCAGGGCTGAAATATCAAGATAAGTTTTTTCAGCAAATGGACACAGCAAAGGTGTAATCATGTGGTAGGAGGCTTACAAAAAGAAGTCCTCACGGGGATACCTTTTCATAACCCTTTGGATGCTTCATTTCCCCATAGGAATATCTGTCCATGCTCCTTCTTCCCACCTGGAAGGTCCAGAGGCCTTATTCAGCTGGCCCCCTGCCTTTCCTTTTTCTCCTTTGTGCAATCTCTGGAAGTGCCATTTCAATGCAACTGCATTATCAGCATCCCCTCCTTATCACTTGATTGCAGCCACCTCAGGGACCACATAATTTTGTAGCTTTGTTTCTTTTGCTCTTGGCTTGGTGATGTCTGAGCCAAGAGCCATAGGCAGAGACTCCCCTGGAAAAAACATTATATGGTGCCAGACTTTATTCTTTCTTACTTGGCCCTGTGGAGCTGGAGAAAGAACAATGTACCTTTTCTCTCCCCACCCCCAAACATCCTCTGGTTTCCCTTTCTCTTCCTCCCCTGGTTGATCAACCCATTCTTTACCTCCACACCCCACTGGCACTTGGCACATTGCACTTCCCACCTTCCAGTCTCAAAGAAAGGAAGCAGAGCTGTGAAACTGGCTGGGCTCACCCACTTCCCATTGCTGGGTGGGGATGGATTCAATTCACAGCTTTCAGAAAGGAGAGATTTATGTGTATTTAACCTTCCCCTCCCTCTTCACCCAAAGAAAATAATTTTTAATAATTTTCTTTAAGCGTCTTTTCTGACATAATTGCTTGGTGGCAACAAGCTTGTTAACCTTCCTCAGGGAGCTTCACTCTCTGTCCCGATGCTGGTTTTTTGACTCTTCACAATAGTATTGCAAGAGCCCATTGGAATTTGTTTGAGCATGGGTGGTATGTACAAGTGCTGCAACCAGCTTAAAAGTCACAGCCTCCCTCAGTGGAAAAAAGCAGTTCATATCTCACTATGGTCCTAAAAATAGCCTTGGTAGATAATAGCGAGTGGAAGATTGTTTTCAATGGGTCTGAATGTACTGCATGCAGAAATTGCTGGGGAAGGGTGAGTGGTTTGTGGTATTTAAGTAGTCAGGCTCAGCTACAGCACTCACCGACTTAAAATCTGTGACTCTGCCCTGTGGCTAGTTCTATCTTTATTTATATTCACACAACTCAGCTGGAAATGAGGCAAACTTAGGTTCATTAGACTAAAACACATGAACCAACTTCCTGAAATCAAGCGAAACAGATTTTCACTTGGATGAAAATACAACTTTATTTTTGCTCAGCTGCAAATGATAATGCCAGCAGTGACTCAGCAGATATGGAGATTTGATATAGAAACGGGCACTTACTGCCTGCTATACCCTTTGCCAAATGTTTAGACCTGGAGATACTTTTCTGTACACAGTGGTCTTGATCACGCTCTGTAAAAATAAATTCTACCTGTTTTGCTCTGCTGAGCAGCCAAGAAGCTTGAAAAGAAAGAAAGATATTTCTCTCACAGATAGGACTGAATGTACAGAAACCTTTGCAACCGTCATACTTGTGAAGTATTTATAGTTCAATTCCAGTTATTTGTATGAAACAAAAGCAAAGAAGCATGAAATGTGTTGGAAAACACTTTATAATCTTTCTACACCAGTTCAGAGAGTGAGTATAAATCCTCTTTCCAGCAAATGGAAGCCAGTAATTTATTGCTGCCTTGAAGAAAGCAATTTATTTCTCTATGCTTCCTGCCCAGCACACTTCTGCAAGCTGACTCACGGAGGGATGGGAAGCCAAAAGCTGTGCTCCCTCTTTCCTATCTGCTTCTGGAAAGCAGGACAGCAGTAAAGCTAAGGCTGTCATTCTGCAGAGCAGTTTGGAAGTGCCTGGCAGTATTGGAGGCTCACAAGCCCTGCCTGTGCCATAGATTTTGGAGAGGGTATTCTCTTTACCTCCTTCTGAGCAGAAACTGGTACCAAAACTGGCGGTGCGGGTGGAGATGGTTTCTTCCCATCTCTGATGGTCTTTCTCTCCCCCTGACCCCATGTGTGGGGCTCTGCAGCCATCAGAGCTGCTGAAGATGCTGGGGATGGTTTCGGTGCACATAGCTAGTAATGATCCCCAGAGGGAAACATCACATGGCCTAGTTTTAAGCTGTGACCTTGGTGCTTATGCATGTATTTAACTTTGCATGTGTGAGCTGTCCCTCAAAAGTCAATGGCCTGCTCACATGTGTGAAGTTAGGCATGTGCTGAAGTGTTTTGCCAGATTGGATACTGTCTATAGGGGCTTTGAGGGAACTTGAACCTGTTTTGTTGGGGTGAGAGGCTTTAGATTTCATTATTAGGAATCTGATATGTTACTCTTTTTGTGTGCAAGGTCTTAGAGTTATCTGAAATTCTCATTAAGACAAGAAGCTTGGAAAAAATACAAATTCATCCATTAGTAATGTTACTAAAAATACTATAATTAAATTATCTAAGTCTTAAACCCTGTAAAATATATTACAAAAGAGTGGTAGAAGTATAAGAGCAGTGTTTTGAGACTACCAAAGGGACTAACAGCACTTTCTCTGCAGATACTGAGCTGGAATATTTGGAGTAGTTAAAGTAGCTGATGTAAAAAAGTGTGTTGCCTTTTCCGTACTCTTGATTCATAGGCTGTAACCCTTAATAAATTTGATGTTGCTCACAGTGAAGCCGCTGCTTTCAGAGAAAGCAAGAAAGCAAGCTAGAAAGAAAGAAAAGAACCTTAAGAATGAACAAACAAGTTCTTTCATAGGGTATTTCTCAACTGACATTATTTCCTATTATGCTGAAGTTATTCAGGTTGATCATGCAGCAGTCCTGTAAGTGGGTTTAGAAAAATTGGGCCAGCTCTGCCTGGTGTTAAAAGCACAAGCAGTCTTTGAAAATGTATTTTCTGGAATATATTTCTGAAAGAAATAAATTTCATGAAAGAAGTTACATTATTGATATTTTAGAATACCTGGAAAAGAGACTTGTTTTACAGTCCGATACCATAACATACAGCTAGGGGTCTTATTTTGCTCAGAGATATGAAAACAATGAAACATGTAATAAATACCTAGAACGTGATTGTGATTTGTAGTGTTTCCATGAAATACTAAATAAAACTCAACTGGGCTGCTTTCTTGTTTGTGCTATTTTTTTCACATCAGTAGACTTGAGCCCAACAACTGTTCTTGCTGATGTGGTCTGAGGAGACTGTGCAGGTGAAAGACTTGACTAGCAGAAATCCATTTCTTAGAATGGAAGAGCTGGAATAAATGCTGTCCTGCTCCACTAATCCTGCTCTGGGATGCCACCTCTGACAGTGACATTCTGCTGACACCGATCACTCACCGTTTGGCCTTTTGGACCAGAGCACCAGCAAGGCTGTGCATGGCTGGTAGCCTTTGAAGTGTGGAACCTATCCTCTTGGGGATTGTGCAGGCCACCAGGCAGATGGCACATGGTGAAAAGTATTTGTTGAGATGCCTTTGAACCTTTCACTTTCTCAACACCCTTTTTGAGGAGAAAATAGCAATTGAACTTGGGGAAAGGTATCAGAAATCGTCCTTTAATAACCAGATGGTTTGTTGAATAAGGCTCTTCTGTGGTGTGTTGCACAGTTTGGGAGGAAGAAGCAAGCAGCAATTTCTGAGATGCTACTGTCCTTGTTTCCTTTAGAAGTCCTGTTGCCTTTCTGTTTCGATTTCCTCATCTCCTGAAAGTGAATAAATTGTGCCGTTTCACCACTTGCTTATCAAGGTTTTACTAATAAATGGCTACAGCTTATGTGCTGTGCCAATAGACTGTGATACTACTTTGTTAGTGCATGTGAGTAAACCTCTCTTATGTGTGAGTGCTTGTACTGGTACAAGGGCACTGCCTCCCACACAGCACTCTTGCTGTTTGTCACGATTGCAGGGAATGGGCTGATGGTGGATGACCGTGGCCAGGTGGATGCTTAGAGCTGCCCTGGTGCCATTGACACCACTGGAGTAAAGATATTTCACACCTGCCAATTGTCTTTCCTTGTTTCCAAGTGCCAGTCACCATGATCTGAAGGAGCTGAGTGAGGGGAGAGCAAGTCTTGAATGTTAAAACCCAAGAGATGTGTCCAGCATGTTTTCTTTACTTATATTGGGATGAGACGTTGCAGCCTGGATGTCACTGACAAAATCTGAAGTACTTTGCCTGGTCTGTTGAATTCTACCCCTGCAACTGGGAAGTGATGCTTTCAGGAGAGCTTAAGTACCATCTTTGAAATTTGGTTAAACTTTTAGGAATAGCCTTTATAAAATAAGATGCCATAATTTTCAGCATGGGTTGTGAGACTGTAAACTCTCTGGTTCTGTTAAAAAATATGTTCCCAGGCAACACATCTGTTTGCCTAAGAATATTGATCCAAACACATATTTACAAAATGCCACCACACTTTTCAATCATGTTTGCATTTTTGTATCTAAAAATATGTTTTCTTGTATACATTTATTCCACAGAGGCCAGTTGCAGTAATTATGGGTAGATGTGCAAAAGTGCTGTCTGTGAAGCACACAGTCAAGTTATCAGGAGATTGGCATGCCCTCTGGGCTGCTGTTATTACTTTACCAGCTGTGAATGGGGAAGAATTTGCCCTCCGTTGTATATTTGACAATGAAACCCTTCTTAAATTCTTCCTCAGAGCTAAGTACAAGGCTGTCTTTTAATAAAAAACGTGTTTTTACCCATGTCTATATTTATTTCTTACAGGAATGCACATACTGCTCCAAGAGCCACCCACATCCTTCTGTATACAGGGTGTATTTGCATTTGCAGTCAGTCCCAGTGCAAATGTGGGGAGGGGAAAAATCCAATGTCATCTTTAGAGTTAGTTGCCTTTTCCATTGCTAGAATTTCTTGAAGGCTATCTTGGTCACTCATTCAATTAAGATCTCTTGTATTACCTTTTCTAGAAATATGTGCCATGTAAATAAGGCTATAGCTATGTTGTTACTTTTAAAATCTCTATTCCAAATGTTTGGTTCAAGAGGAAAAAAAGAATTGTTTTAGTTTTAACATGCAAATTGTTTTGTCCCTTGAATTCTTTTTGTTCTGATGTCCCAAAGTAGGGGGGCACTTGAGCAAGAGCTTAATTTTAAGCACGTGCAGCCATCTTTGGGAATTCAAGGGGATGGGGCATGTGCTTAATGCTTTTTTGAACAACATTGCTTTTCAGAGTTGAAGGCTCTGTAGGAAATCTGATTCTTTAAAGTGGGTCCTGTTTATGTACATTTCAATTTTATAATATTGTAAGTTTTTCTCTTCTTTCTTCAATATCCTTAATGCTACATCATATAATGAAAACAATACTGGTCATGCCACTTGCAATTACTGAAGTAGGCAGTGATATTTCTTCTTCTAGAGTAACTGGGGAAATAACATAAATCATAGATTTACAAATGTTTTCCCAGGAGAAGTCGACAGTAGTTGACTACAAAGAATGACACAAGTTTGGTTTACCCATAAAGGGGTGGTCATCTCAGCAGGTTAGTGCCGTTTTTCAAAGACGCACAGTTGATTTTAAGCTATCTGATAATTTATTCCCTGAGCTCTAGCTTAAAAAAAACAATGCAGGGTAGATATTGAGTATAATAAAGGCCATGCTGCTATTCAGTATGCACAATGCCCTCACCTTTCTTCTCCCACCAGCTTCTCTGCATTGTTGCTTTCTGCATTTCTCATGGGCATGAGATGACCTCCACGATTATTTACGGAGGTGTTCAGATAAGCCCTTTTTTCACAGGCAACACACATACACACACTCACAAGGACTATTATAATTTGAATTTATATTGCAAGTTCAGCTATCACTTCCTCTGTTCCCACCCTGCCTTTTGGAAAGATATCCAGTCACATGATATGCTTGTAAAAAGGGCTGGCTGATTGAGGAAGGATGCAGGAAGGATACGGTTTTGCAGTGATTGCATAAGTGTTGTGTAGGACCTGAAGCCTTGGGTTTATATGAGGACGAGTTTAGATGTGAATTTCAAAGATTTATTTCTTCTAATTTTTGAATAAGTCATAACTCCTGAACAATTTGCCTGCTTTAGAGAACCATGGACTAACCAGTGTTAATGGGATCCTTTATGTATTAACGTGGATATCAATACATAATCGGCACCCTGGATCCCCTGCCTCTGTGCCATCAGAGATCTCAAATTTTTTTCAGAGAAATTGTCTCAAAAGTTTCTTTTCGGAATTGTCAGATGCAATCATGTCTTAGCAAATGTACTTCCCATCAAAGTCTCTTGGGGAGTTTTGCCATTTGCATAAGGAGAATGCTTAGGCCAACACAGAGATCTTTACAAAAGACGTGTTCCCCCTCAGTGAAGTTCTAAGACCTGAAGAGCCCAAAACTTCACATCACCCATTACTATAATGAGAGTGTATTTATTACTATACAGTGAGGGAGCTGGAGCATGGAGGTTTGTATTTTAAAGGTTTTGTTTGGTCATTCCACGTTCTGCCAACATCTAACATCTGTATTTATTTTTTGAACTCAGTTCTTAGTGGATTGGATGCATCTGCTCAGTTCCAAGAATAATGCTTGATTTCCTGAATTTATAGGTTGCCATAAAATCCATTCGTAAGGACAAAATTAAGGATGAACAAGATATGGTTCACATCAGACGGGAGATTGAGATCATGTCATCCCTCAGCCACCCTCATATCATCACCATATATGAAGGTTAGTGAATGTGATTTTCCTCCCTGACTGCTCTGTTACATTCTTGCATACCCAATATTTATGTTTCTTGAGATCCTGCACCAAACCAACCCCTACTTGTGTAACCCATCCCTTACCAACAAGACTGCCTTGAGCATTGCCTTCCCCCTGAGCTACCAGTGTTGCATAGATGCATAAACCTTTGCTTGGAAGAGCTTCTTCTTGTGTGAGTTCACTGTGTTAACTGCTGGTGAGACGTGGCTGCATGTATCACCTCCTGTCCTTGCTCAGTGAAGTTTCTGCACAGTGCAGTTTCATTTCACCCTCACTCATGAACCAGCCTGATGTCTGTTTCTGTTCCCAGCCCCTAAACTAGTCCTTGTTTGCTTTATTTTCCCTGGACTGCACGGGACTGCTCTTAGCTGTTCTAGGACTTTGGTTCTCCTTTACCTGCCAGTTCAAGTGACCAGTTCTGTCATTGCAACTTTTTGCCCTGAATCCCAGTATCCGCTTCCTGTCCACCTCTGCACACTTTTCCATCAGTCTGGTGGCTGGCTTATTGTTCCTGTTTCCTTGTCCTGTCTTCCTCCTCTACCTCCTTTCTTCCTGGGACACGGCTTGGAAGATTTGCCAGTTTGTTTATGTCCCAGCACTAGCTGGTCAGTTCAGGCCATGTACATGCTAAAAAGACACCAGCCAAAAGGTCTGTTGCTGCGAGGAGGGAGGCTGCATGTTGGACCTAGGATGTAGATTCCAGACCTTCAGAGGGACCCTGGTCAGGCAGTCTTGGCCCTGGGGATCACCCCTTTTCCTCTATGAAGAACAGGAAGCCTGAGTGTAGCCCTACACATTTCCATAGCCGTGGGGTAAATGCAGAAGGTGATGAGATGTGTATGGCAGCTCTGCTCTGAGAGTTGATACGACTGATTAAAACAAGGGCTGTCTTGGCGTACTGTTACACTATCGCATATTGAGTTATTCAAAAGCATGTTCCTGAACTTGAAAAGAGATGAGTATATGTCTTTTTATTGAATAAACTCATAAAAGGATCTGGGAACAGAAAAGGGGAGGGATGCTGTGTCAGCATGTGGGTTGCAAATGGAGCAAAAGTTACTTCAAATATGAATGGGAACACAGGAAGAAAAAAATATTAAACTTGCTGTGGTTCTTTGACCATTTGCCCTTCTCATCCTTACTTCAAATAGTTTTTACTGAGTTAAAATATTCGTAAAAGTGAAAAAGATTACAGCATTTTTAGGAAGCCACTAGGTAGACACAAAGTCTTGTGAGAGCAAAACTTCCCTCTCTGGCCCTGCGGAGGAGGAGCAGTGCTTCTGCAGCAGAGCCAGATGAGCTCCATGATGGAGAATTCATCTTGTCTGAGGAGGATGAGCACCTGGTTCAGGTTCTGGTGTGTTTTCCAAGGAGTCAGAGTCAGTATTTGGCCTGTAGCAGCCAATGCTGTAACTAAGCTATGGTAGCACTGGGGAAATGTGTGGTTGTGCAACTGAACCCACAGGAACTGCCCAGAGGGGAGCATGTCAGCTCAGGGGCCCTTGAGTGTGTGCTTCACTTGAAGCTGAAGAGTACTTGTTGAGAAGTTAAGGAACTACCTCAAGGACTGAGGTATTTGTAGCCTCTTGAAGTTGGATTTTAAACATGTAGCTATTCCTCTTGAGTGATGCATAAAGAGTGATAATACTGCTATCCCCTGACACAAAATGTTGAAGTCAGTAAATACTAAGAGATGGGCTTAATCTCACCAAAATTAAGCAGTCCAACTGCTTCATTTCTACAGCTGGTGTATGCTACAAATCTAGTGTCACTCTTTAGTCAAGAGACTTCAGCATCTTCACAGGGTGGTTGGCTCCCTCCTGGGAGACTTTTTTTCAGAACAGTGGGATAAATGACATATTGGAGGCTCCTGTTGGAGTCTAGCAAGGAGACTAGATGTTTAGATCAGGTGTTTAACTTTAAAACTGAAGCCACCCCAGAGATATTTTTCTCCTATCATAAATTTTACTGTACGTTTCCAGACTGCCACTGCATGTCTGACAGCTCTCTCTGTAGGTGCCAGGTTGCACAGATATACATAGCATGGACAATGCTGGATGTGTCTGTAATAATCTTTGAAAGCTCTTTGTATTGCATTTACAAACATGTGTTTTCCTTAAGTAGGATCTTGTTGAGGTATCCTTTTGACCTTCCTGCTCATAGCAATTAACCTCTGAATTTGTCCACTTGATGTAAACATAGCCTTATCTTTTTTATTGATACCAAACAAATTCAGATGTGTGGAAACCCAGTTTTCCAGTTTAGAGGTGCTTCGTTGTAACCTAATCATAAGGCATATACCTTGCCCATTACTGCCAGGGCAGATGTACAGTTGTGACTAAAGAAATTCCATCCTCTCAGCAGGGTTGTAATTGGCAATCTGTCGAGTGTGGCTGCAAGGGAAGTGCTCCTTTAGGTGACTTTAAACTCCATGAAAGGGACTGGATAAACAAAGTCAGCTTTGCTGGCAGTGTTCTGATTTCAGCACATAAATTTTAATTTATAGAATAATGCCTCTGTCCATTCATCTGTCTGTCTCTCCCCTGCCCCTCGTCCTTCCTTTGCCCTATTGCTTTTTTGCCTTGAAAACTCCAGGATTTTATAATAAAGCCTTTGAGAGCTAACATATTTTTCCAGGGGTAGCTTGAGTGCAAAATCTACCTCATCTGGCAATACTTTATAAAAGTTAAACCAGGGAAGGAACATTCTGCAAACATTTAAACACATGTTGGGCCAATCATGAGGGTGAAGTTACACTTGGTACATTTAGGAGTGAGCTCTTGAGTCTTTGTAGCGTGAAATACAGTTGTGTGTGACTGTTTCTGTGCTGAAAGAGTTGTCCTTGGTCAGCATAACCACACAGAAGAGTCTGCCCTTTTGCAAAATGCACTTAAAGTGAACAGACCATTAGCCAACATATTTGTAGAAATAGTTTACTGAAGGTCTTCCCTGAATAATGAATAAACATTAGGATCAAAATTTGGTGCCAGTGGAACATGATGGCATTAATGTAAATGAGTAACTGAAGGAAAGTGTGTGCTGAAGCACTCTGCTGAACTCGGGCCAGGATGCTTATAAGAGTGCTGCACCCTTTGCATTAACAAGACACAAAATACAGATCTCCCAAGTAAGATGCACTTCCTAGTTTTTTTTCTAGGTTGCATTTTTGGTACTCTTAAGAAAAAGCAGAGAGATTCTCCATCATATGTCTGCCAGTCCACAATGGCTTGAGCTAGGTTGCATGCTTAATCAGGAGACTGGTTCAGCTCTATTTCAAACGCCAAAGGCAGTGGAAATAATCTGACAGTGTGTAACAGCAGTGGCATCGTATTCCAGGATACTCACTGCACTTGCCAAATACATGTTCAGTCTCACATTTTGTGCCAGATTTCGTGCAACATAGCAGAAACACACTTGGTGTTTCACACACACGTAGGCCTGTGTCAGTCAAGTCACCAGCCATATCACCAGCAAAACCACTGCATTGTCAGAAATCTGCCTGTGTGGCAGCTGTTAAAGTGTGTGGACATGAGCCATTGCTGAGGAACTGCATCCCTGCAGCAGCATTGGCTCAGACAAATGTCTTCTGCTGTCAGCTGCATGTGGACCTCAGGGTGGGGCAGCAGCCAAGGGCCAGGGTGGCAAAACAGTCACCTATCTCAGGCTGTGACTGTGCAGAGCAATCCCAGCCTCTGTCCCAGCCTTTGCTATCTCCTGGTTTTTGGACATAATCAAAACAAACTTTGGTGCCTAATGACCCCACCCCTTCTGTGTGCAAAACACATGAAAAAACCTCAAGTCTCTTCAAACATCACGTGGACGACTGGGCTTTAATCAAGAATGTTGGAAGTTGGAAAGCTGAAATGATTCTTTTTTTTGGCCAAGAGAAAGTACTTCAGCAGTGATACTGTTTAACCACATTTCTAATTGATTTCCTCCAATTATGTAGGCTTTTGACTTTTGAGTGCTTTATTCTCATTGTTTTCAGTTGATAACATCCAAGAACATCAAGTAATATTTCAAGTGTCTGGAGATACTAATGAAACAAGAATAAACAAACTTAACTCTTTAGTTACTATACCCTGGCTTTATGAGTTTCCTGTCATTCAGGGTGATCACCTAAACAGGACTTCATAGGACATGACATAAACTCAAATGTGTGAGATCACAGGCAGGTCCAGTTTAAATGTCAAACTGATTGCCAGCAGTGATGAAATTTATTTCCGTCTTCCCATTTACACAGTCCTATCATAGCAATGTAAATATTTGCTTCTCTGAAGTTCCTCGACGGTTTAAATCATAATTTAAATAAAAAGGAGTTAGTTCTTACATTCTTTGCTGAAACAAAGACAATTAGTGTAACATGTTATTGTGGCCAAATTAGCAATTGTCATTTTTCCTTCCTTTTAAAGAGCAAACCATCACAATCTGCATATCCTCAGTCTTGCTCTGTGAGAAACAACTTCACCAAGGATAATAGTTCCCATTCTGATTTAATCTCCTCACTGGGGAGTAAATTATAGCATGCTGTCTGATTTAAAGAGATTATTGCAGGATCTTAACTACATTCCTTTAATTTAAAAGGAGATGCAATTTGGCTGAATAAGGCTGTAATTCAGGAAAACAATTTAACACAAGCTTAGGATTAAAACACATACTTTATGTCTTGATATCTTCAATTATAATTAAGCATATTCATAAATGTATGTGTATGCATATAAGTGGTTTTCTCATTGGACCTGGGATATTTTCATGTCTGCTATATGCTCTGTTAAAAACAGTAATAAAATACTACTACTACTGAAAAAACAACTAAATAAAAATTATGCCAAGGGGCTGTAAAACAGTCAAAAATACAAAAGCTGAATCAGGCTGAAATTCTAGTGTAAAAGACAGTGCTCACATGATTTTTGAAGAATAATTCAAGGCTTGTTACACAGGTGAGGTAATTGGGTCATACATGAATTTTGTGAATGAAAAGGTTATTCTAGTCTGCATCTCCAAAATTAAAAACAAACTTGCTTGTTCTTTTGATTTGGCTGACCTTTAATAAAAGAGCATTTTGTAGCAGTGGAAAGGTACTTCTGTCTGCGGCTGTTAGGAGAGTAATAAAAATACCACTGAATGGAAAGACACCAGATGGAAGGAATGTCAACATACTGGAACTAATTTAGGAGATTGCTCTGATAGAGAGCAAAGGCATGAGGAGAATTCAAATGGTTCCAGTGCAAAGAGATTGGCCGCCCCTCTTAAACTAACAAACTAAAATCCTTACCCTAGGGTTACATGTAAACCAAGTGGAATCAGCCCACAAGGAGGTAGTCCTTTGAGGGGGGGGAAGGATCCACCGCCCTCAGCACTCTCTCTGACTTTAGTATTCCGTGAGCTTGGAGGAAGGACAAAAGCCTGAAAGCCTCCTGCTTTTTTTTTTTTTTTTTTTTTTTTTTTTTAGTAAGTCAGTCCAAAGTGAACAAAGTGAAGTGTTGTAATAGAGAGGTGTACAGTGTACCATTAAATCTTTTTGACTGATGCTTGCAAAACCATGCCCATCTGGGCTTTCAACAATTTTAGGGTGAATCAGATCTTAGCCGTGAAGAAATGTACTGAGTATGTTCATTTGGTGTCAGACTTGTCCCATGAGTTTCAGAGGAGGTGGCTTTGGTGTAGCTAGAGGGGAGAATTTGGCAGTAGGGTTGAAAAAGAGTGCTGATGAACAAGAGGTCAACCAGCACTATTTGGAAAATGGAAGGCTGTAGATAGAAGCTGAGTTCATAATTCCACAGCCTCTAAATATAAATAAGTGGAGAGATTATATGCAAGAACTATTACTGTAGTAGAACAACCTGCGAAAGACGGACAGATTGTTCACCTAGCAAAATGTACTTTGTCTCAGATATGTCTTTGATAGAAAGAAGTGAAATTCTTTCCCAATTTCACATTTATATTCTTCAAGGAACTTTGAGGTCAGCAGATTCAGTTTCAGTTATGAGCCTTTTTCTCTGTCTCTTTTAAAAAAGAAACAAACACTTGAGCATTAAGGGCCCGGTTTATAGAAAAGTAAGAAATCTTTGACCACTGTATCTTAGCACCCTTTGCTGCTTGGGTTCCCAAGGCATTTGGGGTGACCAGACCAAGCCCATGTAAGCTTGTAGCCCCTGGAAAATGCTGTTTCTTCATCTTGCTCTGGCCAGTGTAGTAGTCCTTTGCTCATCTCCTGGGGATACAATCACGTTGTTCCTCACACATTCATGCTGTTCCTGCCCCTGGTTCCTGATGCGCTCTCACACTGCTATCCCTGCTTCCTCCCCTGTGGCCACATAAAGTGCAGTCATCTCCACAGTCAACCTTTCAGCTTGCAGGCTCTGTCTGCTAAGGAGCAGTAGTGATTTGCAAGCACTATTCTGCAGCAGCTCTCCACCACTATGGCTGAGGCAGTGCAGCAGCCCTCACGCCATGTCAAGGTCTTGTTGCAGCTCGCAGAGTAACTCAGTTTGAATGGTGAAAATAAACACAGTGGCTCAGAAATAAATGATGCACAGCCGGTAGCAAGCATTTCTCCTGCTGCTGTCCCCTCTAATAGGTGAAGTTCATGCCTTGTATCTAAGCAACCCCCCTATCTTGATTCTTAATTGATAGGCTGTCTCCCCTGCTATCCATGTCTGAGTGTTGGTACTGACAATTCTCCACTTATCTAATTTGGCTAATTTACAGAGTATTGATGGTTTGAAAAAAGCTAAAGCAGCCCCACCTTACTCATACAGGGCCTCCTTCCCTTGACCCTGCCCAGGGCTGAGGAGCGGGCTTGCATGACATGGCTGTCCCAGAAGTAGCAAGCTTTGGGAGGTTCCTGGGGTTCAGCATCCTGCCAAAGCCATGCTTCTCTGCTGGCAGTGGGTGCAGCCAGGGTTCAGGCACACTTCTAGGTGGGGGTGAGTTTCAGAATGAATATGCAGTAGGATGGCAGGTAATAAATCATCTGCAACAAAAACAAAGAGTGAACTAAGCAGTCCCAGAAGCTATATGGAGGCAACACGTCCGTCATCAGCCTACAGGTTACAGCCCAGGTGCTAACAGGGCAGTATATTTATTACCTCATTATTTTTTGCAGTAAGTCAATCCAGCCTTTAATTAATGCCTTCCTCTCTTCCCCCAGCCATTGGCCACAAGGCTTTCTTGAGCATATGTTTATAAAACTACATGCTGTGCCCAGAAGGGAAATTCAGAAGTGCCTGTGTGAAACCTGCCTGACATCCTAAATACTACTGTGAAAATTCATGGTGTACTTGGCTGATGGTGTGAGACTTGCCTGAATACCACCCTGTCATATGCCCAATAGTCTTGACCATCGAATTCCTCTTTAGGGCTGTGTGTATGTATAGACATAAATCCCACTGCCTTTCAACCTCCTCTTCCTTCAGCCACAGCTCTCATTTTAGATTTGTCTGCTGTTCAGTTCCCTCTCTGCAGGAAGCAGCTGCCTGCCCACTCATCACTCATGAGGTTCAGCTGATACGGTGGAGGTGCTCTGACGTGAAATGACGTGGTTGTAAAAAAATGCCTCCCTATTCACCTCTGCTGCTGGGTGGAGAAACAAATTGCTGTTTAATTCTGTAATTGTTCAGCTATAGTGATGGTGCATAGGCCTCTGTAATGTCACCTAAGTTCAAGGATAGTTTCCCTCTCAAAATTCTCCCTCATGAAGAAGAATGTGCCAGTAAACTGAAAGCCAGATACGAGTTCCTGGAATGATTCTGTTCTTGTTGATTCTAGTGTGGCTTTGTGACAAAAATTTGAAATTTGGAACAGGGATTTACACTTTCCTTAATTCAGCTTGGTGGTAGTATCTCAGTTTCCCAGAGGATGTAAGAGAAAATTTGAAATGGAAAGTGTCTTTAAATGCATATTCCTCCAGACCAAATGCTTTCCACCTCATTTCTGTAGAAATGTTGGAAAATAGATCTGGATCAGGACTTGTATTAATATGGCAAATTTGAGTCCAAAAAATTAGATTTTAGAATTTAAAACTTCAGAACATCAAGGATGATTTGAGAAAACTCTTAAGACTGAGTAATGAAGGCAAAACTTTAATAAAAACACAGCCTGGAAGAATGCTCTATTGTGGCAGGGCTATTGTGTTATTGTCATCAGCAGCACTGAATACCTGGTAGGGCATCAGCTTTTGGGGGAGTGGAGCAAGAAGAGCCAAGGACAAATGTGCCTCTGAGCTGAGGGTGGTCCTTAGTTGGAACTCCTTGGGATGTGCATTCCCATGAAAGTGCACTGAGATCGTTCCTGCCATGTGGCAACTTCACCTAAATGTGCGTGATGCAGTAACCCCTAACTCATGGAATCACCTGGGGTTTTTTGGGAATTTTGTTGGTGTTGTGTGGTTTATGTGTTTGTTTTAAATCAGATCTCTTATATAAGAGCATTTTCAGTGATTTGTCTCAGCTTACTAGAACGATTTCTTTTTGTCTTCTTAAACAAGTCTATACCTAACAAGCCTTTCTGAGCTTAGAGAAGCAAATGTGTGCATTACTGTTTTATTGATAACACATCACAGCACATCCCTGTATGACATGGGGCATGTTCAGTTTTTCCCAGACAATATCAGTCTGGGAGAGGATACTTGGAGATATTCTTGGAGAGGATACCGCATGTATAATCCATCCAGAGACGGTTTTTCCAGTTTCCGAAGTTTATTGCTAATGAGGATGCACATAGGATGTAATCGCTGGCAGGAGCCTCTGCTTCAGGGTACAGTGAGGCCAGCAGACAAGTAAGCAGCCAATTTTATCTGGCTGTTTTCTCTCCCTTTTATCAGAGCTGTTTGGCTGGGGTTCAGGGGTGTTAGAATGAACTGCAGAGGCTTTGGCTTGTAGATTTGAGTGACAAGGTGTGAGAGGAGATGAGACAAAGCCTAAGAGAAGCAAATATCTTTGTGTTGAGAGAGGCAGCTTGGCATTTCACTGCAGAAGCTGAAGCTTAATTATGTTGTTTTTTTTAAATCACCGAAGACTACTGGCTGAGCTTTGATAAAGAGATATAGGAAGGCATCATTACAGTAGGGCTGGTCAAAACTAGCATCTGTTTGTAATAAACCCTTTAACCTCATTAATTTGTATATGCCTTGCTGCCAGTGTGACCAGTGCTGCCACAGATAAAAAGAAAAGGAAAATCACCATGTTTTCATATAGCAGTGGTTATTTATGGCAGGTGCAGGAAGTTTCCAGTGGGTTGCAGTGGATTTTCAGTGACAAAAGAGAAGAACTATTTAGCAGCCAGCAATTCCTGACTATTAACAGCCTGCTTTACTAGATTAAATATTAGTTATCTGCCACTCACAGTGAAGTCCTTGACAGCATGTGACACAGCGTACTCTCAGCCCCAAAGAAGAGTTGGGCTGTGACGTGTATGAGGTGGATTTTCCTTGCTCTGCTTATGCTGGTGTTGTGCATTGCTGCTGGCTCCACGCAAGTGGCAGAGGATTACAGCATGCAATCTGTGACATCCAGTGGGACATGTGGCAGGGGCAGGAGATAAGGAAGCTTGAGGAAGAGTTGGTTAAATGAGATGGTACAGAGCCACACTGACAAGAGCTGTACAGCCCCAGAGGCGCTGCAGCCACAGCAGGCTCAGGTGTCTGTGCCCACCATGCTGTCACAAAGAGTTGGGATGGAGGAGGACACATCTGTCAGTTCACTTGTTGGATTTTGGTGGTAGTGAAAGCCAGCCAACAGTCATTGTAAGCCAAATGGCAATCCTGTGTCAGTCCCTGAAGACAAGAATTTATTATGTCTTCTATGAACCCTTTCCAAATGATATGAGGGCTCCTGTTTGCTTCTGTCCAATGGCCTCAAGTGGGTTACTTGTATGAGGAATTCTGTTCTGGAGCAGGAGCTGGTGTCCACCTCACCAGGATAAGTTGACTTTGCCGCCTTGTGGCCCCATATTATTGAGACAAAGAGGTTCATGTAACAATATGAAAGAAAGGATAACCTCAGCTTCCTTCTCTTGGTCTGAGTTGTTGTAATCTTCCTCTGGTAAAAAGTAGCTTTGGAAATTGCTTTTTGCAGTGGGATTGTTACTACATCTTTCCTGCCCACAGTGGCAGTCTAGGTTGTGATCAGGCATCCTGTGTCTTCTTCACTCTTTAAAGTATCAATTTTCAAAGGTATTGAATCAACTTTGGTGTTTTTTCTCTTCTTTTCTTCTGTGCAGTGTTTGAAAATAAAGACAAGATTGTGATTATCATGGAGTATGCAAGTAAAGGAGAGCTGTACGATTACATCAGTGAGAGGCGGCGATTAAGCGAAAGAGAGACAAGACACTTCTTCCGCCAAATCGTCTCTGCTGTGCATTACTGCCACAAGGTGAGCAAAGGATTTCATAGGAAAAAATGCTGTTTCAAGGCTGATTACTGGTATATATTTCAAAGCATATCTGAGGCAACAGCATTCATTATTAAGTATCAGAGCATATGATTTTATCAGTACAACAGGAGATCTTCATTAAAAGTGCTACACTGAACTAGTGCCTTTTTAAAAGACTAATGATGTTTTCCTGTGTTATGGCAGATACCAGACACACCCTTACTTTAGACCTACCTTACATTTTTGCCTTTAAAATGATTCTTTTGGCATTAAAAACTCAAAAATTACAACCTCAACTAGAGAAGGCATCCTGTATAAGCTCTATGGCATTAATATTAATGCAGTCAAACAAATGTTAGTTTGAATATGAATTGCAAGTTGAATATACTAGTAAACAACTTTAGAATAGGAGATATAATATATGAAAGATAAAGCCAAGAGAAAGCTATGAGGTTTTTGTATGAGCTTTCCTGGGTACTCATTCTGGGTAGGTAAAAGTAACTTTACCAGATGTAGTGGGAAACATACCATTTCCTAATGACCTTATCAGTCATGGTACCCAATTGGAATGATAAATCAAGCAATTACACCCAAGGTAGCTGACTGGCTATCATCATGGACCTTTTATACCTGTTTACAAAACAACTGCATAGAGCCAAAACTTGCATGAAGCTAAAGGCAATGAGCAGCTAGCACAATTTTAATTTGAATTCTTAAAACACTTAAATCTCTACTTGAATCCTGATAAAAAGGAGGTTTCTCAAAGTCCTCACTGCATAGTGGTGAAAATTTGCAGTGCCATTCCTGATGCAGTTAATTTTCCCAAGTTTCTGTAAGGAAGGCTCTGACCTACACCCAGTCTGTTTGCTTCCATCCCTAACATTTACAATCCTTTGGGATTATAACTCCCCCAATCCACGTGGCTGCTCATTGGAGGAATGAGGGCTTTTGTAGGGGCTAACGTCATTGACAGATACTGGTTTCTGGTGCCTGGGAAGAATATCCTGCTTTCACGCAGTGGGGGTAGGATCCAGGATGAAATCAAGTTCCGAAAAGACATCCCCCGGCCCTCCGCCCCCCACCCCCCTGCTGTTTTAGAGTCTTTGTGGGAGGACAGATTCCAGTCATTCTTCCCTTAACCACACACCAAGTGACTAATACAGCGCCTTCCACTCATCACTGGGCCATGAGTGTTATGACAGGGAAATCAGCCCTGAAATGTAGATGCAAAGACCACCCTGCCAGTTCACCTTTAATTTTCCCAGTATTTTCTCATGCTCTTCCCCATCTTTTTCTTCCTTGTTTCAGAATGGTGTTGTCCACAGGGACCTAAAATTGGAAAACATTCTTCTTGATGACAATTTTAATATTAAGGTAGGATTGTTTTTCTCAGCTTCTCAGAATCGATTTGCATGTTTTATAACATTTTTACCCAAGGTAGTAGAAGAGCCATTGTTATGGTAACAGCTACTAAGCAACAGCATCTGGCGAGAGGCTCAGAGGTTTGGAGGTTGGGGGAAGACACCACTGATTCCCAGTAATACACACTAAATGAAGCTTTGCATACTTTGGAGGAGAAAGCCCTTTCCTGCCATGCAAAGTCCACGATTCTCAATGCAGTATCTACCCATTGGTAGAAAACAGCAGAGCATTTTGTGCAATTGGGCTTTTTGTATAAGTGATATTATTGCTGGCTGCTTCTGGGGCTAGGAAAAAACTGTTCTGGTCTACAGGGTTCAAGTGCCTCCTACAGAATAGTCTAAATGTTCTTTTGATCATGGCTGGAAAATAAGCAAGTAGAGTTTCAAAATAAACCTAGTAAAGCACATGTGCTTCATTAGGAAATGGCCTTGGAACTTCAGACACAAACGTATACTTTGGATAGTGATGTCAGTGATGTCATTTCCATGCCATTTCTCCCCAGTGAAAGCATGGGAATGACCTTTTTTCCTGTCTTTTTCTTCTATTGTTTATAGCTGTAGCACGAAGTTAAATAATGCAGAGATTTAATTTCCAGAGTAATTTCCTATATATATACTATCTATATTCCTCCATAAA
The DNA here is from genome assembly GCF_021018805.1 of Prinia subflava. Taxonomy (NCBI): domain Eukaryota; kingdom Metazoa; phylum Chordata; class Aves; order Passeriformes; family Cisticolidae; genus Prinia; species Prinia subflava. Next base: position 18,979,794 of record NC_086250.1, on the reverse strand, counting down.
AAAAGTGTAATTTCCAGGTGGCTGAACCTGTTTCACTTTCAACTTTGTTCCTCCTTGTGTAGCTGGATGTGCTCATCCATGGGCAAACAAGCAGAGGGAGGAACACCAAAGAGTTTCTGCTGACGCTTGAGCATCCTTATTTAATTAAAAAGTAATCAAGGAGCTGCTTGTGTAGCCCAGTACCTAAATCACCTGGGCCTTCCTTTTGTCTCCCCTGAAAGCCCTGGGCCTGCAGGCACAGCCTTCTGTGCTTCACACTGGAGAAATTGTCTTCATTTCGAGCTGATATGCAATGGAAATGGAAAGTAACATGTGGTAGCTGCCATCTGTGTAACGCTGATGACAGAAGCTAACTTGGATCAACTAGTGAATTAAAGGCACATAAATATGTGGTTTCCAAAAATAGTCTTTTACAGAAGGCCCATCCAATGCAATATTTGGATGTTTTGCTGTTAGCATCCAGCTTTGGAGCAGACCTCCCCTCTCCTGTTCCTTCAGGGACACTGTCTGCAGCAGCCAGAGCTGTTCTCAGCAGCACTGAGAACAAAAAGTAGCCTTTCTAGGACATTGTATACGAATCAGGCTTCCGCAGGCAGGATGACCTTTCTTTCCACATTACAGGCAAAACTATCTTCCCAGCTAATCAGAGAATTCTTGAGAGAAAAAAGGAATTTGTGGAATTTGCTAGCTGTGGAGGGCTGGATCTCTGTACTTTGGTCCTCACATGCAAAACCAATCACTTCCTCAAGCCTCTGGGGAGCTGAGCTTTGTCAGACCGCTCCACTCCTGCCCCTCTCTCCTTTATGCAAGTCCTTCTTTTGTGGGTAGAGCGGAAGAATGGGCCAAGGATAGGTAACTTTGTTTGGTCCACACTTGGAGCTGACCCAGGGGCTTCAGAACCACAGATGCATTTCAGCTCTCATAGTGAGTGCCACTGTTGTGGAAGAAATTCAGGTAGCTCTACCTCCTTACATAACTTCCAGTCATTTGGATGTTTTTTTCTTGAGAGTTTTCCTTTCCTGACTTGGGTTGTGTTTAAACTGCTGTAGGTATTTTTCATATTTCCAGCCTTTCCTCAGCTACATCTCTTCAATGTTAAGGCCTCTGAGCAGGCAAGGCTGCCTTGGCATGGGCAAGTGGCTTCTTTGCTGTCTCCTAGTCATTATTTCTGCAAAGGGTCTCATGAAACTGAAAAGCAGACTGAACTTGGGAAGGTATTGATATTTCATACATCTTACAGTCAATAGTGTTTGAATTTGGATTGCTTCAAGAGGTGTCTTTTGGTATGTTGGTTTTTTTTTCAGTCTGTGCTCTCTTTTTTTTAAACCTTGTGACTAAGGTCAGCTTTGAATACTTGATGTTAAGCATACAGACACTATTTCCCTGATGCTGAAGCTTTGAATATGTTACTGTAGTTTCTGCTTGCACAGAATTTTACTTCCCACTTTTTCTTTGTTTCACTAAACAGTAACCGTTGGCAAGGAAACACATATGGAACTGTAAATTATTTATTAGGAGTAAATTTATCAGGTCCTCTTTCTGAGAGTATTTACATGTGGTTTGTTCAGGCAGAAAAAAAGGCAGTTTGGATTTTGATATTGACTGAAGGCTTCAAATACTCAGGGGAAGGCATTTTCTAGAAATGGATTGATAGTCTTATATGTACTTTCCTAGTATTTATATTTCACTCAGTGTATTACAAACACAAAATTGGTGGTTTGGTTTTAAGAATGAGAAAATTAAAGGAATCTCTTTGATCTTGGGTGCAATGTGCAATTAAATACATGTTTCCGATGAAGCTAGTGATCTATGCATTATGATTTACAAAAACATGTCATAATAATGTGAAGTAAAAAGATGTTTTAAAAATGGATCCTGTACAGCAGCTAAACAATACTTTTAAAACAGGAAATAAAGAGGATAAGTAATCCATTAGAAATTATTATCTGACCTAAAAGGCTGTTTTACTTGTTACTACACTAACTTGGAAACCATTCTTAGGCTTTGGAAAGCATTCTTAGGCTTTAGATAATTAAATGAAGGTCATAAAGGAGTGTATGGAGATCTAAGAAGTGGGGGAGGTGGTTTGTTTTTAAGAGTTGTGATGGTGAGTAAAAATCTCTGGAAGCAGAGTTATATGGTAGAATACAGCCACAAGGAAACACCAGTGTCTGGAAGCAACAAAAAATTACACATTTTGAAGAGTTCTACATATCCACAGGCCAGAGGTGGAGTGCAATGAGAGGAAAAAGGTTATCCAATGCCATAAATTAATCAAATGAGCTTTAAACACTTGTGAGACTGAACATCCTTGTTCACAAGAGTGTAGGGATGAGAGCGATCCCTGGGCTGGGAATTGCAGCTAAAGGAGATGTCTAGCAGAGGTTGATGTAAATGGTATGATCTGCCTCAGAGTGATAGAAGAGCAGAACAATGCAAGTATAACAGTAACATAATCCTGCTAACTGCACATTCTCTTGGGCTGGTAAGGGGACACCAATCAGACTGACCACTAAAAACCCACGAGGGTTTCGTGTATACAGACTAAGTGTATGGAATTGGGATTTACTTTGCGGGAAGTCTCACCATCTGCACGTACATTTCTTTTGCTTTAAGAGACCTACCTATTCTCTATCTGCAGTACAGAGAGACAGATTCTTAAGTGGGATAAAACTAACAATTTCCATGAGTGTGAACTTCGTGGACTTTATATTCCACACTTCAACAATAACTTACATCTGGTTTATCATAGCTAACAGTAAATATGAAACATACATTCCTGAAGCAAGGGGAATAAAAGTCCACTTTTCTGCTCCTCCCAATTTAGGAAGTTTTTTTGACTTGATGTCTAAGTTCGATTTAAGTGCCAAGAACATGAAGTAATGTTGGCTTCTATTAATCTTGCTTTGGGGGGCATGACACTTTTAATGGGAAAAGCTGATAAACATCAGTCTGTGAGCATGGGAGTGGACTGTAACATAAATACTCTTTTCCTGAATGGTCAAAATGAAAACATGAATGCCCAAGTCTGAGAGTTTCTTAGAGTGAACAATGGTATGTGTATCCCTCTCTCTCTATATATATTCATGCACATCCACATGCATATTATACATTCCATGGTGTTAATGGAATGTACTTTCATAAGGAATCACACTGTGCAGTGTTTCTCCTTGTCTTAGCTGCATCCTGAACTAAAATAAAAATCAATGACCAGCACGAATTTTTAACACTGAAATGATCCCATTCTTCCCCTGATTGACAGGGCACACTTCATAAGGCTTAAAACCAACTTCCTGCAAGCCAGGCAGGGTGACATGATAAGAAAGTGGAATTTAAGGCAATTAAGTGCAATCTGAGCCATGAGAATATGTTTGCAGACTGCAATTCTACACCAGCTGTTTTCAATGACATTCCATCCATACAATGAAGATTTTACAAACCGCATTTATTTAAGGGTTGAATTTTCTGCTGTGGGTGGATAATACGCTGTCTGAGGGACTGAGTGAATTCAATTTATGAATGAACAGGGTGAGATGAATTAAAATTAATGAACAGAAATCAGCTGCTCTTTGTGCAAGATGAATACAAATTGTCAGTGAAACACCTGCACAAGCAGAACATCAAAATCAGGAAGAGTGAAGCATGAAATCTCATATTTGACTTGTGACTTTAAAATTATGTAAAAAGGATATATTTAAAAAGTTTGTTTTTCTAGCGTGAAATTATGTAACAACTATATATCTATTTATGTCCATTTAGAAAGCATATATGTGTTCCTGTTTTGGTTTCAACTGTGTCATTTTTCAGTGTAGCTGTACCAGTTGAGGAAGTAGAGACAAAGACTTTACCTCTTCCAAGAGTTCACTGAACATTGTAATTCAACAGGTATTAGAAGCATCAATGATACATGTTTTAGAAAGCCAAGAGTGAATGATGGTGGTGGCACATCCTTTTCTTTCCCACTCACCTTGTGTTTTCTTGAATTTTCTCTTGTGAAAATTCCTGGGATTTAATTTCTTTCTGGTAGAAAAGACACGAATAAGGTGAAGAAAACCCAGAGAAAACTCCTGTCTTTTATATCTACAATACCTTTTATATGCCTGTGCTTTATGTCTTATGTAGGTATTATGTTGGTTGTGGGCAATAGTACAAGTATCTCTGGGACGCAGAAACATTTGGGTTTTAAACAAGATGAAAATGCGATCTGTTGCCTTGTGCTAGAGGAACAAAGAAAGTGTAGAGGTTGTGGGAGTATTTAGTATTGCTGTCCTCAGCCTTTGTTTTGTAAGAACAGGGGCAGAGAATTGAAGTAAACAAAATATTTGGACCTGATCCTGCAATTCCTACATGGGCAAAATTCCCAGCAGTCCCAAGGGAAGTCTTGTTTGTGTTGGGAAAGCCGGATTTGGGCCCATTGTTTCCAGTTAAGAACCAGACTTGTGTTTATTATCTCATGACAGACATCTCGTGGGCTTAACAGCTCAGATTCCTCAGCCCCATGTCCCTGAATCTGGAGGATGAGTGAGGATAGTGCCTCACTTTGCCCCTTGTTCAGGCGTAACTACATTCCAGATGATTTCAAAAATCACTTTCTTCAGTAATGCTTTGCTTCCTGCAACACTCCTGCCTCCCTCCTCCTGTTGATCTTAAAGGTTGTGGCTTTTGGCTTGCATGTGTGTGATAAGAAGGGTGGTACTTTCTGTTTGCTTTCCTCTGGTATTAATAGCTACACAAGATGAAGAGCAGTCAGTGGACAGCAGGCTACCCAGTATGAGATTGTCTTTGTGAGCATATGCAGTTCATCCAGGATGGAATTACCAGCTGATGGTTGTGCAGTTGGTGGCCTGTATGTGAATGGACCCAAAGCATCCTTGTTCCTAATCAGGAGGATTTAACCTGGGAACCCTTCTTCTCTGAGAGATCTTCAGAGAGAAAAGTAAAATCCACATCGAGTTCCTTGCCCTGTGGCAGAGACAAATATAGCTAAGTCTTTCCTGATAAAGGATTTTTTATTATTTTAAGAAATCTAATTAGTTAATACTACAAATGCCTTGTGCAATTCTATTTGCAGATTGCTGATTTTGGACTCTCCAACCTTTATCACAAAGACAAGTTTCTGCAGACCTTTTGTGGAAGCCCACTGTATGCTTCCCCTGAAATAGTTAATGGACGGCCCTACAGAGGCCCAGAGGTAAGAAGGGTCAGTTTTTCTGCGATGGTATGGGGATGTCTTTGATGACAATATTCGTGAGGGGTAGCCTTAATGCAAATGTTACCATACATGTGAGTTCACTTGGGTCTGTCCTGTATTTGAAGTTCTTACGCTGCTTCACTTTTGCTTACATTACCTGTGGGTGGTTAGTGAGATGTTAGATATCAGTTTGCCCAGCAGTAGGTGCAGCTGGACATGATGCTGCTCTTGTGGTGCTAATGGCATGGAAAAGGGCAGGGATCAAATTTCCTGGGCTTACACGTATTGTGTCTGTATTTCAGGTTGACAGCTGGGCCCTTGGTGTATTGCTTTACACTCTGGTTTATGGAACGATGCCCTTTGATGGCTTTGATCACAAAAATCTCATCAGGCAGATCAGCAGTGGAGAATATCGTGAGCCAACACAGACCTCAGGTATGAAAAAGGAGGGAGAGCCATGTACTGAGCTGACAGCATTTCAGAATGGAGCATTTTGTTTGGCCCCTTCCAACATGTTACAGTGTCATATTAGAATGACGTACACAAAAAAAAATCTCATTCTCCTACTGAGTTCATCTGCTATAAATTCCCGTCTGGGTACAGCACTTTCCAAAAGCCCTTTTGAAAATAAAGTTTTGTAGCAGATAGATTTTGTTGCCTTGAGGAGCTGTAATGGGCCCTTTTAAGTAGATCTGTGGCAGTGGAAGGTCTGTTAGCTATAGCAATTGGAATTGTTCAGACGAGCTGTGAGCTGCTACAAGGTAGTGGTACAGAGCAGTCCTCTCGCTACCCTGTGGGCCATCACAAGCAGAGAGGAGGTGAATGGTCAGAGCAACACAATCTCTTATTAAAGAAGGCAGGCCAAAATCTGAATTAAAGCCACTGTGTTCACACTGGCTTCTAGGATAGCACATTAAGCAGTCACCTGACAGAAAAGTAGCAGCTAAGTCTGGCTCATTGATAACAATGTCTCCTTCCAGCCTTTAATATCTGTGCAAATATTATATTTAAATGAATATTTATCTTGTATTGGCTGTTTGCCATTCCTTTCAATTTTCTGTCTTCTTGCTCTCTGCATGAAAATAAACCTTTACAATACACAGAGGACTACACTGTTTATGGAAAAAGTAAATACAGAAGCAACAATGTGTATATCATTTAAAACATCCCAATTCCATCTCATTTTCCTCTATGTTTTGTCATTGGAGTCAAGAGGTTGGTGACTTCCTTTAGTAATATGGAACTATTCACTGTCTAATACAGTACAAATCTTAATTTGTTGGCTACCCCAGTGTATATTTTCCAGAGTGAATCATACTCTTCTGATAAAAAGTAGTGCCCAGAGGCATTTTCCATCAGTGACTGAAAGTCAAAGCCTTGTTCCATTTCACTTTCTCTGTAGTACGGAGCATTATTTTTGCTCATTTGATTGTCTTCACACTTTCAATTTAAACTGATAAACCTAATAATGCCCATGTACTAAAAATGTTATATGCCATTCTTCATCCATAGATGCTCGTGGTCTTATCAGGTGGATGCTGATGGTGAACCCTGAACGCCGAGCAACGATTGAAGACATTGCCAACCACTGGTGGGTTAACTGGGGCTACAAGAGCAGTGTCTGTGACTGTGATGCCATGAGGGACTCCGAGTCCCCACTGCTGGCAAGGTTCATTGATTGGCATCACCGTTCTACTGGCCTCCAACCAGAGACTGATACCAAAATCAAGTGCCTTTCTAAGCCCAAAGGTCCTGAAGTCACACTAGAGAGACAAAGGTCTCTAAAGAAATCAAAAAAGGAAAATGACATTGCACAGTCCATCCAGGAAGGAGGAGCTGAAAATGCAACCAAACTAACCTCCAAGAGACCCAAAGGCATCCTGAAGAAAAGGAGCAACAGTGAACATCGCTCTCACAGTGCAGGTTTCATTGAAGGAGTTGTCAGCCCAGTGTTGCCCTCTGCTTTTAAGATGGATCAGGAGTTGTGTAGGACTGGTGTGGCCATTAAAAGTGTTGTAGAGGGAGAGGTAGCTGGCAAGTATGGCACTAAGCAGTCTTCACTAATGCCAAAAAAAGGAATCTTAAAGAAGACTCAGCAGAGGGAGTCTGGCTATTACTCCTCTCCAGAAAGGAGTGAATCTTCTGAACTCTTGGACAATAATGATGAGACAGTAAACAGTGACACTTCTCCAGGGGTCACTGAGCCATCCAGAAATGGGTCTTATAGCCATTCCTGCAGGCGTAAGGGCATCTTGAAACATAACAGCAAGTATTCTACCAACAGCACTGAACCTGCTTTGATTAGCCCTGACACACCAACATTGGAGGCCATGGAAGAAATCGTCTTGCCCGGGGATGCATTACCTCGAAGTTACAGTCGCCCTTCCAGCGTAATTAGTGATGACAGTATTTTGTCCAGTGACTCATTTGATTTGCTGGATTTGCAAGAGAACAGGCCAAACAGGCAGAGAATACGGAGCTGTGTCTCTGCTGAAAATTTCCTCCAGATTCAAGACTTCGAAGGACTTCAGAACTGCCCGCGGCCACAGTATCTAAAGCGTTACCGCAACCGTCTGGGGGACAGCAGTTTTTCTCTTCTCACAGACATGGATGATGTGACTCAGGTCTACAAGAAAGCCCTAGAGATCTGCAACAAGCTCAACTAGCAGAGGGAAGATGGAAAAGGGAGGGAAGGGAGTTATTCTGTGTACCTTTATGATGGAGTAAGCCAGGTCACTGATTTGCTGACAATGGTAGGTTTTGATTCAGAGGAGCTGACTGTACCTACTTAGCTGAACTCCAAGTAAAGTTGCCCCAAAGCCATCTCACACTTCTCTAATTTTGTGTCCTCAAAATATTACCTACCTAGACCAGAGAAAAATCTTTGGTCTTTCTATCTATGATGAAAGCATATCAGGAGCTAGCAGACAACAGCATCAAGATTTGATGGCTCAAAGTCAAAGCTAGACAGAATTAAAACTGGAATTGAGGGACACATGTTTTGAGAGGTTTGTAATTAATATTAAATAAGCTTTATTAAGAGATGAGCTGAATTCTTCAAGTCAAAATTGGATGCCTTTTAGAATAAGAGGCATTATTTCCCTCTGAAATTATTTGTCTGGGTGCAGTGATTGCACAGTGGGAATCTTTGGCTTGCATTATGCTGGACACCAGGCTAGGTGGTCACCATGGTCCCTTCCACCAGGGTGACCTGAGAGGTTCTGAACATTTTCTACGATAATTTGAGAGACTTGCCCCAGGAAAACCTCATTAGGTGTTTGTGGACCAGCGATGGAGCAGGCATTCATATCTGGACCTCCCACAGTGTCCAGAGCCATTGCTCTTCAGTGAGTAGAAAGTTCTAAGATTGTTTCCAACTACCTGCAAAAACAGAGCCACAGAAATGATAATGGCAACTGGAAGGAATGGGTGTTATCAGCAGCTAAATGATCTTTTAATGCATTTCAACCCATATGTTCAATCTGTGACTCTTTAAAAATGGCCAGCCAGATGAATGAGCAGACAAAGATGGATCTGACAAAGGGTCTCAAGGGTTAACTGACCCTCCAGTCAAGAGTTCAGTCACTGTCAGCAAGTGGTGCCACCTTGCTGCTAGCTTGTAGTATTTGGTGGTGACAGTAGTTTGCAACAAGAATGTTAGGTAAGGAGAAGGTTGTAGAATGTAGGAAATGGATAGAGGTCATAAAGTTATTGAGAAGATGCCTTTCTGCAAATGAAAATGTTTCTAGGTTGGTGGTAATGGAGCAGAAAGAATAGAGTGATGAAGTGATAATGGTAGATTTAACAACAGAGTTAGCATAAAGTTGTGGGCCTGCCTCTATCTAGTATAGGTGGTACTGAATATGCAATGATACCAGTTTGAAAAAAAAAGGATATGTGCTTGTGTTCACAGACATATCCAGCTATCCAGACCGAAGGCTTCAACTCCCATAAAGGTACCACATGGGTCTACTGGATTACCTGAATGTAAGCCTATGTCAGGAGGGCACTGCGTGTTTGACAGGCCTGGGCAAACTGGAATCTTCAGGCCCATTTCAGTCTCATTTCCATGAGCACATAGCCCCGGCTTTCTTGGAGGTGCACTGGTGTGATTAAATCACAGGTTTCTGCCAATGATGCCAAATGATCCACAGCTACAAAACCTGTATCCACACTCATACCCAGAGCAGAGAGGCATGGGGCAAGTTCTGGTCTCACTCCTGCCCTGTAACTGGAACTGAAAACAGAGTTTGACTCACTGTGTCCCAAATCCTAGAGATGGTGCAGAAACTGAAAAGAGTTCCCCTGGGGATTCCTTGGGAAGTGGGGATAAGTCCATATATTGTTGGCATCTGGAACAGGAATCTATTTTACTTGCAGATTCCTCTTATTCAGTGTGTCATGGTACTTAAGTCTGCTGGTTCCTCCTAAAAATCAAGTGAGCTACCTAGCATAAAGATGAACCAGCTTGAGTTTCCTAAATCAGTTAATCTGCCTCTGTGGAAAACCTTTACTTTTTATTTATTCACTTACACTGGACCAAATTTGACTCCAAAATAAATGGTGTCAATACCATGAAATCTCTGAGAGACATACTCTCAGGTGGTCAAGTGAAATCTGGCTCACTGTCATTTGCTCAGGAAGGGCAACTGCAGGTCACTTCTCTACAGATGTGTACCTCTCTGTATGATACTCAGATGTCTCATCTTCTCTCACAAGCCCTGCATGTGCCCTTTTACCCCATCCCAAACCAGCACCCTATTTTGCAGTGTGTTGAATTAACAGGTTTGCTGTGGTGCATTTTAAAACAACCCAACGTAGTCTCCATGGCCTTTCTGAAACAAGGGTGGATGTGCCTTGCAGCCACGTTTCTAACTCATGCCCTGGGGTGTGAGAACTGCATCCTCAGCTGGTGTGAGTCAGTGCTGTCCAGTTGAGGCCAGAGCATCACACCTTCCCTGCACATCTGGCACTAAACCTTGAGTGGATTTATAGAGGTTTCAGGACGAAGGGAAGGGAGTTCAGCTGGCCGTGGCAGGGAAGTGAGGAGCACCCTGAAGGCTCCTATCTCCAAGGCTTTTGCCCAGGCCTGCTTCCTTGTGTACAAATGTGAATGAGTGAGTGACTGCTTGCTGCCAAACTGGAAATGTTATGTAGGGATTTACTGGCATGTTACTGGCATGTTACATGTTTACTGGCATGTTATCATTCCTAGAAGAGAAGAAAAAAAAACTTGACTGCACATTGTTACTATTAGTGTTGTGATTCTTATTTAATTTTTTGTAATACAAAGTCAACTTTTTTATTTGAATTTGTCTTTTTTTTTTAATTTATTGGTCTGAAAGCCATTTCAAAGTTATAATAATATATTTGGTGTAATTTAATTGGTGCAACATTATTTTACAGCTCCGGCCAAAATTGTTTGGTGTTATTTTTGGGTTTTTTTTTGTTTTTTGTTTTTTTTCTCCCAATCCTTGGTTGGTTTGAGCTCTGCAAGGCACACAGGGAAAAACGCTGGATAATCACGCGAAGTGTTTGTATTTTTAATCTGATACTGTTTTTTATTAAATAAAATGAAATTAATGTAACTGTGAAGAGTCTCTCTCCCCCTTTTTCACTGTACATCAGCATGAGCCAGTGCCAAATGGTAATGAACTTGTCATAAAGAAATACAGCAGCATCTCAGCACTTTGTACCAAGTTGTTTATGCAAACCTCCTTGGCTCATTTGTGCATTTGAATATAATGTGGGTGGCCACAGAGACTCCTTTGCTGTGAAGCATTTGGCACTCCAAAGCACACAGAGCTTTCAGCTCTAGAAATTTTGGTGGAGAACAGCTGGCTGGGGGTTTTCTGTTGAAGATAAATGAGGTTTGTGGGCCAGGTGTCCTGTAGGTGACAGAGCTGGCTGACCAGACACCGCAGAACTCATTTGCAGCTCAGAGACAGATGGTCATGGTCCTTTCTCCTCCCCATCTGGAAAAGGGACAGTTTATTGGCAATATTTTTGTTGTGAACATTTAGGGGGTTTGAGCAGTAATTTGATAAAAAAGACTGATATTTTCAAGGCAATTCACTGCTGTAGTGTGTGTGTTGATTTTGGTCAGATGACCTTGAACAGACAGTAATCCGCTGGTGAGAAGGGAAAACGGGAAGTCAGTTTTCATTTTTTTTGGAATTCCCATGATCACCACAAGGCTTTGGATTGTTTTTCTTGGAAAACAGGTGGGCATTATAAGGGAAGCTGGGTGTTAGGTATGCTGTGTGTGCTGGGGACTTGTTAAAATAAAGGAAATGGTTGGCAACGTCTTCGTATTGGCTCTGAGCAAGACACCATTAAGCTTCACCCTTGATGCAGCCAGCCAAGATACCTGTGGTGTATATTCTGCTTTTTAAAATTATAGGCAGTTTGGATTAGGATCAAAGGTTTGGATATTGTGAAAAAATAAAAAGACTTTAGTTGTTCTGATTAATTTTCTCTCTCAAGCTTTTTAAAACAAGAAGCCATGGCTGTAGCTGCTAGATTACGACCACTTCAACCCCAGTGGGAATAAAGAGTAGAAGCCAGTGATGCAGAAGGGTAAGCTGGCGTTAATACATTACAAAAGGAATGATTATCTGCTGTGTGCTAATTGAGTCAGGAATTACGAGGTGTATAGTCAAAGATAGCATGCCTGTTCTTGCACCTGAGGTGAATAAGGTCTAATTGTGCTGGCGGTGGAAAATATACTGCAAGTCTCTTCTGTAATAGCAATTATGAAACAACTGGGGGTTTTTTGTTTTTGTTTTGTTGGGTTTTTTGGGTTTTTTTAATCACGCTAGTTAAAAAGTGAAACAGAGGACAAACTATTTGTTTCATTTTAAAAATAATGACTTTTAGAAAGTTCTGGATGGATGGGCATGTTGCACGTTTGTGGCAAGCTCTGAAGAGTAATTATGTACATGTTTGTGCAGTTCTGAGAATGCACAGCTCTGGCTGGGGTGGGGTCGAAGATCAGAGTCTTAATTTTCCTATTTATTACAGAAGATAAGTGCAGAGCAATGTCTTAGCTGAAGTCACATAGTAAATCTGTAGACAGACCTGGTTTTCTTTTATGTTTACTGCATATGCATTCCAGTGGTTCTCAGAAATTGTTGAGTTTTTATGGTTTGGGCAAGACAGCAGCAAGGAAGCAAGAGAGCATTTTTAGTTACTGCAGACAAATGAATTTGCAGATAAATTTGTTATTGACTCCATAAGCATGTGCAGTAAAACTTTGCAACAGTAGAACCTCAGTTATAGCTACAGGGTAAGTCATAACCAGCCTAATGAAGGGAGATGTCTGATACGTATGTAAATTTGGTATATATAAGAAGCTTATCAGTTTGATTCGACATTTATCTCAGTGATTCACAGCTCATTTTAATGAGCTGATTCTGGAGACAAATCTGCAAGAATGCTTTTGTGGAGCCAATAGAAACTCCAATGTTTGCTAGCATCAGCCCAAGGTCTCTGGTACCTGTTCGAGGGTTACTCATTTCAGAGTTTCAACTGAAAGTTTTACCATAGCAGAGAACAAGCTGGGTTTCCGCTGCATTATTGGTATTTAGAATTCAGCTGGAGCCTTTTTTTATTGTCTGATGGAGCTCTTTTTTTCCTCCTTGCCAAACCAGTACATCTTTCTCATAAAAGACTGAGTAATTTGGCTGGAGAAGCAACTTCTTTGGATAGATAATCTAAGCATTTTGTTTCTGGCTATCTCTATTCCTTACTCCCCACCCCTTATTTCCTGGAATTTTATCAGTGCAGAAAACCCTTTGATTTCCTGTCATCTGGCCATACAGCGCCCTGAAATTTTAAGGAAATTATATTTATTTGCAGTGATGCTTAATTGTTCCTTGGAAAAGCATTTTACAAAACAATTTTATGAATCTCCAAATCTCCTCATCCCAACTCAGGTTCATGCTGAGTATTGCATCAGGCCCAGGACCACGAAGGAGTTACGTAAGTGACTGCTATCAAAAGAAGGAAATCAGCTGTGGGGTGCTGGCTATAAGTGCACTTCTGGGTCAGGACATCACCCGACTTCTTCATTCAGCAAAGCATCTTGACTGCCAGTGTGAACTCAGATTTTTTTGGCACTGAGCACCTCTGAAAATCCATGCCTGGTCTGTCTCACAGTGAGGACCTTGCACTGAAGCTTTTGCTATCAGAGACCGTGTGGGAATGTTGGCGTCAACCCGGTTTGACATTTTCTTTTTTGCCCTTTCTCCCTTCACTTTATTTACTTAAATAAAGCATGTCTCTCTCTCACGTAGTCCAGATCCTGCTTGCTCTCCTATTTAGCTTTGCTCCATTGACTGCATAGGTCTCCTGTCAGGATGGTGGGTTGAGCTTTGCCCCCAAGGTCCTTTTGCAGCTCGAACCCTGGCTGTGGCATCACTCGGCCTCGGAGGCCGTTGGGATCCATCTCTGCAGTGTGGCTCTGGCACTGATCCTTTGCAGCTTTTCTTCCAGGATGCAGAAACCGTGGATGGGACCCTGAGCTAACAGCAAGGAGCTCTCTGAAAGAGGCACCAAGCTGTGGGACAATTACAGAGCTGGGCTGCCAGGACAAATGGGTTAGACTGACCCAATATAAATCCTGGGAAGTTGATGGTGAGATTATACCATTCCCAGCAGGAATCCACTAAGAAAACTGCTCTCCTTTCATAGGCTGGGGAGATGCTAATGTGTTTAGAAATACGAGGAAGGAATAACTGTAGAAGGACTGTCTGAAAAGCTGTGGAGGAGGGAGAATTTTTCTTGTGGCTCTGCAATACATAGAGTTTATTAAGAAACCCTTCCAAATTTCAGCCTCAGAGATAATAGGACAAGACATACTTTAAATAGAACCAAAGGGAAAACAAATTCATAACAGATGTTAGAAAATATGTAAATATATATTTGTATTTACATATAAAGAACTAGCCCTCGCCTGCCAGGCAAGATTGCTAGGACCAGAGCGTGTGTCATCATCCCAGCTGCACTGGGAATTGTCAAAAATATTTCTTTAAATGTTCCTTCAAACTCTGTTGTTCTCTTTAGCTGCACGTCCCACAGCTTGACGGTTTAATTAGAAGATTTCTTGAGACAAGGGATCTGCTGCCTGAGAAGAGATCTTTGCTAAATTCCCATACAACTCAGTGCCACAAGGAATGTTCAGTTAGCTCCAGCCCTTAGAAACCCCAAGGTAGTTAAGCCCCTTGCATTCCCAGGACAAATTTGTATCAGAGTGGAAAGAGGCACTGGGTAACAGTCAAATATTACATCCCCAGATGGTGCAAACTGATGGTGACCCAACCTGGACACGTATCCAGCCTTAAAAACCGAATTCCTATCATTGTGAAACTGTGACTGGATTGAGTGGGAATGGCTTCCAGCCCCATGTGCTCACCATCTGATCTCTCCATATAAGGAATTCTGTATTTTCAAAAGTAGTGTTAGAAATACCTGTTTCTGTGAAGCCAATTTCAGCTGCCTACACCTGAATTTTTGAAACCAATGGCCACCATTTGCTCTCTGAGACCTCAGCCTGAGCTGTGGTCCCATGTGCTTACAAGGATAAGGCTTACTGGACCTCAGGCTGGACATTTCAAAATAGAGATACTCTGAAATGTTGAGCCTTTCTTTAGCTTTCTGGAGTCTTTAAAAACCCTGACACACCAGGGCATTATAAAGTTTTGAGGAAATTGAACAATTCTTCAGCTGAATAGGAATTCTATCATTAGTGGTGATTTTTTAGGAAATCAAATGTTTTTAATTTCTCAGGAGTGTATGACTGTGAGTACTGCATAGAAGACAGAAGTTTCAACCCCTTAGAAAACCAAGACAGTTGCAAAGCTTTCAACAGCCCAGAACTTGAGTGTTACAGTTCAATAAATCTGTCCTTTCCTAAAGGAAATGATGCTTTGGTCAAGTTTCTAATGTGGTCTTACCCCAGGGTATCTCACCAGATAGTCTGGGTGGGCATGGCAATTGTCCTCTTTTGACACTAATAGAGAAGACACAGAAAGGCCAGATAAGTAGCACGTGAACAACATCACCTGGCCTATGAAGAAATAACCGCAGTTGCTTTTTACAAGAGCCAGAATATTGTTTTCTGAAAAGTTTAAATTATTATCCTGATCTAGCAATTACTTAGTAGGTAACTCTGGAACAAAAATTACAGAAAATGTGGAAGAGTAGAGGCACCATTTCATCTTGGTGAGAGAATAGAGGGACAGTCTTCTCTTGCACTGAATATGAGTGAAGTAATTAATTTCCTCCTACTGTTCCATGCTGAAATTGGAGCAGATTTAGTGGAGCCTCCCTCATTCCTTTTCCCAGGGCAAGTACAAGTAGTTAGATTTGCTCTCAAGAGATGCAGATTTGTCCCGTCACCATTTGCAGCAGGAACCGCAGTTGCACAGAGAATGGGACCCTGCTGGCTGGCATGCTGACGGAGAGCCCTAAAGCCCCAGCAAGGAGCCCTGGGACAAAGGCAACTTCAGTGTGAGAGAGGGATCAAAGTCCTTAATGCACATTATTGGGGCTGCCAGGGACAGCTTCTTTTCAAGTTCTGCCATGCAAACAAAGGAAGATTTGCATATTTTCCCCTTTGACATCAGCCCATTCCCCAACACCTGCAAAAGCACCCTTGCCACAGAGGGCATCTCTAAAAGTACTTCAGAAAACACACGTGTTGTGAGCAGACCTGGTTGCTTCAAACCAGCAGAAAAGCCTTTTTTATCAAAACACTCATTAAACCTTAATTAAAACTGTACTGTTCTGCCACAAAGTTATCTGGCTTTTCTTCTGGCAAAGCCGGTACTACTGAGACAGGAATCCCTGCATTAGTTTATCTGCCATCTCCCTTTAAACCTTTTCTTCTGAAGAAGCCTTGGTCAAAAGCTGAAGCAAGGTCCTCCAGTCATGGAAACTAAGTTCAAATCAGTTTGAGGAATGGAACAAAAGCAACATCAGTTTTGACCAGTCAAAGCTTGTCCACACGGCCTGCATGAACATTGCATGTCTAGTGCCAAATTCCCAGAAATACTGCAAGGTCTCCTGACTAACTGCCCGCTAAATGGAAGTGTGTTGGAAGCATCACAAGGCTCTAGGTTAATTTAGTCCCCTGGTATATATACTTCTTACCACACATAAACACTTGGTTGACTGTCTTTTGAGAGGACAGTAGAAAGCCTGCAAAGCTCAAAGGAGATATTTGGGTTTTCAGCACTAAAGCATCCATACTCTCCTTCACATGCATGTGGATAGAAAGCCTTTGTTCAGATCAAGCCAAGAAGAAATAAACTTGTTGGAATGTCATTTCAGGTTGCTTCAAGAGGTGAGGAAGAACTAAAAAAAATAACCAAATATGGTCTTCTTACCAGTGATTAAAAATACTGTGTTTCATCAGAACAGGCAAGGTTTTGTTGGAAGTATCTATTTTTGAGTTGGAATAATTCATTGTAGGTTCAGGCTAGAGGTTTTATAAAAGCTTTAGCTATAGTTCCTGAGTGCCCCCCTTAAGGCACCCGGGGGAGGTTTGATTTTTAGAGAATGAGTGGTTCCCACAAGGACACAGAAGATGTAGGTGCTCAATCTGCCTTGCAGGTCTTGGTGGTTGCTTCTTTGAGTGGCGTCTGTCAGCATTCAGGAAATTATGAGTTCAGCTAGCTGTTAGCAGAGGAAAGATCTCCATTAATCTGTTCTCTCTTGATATCTGGAGGCTTTCCTTGGATTTCATACTCCACCATAATGTAAATCTACCACCAGGTTAGTAAGCAACCAAGTCCATCTTCCAGCACAGCACCACCACTTTTATTAAGAAGAGTTTTGCTACAACTAATGAATTCATTTTAAAGGAAGGTAGGGAGAAGGCCCATGTGACATTTCAAATGTAACTACCAGGATTTCCTGTAGTTTAGTCTTTTTATGAAGTCTTCCCCTTTCTCTCTCTCATATGAACCCTGATTCACTAAATTACTGCTACAAATAACTTTCACATGTTTAGAGGTAGGCCTGCCTGTTCCTTGCTGACTCAGGGCCATGGCTTTCTATCTGATAGTGAAATGCTAGCCAGGAAAATCCTCAAAGGTCAGTTTTCAGTATTATTTTTTGACATGGATTCAAAGAGGTTGGCAAAAATGCTTCAGTAGTGGTTTTCCCGAAAAAACTGAGCACTATTATATATCTGTCTTTCTGCAAATATGAAGCCTTGGTACAAACCACAGCTTGCCTGGGTATGTCCTGTTTTCTTCTTCTATTTTGAGTATTTATTTCTGCAGATAAATGGCTTGCAGTAGTCCATCGTACAAATGGTCATTAACAAATCAAAGCTGTAATTTTCAAAAACAGTCAGCATAAGCCTAGCTCTACTCTTGTTTAAATTACTGGCAAAACCCCTAGAGATGTTATTTTTGTTTTTCTACAGATAGTCTCTCATAAGTCTATCCTATACCCAGAAGAGTATTTCCCCATTTCTGGTAGAATCATTATAGCAGTTATTTCATAAGGAATGAACATTTTGGCAAGATAATAATGATAACCCTGATCTTGTTTTATATAATTATGGAATCAGAATGAATTAAATGAGCAAGCTTAGTGATGGAGAGAAAAGCTGAAGAGGTTGTTCCAGTACATCCAGGGTCATATTTAATTTTGTAGCCCATAAAATCTTCACAGCTGTAGTGGACATCTAAAATGACTGGCTTTATGTGTTGATTTTTCTTTCTCAAATGGCATAGGTAGACTACTTAGGCTGTGGTTTAAACTTCTTTCAAAACCCAACAAAAATAATAAAGCTGACCTTTAACCTGCTTGATTTCTTTTTAAGTGCCAGAATAACATGAACAGTCTCTGAAGGAAAGAAGATGCAAAGTCAGAGCTCAAAGCAAATGGATTTTGTAAGGAGTCTTTCTTCACCTCTTTCATTTCTGGGTTTCCCTGACACCTCATGGGCCATGTAGCACTTCCTAGTCCCAGCGCAGGCTGGGCACATCAGCAGCAGCCTCCCCTGCAAGCCCACACCTTCTCCAAAAGTGCCATCACACCCAGGAAACCTCCAAGATCCCTGTTGTGTTGTCCCTCACAAATATCCTCTGCACCACACACACCTTCAGCTGAATGACTTCAGGGGTCCCCTGAAGGGTGTTTTTGTACCCCACTTCCCCCATTGTTATGTTTTTTTCCCCTTGGAGCATGGCCTACTGCTGCTCTTTGCTACTCAAGGGCCAGGGTGCCTGGACCATTTGTTTTCCTCCAGTTTGGTTCAAGCTAATTTGATTTTTGGATTTGCAGAGACAACATCAGAGACTGATTCTTAATTGGACATCCCACCCCATCGTTCCTTCTCACTGGGTCCCTTTAGACAAGGCTAATTCACACCTTCTGCTGGGGCAGACAATTTGCTTTAAAAGTAGATAACCAGGTTCAGGAAGGAAGGAGCGGCTGGGGGGATTGGAGCAGTTGGTTTCTGTGCTGGGAATCCCTGTTAGGCTGAACAAAATCTCTCTTGTTCACTGAGCAAGAACAGCGAGTCACTTTGGGTGCCTCAGACCTGCACTAAGCCGCGGAGTTCGCAGGCTCTGCCCTGCCTGCTGCATCCAGGTGGACCTCGCTCGGTTGAGCATCTGCTCCTGGCTGCTCATCCAGCTTGTTCCCTATATGCAAAAACCAGTAATGTTATTTTTATTGTAATAATATGAACCAAAGAAATCAAACTGCAGGCTACATCTCCTCTGTTGTTTGATTGCTGCTATCTGTGTGGGGCACACTGCAGGTTGCGAACTCCTTGTGGGAGTACAGCACGTACACAGCTATGCAATTTTTATGTGCATTTCTCCCACAGTCCTTTGCTGAGCACAACTCTGGTCACTGATGTCATGATTGCTCATGTCAGACGTCTCATGCTGGCTTTCAGGCCTTTTGTTCTGCTTTCATGATGACTATGGGGAGATCTTGCAAAAGTACCATCATCAGCAAAAGAAATGAAAATCAGCAAGGATTTTGGTTTCTGTCAGCGAGCAAAATCTGCAGTTCAGGAAATTCTGAGCTATTGTTATAACAAAAGCAGCTCCCCCTCTTTTAATTTTCATTTGCTTGGACTTGGATCTTTCTCTCAGCTTTTCCACACTTGAATTCCTTATGAATTTACTGTGAGCTAAACCAGAGAAACTGGAGACCTTAAGAATTTATTGTGAGCTAAACCAGAGAAACGGGAGACCTACATAACACAATCAATGTCTCAGTGATTTTGGGTACAGACACATTTTCATAGGAGAAGTTGTGAAAACACTATAAGATGCCAAAAAAAAGGAAATTTTTTTCCAGCTTCCCTTCAATTTATAATTAGAGCACTTAACATAAATATCAAAATATCAAAAACTTCAAGCACCCACATGGACCAGTCATTCTGCAATTGTATTTAGAGGAGACTTGAGAATTGGTGCATATGAGGCCTGGAGAACAAAGACATCTGCCCTCAGGAAGGATATTAATATTGAAGGAGGCCTACATTTGAGCATGCTTCTATCCCTGCTTCAGGGGATTTTCTTCCAGCAGGGATTTTCCTGCTTCAGTTGCTAATTTCCCTGAAGGCATTTTGACAAGTAGGATGCCTCTTTACAGTTTTTGTCATACCTACGGTATTTGAGGGAGACGAAGTGAAAATCTACAAATCTGCGTGCATACAACGAAGGAAGGAGTTGTTAGTATATGCTTAAGGGCAGACAAAGGATTATCTTCTAATCTGCACATTTTGCTAAACAGAAGTTGTACAGATTTACCAGATATTACTTGTGTCTGTTTAAATTACAGCTTATCTTTTAAAAAATAACCAGCCTTGGTACAAGCATTCCAGTGGATGAAGAATCAATCACATTCTTTGGGAAACAGTTTCAGTCATTTATTACTAATAAATGAAGCTGAGATTTTCAGAGTCACCTCAAGCAAGCAAACCAAGACCTGGAGGCAGTTCATCTTTAAAATCTCCACATGGAGGAATTTCTTCAGCATTTTGATAGTGTACCTCTGGAGCCTAGCTGAAATTAAAGTGCTATTAAGTCCCTGAAGTCTTTGATCTCAAGGAGAAATTTAAAAATGGTTGGAAACTATGCACTCTGTTTACTGTGTGCATTTAATCCCCTGTCTCTTTCTTCCCAAAGGTTACATACATATATATAACGTATATAAAAATAATGACTGAATGAGTAAATAGATACTGCCTGTGTCCAGAATCAGTAAGTGCAAAACAATGCTCTTCCATCCAGTCCTGTGGGATGCATACCATGGGAAATGCTTCCCTGTTGTTTACATAGATCTGAAAAATGAGGCATCCTGTTTTTGGCAAGAATGTTTTGGCATCTTGTAGCAAATGCTCAGGGAATGTGTGCTGGGACACTGGGACACTTGTTTCATTAGTTCCAAACAAACAAACAAAAAAACCCACCCCAAAACATTCCTGGATAATATTTTCTAGGTTTTTTTGGAAAAAAGTAATTTTTTCCACATCAGTTCACACATTGTTGTGACAGGTAAATTAATTTTCCAGCAATGTTCTACTGTTCCAAGTCTACCCATAGAATGTGCATACAATTCCTAATTAATCTCTTACAGGAATTAGCTTTGAAAGTACTCTACAGGGTTTGAATTTTGTGAACATTAACTGATATAAAGATTCAAAGGAAACCCTCAATTATTTGACAGTGAAGCTGTCTATGTTACAAAAAGCAAAAAAATTGACCTAGACTAGAAAGCATCCCTGATTTTCTGATTTTCTGATGCCTCTTCCTACTGGTATCAGTGATAGTGTGTGAAAAGTAACCACAAAATATGTAGTTTCATCATACCAAAAAGACACGTAAGTAGGAGAAGGGGACTGGATTTCAAGAAAGCAAGCTGGATTTATGGAGGAAGATTAAAAAAAGCTAATTATGTTTAACTTGGCTGACAGCTAAAAAAGGGGATATGATAACTGCCTACAAATATTTGAAAGATGCATAATACACCAAGGAAAGAGGGAAATAGTTCGAGACAAAGTCTGGTATAGCAAAATTTAGGCTGGGTAGAATGCTAACAATGAGACCTGTCAGACTGCAGAAAAATTTCCTGAGGGAATTAGTCAACACCTCATTAAAAAAATACCTTGGACAACATGCACTGAGGGGGATTGCAGGGAGTAATCCAATGAGAAAGTCAAGGACCGGGAGCTTCACAGACCACATTCTCTCCGTTATTGCTGCTGCTGTCAATAGCATATAATTTTAAAGATTTTCACAACAATGTTTTTGAGGCATGAGACTTTTATTTCTTCCCTAACAAACAGTAGATGGAGGGAGATTCTCTTGGAGGGAAATTACTCTTTTTATGGAAAAATTGAAACATCAAGAGAAAGTCACCATATTTGGAATGGGAGCAGTGGAACACACCGAAATGGTGTCATGCCAACCTTCCCTGTGCCCAGGAAAATTTCAGTACAGCTGACAGAAGTGCTCTCATTGAAGTGCCAGGGAACTGGAGACAATCTGGGGTTTGGATCATGTATGTAGCTCCTGTTCAACATAAGCTCCATGGTGGACTTGCACTTGAGCAGCTATCCTAGTCAAAAGCCAACCTGCCTTGAGTCTGTTTTTTTCTCCTAGATCAGCTAATTTGATTTTGTCAACCAAGCTCCACAGCACATTATTTTTTTGCAATCTAGACCTCCCTTCACTATTAGGGAAGTTGCATTTCTATGCCAGAAATACCAGCCTATATTTTTCCCCAGGACTGGCTCCCCTGCATGATCTACCACAACTGAGACTTAACATAGCTGGAGTGGAGCAACTGTGAATCTACTTATCATCAGTCTTATGAAAGTCAGTGGAAACAGCTGATCCCTTAAAATGAGAAGGGAACTAGTGTTTCACTGCACGTTTATGCCAATGTAACTCCTTTGCTTCATACTAGGATAAACTGAAGCTAGGCAGCAGTGAATCAGACCTAACATGTTTAGTACTTGTATAGTAAATTTATGAGGCACCCAGTGACATTTCCCTTATGCATAATGGTAGCACTCTCAGCAGGATGATCTAATCATTCATGAGGAATTATGGTAAAATGTTGGAGTTTATTTAATACTTAATGTTCACAACAACCTCCAGCACTGATTTTAATCTGGTTACTGTTCACATTGTGAAACAGATCTCTGTGGAGCAGCAGCAGCAGCAGCAGAGATCAACCACATCCCATGCAGCGTGGCATATATCAGCAGTGCAAAGTTGCACTGTTTTTCTGACAGGCAGAGGAAGCACAGTTGATTCACACACCAGAACAATTCCTCTCACCAAGACACTTAGGAATGCATCAAAGGAAACAGGTCTTTTTCCGCAGGTTTCCTCTGAGCAATGGGCTGACTGTAAATCAAAGGCTAAAAAAATAGCACTTTTTAAAAATGGTGCCCTTGACAAATGGAGCAGGAAAACCTGTGAAAATTTGGATGCATCATAATGACTTTTCAAGGAGTGCATGCCAAAGTGGTAATTTTGCAATACATACTTGGAGTGGCACATTTTTCTAACATTGCATTCCCTCCAGGAGGAGACCAAGGCCAAAAAAGGTTTGCCACCTCCAGGAGATAGATTGTCCCTTAAAAAGAACCAAAAATAGAGGAAAAAAGAGGAAAGAGAACTTTCATCCAAATTGGTTTCTCAATTTCTAAGGAAAATGTTCCAAATAAGTGAATGAGCTTTTTATAACCAAAATCTCCTTCTGGGGTTCCTCCAGCTTGGTTCATGTTGCCTTCAAGTCATTTTAACAGCAAATATTTCCTGAGCAGGAAGGGCAAATTGTTCTGCTAGTGGAATTTAGTCACAAGGTTTTAGGGAAATGATATTAATATTCACAGCTGCTGTGTCAGTGCCACAGAGAAGAAGCAGATTCACAAGGATGGCTGGTTTGTATCCTGTCCAGCCTTCATCCAAGACTGGCTCATTTTGCTAATTTTCCCCTGGAGAGATCACTACTTTATCCCCTCAATGATTTCTTGAACTACTTGCTTAAAATATGTATTTACACGGCATCTGTTTGTGTGATTGATTGTTTTTATGACTTGTTGCCTGGCAGCAGCTTAAATACTACATTAAGAAAAAAATCATAAAAAATTCCTTCCCAGTAAGTTAAAGTTACATCAAGGAGGTTCTCACATTTAACAGTCCTCCTGTGACCACATGTGACAACGTGGTAAGCAACGGGACCCATCCAACTTGTTTGCCTTGGGCTGTCAGAGAAACAAATGACCATGGACTTTTCTTAAAGAAGCTTATATAGTATCATTTCCAATGTCATGGGGCAACTCCCAAGGCTCTTGTATTCTCCAGACAAAAACAGACCCCCTGTGAGCACCACCAACACAGATCCTGCTTTCTGGCTTGGAGGAAAAGCAACCATACTGCACCTCCCACAGCCACAGAACCAGCTGGCAGAGCAGGACAGCCTCACGTGGATCCTCTTCCCAGCTGCCCCACATCTGCAGTACAGTGTCCCTGCTGCCCCCTGCATGCTGCTTTGCTCAGTGAAACGACCCTCAGGTGCCACTTCTAGGCAGGTCTCTGTACGTGCCCTGGCCAAGGATGCTTTGAGCTAGGAGACATGGGCTCTCATCTCAGCTTGGGGTAGTAAGTGCCCACCATGAACCCTCCTGAGCAAGAGTCCAGATTGCAGCTGTGTCCTGGGCTTTATCGTGGGGAAATAGGGACATCTGAGAGTGAAACAGAGAAGGCAGAAGATTTATTCATACCAAGAAGCTAATGAAATTAGAGGGAGTCAATCTATGACTCTGCATTGTTGGTTTCTGGGGTAACTCTAATGCAGTTAATGGCACCAAACATTATTGAGTACCCCTGGGATTCTCCCCAGGGAAGGCTTGGAGGGCTTGATCTCACCTCTGGCAGTGGCCCTGGCAGTGTCGGGAGGGATGTCTCTGGCAGACAGTGCTAATTATCAGTCACTCCGCAGACGCTTTGCAGGGCAGCGCTCCCGTGAGCCGGCGCTGGCTGCCCAGGCTGCCCAGGAGCAGCGCTATGCTCTGGTAACATGTCTGGTTACTTTACAGACCCAGCTAACAAGAAGGAACGGGGGGGTGTGGGGAATGCCTACATTGTGCAAAGGACTCTTTTCTCTCCCCCTGTTGTTTGGATCTTTGCCACTGTTTAAATTTAAGCAGATTTGCTATCCCAACATCTGCAGTTTGATTATTTGACTATTGCCTGGCTCTGGGTCAAACCACAGCAGAATACACTAGTCTGTGATTTACAGCCTGGGCTGTGATTATAATGGTTTTATTTTAGTTGGACTCCTATTTACAAGCTCATTTGTATTAGTGCACAGTGTTGTAATAACAATGGTGGAATTATTAGGTCTCGCAGAAACAATGGCACGTAGTAAATGGCTGGAGCTCACGGGGGCTGTTTAAGTGCTCCAGCAGCCCCGCGGTGTCTGCAGCGCAGAGGTTGCCATTTTAATAGCCAGGTGGGGAGGGGGGCGAGGAGAGGACCGGAGAGGGGGAAGGAGCAGGGCAGAAACGTGGTTGTTATTCATTCTTTCCTAAGCAAATAGAAGGACGTGTGTTTCCTGGATTAGCCACTGAAAACAAATGCTGAGAGGGAAAGAGCTGGTGTTTCCCTCAGCAGGGTTAAATAAGGTACTCTGCCTGGGCGCTGATGGCCGACGGCTGCTCGGAGCCGCTCCGCCTGCCATGAGGGATGGCACAGCGGCCTGCCGAGGGGCACCCGTGGCACTGGGGAGGCTCCTGGATAGCCCTGGGTGTCTCGGCTCGCCCTGGAGAGCCCATGGCCAGCCGCGGTGGAAGTGGCTGAGGTGCAGAAGCTCAGCCCCGGGGGCCTTACCTGGCAGCGGGTGGGTGGAAGGACGAGGTGAGACCCGGAGTTTCGTGGCACCTCTGAGAGGCGTTGCTAAGGCCGGCCCAGGAGGACTGAGCCTGGCTGGTGTGAGCCATTGCGAGGATGTCCCGCCGCCAGGCAGGGCTTTGCCGCCGCTCCACAGGCATTTCCAGGGCTTGCCTTGGGACCCTATGTCATCCCTTTTTTCCCCTTGTGAAAGCAGGAACGATACTCGGGGTGTTACCAGGCACACCACAGTGCCTACCCCACCAGACCCAAGCTTGGCTGCACACAGCTGGAGCCCACCACTGCTGCAGGCCCCATGTTTGACCTGCCAGCATGAGCCAGCTCCTGCTGGAGACTTGCAGGTGTTAGGCAGCTCTGAACATAAGGGGTTTTATGTGATTGGTGGCCCTGGGGGGTCAGTGGCAGGGTGGACAGTGGAGGGGAAGCCAGACTTCAGGCCCTGCCACTCTCCCGCTCTCCCTGAAGGGAGCAGGGAAAGGACAGCCTATTCACTCTGGGCTAATACTGTCCAAGGACTTCCACCTCCTGCCCTACCACTGGCTGAAAATTAAATATTAAAAAATGATGATTATTTAGTCTTAGACAGGAAAAAAACATCTTCAAAATCAAATAGAAAAAAATCAAAGGAAGAGTAGTACCAAGAGTTATCATTCATTGTGAAGAATGTAAGACAAGGAAAAAGTGGTGTCCCAGCTCCCAGAGGTTAAGTACTTTCTCTGACGCGGCTACTTTGACCATTCCATGAGTCTGCATGTGAAAAACAGGTGAGCTGAATCATCTCTCTCCTGACTAAGAAAGGAGCATAGGCCAAAAAAGCATTTAATATAGATGTTTCAGATAAATTACTCAAAATGCCTGAGATTAAATCATATTTAATATATCCTCTTTAAGATGATGGTTATAAAATTGTGTGTCCTTGAGGCCTGTACTGTGTTTAGCTACCCTTCCTCTTACAGATGTTGTTTGGTAGTGTTGACCAGCTCTGTTCAAGGGTAAAATCCTTCAAAGCTAAGAGAAAAAGTAGTATTTCTTTCTCTGGCTGACCTCTGTCTGTGTACCTCTCTCTATTCAAAAGCTGCTGGTTTCCTGGGTGTTTTGGTCCTTTAGAAAAGAACCTTCTGACTAGAATTCTGTATAGTGAGAGTTTTTAGGGGTTTCTGCAGTCCCTTTGTACTAATTGATTCCCCAGTGCATTAGCATCACCAAAGCTAGATTAATCCTCTTTTCATTTTAGTGCTGAGATCAATGTCTCTGTCAACATAGTTTACTGAACCTGATGCAGTTTTACCACTTGCATTTACCTCCTCTAAGATGGCTTTTCTCTTAAGTATGTCCTGAGAAAAGATCCTACTTTAAAACTCTCTGGCCAAGCTGCCAAGCAGAATTGTTCTCCTGTGGGGCATGATCCAGTGCCAAAATTCCTCCTGCTTCATCACAGATGCAGAATTTCCCAGCAGCTGGCATGTCATCCTGTAGCTTTAGGAATTAAGCTGTATCTTTTTTGTCAGAGAAAAATTAGGATGGACTCCTCTGCTAAAGGGAAGGACTAATGGGAGATAGTTTGACCCTTAGGCTGTGCTGCCTGGGCTCTCCTCATGGATGTAACACAGTGGTTCAGCAGTACAAAACTTGATTTCTTATAGAGTCAAATGCCTTCCTTGTATTTTTCAGGGGCCATGGAAAAATCAGGCTGAGAGGTAATTCCTATATAACTACCCAGCCTTCTAAAAGAGCCTGCAGAGAAGAGGGTTTATAGATGGTCTCGCCTGAGTACATTTATATCATGCCATGATAATGTGGGAAAAGCAATCTTTGTGCTTGTTTTTTGGATGGCACAGACAGCAAAGGGTCCAGCCTTGCCCTTGGCACTGTGCCTGCTGAACCTGAAGTTGGTGCTAAATTGCCACCAACTCCAATGGCAATGTGCATGATTTGGTTTGTACTGTTTTCTCTTCTCTTGGCTTAAATAAGGATCAGTCCTTGCAAGCTTTCCGTGCATAATCTGCTTCCACCAACTTTGAGGATGTATTTGAGTGGATGAAGATTATTTCCTCATATGTGGCCTGCAAGATTGGAGCCAAAGATGCACAAATCTTGCCTAAGAGGGCTGAAGCAGAGCTTAGCTTGCTCATCTGTTTCTGTCACATGCAGTGAACGTGACTCGTAGCTCTGCTCTGGCTTCAGCATGGTGCTAAATACTTTGCAGCACAGCACTTCCCAAAAAAGCTGGGAACCCTGCATCTGCAGGGAAAATCAAACAAACAGATTGGAGAAATTAATTGTAGAGTTCCCACACACAGCTCTGCATTTAAAGTGAATACAAACAAATAGGTCTGACAAGCTGGGCTACTTGAAAAAGAAGTGAGCAATGCAAACCAGAGAAAAATGTATTTGCTTCAGTGATATTTTAATCACTTATACTTTCATTAAACAAAATACTTAAGTAGATCTTATGCTTCAATGAAGCTGAAGGGACTTGAGTATATACTTTAAATTCTGTAAGTGCCTAAAAGTGCTGCCAAGCAAAGATTCAAGTCCTCAAAGTGCTTGGGCTGAGAGTATACTTAAGTGTTTTGCTGAATCAGATCCATGGTGTCACAGAGACTCAAAGTGAGCTCAGAGGTTTCAGCCGAGATGAAGGATAAAGCCAAACAGCATAACAGGAAACTCTCAGGATTTTCCAGAGTCTAATGCATAATTAGATTAAATGCACAATCCCATTTTGGGATTATAGTGAGTTTGGGGTTTTTTAGACCATTAAAAAGAGAAGGAGTCTTCCTTTGCAGACATGCACAAAATCTACCAGGTAACTTTTCTTATGCTTTCCTAGTAAGTGGCATTTCAAAATTAAACAAATGTCAGCGACACTGTAGTTTAGTTCTGGGTAATTAGAAACGTCCATCTTATGAAAACAATTTCTTCTCCTGTGTTCATCTAGATAGCATTAAATTATTTCCCAGATTTTCTCTGGGAAACTAAGTGGATTGTAATGGTATTGCAAGTAGAATATAACACTGCCATAGCAATTAGATCTAAGTTTTGCTAACCCCACATTTCAGCAAACAATTCTTAATTATATGCTTTATGGCACACAAGTATATTTATTTTAAAATAAATATTTAATTTACAGAATTTAAATGTTTCCCCTAACTCTGATCTGCATTAGCCACTTCTATTGCCTTCAGAAATGCATTAAACTAAGCAGATTGAACAGTTCTGTCCCACTGCTTCATGCCTTCATTCCCCTTAAAATTCTGTCCTATTACTTGGCCACAGCCCGATCATGCCCTTCAGCACTACTGAATTTCAAAGACGTGATAACTGCTTTGAAATTGATAGAAAGAGCCATAAAGGAGACTAAAGACATAAAAAGCTTCTGTTACTTTCATGCTGACTTTGTCTGCAACTGCTATGTGATTCTTTTCCATTGTTTGAATTTATTCAGTCATCCCAGAACAAGTCCTGAAACTGTACACTCTGTCGAGCAAAATTTAATTGGTTTTAACAAAGACCATGCACCTCTAAGGAGCACTAGACAATGTCTTGCACTTATCTACACTAATCTTACCCTTCATTCATCCTATTTGCTGGTGTTCTGTAACCTCCCCAGTCCAGGGCCAGGGCCCCTGGGGCAGGAATGTCTGCCAGCCCCGGTTGTCTGGGCCCAGATAGTCCCAAATGCCAGTAACCTGCCAGGGATTTGGCTCGAATGACCCAGGCTGAGTGCTTACAGTGACATTGACGTGGTCTGCACCACATGCCTCGGGTAGCAGCTTTTCCCTTTTCTGGGATATCTCAGCAGTCCCCCATCACCTTCCTCCCTCCCAAGAGCTGGCTGGGGAGCAGTGCCCACCCCAGAACTTAATGTGCCCTGACGCCTGGAGTTGGGATCATAGACCCAACCTGATAGTGCTTTAGCAAAAATGAAAGCAACCCTAAACTGTAAAAGCAGCTTCAATTCCAAGATGTTGTTGGCTTCCTCTGTCTTTCATACTCCCTATATATCTGACTTCAAAGTGGGTTAGCAGTATGGCCTAGCATCTAGAAGTTATGAAGATATATGAGGGTTTGATTCCCCATGGGCTCCCCTTCTCCTGCTGTGCCTCCTCCAGGATGTCAGAGCAGATCCATGCGATGTAGCCCATACTCAGGATGAGCCCCCTTTATGCAGCACATGCAGTCTGTGCCAAGGGCCCTCCTGTCCCAGCTCCTGTCTCCTCTGCACACAGTTCTGTAGATACCACACGTCTTTTTTCTCAGGCTTCAGCTCCACAGTGCAGTACCCAAATTCAGGGAAAGCCGTAAATTGCTATTTTCTGCTGTCAGCAAATTACTACAGAGATGAGCCCAAAAGGAGGTGTGGAGGCAGGCACAGAACAGCATTTGCATGGTGCTTGGTTGCTGCTGAGTGCAGCAATGGCTTGCTGCTCCAAAGGGGAAAAAACCTAGGCATTGACTTCCCATATGCATCTTTAATGGCTGATTATAATTACTTTTTAAAAATACTATTTTATCACAATTTATAAGATCCTGCCACATCAGCTTTAAAATCTACTGAATGCAGGACCAGTCAAGATCCAGACCTCCTGTGAGTGAAAGGGTCCTTAGTAATACAGAAATTAGCAGCTGGAGGATAAAAGTGCCAAGGAAAATGAACCAAACAGACCTTTCAAAAGCACTTGAGAAAATATCATTGAGACTGCTCAATTAAATATAGATATTTTTTAAAATGAATGGGTGGGCGGAGGCAGCAACAGGCAAGGAACAGCTGTGCCTGTTCAATCCCATCCCTTTGTTTGAGCAACAGCACACATCCCCCCACATGTGGGATCTTTTTTATTATCTTTGCCCCCACCCCACATTTACTTATCTTTATTTATAGGATCTCTAACAGCATCTCAGATTGTAACCTTCATTTGTAATACTGGAAATGCTGGCACCCCATTTCATTTGCATGGAAGTGAGCTAGGTGGATTGCATAGCTGAGCTGTAATGCTGCTGTGAAGCATAGCAGATGTTTAGCTGTTTTCATTTCCACTCCTCAGTGGACAATCAACAATGTCTGATAACTTCTCTTGCTTACTGTGGGGTGACCCAGAAATCTAAGTGGGGGGTCTGGCCACAGAACAGCATACTATTGGATCAGCAGAATACCTCCATCAGCATTTGCATAAGCAATGACAATAGATAGCTCAGTAACTTGGGCATTGTTTAGAGCTTTTCTTGTACTTCTGATTGCCCTAGGTCTGTTGCCAAACTTTTTTGGGGTTGTTTTGCATACGTGATACTGTCCTCTTCTGGGATTTCCCACAGAAGGTCAGGCACCTTTCTTATCTCTTTTCAGGAACTGAAAGTGCATTGCACAGTTGGATGAGAAACATTTTCCCCCTAGTAAATATTTTCACTAAAACAGAAACACCTTTATATAACTGAATTTCCTGTAAAATCTTAATGAGAAACCTCCCGCTTTTTGGAGGAAAACAAACAGGCGAGCAAAATCCTCAACCCACCCTTGTGCTCAGCAAGTTCCTCCAGGAATGAATCTAGCCATGTCTGCAAAAATTGTGTTGTGTAATGCCAAAGAAATGCAAGAAACCAACAAGCACTCTCGGTAATCCCTCAGCCAAGCTTTCTTCCCTCTCTTTTCCATTTGTTTTAAACTAATACCTGTCTACAGACTGGAGGGGAGCTTCTCTCCAGGGAAGTCAGACTGGATGAGGCAGGACCTGTGTCACCCAAGCAATGTCACTATTTGCACTTGTACAAATCAGCTCAGTTTCTCGCCTTACTCTTGATTGATCAGATGCATTGGACCCTCACTGATCTGTAAACAAGTTGAGTCAATCCAGTATCAAAGCTGGATAATGATGAATGAGTGTAGATTGATCTAAAATTACCCAAGAAGCGTGGCTACTTGAAAGGGTGTTAACTTCACCAGTGTCAAGGGAGTTACTCTTGTTTTATGCCACTATAAACAAGAGCACTACTAAGCTGTGAGTCATCACCCATTTCTCTTTTGCTGCTTCTATTTTCAGAGCAGATCTACTGCCTTTGCTGCTAGATGAGGTTGCAGAGTTGCTTTTTAGAGTTTCTTGCTGGTTAAACAGGGGTAGACTTTGTTCTCTGTGGGAGAGCAGAGAGAATCAGGATGTTATGACCTGGAAAAGGCTGAAACCCAAAGGTTCACATAGTATTTTTAGTAGTATAAAATACAGATGCCCCAAAGCCTAGGTTTTATCTCAGCTGGTAACAAGCATTTGAGGGCAGTCATTCTGTGTCTATACTGGGTTCCCAAAAGAAGTGCTTGTTCCCAAAAAAAAAAGTGCTTGTCCCAAGCAATTAAAACAGAGGTTCAAGGAAAAAAATTATTATGATATTACTTGGACCTGGATTAAGATGCCTGAGGGGAATAGTTGGCTTGAACCCCTGAAGTATCTTTGCATTGCCGTATGATCAGAAGGTCTTTCTTGTAGGGACAGCTATTTTCAAACTCACTCTTCTGACACAGGCACGCACAGGCAGGATGTATCCATTTTCTACAGCAGGCAATGTAGCAATCTGTCAGCTGAGAAACATCGAAAAAAGGTGGTTTTCCTCAAAAGGAAAATGGCTAAAGAAAGCATGTGGTTTTCAGAGGAGAAATACTTTATTATTATTATTATTAAAGAATCCAGTCCCCAAAACATTTTTAGTCTGACATTTAGCATTTGAACTTTACCATGTTGTCCAGCATTGTAGCTATTATAATCACTCGTTTGCACCTCCCAGTCAGCAGGTGATTCTATGGCCAAGGTGCTGTGTTCATATCTTCCTTTTGCACCCAAGCTGTCCTTCGCTATCTGGTCTTGGCTTCCATAAAGCACTCTTTGCTTTCACCAGGACTGAAAACAAGATATGGTAGGAGCCAACACAAATTAACAGATCCTGTTTGCCCGGATGGATACCATGACCACAGGAGCTAAAGAGAGTCATGTCTTCCATGCTCACATTGCTTTTGGGTATGGTTTGTCCTGAAGAATGCCATGCTGGCAAAGATCTGCAAACTAGGATGAAACTCTCCCCTGTGTAGGCAGCCAGAATGGGGTACATGCTTTACCACAGTCTCCTCTGAACTTTATTTTGACAATGTAGTAATGCACAGCCATTCTGTTGGTCCTCTGAAAACGAGTGAATTCCAGTCTCAGAACTTAACTGTTGTCATATTGTTATGAATCACCGCTTAGATATTTTCAGTGCTCCTTGGAAGAAATAGAAAACTCAAGCAAAAGCAGAAGAGCTGAATAGGAATCTAGTCCTTACATCAGGAGCCATAAAAATTACTCTAGTTAGAGCACTCTAAGTCTTGATATAGGGTATTCTGACTGGAATTGCCGCTGTTTCTTTCAGGCTACATTTTCCTTCTTTTGCAATCAGGCTGAGTTGGGCTGATTTGTGTTTCTGTGCTGCAGCCCAGCAATCTAACAAAATAACATACCATGCTAGCAAACATAAAGAGAGCTTGTGGATTGCAAGCTCCACTCTGGTGTGTGTGCAGGCATCTGTAGATATGCCTGGTTCAGAAGAAATTGGAAGAGATACCACTAGGATGGGTTGTGCTGCTATTGTGCCCAGGCATTTTCTGTGCAAACCTGTTGACCCTGGTGGAGTTATTCCATCCACATGGCAAAAATCCCTAAAACAGAACTTGGACTATGGGAAGTCAGTGGGAACTGTGCCACGTCATTGGCTTCAGGATGAACACAGATATTGTTGGCTTAAAATTACAGTCAGCTTTCAATTTTTATTTCTGGCTTAGGAGGAAAGGACTTAGAGGAAAATGGATAGAGAGAACCATTGATTTAAAGAGTTTGAGAGCAACATCGTTATGTTTTCTCAGAATAGCAGGAACACAGCACATCTCCAGAAAAATGTAGTCTGAAGTCAAATTGCAAGATTTGTGTATTTTTCCTTAGGCAAAATGCTGTGGTGAAAAATGGTAATGATTTTTAAATAATGCTCCATTTTGCAGAAAACAATCTTCTAAGCAGTCTTTGCCTCCAAAGCAATTGCTGACCATTTAATGACATAGTAAGTCAATACTGGAAGAAAGTGCATGTGGTAAGGACCATATAATCAGAAAGTAAATTCACCAGTATTTTTGCCTTAAAAACCAGCACACGTGTTAAATGATATTTTTGGGTCTACTGTGTGTAATTACCAAACACTGTACACTTAGGGGATACATAATTATATGTATTCTCCTTGCACCGGGAGTATACAATTAATCCCTGAGCATCCCTTGGATGCTGTGACTGTCCTGCCTGAAGGGCCAAGCGTAAGCCCTAATATAGGACCCTGAGTGACCAGGACTTTCGGGACTGTCACATAAATAGCCAGGTCAACATCTTACCCTGTTATGGTTTCCTTGAGAATACTTTGGGAGAGGCCAAGACCTGAAACAAATGCTGCAAAAGAACTCCAGACTGGTTTAGTTACTTCAGCTTTATCTCAAAGATGCTTCATCTTGCCATTGCATTACTGCACTGAACAATGCTGTGCCCACCATCAAAAGGAGCTAGAAAATTTAAAAATAGGTGCAGGAAGAATAATGACACTGTGACTGGAAAACATGCCTGACATGCAGACACTTCAGGCATCAACAGGAAGTTCAAAGGGATGACTAGAGAAAACACTGAGTACATCAGCTGAAGGCACAACAAAATTGGTGCAGGCAGATTGTATTGCTGTATCTGCCGGAGGCTTAACTTCTCAGACCCCTCTACCTGGGCAGATAACCCATTACCTGGAAGGAGAGTGGTGAAACCACCACATGCAGCTCCTGAAGCTCTAGAGGGAAGGGACAAGGGCCACCTCCTGGGCTGAACAACTGCATGAATCCCTCTGGGATTCTCCTTGGTGCTGTGGATGTGATAGCCAGTGTCAGTATTTCACAAGAGAGAGAAAGTCAGAGCTATAGCCAGACATGATATCACACCAGATTTCCAGAGAATGCACAGAATGATTAACTGGAGTAAAGTATTTTGCCAGAAAACTGCCAGTCCTATAAAGCCATTTTCTATAGACTGCAAATCTCTAAAGACCTTTTAAATCCCCTTGGTGAGGAAGAAGAATCCCTTTTATCTGTTAGAGGCAGAACTAGATGATTTTCATCTGATATCTTTCAGATATCACTGGGATATCTGGGAATGTTCACTGAACTTTTATTCAGCCAAGTTCCCAAAGCATTGAGTGAAAATATTCTCTTTTTCTTTGGGTTCCCACTTTGAGATGTTTTTTCTTCTTATGGTCAGTTAATTGACAAGAGGTCACTTGACATATGAGGAAAGGAAGAATATTGCTTGAGCAGATGATGGTAACCACAGGACTATACGCAAGTAGCTAACACTCTGCCATCCCTTCCTGTGACTCAGTGATCCTGGTGTATCTGAGGCAGCCCTGGAGCCCTCTTTATCATTGTCTCACTAAGTACTCGATGCCTGAGTTGGAGAAACCTTTATTAGTCAGAGCTGTGCTGTATTGTTGGAGGTAGATAAGGGCTCCAGGTCATTGCAATTCAATGTATGCCTGGCTTGCTTAATCTGAAGCGCATTATGTGAAGGAACAATAATCCTGACTTTCTCTGTCTTCACATTTGTACTCTGCAGTCTAGGGATCTCAAAGCAAATGGTAATTAGTAAAGCTCTCAATTTAAATTTAAAATGTACTATAAGATTTTGAGAGAAAGATTGAATTTTGCTTCCACAAGTACACTCCCAGTAGTCCGAACCAAATCCTGCTTGTTCATATTTTGAAAGTCTTCCATGTAAATATCATGAACACTAATTATTTCACCATCAATTGCCAGTGGAAAGCAACTGAGGGTTGTTTCAGTGTAAAGCATTTTGCCATGCATCTAAGTAGGTGATTTAGCAAACCTCGGGCTAATGTCAAAGGTCCACATGGCTCAAACACTTTCAAGGCTACTGCACTTTGCACTGCCTGACGTCTGCTGTACCTCAGCTACAGAGATTTGTTTGGGATAATGCTTGAAAGTATTTCCTTTGATGTTAGATAGCATTAAGTAAGTAAATCAAAAGAAAGAAAAAAATAAAAGCCAACCCTGAACCTAGAATCCAATCTTTCTGAAATATTCAAGATAATAGTCTGTTTTCACAGTCTTTCTACAAGAGACTATTAATATCACGTTAGCTCCTTATGCTGATTAGTACTCCAGCACCAACATACATTCTGTAATAACTTCAAAACTCTGCAGAACCTGGGGTACAGTTTCCTGTTCTGAGGCAAGTTTCCTTGTGTCATTCTTCCTGTCAGAGCCTTGAGTCAAGCCTGATGTGAGCAGGAGCAAACTGAAGTCTACAGTCTTTATTTGTGAAGACATAAAAATAGCGGTGACACAGGAAATATCTGGAGGCAGTATGACTCAGGGGGTTAACAACAGTGACAAATGGCCCTTGCCAATTTACAGCTACTCTCTTTTGGTCCTATATCACAGCCACTGCGTTTCCTTTGCCCAGATGTAAATGACTCAAGGAGACGCCTGGCAGTGGTGAGTTAAGCCCTACAGGAGTGTTTCAGACCTTGTGGACAGTGCCAGGCAGGCAGTGTTGCCTGAGGTACGTGGTGCAATACCTCTCGGTGCACCTGGACCGTGAGGCATTAGGGAACAAACGGTGCAGGGAAAACTGGATCTGCCTGCAATTGCACTGTGCAGGAAAGTGCACAGGAGTGCCAGCAGCTGGATGGGAACCATGGATCAAGAAGAACAGAGAGACAGAGTTGAGAAAAACTGTGGGTGTTCAGGAGTGCCTCAGAGACAGACAGAAGTTGTTTTGGCAGAGCAGAGGCAGCAGGAGCCGGGACAGCACAGCCAGGCCTGCAAGGTCTGGGGATCAGGAGGGAACATCCGCATGCAATGCAGCCCTTTGCAGCCAACTTTTGTTGGTTTTTCTCCCTCATCTCAAAATAGTTACTTGTTAGAACAAGCTTCTTGCCAGGATGTTGCAATTGAGATGTTTGCTCTTGATCCTGGCTGTGATTCCTGTAGCACAATTATGCTGGGTAAATCAACCTCCCCAACAAGTGGCAGAAAACATAATCCTGGCTGCAGTGAAAATAACAAACTTTGACTCACTTCCTCTTCAGAAACTCTTCAGTATGCCCCATTATGCAATTCTCCAGTCTCCTGGTACCAAGAGAGAACTAATATCCATTTAATCCCTGAAGAGCAAGCTTCTAGGGGGCACTTACTCCTGCACAGATCCTCCAGTTGTGGTCATGTTAAAGTAGAGAAGCCCTGTGCTGACCAAGGAATGCTCTGCTACTATCACCAACTCTTTTGTGTGCCTGTGCACATGTGATCCACATCTCTCCTTGCGATTTTTTTCACAGTAGACATGAGACACTTGGCATTTCAGTTAGAAGACCTCAGATCCATAACAGGCTCCAGCAGTTCAACCTTTCAGCTTTTCAGGGGTATTGCAGTCCGTAGGAGTTATTCCAACTCTCTGTCATCAGACCAGCACCTGACATTAAAAAAAAAATACAGGTTCTACCTCAGTGAATAACATGCATTTCTTTGGTGACCACTGGGAGGTGAGCAGGGAAAAAGAAATGGAAAATTGTTTGAATATGAAATATGCATGAAGAATATTTCCATGAGCCTAGACTGCAATCCTGCTGGGTTTCACATCTGTTGTTAAGCCCTTCAGACGTCTGAGCTGCAGAAATGAATTCTTTTTATTTCTTTATTTTTTTATTAAGGACATCAAGGCAGCGTGGCAATTATTTAGGCAAAACTGTCCTGCACACACATACACATAAAGATGCATGCCCTTTTGGTGACTGGTAGTTGGAATAAAATTATTCACTAGATTAAGTACAAATGTGCAAAAGTAAAAATATCTTCTTAGTAATTGATGTGAATGAAGCTTTACTAAATAAATGACATGAGTGAAAAGAATTTCCATGAATTCAGGTGCTGGCTCAGCAGCTCAGTCTGCAACAGAACTGTTCCTCTGCTGAAAACATGGGCACAAGCATATGACCAGTACTGTATCCAGGGAAAACCAGGGGTGTCACAACATGCTTTTTAGCAACGTCACCCCCATTTTATGTGCAATTTCCCACTGAGTACAGCAAAATTCAGGACCTAACCCAAGTGTGAGGAAATGTAGCAACACTGTAGTGATTATGTATCATGAGGATGAACACTTAAGCTTACCTCTGAATTCAGTGCACTGTATTGTGACACCTTCTGGTGTATCATTGTGGAGTCTTAGCAAAGCAGAAATACCTTTAGTAGGGACAGAGGACAGTCCTTTTGTAAAAAACCCTATTTTTATTGCCACCCAGAAAGATGCCACAAATCCACAGGGATCTACTATTAATTCCTAAGAAAACACCGAACTGCTTTTGAAGTCTGGACTTCTTTGTTTTATTAGTGCCCCCACCACAGATGAAGCTCTATCACCCCAAGCTCTGTTCACACACACCTCTAATCCTCTAGGATTTATAATTTAAATAAGCATTTCAGAGATGTTAATCTAGATCATCTAAGAGTCTCTTTGGGAGTTTTATTTCAGATTCTAGTCAAAGAGATAAAGAGCTGGGATCCAGAGTCTTTTCTTCTCTACTCAGGTGTTTCTTCTAAAACTGGGATAGGATTAGGAGGAATGGCCCTGGCTGACTCTGGACATCTGTATCCCCTCTCAGATCATGTCAGCTGTGCTGCATGGTGGATTCTTATTTGGGGGTCAGACACAGTCAGGACTGATGAGGCAGCTGGCAGTGAGGTGGGCAGCCTCTCCCTTGTGACTTCAAGGTGCTGGTGGTTTGGATGCAGACAAACAAGCTGAGTGCTCATGTGGAGATGTGTACATGCACACAGAAAATTAGCAAAAGGCCTGCCTTGCTGAAGAGGCTAGCTTGCTGGAAGCACATGCTTGGTCAGCAGAAGCCTGCTCCTTCCAAATCTGGAGGCAGCTGTGGCCTGGCTGATGCTGTGACAGGCTGCCCGCATGCGTGTGCGCTCAGCCTGCAGGGAAGGGCCAAAAAGGCAGGTGAACATGCAACGTGGCCCACCTGCCTGGGCTTGCTGGAATGACACACCCAGCTCGTGCGCAAAAACACTGCCTTCATTCTCTCAGAAAGGTAAAACAACCACGATTGGTGGTTGCCTTTGGAGAACTTGCTTACTGTGCCTGTTCCCGTGGAGAAAACACCAGGTCTCTCACATTTAGGAGGCTTCCCATAGATGGACACAACACAAGGTAGAGTGACTGAGCTACAGTGCTGCCCATCCTTTTGCCCCACACTTTCACAGACCCAGGTGATCCGTGCAGGTTCCCACCAAGATCCTCTTCAAGGTTCAGCCAACACCTATACCTGGGACCTGTTCCCCCTTCAGGGGCACTGATGATCTGCACCATTTCTGGTGCCATCTCTCACTAGCAAGAGAAATGCGACTTTGAAGGGGCAGTTTGGTGGCACAGTCACTGCCCAGCTGGAGGAATGTCCTGAAGGGAGGACAGCTGAGACTGCTCTGACCCGAGCATAGCTCAGTGTCTTTAGTAGTGATGTTGAAGGTTGGTAGTAGTGATGTTGAAGGTTGGTAGTGATGATGTTAGGTTGATCTTAGGAAGACACAGATCTGGGAATTCTGTAGTGCATCAGGATGAAGAATGGAATTTAAAATTATCCCATCACCTTAGGAAAACTGACTGGAGAAAGTAAGATGAAATTCAGTAAAGACATGTGTGGGATGTTGTACTAAGGCTTGACAATACAATTCCTTAAATCTTTCTTCTTGAAAGAGTGAAAAGGAGTCCTGTTCTGCTAAGCCCTGGAAAAGCTTCAGCTGAATTTTCATGCTCAGTTTCATGGTCAGTTGGAAGACCAGATCTCTACAGAGTTTCTTTATGACTCAATATAAAACTTTTAAACTTTGTAAACCAAAAGACAGTATCTATTTAAAGATCTGCCATCATTCCCCTCTGCTGATTTGATCGACAGCATTTGCTTCTGGTCTGAGAGCACCAGTATTAAACTTTGAATTTCTCCTGGAAGGTGGTGATTAGAAAGTGTACTGGAAACACCCTTTGAGTGGGAGAATGCATAATGATGTGATTGTGCTGGGCAATATGTGCAGAATATGCCTTGCTTTCCTCTGGTACTGCTCCAAGTCAATAGTGTTATTACTCCAATAATATCAAGGGAGTTAGGCTTGTATGAAACTGAAAATAATGCAGTGCTTAATTAGATGGTTTTGATAAGAAGAATCTAGGATAACGTGTAGCTAGAAAAGATTATTTGCAGCT
The DNA here is from genome assembly GCF_021018805.1 of Prinia subflava. NCBI lineage: Eukaryota > Metazoa > Chordata > Aves > Passeriformes > Cisticolidae > Prinia > Prinia subflava. The sequence goes on along the minus strand of NC_086250.1, from coordinate 18,940,381 downwards.
TCATTTTCCAAGGTAATTCCATGTAGGATTGCCTCTGGTCACAACACAGTTTCACTCTGATAGTGCTGCACATTGTTAAAAGTCAGCAGTCATTTATTATGTGCTGAGCAGACTACATTATGAAGGAGATAATCCAGTTTGCTGTCATTTTGGCAGCTTGCTAATGACACAGGGCAGCGTAATATTGGAGGGGTTCAGAATTCAGCTGCTAAGCTTCAAGATTTATGCTTAGCACGTACTGTCATTCTTCAGAAATAAATTTTGCTTTATCCCAAAACTCTGCTTTAAATTTATTGTCACTTTCCGGCTAGTGTCTAAAGGGCAACCAAATGACATTTTTCTTCATGCCTGTTAAATGATCTATAATTGAGTGAGGGCAGGGGGAAAACTCTGGCAATTAACAAGGCCAGAGCCTTTGCAAGAAGCAGACAGAATGGAAAAGAACAGATTTGAGCTGACTCATTCAGAAGATGTTTTAACAAATAATTAATTGCTCTAAATCTATGTCCTTCATCTAGAAGGAAAGAAAGTCTAATGGTATGGATATTAGCCTAGAACCTGTGTAGGGCTAAGAGCAGCTGGGGCAATGTTCTTCCCTCCTCCTTTCCCTCCCCTACTCCATCCTTATCTCCTGATTTCCATGTAATGAGAACTCAGGCCTGTGGCCCAGCCAGGAGGCAGGCACACACAGCTGGAAGCACCATTGCCTCAGGTTTAAGACCAGAGAGCAGGGGCAGGTGAAGCTTTATGAAGGTGAACTTCCATAGTATGCTATGGATATCCTGCCCCTCTGCTCTTTGGCACCTAGCAGGCGTTGCCCAGCTCTGCCCTCTGAACAAAGCCTGGTGTCCTTCCCACGGCACGGGGGAGCATGGGAAGTTTGTGCTGGGGCATCTGCAGCTCTTTCTGGCACAGTGTCTCTGGGCACAGTAAAGCTTATCTCCTGGTTCTAGTTTTCATGAGCTTGCATCTTATGAATTTTACTTTGATTTTCAGGAAGAAAAAGGGAAAATCTGCTGAAAATGGATAGCTCACTGGCATTTCTGCCATGCATCATCAAGATTGATCTGCTTTGTATTGAACTCTGCTAGGCCAATTTTGCCATAGCTTTGGTTGTTCAGTATATTTCATGCTTAGAAATAGTTTCAGGTTCACAAACCACAACAAACCTTTATGGGAATCCTGCAGTTTGTTTGGTGACCTCTTGGGTTTGGTTGGTAGTTTGACTTGGTTCATTGTTCATTTGGAGGTCCCCAAGGAGTAGAGGGCACTGGGTTCTTCTGCTCGCTTCTATTCATAAAGGGTGGGAACTCAGGCACCCTCTGACAGTGCAGGCTTTATAAGGGCAGGTAGGCAGAAAGATCAGCCTGTGGAGAGCATTCAGACTGGATACAAAAAGCCTGACCTTCATGTCCTGAAGCCAAGGGAGTCTTAAGAGTGAATCAAAGAGGACAGGAGGAACTGACAGTGGATGATTGATAGGCAAAGAATATGATCTCAGCAACTGCATTTTGAAGAGAGGCCTTCAGGAAAAGAAATCAAAAAGAAAACAAAAACCAAACCAAAATATCACCCCCCCAAGGAAAAAAAGAAAAAAAAAAGAAAAAAAAAAAGAAAAAAGAAAAAAAAAGAAAAAAAAAAAAAAAAAGAAAAAAAAAAAAAAAGAAAAATTAGATCAAGCATTAAAGTTTTTCCAAAAAAGATTGACCTTTACTAATGTTAGCTGCTATGAATAATATCAGTTTGTACCAGCAGAGGAATTGAGCCTGAATTTATTTTTCGTATAGACTTCCCTAGTAGTTTAATTCACTAGTGACTGAGATAGAAGTAGGAGGAAGCTGAACGCCAATATTGCTAACAGCAAAGTTCACCTCTCTGGCCAGATTTTCATACAAAATAGCAGTGATCTCATGCTTTTGTGCCTTATGAAAAAAGACTGAAATAAAGTCAAAACTGCACTGTGCTGCACTGAATGGTATTTATAGCAGTGGGAGGCATACCAGGACCTTCATTCTGTCACCCTTCTTCCCTCTCTCCACCCAGTAAAACACAGCCAGTGGAAAAGGTGTAATATTGTCTGAGAGCTGGGCTAGGTCTTCCTGGACATGAGTGGGTTGCCATGCTGACTCAATGGGGTTTGTGGCTGGTGTGATGAGCAGAAGCTGAAGTGTTCAAGGCCAGGTTGGATGGGGCTGTGAGCAATTTGATCTGGTGTCCCTGCCCATGGCAGGATGTTGGAACTAGATATCTTTAAGGTCCCTTCCAACCCAAACCATTCTATGATTCTGCAATGATTCTATGATTACAAGAAAAATACTTGAGTGACCCCATTAAATGGAAATCAGCAGAGCCAGGCTCTCCGCTCAGGACAGGTAGTCATCAAGTTAAATCCTGTCCTTTCAAATGTTGCAGTCAAAATGAGGAAACAAACCAACTAGTAGTCTTAGAAGGAAGAGAGGGAAAGAGAAGAAAAAGGAAGCCTGTTTTTAATGGTTGGAAGGCTCTTAGATACAAAGGGTCACCCTGGATAAGACAATACAGAGTAAGCAGAAACAGCAGCATTTCTAAATGGCTCAGGAACAAGGAAGGAAGGAAAGCCGAGCTGAAGATGACTCATTCCAAGGATCTGAATGAGAAAGAGGATGGGGTATTCAGCAGTTTCCCATGAAGAAGTACCTCTAAAAAGAAATCCTGCCTTTCAAAGAAAAAAATGTAAGAGAAAAAACCCCAGAAGCCTTTAATGAGATTTTGTATAATTTATAAATGTCGTTTACGTTTTTAGAATTAAAAATTCTTAGAAAATTCCTTTAAAAATCAGTGGATCATTGTTGTAGGCAGGAGCTTTCATCACCATATTGAATGAGCAAAAATCATGTCAATCTCACACCTTTGGATCACATGAAAGACTCTGTGTGTCATCACAACGGCTGCGTTTGCACAATGCCTTAAGACACTGCTGCTGATGCCTGTGGAAAGTACAAAGCAGTCCCTGGGAGGCACTGTGCCCCATTGTCCCATATGTCTTTTTTCCCATGCTTTATCAGCTGGTGATAGAGATAAATATTTGTTTTTCTCCTGACATTTTTGGTTCCAGATTTATATAGGGTGTAAGTGAGAAGTATCTCCATCAACACTCTTAGATTTACAAGGTTTTGTATTAATATGCTGGGGAGGTGTAAGCATTCTGGATTCAGTTTCTATAATCCCTATTTTACAGAACTGTTCTGGGTTTTGTTTTGTTTGTTCTTGTTATTGTTTTTCTTTGGGGTTTTATTTAATCTTTCTTTCTGGAGAAAGTAAATTAACAGTACAACACCATGGTTTGACATACCCGTATCGTTTTGAAAGATATAAAGAAAGGTCATCTCGATCCTTCACCCATTAAGGCAAAATAATCCCTGTTGTTTCATGCGATGTGAGATGTATGGGCATCTTTTCCTTTCTTTGCCATCTTAGTCTCCTCTGCCATCTCTATCTGGAAAGACCTTAAAACTCTACATACTCTGTGGGAAATAGGACTCAAAGCATTTCCTATGCTTCTTCACATTACCCTTTCCCCTGCCTCTGTACACCAGCATGCTCTTAATCCTCTACTGCTGTTCAAGAGAAAAATGAGTGCATTACAGGTGAGTATGCAGGACATGATCCCCCACAGTATGTGGGAAAAACACAAGAGAGAATGCAGTGAGTCTCTGAGGTTTCCACTGCTGTGGTTTTCCTGGGTGGTCTTTCTGCTGAGAGTTGATAGGTATATTGGAGAATTTTGAAGCTGCAACTGTTGCTCCCTGTTGCGACTCCTCTTCCTCACTAAGATGTGGTTACATTCATCCTAATCAAGCCAAGTACCATGTTCCAGGAGCAGCTCTTGTTTCTGGTGCCTATTTTTGCTGAACAACATAGCTGTACATTCCACCTTGCAGCACTGCTCTGTATCACATTTACAGGCTACTTTATCATACTCATCCTGTTGTTCCTAGATAAGTAATTCCACTCTCCACTGAGTGTTGAGCCCTTGCAAATATTTATGCACACCTTTCCTCATACCATCACTCAGCCAGGGCCTTCAAACTTTCCTCTGAAGCCCTTCACATCTCTGGTAATTGCTGCTACTTTTTTCTCTGCTCACTACTCTCCAGGCAACAACCTGACCACTACATACATTCCTCATTAAACTTCTTATAGACCTACCCCATAGGCTACCCCTTTTTCCACAGGCAACAGCTGTTGTGACTGTGATGGTGATGTCTCTGCTCCTCTGTGACCAGAACAGGTGCAGGTATTCCCAAACTGCACATCTGGGGGTTTTGAGTCCTATGTTACTCAACTGCCATTGGTAAACCCACAGTCTCCCGCGGTGCTCATGTGTGTGAAATGATTTCCTCCCTGCATCTCCACCATGCATTAAGTTGTAATGAGGGAAAGTAAGTTGCTCAGTGTTCTGGTTCATATAATTATGTATTTGGAGCTTTAATTAGAACACCACTAAAATCAAAGAAGATGAATGAATCCATCTCTAAGACATTATTTAATCACATAGATGTATTTTGAAATTAAGACAGAGCTCTTGATAGCAGAGCCACTTCAAGCAACCCACATTGGTAATATTATTTGCTAAGGAACCATGCACACGCCACCACCTGCATCCATCAAAACTAAGGGTACTCTAAATCATCCAGTGCCAAAATTAAAGCAAACAACGAGGAAAAAGATAAAGAACAAAGAAAATAACATGCCACTCCTGGGGCTTTTCTCTCTAATGTTTGGAACAGCCTTAAGGTAGACACGTCAATTATTTTCTTTGTTCCTCCTTCTGTACACTGTTTGCATTACAATTCGGCATAATTATTTAAGAAGCCCTGAGTTATGTTGGATGTGGGTGGTGGATTCATGGCCTGGAGACTGTGGTGTTGTTGTTGTATATTACTGTCTAACTCTCAGGAGGCTGAGCTTACAGTTCTCCATCTGCAATTAATTTATCACTTCACATGTGTGTTTTTATATGGTGTACATATTATGTATAATACAGCTATTAAACAATGCGATTCTATTTTTCTCTCTTATTGCTGTAGACAGTAAATGTCTGCCCAGCCTTCTCCATTTTTGATCACCTAAAACATGATAGAATGAGTTTTGTGCCATGTGGTTGAGTGAACAGTAATGTCAAATTTCTTCTCATGGTTACTGTTCTCAAGCTACAATGGCATAACTACAAACAGATTGCAAGACAGATACACAGCAAGATCTGCAGTTTATAGGTTTACGTGGGTATTTAGGCAGTTCATCCTAGTTTTCCATTGCTAAGGATCCGGTTCAAAAAGCTATCATCTAGAACCTGTGATATTTCTTCATAATGAACATGATAGGAGAGACATTGAACACATTGAGTCAATAAATTTGTGCTGTAATAACTAAAAGAAAGATATGATCCATATTAGCTGCAGGCCGTACCATTGGCACATCATCCAAGAAAGCTGAAATAGTTGCATTCTTCTAAGATTCAAGTATGCTTTGAGGTGAAAATACCATTTAGCAGGCACATCTATCAACAATTTTTTTGAGGCCCTCTTCCTTAGTATCACAGACTGTAGGCCAAATTCAAGACCTGTGTCTGCTCCCTGGCTTCAGTGGGCTTTCATCTGAGCTAACATTTGGTGTCTTCCACTTAAACCAGAACCAAGTTCCTGCAGTGAAATGCATGCCAAATATTAAGGGCAGTACTGGAATAGATGTAGGTAGTGAAATTGCTGCTGAGGAAACTTTATGCTCTAAGTGTAACTGAACACTAAACAGGAAGAGAAACTAATCACTGAAAGCATTGGTAATTCTCTCCTGAATTCCCAGGACAATCAATTTGGTAAACTGATCCTTTGGCAGCACAGCACACAGGCCCGGTCACTTTACAGAGCAGGTATTGACTGGATTTAGTCTCACCTGTTAGGAAATGCTCTGACCTATACAGCAAATACAGAAAATGGTCATTTTTTCAGTATTGTCTGATTAATAAGGAAACTCTGGGAAAAGCAACTTGTCTATCCTTCTTAAACTCTTGCACTGGTTTGGTTCACCATCATACTTTACAGAGTAGTTGTGTGGAAGAGAGAGGAGCTGATTCCTCTCCACTAAACTCCTCAAAACCACAAAACACGGGGTACACAGGAGCTGGAAGTCAAACCAGCCACTCTCTTGAGGCCACTTTCTCCCTTGCAGATGCAGGGACTGATAATAACCTTGGCCTGGAGCAGGCTGTGTGGAACGAAGGCTCACATGGTATCCAACTGCAGGGAAACCTGCAGATGGTTTCTGCTACTTTGAGGCAGGTAGGGAATGAGTACACAGGACATGCCAGGCAAGTTGTGTCATGACACTAGATAAACGTGAGAGAAAGCTCTGCTGCTTTAATTTTATCTTCATCCTCCCTGCAAAGCAGATAGTTCTGAATCATACTTATTCCAGAAACTAGACAGAAGACCTGATAGAGAATCATGTCTTTTATATGAGTTCTTTCATGTAAGAAAGCACGAAGCCTCCAAGAGGAGCTGTGAACATTTTCTGTGGTAGTGCTATGGTTTTTAAATTCAGAAGTGTAGAGTCAAGCCCTCAATCATGCAATTAAAATAGTCATGTGGCAGCACAATGCTTCTAAGGGTAACTGTTTGGCCTTTTCTGCAGTGTAAGCAGAGCATACAATTCAGACATGAATGAAATTGTACTAAAGAGTGAAAAGCAAATCCTCTTATTTTCGAGTAACTAGATAAGCCCAACCCTCACTGAAAATTTCTCTGTAATTTGATCATTATGTCCATGGCTGTAATTGAGAGGCACAAAAGAGTATCACAGAGGATAAATAGAGTTGTTACATGTCAGGGGTCTGATTTTCATTACATTTCTAAGGTGTAGTTGTGTAAGACTCTGCTTATATCCTAATTTATGAGGATGTGGGTCAAAGCTATTTGCTACAGCTCAGAGTAAAGCCAGGAGATACATTCTTTACCTATTATGACTAATGTGACATCTGTAAAGAGTTAAATAAAGATAATCTCTCCTCCATGGAATTTTTAAGCACCCTTCTACTACTGTAATGTGAAATAAATTCCAAATTAAAGGGTCATTATAACACTAAAACCAACAAAGCAAGGACAACCTCACACATGTGCCTGAAACCTAAGGATCTTCCAGAAGAGCTCTAATGTCTGAGCCAGAGTAAGTGGAAGAAGTCAAAGAGAAATGGAAATTGCGTGCTTGATTCTTTACTCGATTATACTAGTTGGAAAGATGAAATTTCAACAATCTAATTCGATGATTAAAGAGTAGACAGTATGTTCTTTTAGATAGAAATGTTGCTGGCCATTTGATCAGCAAAGCTATGATACAATCATAAAAGAAAGAGAAGAAGATGCACTATGTGAGAAAGGTATTGCATCATAAGATTATGAACTCTGCTCACCCAGGTTCAGCTCCAGGTTCTGCCACTGGCCTATGCTGTCATCTCAAATTAATCAAGTATAAGAGGGTTCAAATAAGAAGTCATTATTTTGCATCTTACTGTGAAAGCCCTAAGCCTGACTTCTTGCCAGTCTTTGAAACTCCAGATGAACATGAATATTTTTCAGGTCAGCAGAACATTTGAAAATCAGGACCAAAGTAGTGATGCTGAAAAGTTAGAAGGCACTTATTACTCACATATGCACATCATAAACCTACTTTAAGGCTTAACCAGTGATATGCTTTAGATCTTGGGCTGGAAAATAATTCACACAATGAATGGCAGATTTATTCTTCTGCTGGTACCCAGTCTTTTTTTTCACACATAAATAAATTTAGTTAAAATTGTGGATTATTAGCCATTTTTGATGTTTTAAGGAGTAGTCCAAGTAATCATAGGATTATACCAACACATGATGTCCTAGGAACATTTTCAGAAATGCAGTAAGATTTGAACAGGAAATTGGCCCTGATGCAAAACAAATAGCAAGACAAGACACTGGCTGTGACTTGTGTTAATATTTACTGTCTTGTGACCCAGGTGAAATATAACTGCCTGGTGCATATGTCCTAAAAAGAAGAGTCTTACAAAGCATCAGCTTCTGGCATCGATTTACAGCTGATGCTGACACAGTGCTCATGAAATATTAAGGAACACAACTTTCCTGTGCATTTTGTTCACAGGATCCTCATGCTGATGTTTAGAAGCATCCCTACGCTGAGATGTTTGTACTAATCAGGAGGAAAGGGATATTCACAAAGTTATGCATCAGATCCAAGAGCAACCTTGTTATGCCCATTACTGCATGGAGAAACATGAATCACCATGAATGAAGCCACTTGTCCCTGCATAAACACTGTTCACTTCACAACCCAGGAACTCCTGTTTTGCTTATCTCTGACAGCTCAGATGAGGTCTGGGTGAGTTGGTCACAGTCAGGAAGGATGTGATTGCTCTGTTCTTGACCATCTCTCTCACTGCTGCAGCCACAGTTGCGGTTCCCTTTTGGATCATACTGTCCACCCTTGCTTATTCTATATTTTCCTTTCTGACAAAAATTAACTGTCAAAAGTATCTAGTCTATAGATTATAACAGAATTTTCCTTTGTATTGCAAATGAAGATTTCTATCCATGTGTGCTGGTTTCAGTGAGAATTGAGCTGATTTTCTTCACAGTGGCTGTTATGGGGCTGTGTTTTTGAGCAACTGGCTGTGTGACACCTGGAGTTAAACCACAACACCATGCAACTTCTCTTGGGTGATTGACTTCTTTTAAAGTGGCATTACTTTGAAATTATTTGCTGCCAAAAATGCTCAGCACTTTTGTCATCCATAGCAGCAATGATGCAAAATCATAACATGCATAGTAGTATTTGAGAAATCTGACATCAAATTCTAAAGGACTTTTGCCTTTTTCTTACTTCTCCAAATTTTCCTCTGACATTTCCAGTTTTCTTCCCTGTTCCTCTGAGATCTTTCCTCAGGAAACAATGTCACAGGAAAAAAATTCCTCAGGGAAGTATGTCACAGTGGTTTCATTATCGATGATACTATTAGCTCTGCTTGTGACTCTGGATTTGCTCAGAAGTTTCTGATTTTAAAGCTTGTAAATTCTTTTCTTCTGGCTTACAACATCCACTACATGATATCACAGGAATAAAACCTGTAATGGGAGGCATGGGAAGGACAGATCTCTTCTGCCCCGTCTCTAGTACATCAGTCAGAGTTGGACACAGGCTCAAATCCTTGCTGCAGTACAGCTCCCAGGAGATGTCAGGACCCACGCAGTCAATATATGTCAGTTATTGAGACAGGATGTGAAAATTTGTTATTCTCAAACTGGGTGGAATTGCAGAGCCAGGTGAGGTTAATTTTTGAAAAGTCCTTATTAGCAACCTTTATGTTTTTACGACTTTAACATGGAAGCCCACAGAAAAAGTTCAGTCTTGCAGAGGATCCTAAATCTTTTCATGCTGACAGTGATGAACATGAACAGATTATCCCTACCCCTAATGTTGAGTGATTTCACCAACCTAGTGGGTAAGATCCTTCTCCTAATTACACAGGAACAAGTAGGGAATTGCTGGAGTGACGTGAATGGAGTTATTTTGGATAGACACCAATACAGGAGAGAACACAATCTGGCGCCTTGAATGCTGCCAACAAAAGCTCAGTTGTATTATCCCATGATTTGACTGTGGCAGGCAGTCTCACTGAACTGATGTCTGACCTAGCTCCCACGGAAGTCAATGTGAGCCTTTGCACTGATTAAAATACTTTTCAGGAGACCCTCTCGACAGCCAGATTGGATTTCGGATCAAGGGCTCCCTCACTGACTTTGATTGAAGCTCACATCCTCGATGGTGCTGACCTAAATGTCATCTTATCTCAAGACTGGCCCAGCTTTGGCTGAAATGAAATGAAATTGAATGAAAATGAAATATTCTCTGTAGCTTGGTAGTGAATAGGGCTGTGGAAGAGCCACAGACTGTGACAGCAGTGCTCTAATCCGTCAGCCCAACCTGCACTTTCAGTGAAAGAGAGACTCCCATGCAAGAGCCCTTGGGAATGTCAGGCATTATTTAACCATTGCATTAGCATACCTCCGCTTATTACTTTACAATCCTCTCATCGTGTTACAACATAGATGAGGACAAGTCACAAACCCCAGAGATTTATCTCTCTAAAGGAATGTTTCCAAGACTCTAGCCCAGTAAACACTGGAGTTTAGCTGGGATTTAGAAAGAATGTATTTTCCTATTTGATTTACAAGGTTTTTGTTTCCTGTCTCACTAGAATTTTGGGTGATAGGGTTTCATTTAAATAATTCAAACTCCCAAGAAAAAAATCAGTCACATTTAATTTTTCATACAGAAGATATCTCAGATGGCACAGTTTTGGACCTACATGCCAGTGAGACCAGTGAGACCAGACTGCTAAAAAAGTAGTTTCTGCAGGATCCATCCAGCCATTGAGGTTTGTGCCCAGCAAAATTTGCTTTAAATATTCACATTTAGGGCACCTGGGCTTTGCAGTTTGTTTTCGTCTTTCATCCTGATGTGAGTTTTTGCACACTGAAAAAAGTTATTTTCTTTCCTCTGGAACTTTAGACCAGTGATGGGGATATGGTAGAAAGATTAAATAAGTGTGAAAATGAGTATCTATTAAAAATCAGAAGGGAAACAAAAACAGAATCTTTAGATCTGACCTTTCAGCCAGATTCTTCTGTACATCTTGGATTATGGAAACACTGATGATCTGTCTGACTGATCACCAAACATATTCTTCTTCCTTACTGCTTTTGACCTGAAGAACAGCTTATGAATCGCTGACAATGTTCACTCCACTAGAGAGATCACACACTCATAAAAGGCTCGTCTCTGCCCAGTCCCTCTTCTTTCTCACAGGATTCAATGTTCCTGTCCTAATTTGGACAGATTTTTTGTAAAATCATGTTGCAGTTTGGAGAATGCAACTCTCTCATGTCGAAGAGATCACATTAGGGTAATTCATTGTCTTCCTTTCCTCTTGAAACTCCAAGCCCACAAGCTGCACATTTAGAAAGAAAAAAATGGTCCAGACCGCTCCAGATTATCTATAGCCTTGAGTAAATTAAAAAATAATGGACTCATAGCTTTTGTTATATAAGTGGAGTATGAGATATTCATAATTAATGGTGAACTAGTCCAAAATTTACCATAATTGTCACGTTCTTCCTAAAGATGACACATGGCCAAAAACACAAACATTTTGGCAGCCAGTTTGGTGCCACACTAAGGCATGCATATAGCATGCAGGTCTGATGAGATTTCATATGATTATGCTTTTAAACTGGCAATGTTCTGCACCTTAGTTGTAGTCAGAATATCCAAGGTCTGAGATTACTAGAATTTTGTAGAGTGAAATCTTGGGCAAAGTTGTATTTAATCTGATAGGGTCCACTGCTGAAATCCTTACATGGTGAAATGACTCATTGATGTCACTGGAGTTTTGCCCAAATGAGAACTTCAGACTAAGGCCAGGAGGGATTATCTGTGCTCTTCTCTTACTCATTAAAACCCATGTAGACTCTAATGAATATAAAATGGCCTAAATAGAAATACATGTCTTATATAAAGTTAAAAAAAGATTTACAGGGTTTATTGCAGATATCTTAATTTAGGTTACTTTTCACTTTTTTTCCCTCAGAAGGAGAGTCAATAGAAGAACAGAAACAAGAACACCTGTAATCGGGATATTACAGCAAATCTCTCAAGAACTGTGATTTTCCAACATTTTTTATTGATGTGGAGAACTCAAGACAACTTCCAAGGAAAGTGCAGACCTCCTAAGGTACTGTCAAATTGAAAGATTTTTCTTCATTGTTTTTCATGCACCTTTTGAAAGCAGCCTACCCACCAAGCCTGAATTTAAAATCAGTGCTGTGAGAGGCTGACTTTTTCCAAAGAGGCAACAACTGTAGCTACTTGGGTTGGTCCCCATAAGCAAAGACAAAAATATTTCAGGGGCTGTAATTTGGATCTAGTGCAACCACAAGCCAAGTCTGGAGCCTTGTGTGCAACCTTCTTGGTCCATAATTCTCCAGCAGGAATTGTCCTCCTGGACAAGAATCAGGATCTGGCCCTGACATTTATCCTTCTTTCCTTCCCAATTGATTTCAAATTGAAGAACATGGACAACAGGAGAAGAACACACTGCTGGGGAAGAGAACTCTCTTGCTTTTCCCTTCAACACTACCAATAATCTTGCAATTTGCTAGCAGCTGGAGGAGAGTAAGGTTTCTAATTTCCCAGGCATGATGGCTTTTTTCAGAGACAGTTTCCAGCCATCCTGAAGGAGATGATGAAAGTGTGAAGTCAAAAGAATACTTCATTGTCTGCACCATGGCATGTGCCCATGCTAGATTATATCTGGGATGCTTGACTTCATGAGGGGGTCTGGCCCCACTTTTCCTGGAAAATGGTCTTTTAGTTCCCTAGATCACATTCCTTAAATTCTTCTGGGCTGGTAGATGCTTTAGTATTCATCCTGACAGGTGTCAGCACCACTGACATTGCCTGCACCTGACAGCTGTGTGTCATTCTACCTTGACAAGACTTTGCTTCACCTTAAAACAACCTACCAACCAACCAAACTGCACCAAAAAGCCATGGAGATACCAGAAGCACTCAGTGGCAACTGTAACAGCCCTAAATTCACTGCCTATGTTTTCCAGTGCCACAGAACTTCCCATTCCACAGCAAGTCAATGCTGAGGGGCTGCTCAATGCTCACTGGTGCATCCACAGCACAGGACACCCTCTGATCCCTCTGACAAGTGGTTTCTGCTGCCTCTTTGGTGTGTAAAGGTGCTCAGCACCTTCTCCTGTTGATGGCATCAAGGGGGACATCTCAGTTACCCAGTCTGGAGATTGGACAGATAGAGCTAGGAGGGAGATGGATAATGCTCAAACCTCCCCCTTCTAAAATTAACACTTTGATTAATTACACTGACATTCAACTAAAAAGGGGATTAACAGGTGTTAGACCAGGCCTATAAAGTACTGCACTTTGCTGGTGAATACTTTTTTATGTATCTCATCTTGTTTGGGACAGTCCCTTTCCTCAGCCTCTCAAACAAACCCATAAATGGGAGACTAACCTGAAGCGTTATCCCACTAAATGGCGAAGTAGTTTTTCATATTCTTCCCTAGTACTAGGGCTCTGTTTTTGAAGGCAGAGAACTTAGCTAACCTTGCTATGTCCCAACAAATAGAGAGACGTTGTTTGTTGTGCCATGAAAATGAACAACACATTTCCAGTGTTAAATAAACATTTATCCAGAGGTTCAGCATGACTGCTTAAAACTTAAGTAAACCAATCACTATAGGTTAACCTTTGCTCATGACACTACTTTTTTTTTTTTTCCTGAAGGCTCTGTAACTATCAGATCTCACCATTACATGTTTTTTTCAACATGCCACTGTCAGGAGAAATACTTAGTGGGGAAATCTGGCACAGCAAATGCTTTTCCACCCAATGCTCTGTGGAGCTCAATAAGTTTATGGGTTGCTGTGCTGTATCTTAAGGACATTAAAGATACAGTTTCAGCTACAATCCATCTGGAAAAATACTGTGAATGTGAAACTAGTGAGCGTTTAGAAGACGTTAATGTTCCCTGGCACGTGCATATCTGTGCAGTTCAATGATACAGTTACAAGCATGCTTTCTATCTAAATAGGCTCTGTGGAACTGATCCTAACATGTCATACCAAGGTGTTAGCATTGCAAAGGCTTATTTTGATGGAGTAGGAGATGAGAATATGAAGACACAAGAAAACATTTTCAAGGAATTGAGGCTGTGGCAAACAGTGGCTTGTTTCTGATCTGACGGAACAAATATTTTTGTTCCTGCAAAGCTTGGTAAGATGGGTAAGAAGAAAAGTTACCCTACTTAACTCAAGACCAAAATAGAAATCTGAGAAGAACAAGGTGTCCTGCTCACTGCGAGGCCGCTTTTTTTGTTTAACTCCCTCTGCCAGCCAATACAGATGGCTGTTTCATTCTGCCTGCACATCTGACACAGATGACAGCACTGCACAAATTCAAGGCAGGAAAAACACATGGATTGAGACCAGAAGTGGAGCTCTTTCAGTGATGGAAAGCTATTTTTAGAGTAGGGTAGAGGATACAGCAGAGGTGGACAAGGTAGGATCCTTTTCACCACATATGGCTGAGCCAGCTAATGCTTGTTGCAGAGGGACTCTTAAAGAATCTTCTCACTTCCCTGGAAATTCCTTTTTTTTTTCCCTCCTGTAAAATGCTAGAGCACTTTTAGTTTGGATGAGAACAACTGTGACAGGAGCTGGTACTGTGGGGAAAATACCTTATGTGTCCTGCCTACTTTTTGGAGGTAATTTTCTTTTGACTCAGTTTTCCTTTGTTCTACAGAGATTTTCAGTGACAAACAGACAAAACCTCAGCACTGTTTAAGCCCTGTACAGCCATGGCATATGCTTTCTCTGTCTCTTACAGTGTCCTCCATCCTCAGTCACTGAGGATCCCTGAAGCCACAGTGAGTTCTTGCAGCTTTCCCCATATGGCAGCTGTTGTGTTTCCTTACTCTGCCAAACCCAAGAGTTTCAGGGGTGTTCTTGTCTAACACAGGAGGTGGACCTTGCTTCCTCATGCAGCAGGTATCTGGAGATCCTTTCTCTTGTGTGTGTCAGGGCTGCTGCAGGGCTACTTCCTCCTTCAGGTTTGCCCTTGCAGGTTTCTAGGGATGATTCAGCCCTTTCCTTGCAATGTGTAACTAGCCTCATCAGGCTTTAACACATGGCCTGAAGATGGAGAGATACCTAAGGAGTTTGTAGGCTCACTAGTCTGTCTTACTCTGTGTTACCAATTGCTTGAGGCCCTTCTCTCCTGAGGGGGTGGGATGTGTAGAGATCCCATTCCCAGGGCCAGCCATGTGTATGAAAATTGTATGGACTCGTAAAGGGACAGGCTACTTTGTCACAGCCTCTCTAAAACACTATCATCAGACATAAAAGTGCCATAATCTACTTCCACATTATTTACAAACTCTATAATTGGTGAGTTTCCATGCCAATGTAGAGTACAATCCGTGTCTCCTCACAGCTTTATCTAGAAGTTTATTTCCTTCCTGTCTGGAGGCCCTTTGATTTAGGCAACACTCAAATTTTTTTATGAAGTGAAAACACAGTAAAACCTTTCAAATCCCAAGAAATTCCAGCCAGCTCCTGGAAAACATGCAAGAGGATAGATGAAGCATGTACAACCTGAAACTCAGGTGATACTAGGGATGTAAATGGGAGCCAGAAAACCCTGTGAGATTAGTTTTCTCAAGTTTAATGAAGAAAAAAGGCACCCTTTACAGGAAGGTTCAGAGTGAGCACCTAACTTAGCAGCTTTGCATCTCTCTACAGAGAAAGCTGAATCTCTGCTAACTAGAGGAGGAGGCTGGGGTGAGTAGACTCACTGAGACAAAGACATCTATTATGAGTCCTGTTTCTCCCTGACCTGCAGGCTCTCACACACTCAAAATCCACAGTGTGGTGGTTGTCTGTCAGGACTGGTAGGCATCTGCTTGTTGCTCAGGTGAGGCTCCCAAGGTGGGAAACAGGGCAGTGTTTCGCTTTCTACCTGCTGTGTCTCACTGCCATGCAGCCTCTCCACCCTTTGTGGAGGTGTCCAATACAATCCCCAGAGTACCAAACCTGACAGATCTCATCCAAATTGCATCTTGGATGGTAGGAAGTTTGGATGACAGATAGCTTCCGATTGTAAATAAATCTGCTGAAAAGAACTGTAGGTAGGCAAGATACTGGTTTCCTTGCAGTTGCTACTGGGATGTCCTTGTTGTGGATGTTGGCATTCCCACAAACCAGCAACAGTTGCTGCTCATTCAAGGCTATGATGGAAAGTCCCTGAGTTCTGCCACAGGACTTTCCCTTTTCTCGATCTCTAAATAATATCCACCAAACCCATGCTGCTGCAAAACCACTATGGCTGTGGTAATCTTCTGGTTAAAGAGCTAAGTGATTTCCTCCATTTTTTGAGGTAAACCACTAACCCAAGTCAATTGTGTACAGTGTTACTGGCTTGAGCCTCACCCTAGAAAAGCTTTATCCAGCAATCAGAGAGGTGTTAATATACATTGTGCCTTCCACTAGTAATGGCAAAATGGGCTGTGGTGGGGACGTGGGCGTGCATGTCACCGCTCCCTGCTCCCTCTGTGGGCACACAGCTGCCTGCAGCCTGGGGCACAGACACAACCTCTTCAGCGAGTGTCCTGCATGGACAAATCCAACAATTCATTTGAAAATTGCCACTACAAGAAAGGGATTTGCCTTGAAGGTACTCCTTCGCTTCAGTCAGAAAAAGACTTTTTACACTCATCCCTTTGAAAGGAAAACTGCTAACAAATGATTGTTTTCTCCAGCCATGCAACAAAGTCCTGTTTGAAGCAATATTGCCCTTGAGGCAGAACATGTAGAAGATACACCCCAGTTACAACCAGCTGCAACTTGCTGGGGAAAAACCACTCCAGCAGCCCTGGATCCCTGCTGCAGAGTGACTCACTAACAATGTTTATCCTTCATTATTATGCAGGTTTGGTTCATTCTTTGCCTAGCTATTATGTCACTAATTAGAGACCCCTAACTGACTAGGACAGGAGATGTTCACAACAGCTTGGCGGGGTGGGGGGAGTGACAAACAGGTCAGAGACTAGATGTGACCTAGCTTTAGAAAGGCGGGAGAGTTGGGAGAATCAGGAACAAAAAACTTCTTGTCTGAAGGTCCCTTCCCCAGCTGCCACAAAAAGAAACATGTTTTTCTTGCTAGGCTGTGGGCTTCAGAGGCATTGCTTTGCCATAGTTGGCTTATTCTGCAGTTATTGCTAGTGTGGGGAGGGAAACAGAAGTGAGAAAACAACTGCATCCTTTTAGAGCCAAATAATTCTTGTAAAGAAAGCAACAATCATAACTAATATCAATATCCTTTATGGGCAAAATGACAATGCTCTATGCTGGATTAACAAAACACGGCAAAAGAACAAGTTACCTGGAGGAAGATCTGCTTTGACAGGATAACACTTTATAAGTCTATTGTAAATATGTGTGGTCTCAACCCTCAGTAGGAGTGAGGTCTAGCATTCTTCTAGGCAAAGACAGCTAAATGCCCAGCACATTGTATGTTCTCTGTTTCTTGCTCACTCCAAAATGAGTGTGGACCTAATAATTCTAAAAAATTATGAAAGCTGCTAAGTGGAATAGTCTAAACTACTCACATGGAAGTACCCTTGAAATGAAGGCTGTTCAGCTTGGAAGCAAACTGCCTGAAAGTGTGAACTCGAGGAAGTTGAAAAAGGCATCAGAATGTCAATCCTTCATGTTGCAGTTCGCAACCAACATATGGGGGAGGAGGAAGACTCTGCTTGCTCGGAGTGAAGCAGCTGTTACACAAGAGGTGCAGCAGTGCAGGGAATCCCGAGTCCAAGGCACACAAACCTCCCTGTGAAGCAGATGTACAACCACATTCCCTGCCTGCATGTCACGTTAGTGGAGCTGTGGCACATACAAGTGGGTGACCCCACAGAGCAAGCTGAAGTGGGGCTTGTCATGGTCAGCATTTGATGAGAGTTGTCTCAGATGCGAATGCATGTCTTCTGTCTCTCTTTCAGCTAAGGCATTTCATATTGATACTCCTGTACAAAGCACTTAGAAATTAAAATAATGTTATAAGCAGTAACTAGTTAATGTTTATCCCACTGTTTTTGGTTTTTTCTTCTTTAGTGTACCACTCTGCTTCACATGTTTTGCAGTGGAACCAGCTGTGCCCTCCTTTCAACTAAGCCCTTGGCTCTCAGCATTCACTGGAAATATTTTCCAGCTGCAAGATGAAAGGTAAAAGGTTTAAAATTGTATAGTGGACAGAGGACCTCTGAAACAGTTTATTCACAGTGAATCTGATATACTCCATGCTAAATACCACAGATTATAATAAAATCTTTGAGTGTAGCAACTTGACAACTTATTTTGGAAAATATAAAAATGGGACACCTGGGAATCTGAGGCTATGTTGCCTGGCAAGGAGCAATGTCCACTTTTGTTCAGAGGATCCTAGAACATTCCTACTCAACAAGCCCAGCTACATGCTGCCTAGGACCAGCAAAGGAAGCACTGGGCAGCAGCCATTACTCAATCCTCTAGGTAACCTTTCTGTCATGATTATTTATTAAGCAATGTGGCAGCTGTATAGAATCATCCTGCTTAGGGGTCCATGCCCGTTCATCTATGTATTGTCTTTCCAAAAGTGCATCTCTCTTGGAATTGTAATTAGACCTTCATCAAGGAAACACTCCTTCTTCCCCCTTGTCTGCCCCTCTCTTTGCCCCATTTGGTGGTTTTCTCTCTCTCTCTGGTTCCTCTTGCTTCAGCTGCTCAGATCAAGAATGGTAATATTTTCATTACATCTAAATACACCCCACCTACTCATTGCCACAACATGCCTTTGAACTAGCTGGAGCAAAAACCCATTCCAATAGGTAAATTATTACTGTAGGCTTAAATGAGCCTTGGAACAGTGCAATGCTCTATGAAATTGTGTAGGACAGAGTAGATATTGTCTGCAGCTGAATTAATTAGACTTCAACATAAAAGTTTGGAGATGGGCCCATTGGAAACCACAAGCCTGGGTTCTGCACTCATTGTGCCTGCACACTTTTTTGCTGGGCTCATAACATCATCTCCCAGTAGTCCAGGGTGTTTCAGATCCCAAGGTGTTTAAAATCCAAACTCAAGTTTTCCTGAAGTCCAAGGTATCTAAATTCAATGAGCAAATAGAGAAAAAACTCAGCAGTGCTATTTCTGTTGCTTGGTCCTAAGCCCACCTAAGCATGTGGTTCAGAGATATATCTGTGTAAATTTCCTTTTGGTGTGAAAACCTCAGCTCCAGTCAGCAGCAATCCTTCACTCTGGGAGGCATGTTAGTCCTTCTGTCTGCTGCTCAAGTCTGGGTCAGGGCATCTTCAATCTTAGCAGGGTGTAAAATATCAGCTAGAAAAGCTATGGAAAGAACAAGAGGAGGTGCGACACCTGGCCCATTCAATAGAGCCTCTCAGAAACAAGCCTTTGGCAGCATAATCTGACCATTCAGGTCTATAATCTAAGTTGACAACACGGATTGCTGTTACAAAAGAGAAAATTGAAACCGTGTTTTCCCAGATTGTGGAGATTAATCTGGTCGGAGGAGGTCCCATTTCCAGAGTGACAGTAGACAGATCCCCACCTCCTCCCTGCAGCACCTCTCACTTACAGGTCACCAGCTGGGATTGGGGCAAGAGGGGCTTGCTCAATGTAATGAGGCTTCCCAAAGCTTGAAAGAGCAGTGACCTAGAGGTCAGCCCCCAGCCTGCAGGCTCAGAAGAGGATGTGGAGGCAGGAAGGCCTCAACCTTATGCTGCCTTTGGCAGAGCATCATGTTTGGAGGGGAGAGCTGCAGGGCACAAACCTGTGTGAAGCTCAGGAGATTCCCTGTAACTCCAGCCCACATGCCCTCCTGAAAAGGGCCAGCCATGACAGGTGGCAAACAGAGGTTTCTAAGGAGTTTTTGTGGCTGCCACTACCTGATTATTCTATTGTAAAAATGCTCCCTTTGGTTCAGAGCAAAGAGCTGAGCCAAAGCAGAGGCAATGCTCAACTCTGGGAAGGAAGGATGAGGAGGTAATCTAAATCCTCACATTTATCAGTAGAGTTGCTCTCAGGTGCTCTTCTCTACAGTGCTGCTGGTGAGGAGCACCCTTATTTTGTGAGCTGCCAGGCAGGCAGCCCTGGAGTCCAAGCTCCTCTGGGCTCGCCTGCACCTTCTGTCTGTTTCTCAGCTCATTGTTTATGCTATAGCTTTTCTGGTGAGACTCAGGCCAAGCAAGACCAGATGGAATTTATTGCAAGGAAGTTTGTAACTGTTCATCTGAATAAAAATTGAGGGACTTGTGAGTTACAGATATAAAAAATGTTTTTCCAGGAAAGCTTGTGTTGGTCCTGTTAATCACATATGTACAGTGATATTGTTCAACATAATTGGCTCTCCACTGTTTTTCCCAATAGAGGAAAGTGAGTATTGTGGCACTAGACTACCACATTTTGCTCATTGCCATTATAACACCAGAAAGAAAGGTTTGTGTTCCCTCACACTTAGTGTAGGGGAAAGGAAAGAAATCACAGCTGTACCTCCGTTTCTCTTCAGAGTGGAATAACAAATGAGCACAAAGAGACATGGTGGCTTGTTAAAAGCTTCCCCAGTGGTCAGTAGAAGATGATGAACCAAGTCTAGATTTCTTGACTCTCATCCAAGTACCTTTCCATGGCACTTTATTATCTTAACTGACTATATATATATTTTTTTAGTAACTTTCAAGTTTAAAAGATGTCAACTGGATCTTGGTTATTTAAACTAAAAACAAACAAACAAAAACCAAAAAACAAACCATAAAGGAGGCTGATATGGATATGATAGGGAAATGGCAATGAAGTCAAAAGTAAATGCATGATTCGAACCACCATATTAGGATGCAGAATGTAAGTGATTTGTTCAGAAAGAAAAAGGAAGGTTGACTAGCACATTCTAAATTATCAGAGGCTGAAAACAAGAAGCATGAATTCCTTTACATTATTTTCTCCTGAGACCTGCAAAGAGGAGTATTGATATAATTAGATCAGTACAAATGAGCCCTGACAAAAGCGGATGGCATCTTCATGCAGTTTGTTATTAAGCCATTCTGAGAAATTGAGTGGTAAATTGCATCAGTCATTGAACCAAATGTTACATCTGAACTTAAAGCAATGCATAATTTAATTGAAACTGTAATAACTTTTGCTGCAGAGTTGACTTATAGGGCCAGTCAAATCCAATAATACAGTACACAGGAGGATATAAATAGATAACTCTCAGCACTGGGAAGGTGTGGCAACCCTGTCTGACAGGGCGGAGGGAATAGATTTTCCTAATTCATGATAAGTTGCACTAATCTTAACCTAAATTCCATCAACACTGATAGAGGAAATGTGGGTGAATTTTTGAGTAACAGACGTAAATGCTCTTTGCATTGTCCTAGTCAGTGGGAAATGTTTGACCAATGCACTATTGGTGGTGGACTGGACTGGACATGTAAACACAGGTGGGACATGCTCAGAGAGCTTCTTGCTTTCATACCTACATGCAAGTGATGTTTTTCTTTGATGTTATGTGCCCCTGATCCAGGTATATTTGGGCCAATAAAGCAACATTATCATTACAAGCTAATATTAATATTACTGAGCTTGAGGTCTGAGTCCAAGATAAATAAAAATAAAAATGTATTTATTTCCCCTCCTGTATTAAGGCATTAGTGAGGACCAACTCACAAGCAAACAGCAGAAACAAATCAAACCTGCTGTAAAAGGATTTTGTTACTCCAATAAAATCAATATGCATATGAAGAATTTTGCAAAGAGCTTTGTATAGCACTTAATATATGGTAAGCCTCACATAGATCTTTGTTATCTGAGTTATGGGATAGTGTTAGCTCCTTCAGAGTTAAAGCAAGATCTCAAACAAGTGACAGACAGCCTGCAGCTTTAAATAACAGCTCTGGAGAGCAGCTATTTCAGCACAGCAGATGCCTTTCTCCTGTGAAATTCCCCTGCACAGGAGATGCTTGGGTTCATGTGTGCTTAACTGTTCCATCCTTCAGCACTTCCTTTCCCCAGAGTGAGGGAAAGTGGAGGAGGGCTCCACTTCCAGCAAGGATGCAAATGCTGTTTTGAATTACAAAGAGAAAAGTGAAGGACTCTCCCTGGGCAGTCTGACATGTGTTAGAAGTGCCTTTATTGTAGGTATAGTCTTGTGTCTTCCTCCAGTGAATAAGTAAATAAAAAGGTTCAAAATGCTTTAGCAACACAAAGAGCTCAGTTTAATTCTCAAACTTTGTGCAATCTTTCCTTCCAACCCTAATAAAAAAATCCCACAAAACAACAGTAGGCAGCAGATTCCCAAATGCTTCTGTTGTAGTTACACTTAAGTGCAGGAGAGCTCTGGCCACCAGTGGCTTACACTTTTAGCAGGAGAAAGGGAAGCATGGAGGCCTTAGGACAAACCACAATAAACATGAGCTGAAAGCTGCTGGGGGAGCAGTATGAATTGAACAGAGAAGGGTTTCTCTGTGCCAGCATTTCCAAGTAGTTTCTTCCTGATTTAGTCCCATTGCTGCACACAGATATGTGGTTGGCTGTAGGGCTTGACTGACCCCAAACAGCTTTTTTCTTTACTCTTTCACCAAGCCAGACTTAGAAAGGTTAGAAAAACACCTTTGACATAGTCTACTGCAAGAAGGAAGATATCATGTTTATTGTCCTTGCATTGTTGAAGTATGGGAGGACAAATGGAGGAAGATTGTGCCTCACCGTGTAATGTACAATGGCTAAGAAATAATAATGAATGCAAAAAAAGACGGAGAAAAAATTACAGAACCAAAAAATCTTTCAAAACTGGTAGTTAAAGATCAAGTAATACAGAATCAAAGGGAATTTCAACTGCCCTGCCCAACAACCAGGAATATAAGCCTGACCAATAATACAAAAATAGCATTTCCTTATAAAACTAAAAATCTGTGCTAAGCCACAAAGCTTCAAAGCATAATTTGGTTTTTCTGTTAAAGTATCATCCTTCTCTGCCAGACACATTCTTGCTCCTGTCTATTCCAATAGGAAAAGAGAGGGAGAAAACTGCTCAAACATATTGAAAGAGACTCATTAAAAATTACAGAACCTATACCAGATACAGATACAGATGTGGAAAGGGTTTCTTATAAGGAAGATTTGTAGGACTTTGGCTCTGGGCAGCTCTTCATAGGAATCTACTCTTATTCCTCTTTATACCCCAGCCTTATATATCAGACAAATAGAAATATGATGGCTATAAAACACACTGGATTGTCTGAAGAGACCTTGGTATAATGAAATTTTGCATTAAAAATATGTTTTCACAGCTGTAAATTTTTCTGTGTTACTTATTTTTATAAAATCTATAACAGGTGCTTAAAAATACACAGAAAGTCAGCAAAAATATTTTGTTTATATGACTCAGCATTTGGAAAGACAACAGAAAGCTTAGGCCCAGCACTGAGCCACTGGCAGCTTAGTGTCTGTCTTTTTTCCACCTATTTTCACCCCCCTACACTCTCTCCCCACACAATTCATTATCACATCACTTCTAAATCCACTGGAACAGGATTGCTGTTGCTGTGTTTATTCACAGACCTCAAACTCTCTAAGCATCTCTAGTGTTCTCTAAAAGTCTCTGTTAAAAGCTTTTTCAAAGTATGACTAGATTAGATCTACCACTTTCTTCCTCTTGGCTTTTTGAATGTGCAATATAAACATCTGAGCTTTGAGTTTGATGGAACTGTGGCAGCAAGAAAAGTACAGGTAAAATTAATGACTGGTCAGTGGTCTACCTAAAGGAATATATTTATTTCTCATAATCTTCATGCAAAACTGTAATATAAGTATTTTTTCTTTTCATTATAAGATCAGTTGATAGTTCAAACATACCAAAATTACACCTCACTGAGAGGGGTACTCCGGTTCCTTACTTGGTGTGACCTGTGAATACATTCTTTTCTGAGTCCTAAAGCTACTGTAGTCCTTCTAACAACAATCTTCTCTGAGGCCTTTTTCAAGTGCATTTATGCAGAAAAGGAGGGAGCAAAAGGAAAAGTTAATTATACACCAAGGGAGGGGAAAGAGGGAGAAGTTATTAATCCATTAAGACAATTTATGCAATTTCCAGATGTTTCTTAATGAAAAAAACATAGAAGGGATGAAATTAAGAGGAAAACTTAAATAAAAATACTAGCAAACCAAATTCACATTTGTCTAAAGTTTGCTGCAGCTCAGAAACCCTTTGTGTGAACCTGGACTGATTTATGATTTCACATCAAAACCACTCCAGCCAGGGGATTTTGCATGGTTAAGTTGTGAGACCAGATGATTCTCACTACTTCCAGGGTTTATTCAATTCCCAGAACACAAAAGAAAAGCCAGAGGGTGCAGACCTGCATGAGTTGACATAAAAGAGAAAACAGCAAATCTCTGAAAAGAATAAGGGCCAAGTTTTACTTAGCTCCAGTTGTGAACGAGGAATTTCCACATATTCTTTCCACACTAGTGATTCCTTTGAAATTGCACCATCTTCCCCTTCCATCCCAGAGAGCCTGAAGTTACATGTGTCTTGACTCTTCTCTAATTACATAACTTGGCCCTCTATCCTCATCGGCAACGCTCCATTAAAGCTCCCAGATTCGGGATGGAGGAAGAACTAGGAGCTCTGGCGCATGCCCCAAGTCATGTAAGGCAGAAGTGATCCTGCAGCTGCACAGCTCCCTCCACGCTCAGCCTGGCTGTCCTGGCTTGCGCCAGGCTATTTTTAAATCACAGTATGCCATTTCCTCAAGCTTTTCATTCTTCTGTCTCTCTATTGCTTGGAAATGTTATTCACATTTGTTTAAATGTCTGGAATCCCAAGCAATTACAATTTCCTTTCTCATCTCTGTTGACTGCAGACTGCTGTTTCTCGATCTTGCTTACCCTTTTCAACACACAGAATTTATACTTCCTGTAAGAAATATGCAGTACCCTCTGATACTGCTTCATCTGCTTCTCAGTTCATTGAAACTGTGTCCAGGCAATGCCAAATTGTCCTGAGGATCCCACAGATGCTCTCTCCCAATGTTTCTTGATATGCATTTCCCTTGTTGTAATTATTCATTACAGCTTCAAAAATTCAGTCTTTAAATAATGCTGAAAGATGGTCTCTTTTGTGCAGCTACAATTATTTCTCCTTGGGATCTGTATTTATGCAGCTCATCTTGCAGTGATGTCTGGGAAATAATACAACTAGCACTCTACCAAGAGTTTTGCACACTGACAGACAGAAGCTACCACTCAGTGGGATGTAAATGGCCAGCAAAAAGAAGGATGTATCCTCTAGTTCTTGAAAACAGCAAGGACCAGAGGCCTGAAACTCTTGCTATTACTGCCATCGCCACTACTAGTTTCCAACACATGAGGAAACTGTTTCCTAGGTGATTACTCCTACTCAGAAATCACCATTATTTGCAATTATCTCTCAAAGACTGAAATGGTTCTTGTCTGAATTTGGTCATATAAGTATCTGTGTTTTCAGCTCTTGGAGGTTTTCCTCTTCAGCTTCTGGAAATGTAGTCGATTCTCCTTTTGTTTCCAGCAGCTGTTGGGCAGCCTGCACTGCCCAGTCCTCAGCTGATGGAGGGCAGCATAACTCTTTCCCAGTAAGTGGGGTTGAACCACACTATGTCATGGAGGATGTCGCACCACGGGACAGTGCTTGCTCTGTACAGTAATTGGTACTCACCTGCCTAAGGCTTATTGATGTTTTTCTGCAGTCATTTACTGGCTGTTATATAATGTACGTACCACACCTGAGTTGTTCTTGTGCCGCTGACTGACTGAAAATGCATCCTGTTGTGGTTTGGGTTTGTGTCATCTGCTGGTATTTCAGATTAACAAACATGCTCTCAGGGAGGCAAATCTGAGGCCAGGATTTTTTTTTTTGTAAAAAAAATCCCCAAAACAATAACAACAACAACAGAACCAAAACCCTTAAAGAGAAAATCAGAACCAATTACAGGTTATGACTCTGGGTGAACAATTCACCCAATTCCTACTCCTTGGAAGATTTCTCCTTACAGAAGGCCTGTGTCACTGGGACAACACATGCTGCAGAAGATCTTTGCATGGTAATCACAAATCACTTCCCATTCTTGGGTGAATCAGGAATGGTTCATATTAAGTAGTAGTCCAAAGTTACAAAAGTTTTAACTTATTTAAATAAGTTAGAGATCTGATGAAAAGGCTGAGAAAGGAAAGAACACTATGCACTTCCTTTTTGATATCAAACTGCTGAGTGTCTCCTGGGTTGGTCCTATTAGTAAAATTTTCCAAGTCAGTTAGACTTGAGATGCCATCTTAATCTCTATTTGCTATGGGTCTTCTCCCAGACTGCAAAAGGAGGCAAAAAAGTAGCACACAATGAAACAAAACTGGCAAATTCTCACCTCCTTGACAGCCACTTAGATGTGAAACAAGTTGGCACTTATCTGAAGTCAGACCAGTCTATAGGACTGTTGGAAGAATTTGACAATTTCAATACCTCAGACTGTTTTCAGGCACACTTTCTGTTGGCTCCTGTGCAGCTGTCAAATCTGCAGGGTTTCTGGCTTAACTCTGACTAAGGACGTCTTTTTCCAAATGGGAAATTACTTCAGATTGTGCAAAGTTGTCACGAGGTTTAGAAATTTAAAGCTAAGCCTGAAATTAAGCTTATTTTACTGCATGCTTTCCTGGCTTGTGCTGTGTCTTTGAAACAAGTTTGTGTAATACAGGCTTGTTTGTCTTTTTGTGGGGTTTGGTCTTGAAGAAAAAAAAAAAAGAAAATAGTTTGTGGAAGCCGGCAGGTTAAGAGAGAACAGGAATCCTACCCATCATTTCACCTTTTTCTGTGTGTGTATTAAGTCAAGTGCTTTCAGTACTGGTTCACCCTAATCCTCTAGTTGCTATTTGAGAATGGAGAAGAAAAGATGTCTTAGTTAATATGGTGGTTAATTCATTAAATTTGATCTTTGAATCAGAAAGATGTGCTGACTTCCACATCTCAGCATTTCTAAGAGTCTGCACAGTCCTGAGACAAATGTCTGAACAGATTTTGGGTTGTGATGCTGGGTTTGTGGCCCCAGTGCTGGGATGGTCTCTGCTGATGCTGTAACCAGTGAAGTGTAACACCATGTCCTCTGGCAATGGCTTTTGGACCTAGAGAGTCTAAAATAATGAGTAGTCATTCTGCAGTGTTTTCCCCCATTCTAGATTTTAAGAAGTTATATAATGTAAAATCTTATCCATTTAAGAGTAGTTATTTTTAAAGCAGTTGCCATTATCAGTAAAAGATGAATAGAAATGACATGACATTTCTTTGGTAAGATGTTCCCAAAGCAATCTTTATCTCTTGTAGAAGGCTGAATGATGAATAATCCCAGCAGCACACTGTTGTACACTAATCTCTGTTTTCAGGATATTAAGAAACCTATGCCAGCTCATCACTTTCCCATCTGGAATAATCTTTAGAATAACTTCTAAGTAGTTATTACTCTAGTTATCCCATGTAAAATTGCTGTTGTTTCTCTTTCTGAGCTTGTAGAAAACACCACTTTTAAAAGACATTGTGTATAATCAAATATGTATAATAAAATACATCTGTCATTGCAAGGCCAGCTTCATTACTTTACCACTAACATTTTTAGGTTAAAGACTGCATGTATGCAAAGCCCAGTGCTTTTTCCCAGTGCTCTCGTAGCTTATTAATGTCTTGCTCATTAAGAGTGACCAGCATCAGTACTTAAGAAAAGAAAATTAGGAGAAAAACCCAGATAGCTGAATGCCCCATCAAAAATTACATTCTGTCATCCTCAGCTTTCTTCACATTTTCTAAATCAACAAATATTCCTTTGTAGTAATAACTCCTGCTTGAATGTGGTACCAACACTACTATCAACCAGGTCAAGCCCTGGTGACCTTAAGCAGTTAACTGATGACTTTAAGCAGTCGTGAAATACTGGTTTGAAGTGTTCTTTTCCCTTTCTCAGCTACAAGAAAGGATGTAGCTGTTTTCCAGCAGAATCTAATAGGTTTGGGTACTCCAAGTCAGAAACCTGACAGATATTGTTATCCACATCTAGGAAGCACTGAGCATCCTGGGTAACAGGCTCCCTGCGGGATTCCGAGCTTGGGCACAAAACAGAATGAAAACTTCAGCAAGGGCACTATCTGCCAGGCATCAAGAACTGACATCCTGGTGGGCTGATTGTACCTTGCAAGAACAGCACACATGACCTGGGATCACTTTCCTTCAGTATCCTCATTCAACCCTGTGTGTCTTTTGTGAGCCTTCACAATTCATTGGATGTTCCAAGGGGCCCCTCTGTTACTCCCATTCATCTCTCTTTTTTGTCTTGTCTGACAAAAGCTTCTGCTGTGCTTCACCAGCACACTTATTTCAGTGTAAACCCTGTCTCTGAAGACCAGACTGGTTCACTGCCCTCTTCTCCATTCCCCTGCTCTCTGACTGTGTGCTGCCAGCTTGCTCAATCACTGAACTTTCACCCCTGTTTTTGCCAAGTTAATGGTTTCTCTATAGACTGAATAGGTGGACATTTCTTCCTTAACTGCGTTCCTTTTCCTTCTTGAGTTTCAGAACTGCACATAACTTTAAGCTACTCTCCAATTACAGCTAAGTTATTCTCTAAGGCAATTAAGGTGAAACATTACTTGGGAAGACTTTGCTAGTGTTTCAAATTAACAGCAGCATTTGATACAGTTGTCAGTATTTTTCCATTAACAGTGCTAACCTCTCCACCCTCCCTGCAAACCCATTAAATTCATCTGATTCCCATGGAGCTGATGGGAAGCGTCCAGGATGCAGTTTCTCCCAGTGAAGCTGAACTAAAACATTTGCACGGACAGGGTGATTCTCAGATCACCCATCTTCATTTATTGATCTCCTCTAGTCAGTGCATTACAACCCCAAACCCTCTCCCTCCCCCTTTTAATCACCTTTAATCAGTGGTAGATCATGTTTCAGCAGGGCTTTAATGGATTCTTGAGGATAGGTATGGAGTGCTTTACCCTTATACCTTGGTGGCTGTGTGATCACTCCACTGGCTTAAAATCCATCTGATTTTCTGGAATTCTTCTGAAGAGAACTGAAAGGAGGCCAACAGTGACCAAATTACACTGCAGTAGGGAAGCACACACACGTGGTATGTGCTACTGGTTACTCATTCCTCTCTCCATATGCCTACCAGTGACAGTGCACAATATGCAGCAAGAGAACAGCAATGCTCATCCACAGGTTTTTAAAAAAGCCTGGTTATCCATGTGTGCACAACTTATTTATTTTCAAGCCTTATTCCTATGCTACACTGTCCAGTGCAGCACTCCCTTTGCTCTGTTTATACAGCCCTGAGCTCTCATTTCCTATTGACAGAGGATAAGGGTAATCTTTGGGCAACCTAATTCTCTAAGATACAATCAAGGTCCATATGATCTATCACTGCTTGAGTAATGCTGGCACCAAGCTAAGTCCTAACTGAATGACAAGGTCAATTTTCCTCAGATAATGCATATTTTTTGAGAATAACTTCATGCATCATTCTTGCGTGTAATTATTAGCTTGCTTTTTTATTTTATTTTTTAGATTTTTTCAGTAGATTTTAAAGCACATTAACATCAAGATATTGCTCAATTTAAGTGTTTTTAGATTAAGTCATTTGAGATGAATGAAGGTGTGCAAAACCCTTCTCCACTGATCTGCTTGTGGAGAAGGATATATTAAAATGTCCAAGCTGCCCATTCAAGTACAGTGGCAGCTACAGTGCTTGGGATATTTGGCTCTAGAAACGCCTGAGGTTGGAAACAGCTCAGTCTCACAGCATTCACCTGATAAAATTTGAAAGGAAGAACACTTTCTGGGTTTTGTATTTATGGATAAAATCATCACAGGCATTGTAAATACTCTGTATGAGGTCAGCAGGTATCCTAAATAAATAATTAGGCATAACAGGAGAGTTAGTGCAAGGACAGCTCTGGTGTGCACCATGGTGTTACCTTGAGCCTCTGGCCAGCATAGCATAGATATGCTGGTAGCTGCTGCTCCTGACATATCTCACAGTGTGGTTCCTGTTCCTTTCACAGTCACAGACTGTGGTATCACAGGCAAGCAGCACCATTTGAAACAGAGCTTAATAACACCTGTTGAGAAGGTAAAGTTTTGAGCTAAGGCTACAGTGTTTGATAATTTTGTGGCCAAGTTTGTATATCCAATTCAAAAGTGCCACGAGCCCAAATATTCCAAAAAACTTGATCTTTTCTCCCTAGGTCCTTTCTCCATATTATAGTAGATCTGTCCATGGCTGTCAGCATTTTGGCACACAAGTACCAAACTCAGTTTGAAGCACATTGCTATCACGTTCGCAAGGAAAACAATCCAACATAGGGCTCTTCCATGTAAAGCACCTTTTGTTCTCCCCAGAAGTCTATGATCTGACCTCATAGCACAGTTCAGAAGCCATGGACAAAGACCCATAAGACTTTACACAAACAGACCAAAGCACGGAGCAAAGAACCCATAATAAACTGGGGAAATGAAAAGAGCTGATTGTTTTTCTCAGGAAAAATGGGAATTGTTATGTGTACTACAGACAAAACCACATTGAGGGAAATCATACTCTGCAGATGTCCTTGTGATTAATTCTGCAGGAATTAATCTCCACATAACAAATATTTTTGCTACCAATAAACATCAAAAAAAAAAAAAAAATCTAGAGATAATGAAATTACTGCTGTGTAAGGTCGCAGAACCTGCAGATCCAGCACTCCAGGACAAATAGTCCTTCTGCCTTGCCTTGGCCTTCCTGAGTGAAGGTAAGAAGTGCATAAAAGATATAAGAACCAATGCCATGCTGCTGTTTAGTTTGAAGCCTGTTGTCTGTCCTGCCTGCTCTCAGCCATGGAATGCTGTTGTACTGCACTGAGGGCCTGATGCTGAATTCACACCAAGTGAAAGACATACAATTCTGCTGCAAATTGTTCTAAGACAACTTCTAGGCATGGAAATACAAGTAAATTCATTAGAGTGGGTTCTAGGCTTTCTCTTAAAGGATATATGAGCTCTGAGAGAAGTCACACTTATGTTTAAAACTAAAATTTGCTAGGTAGTATTTTCAGTCACCTTTACTTTTTCCAAATACCCAGACAATAGTTGACCCTGCTTTGTGCAGGAGGCTCCTGCTCAGGGACTCCTGAAGTCCTCCCTGACTTGAATCCTCCTGTGATTCTGTAATTAGGAATTACTTGAGAACTGGGAGTTCTTAAATCCAGTTTAATTAGTTTGAATAAGCTTCATGTCTGCTTTAAAAGCATTCAGGTCTGTCTGTCCTACTTCAAAGTGCCCAAATGAATGCTCAGCAGAAGGCTGCACCTGTAACAGCTACTTACATAGAGGCACTGGAAGAGGTAGCACTCCTTCTTTTGCTGCTTTTGAAGCTGCTAGAGAAGATGTTCCTAAATATTCACATATTTTACCCACTCTGCAGAACCTGCATAAGCCCACCTGATGGCAACATGAAATTCCTCTTGCCACCCATTTCCCCTTTCATTTATGAGCCTTTACACAATCCTTGCATATGGCACTGCTGAACGCTTCCTGTGGACTTAGAGCCATGCACAAACTGCTGCTCTCATTCCCCAGGAGAAAGAAAAGCAGAAGGAAAAACAAAACAAGAAAGAAGAAATGCCCTTCACAAAATTACCTGGGTTCCTGAATCTGATACCTGGCTTTTAGATTAAAGACTGACACAAGTTTCAAAGATAAAAGACGTTAAGAGATGTAAGATACTGATTCAAGAACAGCCCCCAGATCTTTGCCAAAGATTTTACTGTCTTGTTCAGAATCATTCTTCTACCAACATGAAGAAATACGGGATTCTGAGCAACCTGATCTCGTTGAAGAAGTTCCTGCTCATTGCAGGGTGGAATTGGACTAGATGACTTATGAAGGTCCCTTTCAGTCCTAACAATTATATGAAGTACACTTCTCCAACTATTAAAACACACCCCTTGAAAGGTCATCTTCCTCCTGGTTACAAAGCAGTGAAGTTAATAGGTCTCTTTGTTGATTCAGAATACCCAAAAGAGCCAAGGCTCTCCTCCTGCCCAGGCAGACCCTCCCAGACAGGGTACCGAAATTAACAGGGCTGCAGTTTGCAGCTGAGCATCTGGCCCACATTGGTTTTACTTTATCAACTAGTTGGATCTGGCTAATATTAGAGACTAATAAAATTCATCTGTTTTGGAAATAAAGGTGAGCCAACAGTTAAATCTGCCATCAGTAAAATAATAATAAAAAAAGGTTAGAGGAAGCCTGAGAATGATTAATGCTGGGCCCAAACTAATCAGAAAACAAATACTCCTCAAAGCTACCATCAAGAAGAAGAGATCAGAGCCAACATTTTGATGCATGATGATGTAGAAATAACTCTGACTGAAAAATGTAATGCTGGAATCAATTTTATCCAATAGTGCAAACAATAAAAATCACAAGCCAAAGTCTACCCTGGATGTACACATGGGAGTCCCACTGGTTTCAGTCCTAGCCACACACATGCATCTGGGGGTACATTTTGGAACCCCAGGTCTTTAATCCACAACCTCTACTAAGCTCAAGTGTTTCATGCACTAAGGATGAAGGTTGCACAGCTGTAACTGAGAACAGAATTTGGCCCGTTTATTGTAAGTGCCGTGTATGATGTGGGTTTTCTCCTACTAAAAAGCCTTTTTAGGGTTATGAAAAGTTAAAAGTGGCGTATCATAAAAAACTTCCAGTCTGCAGTATAAAATATACCCTGGAAAACCACTTAAATTAATAGAATCTATCTTCCAGAGTCAGGAAATGATCCTTTGTAGAAAAAAAATTAGGAAAGACCCTTTTACTTTCTTTGATTCTGGACTGGACTGATGTCTCTTCTAGGTTTTTGACTTTCAAGTCCTTCGCTACCCTTCTATCCAATGTGTACTGTCTCTGAAAACATCTGACCCTTTGCTGAAACATAATTTTACTGCATCTGTTTCCCCCCTCTTTGCTTTGGCTTGCAACACTAGGAGGACAGATAAATAACCAATGATGTCAGAAACCTACATCATAAATCATTGGGAAATTGAGGTAATTTGAATAGTCTTGCTGAGTTCTGATATGCGTTAACTACATGTGCAGCTTTAGGGAAGGCTGCGTGCAATTGCAAGTCATTAACCTGAGGTGCATCCCACACCTCACAGGGAGCTCTGCAGAGCCTGACCCGATGCTGCTGACCTTCGGGGAG
The DNA here is from genome assembly GCF_021018805.1 of Prinia subflava. Taxonomy (NCBI): domain Eukaryota; kingdom Metazoa; phylum Chordata; class Aves; order Passeriformes; family Cisticolidae; genus Prinia; species Prinia subflava. Next base: position 18,907,392 of record NC_086250.1, on the reverse strand, counting down.
TGTTCTCCAGAGTTCATGGCTCAATGTTTAAATCCACCTGGAAAATCAAGCGGATTGTGTTTTTCTTAAGAATTCTGTGCCAGTGTTTGGAAAACATAAATTATCACAGAAATTGTTTGCACAACAAACAGAGGATTTCCAGGGGACCACAGAAATGTAGGCCTGCACAAGTTCTGCATTTGCTTAGGGTCATTGGGAAATACTAGTTTTTATGAGGTGAACTTTCCAAAGGAGCAGCTAGGATAAGTATTGCAATTAAAAGTCAATGGAAATGAGGTGTCCATCCTCCAGTTCTGCTCTCTAGAATTTTCCTGAGTAATACTATTACTGATAACACTAAGGAGACCAAAATCCCTGGCTGCTGGGGTTGTGGGTGCACCCTCTTCAGGGGTCAGCTTCTGGTCAGGGTCAGCAGGGGACTCTTCCAGCCTGTGGTGGTCATGGAGGGCTCTAAGCAGTGCTGGGGAGAGGCCACTTTCAGCCAAACCTGGCACTTCGACCTTGCCAGAGCTTCCACCATGCAACTCTGTAGAAGTGTCACAGAAGGATATAATCATCATAGTCTTTAAAAGGCCTAATGACAGTCCAATAGGCACTCCCAGAGGCAAAGCACCCAGCCTCTGAGAACATCTGTCCAGACCCCAGCTGACTCCCATTTTTGCATCCTACATCTTGGCCATGAGTAGACTTGTAGACTTCAAGAAAATCCCGCTGAGACTGTGGGAAGCTTTGCATTTGTTTCAGCACAGAGGCACTTTAAAAAGGGGCCAATTTACTGTTCTGAGCAGGTTTGAATTAATGTGCAGGGAAAGAACAACTCCAATGCAATAAGATACCATCCACCAAAACTCATAAGATCAGTTCCCACCAGCAGTTTGGGAGAGGGCTTTTCCCAACAAACAACTTGCCTGCTAAGGATGCTGGGTATACCTTTCTTCTAGATTCAGACACACAAAATGTAACACAAAAATCATGAGTATATACATAACTTTTGATGAAAGGTAAGCCCCTGCTTCAAAGCACTGGATGTCTCCATGACAATCACATCCGACTGTTAAAGCTGTAGCCAGTTGTCTTGGGAAGCACTCATAGACATGATGAAGAGAAGTTAATGACAAATCCATCAGCACATCCTGGATTTGCCCATTACAGTATTGTTTTCTTCTTGAAAGAGTAAGAGAAAACTCATTTCCAAAGTAGACTGTGGTGAGCATCTGTTTATGGAAGAAGAAAACACAAATTGATGTATGACATTTCAGCTCTTGGGCTGGAAATGTGAGAAGTTACAAATAGTATAACCTTCAGTCAAATCACCAATGTTTATAAAAATAAGGACCTGTACACATTGTTCTTTCTGTCTCAATGTCCTGAACTGGGCTGCAAGTGGAATGTCAGCTTAGGCAACTGCATTAACCTTCTTGGGGTTAAATTCTAGGAAGTCGAGAGGCAAGAAAGGCAGCAAGTAAAGCAAAGTTAAACACAGCTGAGTCTTTCACTCCTTTCATCCTCATATCCATCTCCTTACAGAGGCACCAAGTTCACAGTAGACTGATTTTGCACTGATGAAACTTAAAGCAAACCTGAATGAGGGAACGACCTCTTCTTGCAAACCAAATCTTTCCATCATTTGACCCTGTTTGTGCTCCCAACCAAGCCTGAAGAAAATACACAGAGAACACCACTTCCTATGCTGAAGGTCTGTGCAAATATTTCTGATAAATTTATCTCCCACTGCCCTGCATAATGGATGGTTTAAGTACCTTGGTGAGGCTTTTGAAAGCACTGACTGTCATCAATTGATACCCCAGGCCTGTGTGTGTACAAGGTTGCCCCAGAAGAGGCAAAAAGCTAAAATAGAGACCACAGTATCTGATGAAAGATGGCTGTTTCTTATCGGACCCATTAAAATTCCAGTTTGAAGAGAGAGTGGGCTGAATTGTTCCCTGGAATTTCCAGTCATCGCTCAGAGGAGTGTGGGATTCAATAAAACAGTAAATAGACCGGGAAGTGCTAAATACATTTTTTATTACAGTGCTGTATGGCTGACTATTCTCTGGTTGATGCCATATGACAACATTTCACTGATAAGAGCACTTGTGAGGGCTGACTTAGCTTGGTTGGGTGGATTTGCTTCTGTTTCCTGGAAGAAGGGCTTTGGATGGAAAACAAGACTTGCCTTGTGTGAATTACCTGAGTAAACCCAGACTTGTAAATAGACTTAGGTGAGGCCTTCTGTGGAAGGTGAATATCACTCTTGTAAATCACAAAAAGCTGAGGAATATGTATTCCTGGCTCTGATAGAAGCCGACAGAAAAGAGAAAATTCACAGCTGGAACTTCAAACCTCTGCTTTCATTTTGCTCTGTACAAATTCATTGCATTAATAAGAAATGAGCCTCTCTAATTATGTGAGTAGACTGTGGCAAGACAAACAAAAGCAAACACTGGACATCCAGTTTTTTATTACTTTGACACTGGGAAATTTTCTCTATAAATACTCAAGCTAAACTTGACTCAGTCACATCAGTTGAAGGAAAAACTTAGTCCTTATTTTGATTTTTGCTTTGCAGACACTGAATAATATAATTTTGATCAGCAGGACCTTCAACATTAGTATACACACATTGGAAAGGCTTGACTCTTTGGATACTTAGGTAAGGATACCAAATTTTCACTTAACTCCTGGAAAGGTGTTAAAAATTTTTCAATTGCACTTTTCAAATAAGGAGGCTTTTAGAAAAGAGATTCAAGTTTCTCTGTATAGTGATGAGTATTACATATATACTGCTAAAGCCTTTTAAGATAGCTTTTATCCTTCCAAATCCATTACCTGCACTGTTGCATTAGCATCCATTAGTATTCCTTGTTTTCTTCCTGCCTACTGATTTTATGACTGGACTCTGTTCACTCTGAACTTCTCACTCATTACCAGAAGTTTTCCTTACTATGCTGGCCTTCCAGAAGACAGTTTTGCTTTATAGGCTACATTTCTGCAAGATGTGAGGTATAATACAAACACCCTTTTGCTGCACTGAAAATAAATGCCATTGATGCGTGATGAGGGAACATGTTTTTTAGAACAGATCTTTTTCTGATCTTGCTGAGTTTTTAAACATCAGAACACAGCCAACATACTAAGAAGCAGAATAGTAATAAGAAGACTTTCCCATCTATGTGCTAATAAAGTTAAATCAAAATCCTGTGAAGGTTTGCCAACATTTCTTGCAGATTTCTACCAATTTTCCTACCATTATACAGCACCTTACCAAAAAATCAGCTCTGCCCATTTGCTCAATGAACCTAGTAATCTTCTGTATGCAAGCTATATCAATATTTTATTTACTTCCATTGTTCTCTGGGAGTTCTCCAACCTTAAAATCAGGGCTGGTATTAGGCAAGTTTGAGGGAGCATCAACACAACCTTCATATGGTTCCTGTTTACTGGAGAGCCAGAAGACACATTACATAATGTGTCCCAGATGTTAAGAAGATGTCCACAGATGTAACAGATTCCATGCACGCTTTCTGTAAATTCACAGGATTAAACACCAAACCTACTTTGGTGTGTGTGCACAAGGTCACAGGTTTTAAATGGCAATTAAGGTACCAAATAACATTAACTACAATACATGTTACTCACGGTGGAAGTGGGGAAAGCTTCCCAGCATAAGCTGTATGCTTTGTAAGACACTGAAGGAAAACAGAAGACAGGTTTGGCCTAGGCTGAGGACAGTATGCCCCTATTGTGTAGACTCCACTTGCACATGGGTGATGTCACCACTTCCAAACCTGATTTGAGTTCTAAGTGAATGACAAGCATAATCACTATGAGCTGGCAGCTAATTCAAACCAGTGGAATATGCATTTAGAGAGAGGCCGGACAATTACATAGTACAAAGACCCTTGCATGGCATAACACAGTTTATGAACAGCTGGTAGATAATAGCTTTTTAAAATAAACACTGTCTAAATGCACAACCCAGATCCCACACAACTCTTTGAATCTCAGTGACTGCTGTTTTATTTTCCTTGCCAGTTGCAGCTAGAGACTCAGCAGGATGGCAACAAATTGACTGCTGGTTGCAATTAGAGAAGTCCAGTGAGGCGGCATCTCCATTAGTAGGTGACCTCTCTAGCTACTAAGTTTGCTTCAAACATCTCAGGAGAAAGTGTGACACCTCCCAGAACATTATCAGGACTCAGAGATGGGAGGGATTGTTCTCTATGAATTACTTTTCAGGTCTAAGTATGCTTCATCTAAGAGATTAACATTATGGGCTGCAGGATGATCTTTGCTCATAAGCCCTGTGACTAAACTTTGTTTTGACATCTCCCCTCTGAACATTGTTCAGCTGAGACAAAGGAATACATCAGTAGTACAACTGGTCAGGTGAGCAAAACCAGCACAACTTCTTACATTGATTTGGACGTATGAGAGTTAAGTATCTGAAGCTCAGCCTCTTCTGTAGGTGTCAACACCAGCTGAGCCCCATAGCAGGACCAACCTTTACCCTCAGACCGGATCTCACTTCTTTTGCCACAGAGAAGAGAATTTCTCAATGTGATGGTGTGCCCAGCCTGAGACCTATTACCTTTCCCAAGAAGCAGAGACAGCAGGAACCATCAATAAGAACTGACAGGGAAAAGGAGAGAACATGCCACATTAAATTAAACAGAATCCCACACCATTCCAGCTGTGCAAAATTTAGGCCCTCAAGTTTTTTTCCAAGTAGAGATATTAATAGCGAAGACCAGCATTTTTGATGCCATTCTTTGTATGTAGAACAATATGGAGTCTGCTCTCATAAACACAGTAGGACACAAACCACTGGAGGCAACTTTTCTTCTCACAGCAGCAGATCATTCCCAGCTAGCTCTCCAGCCTCTTGGGCTTCTCCCAGGACAGGCATCCACACAACTTGGCTGCAGCTCTGCATAACTGCCTGTTTCCCACATGCTCTCTCCTTTCTTCCCCACCTGAACTGCCTCTCATCTACTCACACATATTTCTTTCCCAAAATAATACCCAAAAAAAGCCAGTCTTCCCACAATATTCAAATTAATGAGCTGCCTTTGTTTTGGGTGAAAACATGTGTTTAGCAGTCTATAGCGATATCTTCAGTGAAGGACAGTTTTCTGCAAGACATAATCCAGCTCACACTACACCATAGGCTGAGATGCCACATTCAAGCCTCTGCCCTGAGCTCTCTTATTAAGCATATTGTATATATTTATGCAATACTGGAGCTACATGTCCTTAATGACTTACTAATACCAATGAAGTCTACCAAAGTCTTCTGCCATTTTCTTTGAATTTGGCATTCATTACATAACAATTGTATTTGCAGAGATGCTGTTAGGGTCCTGCACCTGTGACAAAGAAAAGAAAAGCAGAAGTGCTGCATGGGAAAGAGAAAATGGAAAATTTTCCCATGAATCAGTGCTGCACACATCCTCTGCCACATGGCAAGCAAGTTCCCCTTCACCACCTCCTCCCTATGTGGCTATGGCCCAGCATACAGCCACAATAAAATCTTTGCACCTCAAGGCAGAGAATGTGAAATAACCCCCAGTTCTTTTGTATGGGTTTATGTCCGTTGGACACAAGACCAGGAGGCAATGGTCCTGTGCACCTCTGAAAGGTAAATGTGAATCATATAAAGGTACAGCACATCCCACCTATGCCTGAGCACTGGTAAGGGAGCAGGGTCTTACAGGTTCACTGTTTTGGCTCTGCAGCTGATGAAATCTCTGCTGGCAGTGGAATTGAGTCCTGTAATCCTTAGGCATTTTCTCCTGCCCTTTATAGGCCACCCACCACCCACAGATGTCTTGTGAAAGTAAACCACGTAGCTTTAAAAAAGCAGGGGGAGATGAAAGAGGGAATATTAAAGCAGTCCACAGAGTTCACAGGTAAAGTATTTTATCACACAAGTAAGAGTGTGGTGGGCCAATGGCTTGGCGCCTGTGACTGCAATGTCCCCGGGGAATCCCACTTTAATGTTATCATCCTGCAGCAGGGCTTCTCCTCGGAGTCCCATAAAAACGGCAGGAAGTTCCTTGCATTCCAGGGCCAGCAATGGTTAGGTCACAACAGAGCATTGATGCCCTAGCTAAAGGATATTGGGAATGGGACATGGGCAGAGATCCAGATACTGCCTGTGTAGATCTTCATAGACTTCTATCCATTAGAGGACAGCAAAAGCAGTACAGGGATACAAGCTAAGCTGAGAGACTGGATACTCTTGTCTCTTCATCTCTGTCAGTGCCAAAGCATGTGGCTAGACAAGCTTACTTGCTCCATTTTCAGAGTGGTCTACTATGAAGTCCAAAACCACCCCTATAAATGCAACTGAGCCTTCATGATACTTCATTATGCTGGGTGAGTCAGCATGGTCCCACTGCTCAACTCCTTTCAAGGAGCAGTAGCATCCACAGACAACCTGTGAGAACAGCCTCAGAAGTCTGGGAATAGTCATATTTTTTCTGTGAGATATTTGAAACACTATATTTCCCTGAAAAGCAGTTAGAAAACGCAGCCAAGAAGTGGAAGAAAAGGATAGGATAATTTTTTTCTTTAAGACATCTATATCTTTCAAGCTTGGCTGAACACGAAGTCTTTGGAAAGGTAGGACTTCTGAAGTAACAATGAGAACCATTATAGACTTTTAATATCAATATTTTCTATACCTCAACTTGGGTATAAAGTGTAGGAGAAATGACAGAACAGCTAGGAGAGGCTGGCTTGGTCTCAGCACACTTCAAAGAGAGCATACAAATAGCTTGGATCTACACATCTCTCTAATTCACTTGAGTACTGGAATTCTGCCCCGCTCTGCTGAAATATTACTTTAGTGCTCAGGAGTAGAATCTGTATTGCATTTTAGAGCTATAAAAAGTAGTTAGGACTTGAATTTTGAGAAAGTGCCTCCTTATAAGCTCAAGCAAAAGGGCAGAAAGGATTTTATCAGTCTAAAGGCTGGGGATGTAAATCTGCTGTGAAAGGGAAAAAGGAGAAAATAAACGTTTTGTCTGAAAACGTGTCTCATTCCAATATAACAAATTCCATCCTGACCCACCCACAGCTGAAGTGGGAAGCAGAATTTTTCAGGTTTAAGGACATGCTGTCTCCATTCCGTGAGGCTCAGGGAATTTGCATCAAGGTTTCAAGGGACAACCCTTCCCTCAGATCACTTGCTCCAGCCCAGCGCAGTTCATGCTACAAGACTAACGGTTAAGAAGAGATAATAAAATGGTTGATGTTGCAAGTGAAATAAGTTACAGGGTTATGCTCTTAATTTTACAGGCTATATCTGCATATAGGTCTATTCTTTCCAGAAATATCTATAAATACATAAATGCACCAGACTCCATTTCATTTAGCCTTTATCTCTCCTTTGGGTAATTTCAGGGGAAGGCCAAAGAAATATATCCCGAAAACCTGATTTCTATTTTGAGAAATCACACATTTGATTTCAAAAGGATATGTTTTGTCTTTTGATTCTACTGTGACAAAGCAGCATTCTCAGACTCCAGGTCTCGTTGCAGTGTGGTACCTCTCGGCAGGTGTTGTGGGAAGACAGAAAGCTCTTGTTTACTCTGGATTCCTTTGCCCTCTCAGCCTCTCACAGACTGAGCATAATGGAGGAAAACGCAACCTCTGCTGGAACAAAATGTCCTTGTAGAAACAACAGATCTTCGTAACTTTAAGCATTTGCTAATTAGGGCTATGCCAAGGAAGCAAGGCATGTTCTTTCTAATCTCCATAGAAACGCTCGGTCATGCTTCCTTCCTAACCCACTGCAAGCATGTCAGCATGCACCAGCAAGCTTTACTGGCTGGTCCAGCCTTTTTTAGCCAACACTATGTCTGAAATATGCAGGGAGGATTTAAAAAAATTTTTGAAGTATTAGTTGTTTTATTTATAGGCACAATTACAAAGAAATTCAATTGATCGTTTTACCTTTCCTGTTTATCGCGTATTACAATGGGTAACCTGGGATGCTGGAAGCTCTCTGAAATTCCTGGCAATCCACAGATATGTGCATGCATTCCCAAAATATTTAACTAAAACTAGGACTAAAAGTTGCAAGCATAGAAGTGGTCTTTATAGCAGATGCTAGTCTTTTTTTGTTAGAAAACTTAGTTATGTAATTATTTGTCAGACTGAGATTCTTTTTGCCTCAGAGATTCCAGTTAGAAGCTAACTTGAAGACTTAAATTACATTTGAGGTGTTGCTTGCAGTTTGATGGCTGGAAATCCAATGACAGCACAAAGTAACTGTAAAGGCCACTCCATCCTCTTCTTTTGGCTCAGTCTGGGAGCATCTGGGACATCCTCACCTCTTGTCCCTGCAGCTGTTTAACAGTCTGTCGTTTGCTTGTGGCAGTCTTCTGCAAATCTGCTTGGATGCGTGTAACAGGATAAGGAGCTGTTGGGTGTGTTCACTCCTGAGACTGCCTGTCCTCCAGAGAGTGCCTTCCTGCAGTGCATCCGTGGGGATGCCTGCTCTCAGGACACAGCTAACCTGACCTTGAGGAGACCTTCAGGTGTCAGGCACACTTACCATTAGGTCCTTTCCTCATAGCTCAAGAAATACCGTTGTGTTCAGGGTAGTTAATAACACTGGCACTGTGCTTTGTAGCTCCCTGGCTTCCCTGTGCCATGGACACTGAGATTCTATTTCTTTACCTACACCACCACCGACTCCTACACATAGCTTTAGGAGTCATGGTGTGATCACTGTGAGTGAGAAAGACCTTTGCTGCCAGGCAGGGCATCTCATTTGCCTTAAGCTCCTATGCAGAGCACACACCAGTGACTGCTCTGTGGCCAGTGTCTACTGGATTCTCCTTCATGCGAGTTCTTGGAAAACAACATGTGCACCCTCGTTCTGAGTTCACTCATTCCTTACCTCTTTTTTCCTTTTTGGGAATGTCTTTTTAATTGGCCTGTCTTACAGTAGCAGTTTGCTTAGCATATAGAAGAAGTTCTAATGGAAAAAACCCAAACCTTTCCAGGAAGCAAAACTTGTGTAAGGGATATGAGTTCCATATCTGCTCCCTGCCTAGTGTTTCAAATCCATCTTAATAACAAAGCAACTGCGGTCTATTTGCATTTTATAAAAACAAAATGTGAAATCCTAGCCTAATGCTTTGAAATCAAATCTAACAGCTCACAAATTCCATGTGTCATGCTAATCTGAAGGCTCTGCCTACCATAAACATTTCTGTTCCACAAATGCATTTCATGTTGCCTCTGCCACACTTCAGTGGAAGAAGAATGGGAGAGAGGAAAATCTTCTCTGCAGCACTGAAAGTAATCAGCCTTACAGTAATCAGTCTTAATTGTAAACAAATCTTAATTGTAAAGATTTTTTAAAAGGAAAAGGATAGACTAGAACTTTATGACAACAGGATTATCTGGCCATTGGATTTTTAAATTCTATTGTCTAGTTAAATAAGCCAGTTCCCTCCATCTTTCCAATGACAGATTTAGCCAATTAACATGACTAATAAACTTTATGATGTGTAGATTAGTGTTTCCAAACCGATTAAACAATATTTAGAAGGTAAGTGCAATTAGGCTACATCTCAGTCCTGATGGTATTTGTAATTAACTTGGAGCTTCAACCTGAAAGACCGAAGGCCAGATGCTTAGTAAAGCACAGCTGGCAGTAAGATAATTGAGTTTCATCACATGATGCTGGCTGCCACTTGGGTTTAATCCAGAACTTTAGCTTTATGCTAGAAGAATTACTTTAATTACCTGCTGTGAAAGGAGAACACATCTCTCACTGACTGCAGGTATATCATTATATACATCCTTAAGATTTAAATCAACAAAATTCATCCAAAGCAGAGAGAAAGAGCACTGATGCTGAGTCAGACCAGAAGTCCAAGTTATCTCCTGCTTTCCCCGGGAGAGCAGTCAGTAGCAGATGTTTGGGGGCATCCCTGCCAGCTGGTTTCAGAGGGACTTCAGATTAAGGACAGGCTTATTTATACAGCGATCTAGAAGCCAAGGAATTGAAGGGCCAGTGTGCAGCACATGGACAGAGCCAAACACAAACAGGGAGACTTCTGCTGCTTTGCCATTTGTCATTTCCTCCAGGGATTTAAGATTAATCTTAATTAATAAGGTTATGATCTTAGCTTAAAAGCCATGAAGCTGTAGGACTGGGTATTTCCACATTCAGTGGAAGGTCATTATCTGGCTCTGAGGAGACTAGAAAACTTCATGCACGTGGATAAGGCCCCAAACAACATGAAAAAGCAGCCACTTAGTTCCACAACAACAGAGGTTGTAGTGAACTGTCGTTTTTAATGGATACTTAACAAACTAGATGCTTGGCTGTGAATTTCATTATTGTTTAGGAAACTATCAGCACTTCTTCCTCTCTCCCAGAGGACTTGTTGAGATGTACAACTTAAGCACCAAAGAGATGAGAAGCCAAGGAAGGGACAGGGAAAGACAGAAATGTATGTATAGCACAACTGCAAATTTTTTTATTATTATTTTTCACTTGATTGTATTAATTTATCTGCTTACAAAGTTTGAGATTAATCTTGTCCAGCTTCGTATAGCTAAGAATTATCCAAGTTTCCCTTATAAGCAATAGAGAAAAATAAGTATCCCCAGAGGGCATTGTATCCCAGCTATCTCCAGTGGAATGGGGTGACTCATCCTCCACAGACGGATACATCTTTCTACTGAGAGATTTTAAACAGCCTGGGATGACCATAGTTCAGTTAGTGTGACAAACCGCTCGGAACCGCTCGGAACCGCTCGGAACCGCTCGGAACTGCTCGGAACTGCTCGGAACTGCTCGGAACCACTCGGAACTTGGAACCGCTCGGAACCATTCGGAACCACTCAGAACTCAGAACCGCTCTGAACTGCTCGGAACTGCTCGGAACTGCTCGGAACTTGGAACCGCTCGGAACTGTTCGGAACCACTCAGAACTCAGAACCGCTCGGAACCACTCTTAACTTGGAACCGCTCAGAACCGCTCGGAACCGCTCGGAACCACTCGGAACCACTCGGAACTCGGAACCACTTGGAACCGCTTGGAACCACTCAGAACTCAGAACTGCTCAGAACCACTTGGAACTGCTCGGAACTTGGAACCAGTCGGAACCGCTCGGAACCGCTCGGAACTGGTCTTAAAGAACCAGTGAGTGATTAATGTGAATAGGAAACTGCAAAGGAGAACAGAGCCTTGCCATGAGTGACAGCTCACTTCCATCTATCTCCTCATTCATTTTCTTGTTCGCAGCATTAAACTGCTGTTAAGACATAGCCTGGATCCTTACCCTGTGTTAGCTGAGCAAGCTTTTGAGGTGAATAGGAATTTTTTTGAATAAGGGTAAGGATAATACTGAGAATGCACATCTGGATTTCTTCCTGTGAGAAAAATAAGAATGGACAATCTTATTTATCCTTTGCTACAACAGATGAATGTCATCACCCACTAAAACCTACCTACAACAGGACGAGTAAAAAGAATTCACAATCTTTGAGCCAAGCTTGGACTACTCTGTTCCTGGAAGCACAAGTGGCTCCTTTTAAGATTAAAAGTGCATTTTGCACCCTTCAGCTTAACACAGGAAATGGGAAAAAGGTTTTTGGAAAACAGCATCAGCCTTGGGCAATATGTGTGTTTGGAAGGTGTTCTAGCATATACCTTTGCTGAGACCTTGCATTCTTATTATCCTATTTACTCAGAGCACCTTTGTGCTTTCATTTTATCCCAGCTCATTCTCACTTCTGCTTTCCCCCACTGTATTCTTGCCGTGGGTTGTGTTGGAGGTCAGGCAATAAGATTATTATTCTTCCAGCCATGAAACTACTTTGTGTCTGTTCATTGTATATTTTCTTCTTCCCTCCTTCTTATGATCTCATGCTCACATGTGACTTTGGTCTCCAAATATTTTTTGGCACCGTCAGGTCTGCACTTACCTTAAATCATGCTCTTTATCATGTTGATTTATTTTGAACATGTAATGGTGATGCAAGCTTCTCTTCAGGTCTTTTGCAGAAAGCTCCCTTTGGACATCCATCCTAGAAAAATACTTTTTCATGATAGCTCAAATCCATCTGTGGCCTCTAAAGAAGATGAACCTATTCCTATGCAATAAAACTGGTATTACAAAGCCCTAGTGCAACTTCACTGATTTCACAGAATCACAGCAGGGAGGAATTCAGATGCCCTGGGTTTATGCTACTCCAGAGTACAGCTTGGTATAGCTTGTTTATTGGTTTGAAACCCTCTGATGTAATTTGTGAATCTGTACTTTATGTATTTATCATGAAAGAGTTTGCCCTATCCCACTCTGTCTAGAAAAGCTCATTGTTTCAAAGGCAAAACTCACTACTGACATTTTCATAGGATAATGTCTTTCTAGACTAGTTTAATTTTACCATTATGATCTGAATAAGCTGACAGCAACCAAAGCTGATTTTTGGGCAATTCTCTGTTTTAGAAAGTTGTGTGAATGTAGATGACAGATGGGTTGGTTTAGTCTTTCTGAAGTATTCATTGTCTCCCTTACTTGTACAGCTGGTTTATATTGTGACTTTCTGCCATAGCAAGGGTCTGGTGGTGAGCTCAGAAGCAACTTAATACCTGTGTTCTCAGGGAATTCTGTTGTGGAATACTCTTCTGTGTAATCACAGAACTATTATACTACAATGAAAACCTAACTAGAAGTAAACATGCATCTAAGAAAAATTTCTTTCTCATACTGTTTTGCCTTCAAATATCAAGATTTACATCCATGCTTCTGCCGTTCCCATTTGAAGGCAGTGACTAAAATGAAGCCTGTGATATGTAGAACAGCAGCTTTCAAGCTGTTATCTATTGACAAGGATTAAGATGGATGCTTCATCTTAGAGACCAGATATGCTTAGCAGATATGCATGGATGGGCTCTGATAAGCAGGCAGTGACTAACCCAGGATTTCTCTGTGGAATGATGGCATCACCACTGTTCTGGGTGGAGGGATCCTATCAGCCCTGCTCTGCTCAGGCTGCTCTGCTGTAAAGATCTGATGCAATCAGACTAATGCAAGACAGCCTTTGCTGCAGATCCAAGGCAGAATGCTGTTGGCTCACATTTTGGATGAAAAGCATACAAAGCACAGAAATTTAACAGAATGATGGTTGTAGAACTAGCCAAGGGTGTCATTGCTCAGAGATATTAAAGGGAACGGGATTTTGCTGCACTATGGATTGGTATGAACCTAATCCTATGGGCCTGCCAGTGTTGCCTCCCAAGGCTGGGGAAGGGGCTGCTGAGTGCAAAACCTCTACTCTGGTGGTCTCCACACTCAGAGCATCACACACAGCTAAAGACCCAAATCCCAAGGACCTTCCTCAACCAAAACTCTGATGTGCTGCAGTGGCCACGAAAGCTGGCAATGACTCCTCATTGTTAAATGCTTTGGGACACCTCAAATATGAATGGAGCTATATAAAATTCAATTCTATTGTAAAGAAAACAGCTGTCATGAATTAAGGCTACATTCAGCTTTTGAGATGTGGACAACTGTCCAGTAGGGAATGAACAGAAAACTGAACCCATTTAACTTTGAGATGGAGATTTGTCGTCTCTTTCCCAGAAAACAAAACCCCAGGGATTTAAAATCTATAAACCATGTATAGCATATCACCCAAACAATTTCGTTTGAGGTTTGAAAAACCCCTTGCTGCTAATTATTGGTTATAGATGGTTTGAAAGAAATATGTAGTTTTAATGCTGGGTTTAATTAAAATGCCTTTAATAACAGTCATGAATTTTGCAGCACAAGTGCTAAAAGGCCAGATCCTGCTTTTGCAGTGAATTGAATTCAGCAGAACTAGATGAGCAAGCAATCCAAGCCAGATTTGGGCCAAACTTTGCAAAACTGTTTTGCTTTTAATGTGACAAAAATCTGCTTTCCCAATAAGAACATTTTTCTGGAAAGGAATAGATTTACTGTTTGAACTTTATCATTTCCTCTTGTACAAAACAATAGGGGACACAAAGAACCTTTCCAATTTTTCACTCCTTTAATTAGTAAGACATTCTTTGGTGTATGACAGGAAAAATACGTGATGAATGTACTTGATATGTTATGATTAATAGCGGTCTAGGGAGGTTTTAGAGACACGAGACGCTCCATAAACACAGAAATAATACCAAAGTGAACATTTTTATAATGTCCATGTTGGCACTCTCCCTGACTTAGGATGTTAGTAGCTTTATATATCATTTAATTAATGCTTAAAAAAAATAAAATGCAAACAGCTCTTTTCAAACCATAACGATTCATTGTATGACTTATGTGGGTTTGAACTGGCACAATTAGTCAAAACATTCCTAATGCCACTTTATTTCCATAAACCATTTGTATTGTAAATTTTACTAGAAATTTCTGTGCCAGGTTTGCAGAGTTCAGGCAGAGGGCACTTTGAATATATGGGCTGAATGTAGCCTGCTTATCAAAATTATTTAACAGTGTAATTAGAAATAATTAGAGAAAGAGAGAGAAGCTACACTAGAGGTATCTCTTACTTATAACTAGAGTCTGCAATATCTCTATTCAGGGCCAAAAACACTGGCCCAAACTAACCTCACACACTGGTGAAAATTACAAATAACAAGGGGTGTAAATAGTAGAAAACAGTAGAAAAATAAAGGGAACTTTTGGTCCACTGTCCATCTCTTGCATTGAAGGTGATGTAGGTTGTATGTTCCACTTGGTTTTCTCTGGAATGGTGCTTGACTCAGGGCTGTTTAGGGTACTGTGCTGAGCTGATGGTAGATTGATGATGCAGTCAGTCATTGAAGAAAAGCTGGCTGGTACATGCATATAAACCCAGAAGGATGGGATTATACATGGTCAGTGTCTGCTAGCAGAACACAGTAGCAGTGGATCAGTGCAGGATGAAGACTAAGCCCAGAGGGGGTCACTTGTTTGAAACCCTGAGCTGGCCACGGAGCTAAGCTGAGAAGTGCTGATAACAAGGACAAAATGCTCTATGTGCTACAGGCCCATTGTTTCTGAGCACCCAGGCCTGAAGACCATGGTTATAAAAATAGAAAGGTACTCAGCAACCTTCCCCTGCCTCTGAAGGAAAGAATGGAAAGGAGGGAAATTGGGAAGTTCATACTGAAAACAAGCACACGAGTGATGGCACTGTTAGAAAAAGGGCAGCTTCTAGCCCACTTACTAGACAGGGAAAAATAAGGGATAACTCAAATGTCCAGGTTGTCCCTGAAAAAAAGGAAAACAGAATATGTACCTGAGGATCTTATATCACCTTTCACTGAAAATCTAAGATGCTTTGTGAAGTATGAGGGAACAGGGATATTGAAGTGCTTGTGAGGAAAAACATGTATTTTTAGACAAACCTGAGATGAAGTAACAATATATGCTGTACCATAAGAGACCATAAAGGAGAAAGCAATCCCAAAGCATGGATAAAACCATTTGGAGTATATGTACTGTATATGTTATGCTATGTCAAAATATAGGATGAAATAGAAATATTAATATTAAAGAAAAGATCCAGGTTTTCCTGAGTATGATAGGAGACAATTTTCTTTATCAACTAAGATAAAGTTCATTGAACAAGAAGGCACCCTTAATTACACTTTGTTTTTATAAGTGATAAGAAGTAAAAACTTGTTTTAAGTGGATGGTGGGTTGATTTGGTTTAAATAACTGAATTTAACTGTAAACAAAGGCAGTTTTGTAATTAAGGTTTTAGATTTCAAATGGATAAAGGCTCAGAAATGAAGGTACATAATTAGAGAGCTATCCAAAAGAAATCAAGGACTTGAGTACAGAGGAAACACAGAATTACTCTAAGTTAAAGGGATGAAGCCCATCTGGACTCTGTATCATAAGCAAAGGAAAAATTTTGTGGGGAAGCACTCTGAACAGAAAGTAGTAAATACCCACCTTGAAGAATATACTGAGGTTTTTTTAAAAAATCTTCTCAGGATGGAAAATTGAATGATCAGCAAAATTAACTACATTAAGTGTTAGGAAACAGACAGATAAAATGAGAATCAGTGAAATTCAATCTGGATTACACATTGGAAAAAAAAACTTGAGACAAGCAAAAAGCTGTTTAACTATATCTATAATAGTGAAGAAAAAGTAAAATCCCACTGGAGTGAAGATGGTAGAGAAATCAATAATAATTCAGGTAAAGTTTTCCTAAAAATTCAGGTAAAGCTGCCTTTTTAAAAATAAAAGCAGTGAACAGAGTAGGGTGGGTAACGGAAATGAGAGCCTCATGCTGAAAATAGACAGAGCTGAAACTGATGCAGAAATCTCTAAACCAGACACTCTCTCTCCTATAACTGTGAAAGAGCTGGCACAAGAAACAGAGGATTGAGTTTTAATTCTTTTATTGGTTACATTGGATTGGCACTGTGCATTACAGTTGAACATAGCTAATGCAGTTCTTGTGAAAAGGCAGAAATAGCCCACTGACAACTAACCTGACTTCAATAGAATACAAAATATAGGCATGAATTTTGAAAGTGTAAGTTGAGAGAAATGAAAATCAATATAAAATGGAGCATGGCTTTGACAAAACTAAATCATGCAAGAATAAGCAAGTACATTTCTTAGATGATAAAAATACTTTTGTAGACAAAGGAAACACAGCATTTAATCTGAATTTCAGGTAAACATTATATATAAAAACATAGGGAAAAACGTTACATATTGTGCAGAAGCTGAGAACTAGTATAATATCTACATAGGTTAACAGGGAACTGCCTGAAGGGCACTTCACAACAGCTTCTGTAGAAAGGGAGATTATCAGGTGGGAGGAAATCTATTGTTTGATGGATTGACTTTAGGACCTATTCACTTGATAGTTTCATTAGCGACCTTGGCATGGAAAAAAGTAGCAAATGAGAGATATTTACTGATGACATAAAACCGGAAAGTATTAAAAGAATTGGAAAGAAACAAGCAGATAACCTTGGGGACTGGCGCTCTAGAGGTGAGATCATATGTAACAGAACTGAGAGCAACGCCCTTGCACGGAGGGAGCAAAGACACAGATCTGCCTCCATTTGTCTGGTTAGCCTGAACCTTCAGAATGAAGGAATACTCTTTTCTTTCCTGCTCATCTATTATCAAGAAAGAAGCACTAAAACTGCAAATAATTACTTGAGGGGTTTCTCAAAAGGGTGGAGAAACTACATCCTGAGCAAATGTAATAGGGCTCATTTAGGTCATCAAGGTGAAGCTTGACAAGAGGTAGGATCATTTCCCCTATCGACACTGTGGGTGTAGAGAGGAAACCAGAAAATCAGAGCTGGCAGACAATTCTGGCACAGGAGCTGTGCACACTGCTTCCTACACAGATATGTGAATTTTTGGAGCAGTTTCCCACTAGCTGTATTTGAACGAAAAAACCTCACTAGCTTGTTATGAATCAGTTTATGCAATGAACTGTACTTCCACCAGCTTCCTGATGTATCTGGGCTGAAGGCTCACAGTCTCCAGGAGCTCTTCCACTCCTACTCTCTAGAGCTGCAGCCACGTGCATCTTTGCAGCTGAGGTTCACTTGCAGCTTTTTTCTGACAAATTCAATGTAACTCATGCATTTTACGACCCATCACCATAAATATGTGGACTCCTTGAAAATGCTGGCTTTGAAAGGAAGGTGGGAGACCTGCAGAGTGCTGTTTCCACACTTTTGACAGCAGTGGCTTCACCATAGGGATTTTAAGAGTTAACCAAACTCAGAAACACTGAATTTGAAAAAAGGAGCAGGGAGGGTGTGGGGTTAGAGAGAGGAATTGTCAAAAGAAGTCAGGTTAGAGTAAGACCTTACTGAGCCCTGTCCTTTCAGATTTCCTGTGCTTGACACATCATCAGGATGATGTCAAAGTGACTTAACCAAGTATGACACTTCATTCCAATGATGTGGCCAAGCAGAGGAAATTTGAAAGGATGTGGCTTATGGTACTGAAAACAATCATTTAGAGAAATGCATGACTGCTGTTTTTCAATTTAAATGAATTTTAAGCTATTTCTCCCCTCTCCCAAACACATATTGTACTGCTTTGAGTGTTTGCATTGCTGCTGAGCTTGCCAAAGGTTGTTAAAATGGCTTTACTGTGATTAAAAAGGGAGCCCCTAGTTCTGATGTGGAGACTTCATCATACTTGATGTTGTGTACTGTAGTATCTATGGCACTGCACGGGCAACAGCTAAAAATACAGATTTGAATTCTTTTGTTATTGTTGTTAATAATTTTGATTCTATTAACTTGTAACAGCAATGCCAAGCAAGAAGTCCCTGTGAGCCCAGAAGCCCCGTTTGTACGCCTGCTCACTCTGCAGCCCTTCTCCATAACCCTGACCAAGCAGTTGGTGCTGGGGATGATGGGCAATCCCCAAATACTGTGTCAAGAGCCTGGGATAGAAGGGACTGGCCCCAGGATGCCCTGGTTTTCTTCTCTGTGTAGGCAACTGAGTGGTGACCACACTCCTCAGCAGCAATTGGTGTGGGCACAGGCAGTGTCTGCAGGGGCAACTCACCTTTTCTCAGCTTGCAGTAATCCCCACTGAACACAGTGACTTTTTTGTGGGTACCAGAGGTTTCTTGTGGTGGACAGATGGTGCTGTCTCCATCTCTCCCAGATCCTCCTTGAGAACATTTCATTAAAACTTATTCTCTACTTTGAGGGGCAGCATGACATTATGATGCAACATTTTCCAGAGCACTGAATTTCCTCAGAAGCATCATTTTCAAAAGAAAGCTCATTTTCAAAGATGTTTTAGCCATGAATAGGCTTCAATAACATGAGTCATAGTTACAGCAGTGTCTCGGTTCCCAAGGCACATCTGAAAACTCTAGCTGTTCTTTCATGGGTAATAGGAGAGAGAAGCATATCTGTGATTTGGGGATAATTAGCTCAAATCTGGGTGCAGTAAAGCAATTTCTAGGAACAGAGGGACTGTTACATCCAAAAAAAATCACAAACAACACCTTATATATCATCAGAAAGAACTGATTAGATTTCATTTGCTCCTGAGAAAAAGGCTGGATAGATTTTAATATGTTAAGGGATATATTAAAATAAAACAAAGATGAACATTTATTTTTGAAGGTGGACAAAAAGGAAGAAAGAAATGCCCCCCAAAATCAAATACTTATGTGTCTCAGTCACTAAAATACACAGTAACCATAGCTGTTAAGGAGGTCTGAGGACAAACATAGCTTCAGTACCTATACTCTTCTTAGTTAGAAATAGATAGCTTTTATTTAAAGAATGTGAATCCTGTCTTTTCTTTGGCCCATCTATGTTAGATGCTGGTTTGCAGTTTCAGCTTGCACTGCTGATTTAAGCAAGCAAATCTTTATCTTAAATATGGTACATGGTATTTTCTGGCAAGTCTTAAATCACTGAATTCATCTTATCTCTATAGTGACAAGCCTACATTTGGAATAAAGTATCATGGCTTTTCAGAGTAGAGGCTATTTCAGAAAAAAGCTGATGCCTCTGATTTATGGCATTTCTCATCTTCTATGGGTTGAAAAAGAGGAACGCGTGATTATTGGTTACCAACTGCTTTTCCAGGAGAAACTATTTTTGAGCAAAAAAACCCAACTATAACTATAAGATCTGACTCAAAGCACTGCTAATTTACATAATGAGATATGTCACTGCTAGAGCCAAATGGATACACATGAGATGTCTGTGTTTGAAATAAACTCTTGTTGAGAAGAAGAGGAGGAAGGAAAAAACAGAGACCAGTCTAGAACTATGAAGAAAAAGATTCTTTACATGTAATAACTTTTACAAATATTATTTGCAAATAGCAAATATCTGCCTTGTGAAATATGGATTTTTGTGTTTAGGTAACACTGAAACTGACTGCAAGATGTCTTTGAGCAGGTCTGAGGTAAGGTCTGGTCTTTGTAGGCACTAGGATGACGGTGAAAGTAAGAAGGGTCCTGCTAACCTGTTCAGTAGACACCATGAATTTTCTAGTGGAACATACATTTCCCTTTTTTTTAGTGAGGGTAATGGTATTATTTTGCAGTAATATTTTGCCAAGTAATTCTTTCCAAACCCCATCAACAATTCTTTCATAAAGATGCTATAGGAGATTGAGATGATGACACAATGTCTTTTAAAAAGAATCTGTGAGGGCAGATATTAACAGGTTTTCAAGCTTTTCACTTCTGAACTCAGTTGTGCTGATAGTTTAGTCATAAAAACTCAGTGGAAACTATGTACAACATGTTTGGTTTCAACTGTCTGTTGATTTCAGCCAATTTATATATACCAGGTCTTTGCCAGAGAGAGATATTTTTTTACTACCAGTTGATGTCTTACACTATCTCCTTGCAGCTTGTGTCAAATTTTAGCTTCTGTTGGTTTTAGCCTTGTTAAAAAGAGGAAGAAAAATGCTCCAAAATCAGGTCCCCTAGACCTTCTTGATCTTATCTGACATTTTCATAGGAGTACTTCTCTAGGTCTCACAATCTCATTATTCATGAACAAAGATTTATAGCATCAATTTTTTTGCAAATATGTCAAAGTGGAAACTAGCATTTCAGGACCCTTAAAACACTACAAGAAATACGACGTTGGGAAAGAGCTGTAGGAGGAGAGTTAATAACAGCAGTCATGAAAATCCCCTGGTGAAAAACTGTTTCCTTCAAGAAGCAATATCTTTTGTCTTTGCATGGAACTTGATGTTGAATGAGATATTTTAAAGGAATTCCAAAGTGGTGCCTGAAAGGGAACTGACCAGACAGAAATGTGATTTTGAAACGCTGCTGAACTGGAAGGAAAGACAAGACCAGCACATCTGTGGATGCTATAGAGAGCAGGGCCTTTGGGTATCTGCCTGCACAGTATCTGCTGTGTACTCTTGTTTTGTTACTTATTTCAGTCAGACACAGCCAAGATCCATGGAAGGATGCGTGTAGCTATTGGGAGACACAAAACTAAACTTCCAACATAAAACTGCTCTCCTCGATCCTACTTTTTTAAAAGAAATACAGAAAACAATACTTTTCCAGTGAAATAGATTAAGAAAGAAACATGTAAAGAATTATTTTCATAGTTTGTAGAAAGTTATATGCCTGCAACCAGAGTGCATAGTGGCTGTACTCACCTCAGATAACCCTCAGACCAAAAGGTTACATCCTGCTAAAATAAAGTTTCCTTTGCTGGATGTAAAAGAAAAATTCCTCTGAATTCTTCTGCTTTTACTCTTTGCCCTGTGTTTACTTCCCACTTATCTCTAATCTGATCTCATTTCTAACCTGTTGTTCAAATTACTATTTTGAATGCTTTTTGGCCTTTTTCCTCATGCACAGCCATTGGTGTCATAAAGAGAGGGATTCTCCTGTTCTCGCTCAAAGCCACTTCTTGGGCTGCCACTGCATTTTTAAGCCATGACAATCTTCTACAAACACTGTGAGAACTATTCTTCATACAAACGCTTTATCAAACCAGAGTCTCTAACATTGTCTTAGCCTTCCACAGCTGTCATGGGATACATAAATCACTCAGAAAACAGGTTTGTAGCAAGATGCACAGTGCCTCCTTTTTTCTCTTTTCTTCATTGATCTTTGGGCCTCTGGGCTCACCAATATATATGAACCTATTTAAATCCTCACATTTACATTTACGAACCACCAGCCCTACAGAGAGCAAAAGAAGCTGCCATTAATAAATACAGCTTGAAGGCAGGGAAAAAAGTCATCAAAGATATCCAGTGGTTATACCCCTCATTAAAGGCCCAGTGAGGTCAGTAAAAACCTTTCCTTTCGAACCATTGGGCACTGAACAAAACCAGCACCCATGGAGGAATATTCAAATGGGATTTAAAAACCTACCTCTAAAACATGCTAATTCCCCATCTCTCTGGGGACTATGAGCTTGCCATAGCTCTTCTGCTGCTTCTTCAACCCCACCAAGCCTATCCCGTTCTCTTTCAGACACTGAACTGAGCTGTGTGCCAAAACTTTCTAAACTGTCTCTCATTTTTCCTTGTGCAGCAATTTCTACAAGATACTGTTTTGCTTAGTGCCTTGCACAACTGGGGATGGAACAAATGAGGAATTCTGTGAGCTTTTTTCTATTAAGCCCTGATCTACAAAGATATAGCTATAATCTTTATATTATCAGCCCTCTCCTTTTGATAGTAACTTACTGATGACAGGAATTCTTTTTCTGCAGGTCATGTGGCCTAGGTAATGCTTCAAATCTATCCACTAAAAAAGAAAGTGCTGGCAAATATCATTGTTACAGGTGAATCATAGGAATAGCAAATTTGATCCAGTCACTGCTGTATGTAATTACTACAGCAAGGATTTCAGATGCCATGCAAGAGTACTGTGGTGCTGGTTGGACAGCCATTGTAATGAAGATGAGAAATGAAATCAGACTAATCTGTTTTACTTCAAAAAGGCATATTAGTCAATAGGAAGCATCAAGATAATCCCTATACTGTATGTAATGTCAGCCTTGACACTAGTTGCACAACAAGGGGTACTTCAGCCTTTTAAGCTCAAATTGTTCCAATGTGCAGAGGGGACGGACATCCTGCCTGGGAGGGAATCCTGGGCAAAGCTGGAGGGATAAATTTTCTGCCCTTCTCATCTCAGTAAAAAAAGGCCTCAGAGAGTTGACCAGTCTAAATTTACTTGAGGTGGATAAGAGATGTAGAGCTCAGTAAAGAGAAGGCAATCTGGTGGGATGCCATGAAATGGCTGTCCAGTGTTCCACATGGGAGAGGCATGCACTCAGGATGAAAAGCAGGATTTGGTTGTGCGCATGTTTATTCAGAGAAATTGGAGTTGAAAGAGACTTTTTAGATCACATAACACAGAAAAGGGGATTATGTCATGGTTTGTTGCGCTCCCTCATGCCACTGCCTCTCTTGGGTGAGCCAGTGGCAGAGTATATTACTCTATATAGCAGGGTGTGATGCCAGCAGAATAACTCAGCATGCAAACTTGCTTCTCACAAATCACTCTTCTCCCTGGGGTAGATAGACACGTATACAGAGAAGTGAAGAGCTCTGCACTGAAGAAACCGCAATCACCAACTCCAGGAGATACCCCTATAGTTATACTCCTACAGTTATAGTCCTATAGGGGGATTTATAGAAAGTGCAGCACTATGATGCTAACCTCTGTTTCCTGTGATGAATGAAGACCTGACAAGCAAGCTCCACTGCTTTTGTTTGGCCAGCTCGAACCAAATCATAGGGAAGTGTCCATCTTTGCTAGTGATTCCTGACTTTGGCTCTTTGAATTCACAAAACAAAGCTGCTTTTGACTTTCAAAAGACAGGCAAATATCCTGTTTGCTTTTCAACCTTGAGTCTGGCAGATATTTAATCTCTGTTCATGTAGGAAAGAGGTACAGCTCCAGCATCTTCCTGAGGACATTATTGTGCATCCTACCCACCTCCTTGGGTGAACAGTCCCATCATGCAACCATTCTATGTGAGGCTCTGCCTCTTCTCAGACCTGTCTTGTTTTACTTAACTATTTCAACAGTGGCTGGCCACAGGAGGAGGCTCCCTATCTCCCCATGGTGTTACAGCTCCAACAGATAAGGAGAAGAGGGATTTCCAATCCCCCACCCAAGTCAATTCCTGAAAAAACACCAAAGCTACATTAGAGAGGAGGAGAGGTTGCCTCTAATCCACTAAACCCTGAATTTCTCTACACAAAGTGAAACTTTTATGTCCCACATCGGCATGTATCCACAAAGAACATTGTGATTGTTCCAGCTCAAATGCAGATTAGATCCTCTGTCCAGGAGATGAGAGGTGCAGGGCCAAATACCACCCGGAGGGTCTTGGATGTGCCTTGCTAAGACCTGGTATCTCCACGCTGTTGATGAACAAGGACAGAAATTTGCTTCTCTAAAAAAACTAGGTACATGTTAGGGTAAGGAAAGCATGGTAAATTCTGTTTTATAACAGCCACAAACTGCACTTTTTAGGGTATTGTAAAGATAAATTAATTGTTTCCTTGTATCTTCATGGCAAGATTGAATGCTTTTGTAAACATTCATAAGCATAATAAGCCACTGTACGAACATATTTGGAAATTATACTTCTCTCTTAGTCCTAATTTTCCAGATTAACATCTTATGCTGTACCAGGCTTCTGAGAGGCTGATAACATTGATGCCTTGTGACAGCTATCAACTGTCTTCTCAAAGCTTATTGGTAAAATATTAACAGCATCACATACTGCGTGTATCAAATGGAAATTCAATTTGACAAGTCTACTTAAAAATAAATAAAGCTTCCACTTTTACACATTGCCCACATAGACTAGAAACTCCTTCAGATTTTTGTGCAAGTATATATGAATTATTCAAGAAGATGAGCAAAGTGTGATGTTCTCTGGTCCTTCTCTCAGGAAGGTTTAAATATGAAAAATGAAAATTCCCTTGCCTTTTCAGAGTCACTAGCTATTTGGTTTTTTTTTTGTTGTTGTTGTTGTGGTTTTTTTTGGTTTTTTTTTTTTTTTTTTTTTTTTTTTTTTTTTTTTTTTTTTTTTTTTAAGCACAGTTCCTGCAAAGGAAAATCATTGTAATGAGTAGGCAGTCTCCAAAATTAACAAGTAATATTAAATGTCTTTGTAGCCTGAAATATCACTATTTGGCAAAGGAACCTTTTTCCATATGCCACTGCAAATAGCAATTAGTTCAAGTAGAAAAGATTAGACCAGGTGCATGTTTTGAAGTGACTTTTGGTGGGAGGAGGGAAAGGTCTCTCTTTTGTCTATGGTCTGTGTTAATTCATCAGGAATCTGAGGAATTTAGGGATATTCAACCTTTTGTGCTTAGCCAACACAATATGGCCTCGGTGGCATCTGCGGACTGGATGGAGGTACAGAGCTTATTGATAGTTGTCAGTCTGCTGAAGTGAAAGAGCACACAAGGAAGAAGAAGCACATGGTATATTTGTCTTCAACAGCACAGCTATTTTTCAGGGGCTTTGTTGAGGGACTCATTAAAAAGAAAGGCAGAATGAGAGAATGAGCTCCTCCAGTGTGGGAACCCATGGGCAAGCTCAGCTCGAGGACCCGAGACAGGCAGGTGGCAGATGAGGTGGCTGCAGCCATTCTCTCCAGCCTTGCAAAGCTATAGGTGACCTTCAGAAAATGACAAAGAAAGAGGGCTAACACAACAATGTGTGTCCCTGAGATAAAAGATACTCTCAAGACTTCAAAAACCTCCTTAAAAGATTGGATTAACGTCTTCTAATCCTCTGAATCATGGGTAGATATGAGTTCAAAGGACTAATGTAATTTTATTATTACTTTTAATCAAATGTTTGAGTTAAGAAATAGGAACTGAGCTAAGGGCAGCCTTCCCTTATCAGCTTCCAAAGTCTGAAAGCAGGAATGAATTAATTAAGTAAATGTAACAAGCTTAGGGGTATAACACACAGCAGCAGCTGAGTCAGCTTGACCATTGGCCAGTTATTGAGGTTAGATGTGCAGCTCAAGTACTACCAGATGATTCAATTCACATATCTTGGCAGAAGCAGATAAGCCTAAAGGAATGCCCAGAGGGAAGTAGTGTCATAAATTGGCAAAGCAGAAAGTAATTCACCACCTTAAAGAAAATGTTGTCATCAGGGAAGTTGTGCATTTAATTCATGCTGCAGAGTAGGCTGCCCTACCAGATGAAAGCACATTTTGCAGGTTGGCTTTTTATTTAAGGAGAAATTAGTTTTGCCAGGTCTAGGCATATTTTATGCAACTGGCTTATATCTGTGCATTATATCAAGTAATGTACTCCAGCCCTTCATTTTCAGGAGATTCACCCAAATATCATTGTCAAATAGGATCACATTGGTCATGATGAGAGTTACAAGTACAGAGTACCTGTATTCTTTCCATTTTCCTTAGCTTCCCACAGGCAAGGACTTCTTCACAAGTGCAAAAATAAAGTAAGGTTTTTTTAAGATTGAACATTAATTTGTTTTGTGAATCAGGAAACTGTAATACACAATCAGCTCGACTATCATAATGTATATCCAAATGATATATGACTAAAGACTTTCCTTCTATAAATTAGTTATGGATGAGATGTGACTAATTGCAAAAGGTTTCATTTAAGCACAGTCAATTAAATCAGTGGAGTTTAACAAAGGAAATTCTGCTCTAACAGGGCAGGTTTCAGCACAAGCATTTTTTCTTGGATGACAGATACTGCTTTCCAGAGGAGGACACTTAAGTGAATATATAAATGATCTCAAAAAGCAGAATATATTACTGAATATTTTCAGCTCAGTGGGAATCTGAAGAAGGCTTGAAGAAAGGAAAAGTGCAATATAATTTGAATGAATCAAAACGCCTGGGGATTTCTTCTGTTTGCTAGAAGAAATTGCTACAAAATGAAGGCCACAGAACATCTAGAGGAGAAAAGACAAGGAGCCTTGTTCTAAGCCTTGTTCTCTTGCCTTTCAACCATCTAAATTTGGGAAAAGCACAGAAGAATCATGAACAAGAACAACCTCAAACCAAGCCAACCACTAGCTTAATATCTATGGATAGAAGGCATTGGCAGTATGCTGGCTGGATGAAGTCATGCTACCCAGGTCCAGCACAAGACCAAGAACTAGGAATTTAGGATATACCCAAAGTAGAATTTTCCTCTGCTTCATGCCCATGTCTTAAACACAAACTCCAAATAACTTCTGCGTTTCCGGCTTTTGCATTCTTACACAGTTCTTTTTTTGCATACATTTGTATGGGTGCACAGCCCATGAGTATTAATGCTCCCTCTGATTTTATCCTTTCACATATATAGTTCCTGCAGAAAACCAGGCTGTTGGCTGCACAGCTCTCAGACATTGCCATGGCAATGGACCATGATGTCATAGACACGGGATTAGGAGTTCCCTGTATCTCTGAGCTAAGGGAGAACCCTGGCTGGGAAGGAGAAAACTCCCATCTCAACAGCTTCAACAATAGAATCTGCAATTTCAAAAGCAGCTAGTGAAGAACACTCAGTAGTAAACTATGCAGAAATTACCAGAAATTCAGTGTCAAAAATTTGTTGACTGAAGACACTCCCAAAACAATTGGCATGGCAGTAAATAAGTGAAATCAAGGGAGCAAAGTCAGTGTTGTGTCAGCAGTAACTGTGACACTAGAATCAAGATAATTTTGCCATGTTACCAAAGAAAGCAAAATACAATGGCAGAAAATACAGCATCTTTCAGTCAATATACAGTGAGTATTTTCAGCTCCACTGGCAAAAAGCTGAGAATGGTTTTAGACAGATTATTCCCTCAGACTAAAAGTTCACAGTCGAAAAGACAATGTAGGAACTGCATGTGTGAATGCCCTTTAAAATAATCCGATACCTCAGCCTGTATATGTGGGAACACGGCAAAACTGCAAGCAGCAACAGGGGACTTGACATCCAAAGGCCACTCCCAGTGATTACTGCAGAAAAGGAACAGATGTCAAGAGCTGAGCCAGCTCCCAGCCTTTGGGGGCTGAGGCAGGACCCTCCCCAGCCCTGCAGCACAGCTTACCACAGTGCTGGCAATGAGCACTGCTGCTCTCAGCCAGCCCACAGACCTCCTTCTTGAAGTGGGTGTGCTGATGGCCTGGGGAAATCAGAAAATGAAATAAAAATAAAGATGGGGAAACAACTACAGAGAAGGAAAGAGTGCAGAGGTCCAGAGCAAAAGTTGAAACTGGGTCATGCTTTATATGAGAGTAGCTTGCAACAAAATGAGCTGGTCCCTTCTCTTTCCCTTAAAAAAGGGGAAGTGGGAGCAAAATGCCTTGCTTCTCCTCTCCTGCCTGGGTGGCCTCGCTTCTTGGATCTGCTGTTGTGATGGCTCACCTGCCTCTGTGCTTACCTGCAAGAACAGGGTGCCTATGAATCAGGAGAGCTTCATTTGCTCCCTAGACAGGAAGATTTGGTGACTCATCTGTTGGACAGGGATGATGTGATAAGATGAAGGACCTCAAGCAATGTATTTCAGTGGAAAATTAAATAAATTGAAGGAAACACGTACACACACCCGTCATGATTTCAATGGTAACTTTAAAAAAATAATCACAAGAGTCAATGCCTTTTCAGTGCTGTGCTCTGATTTAAGACATGTCTGCACCCAGCAGGGAGAATTGAGGCAAAGAGCCCTGAGACACCTATTTCCAGAGCTGAATGCTATATAATTGCTGACTGGCCTTGCTTAAAAAAAGGGTGCAGCCTTGCACAAAGCCATCTATATTGCAGCTGGGACAGGAGCCAGTACCCTCATGTGTCCCTGTGTTGGTCTATGGACACAGATCAGAGTTTCAGAGGCTGACCAGGGCTCTGTGCTCTGCTTTGTGGGGTGGACCTGCCTGATGAAAGACTTGTGAAAGCACTCTTAAAAATCTGTGCTTTTGGAACGAAAATTCTATGTCACTTAACTAAATTCCAAGCCCGAATTATTTTTGGTACCAAGGTTGTAATGACTTCTAAGAGATTTGAACTGCTTCTAGAAATTTTGTGCCTATTTTGCAACCCATAAAGCCTGGGCTGTAAAACAGAAGCTGTGATTCTAGCAGACAACATTTTCCTCAGCATTTCTGCTGCTCCTTTCAGTGCCAGTGAACTGTGAAAAAGCCACAGTCCAGATTAACAGTGAGCCCTCCCCATTGTTTTCTGCATTGTCTCTTGTGGTATTTTAAGCACCTGATGTATAGATGACAAATACCCATGTTGCTGGCATGCACCTATGTGTTGCTGCTGATTCTTTGAATTTTACTGCTGCTACTTTATATTTCCCTCAAAGAGGGAAGGGCAGCCATAGAAAATAATTTTGGCATTAGCCCATACTCTTCAATAGCCTGGCTCCTTCTCCAGATTTGCTGGGTTTTTACTTCTGCCATTCCCAGCACAGCACTTTGCAGAAATGCAATCAGTGCAAAGAGCTGGCTGCATGTCTAAATGAAAGCATCAGTGTGGGGTGTCATCGCAAAGTGTCCGATGAGAATTAACTCCCCAAATCAGTGCAGTGGGAAGGGGACTCTTCAGAAGGAACTTCTGGATTTACTTTCAAGGATGTTGTTCCCTGAAATAGTAGGATGCCTCTAATGCCTTCTGCCTGTACTAAATGCTACCACATGGCACAAGTTATGTCAAAGCTGTTCTTGAAGTTGTGGTTGCAGAAAAGGCATCTACTCATAATCACAGATCTTTTCAAGTGGTTTTAACCTAGTCACTAATGTTTTTACTGGAGTTCCTTGAATAATTTAGTCTTGCTTTGTAATAAATGTGTCCTTGTTTACAAGTTACTGGAGAAAGGCTGTGCACCTGCAACCAACCACAAAGAAGCACACACGACCATCACATTTTGTCTCTGCAGCTGAAAGGAGTGAATTGCAGAGATTCTAGCATGGTAAAATGTCTTAACAAACAAACAAACAATCAAGCAAGCAAAACCACAACCAAAAAAACCCACAAAAAACCAACCAACCAACCAAACAAAACCCCAAAACAAACCAACAACCAGCCCAAAAATTAAAGAGAGAGAGAAGGAATTTTAATGGCATTGAAATACACATCAGTCAGAGAAAAACCAGTCCATTTTATCAGCAAGGATTTTGTTACTGACAGCTGTCTTCCCAAACATTTTGCCATACTGAGAACAAAATGAGACATCAAGTAAAAACAGTTTTAACTTAAAATATTTGCTCATTGTGTCTTGCATCATACTTTCCTTGTGCCTTGTTCACTAAGTATAATTATTCTGCTTTGGAAGTCAGATGAAAAGTGATGAGGAAGCTACCAACGCTCCAATATCAAGTGCAGACTCATGTCCACATGTTCACACTCGTGCTCACTTGTGCTTTTTCCTTCTAATTATGTTATTTTTCAAGTAAGTAACAGATTACCTGACATGGATGTCAATTAGTCATCATTTTCCCACTGCAAATCTTACCATCTGTTCAAGATTCCTTTGGATTCAATGGGAGTGTTCAACTGCTATTCACTGTGCCAGACATTCAAATGTTCAAAAAATGGTATGTTTATACCAGAGTTTAAATTAATGTAGAGCTTTATAGAAGAAATATAGTTTCATCCAGCTGGATCTAAGCATTAGATTCAACTAAATAATATGTTTGAGGATATGTTTGACCTGAATTCTCATTAAGTCTGGATGCAATAATTCAGTATCTTTAATTCTTACTCATGTAACCATTTTTCTCTTTCTGCCTTTATAGGCAACAACAAAAATCTATTTCTTGCAGAGGGCTTACCATTTGTAAAACATCATGTACTACACAAAGGTGAGTAATCACAACAACCTTCTGTAGGAAAGCTGATGCCGTGTGCAGCTGCTTGTTTTGCTCCTCCTCACGCCCGTTCAGGGAAAAGCAATAGGTGTTTTGAGTCCCAGATGAATTCCTAAAATGCTCTTAGGATGTAGTCAAGTTCAAGAAACCCCAGAGTTTAATCAAACTGCAATTAACTTCAAGGAAACTAAAGTAAAGAGATACAAGGTCTGATCCTCAAAAGTCCCAATAAGCTCTAAACTTCATTAATTTGATTAATAGATGAAGTGTGCTCAGTCCCTTTAAAGATGCCAACTGTTGTGCAACTTGCTCAGTACTGTTAAAAGTTCTGTTCTTTGCTTTTGATCAGTCTGATTCTTGCAATAATCTTCTGTAACAACAACAACAAAAAGCAACCAAACAGAAGTTGCTGGTGGTTTTTTTGGCTTTGGCAATTTAGCATAATAAAAGTTAAAAATGAAAGTTCACCTTTACTAAATTATTTTAATAGATGAAATAAAATATTTGGGAATTCTTCCCTTTGGATAAGTTTCTGAAAATGCATCACAAGCACCAGAAATTACTGATGCTAATAATCCTGCCAGTGTTCCAGCTGATTAAAAATAGAGGTCTGTGACAGCCTAAGAATGAAAACATTCAGTCAGAAGTTTTTAACTGCTAGTCATGGTTTCATCTATCTTCAGTGCAAGGAATGATTAATGGTCCTGCAGGAGTAAAAGCTCATTCCCCTGACTGCCCAGGGAGGAGAGCAGGGCTGGCAGCCCTGGGAGGATGTGCAGCTGCTACACTAGGGGTGGGACACCACCAAAGGACCAATACAGCAGCACAGAGGGTGCAGTGGGAGCTGCAAGGAGAAAGGACACAGAGTCCTTTTGGGCAGCCCCACTACACCTGTATCTCAGGGAAGCTGCCAAGGGCCCTGGGGCGGTCACAGCTGGTGTAAGCACAGATTGCTCGAGACTGCTTGTCCCCTTCCAGGGCAGCCAGGGTCAGAGAAGAACTGCCCTGGCACATGGGACATACTCCATCTGTAAAATACCACCTCCACTCTCTCTTCTCTTCTGCTACCTACTACACAATCAGCAGATCAGCTGCAGCATTTTTATTTGCTAGGAATGGGTCATAGATTTGCTTCCCCCAATTCAGGATCATGTTCCTTTGGAGTTTGTTCCTCACTTCTTTTCCCAATTGCAACAACTTACTTTCATGGGAACGTGTTTTCATCCTGTCATACTTCACAGATCTCACAGTCTGATGACGTTCAGGCTCTCTTGAACACAGTTAAAAGTTAACCACTGCCTCAACTTTATTCCTCTCTACATTTTTTAAGGACAAGAAAGCTCTCTCTTTCTTTTCCTCCCCTAAAGCAATGACAACTCTTTAAAACCTGGGGTTAAAAATTCCAGTATGTAATCTTGTGCAACAGTCAAGGAAGGGTGGAGCTATAAATATCATAAAGTCCAAATTCATCACTGAATCTGGAGCGCATCCACAAATTTAAAAGCCGATGGGACACTCAGAGTAGAGATAAACACAGATGGACAACAACATTGCCAGAGAAAAGGATTAGACAGGACCCACAAGTGACATGAGGGAATGATCAGATCAAGGCAGTGCATTTTATTCTCACAAATATCCTCGCTTCCCACCTCTTCCAGTAAGAAGAGGCAAGAAATTTCTTACCCCCCACTGGGAATTTCTGCAGCAGAGAATCTTTTAAGGGTGCAATCAGTAAGTCTTGCCTGTCTTTGTGCTTCTGGCACGTCCCTCTCTAGAAAAATGACCACTCTGTGACCTTCTGGTGCTCCTCCCAGTTGCTGTCACTCAGCTATGGGCAATACCAGAACTCCCCCTCTGAACTGTGTCCTAATTCCCGTGACTACTCTGGTCTGCTATGTGTCCTCTGCTAAAATATATTGGCTCATTGGATCACATGTGCATAAACTCACTTTTTTGCAATAAATTGTTTTGCTGCATGCACACAGATTGTATTCAAAAGTTCAGTTTTTCCTCTAATGGAAAGGTTTGTGGTGGTGAGTCTACCTGTCCAGCATCATTTGGGAATTGAAAAAAAAAAAAGCAAGGAGCAGAATGATATTGCTCCCTCTTATTTTTTGCTCATCCCTGAGGGCTTTAAACCCTCTGGGTGCTGCAAAATGTACAAGAAAATTTTTAAACTGGGAGACAGCTCTTTTCCTACCCCATTTTCTTGCTTGCTCTCAATTTCTGCCTAGTCAGAAAATTATGATCAGCATACCTACTGCAAGTGTTCATTGTCCTGTGAGCAGGGAGTGATGCCTCCCAGAGTCAGTACCTAATATACCAGCGACATGCTGGATAATGTTCTTCAAAGCTAAAAAGTCTGAATTGGTTTAAGCAACCCTTGCTGCTATTTCTCTCTGGAGCAGGCACTTGCAATGAATGTAGTAACCTAAACAGCACATGGGTGAGTCACAGGAAAAGCTTCAGCAAAAGGTTCTTGATGTTGCGACACACTTTCCTATATTTAAACATAAGGAATGATGCTTCAAAAATTAGAAGAACTCAAGCAAGCTTGAAAATGAAACCTCCAGGATGATTTTTAAAATTCTGCCTGACTAATCTGGGAAAAGCAGACAGCGGTCCTCTTCCAGGAAGGTCAGCCATTAGCAAGTGGTGAGGTTAACACAGCAGTCTCCTCATATACTTCATATACTCACACTTGAGAGATATTTGTTACTCTGAGCAAGCCAGAGTCCCCAACTTCACCTAATATTTTTTTTCTTCAGAGTTCTTAACTTTTTGTTGCCTTTTTTGTTGGGTTTGTTTGTCTGTTTGTTCTTTTAATGTGCTGTATTTGCAGATGCAATCAAATGTTGCATCTGCTAGTTCCCATTCGCTTCTGGGCATGGTTAATCCACACTTGCCTGTTTGTCAAGAAGGTGACTCCGTCCTGAAAACCTGATTCCCATTTAAACTGGGTCCTGATTCCCTTTTATGCTCCTATAAAGCAGCAATGGAAAAAGGCCTTAGCAGAAAGGAGATCTGGACCTTAAGTCAACTGAAAACACCTATTTGTCAGGTAGCTAATCCAAGACCTTATAGCCATTTATAAAAACTTGTTATTTTTCTGCAGTCATCCAGGAATATCATTAATAGCTCTTCACCATGGTGCCAAAAGACACTTTTTGAAGGGATTTAGTGCCCAGATCATTGCAAATCTGATCTTTGTTTTTGCCTGTTCCCCAGCCAGCAGCTATGAACAAAACAGACTTTGAAGCCTGCAGCATTATTAATCTGAGACTTATTACAGTAAGAGAGAGAGAAGGAAATAAATCCCTTTTTCTAGCACTCCTAACTCAGTGTAATAGCCCAAGAATGACAAGCTAAACATTACTCCAAAGTTATCAGGCTTCATTTCTCATGATGGATAGCAAGCAGCAGATTGTACTTTATTTTTTTAAGCTGACCTGACTGCAAACCAGGAATGCACAGAATGCCAAGGTTCTCCTTTCCTTCTGTGAAGACTCTCCCAGCAGAAACGGGGTATCATGATGCAATATTTCGTTCTTGTAGTGCTTAGGACAAAGATATGTTCAGAGCAAGCTGGTTCCTTGGGAAAAAATAATAATCCAAAGCCATTTCCCTTTGCAGAGCTGTGGCGTATACGCCCATGTTGATTCTGGAGAAGAATGCAGGGCTTGGTTAGGGAGAAGCACTACAAAAAATACATATCATCAACGTGTCTCTGGAGCTGAGCTTTGATCAGCTTCCTTTACTGTCCAGCAAAACAGCTGGTAACCACTTAAACATTAGGAATGATGTCATGAGGTACAACAAGGATCAGCCCTGAGTGTAAGATGGTCAAATGCCTTTCCAATGAAGACACTCCTCTCCCTGTCAAAGGTATATTGGGTTAATGACAAGGCCACACTTTATGGGTGCCTAAAGACTTTGCAAGTGGTCAAAATCACCAGGGATAAAAGGGTATTTTAATTTTTGTCTAACTACTTTGATTTATCATCATGCTCATAGTTGTGTGATGATAAATTGTCAGATTTTTTATTGTTTTACTTTCCCATATATTTCTCTCCCAATAGAAAAGCTGCCTAAATAAAACACCTCTTGTATATTTTCTCACATTTTAATCAGTCTGATACTTCAGTTCCTAGAAAAGAAAAACAAGCAATGAACTGAATTTAACACTGAAATACTGGGGGGTGGAATCAATAAATCAAAAAATCATAGCAGTCTGCTGTAGCCAGGAAAAAGTGCAAACTGCTTTTGTACCCCATTGGTTTGGAAGCTGTGATGACTTTTACTCTCTTTCCAATATTACCTAACCAGTTGCATTAATTGTTTATGAAGAAGATGAGAAAAGAATTCATGTGGCATTTGAATACTGTATTCCTTCATTACTGGTATTTCTCAGCAGGACTCAGGGTAAAGCTTCTATCATTTGCCAAGCCTGTCATCATGTCCATCAAAATATGCAAACATCCACATGGCTGCTTGCCTCCTGCCATGTGCTGGGGTATTTTCTGCTGTTTCAAAGGGAGGCTACAGGGACAGGGTTGCAGCATACAAGCTCTGGGCTGGACAGCTTGATCATCATCCCACACTTTCACCTTTCCTCAGTGCTTCTTAGGGACTGAGATCCCTTTCTACAAGCAAAGCACATGCATTTTCTTAATTAATACATTTTAAAGAACATTATGCAGATTTTAGTTACCTATTTCATAACACTGAGTCTCTTTGTGCTGCAGAAAGAGCTTAATAGAATAGAGAAGAAACCGAGGGTAGAAAAATGGCCCTAGAGTCTTTACTCTGTTTATTGGTAATGTTTTGTTATTACAAAAATTCTTGGGGTAATATTTTTTTCTGTTCTGGACTCATAGATTATGGTTTAGTCTTTTCTAAGATGTTGTTTAGATCCTATTTGGAAGACTGTGGAGAAAATGCTCTTTTCATAACAACAATCTAATTCTTCTGTAAATATCTGCTGTCCTATTTATCCTTTTGGAATTAAATTCAAAATTTTTAAAATTAAACTTGCTACCAGAGGAAGCAATAGTTGCAAAAACTATTTAAATAGGTACCGTTTCTGAATATAAACAGTTCTGGATTTTTTTAATCCAAAGGCTTAAGCGGTTTCATCATTTTTGGTGCTGTTTTTGAGTGTTTTTACACAGAAATAGACCAAAGCATGTTGAAACTACACATAAGGCGTGGAGAAGCAGGAGGAGGATGACTGTTTTAAAAAAAGGCTGGAGATTGGAATGGGAAGCTGTGAACACAAATTAATTACACATATGTGAGTAGCAAAAGGAGGAGGGAAGTACTCTCTGCACATTTGGAAATGATAACAAATATCAGGCTGTCCTGCAATCTCACAGTCTGGAACTGTAAATGCAAAAAGGAAAAAAGATCAGTAGGATTTTTTGGATCAGGATAGGAGCCTTCGATGAACATGACAAGGTAGATGTCTTTACTGAGTGCTAGTAGTGGTTCATCAGGCACCATGTCATAGCTGCCATCAGATTCTGCTGCTACTCAATGTCTAATTACAGGAGCCCTTAAAGAGAAATCATTTCAACATAAATAACTCACAATGGGGAAATAAGGCAAAGAAAGAACCAGAAACATGAGTAATACTGCAAAATGAGAGACAACATGTTTGCTAAGTAATGGATTAGGCTGTACCTTAATGTAAAGCATTCCAGTTCTCCTCATTGCATTAAGCATCTTCCCCTGAGTTGAATCCCTCCCTGCCTGCTGCAGCCACAATATCACCTCTCGTGTTCATATCTCCCCCTGTCTCTGGGTGACTCTGCATCAGCAACACAAAACATGGCAAAGAGAGGTGAAATAACCTGCATTTCCAAATTCATACAGGTACTGCAGCTGAGGGCAACACCTGTGGGCACAGCCTCATCTCTGTCTCCTCTCTGCCCATGGTGCTCTTGCCAGCACAGATGGTTGCTCACCCTCACACCAAGCATGTCACAGCCAAGGGATGTCACAGCCCTTCTGCAATGCACCCTGAGACCAAGGGTGATCTGGTCTTAAAGATTTTGGAGCTCACAGTTGCTAGTGGGAAAATGTCTAAATTATCCCTTCAAACTGCATGGAAGAAAACGATAACAAAACAAACAACCCTACTGAGATTCCAATAAGGTTGTGAAACTTCCCTCCAGCACCATTTGGGGTTTTTTTTATGCTCTCAGCAAATGTCCTGGTACCCCTGTGCAAACACACATGGGTAAGCACCCCTATTTTGTACAACTTGTCTGAGCCAGGCTGGCGAGAGGCACCCACCCCACCAACAGCTTTGAAAAATTGTCTGCAATGGTATAACATTGTCACAAGGCTGGTCCCCAGGGAATTTCCAGCATTTGCTCCCCTGTCTGAAAAACATTTATTTGTCTTAGCTTAGTTGTCCTGCCCAGCATCATCTCACCCTCCACCAAGTCCTTAAGAGCTGACTGCTGTTTGAAGAATGACTTCAGTCTCACGAGATCAAAAGCTGTGGGTAGTCACACACAGTTATGCAAAGCCTCTGAGGTAAATGATGACACAGTGGGCAGGGAAATGGGAAATCAGACCCATGTGGCTTTCCAGAGGGCTTTTTTCTGTATTTGCTACTTTGCTATGTAGTCTCTTTCAAAAGTCACCAAGGGAAGTAAAAATGTGATCATATTGCTCCTCAGTAATAAGCCCTGTCTTCACACAATATTGATTCACTCCACATTTCATTTTTAGTGGCATACAGGATAGCAACTACCAATGCAAATTATGAGTGTACTGTTCCATCATTCAAGAAGCAGTGCTTGAGCTGGCCATTTACTGCTTAGCTCTATTGTGCCCAAGCTGTAGCTGATTCACAGGCAGGAGCTCTGGATGTCCATTTGTCTCCAGATTCCATCACTAGCATACTTTTTTATAATTTAGTTATTTAAACAGAGATGTTTCATCTCTCCCTGTTATACAGCCACAAATCTGCTTCCTCCACACTGCTAACAAATAGCAAACTTCTGATTCAGTCCACAGTTCCTTTGAGCTCTGAGAACCAAACACTGTGGTTTAAAAAGATTAAAACCAGAAATGAAACCTGATTGTCGTTCCATGCATCTGCTTTAAATTGGTTGTTTTGTTTATTTTAGAGACTTCCACTGGTGAAATGAAAAAGCAAGCAGCCATTCTGCAGAATTAGTCTTGCTACATTGGGCTTTATGCTTTCCTTTTATTTACTCCTCTCTTTTAGAGCATCAATGAAATGTTGCCTGCATTGTATAATCAACATGACTAACAATTAGCACATGCCACTAAATTAAGTGCTACCTCTAAACTCTGTTCTGTAGGTCATAACCAGTTGTGTTTTAGCTGTGGATGACTGGTCCAGGGTCCTGCTCATTTAAGGACCAGTCATCATTTTATAATAGACCCTTGTCAGAAGATGCCTGCACACAAATGCCATTCCAATACTAGCATTACTTTCTTGTCTTCCCAGGGCTCTCTCTGTGTGCCCAGCATTAGTAGGAATACTCTCCCACCCTGTTCAGGGGAACAATAGCATGATTCAGCTCTTCCAGGATTTAGAAAGGGAGAGTGAGCCCCAGGAGTGTCATGTAATGAAGGAGGGGGACACCTCACTGCCTGGCCTACGGTGGCGCTCAAAATGGATTAACTGCAAGGGAGAAATTCAAGTGTAGGCAATAGAGTTAACATCGAAAGAGATCCAGGGACAGATCTTCCATTTATGTCAGCCTCATTTCCTTACTCATGCAACCCTTCCTCAAATCAGGGAAGTAAGATAAGCTCTGCTTAAAACAAAAGCAAAGCCTTAGTGTCATTTAATTTCACTTGAATGGTCTTAAAGTCTTGACCAGACCTCAGCACGTTGATGTATCCCTGTCACTTGTGACTTGAGAAGCTGGAATATTATCTTAGCAACACAGCTTTTGTAGACCACACGAGCAACCCATAACTGCTCCTAAAGAGTCTTAAGAAGACAGTTAAATGTTTTGAAGCTCTACTGAGCAAGTCAATAAAATGGGCTTATAATTGCCAGGGTGTGTCCCTGTGTCACTGCAAACTGTTCTAGGGCTTGTGCCCATGCTTTGAAGGGCCAGGGAGCTGATGGGCTCTGGGATAATTGGTGGGAGCAGAGCAGATGTCCAACAGATGGTCTTGTGATGCATCTGTGTACTGGGTTGCTTGGTTGTCAGCACAGAGTCCACACAGCATGGCTCCTCAACAAGAACCTGAAAGGGGTTTTAGTGAGGTGGAGTTCAGTCTCTTCTGCCAAATAAGAGGCAATAGGACAAGAGAAAATGACCTCAAGTCACACCAGGGGGGATTTAGTTGGGGTATTAGGAAAAATTTCTTCACCAAAAGGGTTTTTAAGCACTGGAGCAGGCTGTTCAGGAAAGTGGTGAATGCCTCATCCCTGGAAGTGTTCAAGGCCTGATTGAATGGGGTTTTGAGCTACCTGATCTAATGGAAGGTGTCTCTGTCCATGGCAAGGGGCTTGGAACTAGATCATCGTTGAGGTCCCTTCAAGCCCAGCTTGCTCTGTTTCTGTGGCATGATTTGCATTGTAAGGGGTGTGATAAGATTCACAAAGCAAAATCCTAGCTTTTCTTTTTAAAGTGAGTAGACAATCCAAGCTTGTGGAAAACTGAAGTAGTCTGCTTGAGTCTGTGTAATATACGGGGATTTGACATCCAATTACATCCCAGGCCATTCTAGGGGCAGAGATAATGTTCCTGGTGCCAGGCCAGGTTAAATGCACAACAGACCCTGCAGATGCTCAGCTGGACAGATGCAGAAACTTGATGTTATTTTTCAGATGCCATTTTCAGATGCCAAATGGAGCTTATTCTGTTCTTAAAAAGCAAGGACATAAGAGCCATGACAAGGAAGTGGTTTACCACAACAATGGTACCCATGGCTTGTAATGCCCTTCCAATTACAAGGAGCAGATGATTGTTCATCACAAACATTAGCAAGAGAAGGCTGAAAGAAGAGAAAAAGCAGCTTGCCAGGAGCAGGAATAAAAAGAGTGCAAGTAAAGCTGCACACTCTCATAATCTGATGCAAATCTGGCACAGCTCTGCTGTAATCAGCAGTTAGCCTGTACTTGCACCCATCCACACAACAGCTGAATCTAACCCCAAAAGTCTTCCCCTGTAATTATGGCAAATACTGCTTCACCAAAACCTCCCTTTTGTTCTCCCCATAACACTGGGCTTCCTCCCTTTCCAAACAAATCTCTGTCTAAAATTCATAACAATGAAGTTTATGCCCTTTCCCCACTCATCTGACACACAGTCTATTTGCCCAGGAACTTCCTGGCAGGGTGGAGGGATCTGAGGTTGGATTAAGCATAAAGAAAGCCCAAACCCACAGTGTTTTCAAGCTTCTTCAGGCAAATGGTATGTACCACTGGGGAAAAAGAACACAAACACAAACCCCTGAGGTTTCAGTGAACCTTTTAGGGTCTTCTGGTGAAAGTGATTTTCTATACATGTCCATGGGGTGACCAGTAAGACTTGCTTTAAATGGTTGTTTGGTCAGCTTTGGTAGGCGAAACTGATATTCCTAATTTCTCATTTGG
This sequence comes from Prinia subflava, assembly GCF_021018805.1. Classification (NCBI taxonomy): domain Eukaryota; kingdom Metazoa; phylum Chordata; class Aves; order Passeriformes; family Cisticolidae; genus Prinia; species Prinia subflava. Next base: position 18,867,471 of record NC_086250.1, on the reverse strand, counting down.
GTGTTTCTGGCTGAGACATGCAGATTATGTTAGGTTAGGGAATATGCCATCTTCAAAACGCAAACAGAAAAAGCTCAGAGGGCTTCCATCTGCCCCAGCCATGTGTGACCATAGGTGTATTACGAAATTGCAATAATAATACCTTCTACTGCATCCTGCCGCAAAGCTCTGAGACTGCGGAAAAACATGTGGGCAATGGTGGAGATACATCCAAAAGGGAAGAATAAATTGCCAGCAACAATGAAAAACAGTCACTTCATATGTTTAAAATGTTTATTTTACATAAAGCTACACTGGTGAAACCACTTCTTTTCATATTCTTAGGTTTTACTGATGAGGAAACTCCAAAGATGTCCACGGGAGACATCTTTCTCTTAGCACATCACCTGGGGACAACCAAAGCAAAGGAACTGTTGTATTTGCCCAGGATTCTAAATCTTCCCAGCAGTACTATATGGAAAAAAGGCAGAGTTGTGGGCATTAAATCTCTGCCAGGTACCCCTTGGTACAAGAGAGCAACTGTATGCTGCACTAATCTGTGCAGGGCCTCAGAGAAATAAATGTCACTATTTCAACTCTCACCAGCCAGAGGTGGTGTGTCCAGCAAAATGCAAGCCAGTAACATATCAGTAAGGCACTGGCTGCTACTGAGATACATTCCTGATAAAGGAGTAGTCCTTCTTGAAAATATGGTCAAACCTTTCTAAAAAAATCAATTTTTCTTAGCTGGTTGATAAAGTTGGTGGTTTCAGTCCAAGACAAAGACACGAATCAGAAGCCATGAATCAAAGTACTATCCACAAGAGATAAATTTGGTGTGATCTTCCCTAGCTCAACCATGCCAAAGAGCTTCTTAGCTTAATAACACTGGTCGACATTGGCATCAGCCCAGTGGTTCCCAGCACTTCTTTATTAATGTGAATGCTTTTGACTCAGCACTTCCACAGTTCCATAAATATTGAGGCTGACTTAATTTAAGCTGCAAAAAGCATTTATAAACATTAAAACTCAATGGCAAAGCTAACCTGCTGCTTGAGCTAAGCTTTGATTTATGCACTGAAGGTTTCTACTAACCAGGCTACATGATGCCTTCAGCAGAAAACTGAAATTTTCATTTGCTTCTTCCTCTGTAATAAAACAATGCCTGGAACCAAATAATCAACCTCCAGGTTTGAGTTGTTTGGTTTGGGTTGATTTTCAGTTATCCTCAGTGGATACAGCATAACTTACTCACTATACTGAAGGTGCATGGAGACATTTGGAATAAGGGCAGCTTTCACAAGGCAACCCTTCTATTTGTTGCTAAAATAACTGTCTCCAAGCAAAGCCTGTTTCCAGTCCTGAATATTTAAGGATGTGAGATGGGACCAGACAAGATGGATTTCACAGCTGACATCATTCCTGTCACCAAGGATCATACACACCACCTACTGTGCCCAGAGCATTATACCAGCATTTATTCAAAAGCAATGGCAGATTTATGGCATTGCTGCAATTACTGTGAAGGAAAAGAGTCCCTCAAGATTAACAGTCTTAGTCATCCATGACAACCTCCCTACTCCATGATCCCGAGTTACAGTGAGTTCACTGTAACCATCTTATCTAGTGCAAACTGAAAACTCCATCTAGTTCTTGCAGTGAGTGAAAATAGCCCTGCAGTTAAGAAATATATTACAGCTTTTACTTTTTAACATAGCTTCTTCACTAAAGAGTCAAAACTATCCATCTAACTCATCTTGCCGAGTGTGACTCAGCAATTTTATTTCTATATCCTTATCAGCCATGTAAAATAAAGGAAGTATTTCTGTGAGAAAAATATCTTTTGACATATTTAGAATAAATGTTGAAAAGGTATGTGTGGTACGGAAAATTCAGTTATATAGACTAGCTGTGGTAGTTTGACATGGGGAAGAGATTTTTTTCAGGGAGTTATAGCTAAACCAATTAGTGACTGGTTTTGAAACTGACAGCTAATATAGCCACTAGAGAAATGATACTTTTTTGTGAACACATAGGGTTAAATATCAGAGGAATTTTGGGAAAGTTCCCATTTCTCCCTGCTCTGGAGAGAGGTAACAGGAGCTGCAGGCTGGCCCCGCTCTGCTGCGGGCCCCTCCCAGGGCCTGCGTGCGGCCGGGCCGGGCTCTGCTGTTGCAGCAGCCTGGCGGGGCCGAGCTGTGTCCCCTGGCTCCATCAGCTGCCAGCGGGGGGAAGGGGAGGCAGCAGCTGCTAACATCTCGCCGATTTTAAAGCTTGCTCTGCAGTCAGCCTGGGCCAAGGGAGATGCCCCCACCGCCCCCGGCACAGCTTTAAAATCCCACAGCTCTGCAGCCAGAGCCGCTGCCCAGTAGAGATCACGAGAGCACCGCAGGCCTGGGCAAGATATTAACTCTTTCCTTGCACAGATGAAACTGCCAAAGCCCTAACCATTCTCTAAGTGAGAGAAAAGGCCAAACTGGGGACATGTAAAAGAACAATATGAAGATATCAAAATCAGTGAAGGAAGAGTTACCCCTTAAATGGAAGAGATGAAAAGATGCCTAGGCTGAAAGTTTTCTGTGAGTCATGGTAACAAACTGTAATATGCTAGAATATTCCTTTAAACCCTGGAGATATGAATTGGAGGATGGATTGACCAAAGGTATCTGTAATTGACTGAGTGAATATTGAATTAGTAGCTGTAATCCTGTGATCCCATAAGATGTTTGAACAGAGAGAGGTGAGATAAGAAGCCCTCTGCACCAGTGACGAAGTGAAATAGATCTGTGTTCCATGAGATGAAGACTATCCTTTCTGTTTGAATTGTTTATTTTTAAAATGGTACCCAAATATGCATGAGTCCACGGCCCATGTGTAGCCACGGGAAAGGCTACGTGATATGGGAGGTACACAACTGCAGATTTATCCCTGGGTGGCTGCTTTTGTGAAAGTTAAAAGCTACAAGCAGACTGTTCTTTCTTGTGGAAAGTTACCATAACAAATCAGAAGAGACTTCTCTAAAAGGACTGATGGGGGATTCTTTTGTAAGTGGTATTGACCTAGAGTTCTGAGTTTTGTCTTTATACATTGTCTGTGAGAAAGAAAAGAAGCTGGTGGGGGAAGAGGAGTATTTTGGAAGTTTCATTTTGATTCTCATTTTCTTCTTTTAGTGTGTGTTAATGTGTCTATACCTTTAAGTTTGGGCCTGCTTTGCTTTTCTCCTGATCCTATCTCACAGCAGGGTTCTGGTAGGCACTCAAACCACTACACTAGTACAAGCAGAGATAAGGATTAGTGAGAAAGATGCATTTGGGAACAGAGTAGAGACTCTGGGGAAGGGATAAAGCAGGCAGAAAAAAAATTAAAATGAAAGAACTGATGCAGCTCCTATTGCAGATATTTGCTGGTGGGCACCTCTGTATGATAAATTTTCCAGCACAGCACTTTCAGTCTCTGCTATAGGCAAGGTAGAGCAGTGCTGTCAGCACTTTGAATACCTTTGAACACCTTTGAACACCTTTGGTACTATTCTTCAAAATACAGAGGGACAGGAATAGGCTTGCAGCCTTAATGCAGTGTGAAACATGAAAGTTGTAACCTATAATGAGAAGTCCCAAAAGCCCGTAAAGCCACTGCATAGGATGGTTTGTGTTGCTTTGAGAGAGCCTCAAATATCCTGTTTCAAGTTTCTGGCAATAAGCTCTCTTTCTTCACTGTGCTAATCCAACTTTACTACATTAAGAGCTGCAATCATGATGTGAAAAATGCTGCACCATGGGTGCTTACTCAGCATCACAGTCAGTGGCTTTGAGGCTGGTGCCTCACCTTTGGGCTGAGCTGATCTGCATCTGTGCATCAAAGCTGTGACTATGCACCACAGGCTGGGCCTGCCAATATGCATCAGTGGGAAGACTATGGTACCCTCAAGCTGTTTCTCTTCCACATCTTGTGTCTCTTGTCCCCCACAACCTACAGAGAGATTCCTAAAACTAGCACTTCAAAATAGAGAGTGTAGGTTCCGTGTCTGAACCAGGTGGTTGGTACATAATGAAGATACAGAAGGGCTGGATTTGATTTATGTTTCATTGAACAACTGTCTGTGGCATATTCTGATCTATCCTTCAGCAAGAGACCTGGCACAAAGCTGGGAACATGTAGGTGTGGGAAGTGGGCTGGGCTGAAATAATAGGAGCCATGTTTCCACAGCATGACTAAAGAGGAGAAATGAAAGAATATACCTCAGCCTAAGTATAAGCATAGTCCAAAAAGTCTTTATCTATTAGGGAGAAGAGTGTGCTGACAAATGTGATTGTGAAAGGAATGCACAATCAGTTTTTGTCAGGTTTGACTTCATTGGTCTTTCTGCTGCAAGTTTTGTCTCTCAGATTTGATACTCAGGGCTGGCCATGAAACAAGAATTTTTGTTTCAAAATTCAGAAGAAAGAATAAGAAAGAGGGGTTTTATTTTAAGATTTAAAATCTGTTTTCATTACATATCAGAACAAAACCACTGTATTTCCAAAACTTTCATATGTAAGGCCCAGAAAGGAAAGAGAATGGAGGCCAAGCAACAAACAGGCCAGTGCCTCAGGGATTCCCCTCTGCAGAGGAAAACCTGTCTCCCAGCTCCCAAGCACTGCCAGACAGGAGGGGGATGGCAGCTTGGACTCCCCCAGCAGAAGGCCAGGGATGGCCAGGTTTTCTCCCTGCCCCCCACACTCCTTTCGTTAACTCTCTCTTACTTCTGCTCCCATCTCCTTGGAACCTCTCCATTCCATGTAAATAATTACATATGAACAGAGCTACAGAGAATGAGAGTATGCAGTCCAGTGGTTAGGAAGCTCCCAGGAGATAAAAGGGAGCTGAAGATTCAAGTTCTTACTCTATCTGATTTGAAGCTGATTTCAATTAAGTATTCATTGGAAGAAAGAGAAATGGCCTGTGCAGCTTGGCAGCCAGGGACCCACTCCAAATCAGAGCAAGGACTCAAACCTGGGGATGCACTTCCCAGGGAAACCTCCTAACCACTGGCAGATCGATCAGCTCTCTCACATGATGCAGGCGTGGGAGGAAGGTTGAAGCACTCAGCCAGTTCTGGGGGAACTGCCTCTTCTGGGGCCTTTGCTCTGAAAGGAAACCCGTTGGAAGGCACATATCTAGCCAGTGTGCTAGAATCATCATGTGAAGTGATGTACAAGTGTGTCTGTTCCCCTCCCCCCATCGTGGAAGCCCCCACACAGACAGTCTCCCACCAGAATTAGAGAAAGCTGAGAAGTGGACATCAGGTATCTCCAGAGTAGGACTCATTTTCTCCTTTCCTGCAATTCTGCTACCAAACTAGGAAGGTTTTCTGCCAATCTGTCAAAACAGATACATTCTCTCAACAAGTTCAAGAGAAGCGTCATTTTCAGGTGGAAAAGTTGGTTTTGTATTGTATGGGATGGATCCAATACTAGTAAAGAATAGCAAAATTATCAATCATGATGTAGGAAATAGAGAAGTTCTTGACAAATGTTTCTGGTTTAGATTCAGAAGGAAGCAGGATGACATATTCAGAGTCTCACTTGATAGTTACTGTTCCACTGGCAATTAGCAATGATGTTAAACAGCAGTCATTAATAACAACATTTGTAAACCTACAGGACTTGATTACAGTCTTGGTGAAGTTTGCCAGCTTGGCTGACAGGAGTAGATGCAATAAGGAAAAATATTTGGATCTTATAAGGTGTTTAACTTGCTCCCACATAACAATCCATTACTGTTAAATGGCTTAAAAGCTGTCTAATTAATGTATTTCTGGAAGTATTTTAAGCAGAATCACTCTCATTCAGCGAGGTGTTCCATCTGGAGTCTAGAGGGGGTTCTATTCTTCGTGTCAGCTACTCCTGTCACATACCAACAATGTAGACAAAAACAAAGCAACTGTGGTAGAAATTTGAGAAAACACCAAAGGGATGTAGGATGATAAAAGTCATGGGAGAACAACTTTGTTATAAGGATTAATTCCTTGTCATTTCTATTACTTGCATTTTCAGAACCAAATGTGAGTCATACATCTCGCAACAAAAGCTTTATGTCACACTTAAAGCTATAACCAATGATTCAGATATAATTAACTCTGCAAAAACTTCATGGTCACATTAGATAATCAGCTGAACATGACCCTCCAGAGCAGTTCTGATTCTTAGATAAATAAGCAGGGGAGTTTGAAAGAGGCAGTGAATAGCTCTAGTGAGAATATTGTTGAAATACCACATGCAGTTCTGGCATCCAAACTTTACAAAATGCATTCAAAATTTGGAAGGGATTCAGAAAAGAGCTACAAGAATGATCTGTGGTCTGGAAATCAGACTGAGACTAAAGAAGTTTAATCTGATTTATCCCAGAGAAGTTTAAGAAGTAATATGATCACAGCTCACAGGCACCCAGATGGTAGAGTAACTATTACAACTATGAGAAAGAAATTTTTAACTGTAGGTGTCATATCTAGTGTAAAAGGCATAATAAAATCCATTAGTAGAAGCCAAAGCTGGACAAAATTCAAGTTTAGGGCATATATTTTTTTTCTCAACTGTGAAGGGCATAACAGTTGAACACAATGAACTGAATTGTCTATCTCACAGTCTTTACAGAACAGCTAAAAGCTGTCTATTATTATGAACAGGAAAATTCATGAGATGCTGCAATAAAATTTGTAGCTATGCCATACAGGAGGTTGGACTAGAGGATGACCTTAACCTATCCTGGGTTTAAAAATCTCTGAATGTGTGGCTATAATTGCCTCATTTTTCCTTTTGAATGGCCACTGGCTTTACTATATAATTTCCTATGTGTCAGCATCTGTCAGAGTTGGAAATATAATTGGTACATAATTATGTAGGAAGAACCTTGTTAAATATCCACAGCTAGAAATAACTTTTAAGGAGCTTCAGTTCTATTACTGTAAGTCAAATAAGAGTCCTGCTGCACACTGCAGAAAGACATTGCTTATCTTCTTGTAATGACATGGAAATTTTGGTTCTCCAGAATATTCACTTGAGTGGAATATGATGATTTTGACTTTCTCCTCCAAATAATTAAGAGGTTCTGTGTTTTTCTTTAAACCAAAAGGAGACTAGAAAAACTAGCACAGGGAAAGGCTGATTTTTATAAAGACCAATATCCCTTCTGAACATTTTATATGGCAAACAGTCACATCAATAAGTGAGATGAAATTCAAGGAAGCCTATAGTTCCTATATTTACTGTTCATTTCATCAGTCTTGTAGGTACTATCAAGCACTACCCTTACTCCTATCACTGCATGGTAGGAGGAGGTTCTTCTGTAGGAGATGGCTACAGAAAGGCTGACCAGGAAAAGCTTACTTAAATTGGATGTTGGTGCAAAATAACTTCCACAAAAAAAATCAACAAATGTAAACTTACCTGGGCTCAGGTTTCTCTAGAAATTCTGCTCTGGTTCAGGAGTGCTCAGTTCACAAACACTTCAGCAAATCTTGAACGATTAATGGCTTTTCTTGGCTTCCAATATAGAGCAAATATGTCAATATGTCCTTGCAGTTGTGATGCAATCTTCCTTTGAGTTTTGAGATTCATTTAAGCCAGAAAGGTATCTAATACAGTAGTGGGGAAAGGAGACTGATATTGTGTGCAAGAACTTGCCCTCACAGTTCCCCTCCCAATGGGTTAATAGTTAAAGCAGAAGCAAAAGTGTCAATGGTCTAATCCTCGTCTTAGAGTAACTTCATGCTTTGATCTCATTAGCAAAAGCCTTGGCCTAACAACAAATGCCATGCTGGCACATCAGTCCCTGGACAGGACACTGACAGCTTGCATTTAGTGCTACAGCGGCAACCAGCTGAGGCAGCATCTGCTGGTTATCACGGTGCTCTAGGAGGCAACAGTACCATTTATTCCTCTCTTAAACCCTCCTAGCCCCCATATCTAGACTAGGAAAAATCCCAGTATCTCTCACTGTATGATAGCCACTACTAAATACTGACTATTAATAGTTCTACTTCTATGTAGACTTCTGCCTTTCTTCTGTATGATATAGGTGGCATATCCTTCTTCTTGTGACACTGAAACTCAAGGGTGAGTCTTCAGCTTGCATTTCAGCTGATTTCCAAGATGAAGCATAGAGACCTTCATTTGGTTTCACACATATAAACACCTTCAAGTAAGTTTTGCCAAGTTTTAGAATAGCACTTTCACATTTTGTTCAGAATTTGTGCCTGGCACTTTCTACTAACACAAGGTTATATTTGTCCACATGCTCTATATAGGGTTAAGGTGGACCCAACAGGCCTAACTCTCTCTAGTCTAGCAGACTAGACCTCTCTAATATCCAGCAGCACAGTCCAAAGCAAGAAGAGACTGCTATGCCATTGACTTAAAAGGCATTGCTGCTAAATGGACAGAAATCTGGAATTGCTACTGTGTAAAGACTAACACTATTTATTGTATTGTAGTGGTAATCACACAGGAATTAGTACTACAGCGAATTTGGCATTGTACAGTCTCACACTTGCATTAAGAGTTAAACTGCATGATCATCTTCCGCTCCTTCCACCTTTCAGTAATGATCCAAAATAGTGCTGTGAAGGGAAAATATCAGGCTATTCTGTGAAATTTTGAAATACAAAATCATTCTCATGAACTGGAACAAAGTGAAGGTTGAAGATTATGTAGGATAAATTCAACGAGCCATAGCAATATTACCTGCCCTGTAATTTTATTGCCATCCCTTATCATTCTCTTCTGTTTCAGCATGCCCCACTTGTAAAAAACAAAAAAACAAAACAAAACAAAAACAGCTGTGTCTTCTTTGCAGAGCTAAGCAGGACAAAAGACAAGACTGTCTGGGCATGATCAGCTTGGATGTTGAAGAGCCAAAATAATAAAACCAGCAGATGTTTAGACGGCAATATCTGTATGGATGTATTGCAAAGGGGGCATTTCTCACTGTCCTGCCCCCCAGTGCTGCACTGACTTTCAGGGCACCGAGGCCACATGGAACCAGCTGTGCAATCCCACCATCCCCAGCCATGGCTACCAGCAGCTGGGGAAATGTTCCTGACATCTGGGACAGGCCTCCCAGCCAAGCTTGTCTGCAGACACAGTGCCACATGCAGCACAGAGCCGTGGCTGTGCTCCAGCCCCGCCCGCCACGCAGCTGGCGAAGCCCCAGCAGCCGGGGAGCCAACACCGCAGACGGAACTGGGAGACGGGGTCGGGGAGCGTCAGCCTTGTCCTGACAGCCTTTGACTAGACAGGTCTGGTTACAGCAGCTGAAGATCTGATCTGCAACACACAAATCCAGCATGAACAATGCAAAAATGGAAAGCATCCTGTACTAGGGGAACATCTGTTTAGGCAGTGAAAACCCCATGGAGTGTATCATTCTGGGTGAATCAGCACAGCTGAGACTGCTGTTCAGCTGCCCGAGTGGCTGATTTAATTTTTTCCCAGCTTAGCTTTGTGCCATCACTGAGATTTATTATCTGTGGCACTACACAATTCCAGGAGGTGAGGTTATCAGGAAGTACTTGGCTCCCCAGCTCTGTTACTGGGCTTTGCACTGCATAAATTACAAGGTGTGCACAGCCTAGCAGACAAGTAGACCCTCTGTTTTGCCTTGTGTTCTGAATTGACATTCCTTACTGCATCTCCATGTCGATACTGATACCACTGAACAAGATCAAGATTCTTCACTGGCGTAAATTGACACTGATCTATCAAAATCAGTGATGCAGTGTGGATTTGCCCTCACTAAGCATCTGGCCCATCTTCAGAACCCTCTGGATGAAAGCTGTTGGGTTTCAGGAACCTGATAGTCTGATATTCTCTGTAATTAGGTGGACACTGTTAGTTTGGATTGTCTTGGCCCTTCTGCAGTCACTGTGAAAGGGAAGAACAGATCTTGTTCTTTGGATACCTCCTCTGAAACAGAACTGTGGCCAGTTGACACAAGATGAGTATTAACAGCTTTATCAAGCTTATGAACATGAGTCCAGGAGAAAGAAAAAACCTAGTCCCTGCAGCCTTAAGATGAGTTCTGGAGGACTCTATTGCATCTGCTGCTGTCCTGAGGTTATGGCATCTCAGGGCTGCTCAGGCAGACTATATAACCATAATTCTATTTTTTTCTTGGTCTAGGCAAGGCAGTGGTTCCCCAAATGATGTCCATTCTGATACAAGACCAACAAATGCACCAAGTCCGTATACAGGTCACTTGGCTGATAATGCTCTTTGTTATGCATATCAAAAATTTATCAGCAAATTAAAGCAGAAATGTGCTCAAAGAAAATAATTCAGAGGGGAAACCCCCCCGATACAACTCAGAGCACTGAACACTTCAGCATATCATCTTTGACTGAAAATGTCTATTTTCAGTTTATTTCTGAGCAAAAAATTATTAAAAATACTTCCATATATAGTAGACACTTCAGAGGTACTGAAATATTGCAAAAACTCCAAATTTTTGTCAAAGCTGAAAGTTAAGAAGCAAAATTTTGATAGATTCCACCTGGAAAAACCTTGGAAAAAGAAACTTGTGCCATTGCTTTCTTACTCATACCTCAGCAGTAGCCATTTTATGACCATGGATACAGAACTCAGATATAAGCCAGGATTCAAAAAAGCATGAATCTAGTCTAGCACATAAATCTCAACACCTTGAAAGACAGACATGAATAAACATTTTTCTCCTTATGGCCTACCCTGTAGTTATAACTCCAGCTCTTGTTAGAGCTGACGACTTTCAAAGATGGTCCTCATCTTCTTCAGAAAATACTACTTTCCAATTCTTCAATTAATTAATTCCAACTAGTACCAGTTTATTGGTGCCCTGAGACATAGAAAACATGGAAATATGCTGCTCTTGAGGAGATTGGTCTTTGATTGAATGACACTGAACTCTCCAGAAAATGAAACAGTGGACTTTTTTAACAGCCAGAGGATTACAAAGAAATCAGCTGACCCTAATCTTGACGTCCTTTTTCAAGCAGAACTCACTTCTTGGCAATTTTATCTGACTTAGTGTTAAACAAATGCTAGGTTTAGATTGAATAAAAAGATCAGGTTGTCAGCTCATAACAATGAGTTGTTAAGTCTTGGCATACAATAAAATCCAAATTAATGGAAAATGATAAAAAGCCCACAGGACAATCATCTATCAAACTGACGCAGTGCATTGCAAAGTATAGTTTACCTTATCTGTGCTGCTTAACATGGTTTGAGTAATGTGACTACTCAGCCTGAGGGACAGATATGCAGCCCCTCACATCACCTCCCTCCTAACCCTTTGCTCTGCTATTCCTGACAGCAACGTGTAGAAGATTTATACTTGCTTGCATCACTACCTTAAGATTAGCACCTGAAGTCCAGAAATGAGACAAAGTTTACCACAGTGTTTATTTTCATCTCCTGTAAGGATTTTATCTTCCCAAAGTGTTGCATTGCTGCTCAGCACGGCAAGGCAGGATGTAACAAGTAACTCTGACAAGAGTATGAATGTGTTACTGATATGCCACTCAGTTGTTATCTTATTGTGCCTTATTTCTGAAATAAAAACCTACTGGTTACAAATCACAAAATCAGTAGAAGATACTTGAATCACAGTGGGGAGAAAGGAATTATTCTCCAAACTGTACCTTTTAAGTGTAACTTTATTAAATTTAGTATTTGAATAATTTTCCCCTTGGTAAAGACCTTTTATCCATTAATGCTGGAAAACTGCCTTTCATGGGATTCATTCCAAATCAAATTTAGGAGAGAAGCAGGGATAGTGTGTTCACAGACACATATGTGCAATTAAACGAGAACATGCTCTCATAACAAAGAGCCAACTCAATTACCTCCCAAGTATAAAGCTTACAAAGAAGATGTGAACTTTATTCCAGAAAGTTTACCCAGCAAACATAGGAGAAAGAATGTGTAAGAAATTTATGTGAAAGCAAATACTTCATACCTTATAAAATCCCCACTGGCTGATTGCAAAAAACTCTTGGAAATGCCAATTAGTCAGGTGTCTCTTTGTCCTTTTTAATTTTCCTGCCCTTATTAAATCAATATCTCAGACAACTTAATGGCTCCCCAAAGTCTAGGTCAAACAGAGAGGCAAGAAGAGGTGAAATGAAAGGCTGTGCTTAATTTTGTGCCATGATCTAACTGTTGGTGAGGAGAGAAGGAATAATTTAGCCTGATTAAATAACTAAATATACAGTGCCTTGAAAGGAAAATTGGCCTTCACTCACAGAACTATGGAGATAATCCCTGACCAAAAACCATTACCACTGCTGGTTGCAAAGTTGTGACAAATTCCTTTCAGAGTCCTTTCATTTTTTTCTGCCCTGCACAAAGTGACTTTTTTCTCTTCTCTGACAGCACCCTGTGAAGGAGAACCTCAAGACTATGTCTTAGCCCTAACTGCACCCAAAGAACCCACCACCTTCATGGGCTAAACAAGACTGCTGTCCCCGAGTTTGCCTCAGCCCTTTACTGCAGGTGTGTGAAATCTGGTCAAGGCACATGGAGGAGAGCAGCCACCATAGACTTTTGTCAGGTTCGGGGACACTTGAGAATTTGGAATATCATAGGGTGGAATACCATACATGAGAGGGAAAATTGCATTGGTGGAGCAAAAACACTGACTGAGGAGAGCAAAAATGAAGAAGACCAATCTTATCCATAGCAAAGTTTGCAAGGACACAGCCTGAGTTGCAAAAGCTGCAATTCCACCAACCTTGAGAGAGGTACCCACCATTTGCATCATCTGGAGACCTGGCTAAGGAGGTGTATTCCAAGCTACTACTTTTTGAAATGATGGTGTTGAGTCAAGGTAAGAACTAAACTATCTATTGAATGTTCTGTTTTTATCCCTCTTGATTTGATAGAAATTTAGAGCAACAAGTCACTTAAATGAAACACTTCTGCTTGATATCTACAGAGGGGATAATTACAACTTAATCCTACTAAATTCTCTCTTTCCACCCCCTCAAGACTGATTACATTCTTGCTAAGAAGGCAGGCCTTCCCCAACTCAAAGATCAGACACGTAGGAAAGGCCATTTCATAAAAAGCAGTGTAAATATGTAAAATTAATCCCATGCATTTATGGGAACCCAAATTAGATTCAAATGCTTCTCAATAACATCTGTATGATATGAAATTGTTTAGAGGTCCCAGGGAGAAGAAGAAGCAGCAGGAGTATGCTGAATAATGAACTTTTATCTTAACACTTCCTGTTGACTAAAAGCAAAGAGGGAAAGCAGAGGCCACACTGTGGTAAAAGGGCAGAGAACAAGACAGAGAGGTGCAAAAAATACACAATATTTTACCCTTGATTTTGGAGGTTAGTCAATAGCTGAGCCAGAGCATAGATCAGGGTAGGGCAGGAGGAGAATTACAATAGTTTCGCACATGTCTTTGCCTGGGTAACGTGAGGAATGACACCACTAGACACAAGAGAGAATGTTATTCTCATAATGCTCCTCTAGTACGAACAAGTAGAGTCATCTTCAGCTTGGAAATGAATAAAATAAGATGCAAAGTGATCCTAGCAGGGTTTTGAAAGGCTAATTAAATTATTTAGAGTTCAAGCCATGAAAAATAGCATCAGGTTTTCAAAGAAGCCCAGGTGCAGAGCTTTTGCTGTGTTGGTGTCTTCACCTACTGGTAATAGAAATTATAAGAAGTATTAATTAAGAATACTTTAATTTCAAATTCATCAGAAACAGTTCTTCCTTCTCCCTAATTGCTTCACTTTCACAATGGAAAGTGGATGTTGAGAAGGAGAATGATTTTATTAGATTGACTACAGTGGTTTGTTCAGCAATGGTTTGGACAGCTAACTTCTTAAATAATTGAAGTGAAAAATTAGCACTGGAAATCAAACTGAAAAACCCAAATACTTCACTTAGAAAATGGTAACATAATGTTTGAATGACTAGAAATTGCTTTCTTGGATATATACAGTTATCAAAGCAGAGTACTCTGTAATGCAAATCCCAGTTTTTCATTAGAAACATTAAAAAATGGGGAATTTCTTCTATGTTTGAGTGAACAATCACATTTTGTTCAAAAGGGAGTACCAAAATAATTCTTGCTGCCATTTTCATCTCCATACCTTAAGTCTGTCTTGCTTGCTCTCTGAAAAGCAGTGTAGCAAATGAACTTGATCAACCGTTTTCAGTGTGTGTGGGTGAATGTGGCCAGTTCATGTTTAATATGATTCTCTGAACTCTACATCTAGATTTGGTCTGTACACCTCTTGACACTTCTCATGCTGATGACATGCACCAAGCAAGGTAACACAGATTTTATTGAGAAACTATCAAAAGTGTTTGTATCCCACATTTGGCCAAATCAATTAACATTTAAGATCTCATGAGAGAAAAACTGTTACTTCTTTTCTGATATCTTTGCCTATCACAACTTTAATGCATGTGGCATGCTGAAAATGGTAGTAATTTCAGTGCTTAGGGAGCTTCAGCTGCCAAAATAAAACCCACACCTGCACTATCCTGTGAAAGGGAGGCTGCACACCTTGGGGGGATTCATGTCCATGGCAGAGTTTCCTGGACCAGGGCCATTGTTTATTTTATACCCATGGACTGAAAAATCCTGGATTCTTCTGCTTTGCCTTCTATGAGTTGCAGGAGTGGATGAGTCATTTTAACTTCATACCTAGCATGTCATTTCCCATCATCTATTGAGTACGCAACCACAAGAAGATGAAGCAAAAACACAGCTATTTCTTATCTCACAACTGTGTTTATTTTGAGCTAATCAGTCATACTGACATCTGTTTGGCCCTAATCCTGATTCTGTTAATAAGCCATTTGTGTAAATCTGTTCTGTACAAGACCATGCCTTACTGCACCCTGAAGACTAATGAATGCATTTTGGAAGCCAGTAATACTTTAGGATAAGTCCACACTGAAACTCCACTAATCTTCCAATAAATGTTGTCTGTGAATGAGCTCATGAACCTCCAGAAGACCAACTTTATCTCTGGGGTCGAAGTCATACAGTGGGCAAGTTTCCAAATAGCAAAACAAAGCAACCTGCTTACTCCCCACAATTTTCCCCCAGTCTCTGCTGTTGCTTAAAAGAAATGGTCCACTCTTTGCTATGTGCCCTTGAAAATACGGTGGTTATTTAATGATTCTGTTTCTTGTCTCATGGTAGCTCTCCTAGATCCTTGCTACAACAATGGTTCATATTTCTGAAGACCAGAGCAAGCCAGAGTGATCATCTGGTCTGGCTTCTTGCATAATACGCATGACAGTATTTCACTCTCTGATCTCTGAATCAAGCCTTGTACCTTGTGGGAATTACAGGGTATCTTTTTTTTTTTACTCCAAGCACAGGAGAATTTACCACATCCCTGGTGATCCATTCCAGACGTATATTGCCTTTATGGTCAGGACATTTGCAATTTGAATTTTTCTGATTGTCCACCTTTCAAATCTTCTGTCCCGTGGTGGTCAAGGCACAGTGAGGTCTCCTTAGTATCCTTCATGCCATGCAAAACTTCAGGCTGAGACCCAAAGGACCTCTCCATCTCCTACTCAGATAAACACACCACCTGGGGCTGCTCACGTCCTCAGCTGTCTGAAGTGGATTTAACACCAAATTCTCTCTGGTAACTCCTCTCTGAAATCTCTTCAAGTTCTCATCCTTTGGTCTGAGGGCAGAAACAAGTGCAGCAGGCAGTAGAACTGGGCAGGGTAGGACACTTTTGCTCCTGACCTGTTCTTCTGGGACACAGCCCAGCCCTGTCTCAGTGCCTGGCCCCACTGCCACGTCAGTCCACTTTGATCACTCACCTGCCTGTTTGTACCTTGTCACCACTTCCTAGGACACACTACTTCCTCATCCAGTCTGACTGTTTCTTCCTCCTTTGCCTAATCTCTCATTCCTCCTCTTAAAAAGCATGTTTTTTCACCACTGGGCTTCCTGAATAGCACTGGTTATGCCACTTTGACTTTGGCTATGTATTTGCCCAGGAAATGCCACTTCACCTGGAAGTATGTTCTCTGTTACAACAGTATATTCTGTGTTGCAAAAGAAATCTTGTAGTAATGAATTCTTATTTCTGTCAACTTCCTTATGTCCTTATTTCTGTAAATTCCTTATGTCCCTTGAGAGGCTTTAGCTGGAAAATGGAGTCCAAAGACAGACTTCTCAAAAAGTCCATATTGACTGGCTCCACAGGCTCCCATAGTCACTTGGATGTGAGCTTCACAGGTATATTTCACAGGGATGGCTCTTCCAAAGCTATAGCACATCAGCAGTGATTGTATTCACATCTAGACATTTACTTTTCTTTCATTCTGCAGTGTCATGTAACCTGTAATTGTAGCAGGCTCCTGTGAATGCACAAATAAGCATTATCTGTGAAAACTGGGAGCAATGGAGTCTGGTTTTCTTCCATCCTGCTTGCCTGTGGACCCACAGTAATCCCACAAAATGTCACAGGGATTCAGCTAGTCCTGCACCCTCTCCTCCAGATGAGGATCACTGGCAGAGTCTCTTGCTCCACATCAGATGTCTGCTTTCCAGATAATCCCAGGACCTTAGCAATGCTGAGGCCTTTATCCTTCAGCTACTTTGGCTGAAATAAGTCAACCACTTCAAAAGTTTCTGAGGGGAGGAGGAATGACATACAGGCAGGCAGACACTCATGCAGATAGACAGTCACAGGCTAAAAAGGGAAGGACATAAATAATTTGTCTTGTGGGATTTTGCTCTCAGTCACCTTACCGATCTTCTCTACTTTACAATCTCTGCTGTGAAGTTGCTGACTGCTCACTCTTGATGCACATTGAGACAAACCCTACCAGGTTTTTTATCCTTCTGGTAGTCACTGTTCTAGAAAGATTTCTTTTCCTGGTAAATTCACATAACAGGAAATACCAAGAAAAGCTACAAAAAAATAACTGCTTAGTGTACCCAGACTCCATCTGTTGCTCTCAGCAGTCCCAGAAAAGTACTTAATTTTCTCTAAAAGACCAGTGAAATCTGTGAGAGTCATCTGAAGCAGCTCACAATCCGTGAGTCTGCAAACCCAGAAAGCATCCCAAGAACTTTATTTGGGGCCATGCTACACTAAGCACAGCCCCAGAGTTACTGCATCTGAAAATCAGTGCAGAAAGCCCCAGGGTGCCACTGAGGGGTCTCCACTCAGTGGGAAGCGGACAGCTATGTCAGCCTAGGAAGAGCTTCACCTTGACTTGCCTGCTCCCAGATGGCTGCCTGGACAATAGGGTTTCCAGGGTGTGGATGTGGCCAAACATCTCAAGTCACACCAGTCTGGGCTGGGATCACCCCATCTCTCTTTCTCCCTGAGGCAGAAGTGCTCTGGCAACACCAGGGTAGCAAGACCCTGTAGGGAGGCAGAGAAACAACCCCCATCAGGTGCCAGGTTTGCTTTACAGGGTTTGTTAGTGCAGTTAAAACACCACCAGCAAAAACCAGGCAGCATACCCAGAGGACTGTACAAGGCCTTCTCTATCAGCCCAGTGTGAATTTGCTGCTCTCATGGGAAAAATCAAAGGGCCCAGGGCCGCAGACAGTCTGTTAGCGAGCTACAGAAATAGTGAGTGGCTGATGTCTAGAGTCAGGAAAGGAAATTCCTGTCCGTGTTTAGAAGAGCCACACACATACACACACAAACAAGAAACAGGAAGGCATGTGCTGCTGAAGTCTTTGATAGCAGCCCAAGGGAAACGTTCTAATTTGGTAGGAGCAGCAAACCAGGCATCTACTTAGACACAACCTGTCAGGCCTACTGAGGATGGTGCCCTGACAGATGAGTCTTAGAGAAACCTGATCCAGTACAGGAGCACAGAACTGCCTCCACAGCAAATGTAGGGGATAAGGCCTGGGGAGAGACCCCAGACACATTAAACAGCTCAAGATCTGCTATGGGAGAAGCAGAAGGTTGCAGGTTATCACAGTCACCGAGAGTCACATATTTGGAGCTGTTACAGCTTCTGTCTCTTGGCCTGGGAGCCCATCTGTGTTCAGATACATTCATCTCTCTCTCAGAAGGGAACTGGGTGATATGTACATACCCATAAGACTCTAGAAAATTCCTGGCCCAGACATATTTATCATATTATAATGACCTGTAAAAGTGCCAGGTTTTGGTTAGTATTATGTAATGTGGTTCCAACCACAGATTTTATTTTTCTGCCATGATGAGGACCATAATCTCTTATACAAAAAAATTTTAAATCAGAAGGGTCAAGGGTCTGCAAATCATACTGACCTGGTTCTCTAATTATTAGCAATACAAAGTAGAGTTTTCTTTGCATTTTTCTTTTCTCCCTAAGATATTTGCTACTAGACTGGAGGGCACCCTGCTCCATTTAGCAAAGACCAGAACATATTCACAAAGACTTGCCAGGCCTCAGACATTATGTGATCTGAATGCAATTTCTCCGCCCAGTCAACAAACACCCTATGTTTATTAATTTCATAAGAGGCTAGTGGGGATGCAGGGAGGGAGGGAGAGAGGAAGGAAAGGAGGGAGGAGGGAGAGGAGGAAATGCTCTTTGATCAAGCAGAATGCCAGAGTTCAGAGAATTGTTACTAGCTCAGTATGCTGAAACTAGAGCTGGGCAATCTATTTTGCAGCAAAACATGCCTTAGGACTGGAAAACAAGATTTCTGTTCCACTGGGCTGGCACACAGCATACAACACAGGCAGGAAGTGAAGAAGAATTTACCAATGAAAGGTCAGGTGAATGTAAATGGAAGTGTTTTTCTTTTACAAAATAAGAGACTTGGGACTATAACTCTGCCCCTGCACATCACTAGGTTATTCTGCTGGCACACTCAAGCCACAGCAAACCTTTCTGGTTGCCTGGACCACTGTGGCAGGCCCCTCCCACAGACAAGCTCCTTGTAGGAGAGGGCAGCTGTGAGCAAATCTCATGGACTGGTGTCCATTGAGACCCTGGATGCACAAAGTAGGGCCAGCACTCTCAGAATTCCACCTCAGCAGTGCTCATAGCTCTTAGGCAAATTAAGAAATGTCTGAGTGGATCCTAGAGATAAATAAAGGGCGGGAGATAAAGACTGCAACCCTCATAGCAATAACTGTAGTCTCCACATTGTTTTTCTCAATTGGTCTCTAATGAAAGTGTCTGTGAGCAGACCAAAGGCTACTTAGCTTGGATCATTGAGCTCTGTGCGTCGAAGTAGCCTTGCTGTAAGGATTTCTTTTGTACCTGGTGTCTCACCCTCTTCCAAGATCAACAGCTAAGCCTCATTGTAAACTTCTGACAGGGGCTGTAAATCAATGTTTGCTCCTTAAATCTCCTTCCTTGGCCAAAGGATAGCTTTTCACAGCTCTCCTTCCTTATCTTGCATCCTGATAACTGCCCTCTTGGTCCACATTCGAAAATTCCCTAAAGAGCCAGCAGTGTTCCCACCTAAACAGAAGAGACTGTGAAGAAGATGTGCATGCACTTCATCCACCTATATGCACGTTAATATTGCAAGTTGTACTTAGTTCAGTCTATCCCACTGTTTGCCTCCCACATAAAAGAGGCTTTTTGCTTTTGTTCAAGACAAGTATTTGGTTTAGAGCGTGAGTTACTGAGTGAAAATACCATAGCCTACACTATGCAGAAGAGGCTAATGGATCTATCTGGTTCTCTCTTATCACTTTATATTTGCTAGATCCTGCACATCTGGTTACATCTATGCGGAATAAAGGAGAAAGAAGTCATGTAACTCAGCTAGCAAAAAATCCTCAGTAGCTTTTGTCCTGGTAAAAACAATATCACATTATATGTGCATGACACAAAAGCTGTCTGTAAATGATAGTTGATACAGGACAGTGTTCCCCTCCAAGCTTTCTCTCAGTGAAATTCCAATTGGGAAGCTAATGCCATGGTTGCACTCTTCATTGATGAAGAGTTAGACAAAAGGGTTTTCAAATACCATGACCCATAAATCACCTCCTTGGAACCTATTCCTAGGAGCAGATGGCTTACACTGCTTGCCAAAACTTTTGTCCAGCATGGAGAGCATTCAGTTGATGCTAAAAATTAATACGTGACTTTTTTTCCCCTGCAACCAAGGAGTTTGCTGTGAATTTCTACACTGAACAGCTTTCCTCTCAGTTGTAAGATAGATGAGGTCACCAGAACAGTAAATACTGAGCCCAGGAAAACTGAATTTTGTGTCGATCCATCATGCTTTTTACTTGTCAATTCTTCTCATGTAGGTGACAGTGACAATTGAAAAATTTCAAGACTATGCAGTCACAGACTAATTGAAAGCTTATAGAAAGCTGGCAGAAGCCTCTTCCTGATGCCTTGGGCCTCTATCACACCTATTTATATGCACACTCTTTGGAAGATTCAAAGTCAGCTAGTAAAGAGAAAGCAAGACTGCACCTGGATAAAGAAACACATAATCTGTTTATTTTCTTCTTCCTGTCCTTGCATCATATTCATTTCTTAATGGGTAAAAAATTTTGCAGTCTCTTAAATTTCACACTGTTTCTTAACTTATTTTAACTCTGTTTTAACTATATGGTGCAGCCAGATGGTGAACCAATAGCATTGTTCACCTTGGTTGACACAATTAAACACTATGATTTTCAACCACCAAGAAAAGTTGGCTGGTTGAGTAAGTGCAGTTTGACAACTGAGATATTTATGTACAGCCAAAATGAGATAGTGCCCTATATTTTAAACAGCTCAAGTCAGAGGAGAAAAATGTAAAATTGGTTCCTAGATAATAATGCCTAATCTTTGTTTTTATGGCACATTTCTGTGCAATTAAGGTTGGCTCATGAAAGCTGTGCGTGAGCACACTCAAATTGCTGAATAACCTCACAGAGGACAGGAAGGAAAATAAATACTCTACTGTTTATACTTTCTGAAGTAAAGTCTTTGAGATAAACAGTGTGTCAGGCTGACAGGTGTGACTTCTTTAGCCTTTGCCTGATGAATTTTTCATTCACAGCTGAGACTGATAGCCTGAAACTGTTGATGGAAAAACCCCACTGTTCAGATTTTGATGGGAATATGAATGTCTGAGCTTTAGAAGGGTCTGACTTCTGTGCAGAGAATTACAGACACTGTTGTGTAGGCATGGGGGGAGGAAAATGCTGCAGCTATGCAGGACTGGTGTCTCACTCAAGGTATGCAATGGAAGAGTATGGAATTTTTCAGTAAGATTATCAGATGCTTTTTCACCATGATACCTGGAAAGCAGAAAGGTTCTTCAGAGGCTTCTTCTTAATTTTCCATAAAAATCCCAAAGAGTCATACTACCACAACGTTCTTGATTTTGGCAGGTTCTTCTCTTGCCAGTGTCCAGTTCTTTGTGGAACTGCTGCTTGTAAGCAAATGACAGGAGTGTTAACAGCATCTTCCTCTGGGTGGTTGGGCTTGGTTTGACCAGGATTTTAGCTTGGGCCAGCTTGGGTCCAAGGAGGACTGAAGCATGGATGGAGAGACATGTAATTGTATTGTACTTCAATTAGGAGAAAGAGAAGAGCAAGGATCATCTGTACAAGCAATTTCACATTGCTAAAGAAAGACTGCAATCTCCAGACTAACCAAATGTGAAAAAAAGGCTTGCTGAGCCCATGCCAGTACATAGAAATTCCAAGAACAACAAGCTAATCCAATAAGACCCAATAAGACATTGAGATTGAGAAGTAGAGAGACAAATTGTGCTCATACTCCATGAAAATACAGAGCAATTGTAAGTCCTATAAACTCCCCAAGATTATTTTTCCTGTCCAAGAAAATCACTTCTGTCTCATATGGCTTGAATTTAAACCAACTAGCTCAAATCCTCGCCCTTAACTCAATCACTGAGAAAATAAAGAGAAAGCAGGATCGAAGTTCAAAGTGAAGCAGAGAGGCAGCACATGGAGCTGGGCACAGGGGTGGCGTGCCAGGCAGACCCAGACACTGCCCCACCACTCCCACATGGGTCTGGGGCCAGATGGGGTTTGTTACCTTGAAAAGCTGTAACAGCAGGAACCAAAGGGGCAGCCTCTCCCCTGCCCGGGGCTTCCAAAGGGCTGTCACACTTCAGAGGACTTGTCAGTGCCCAGTGGCCCCATGCGGATGCACGACAGCTCCAAGATGTCATTTCTGTATTGACAAGCATCTGCAAGTGTTTGGGAAGAGGAGGGAGGATATGTGTAACCCGTCACTGCTTCTCTTACACAAAATATTCTACTGCGTATTAGCAGTCTTTCCAGCTGCTTCAGGCATAGATATTTTCAGGTTTTTCAGAGTAATTATCTGCACAGTGCCTTTGCCTCCCTCTCAAACAGCTGATTTATAAGGTGATGGCAAGACTGTCCTCCATCAGGTCTCCTAGAAGTGAAGGAGAGATGAAAACTGACTCTAAAATCTTTATCATTTTTTAGATGGTAAGTTACAAATATTGCTGAGGAAAGGCAAAAAGATTGGAAAGCTCTGAGCATGCCTTAAATGTAAAACAATGGGAAAATCAGGGCTAAGCTATGACTAAATTGCATGGGAGTCTAGACCACACACACGCACAAAAATGCGTAAGTCAGTTCAGAGCTCAGGACCAAGCATGGGTTTTTTCATCCTCACAGATGATAACTGGGAGGATCAATTCTCCCCTAGAAGTTCATTTTCACTCTTATGACTGTAAAAAATCTTCTTCCCCTGAGTATTCAGTAACTACCATGCTTACTCCAGCAACCATATGTGCATTAATGTTTGCTGTTAGCACTGAACAACCAACAGAATCATGACAGTCAATTCCTAAATGCAAAGAAAAGGGGTTTGCAAACAAAAAAAAGACTGACCAGTAGACTCCTTGCTGTCAGTGTTAACGCTCTGCCAACACGACTGGCAGTGACAGCAGTGGGTGTAGGGAATGAAACTGAAATCCTCTACCCTTCTCCATTTACCACATTTAATCCAGGCTTGGCAATGCCCTGTAAACACAGAACTCCACATTGCTATTTTTTTTCCAAAAGACCTGCTGTTTTGTCCACAACACAGCACAACTGCTACATAGCACTTCTAGAAGGATATACGTTTTCCCTTTTTCTTTTTTTAAAGACTGAACTCTCTTTCCTTCTTGCTACCTGAACTTTTCCTCAAGATTTAACTGCACAATACCTCCTTTGATGTGTTTGATCATTTTCTTAAAAAAAAAAATCAATTAAAAATAACCAAGGGGAAAGAGATGATGTGTCTCTACAAAGCTTTTTGTGTCAGATATCCTATGTTATAAATTTACATGAGTGGAATAGTCAAATGAAAAGGCTGAAGTTCCGTTTTAAGGCCCATGCCAAAGGGAAATGGAATCACAGTGATAGGTTGAGAAAACTTCAGGTATAAAGAGATGCAGAGACAGGAAGAGCAGAGTGACATCCTTGTTTTGCTTTGCAGAGCCAGGGAGCACCCAGCTGAGCAGGGTGGGGGGATGAGCTCCCAGTTGGGCATGAGGCACAGCACGTCTGGCGGCCCTGCAGTTTCCCGCAGCCGGGAGGGTGTTCCTGAATGTCTGGAAGGAAAACTTGGCCAATAATACAGGAGATGGATGCAAAGGGAGAATGACTGAGGATTAAAAATCATCACTTTCCAGAAATAAAAACAAAAACCAGCCACCAATTTCTCCTTCGCATAACAGAAGATGTAGGGTTACCAATATATATCAGCAGTATGATAAACTCACTCACTCACTCACTCACTCACTCACTCACTCACTCACTCACTCACTCACTCCCCCAGTCGTGTTAGCTTGCACTGGCTTCTTCACTATTTATCAGAAGGAAAAGGCAGCAGTTTTGTTTACAGAGTGATATAAATAACAAAGCCTGAACCGAGGAGCATGATGCCCCAGCTCTGCACCAATGACAAAAGCAGCTGGCTGTCAGGCACACTCCCCTATCAGCTGGCAGCACAGAGATCCAGCACTGTGCTACTCAAGGCTGCAGCCACCCACTGCTGGTGCAGGCACAGAACATGACCTTTTCCCCCATAAATAACAGTACTCCATCCAAGTGTCATTATTAAATTCTTTCATGTGTGATGCAAGCCATTCCCAGGAATAAATAGTCTGCTGCGTGATTATGCAGGGTGGTTTTATTGGGAGACAGTTAAAGAAAACACTGCCCACACCAGATTAGTCGTGGACAAATCAGAGAAAACTATGAAATAGCATACACATTTTTTAAGTGTTGCATTAAACACACTTCAAAATCCTAACATCTGACTATTTGTATTCTTTTATCTGTTGCTGCGTAATCCCTAGCCTTAGGTTCCAGCAACTGAAAACACTTGAGACTCAGACAAAATGGTGTCAGCCTCCCCAAAATCCCAAGTGCCCAGTTGGAGCTGACGGGGTGAGCATGTCCAGTCAATGCTGACTCTAATCTCATTAGGTACAGCCAAGGACTGCTGCCTCGTAACACACAAAAGCAGCAGTTTGCCAAAGAGCTTGTTTGCAGTCCAAACCAATACTCAGACAAAAACAATCTCAAAATAGAAACAATGTCCTAATTATATCTCCCCTGAATATTAATAGAATATTACAGTCATTAAAAATAGAACTTTCAAAAAATGAAGGTCTTTCTAAGGGCTTCAGCCACCAGCCTCTCCCTCCCACACATTCGTAGCACTCATTGCTTTTACTCATCTGTTGTCATCCTCAAGCTGTGAGAGGTCACACATTGACCCTGCCAGACCAGAAGAGGTACAGGGAGGTCTCCACCCACACACAGGAGGACTGTCAGATTAGATCTCTTATTTGAGGGGGTGGAGAGAGTCTGAGTTTCCTCAGCAAGAGGCTCAAATCACATCGGTATGGCCACCTACCTTTTTCTTCTGAATTCCAGTGCTTTAGTGAAATTTAGGCAGCACTGAGCAACTCTGTTGCTCACCATGCGATGCATGGTCCATATATCACTCTCTTTTGTCCATACTGGCTTTAGTTGTCTGGGCAGGGAAGTGAATTCTCTGTTTAAATCAAAAATGTTTCAGAGTCCCCCGCATGTTATTCGAATAATAAAACCAATTATAAAAATACTTCTGGTTTACCTTCATGTGATGACACGAAGGTAATTCAGTTCTCCTTGCTGCCTGTACTAGCACAAGAGGGAAAGAAGACTAGTATGAAAGAGCTGCCCATGATAGGACACAGTTTTCCTTTACTTTGCGTCCTCTCACTTCCTTTGACTCCTTCACTGCACCCACAAATCTCTTATGGGAATGAAGGAAAGAGAATAACACTGAGTAACAGATACTGCCACCATCGCAGTGCACTACTGGAAGGTGTTTGGACACTGTCACCTATCAAGAGTACACAGGAGAGAACAGCAAATGGGGGAAACCCTTTATAATGTTCCTCATTATAAAGGAATTATCCAAATGGTATTTGACATAGTGTCAATATTTTGGTTGAGAAGGAAGCCTAATGAAGGAAGGAGTAATGTTATACCTAGAGGCACAGTGAGGGTAAGAGTATACGGAATTCAGAGGCTTCAGACAGACACTTAAGAATCTACTGCGTGGTCTCTCTAGCTCATTGGTTCATCAACTCTAATGGCCATGGGGATATTTTACAGAACTCCTGCCCTCTCCCTCATAGTGGCTTGAAAGCAGTACAATATTTTGATCTCTAAGCTGTGCAGGCACAAACATCTGCTGAAGAAAAATTAAGAAAAGACCAGCTGTGTGAAGGATAAACAACACAAACTTTATCATGTCTGTTTTTTCCTCCACTAATATTTTGTTTATTCACAGAACTATTTTATTTTATTGGAAATTCTGGTGTTCAACTGGTCTCAGTCTATACAAAGAGTCTTCTGCCAATGGCATGATGCCAATCTGCGTCAGCTATGGATCTAACCCTACATGTAGGAGATATACTCTATTTCCTGTTTTCCAGCCCTTGATCTCTGGGTTATTATCCATCCTAGGTTTGCCAGAGATGTCTGCTTGCTGCGTAACAGCTTCACAGGCAGGCCGGGCTACTGCTTGATGGAGGATGCTCAACACATATGTTCCTGGCCCTTTGTACTTGCTTTCGTGTGTGCCTTTCACCCTCTCAGCCGATCATCACTGTGACCATAAATCTTGTCTGGGACATGCTGTGAAAGTCCACAGAGGCATCTGAGTTTGTGCATGTAACAGCACAGTGCTGAGAGGGCAGTAGCTGACAAACAAGAAGCACTTCTCTCCTCAGGTGGCCTGCTCTTCCTTGTCAATCACATACTGTGGGGAGAAGTAGCTGAAAACCAGCTCTGCTGTCCAAAAGGACAGAAGAGTTTCTTGTGGGCAATGCAACTGCTTTATTTATTTATTTTACTTATTTACCACACTCTAGTCACAAGCTTGATTTTCCTTAATCTTACAAATCGCCTGCCAAGGACAAGGAGCATCTGGCTTTCTTCAGCAAATAAATTGTTTGCCATGTGTCTGCTGTCCAAAAAGACACACTGCCCCCAAGTTACAATCCTGAAAAGGCTTCTGTCAACATGTTTTATCAACTAATAATAATAAAAAAACTCCTGTGTTTTTCTTGCAGCTATTTATAAAATGTCTCCAGAAGCCAGACAGTGAATCAGCCTCCTTATCCAAATTTTGTTTCTACCAATGCAAATGGTCTTGGGTTTTTTATTGGAGGCTTGTTCAAAAACAGCTGGACTGCTGGCATTCAAGCTATTCCTTTATTTAAAGGGTTTTGTTCTGAGTACAAAGGCCCAGATTCAGAGATCATTCATGGCCTTAAAGTCAAGCGTATTCTTGATTACTTCGCTGCACTGAGGCCTAAAGCATTTGCATTGAAGCAAAACTACACACAAGCAGCTTTCCAAACAAGCACACACGAGCATCTACGACAGGCTGCATGCTGGCAGGCCTGGTGCTGTGGTAGCCAAAAAGGGGCTGTAAATTCCCCTCACCATGGTTAGCTGGAGTAAGTCAAAGTACTCAGATAAGTTGGGACAAAGATTGTGTATGCAGAGCTTTCACTTAGAAGGTGGCTGTGGCAGAATGTGGAATCCCATCCTCAGAGATTTTCCACAGGGGCTGACTGCACAGCTTGCACTCAGGCAGAGAGCATGGGGAAGGAATTTTAGCCTAGAGTGGTTTTCAGCCATGCATGCTGCTCCTGGTGCTAAAATCCAGGAGCAAACCAGCACAGTCAGCTCTGTCCTTCTGTTCTCTGTCCTCTCACCTATCAGACCTGCATTCACCCAGGTTAGTAAGTGCTCACTCACAAGTGAAGGTCTCCTTTGCATTTATCAGGACCACTGCAGGGAACTGCTGTCTAACTGGGTGTACTAGAGTGTAACAAGAACTGTTGCTAATTCTCATTAACTGCTGTAGGAGGATCTAACTCAACCCACACTGAAATCAAGGCAAAGACTCCCACATATTTAAGTAGGTAGTTGATCAAAGTCTCAGACTTGTAAAATCTTCAGGGCAGGGACCACAGCCTTGTTACAATGCATAGTGTGCACTTAATGTGCTGTCTAAAAAATAAAAATTTGGAGGTAATTTGATGGGGGCTTGGGAAGAAGTTTCCAAAACTTTCCAAAGAGCCTTGTTATCCCAGCATTCTAATGTATCGTACCAGATCTGTGTTAATCTTTTAAAATATCTTTGTACAAAGACTGTAAAATCCTAGTTGGTTACGTGGGTTGCAATTGTTCTGCAGAAGCTATTCATATCAGATCAATAGCTCAACTTGGGAAAAAAAGAAGTAAAATAAAAAGCCTATCTATTATAATTCTTTTGCACATAATTAATGGTTTACTGCTAACCTCCACTGCACAAAATCTTTGAAATCTTTTCTGCTCCCCCTTGCATGCTTTTTCTCCAATGTGAGATGCAACTTAAAAAGTTATCTCCAGGTTCAGAAGTCGACAAGTTATCCATCACTTCCAGGGCTTTGCAGAGGAAGGCAAATAAATGCAGGAACGAAGGACAGTGGAATCTCTAAAATACACCAAATTTCCTTTGACTAACCAACAGACAGACATGAACTGGCTCTTGTGGCTCACACTCGAGCAGGACTGTGAAAACTTCTGACAGTCAGATGAGGTAGGGTGGGATTTTTACATCAAGATACTGACTTAGGACTGTTTCTTCCCGGTGAGTGAGGTGTTAGCTCTGCCACCTTTGAGTGAGACATAGACTGGCCCCTTCAGTCTTACCTGGGAAATGCACAGGGACGTCACAGGTCTGTCTGACTGCTTTGTGTTAGTGGCAGACTTCTCCTTTCCATCTCTGCCGGACCCTCAAATTGCAATTTACTGTCTAAATCACCCACAAGAACAAAACCTAGAATTCACCTTGAAAGTTGATGTGGCACTTAAGGAAACTAATGGGCAAAACCCTGGCCTTCCATGTATCCATTGCTCAATCTCAAGGCAGAGATGTGTTTTAGTGGAACTGCTTATCCCAGGATCTCTGCCGGGATACCACATCTTGTGTAAGTGCTTCTTCCTCTGAGATAGCCTATCAGTTTGCCAAACAGGCTCTTTGAGTGCTCTCGTCAGTTGTTGGTACAGATAACTGAAAATGACAAGTAAGGTGAAGCACAACAGATTATCAGTCGAGTGGGAGATGCTGGTCTTGCTGACAGTCAAAGGAGTCTGCAGTAACTCAGCTGGTCTCTGTCAAATTGCCCTCCACAAATGTCACTGAGTTCAGGCACCATCCTGTGAAGGGGGAGGGTGCTCATTTTTGCAGCTTTGTAGGCCTAACTGTGCACTGGTAGTTGTGAGCAAAAGTAGTCACAAGCCTTTTTCTCTCTCAGCAGGCCTCAGAACCTTGCAGGACTGGATTAGAGGACAGGCTGCAGTGTGTAAGATGCCCTGCTAGGGAAGGCACACAGCCATGCTCACATGGATGACAGCAGTGCAAATCTGCCTAAGGCATAAAAAGTTGGGAAGACAGAATAATCTTTACTGAGGTCTCATATATAATACATGGAAAAATTTGTTCAGCTGTCTAACTGTTTTTCACTGGAGCAGTTGCAGTCATAAACTCATCTGAAGCTGAAACAAGGTGTGTGCTCCCAAAAAAACACTCATTAAAGTTCTGCACTTGTCACTTCACCAGACGCAACCAAAAATTGTTGTTTTCACTCCCTTTAGTTCCATTTAGTTATTCTGGAAACAAAGACCTTTTGATCAAATGGAAGGTTTTAAAAAATGTACTGAAAAGCTGTAATCTGACCTCCACTGTAAAACTTAAGAAATTCCACAGGTCACTTCTGCAGCCATCCCACCTCTAGAGCAGCCTCCCAGCCAGCAGAGGTGCACCAGTGGAGGATGAAGCCCTGTCTGAGGGGGTGTTAGGTGTTCCACACACTAACTGCAAGGCTCACTTACATTGCCATAAGTTCCATAAATTCAGAGTTAAAAGATATCTTGAAAAACATCAGAAAGTGGAACAAAATTGGGCCACTCAGTCATGAAAGATCCACCTGAAAGTCTGACAAAGAGGAAGCACAGTCAACCTCCAGTATCCTATGAGATGTTCTGTTGTAATTAATTTTAAATACTTCCTGCACTCCTTCTTTATGAACACTATTCTTGATCCAGTCTAATTCTCCCTTGTTCCATTAATGTTTTCCCATGTTTTTACCAAGTTTTCACTAGTAATCCAATGACTTTGACCATCAAAGTCTCTCAGACTCAGAGGAGATTTTTCATGAGAAGAGATATCATCACACAGATGATTTCTCCTATCTCCATTCTTGCTGAAGACATCACATTACATCCTCACTCTTGCAGCAGTTCCTTACCCTGAACCATGACAGATCTACTGATAGAGCAGTCCTGATCACTGTACCAGAACAAGTTTCAGCTGACGGCTGCATCACCTCATTTTAAGTTGTAACATCCTCCTAATCCTAATGGGAATTCTCCTAAATCTCTGCTCCATTGACTAACTTTCTGCCACTCTGTCACCCCTTCAGACTGCTGTCTGCTTCTATCAGTGTCTCAGTTAGAGCTATCCTTTCATGTTTTTAACACCCCTGTTAAGGTCAACGTCCCTATCAAGGACATCCCTGAGTAGCAGACTGCAGCAAGGACACCAGAAACTTCCACCCTCCTTTCCAAGCAGGGCTGCATAATTGTCCTCAGTGCAACAGAAATCTCTTCTCTGCAGGGAATTCCATGATTAGAGTTTAGTTTGAAGGAGGCCTGTGTGAAGTTAGTGCAAATGTCCCCCTTGTGATACCTTCAAGTAGGGAAGAAATCAAAATTTCATCTCCATAAAATTAAGGACATACAAATGAGAATAGAACATATTCTTTCTTCTGTCACACTGGGACCTTTCTTCTGTCGCACTGGAGGTATTTATATAGACATGGTGCTTCGGTTTAGTGGTGGACTTGGCCATTCTGAAATTTATCATTTGGTTCAATGATCTTAAAGGTTTTTTCCAACTTCAGTGATTCTAGGACTCTGTGAGTGACTGCAGTCATCAAACAGGGAGGTGGAAGGAGCTTGCAGCATAACCACCTCCCTGTGCCTCCAGCCACGTCCTCCTCTTTACCTAATAGCTGTTATCAGAAGGATGAAGGGCATCAGCTTTATTCCCACAAGAGGTACAGGGGCCATTTGTGTTAAGCAGGAGACAGAGCCCAGGAAAGTTCAAGCAAGAGCGAGGTGGATTTAGAAGTGTTGTGTTGAGGTGAAGTGACTTGTTTATTGCCCCATAGCAAGTTTGTGGCAAGTTGCAGAACAGGATCTCCTCACTTGAACCCCAGCCCCCACCTTCATTTTCAGTCTATTGTTACTCACTCTGATATGTGGGGTATTTTCACAACATGTATAGTTAGACTGAGCTGATTGTCCAGAGAAAAAAAATTGCACTAGCAGATCTGAGCTTAGCTTTTATCCACATGTAGTGAAGGTTCTTTGCTGTTCATCATTCAGCTGGTTGTGAGCCTTTTCTTAAAGAAAATAAATACAAATATTAACTGTCAGACAGGGAAAGATTTGCCCAGTTTGGAGAGCTATAAATAACCCTTCCCAAAATGTAAAAGCACTGTGATCATGAAGTGTTTGGACATGCTAAACAAAAGGTTAAGTACATGACTTTGGAAGGAAGAACCTGTCTTTCCAAAGGTATAATGATGGGCCTGGAGGGACAATGGTAAGAGCTGATTCACAAGTACAATACAGAACTCAGTGATTTATGAGCTTCCCAAAAGACTTCAAATATCTAGTGCTTGTTGTGAGGCCCAGTGAGGCACAAAAATCACTTAATGAACTATAATGAGCATATATTCACCAAAGCAAGTACTGTAGTTACCATCTGCATTTCTTAATGGCATGTTAGTGAGCGGGTTGTCTGCTGGTCACCAGAGTTTGTCTGCATCTCTCTGGTTCTGGCCCATTTAATATCTGTGTTTAAGATGGTGAACTAAAAAGATAATTTGCAACCAGTCTTCCAGAAGCAAGGACAGTTATTACATTTTGAAATACCCTGCAGTTTCAATCACATAGTCCATAGTGTGTGCACAAGTTTGACAGAATAATTGCAACTTCTTTTCCCATACATTGCTGTAACATTTTTCTTCTTAAATGTTGCAACATAAATACCCGCCCTTAGCAAAGCTGTCCGAGCTTGCTGGCAACTGTTGTTGCCAGTCCTTCAGTTCAGAAAGAGCACACTACAAGGACACACAGTCTTGCAGAGCTCTGGTGGGAAATCCCCTTTTGAAAAAGGAGCCCATGTTTCCATTCGGGAGTGTTTATGCCCTGATGTAAGAGACATGATACACACAATCCGCCTGGCAGATGGAAGTGCACTTCTTTATTCTGTTTATTAATATTTTTTGTGTACCCTTTTGTACCACATAAATGGAGCTAGCTTTAAAGCATTTGTGTTTTGGGAGATGGTTTGAGTTTCTGGCCATGGCCCTGGATTTGCAATCAAGAAATTTTTAGCAACATATAAAAACCAAAGGAAAAACCAACCAGCAACCCCCATGACCTTGTAGGTACACACTGCACCAGAATGGCTCCCCAAGATCTCCACTCAGGCTGCAGATTGGTAATAACTGACTCATCTGAAAGAGCATAGCTCAGCAAACACAGCATTCCTCTAATGGATATCTGGTATGCATTTAACAGAGCTTTTAAAACACTATCTGAGAAAACAGGCATACCGATGAATTCCAGCCAGAGCATGAGAGGGATGGTCCAGATAACCTCTCAGGCCTATTACATTTGGAGGTGGAATCACTGTGATTCCACTCACTTTAAGTGAGTCATCAGCAGGGGAGTAGCCAGGCTCCTTGTGCTGTCCCTTGCTGTGAAGCAGCAAGGAACTGCAGGGATTCTTTTCCTTTGGTGGATAAGCTTTGCAACAGAGAACAAGGCCCACAGATCTTGACTTTTCTGCTTCTGGTCCACCTAAGCTTCATCTCTTCTTTACTTTGCCCTTTCTCCATCTCATCTCCTGTCCCCTTCTTGCCTCCACCTCCCTCCTTGCCATATCCCAGTCCCCAACACCAGTCACACCCCCCCCCTTCTCTCCCTGTACCTGATTTGTCTTTGCCTTCTCTTCCTACTCCAACTTCCTCTCCAAAGGTGAGTCCTTTATTCTTTCTGCAATTGTGTAAATTACTTTCTTCCTAAATGATTTAGGCTCCATGAAGCTTTGACAGGCGTGAGACATTTCTGTTGTATCACACTTGTGCAGCCAGCAGCAGCTGAGAAGAAGGGCCACTGATCCCAAACTGCGTACTTCTCACCACCTCCTGAAACCACACTGACTTCTGCATATTCATACCTTCCCTCTTCAAGCATGAAAGTCAAACTCTGTATGCAACTGACAGTAGCGATTGCAGGGGAACTACTACTTGGCCTCTCCTATCATAAGATTCATCTGAGTATAATCCTGTCAAAGTTTTAGTGTTTTCCAGACACTTTGTCACAGAGGCAAAGCAGTGTAAGCCAGCCACTATCATTATTAAGCACTCTCCTTTCTCTGACCCAGGGAACAGAGGCTGCAGTCTGGGTCAAACACGGTTGCAGATGCAAAGATAGGGCCCTGCAAGCTGTTGTCTTCATTTTTTAAGTCTAATGTAAACAGCCCATGGCACCTGGAGGCTGGTGGGATGACCCAGGAGTCAAGAGGAGCAATTTAGGTCAGTTTACAGCTCTTATTTTCTATTTGTTTTCAAGCCACTGCTTTCAACTTAAATGACCACTGTTTTGGGTCAAACAAAAACATGTAAAAGATACAGCAAACCCAACATTTGATTATGCCTGGAGAGCTGAATGTAAGCAAGTCGTTCAGCCTCTCCCCTCCGATCATTACTTCTGTCAGACTGAAGGATCCCAAACTTGACAATTCACACAATCAGAAGTGGTGAGGGAAGAGGAGCAAAACCACCAGTTATTGCAACTCCCCGACTGCCAATCTTCCTTAAACTTCACGAAGAGACAGCACAAGAGTGCAAACCCAACTTTAAAAAATCCTCTGCAGATTCTGCCACGTGTGCAGGCTAAAGAAAATTGTGAAGGAGATGGCAAAGGAAACTACAAGCCTGAGGAAATGACAGCATGCCTTTTGCAGATAGCACTCTTGCCTCCATATCATCATTAATTTAACATCCTGGTAGAAGCTGCCTGGACTGTGTGTTAATGAGGTCTGTCCCTGTCAGATGACGTGAAAAAATGACTATGGTCTGACCCCTGGAGGTCACCAATAATCCCGCAGCTCTTCTCAAAACAATACCATGTTAAACCTGGTGTCATGGGCAAATTGGCTTTATCTACCAAAATTTAAAATATCAAACAGCAGCCAGCATTTTAACAAGTTTGCCCCTCCCAGACCTTGATGGTCAGGGCCACTGTTAACAAGTGATCAATTAGCCTGCTTAGAAGCACTGATAACAACATTTTTGTGTCAGGGTGAGGGCTGACTGCCAGTACCTAATCTGCCCCTTCCTCACACAATAATTTCTGAAAACTAAACAACTCTGAGGCTGTATGACAACAGCATTAAAACCCCTTGCTGTGTTTCTTTGCAAGCTGCCCTCAGAGAAACTAAACTGGATTTTAAGACAAGTCTGAGGAGTGGGGTCAGACCCCCTTGGTGCTGTTGGCCTTGTGCAGGAAGCAAGTCTTTACCACCTGTGACACACGTTCCCCTCAGGACTCTGCTGATGACCAACCTTGGTGAGGTTTGGGTTCAGAAAACACAAATGGAAATTACCCTTCGGTACAAAAGAGTGTATGAATGAATGGCTAATACTGCTCTGGCAGCTGGGTATGGCTTGCAGATCCCAGCCTTGCTGTGATTAGATTATTTATTCTTCCCATTGATGATCTTCCCACTTCTATCAGACACTTCCTTTGCAATCAGCCCCAGGGCTTCAATCAACACAGCTTGTGGGTTCACCTCCCTTTACATCATCTTCATCTTGACTCTCATTGCAGTCTTCTGAAGGCAGAGAACTGAAGCCAAATTTTGCCCAAGGAAAGGTGTTCACTCCCTGTCCAGAGCCCAGTCAAGAGCCATTGGGACTCCGAGCTCACAGACCCACATGAGCGTTGGAAACCCCACCACAAGGCTGGGACCTTGGTTTTGCCTTGTACTGTAAAATGCTTTGCACTATTCCTGTCCTAACGACGCAGCAGAAAGTTTCCAAATCACTCAGAAACATCTGGGACCTATTATTTAAGCTTTTATAGAAGAAAAACTGTCTATTCTCTGTAAGACTTTTTGTATAAACATGCATATCACCATGCAGAAAGACAAAGCACCAGCAGATCTGTAGAGGACAGCATCTGATGTGATTCTTTACCTGTGTGAAGATCTCACGAAAACAAAGGGCAAACTAGCTGGGGCTACCAGCTTTGCCTGAAGCCCTGGGCACTGCAGTGTCGAGGGAGTGACTGAGCAGCCAGCAGTGGAGCCACAGGCACCTGCTTTTGCTCTTTGCTTGGAGAGGAATAATCACAATACCAGACCTCTGCTTGACAGTGCAAGGGCCATGTCTCCCATGGTGCTCCAATGCTCTTAAAGAGGTCTGTGCAACATGGGAACAGAAAGCAGTTATTTCTCTCTTCCCCATCTCTCTTCTGCCTCTAGATACAGGAAACCTAGCCACTCATGGATGCTGCTGCCTCCTTTTTGTGCATCCCTGCACCTGGAGCAGCTGATGCAGGCAGCAATTGTGTTCATGCACATGCCCCATGCCTGCTGGCTTGTGTAGCCCACCAGCTGTCCTAAAAAAAAACAAAGCCCTTGAAGTTTCTCAGAAACTCCAATTTTAACAGAAGTTCTTCACTGAAATCAGTGAAACAGAATGCTGAGTCTCAGTTTTACTTTCCACTTTATACCTCCCTCATGCCCTGGAGAAGGGCTGTATGAAGCTCAGTATATAAAATCTCACCCTCAGGATGTCAGCCTCAGAAACATAGTATTTTCTAATAAAATACAGTTAGCCAGGCCAGTTTAGGCCGATACTTACCTGGGGGAGAGGTCTGAATCCATGGTGTTGTTGCCAGCTAGAGTACCGAATGGTGCCTTAATGCACCAAAAAGACATTTTTATGAGCATTTCTTTGCAGTACAGCTGCATCTGGTCTCCACATTTCCACTAATTTCTGCCATTTCTGAGTAATTTAAAATAACTCCTGTTACCTCACTTTCTCCCCTCCTGCCCATTGCATTTTTTTAGTCACTGATGTCACAACTCTTTTCTTTAGTCACAGCAGAAATAGTCTCTCACTCCCACTTTGTCTTCTGAGTTTCCAGTCTTGTTGCCTCATTCTTTCTCTGTTCCTGAAAATTTACACTAGCTTGGGCTAAGCAAGTTTCTTTTGCTCCTGTTTCTTACCACCTCTGGTTTTGTAGGTCTGGACTCTGCACTGGCCATCTCTCCTTGTCCTTCTTGGTGTGCCTCTCAGGAGGTGCCATTGTCTTTCTCAAGGCATGGTTATTTATTCTTGAATTTCTGTACAAGAGGATATAATGATTCATTCTCAAAGATTACCTATTTGGACTTCAGGAATATTATTGTGTTATTGGATGCAAAATCAGCTCCTGAACTGTTGGCAAGATTATTTAGGTAATGTCCAGAAATACATCTAATAGCCATTTCCTACCCCATGTAAATGCTGGCTTTGCTCTTACCCTGAAAGAAAATAGGTGTAAAGTTACAGATGTGTAAGAGACATGCCCACTTGTGCCTGGAGCCACACAGCTCCAACAGTCCCAACAGAATTGTGTTACGTAAAATATAAATAGTTGTCCTTTGTTAACTAAAGCTGTTCCAGTGGGTGTTCATGGTCCCACTGCCAAGCCACCAAACAAAGGGCTGATGCTGGAGGCCATTTCCTTTCCAGCCAGCTCTGACTTGGGTAGGGTTCATACCAGGCAGCTTCTCACCTGCCCATGCCCAACAAGAAGTCAGAGACTCTTCCTCCATGTGCTGGGTTGGGTCCAGCTCCATGAAAGAAGGTCATGGTTTGCTATAGAGCTAATCAGTAAGGGCTTCACTTCTCTAAGGCCTCAGCAAGACAGATTGAAAGTGGACATAAGAGCCATCAGGCTGGAATTAGGTCACTGTGAAAGCAGGACTTTCCCATGGACAGCACATATAACTGCCAAACACAACATGAGTTCTGCCTCGATGATCTCACTGCTGAATAATTCAGTGAATCCTTTCAGTTAACATCAAAAGGCTTGAGGAATCTTCAAGGAGGGCACTGTCTCACCACAACTCTGTAATAGAGTTATCACAGGTGTGAGGGCTCGGGGAGCATGGGGAAGACTAAACTGACAATTCTTTCATGTGGGAACATCAGAAATTAATCTGCAGGTCCAAGGTCAGCCAGTCATCTCTTTGGAGACCTTCCTCAGAATTGCTCTCCACACTCCATCAGAAAGCGCTACAGACAGTTAAGTTGGCCTGTGCAGTCCCTCTGATAAATCACACAAGAAGTTAGAAAACAAATGTTGGCTTCTCTTTTCTAAATTATTTTTCTCCATTTTGTTTAAATCTTAGAAGTTATTTGATTGTTTCTTTTCGTTTCCTTTTTGGCAGCCCTTGACAGTCATACAAACAGCTGCACAGAAATTGCAAAATAAAACCTCCCCCTTCTCTTTTATTTTCTGGTAAGTTATGTTGGGAAAATAAATATGAATGGCACAGATGTTCCATTTTTCTCTCTTCATAAAACAGTTTATGACATCTTGCAAATGCTGGAAAAATATTTCTTTTAAGAAAGAGATTTCTCTTTCTCAAGCACACTGAATGTTTCAGAGAAGTTTTAAGGACAGTTACAGAGCAAAGCCTGTTTTCTGGATGTCTTTTCCTTGTTTATTAATAACATCAGAGAAATAAATAGAATGTCTTGAAATTAATTTTACTGGTACTTATTTGCTTTAGAAAAACTATTACAGTTTTCAGTGTCATTTATCAGCTGCTACAAATTTATACATTTCTGTAGGCCCCCAACTAACAGCCTCAAGGAACAGAGTTTCAAAGTAAATGATACATTAGCTGCAGTGGAAGATGTTTAGCATGGAAAGTAAAACATCACTCCCAAGCTTACAGAAAAAATAAAGAAGGTGCCTTTTTCCCTCTAATTAGATAAAACAAAGAGAACTATGGTGACTGAATAAAGCACTACAATCAAATGTATAATCACACTGTACCAAAATGCCTGCGAGCAGAGAAAACAGTAAGGGAACTAGATAAGGTACCATTCATCACACATTTCCTCTGCTGTCAACTCACTCTGTCACTCTCATCATGAGTAATTGGACCTTTCTCTCAATCACAACCACGTGGGCTGGAAAGGACCTTGAGAGGTCAGCTAGCCCATCCCACTGCCCCAAGGCAGCATCAGCTACGATCACTGTCACTCCTGATAGAGGCTTGTCTAACAGCTCAGAAATCCTCCAGACAGGATTCCACAACACCCCCGGGCAACCTATTCCCCTGTCATGGTCTCTTGGCCTTTGGAGAGTTTTGTCTGGTGCTTAATCTGAGTCATGCCTGTCACGATTAAAATTCTTGGCTGCAAGGGCTCAGAGGAGAGATGATTCCTGCTCTCTCTCCATCGCCCGCCAGAAACTGCTCTTCCATACAAACTGTGTCCCCAACCCACAAGTTTCCTTAGAAATTCTGTTTCCCCAGAATATTTCCCATCTTCTGCAATCAGAAGCAGCATTTTGGCACAGTGAAAGTCGCTGTCCCAATGTCCACTGTTGGCCCCACAGGATTATAAATTTAGCAAAGAAATGAGAAAGCGAATGGATGGTCAGTTTATCTCAGGGCATTTCCTGATTAACAGTAATTTCAGAGGGACCCCTCCCCTTCTAAACCATCCTTTGCCCCACAGCTGTGGTGCAGCCAATATGCTCACTTTGCTTTTCAGACTCAGTAAACAAGAACTTTCCCTCAGGTCTCAGAAAGACTGTAAGGATGGAACAACACCTTGTTTAAATGGTGCTGATAATTAATATTCCCGTAGACTAACTCTGTGCTGTGGTTATGTTGTACTCAGGCTTACAGTTTTCCATTAAAAAAAAAAAAAATTGTGGAGGAAAAACTGCCTTCAGCTAAGTTATTGAGAAACGTTCCACACTGACCACTTTTTTTTCTCTTTGCAATAAGTTCATAGGTTTTATAAAGTAAACAGACATCCCCCTTTTTACCAAAGAGACCCACGAGATTTTGATAGCAAGACCATGAAGTAGCCTATAGGGCTCCTAGGAAGTATCCACAGTGTGAGCTCGTGCCCGTGCACTTCCATCTTGGTATTGAGCATTGTTTGTTTGCTCTTTAGATCCAATCTGAATCAACTCCAATGCCATCCTGGCACTCACAGGTTACAAAAATACTATTTCTCACCTGGTAATTACAAATCACAGTAATTGTCATCAGTAGTGCTGAATCCACCAGACTGGAAGTTAAAATAGAGTTCACTGTTACTACACCAATAGATGAGAAAAAAAAGAGACAAATTACCAAAAGATGGTTGTTAACTGAATGGTAATGGTTTTAAAATGAATTGGGCAATTCAGTGTTAAAACAATACATGGGCAGAGCACAAGATGACCAAAATTCTGGTTTCCATATGAAAAACAGAGAAAGAAAACAAAGGCAGCAAGAATGATCATGGGGGGAGAAAACACAAAACACCCAAAAATTGACAAAACAAAACAAAACAAAACAAAACAAACAAAAAAAGACCACAACAAAAAAACCAAAACAAAAAAAAAAACCACCCCAACTTCTAAACCAGCTCCCAACTTCTAAAACCAGCTTTTACTTTTAGCCAAGCTCCAATTGTAAAACTAGTAGATCCTGATACTCTACACAGAAGTTCTTTATTTTTCAGTTTAAACCCTGTAAAAAGATATTATGAGGTTGAAAAGAAAGGTTCACTAGATCAAGACTTCCATGAGATTTAAATGTTTCCATCTGCAATATGAATTGGGGTCACCCACTATCATGATTCACTACCAAACAAGGAAAGAAGAAAAGGAAAATGTAATCAAGCAACCATAGCACAGGCCATGAATCAGGTCTCATTATTTGGCTCTGCCAAAGACTTCCTGTGGGAGCACTTCCCTACCCCCAGCTTCTTCCTTCTGCAAATAGAAGCAATACCTTATGCTATGAGCCTTAGATACTGGTGAAGCAGTAAGGGTCTCCAGTGCAGCAGTGTAAGTGGTCATTGACTCATTATCAGTCCTATTCTAAAATAAAAATAATTCAACTCTGTTTACATTTGTTCCACCCCCAAATAGATCTTGCTCAATCACAAGCTATATATCCAGAATAATTGTTGCCTTTTGAAAAATAAGTTTCATTGTGACTCCAGGTATGTAGTACTGCAATTTGTAAGGAACCGAAGGCCTCTGACAGAGCCCCATAAAATGAGCACAATAGGAGCAACTAATTGATTTGAACCTGAATTCTGAGTTATCCACAAGATGATTCCGTTTCTCAGCCTGACTGTAGAATTCACAAACTTGCTTATGCCTCTTGCAGAACCCCTGCTGTTTAAAATATTTGCATCAGAAGACAAGAGCAGATGAAATTAAACAAGTGAGTTGTTTTGTTCAAGTCTAGTGCTCAAACTAAAAACTAGTGCTCGATGAAAACAGATGAAAACAAAAGATAAGATTTTCATCAACTCTGAGCAAATAAACCACCAAAGCAATCAGAGCATGAAGTAATTACAAACTTGTATGAAAAAAATACCAACTTTTAGACACACAGAAAACAATTTTTAATCCATTTATTTACTTTGACATAAAAATTCAATTACAGCTTGACTGGCAGTGAGACATAGCAACAGAGGAGGACTTGGGCATGTAAAATGCATCCCTAATACCACAGATCAGCCACTGCCTACCAAGAAGGTGGCTAAACTTCAACAGCCCCACAGATTCTGATCTAAGACCTTCCCAGGAATTCATATATGCACTTGGGTGTCACAACCTTGACAAGACTGAGTTCTACTCCATCTACTGCACACCTAAAGATCCTGTTGTGTTCTTCTGTTTATTGAAAGGATAAGCTTGAGCAGTTTTGGAACTCCTAACATAAGCAAGACGTCTGAGCTCCTCACAAGATGCAATAACAAATGATTTTTTTAACGACCAGTGCAGTTTTCCATTCCATCTTACATGTAAAATTCAATAAAAGCTACAATGTGCCTGAATAGAGGGTTACTTCATCAACATGTCCTGTGAATATGATGATGATATATATATGATCCTGCCATCCTTCTTTCCCAAATTACCTACACTAGTCACCATCTGTGAAAGTACAGGCATCCAATTAAGGAACAGGAGGGAAGGGGAAAAGTAAAGAGAAGAAACAAAGATGCGAATTACAAATTTCCATGAACA
Source organism: Prinia subflava (assembly GCF_021018805.1). NCBI lineage: Eukaryota > Metazoa > Chordata > Aves > Passeriformes > Cisticolidae > Prinia > Prinia subflava. The sequence continues at coordinate 18,826,599 of NC_086250.1, read as the reverse complement.
GAAGAATAGTATATACCATAAATTCCAACCCCCAACACAAATTTTCAATAGGGCAATGATTCTGCTCTTGAGGCGAAAAGCACGGTCTAATGTGGAAATAACTGAGCTTCATATCAAACAACATTTTTATTGAAAATTCCACTTATGTTTTCACTTTCCTAAGTGATATTACACAGGAAATGCCAGTAGCTGCATGGATCTTTGAAAGAGAGGGTAGATGAAATAGGTGAGAGTGTACATTTCAACAGACCAGACTTAAAATAACATGTATTATAACTTTTATGAAAAAGCATAATGCATACTTATTTTGCACTGCTATTTTTTTCTTTCATTCTTGGGCCATGCAGCTTTGTCTCATTCTCACTTTTTTTCCCATCCCTCACTTGATGTTGCTAGGCTGGGTCCCACACTGCTCATTACAAGGAGCGAAGAATGTCCTTTACCTCTTGGGGAGAATGAAACATTTACAAAATTATTTCTCATTTGTGTGAGGTTTAGTTAAAAATTCATTGGCCCCCATGTCCCCAGAATTGTTGAGTAATTTGAAATTAAAAACTTTGAGTTATTTTTCATGAGTTAGAACAATAGCTTTTATATCTGTTGGCACATATAACTGACAGGGTACTGGCAACAGGCAATTTGCAGCGTGAGTTGCCAATGCCTGTGTGCATATTTCTAAGAATAACTCAGTGTCCAAGAATTTGGCCTGCTATATCACAAGCCAGGACTAGCTCACAGCTGTTTTAAATTACAGTGGACTGAATGATATTAGCTTTATTGTAGTTGGACTGATGCTTTGCTTTCTCTTAATCGTCCTAATGTTCTGATTTGTCCTTTAGCCAGCGGTTACACAGCATTTATTTATAACACTCAAGGTTTAAGTCACAAATGACAGATTGGTTGGATTGTCTTGTACACATGGAACATGATCAAAGTAAAGGACTACACAGTCAGGGAAATTTAAGCTTCTTTGCAAGGGACAGCCTATAGATCCAAGGCTAGGATTTTCCTTGCAAAGCAGAAAAGACTGGCTCTCAAACAGACGTATTCTAATTTTCCTAGAAGGAAGGCATTTATTCCAAGTCTTGCATGCTATTGTGAGCTATATATTCACATCCCACTTCAATTTCTTCTTGGGGAATAAGACAAAAGGTTAGACATGAGCCTGCAAACTGCTGTGCACATCAATTAATTACAGAGTTTGGAACTAATTTATTTTATCAAGCACTAATGTCTACTCAGGGCCAAATCTTGTTCACATTATAGACAACAGTTAATTTTCTAAAGACTTTTTGGGGAACAGAGTATGGCTATTAAATTTTCCTGCACCTTTAATTTTCCTGAACTTTTAACAGTTCATTAGAAGTTTCCTATTCCTTCGGGAGAAAATAAATGGACACAGATTTTGTTTTGTTCAGTTCTCAAAATAATGAAAGAAATCATTTACAAGGAACATTAAAAAGCTTAATATTCTGATTCAAGGTGCAGGGTAGAAATCTTCTACTCTGCTTGCCACTGGGAAGCCTGAGGAGGATTCCTATGTCCAGTTTTAGGAACTACACTTGAAGATGCGGATAAATTTTGGAGTCTACAGGAAGGTAGTGAAAGTCATTAGTCTAAATATAATTCATAAAAAGAAATGAGATCTGTGGGGAGGGGATGGCAGAATAGAATACTACACATTAGCAGCCTTCAACTATGTCAAAGACTATGGTATGACAGGAAGGATAAGCCCATTCTCCATTTCCCACAATACTAAACCAAGATGCAGCAGGCTTAAACTGCAGCAACAAAAGCAGATCAGACCCTTGGCATGGGCTCTCTCATGACAAGGCAGCAAAGCATTGAGCTGCCTGCCAGAAGAAGTGGGAAGTGTTTTTCTGCACAGGTTTTTGAGAAGAGCTTGGTCATGCCACAGGTGGAGAGGTGAGTAAAGAGACCTCCCAAGGGCACTCACAGCTCTGTCTTCTAAGATCATATGATCTGTAGGGGTTTTTATTACTACTTTAATTTATTTGGATTTAATAGCCTGGATAATAGCCTTTGCTATTCGTCATTACTATTTCTACTTGAATATACTTGGAGCCAATGCTGCATGCTATTGAAAGCATGCTGTCCATATGCTTTCTTGATTCTGCTGAAGCAATGCCATAGCAGTGGTAAGACCTCACTGACATGCAGAAAAAAATTTATAAGTAGGACAAACAAAATACCACACTTACAGACTGATCCCAAAGACCTCCACGGATGGGAAGTTGTGTCAGACCCTCCTGCGTCAATGGTTTGAAGGCTAAGACCTTTGTTTTGTTTTACTTTGTATTTCAGCCTACAAAAGAAAAATTAAAGGAAGCACAAGACAGAAACCAATGTCTGCAAATGACGATCTCTGTCTCTGTATTTTAAGGATATTGCATTGGTCAAGCAGTGAAGGCAGACTTGAGTCTTGCATTTAGCACTAGGGTCTACCTGTCTTGTTTATATAGAGAACCCTATGTAACATTGTGCCCTATGAAGACTCTGCTCAATTATACATGGTAAATTTAATTCAGTAAAGTAAACTCTCAGCTGGTTGTGGAACAACTAATCTTTTCTCCTAATCAGCAAAATTGTGAAAGAAGACAACCTCTTTTTAAAGAGGAATCTGTATCTGTTTAAGAATCTCTGGATCTTTTGTGGTCTCTGTGATAAATGTGCATGAGAGAAAGAAATTTTCCATGTTCATACAGTAAAATTTCCTGAACATTGGTGGCTCTGTGGTGTCTTGCATTACAAACCTAACACCACACAGAACATAACATTTTTTGTAAAGAGCTAATGCATAGTCAGTAGAGCCTGCTAATTTTGCAAAAACCGCAATAAAGAATGGAAATAAGAAAAGTTGTCAAATGCTCCGGTGATAAATGGCAGTGATAGCACTAGTGCTGCAGCTATGGCCTCCTTCAAAACCACTCTGCCCACAGGTAAACCAGAACAGAACAATCTTTCCACCACTGTTCCTTCTTTCATGCACATACACACTCACACACACACACGCACGCACAAAGGTTTTTTAAATTTATTTTTGTAAAAAAATTCTCACTGTATGTTTTATACTTTTGGTTGAACTCCCAACTCCACACACTTAAGGCATTAACGTATTTATTCCTTTGTTGCACTGTTTCATGGGGATTCCCTCTAATTCAGTACGTAGGGATTAATAGAAGAGAGAGTAAAACATCCAAATCTCTCATGATTCCAGAAGTGGATAATTAATCTTTCCAGCTATTCCTCACAGAGTTGTTCATTAACATAACCACACTAAACCATTCTTTCTTCTAAAGGTAGGTAAGCTTTTGGAAAGGGATTTCTTTTTAATCAGTGCTAACAATCTCTTATGGTCTACAGAATATGCTCTGTATGAAAGGGATAAATCTTCAGACTAAAGTATAAAAATCTGCTAACCATTACATGGATTTTGAGGGTGTACCTCCAGCTTGCTACTTTGAACACTTGCCCCTCTGCCTGTCTTGAACTGGCTGTGGAATTTCCAGCTCTAATGTATCATTAGAAAGAAAGTACTGGATTGCGCATTAATGGTACTGTTTGAAATTTAAACGTACTGGGCTTTCTCAACATGAAAAAGGAAGTATGTCCAAGGAATGCTTGGAATGTATTCAGCCAGAAAATATATTTAATTATATTGAAACTGAATCCTAACCTTATTATAGATGACTACCCTTGCTGATAGTAAGGACAAAGAAGGATTTAAGGAAAGAATTGCAAAAATATGGTCTAGTGGCATGAGCACTAAACAAGGTTAAGGGACAAAGGTGCTAAACTTACCATACTTAAGCCACATTAATCTTTCCATTAGTACATAAAAAAAAATCACAACTTTCCATCTCAAGTCATTATGTTGATGGGGTATCTTTGATCTGAAAAACCAGCAATGATCCCAATGGGAAGCAAGAAGTGTTTTTGATTTTTATCTGTAAAGTCTAAAATTCCTTAGGTGAAATTCAGTATGAAATGCATCCATGCAATGATGAAGGTGAGTGAATATGTCAACATCTGTGCTTTATTAAAGCTGGACTATTTTTACTAGGCACTGAACCAGAGAGACCAAATACCCTGATAAAACCAGAAACTCCAGGAAGGGTTCTTTGAAGGTATTTCTTGCTGTCATGTAGCTGAAAAATACATCTTAATGTTATTTTCCTACATGTTTAATATAACCAGTTTGGTCCACTGCACATGGTGATCCAAAACTGTCATGTTCTAAAAATGTACAGGGAATAAGATAGATTTCTCTTGCTCACCATGGCTATCAAATGCATCATGAAAATGTGTTTTCTGATTCTCTGAGTAAGGGTACTTCTCATAAAATACAGATAAGTGTGGCTAGGTCCAGAAACCTAAAATAAATAATCAGAAGCATGTCTCATTAGGATTAATTACTAGGATCTCAGGCTTCCAGAGATATGATTTTTCTGATGAATAAATAAAGTGAATATTTTTAAGTTCAAAGTGCAAAGGAACTATACTGATCCTGTGACTTGGGTTCCTGTTTATCACAATGTTCTACCTAGTTAACCAGTGCTGGAGGTAAGCTGACCCAGGAGAAAGGCAATCACTGTTCCTCTGGAGACACCAGCAACGGTGATTGCACACAGAGAGAATCCAGCATAAGGGTAGGAGGGAAATGGAAAGTGGAGAGTGTGGAGGCTGCTTGTTTAAACTCTGTGTTAGTGATGGAATCATTCCTCCATCTAGGTGAGCTTCAAGTTAGGTCATATTCACAATGCAGATGCTCCATTTCAAGAAAGAATGACTCTAAATGCATCTCCGTGCACAGACAGTTGCCAGAGCTTTTCTTCATGGCAGGGGAAACACGAAGAAATGTTAATTTGTGCATTTTTAACTCAGTTCAATTTCTATATATTTATATATGGAAAAATTCAATTTCTATTAAGTTGGCAAGAGGCAAAAAATGGGGTGCCATACAAAATACAAAACATGATAACAACTGCTGCAAACATCCTCTCTAAGCTATGCAAAGAAGATCTATTGCAAAAGAAATCATCTGTCTGGTTAACATAAATTCAATTACTATTCATGGTATACTTCTGTGTATTTCCACAGAAATTCTCATGGCTCTTTGAAACTTGCTTATTAGCTATGCCTAGACAACTATGGCAGACAGAAAATAATTTAAAACAAAGGCATTAGAAACCCAAAAGTAAATTACAAACTAATTACAGAAGAACTTTAACACTACATAATTGGATATGGATGTTACACTCTGTCAAGAACTAAAGAGAGGGAAGATTAATTCAGTCTTTCACAGTTCAAAGAACTTTTGTCCTATATCTAGCAAATTGCTCTGATGATAATACAAAAATATAAAACCAAAACCACAAATTGGTATCAATGTCAGTATAATACGGTCTCTGGAAGTTCAAAGGAAATGCATGACACATCAAGCCAGCTTAAGGCCACTGCATTTGATTGTAAGAACCAAAGTCTTCTTTAGCCAGCACAGAAATTGTGATAATCCGTGGGTCCCTGATAATTTTTTCCCCTTGGATTCCCCATTTGAAATACACAGGAATGTAGAAGGTAAAACAAGAAATTGATCCATCATAGTCTTTAATGCCAAGCCCCAACCTCACAAGATTCTCTTCATGTGCTTAGGCTAATTGCTGCTTGGATACATATTCATTCCACAGAGGTCCCATGCAGATTCCAATCCTCCACATCAGTTTGACAAAGATCTGCTCCACTCTCCACTTGCAGCAGTAGGTAGATGTTTTTTCACTGAAACTATTGGGTCCCTGCAATTGGAAATTCCCCTGGGCTGCAGAGTTCAAAGATAGACACAGACAATACCAAAGTTCAGGATTACACATACAACTAAGACATTGCCTTTCTAGAAAACCCTCATCTCTAGTTTGCTATCAGTACAATCACAGCAGAATTTTAATTTTTTCTCCCCTAAAATATTCAAACTTTGCAGACTGTCAAGTGTCCTAATATTCCCTTTTCTTTCTCCTTGAGTCTGGGGATTCATCTCCCTATCAAAGAACCTGATCCAAAGCTCACTCAGGGCAATGGAATTCCTGAAGGCAGATTCAAGAAGCAAAAGCAGTTACAGTGCATGTTGGTGTTGTATTATCTCTTTTCAGTGTGTTTTCCAGGATGAGATAATGTTTGCTTTCCTTGCTGCCAACATGTTACTCTCTCCTATCTCTTATAACGTATCTACTAAGACCTTGTACATTCCAGCAATGTTTTAAACCAGAAGCTCTTAAAGCACAGGTCAGGACACATTGCCCAAGGGTCAGAAGCCTATTCCCCTTCCCTGCCTCTGTTTTCCCTCTGAAACAGAGTTGCTTAGTCACTTGCCAGTAGTCCTGGAATTGCAGCAGCACTCTATAAATCACTGTGCCCATTCCTGTGTGTTTACTCTGAAGCCCCGTGGGAATCAGCCTGGAGGATTGCAGGACACATCTAAGAAGGTCACACAGAACAGAAGCAACTGTGGAGACACCGCGGGGAGCGAGGATGAGGACACCTCATCACGGTGATTAGCAAGACAGATGACACCAAAGAGCTCGTGATCCAGTCCAGTTTTTAAGTGTCCAAGGATCTCTGAAGGACACAGATGGAAGGAGACATATCAAAACTCACTGGTAACCAGCTTCACAAAAGCATTTTCTGTGTGGATCTGCCCCTTAGTGGCACAAGGACACAAACCTCATTGCACGTTCCTAAGAATTGTGCTCCCTGGTTGTTTTTGTATGTTGTGGACAAAGGAGAACAAGAGGTCTTTGGGAAACTCTGTCCTCCCTTTTGATCCTCAGATTGTCAAGTGACCAAATGATGAAACCTCTTGTATCTGCCTTAATTGTGCAAGTAGCAAGAAATTCCCCGTGCACCAGAGCTGTATGTGTCCAGTTCCTCTGGTGCATTTGGCTGATGACTCCCTGTACACAGGCACTCCTTGAGATGAATCATGGCGTTGGAGTCTCACAAAATGCTCCTGCATTGTACCACATAGCGGTACAGCATTGTGACATGTGGATGCCAACCAGCAGTAACTTGGTGTCATACAACTGGGAAATAAAAAACTGACTTCTGCTAAAATGAAATAATATGGATGGAGGGAACAAAGCTTGAAATGAAATCCCACGTGTGTGCCTGACACTGAAAATAACTACTTTCACTGGGAAAGACTCTTCCACTTTTCCTTCAGGCTCTAGATACTTAAATGCAACTTCCTTAACCTTTTGGTACAAACTTATGGCAGAAAAAACGCCAGTTACAGATGATCCACTTTAGGGTGGTGTGGAAGACAATATGATTTAGGACAGAGGGATATTACTGCAGTCTTCTGTCACCTGATAGCAGCACAGACTTCTTTTTGGGTATGGGTTATGCCTCACATGCTTGTATGGAAACAACCCAGAAGTTAAAGCCTTTCAACAGAGCAAAGTCCACAGAGAGAGGCAACAGCCTGATGTCCCTTCCTACAAACTTTACCTTATTTATATCCTTGCATCATCTTGGCTCAAACATTGTTACTACAGCAGCAAAATATTTAAATATTTCAAAACATAACCTAAACACTGCTGTCCAAGTTTGAATTTCCCTGAAAATGCCTCTACCTGGAGGTGGGCTTATCTAGTTCATATTTCAAAATACATTAAAGCTATTGAGGAAAGTTATGCAATGCCAGATCCTGCTTTATGAAGTGTGGATACAGGGCATAACTCCTCTTTTGTGGCAAAATTTTCAGAAACACTTAGGATTCAATTCCAAGAAAATAATGTAAGCATTGCTCTAAGATGATCACTGGTACTGAAAACTTATTGGATCCTTATTTAGCTGGTTTTGTAATTAAATCATGGGATCAATAGAAGGGGTGGATTCATTTGTTCTGGTTGCAAAATGAGTGTTTTGAAAAACAATTTATATGAAGAAAAATATGGTCAACATGCAACTTCTAATGCCATTAGCAGGTTAGAACAGGAGCAGGGCATGTGCTAATGTCATGTTTTGTTGACTGCCAAGTCAAGGCAAGGCTACTGATTGCTGGCAACAACTCAGCAAAAGCCAGGGGTTATCTTTATGCCTTTTGGCTTGGTAGGAGGATTACTTTTAAATTATTCCTGGAGCTGAGAAATAGGTAAGAATGGTGTCCTTCTTCAGGAAATCAAACTAATTAAAAACAACATAAATATAATCTAATATTTATAGAAGCTGGAGGACTGCAATATTTGCAATCACATACAGGATCATCAATGAAAAATCAGTTAATTCTCTTTCTTAGTTTTTAAGCGCTTATGCACACTGAGATCATCTGCTCTTTTTAATTCGTTTGCACAATTAGTTGATAATTTTTTACAGAATACCTTATATATACAAAACGTTCTTGTGGCCTGGATTTATTTACTATGCTCCATAGGTTTAGGTAGATGAATCAAAGTAAGAGTAGGGCTATTAAAACACTGAAGAAGAGTTGGAGAGGGAAGCATCTTCTGTACAATGAGAAGCTGCCCATTGGTTTATCTTCCCCGCTGCACTTGACTCAAGGCATCATCTTTTCTAAATATGTGGAGCTTGAGGTAACTCATTATTTTTACCCAGGCAGAAGAGAGAGCTTTCCAAAGCCCACAGGGGTTACAGCTTCAGCTCAGTGTGTGCTGGGTAGAGCAGGACACTGCTTACACCAGGCACTTTGCCCAGAACCCACCCACGCAACTCCCACTCTCCCAGGAGTGCCTGGCCCCTGCTGCTCCCAGGCCTGGCAGACCCTGCCCAGCACAGAGCAAACAAAGGGCAGCCACAGATCTGCCCTGCAAAGCGTGGGACCTGCCCCATGCACAGCACCATTCACAGACCATCTCCCCTAAATTCTCACGTGGCACGGGGTTCCTCCATCCCTTTGCTGCACAGGCAGCCTGTGCACCAGGAGCTCTGAGAAGGTGCTGGGGATCACAGGAGCCTCCCCTGGCTCCAGGTGCCCCGGGCCACTCTGGGCACTGCTCATGGGCACTGCAGCAGCCTCTCCTGGCCCTGGAGAGGACTTGATCCTCCCTTCCTCCAGGATGGAGGCTTACATAAACATGGTCAAGGGAGGAGGACCTTGGAGAGTGAGGGAGGCAAAAAAAACACCTCAGCATGCCTTGTCTGCTCCTCAGCATTCTGATTTGGCCTGCAACACTGTGCAGTGAGACCCAGGCTCTTCTTGTCCCCTTGGAATGACCTGAGTGCTGGCAAGGGGACAGAGTGACAGCCCTGACACCATGGCAAGAGAGACCCCCTGCGTCTGGGAAAGGAAGAGGGGCTATCACTTGAATTTGAAGACCTGTGAGATTTTACTACACACTAGTGCATGTCCATGGAATGTTCATGGAATTGAGTTCCCTCATTTCTCTGTACCTTCTGCTGTTTGAGCTGCTCCCAACTTTCCCAGTCCTCACTGGCAAGAGAAAGGAGAGGGTTCTCTAAAGACCTGCTGCATCAGCTCTCTGAGGTCCCTCATTCTTATGGTTGTAGAAGCAGCTGGAAAATAGAAATTAATCTCTTGACAGCCACTCACAGCCACTCAGATTTTGACAGAAATGGGAAATCACAGCTAGAAAATCTAAATCCTGCCTTTGATCCCTACACTTGGAACTGCAGATTAATTTGACAGATGTCTGAGCCTCATTAATATTGCTATTGTCTTTGTCTGAATAATGAGCCTGATGATCACCGTGCTCCTTTGGGACAGGCAGGCTTTAAGAGTACCCTCACTGCTATAAAATTATGACCACCACAGCAACTGTGGGTTGTTTCACACAGTCATGAAAAATACATTTGAAAGGGAAGTTTGCAATCTTTCCAATTTTGTTAAAATACTGTAGAAAAAAAAAGGACAATACTTCAAATCTGTTGCAGAGGGATTGACATAACTGGGAACATTTTCAGCCTATTTTGCAGGCTCTGTTCATGGCAAAGCTCGTTCAGCTGGCCCAGGACCCAGTGGCACTGTGCCTACGCCAGTGTGGCTGTAGCAGGAGCAATTCCTGAGGGAACAGGGCCACAGCCAGTGCTCTTCCATGTTCTGGTGGTTATCTGCTTCCTACCGTGGCTTTGGAAAATCAGAACCTGAAGCATGTCTGGACACAGTAGCTCGCGAATCTCATTTGAACTACTGACACCAGACTATTTCTGCTTTAAAATCTCACAACTGGGAGAGCTCAAAAAATAATTACAAAATGCAGTTCTATCTTTAAGATCAGTTCAGGAATTTACTGAGGGAAAGGAGACATGGCTGGGAGAGAAAGAGGAGAATTGATGCACGATCTGTTCAGGGAGTCCATTTTGGTTTGGGAATAGGCCAGTTCAATTGGCCTTCTTGAAGTTCCCAGAAGACCTCAGGAGGACAAATAAGAGATGACTGATGTAAGATTTTCATGGTTTTTGGGATGTCAAGACCCCAAGGCACAGCTCCTGCTTTCCTGCCGCTCCCTTCTTCACTTTTGGGTAAGGTGACAAAAATCATTCCAGGAACTGAATGAGCAAGTCAGGGAAAAAAAATCATCTCTCAGACCCAGTTAAAGAGGTTTGTCTAAGTTTTCATTCCAGTCTAATCCCATGGGAATTACTAGGCTAAGACTGCCACATCTACCACCCAAGTTACTGACTCACGTTCCCTTTCCCGGATTTGCCAGAATTCTCCCTCTGATGAAGTTTTCCCCGTGTCTGTCCTGAAAAGGATTCTGTTAATATCTCCCGTCCTTCTGCTGGCAGTCTGTTCCAAAATGCACAATCCTGATTTCCTCAGCAGGGGTAGAATATCTTCTCTTATTAAAAATACCGAAGCACAAGCTTAGCCAGAGGTGTGTTTTATTTGACGTGAAGAGATGCAGTAAAAATGCTTCCCTGGGACAGCTTGTGTTTCAGCCGTCCTGCAAGGATTTGGCAAAAGTTTCCAATGTTCTGCTGGACTGTCGGCTTGAGATTTTGTTAACCCCTCTCAAAAATGGCAGTTTCCACTCTTTCCAAGTGCAGATGGATGGAAATTTCCAGGTCTTTTGTCTGGAGCTATGGCAGAGGCAAAGAGAAAGCCTGAGTCTCCTTTGATTAATCACAGGGAAATGGAGTGGAGAAGGATGATTAAAGGTTCATTTCTAAAATTGGGTCCAGCAGCCTTTTTCTAACATTCATTGAATTTTGCCTCCTAATGCAGTGACCACCAAAGCGTTCTTCCCATCATCAGCCTGTAATGATGTAGAGTCTCATTGTGAACTGGCAGGAGAGAGCTGGATCCCCATCTGTACACGGTCAAAGGAACAAGACAGGAGCAGGGAAGGCACAAACGTTTGGTGGAGTGTTGTGGGACTCCCTGATGCTATGGGCTCATCAAGCACAACATCACGCGCATGGAGCGAGAGAGGAGTAAGCAGATATCCCACATGTTGTGTGTGATAGATGAGATCTCTGCCCCATGGTATGGCTATCCCAAAGAAGACATGTTAGTGACATGCCAGAGAAGTCTGTCCCAAAGCCAGGGTTTTCTGCTGAGAGCCCCTGGCCATGTTTAAGTACTTCAGCCTCTCACTATTTCTCAGTGACGACCTTGTGAGCCTTTCCATTGACTTGAATGGAATCTGGGATGAACTGCTAGGCTCTTTCTCTCATTTCTAATTTGGATGTCTCTTAGATGTAGTTCAGTTGGTGTTGAATTTTCATCTGAGCAATTTCCCATGCTTAGAAATTCTGCAAGTGTTGGTCAAAGTGGTGAGTTCTTGCTACAATTGCCTATGGTTTGTACAACACAATCTCTGTTTTGCCAAACAGAAACCCCATCAAGAATGAGTGTTTAAGCTCCTACCCAAAGGCATAACCCCCCCAGCCTTAGACCATGGCACCTGATCCCTGACCTTGGGCCCTGAGTTTTGATTCTGACTGGTGACCCATGACCCCTGTGGATGCTGAAACCTAGGTCAGAGAGAGAAATCAGGCAGCAGCAGATCCTGCGCGAATCCAAGTCACGTAACTTTCTCACTCTGGCCTGAGAAATTGTGAGAAGGAATCATAATAGTCCTTGAAGTTGAAAAACAGTCTCCACAGGTGTTGTTTTTGGTCTTTGCAGGTGGTGTTTGCCCAATGTGCTGTTTACTTGCAAGTGTGTTCAAGGGGCATTGTTCCTGAGTGGCCAACGATGGTGAAGTGTTGGTTTGATGGCCAATCATGTCTTTATTCTCTCAGAACGGTCTATAAAAAACATGTGAAGTAAATAAGGGTTTTGCATTTTGCCATGAGAAGATCTTGAAGTTCATGTTGTTATTTCAGCCATCCCTAACACAATAGCGACAGACCCCTGGTCCCAACACCTGAGGTCAGGACCTCTGATACTGACCCCTGGCCCCCAACACTGACTGGTGACTGCTGACCCCAAACCCTGACCCTAAAACCCCAGTGTGAAAAATGTGAAATGATTAATTCATGTTCTTATGGTTAATTGAAAAACTATAAAACTGTATAAATGTGTATTGTATAAAGTCTATGTTTCAGAAGACCTTGTAGCAGTTGGTGAAACTAAAAATGTTGAAAAAGCAGGCACCACCCTAGAAACTCCCGTTCAGAAAAGAGACAAAAGGTTTACTGGAAAACCTTTGACAAGGCAAAACCTAGGCAACCTCCTCGAGTACCGGGAGGAGACCTATCAAGATAAGGTGGCCAAGCGATCCACACCTCAGCTGACACCCTCACAGATCATCAGGCACCATCATCCATATCTTGACCATTCATCAGCCATAAGGATCTATAGAAACTGGACATTAACATACGAACTGGGAAATGAACTCTCTCCAACCTGGTCGGAGAAACCCTTGAATTTGAATAGCTAGCCGGGAAACAAAGGGAAATGTGGGGAAATATTGCCGAGGGCAGAATAAAATGTATAAAAACTAAGCCCCGAACCGGGCAAATTTGTGAACTGTAGGGGAGATAGCAGACTGCCAGATCCTGTATCTCACGGTTCACCCTTGGCATTTTCCCGGGAAAAAGACTGTCAAGTATCTCCACTGTTGGTGGGTTTATCGAAATTCTGTAATTCGAACTTTATTAAAAAACCAAATTATTATTTTAATTGGAATATCGTATTGGCATTTATAACACCCAGTCTGACACCTGACCTCAAACTGTTACTGTTCTCCCCAAGCAGCTCACTTTGCACCTGCCCCCACCTATGACCTTGGGCACCAAGCCACAACCACCGCCACAGACCCGTAATCCTCCACCCCTGACCTTTAACTCTTGACCAGTGAGCACTGACCCCTCACCCAAACACCTGACTCTTGACCTGACACGTGGTTTTGATCTCAATGCAGGGTATCTGTCCCCAAAGCACCAGAACCCTGACATAACCCTGGCCCTGACCATAAATCAGGAGACCTCACCCTGACCTCTGCCAGCCCCCAGAAGAGAACACACTCTTGCTATTGATCAGGAAGACAGAAATGGTACTTAAGTGAGAACACCATGGACAGGTGTTTTTCACACCACTACACCTGCTTGAACTGTTTGTACAGGTTTCTTGAATTATTTTCATACTGAACCCGCATTTACACCTTGATGACACCAGTCATTCAAAAGCTTTATAGTCAAATCAGCTATTTGTCATAACTCATCTCACCTAGGACTCTGCTTTTAAGTGATCAGAGAATTGATCCTGCTTGGTCTGGAGGCCAAGATGGGACAAAGACTCTGCGGACGAGTGAACAAAGACCACGAGGCAGGCAAGGAGGGTTGCAGCGTTTTTTCTCCTGTGTGTGTAGATGCAAGAGAGGCAAACCAGCAGCACACTGGAGCTTGTTAAAGGGGACAGTTTCTACACGGTGAACTGTGATGCTGCTGGCTTCCCGCCGTGGCTGGAAGGGCCTGTCCGTGTCCGTGTGTCTGTGTGAGGGCCGTGCCCGGTGCCGCCCGGACACGGCCGCTCCTCTCCGCGGCGCGGAGCCGCGGGCTCAGGGCAGCGCGGGCTCGCCGTCCTTTCCCGGAGCGAGGCGGGCACGGCCCTGCCCAGCCCCGGCTCCCCGGCAGGGAGCAGCGTCGCTCCACGGCAGCGCTGCCGCCCTTCCCGGCGCTGGGAGCGGCTCCTGCGGCGCTGCGGAGCGCTCGGGCCCGGGCGGCTGCGGGGCAGCGGCAGCACCGAGCGGGCAGCGATTGTCCTTGCGGCCGAGGGGGACAAGGGGCAACAAAATCACCGCATGGCGAGCATCCCCTGGGAGAAAAGGCAACCCGGGATGAAAAGCTTGCAGTCTGTGGAGGTCAGAGCTTTTATTCTGGAGTGCTCCTTAGCACGAGGAAAATTCGAGTTCATTAGATCAGATGCTTTCCAGGAGAAGTTTAAAAACTTCTGGTGCTGCAAGCAGGGAGAGGTGCCAGGGCCAGTGCCATCAGAGGGGACCATATGTCACCTACAAATGCAGCTGAGCCCAGCTGGGGTCTGGGCCACACAGCCCGGCATCGTCTGCCGTCTCCAGGCTGGTCTCTGGCAGCCTTTGGAAGCTCCTGAGGCCGTGTGGTGAGTCAGGAGTGACTCTGAGCTGGACCTGGTGGAAGCAGCTGCTGATCCCACAAGCTGGGAGGCGGCAAAATTCCTTTTCCCAAGGGCCCAGGGAGGTGTGTTCAGTGGACACTCGATGTTCCCTTCGAGCCCGTGACTCCCTCTCCTGCAGGGACTGACCTGTCAGGCAGAGTTGTGTTTTGGGTGTGGAGAGCAAAGCAGGAGCTGTGTGCTGGGGCAGGGCTGGCTCTTGAAACAGCCCCGCAGCACCAGAGGGGTCACCCCAAGGCCCGGTGTGCTCGGTGCTGCCTCTCCACCCTCAGCGACCTTGCAGGGCCACTTCATTGCTCATGGACAAGCACTTCAGGCTCATTCTTCATTGGGGCTGGCTTTGCAATGGCCTCTTGAAGCAAACAAACCCAACAGCCTTGTCTCTCTGCCCCACGGGGCTCTCCGTGGTGGGCCCAGGAATGTTCCTCCTTCTGACACTTCCCATCACCCCTGGCCTCTAACTCTTGAAGGAGCTGTGCTATTATAGTCCCTTTCCCATACCTATGTAGTGATGTTAGGAAAAATACTTTTGCCAGCAGGAGGATTCCACACTCCAGCACAGAAAAAGCATGAATGTAATTACTTGGGGTGATCTTGTCATAGGAATAAAAAAAGAATTTGGAGAAGGATTCTTTCTGTATCAGCACAGACTAAGTGCAGAGGATGCCATTTGTCTTGGTGTATTTCACAGCTGTGGAGGGCAGTGCATGATCAGGCTCACAGACATTCTCTGGTCGTGTTTCAGGGCAGGCAGAGCTGTGTCACAGCAAAGCTTTCCCGAGCACTTCAGAGACATTTCTGGATCCTGTGCTGCCAGTCCCAGGCTCTGTTCCAGTTTCTCTTTGGAGTGAGTTGTGCACAGAGGTATGAGACATCCCAGGGCACTTGAGGGACCTGTCATTACTCACTCACAACTCTCCATGGGTCCTCATGCTGTGCAGGCCTTGACTTCAAGGGCTTTTTCAATGCCCCAAGAAACCCACAAGTGCAACACCAACAGCCCTGCTAGAGGAGAATGCTATGGACTCAGTTCTCCTGCAGGGCTGAGGCAGCAAGAGAAGAACAGGCTTTAGCTGTGGGGCCAGTGGTGCATTGGAGGATGTGTAGGTACCTTTGAGTTTTGGTGCCCGTGTAGGTTGGGTAAAAAATCAGGCAGATGAATAAACATGCCGTTGTTCTGAAGAAGAGTGGGTGAAATGTGGTAACCCATGTCCAAGGCCAAGCCTGAGAGAAAAATGAATTTTCCCCTGTATTGAAATGTGGGCACTGCAGAACTTGTCTCCCTTCCCGTGCAGAGCTCCTGGGCTGGCTGGGAGCAGAGTGGGAGGTGAACTGGTCCTGCCTTTGCTGTGCCTGCAAGGGGCCAATGGCTTTGGGGCCAGAGCAGTGCAGGGGATGCCCTGTGTCCTCTGGCTTTGTGCTGCTCCCATTGTTTGCTGTGTAGCCAGATGCAAAACCTGCTTGGATGTTTTGCCATGTCTGGAGCAGTGGTAATGGCTGTATCCCAGGGAGGAGTCTACTTTCTATGGAAGAAGGGCTTCTGCTACATCTTTAGAGGGGCACCAGGGAAGGAGCTTCAAAAGAACTTTCCCTCTCAGCTGACATCGGTATGATATGACCCTGAATGACTCTTAGTCTTAAAAGGCACTTTCAGGATTTTTTTCCCCAGTAAAGTCACATGTAAATGTAATTTGTTTGTTCTGCAGCAGCCTTGAAGGAAATAACAAAGTCTGTGTGCATAGTGACTGAGCCTGTACCATGTCAACAACTGCACTCCTTAAATCTCATTGAGATAATGGCTCTAGTGCCATGGCAGTGATAATTTCTCTGCTGACAGGCTGAACACTCCAGCAGTAGCTCAGCTGTAACTCCTGGAAGTAGGAGTTCCTGCTGAGATCCAGTGGCCATACCCCAGGCTATGTCCCTACATCTTCCTGCCATTTGGCTGATGTGCTGTCCTCCTCCTGCCAATGCTGTGACTGTAAGAATGGAGCTCTTTTACTCTTGAAATAGCTGAGACCTGTTGCACAGCCCAGTAAAACTGCTGAAGCATATTTTTGTGGATTTCAGTAGGTTTGGCTCTAGGCCTTAACAACATTGCTCTTGCTCAACAAGAAACTGGAAGGAACCTTCGGTAAATCAGCCGAACTAACATTCTGCAGGGTAATCATAGCTGCTCAAAAACAGGAATAGGTGTGAAACAGAAAGTGTATTCAAGATTAACAACCATTATTTTTAAAAGCTTTATCCGAAATCATCCAAGCTACCTCAGCTTTGCTTTAACTTGGTGAAATAGATATCTGCCTTTTCTATGTGCATATGGGCTTTACACTAAAATTCAGGAAGCACCAAATTTCAGCTTTCATCTTGTGGCATCTCAGCTTGATGCACAGGCAAGGTAGTTGGCAAGAGCAGAATTTGCCTTAGGCCTTCCAGCCTTCCAGCCTGTGTGCCAGCTGCCTGGCCCCATCCTTGACCTGGTGGATTCTGTTGTTGCCCACTCTTCTGAAATGTCTGTAGCTGCTGCACCTGGCCCAGGCTCAGCTTTGATGGCTTCATCGGCTCTGCCTGGCTGTGCTCTTCTCACAGGTTGCTGACACAGAGACATCTAAATTAGCTTGAAACTTGTGCTTAAAACAAAGCAAAGCCACTAGAAGCTGTATGCTGTTTCCTGAAAGCAGCTGGTCCTTGTTTCCTTCAGAGAAAGGATGCTGAAGCAGCAGTGTGACTTTGCATGGCTGTTCAGCATTGGTGGTGTTCTGCAAAATAACATGAGCACACTAGACTGGAGCGAACATGGCAAAATCTTGGTAAAGGATTTCAACTGCATTTCAGTTGTAACTTGGAATAAAATCTTGGTTTTCTAAAGATTTCTTGACTGCTGTCTAATGTTGTGGTGTTCTTACAGTAAAAAAGTGCTCCCACTGTCTTTCACTCATCACATATACATGATATTTTCTACAAAGAGTTCTTTAAAAACCTGCAGTGAACTAAGTGAGAGAGACTCACAGTCAGGAAAGAGCATGTCACATAAAACCTCGGGAAATTAATTAATTAGGATGCGAGTGAATAATGTAATTTTGCTGATATTAAATTAAGGCTTGATTAAAAGGCCCAGAAAACTTCTGAATCATTGGGACCTGATTTAGTTTAGGGATTTTTTTTGGGAGGGTGGTGATAGAATAATTCTCATGTTTGTGGAGGTCAGTTGGGCTTGTAGCACTTACTGCCCGTTTTCAAAATTGGATTTGCCTTCACCACAACTGTTGTAAATTAAACTACTGCAGTATTGTACAGCCTCAAATCCAGCCATCATCAAATGAACACATCCCTTGCAGAAGGCAGAAAAGTTGTGCTGAGTCTGATGTTGCTTCTCTGTCCATAAATTGCTTTGGAGGCTGCTGTGCTGCTGGGACAGAGAAATGTAGGAGAAACATTCCTTCTCCTTTACACATGTACTAGATCTGGAGTAGTGGATCTGTAGGAAATCTGCCACTGGAGACAGCTCCTGGCATTTAACCTTTGAAGGGTAAAACATTCTGATATGTAATAAAGAAAAATCTGATCATGCTCCCTTTCCTTGTGCTTGCAAGAAACTGAACTCGGGGAAGCAGCTTTAAAAAAGGTGGGAGATAGAAGGAGAGATGGATGACAATGAGATACGAAAGACTGGCACCAATATGGTTTAACTGGAGGTAACTTAAGGGGGAAGAGTCTTTATTAGAAATTACTTCCTTTCTCCAAGACCTATTTAGACATTGGCATGTAGCTTGTGTGTGAAAGAGCACTTGCTTGTCAAAACCATTCCACTTCTTGGGACCAAGATGTTCCATGCAAGCGAGGGCTGGAGAATCTCTCTCTCTGCCCATTAAATTAGAGTGCACATGAAATATCTGAGCAGACTCTCTAAAAGGCTGAACAGGACCCTGTTCTATAGGCCATGGAAGACAATCATAGTGGTGTCACTGACTTCTGTGACCTTTGGCTCCCATTCCAAATTCTACAAGTGTAAACTCCAAGTTCTGTGCTAAAGCTGGTGTATTTTTTCTTTTATTTACTTGCGGTTTTCTTGTACTGTGTCTGTTGAAAGCAGCAGTTAGATTTCTGAAAAAGACCACCTCAGCAATTCGAATGGGTGAACCTTTGCTGGCAATAAATTGCCACTAGAAGCAGTGCTTATGGCTCCCAGGAAATGTGGATTTGCAGGGACTAATTGATGGACCTAATTTGGTGCCACAAAGGGAACATCACAGCTCTTTGTGCTCTGGCACAAGCTAACTGTTAATGAGTCCCCAGAGGTGTTTGCATTTGGGTTCCAATTACTGTAACACATGCATGGCTCAGCCATGTGCATACAGCCAGGCAGTGCCCAGGGTCTGTGACTGCTCCTGCCTTTCCCTGTCTTTGCAATGCCTGCTGGCACTTCTTCAGTCCTGTTGGCAAGACCTTCTTGACTCCCTAAAGGTCTCTTCATTCTAGCACTGTGTCAACACCCGTGTTCCCCAAACTGATATGACAGAGTGACTGCCACAAGCTAGCTCAACTTGAAGGAATCCAGCTGTGCAGTGAAAACAAAGCACCCAAAACCTGTACACGGCATGGGTCTGTCCAAGCCATGAGAAATGGACATCTCCTTGGTTCCTCTGTGGAAATCAGGTATGTGAGATCTCAGACAAGCACACGTGGTGTGAAGTTTGGCATTGCAGATAGTCCAGTGGCAGCCAAATTCTTCCGCTGTGGTGTGATGTTTGCAGAGTTGGAGCTAAGGGGAAGAAAGAGAGATGGAATAAAACCAAACCTTAAAGACTTCTCTAAACTTTTGTTTGCAAGCATATAACTCACCAATTGCCTCTTGTCTCCTTACAGATTCTCTTTACTTTGAGAGTGGCTGACCTGCTAATTCTTCCGGGTACCTCTGCTAATCCTCTCTTAGTTTTGGAAGGGCAAATTTGAGCTATGGGATACCTCAAAGGAAGGGAAGGAGCACTGATAAGGCTGTTTTTCATATGTGTTGTTCAGTGTTCACAGATTTGGGAATAGGGATAGACCTGAGTGATAGCACTCAACCTCAGTGGGGGCCAAGAGAAGGAGCACTTAAATATTTTTATACATCCTTGAGGTGTAGCTCAGTTAACCAATCAGCCACAGTCATATTTGACTCTTCCCCTGTCTGAGTATTAGAATTACCATAGCCACAATAAAGTGATACCTTTTCTTTCAAATTATCTTCACATTTTCCAGGCAAGAATGTAAGGGTTTTCAAGCAGTAGCTTTTTACCTGTACCTAGAATATAACTGTAAGTACAGTTCTTTCTTCACGCCACTTTTGGATTCATGTATGTTCCATTGCTGGCAAGGGTTGAGAAGTGAAATAGCTCACCAAATGAAAAAAAAAGCTTACAAATCATTGACCTGTTGGTTGCTGCAGAGGCTCTGTTTCAAAGCCCTTAGATTCCATCTATGTCTTCCTTTGTTTTTTGTTTTGAAATGGATCCCCCCAAGTTGCAGACCGGAAGGCTGCCCAAAAGGCTGTTGGCATACATGGAATTGATCCTTTAACTTTTGGTGCACGTAGCTTTGGAGTCGTGTGCATGATGACTGTGTCTTTCCTGAAGCTGGGCATTGAGCAAGCAGACACGTGTCGGGACATTCAACTTGTTCAGATCTCTAGACTGGTCTTTTTGCAGAGAAACTGCAGGCAGGAGTTACTGTGATGTTGGTAATCTGCAAGCACAAATGGAATCAAGGAAAATCTGAGAAGCCCTTTCAAAGGCATCAATGACATAGGAAGTGTTTGTTATTCATATGATTTTAATATACACCTTCAGCACTAAATAAAGCTCAGTAGCTTACAGATTTTTGAAAATACCAACCTGCAGGAGCTTCAATTTAAGAACTGCCTGCATTCATTTTTACTTCTCAGTAGGATGTGGTTAAGGCAGTGCCCTGGCTGGAGCAGAAGAAAGGTAGTTTGCACACATCAGTGTGCATACGTGTTTCTGTGATTCCATAACTTAAAACCCTAACCCAACATGGGACACAGGCAGAGTCTTTTGACATTGGTGGTGACATTGCCATCACTGGAGATACTCATCCTGTAGGGTCTGGTCTGAGTTTGACATGGATAAACATGCTTGTCCTGCAAGGATGTACAATAAAGAACTTGAGAGACATTTCCTTCCAGCTCTAACACTTCTGTGGAAGGCCTTCTGGAAAGTGGATTAAATGACAAACAACCCCATGTACTTATGTTGTCACTGAAAATAGAAGGCAATATTTGGTTTCACTGAAAAGCTATGTGGAAAGTTGTATATGCTGGAATTGCAGGTCATGGATGACTACAATCATTCATCCCTCTGAGTCTTGCTGAAAAAAGGTTCCTTACAACATAGTCAACATGACATCTACTAGCTGGCTGTCTTATCCATCAGAAGACCAAGCTGTCTGTCCATAAACATTTTCCAACAAAGGAAGGCAAAAGCTTGGGATGTCTGACCCACAGCAGTCTCCTCCAGATGACAAATAAAGTTCAAATCCAGTGGATCTGGGGAAACTTGGATTAATACTGTGTAAAAAATGGGACTTCAACATCTAGCAAGCTGTTCTGCATAATTATAAATAAAAAATAAATCTGCTATTAAATTTGAATTCTTTTCAATAGTATTATATTGAAATTATTCAGCTATTATTAATACACCTAGAAAGAAAAGTAAGATGAGGTGACTTCCTTGATGAGTGCCCCTGTTTGGTTTTGGAAGGTATCCACTGCAGAGAGAAGAAAGGGAATCTCCTTCTGTCTTGTGTTCCCTGCTTCTCACAAACCTATGTATACATAATGTACTGCGCATGTACACATAGTACATATAGTACATTATAGCACATATGTATGTACTGTGCATATAATGTCACCCATATAAAAAGACTTCTGTCAAAAGACTGTTTGTTTAAGGGGGCAAGACCAAGCAAGAACAAGTAGGCTTTTGAAGGATGTCAATATTTTTATGACAGAACTCTAAAGCAGCCTTGGCAGTGCAGCCTTAACAGACAAATTACAGGCCAAAATGTGTCCCAGCAAGTGAGCCTGAGCTGATATGAGTGGACTGGGGCACACGTTTCAATAATCCTTCTGCAGCTTCAATTCCTAGGGTCACTTTTTCTTCTGGACAAGGCTGACCTTTTTATGATGATGCCCTGCTGTCCAAATCTTCAAGTGTATTGAATATGTAACACATTGCAAAACATGTAGCCAAACAACATATATTTGGAACTTCCTTGCTGAAAGTGCAGCTGCTTCTATGTGGAAAAGTGATATACACGGTTAGGCCATGCTAAATGTGGTGTAACAAGGGGAAATTCTACTCAGACTGGCAGCAGCAGTAAATGACATGATCTGAGGAACAGAAGGAAATACACCAAAAAACAGGAATACCTTTTCTGACAGACAAAACCAAACTCTTGAAAGAATCCCTCTCCTTCTTCAATGGCTTCCCCTTTCATCAAGGATGGGATTCAAAACTGCACTACAAGAGATGGAATGATTCTGGATGTCAGTAGATCTTGCTTCTTATCCATGTAACTACAAACTACTTCCAAGATAATGACTGTGAAATTTCCTAAGAACCATAATTTTATGGAACTACAACATCAGCCTTCTCATGGAATCTGGTGCCTTAAGACTGTTCTTAACTTCCAAACCATGGCAACAAGCTTCTCACAGTTTCTTTGACCAGCCACTGAATAATGCTGCTAGATGTCTGAGGTAGAGACAAGAAATATTTATGGGAGCAGTAGATCTTGTTCCTATGGACAGAAATACTGTTGAGATACTCAAGCTGGTTTTAGATCTGTGGGCACAGCCCCAGTTGGAGGACACAGAGGGAGTGGGTGGGTTCATCACATCTTAGCCACATGAACATGGTACTGATGTTTAAAAGGCACTTGGAAGTATCAGCAACTGGACTCTTGTCACTGGATTCTGGACACTTCTTGAAACATACAAAGAGATGGAGTTTTGGCTCGAGTCTCAAGAAACCAAACGTCTTTATAAAGGCTTCTTTAGTTAAAGATGAAAATTCTTTAAAACAAAAGACAGGGCTGGTTACCTGGTGAAATCACAGCCTGGAGGATGAATGAAATGCTCTCCTGTTCTGGTAGATGGCAGCAGAGACATACTGGGTCCTCTTGTGGCCTGGGGATGGAGGTCTGATTGCCTTTGTCTCCTTGGAATGTGCTGTGCATCCTTAGGAATACCAGAGAAGTGGATGGAGGGAGGGGAACTGCACTGAATAAATGAGTGTGGCAGGTTGGGTGGTGTGCATAACCAAAGGTGTAGGGAATGGACTTGGGCTCTCACAAGGATGTAGCAGAGCTAGGTTGGCCCGACTCACATGGATGGCATGTTGATCTTTCTGTGCTTCCAGGATTCTGCCATTTGAATGCTAATAGACCATTCCTGTGGTTTGCTTTGTTCCATGGAATCTGAACAGTGTTTCCTAAGTCACTTTGGCATCTCTTCCAGCTGGATGAGAGAGGCTATTCCAGTTGGATGAGAGACTTGGTGCAGGGCTGAAAAGCAAGACATACCAGAGCAGATGCCAGCCAGAGAACACAATGGGGATCATGGAAAAGCCAATAGGCTTCAGCTACAGGGTTAATGCTATTACCAGGGGTAAGAATCCTCCAGGCTGCTCATTTTGAATGCCTGTCTTCACAGGGAAACAAAGGGCTTGCATCCAAGTCATGACATGTAGGCATAAAGGAGAAGGAGCTTGAAACAGAATCTCCTGAGCTGATCCATTCCTGTCAAGGCAGGCAAAGAAGATTATATACATGTACTTGGTGCAAGTATTTGCATACTTGCATGTAGAGCTGTATTCAGTGTGCTCCAGGAGAGCCTGTTGGATGCCAGCCTCAGGAGCTGGCGGGGGATGGAGCACTTTGGCCCCAGTTCAGGACAGCAGAGCATTCAGCGCTCAGGAGGATTTACTCACGTGCTTAAAGCCAAGCACATGTTGAAGTGTCCTGTTGGCCCAGGGCCCACTTGTGCAGCACCTTCCAGAACCAACTTGAAAATGGCGGAGAGGGCAGAGCAGCATTAGCTCATGTTATCACTCCCAGTGCTTGGAAATAAACTGAGTGCAGGAGCCTTAAGCCCTCTCTTCTTGTTACGGCTGTTGTTCTTCTTTTCCTTCTTGTCTTTTTCTTCTTCTTTTTCTCCCCTGCTAACTCTCCAAACTGATTTGGGAAAAGTCCTTGTAGGACCAAACCCTGCATCCTGCAGCCTTGCTGCAAAGATCTCGTTGACTTCTTTGGTGCACACTTTGGCACTCGGTCTTGGGGGTCTGTCCAGCAAGGAATATCGATCCTGGGACAAGGGAAAGGCTTTGGTGGCTCTAACTCTCTGTCAGCAGCTCAGCAAGCATCCCTTCATTGCAGTGGCAGAGTGCCAGCTGCTCTGTGGCCTCTGGGATGCTGTGCTCTGCCACAGCTGGCTCCTGCAGGCTGCAGGCAGCAGTCAGGCACAGAGCACTGCCCGAGGATCTGCACCTGGGTGCTGCAGCCAGGAGAGCCCTGGGCCATGCTCCTCATCCCTGCCTGCCTCCCCAGGCAGTGCCAGGCTGCCCCTCCTCAGGCAGATGTGGCAGGGCTGGGACTCGGCTGTGCTGTGGCAGATGCACTTGCTTGTTCACCTTAGCAAGGACAGGTGCTATTATTGCACTGTTCCCTGCAGAATATAGGAAGACTGCATTTATCAGTTTGTCAGGACAAAGAAAAGTTCATCTACTTTTGAATCCTTTAGATCTAATGGCAAAAAAATGTATATAATAATAATGTTTTACTTGAGTTTAGCATTAGGAAGCAATTTCCCCCTCTCAGCTATTTCTTCTCTAAATGACTGTAATCCTCCAACTTCCACAAAAGATGTGTGCACAGAGCTGCACGGAAGGAGAAATCCTTGCTCAAGGAAATGGAGTGATGTGTTTAACCAGAAATGCCCTTGGTGTGAGGTGAGGGACTGGAGCTCCAGAGGTCTTGGCTGCCAAGTTCTGCATTGTGAGTGCTAGGCAGAACTTTTTATTATTCCTTCACTTGCCCAACAGGATTGAAAACCCCACAGGAGGCAAATAAATTGAGCTGATGAGTAATGGAACACAGACATCTCCTCCCTCCCTAGGCAAGCAGTGTTGAGCTGAGGATGGCAGCAGCAGGTTCCATTTCTGACAGCTCTCTTACTGCTGTTCAGCATGAAGATTCAGCCACACCACTGAAGTGATGCCAGTCAGAATGAGATGCTTATTACCAGCACTATCAAGCAACCCCACACAATCACTTGATGCAGGACCTGAACTTCTGAGAGTATTTCTATCCAATCTCATCAATCACAGCAGCTTTGCCTTTCCAGGAGAAGTAGCAGTACTATCTTCCCTTCCAGAAGTCTGAACTCCAGAACTAGGAGAAGTACTATAAACCTGATTTCACAGAAGTTCCTCACAGATGAAACCATATCTGTAAGTAGATTGAATGACTTGAAAGGATGCAAAGCTCAAATAAACAGCATTTTGGTGGTGGTAAATAAGGTGGCTGCTCTGCTGGAAGCTGCCCATTGGTTTATCTTCCCCGCTGCACTTGACTCAAGGCATCATCTTTTCTAAATATGTGGAGCTTGAGGTAACCCATTATTTTTACCCAGGCAGAAGAGAGAGCTTTCCAAAGCCCACAGGGGTTACAGCTTCAGCTCAGTGTGTGCTGGGTAGAGCAGGACACTGCTTACACCAGGCACTCTGCCCAGAACCCACTCACGCAACTCCCCCTCTCCCAGGAGTGCCTGGCCCCTGCTGCTCCCAGGCCTGGCAGACCCTGCCCAGCACAGAGCAAACAAAGGGCAGCCACAGATCTGCCCTGCAAAGCGTGGGACCTGCCCCATGCACAGCACCATTCACAGACCATCTCCCCTAAATTCTCACGTGGCACGGGGTTCCTCCATCCCTTTGCTGCACAGGCAGCCTGTGCACCAGGAGCTCTGAGAAGGTGCTGGGGATCACAGGAGCCTCCCCTGGCTCCAGGTGCCCCGGGCCACTCTGGGCACTGCTCATGGGCACTGCAGCAGCCTCTCCTGGCCCTGGAGAGGACTTGATCCTCCCTTCCTCCAGGATGGAGGCTTACATAAACATGGTCAAGGGAGGAGGACCTTGGAGAGTGAGGGAGGCAAAAAAAACACCTCAGCATGCCTTGTCTGCTCCTCAGCATTCTGATTTGGCCTGCAACACTGTGCAGTGAGACCCAGGCTCTTCTTGTCCCCTTGGAATGACCTGAGTGCTGGCAAGGGGACAGAATGACAGCCCTGACACCATGGCAAGAGAGACCCCCTGCTTCTGGGAAAGGAAGAGGGGCTATCACTTGAATTTGAAGACCTGTGAGATTTTATACACACTAGTGCATGTCCATGGAATGTTCATGGAATTGAGTTCCCTCATTTCTCTGTACCTTCTGCTGTTTGAGCTGCTCCCAAACTTTCCCAGTCCTCACTGGCAAGAGAAAGGAGAGGGTTCTCTAAAGACCTGCTGCATCAGCTCTCTGAGGTCCCTCATTCTTATGGTTGTAGAAGCAGCTGGAAAATAGAAATTAATCTCTTGACAGCCACTCACAGCCACTCAGATTTTGACAGAAATGGGAAATCACAGCTAGAAAATCTAAATCCTGCCTTTGATCCCTGCACTTGGAACTGCAGATTAATTTGACAGATGTCTGAGCCTCATTAATATTGCTATTGTCTTTCTCTGAATAATGAGCCTGATGATCACCGTGCTCCTTTGGGACAGGCAGGCTTTAAGAGTACCCTCACTGCTATAAAATTATGACCACCACAGCAACTGTGGGTTGTTTCACACAGTCATGAAAAATGCATTTGAAAGGGAAGTTTGCAATCTTTCCAATTTTGTTAAAATACTGTAGAAAAAAAAAGGACAATACTTCAAATCTGTTGCAGAGGGATTGACATAACTGGGAACGTTTTCAGCCTATTTTGCAGGCTCTGTTCGTGGCAAAGCTCGTTCAGCTGGCCCAGGACCCAGTGGCACTGTGCCTACGCCAGTGTGGCTGTAGCAGGAGCAATTCCTGAGGGAACAGGGCCACAGCCAGTGCTCTTCCATGTTCTGGTGGTTATCTGCTTCCTACCGTGGCTTTGGAAAATCAGAACCTGAAGCATGTCTGGACACAGTAGCTCGCGAATCTCATTTGAACTACTGACACCAGACTATTTCTGCTTTAAAATCTCACAACTAGGAGAGCTCAAAAAATAATTACAAAATGCAGTTCTATCTTTAAGATCAGTTCAGGAATTTACTGAGGGAAAGGAGACATGGCTGGGAGAGAAAGAGGAGAATTGATGCACGATCTGTTCAGGGAGTCCATTTTGGTTTGGGAATAGGCCAGTTCAATTGGCCTTCTTGAAGTTCCCAGAAGACCTCAGGAGGACAAATAAGAGATGACTGATGTAAGATTTTCATGGTTTTTGGGATGTCAAGACCCCAAGGCACAGCTCCTGCTTTCCTGCCGCTCCCTTCTTCACTTTTGGGTAAGGTGACAAAAATCATTCCAGGAACTGAATGAGCAAGTCAGGGAAAAAAAATCATCTCTCAGACCCAGTTAAAGAGGTTTGTCTAAGTTTTCATTCCAGTCTAATCCCATGGGAATTACTAGGCTAAGACTGCCACATCTACCACCCAAGTTACTGACTCACGTTCCCTTTCCCGGATTTGCCAGAATTCTCCCTCTGATGAAGTTTTCCCCGTATCTGTCCTGAAAAGGATTCTGTTAATATCTCCCATCCTTCTGCTGGCAGTCTGTTCCAAAATGCACGATCCTGATTTCCTCAGCAGGGGTAGAATATCTTCTCTTATTAAAAATACCGAAGCACAAGCTTAGCCAGAGGTGTGTTTTATTTGACGTGAAGAGATGCAGTAAAAATGCTTCCCTGGGACAGCTTGTGTTTCAGCCGTCCTGCAAGGATTTGGCAAAAGTTTCCAATGTTCTGCTGGACTGTCGGCTTGAGATTTTGTTAACCCCTCTCAAAAATGGCAGTTTCCACTCTTTCCAAGTGCAGATGGATGGAAATTTCCAGGTCTTTTGTCTGGAGCTATGGCAGAGGCAAAGAGAAAGCCTGAGTCTCCTTTGATTAATCACAGGGAAATGGAGTGGAGAAGGATGATTAAAGGTTCATTTCTAAAATTGGGTGCATCTGTGTTTTTCAAACACACAATGACCTAAGGCAGTGACCACCAGAGTGTCTTTCACATCATCATGCATGGGAAGGACTTTGACCTGCTGGGCCTGCTCAGAAGAGGGCCACCAAGGTGATCCAAGGTCTGGAGCACCTTTCCAATGAGGAAAAGCTGAGATATTTGGGATTGTTCAGTCTCTAGAAAAGAAGGCCTTGTGGCATTTCAGTCCTTGAAGAGAGCCAGTAAGAAAGATGGGGACAGACTTTTTTGCAGGGTCTGTTGTGAACAAGGCAGAATAGTTTTAAACTAAATGAAGGTAGATTTAGATTTGAAAAAGGGAAGAAGTTTTTTTACCATGAGGAATGTAAAACATGAACAGCAGCAGGTAGAGGTAATGGGATGTCTGCACTGAAGGTGAGGAACAGCGATCCCAGGACTCATCCAGCACCAGAGTGGTCACTTTGCCGCTCATTTCTCGAGTGGCTGGGCCAGCCTTGAGCTACCTTACACCTCACTGGTGTTTACATGCAACCTTCAGGGCACATCACAGGACTTTGAGTCAGCAGACTTATAATTAGATAATATGATTAAAGACAGGTTATTTAAGGCTTCTTTAGCAAGAGCACAGTTTTCTTTCCCATGTAAACCAACTCAAAGATAAGAAGTGTTCTCAAATGGTTTTCAAATGCTGTGGGATCAAAAACCAAGTGATTAACTGCAGTGCAAACACACAGAGAATTAGAAACCAGGGAGCTTTCTCAACTCAGAGGAGAAACCAGCTGAAGCAGACTCTGTCTCTCAAAGCTCAGTGATCATAAATAGCACAGTTTGGTGTTGTCAGTGCTAGAACACATTATTTTTCGATTTAAAATTTTTGAAAAATGGGAAATTTACATTAAAACAGACATCATCAAATGGCATTCTGAAGACACCTCCAGCAAGTAGGATCCAGTTCCTCCTTGGGTTATCAGCTCTTTGCAGCGTTACACACGTTATGAGAAAGCGTATCCAGAAGAAAGGGTATTTCCAAAGGGAAGTGTCTCAGAAAACAGGCTGTGGTTGGCTACAGCTGACAGAAATTCATCAATATATGAACAGAGGCTGTCCTTTTAGCAGTAGTTCAGTGGCCCTGCAGTGAAGAAAGAAGGTGCTCGAAGCCTCAGTTCCATCATTTGCACTCCTGGCAGGCATAACATGCTGCAGGGAGGAGAGCACTTGTGACGTACCAAAGCAAGCAAACCCCCACTAGACCAAAAGAACAAGAACAAAGATCCCACTGCAGCTGAAGCCTGCCCAAGTAGAAGAGGAAGGAGAGGTATTTGGCTTCAGATTCACAAGATCACAGGACCCAAGGCATAACTGGCTGTTTTTGGGGAGGGTTTTAATGTTCTTAACTTCCACCTAAAATATCTGCCACAGCACAGCCGAGTCCCAGCCCTGCCACATCTGCCTGAGGAGGGGCAGCCTGGCACTGCCTGGGGAGGCAGGCAGGGATGAGGAGCATGGCCCAGGGCTCTCCTGGCTGCAGCACCCAGGTGCAGATCCTCGGGCAGTGCTCTGTGCCTGACTGCTGCCTGCAGCCTGCAGGAGCCAGCTGTGGCAGAGCACAGCATCCCAGAGGCCACAGAGCAGCTGGCACTCTGCCACTGCAATGAAGGGATGCTTGCTGAGCTGCTGACAGAGAGTTAGAGCCACCAAAGCCTTTCCCTTGTCCCAGGATCGATATTCCTTGCTGGACAGACCCCCAAGACCGAGTGCCAAAGTGTGCACCAAAGAAGTCAACGAGATCTTTGCAGCAAGGCTGCAGGATGCAGGGTTTGGTCCTACAAGGACTTTTCCCAAATCAGTTTGGAGAGTTAGCAGGGGAGAAAAAGAAGAAGAAAAAAACAGGAAGGAAAAGAAGAACAACAGCCATAACAAGAGGAGAGGGCTTAAGGCTCCTGCACTCAGTTTATTTCCAGGCACTGGGAGTGATAACATGAGCTAATGCTGCTCTGCCCTCTCCGCCATTTTCAAGTTGGTTCTGGAAGGTGCTGCACAAGTGGGCCCTGGGCCAACAGGACACTTCAACATGTGCTTGGCTTTAAGCACGTGAGTAAATCCTCCTGAGCGCTGAATGCTCTGCTGTCCTGAACTGGGGCCAAAGTGCTCCATCCCCTGCCAGCTCCTGAGGCTGGCATCCAACAGGCTCTCCTGGAGCACACTGAATACAGCTCTACATGCAAGTATGCAAATACTTGCACCAAGTACATGTATATAATCTTCTTTGCCTGCCTTGACAGGAATGGATCAGCTCAGGAGATTCTGTTTCAAGCTCCTTCTCCTTTATGCCTACATGTCATGACTTGGATGCAAGCCCTTTGTTTCCCTGTGAAGACAGGCATTCAAAATGAGCAGCCTGGAGGATTCTTACCCCTGGTAATAGCATTAACCCTGTAGCTGAAGCCTATTGGCTTTTCCATGATCCCCATTGTGTTCTCTGGCTGGCATCTGCTCTGGTATGTCTTACTTTTCAGCCCTGCACCAAGTCTCTCATCCAACTGGAATAGCCTCTCTCATCCAGCTGGAAGAGATGCCAAAGTGACTTAGGAAACACTGTTCAGATTCCATGGAACAAAGCAAACCACAGGAATGGTCTATTAGCATTCAAATGGCAGAATCCTGGAAGCACAGAAAGATCAACATGCTGTGGCAGTGTGTTAATTTAATCGGTTAGGCTTTCTATACTTTTGTACTTGTCCCCTGTACCCCACCCCTCGATGGTTCCTTTGTTAACTCACATGACTCCAGCACCTGCCATGCGACACATACGGTTAGCTGTCTGTCAATTCTCCCGCCTTTGTAAACCCCTCCTATTTTTCCCCTGATTAGTCCAAGCGATGTTCTATTACACCTGTATCCCCTGGCAACCTGCCCCGGTTGGCTGGCCACCCCCTTTGTCCCCCCTCCAAATCCTTTGGACAAAAACCCCCTGCACCCCTCGCCCCCCGAGCAGTTTCGGGCTGAGGAGGTGTTTGCAATAAACCCTCTGTTCATCTGAAATTGTTTCCTCCTTTCTTCCACTGCCGTCGGATTTCCATCGCTCGCTTAAGCCTCTACCAGGCAAAGAACCCACGGGAGTCAGCACTGCTTGCGAGCTTGCAGACTGACCCCATAACACCGTGTCGCTGTGTCTGGGCCAGCGGTGACAGAGCCCGTTGGCTCTCTGTGAGCACACCGACGCAACATGCCATCCATGTGAGTCGGGCCAACCTAGCTCTGCTACATCCTTGTGAGAGCCCAAGTCCATTCCCTACACCTTTGGTTATGCACACCACCCAACCTGCCACACTCATTTATTCAGTGCAGTTCCCCTCCCTCCATCCACTTCTCTGGTATCCCTAAGGATGCACAGCACATTCCAAGGAGACAAAGGCAATCAGACCTCCATCCCCAGGCCACAAGAGGACCCAGTATGTCTCTGCTGCCATCTGCCAGAACAGGAGAGCATTTCATTCATCCTCCAGGCTGTGATTTCACCAGGTAACCAGCCCTGTCTTTTGTTTTAAAGAATTTTCATCTTTAACTAAAGAAGCCTTTATAAGATGTTTGGTTTCTTGAGACTCGAGCCAAAACTCCATCTCTTTGTACGTTTCAAGAAGTGTCCAGAATCCATTGACAAGAGTCCAGTTGCTGATACTTCCAAGTGCCTTTTAAACATCAGAGTGTGATGTTCATGTGGCTAAGATGTGATGAACCCACCCACTCCCTCTGTGTCCTCCAACTGGGGCTTTGCCCACAGGTCTAAAACCAGCTTGGGAGATCTATCTCAACAGTATTTCTGTCCACAGGAACAAGGTTTATCGCCCTAATAAAACTTTTTTCTTTCACCCTTTTTTCTTCACCTCAGTCTGTACTTAATGGCTGAGGAAAACCGGGCACACAAGACAGAAAGGAACTTCCTGTCTTTCGTCAAAGTGGATAGCTTTTCAAACCAAGAAGTCACAAACCATCTTATTCTTTTTTAATAACCTTGGAAAATTATAACAATAATAATTATTCTTGAACAACTCACTGTATTTTAGTTATTCAGAACGTCTTCCTAGATGCTGAAGCCCTCTTTCTGCTCACAGCATTAGTCCAAGTTTTACCAGAGCCATAGGATTTGCACTGTATTTGTCATCTAAGGAGACTTATGTGGGTCAGGCACCCAAGACTTCCACCTTCTTTTATTGGTGAAAGTTTATGGATAGAGAGTTCGGTCTTCTGACAGGACAGACAGCCAGTTAGTAGATGTCATATCGACTATAGTATAAGGAACTCCTTTTCCATACAAGGCCTTACAGATGAGTGTCTTCAATGATGGCAATGCCACCACCTTACTCAACAGAATCTACTCATGTCCAGTGTGGGGTTATAGAATCACAGGAACATGTGTGCACAGACGTGTACAAACCACTCCTCTCCTGCTCCAGCAGGGCACAGCTTTCACCACATCTTACTGAAATGTGAAAATAAATGCAGGCAATTCTTAAATTCAAGCTCCTGCAGGACAGTGTTTTCAAAAATCTGTATGCTAATGAGCTTTATTTTAATTCTGGGGGTTTATATTAAAATCATATGAATAGCAAACACTTCCTATGTCAGTGGTGCCTTTGAAAGGGCAGCAGGCACTTCAGACAGGGCCACATGACTTCCAGGTTCCCCAGTCCTAGAAGATTAATTCAGGGAATAATAAAACACTGCTTAGAAGCCCAGCTACCTTCACAATACTTGCATCAGGCAGAACAAAAGACAGTTGAGTATGCAGAGGCATCAGTGGCATGGAGCTACTCTTTTTAGCACATGTCCAATTCCAAAAGCAAATCCAGCCTTCTCCTTTGGAAGCTGAATCCTTTGAAAGCTTGCAACGCCCCCATGAATAACCACCTTCAATGCTGGCTGCCAAGCTACTCCATCCCTGTTGTTTCCCCCAAGCAATGAAGCTCTGAACTCCTGCAGTGACACACACAGGACCTGTGTGTGTAGAGAGCTGCCAGAAGAGAGGGGGAAGCTGTGTGTGCATCACTTCTTTTCCAGTGTGCATCGCCTCACTTTGAGCTCTCAGCTCTGTGCTTAGCAAACTGGTTGCCAGGTACCTTGCCTGTCTTACCCTTAAGTAAGACAGGTTGCTCTAAGAGACTGACCCAGCACAGGAGCCTCAGCTCTCCCTATCTAGGAATCCCTTTGCCCCTAACAGTTTAAGTTCACAGAGGGATTAGCTTGCTTCCTTTATACGTAAAACCAGGACTTTTTCGCTTATCATAACACGAAGTCTCAGGATGCCTCTGTCGCTGTGCAGGTTGTTCACAATCAACAAGGAATTTTCAGAGATGGGACTATTACTCCTCTGCTGCCCAGGCCTCTAATGCTAAAATGCTGGCACTGACATTTCAGAGCACCAACATCTTCTCACAACAGACAGGGAAAGGCAGGAGCAGTCACAGACCCTGGGCACTGCCTGGCTGTATGCACATGGCTGAGCCATGCATGTGTTACAGTAATTGGAACCCAAATGCAAACACCTCTGGGGACTCATTAACAGTCAGCTTGTGCCAGAGCACAAAGAGCTGTGATGTTCCCTTTGTGGCACCAAATTAGGCCCATCAATTAGTCCCTGCAAATCCACATTTCCTGGGAGCCATAAGCACTGCTTCTAGTGGCAATTTATTGCCAGCAAAGGTTCACCCATTCGAATTGCTGAGGTGGTCTTTTTCAGAAATCTAACTGTTGCTTTCAACAGACACAGTATAACAAAACCGCAAGTAAATAAAAGAAAAAATAGACCAGCTTTAGCACAGAATTTGGAGCAGGAGCCAAAGGTCACAGAAGTCAGGGACACGACTACGATTGTCTTCCATGGGCTAAGGAGCAGGATCCTAAAGAACAAATTTTTACTCCAGGTTCAGCCTTTCAGAGAGTTTGCTCACATATTTACTGTGCACTCTAATGGACTGCAAGAGAGATTCATCCTGCTGAGATGCAACAACTCTCTTGGAGATGAAATTTGGCACTTATATTGAGCTTTACTGTCAAGCACATATATACATAAGGTAGCTTGGATAATTTCAGATAAAGCTTTTAAAAATAATGATTGTTGATTTTTTTACACACTTGCCATTTCACATCTTATTTTGTTCTTCAGGCAGTTACAATTAGCCTGCAGAATATTAGCCTGGCTTATTTACTCAAGATTTCTTCCAAGTTTCACGTAGAGCCAAGCCTACTGAAATTCACAAAAATATGCTTCAGCAGTTTTACTGGGCTGTGCAACAGGTCTCAGCTATTTCAAGAGTAAAAGAGCTCCATTCTTACAGTCACAGCATTGGCAGGAGGAGGACAGCACATCAGCCAAATGGCAGGAAGATGTAGGGACATAGCCTGGGGTATGGCCACTGGATCTCAGCAGGAACTCCTACTTCCAGGAGTTACAGCTGAGCTACTGCTGGAGTGTTCAGCCTGTCAGCAGAGAAATTATCACTGCCATGGCACTAGAGCCATTATCTCAATGAGATTTAAGGAGTGCAGTTGTTGACATGGTACAGGCTCAGTCACTATGCACACAGACTTTGTTATTTCCTTCAAGGCTGCTGCAGAACAAACAAATTACATTTACATGTGACTTTACTGGGGAAAAAAATCCTGAAAGTGCCTTTTAAGACTAAGAGTCATTCAGGGTCATATCATACCGATGTCAGCTGAGAGGGAAAGTTCTTTTGAAGCTCCTTCCCTGGTGCCCCTCTAAAGATGTCGCAGAAGCCCTTCTTCCATAGAAAGTAGACTCCTCCCTGGGATACAGCCATTACCACTGCTCCAGACATGGCAAAACATCCAAGCAGGTTTTGCATCTGGCTACACAGCAAACAATGGGAGCAGCACAAAGCCAGAGGACACAGGGCATCCCCTGCACTGCTCTGGCCCCAAAGCCATTGGCCCCTTGGAGGCACAGCAAAGGCAGGACCAGTTCACCTCCCACTCTGCTCCCAGCCAGCCCAGGAGCTCTGCACGGGAAGGGAGACAAGTTCTGCAGTGCCCACATTTCAATACAGGGGAAAATTCATTTTTCTCTCAGGCTTGGCCTTGGACATGGGTTACCACATTTCACCCACTCTTCTTCAGAACAACGGCATGTTTATTCATCTGCCTGATTTTTTACCCAACCTACACGGGCACCAAAACTCAAAGGTACCTACACATCCTCCAATGCACCACTGGCCCCACAGCTAAAGCCTGTTCTTCTCTTGCTGCCTCAGCCCTGCAGGAGAACTGAGTCCATAGCATTCTCCTCTAGCAGGGCTGTTGGTGTTGCACTTGTGGGTTTCTTGGGGCATTGAAAAAGCCCTTGAAGTCAAGGCCTGCACAGCATGAGGACCCATGGAGAGATGTGAGTGAGTAATGACAGGTCCCTCAAGTGCCCTGGGATGTCTCATACCTCTGTGCACAACTCACTCCAAAGAGAAACTGGAACAGAGCCTGGGACTGGCAGCACAGGATCCAGAAATGTCTCTGAAGTGCTCGGGAAAGCTTTGCTGTGACACAGCTCTGCCTGCCCTGAAACACGACCAGAGAATGTCTGTGAGCCTGATCATGCACTGCCCTCCACAGCTGTAAAATACACCAAGACAAATGGCATCCTCTGCACTTAGTCTGTGCTGATACAGAAAGAATCCTTCTCCAAATTCTTTTTTTTCCCTATGACAAGATCACCCCAAGTAATTACATTCATGCTTTTTCTGTGCTGGAGTGTGGAATCCTCCTGCTGGCAAAAGTATTTTTCCTAACATCACTACATAGGTATGGGAAAGGGACTATAACAGCACAGCTCCTTCAAGAGTTAGAGGCCAGGGGTGATGGGAAGTGTCAGAAGGAGGAACATTCCTGGGCCCACCACGGAGAGCCCCGTGGGGCAGAGAGACAAGGCTGTTGGGTTTGTTTGCTTCAAGAGGCCATTGCAAAGCCAGCCCCAATGAAGAATGAGCCTGAAGTGCTTGTCCATGAGCAATGAAGTGGCCCTGCAAGGTCGCTGAGGGTGGAGAGGCAGCACCGAGCACACCGGGCCTTGGGGTGACCCCTCTGGTGCTGCGGGGCTGTTTCAAGAGCCAGCCCTGCCCCAGCACACAGCTCCTGCTTTGCTCTCCACACCCAAAACACAACTCTGCCTGACAGGTCAGTCCCTGCAGGAGAGGGAGTCACGGGCTCGAAGGGAACATCGAGTGTCCACTGAACACACCTCCCTGGGCCCTTGGGAAAAGGAATTTTGCCGCCTCCCAGCTTGTGGGATCAGCAGCTGCTTCCACCAGGTCCAGCTCAGAGTCACTCCTGACTCACCACACGGCCTCAGGAGCTTCCAAAGGCTGCCAGAGACCAACCTGGAGACGGCAGACGATGCCGGGCTGTGTGGCCCAGACCCCAGCTGGGCTCAGCTGCATTTGTAGGTGACATATGGTCCCCTCTGATGGCACTGGCCCTGGCACCTCTCCCTGCTTGCAGCACCAGAAGTTTTTAAACTTCTCCTGGAAAGCATCTGATCTAATGAACTCGAATTTTCCTCGTGCTAAGGAGCACTCCAGAATAAAAGCTCTGACCTCCACAGACTGCAAGCTTTTCATCCCGGGTTGCCTTTTCTCCCAGGGGATGCTCGCCATGCGGTGATTTTGTTGCCCCTTGTCCCCCTCGGCCGCAAGGACAATCGCTGCCCGCTCGGTGCTGCCGCTGCCCCGCAGCCGCCCGGGCCCGAGCGCTCCGCAGCGCCGCAGGAGCCGCTCCCAGCGCCGGGAAGGGCGGCAGCGCTGCCGTGGAGCGACGCTGCTCCCTGCCGGGGAGCCGGGGCTGGGCAGGGCCGTGCCCGCCTCGCTCCGGGAAAGGACGGCGAGCCCGCGCTGCCCTGAGCCCGCGGCTCCGCGCCGCGGAGAGGAGCGGCCGTGTCCGGGCGGCACCGGGCACGGCCCTCACACAGACACACGGACACGGACAGGCCCTTCCAGCCACGGCGGGAAGCCAGCAGCATCACAGTTCACCGTGTAGAAACTGTCCCCTTTAACAAGCTCCAGTGTGCTGCTGGTTTGCCTCTCTTGCATCTACACACACAGGAGAAAAAACGCTGCAACCCTCCTTGCCTGCCTCGTGGTCTTTGTTCACTCGTCCGCAGAGTCTTTGTCCCATCTTGGCCTCCAGAACAAGCAGGATCAATTCTCTGACTTCTCTCAGCTGGATTTCTGCTCCATTGAGCCCACCTCCTCCAACAGCCCCCACTACCTATTTGGGTTTCAATGTTTTAACACTCCAGTCGTGTCCTCAGGCAAGACAAGGAGTCCCCAGAGCTTTCTCGCTGTGCTGATCACAGAATCATTAGGTTGGAAGAGACTTCCAGGATTATCAAGTCCAACCCAACCCTAACCTCAACTAAACCAGGGCACCAGGTGCCACATCTAGTCTTTTCTTAAAGACATCCAGAGATGGTGAATCCACCACCTCCTCAGGTAGACCATTCCAATACTTTATTACCCTTTCTGTAAAAAACTTTTTCCTGATATTCAGCCTGTATTTTCCTTGGTGCAGTTTAAGACCATGTCCTCTTGTTCTGTCAGTTGCTGATCATCAGCCCTGAGCCTCAGGGGTGATTTCAGGGGCATCAGCCTCACATGTACAGTCGGGTCTGCTCACTGAATTACATCTTGTTGCCCTTTCAAGAACCTCAGGCCTTTCATGATTTGTACACATCACAGAGAAACTCTTCAGTTCACCTCTTATTGCTCCGTCAAGGAGATACCCCTGGGATTTCAGTGTTTCTCGTTTTCCCTAACCATTACCTGAACAAGTATCACACAAGCCAGGTTCAGGAGAAGATAAGATTTCCCCATTGTCATGGAAAGAGCCTTGTGACTCTAGCTCTTACTCTCACCTCGGCTGTTGGTGCACAGGGAACCTGCCAGCTGCCAGTCCCTGTGCACTGAGGGGCTTTGCAAATACCAAACCCCCACTTCCCTCTGCCTGGTGCCCTTTCCCTGGCCAGAAACTCCATCTGCCACTCTATTGTGTAAGTCAAGATGTCATTCCTTAAATTCCCTGCTCCATGCACCTGAAATGTGTTCCCTGCAGAGAAAGAGTCCCAGGCTTTTCTGGTAATGGTTGATGTCAAGGGAAGTGCAGTGACAAATTTAACACTTGTGCTTAGAGTCAGAAGAGACCTGTGCTAAGACACATGAATTACTCGGAAGAAATCTAATATGGGGGAAAATGACAGTCTCAAGTGAGACAAAAACCAGCTGTTTACTCAGTCAGATCTTCTTCAGTGTGTGAAAAGCTCACTTGAAGTCCTTGTAATGTTTGGATTTTTGCTAAAATGTATACAAAAAACATGCAAGCTGCTGCCAGGGCTTTCTGTACAGGTGCACTGGCAGCTGTTCAGCCCTGAGAGTGGGCATTGTTAGAATTAAAGATGTCAAATGAAAAGAAGTACAGACACAGACATCCCCCTGAGCCAAGAAAGCATTGGCCCATCACCTCAGCACCTCTGCATGTGCAGAGCTTGGGTCACATGATTTGCTGTGCCTGCTGCTCTGTCCCCAGTGGAGCTGCAAACACGATGGAGAATTCACAAAAGGATCCATACTATTGCATTTTAACAGGGAATGAAATCAGGGATTATTTGTTTTTCCTACTTAAAAAAAATAAATTCCCATTTCCAAGATGTTCCTGGAAACAGTAACAGGTTCTGAGGTTTTAAAGAGAAAAAGACCCTGACAGAACAAAAAACTGTTTTGCTAACATGAGTAATGTTTTCTGGCATTTGTAATGAAGTCAAGCTACCGGTTGCTTCTCCATCTAGAAAACAGTAATTTCCACTGAAGAAGTGCAGGGACCAGCATTTCAACAACAACCAACTCATCTACTTCATTGACACTCCTGCTTTTCTGCTCACCTGCAAACCCCACTCCTTCACCTTTCTTTAGCACACACATAAGAGGTGCTGAACTCTTATTCTTCAGCTGATGTAAAACACATTGGGGCTGTGTTTTTCCAGCAGAGAAACTTCTTTGGGGCAGCAGAAAGGAGGGAGAGGGCAGAGAGGGAGACCCAGCCCCTTGCAAGTGTTGGGAAAACCCACAAATTCCAGAGTTTTATGTCCAAAAAGCAGACAGAGGAGTCCCACAAGTTTATTCAAGTAAAGGGAGAGAGTCCCTGGGGCACACACCCGTGGGGTTTCTCTCTCAGGTTTCGGAGGGTGCAGCCTCCTTTTGTCCCAGCTCCTGGCTGGGTGTTGCCCTCTTCCTTTCCCCACTGGCTGAAGTACAGGGAAGGTACAGCCTTCCAGAACCACCTGCCACATATCCGGCCTTGAACCTACTATTTTACTCCAAAGTTCAGAAACTCAAGCTTGTCCAGTCTGTTTCAGGAGCCAAGCTGTCCTTGCTCTGCAAAAAACCTGCTGCCCAAAGTCAGTAGGGACATTAACCCCATTTCAAGGTGACAACAGCCATACCTTCACCCATCAAATTGTTTGTAAGGACATGAGCTTTGCTCTCACAAGGCTGCCTGCTGGCTGTGTGTGGACTCCCAGCCTTGTCATTTAGACTCGATAGTGGTCCCAACAGCCTCACAGACAACCTCACTGGCACAAACTCTGCTCAGCTTTCCCTGAAAAAAGAGTACTGAGACACTGTTCAAACAAAAGTCCTTTGCTTGAGCATTCAAGGTTTAAAACGTTTTCGAAGGATTCACCTTAGTGATTCAGCCAAGACTAACAAGCCTGTGGCATAAGGAAGGCTGGAGTTTCTGATTCCCAGCCCCTCATGTCTATTTTTAGCTCTAAAATCAGATAAACAATAAAAACCAAAACCAACCAGGCAACCGACAGGGAACCTGCTGAAAAATAGGAGTTGTGTACTTTGGGCTTTCTTCTACAAGTAGCTACTTTCAAGTAATAATAGCAACGACAGGAAAAATAAAACTAAAGGAATGGAAAGAAAGAATGAATGATTAACTGCTTTTACAGGCTTGTCATCTGGGGGGTTAAGAAAACTTTACACTTTCATATTACACTTCCAAAGTATGCCTGTCAATCCAAAAGCAGATGCTGGGCTCTCTTTTAAAACATCTCTCACAGCTTGCTGTACCTACCTAATGAAAACCGACTAGTTTTCATTAATCAGAAAGGGTAGCACCCTTCTTGTTCTCTTGAAGTTTATTTTAACCCATTCAGCAGCATGATGGAAACTTTTGAATTCCCAGTAAATTACAGTAACGGCAGAACAAAATAATTTCAGTTAGAGCAACCTGAAGACTTGACATTTTCACTCCGCATTTTAGACAGCAACTGACAGTTGTCGGGAGTTGTTGCCCTCATTAATTATCCATCTTTGGTCAATAAAGAACCAGCTTTCAGTAGTTCAAAAATAAGAAAGGACATAAAAAATTGCATTTTTATTATCAAACTTGCAAACAGGCAAGGAAAGCGTAATCCCGGGCAACAAATTGGCCTAAAGCAAGGATAAAATTATTATAAAATGAATAAACAAGTGTTTGCAAAATTTCAAGACAAAATATACTTTTCCATAAATATCTAATTAGGTTAATCTATTGTATCATAAAAATAATATTGATCACATTGTCAAAAAATGTGTCATAATACAAATATATCAGGAAACCTAATTTTGGTTCAAAAATTCTTCAAATTTTCTGAGCGAGTGAATCTTGAGAGTGAATGAGAGTGAATGTTTTGATCTTATTTATATCTTATTTATAGTTTAGTAGTGCCCAAAGTGCATTGGAGGTCATAAGAACACAGCAGGATACAAACATTTATTTTAAGCTGTTTTGCTTTCAAGACTTTACAGAGTGCCCAGAGATGGCTGGTTGCCTTTTTTCATTGCAAAATCATAATAACATTCGTAAAGAGGCTAGACCAGAGCTCTATTGAATTGCTGGACACCAGCATGAATTTCTCTATAGAAAAAAACCTCAGAGACATATTTTTATGGCCTAGAGGACAATCTGAAGTAGCCCAGATGCATTATTTTTATATACTCTAAACTTTGAGACTTGACCTAAAAGCTCCTTTAGAGACAAAGTTATTTAAAATAATTAGATTTTTAAGTTATGTCCACAAATTATAAATTTGTCACAGGCAGTGCCAAATGGAAAAGTAGCACTGTTAGCATTCTCATTGCTAAATATTTTGTAAAATGTCATAACCCTTCATTTTAAAACCAGCGCCTGAGTCTATCTATTAAAATGAAACCGTAAAGTGAAAAATAAATGACCGCAAACTTTGAAGCTATTGGTTAATTAATTTGGGAAATTTGGGAATTTGGATACATTTGGGAATCAGGATAGTAGACATACAGCAACTTTTTTCAAAATTTGCAATAAGTGTTTTGAAAAAAGGTAAAATTTTAGCTGCTAAAATTACATGTATAGATACTATGAAAACAAAACTTCAGATATTGTCCACTTTTAAGGAATGAGCAATTGAATGTTACAGAAATGAGAGTGCTGGATGTGTATCAAGGTTTATTACAAAGGATTCCTTACACATTTTTAGTTTGGAGTTTTTTTAAAATCCTAAATCTCCTGCTTTGGGAGTCTTTCTCATCAGAACACCTGTTCTGTAAAGTACTGGCAGAGGGTCCAAGCTTCAGGGAGCTGTCATTGCCATCCAGGTCTGTAAGGCTCTTTCCCATTTGAAAGAAAAGTATCTCATTTGAAGAAAATTATTATGAGCAATAGTGAGAAATTTTCTGTCCCTGATCAAAGCTGTTTCTCGAGGCCAGGCATGGCTTGCTGACCTACTTTGGTCAAGGATTTATTCAGCCTGCAGGCTGGGATGAGAATCAGACTGCGGGGAGAGCCCGGCAATGTGCAGCTGATGACGGGCTGATGATTAATTTGATTGTCACCAGCACAGCTCTGAACATGAGGCTTGCTCAGGAGGCACATAAAAGGAAACTCAGTGCAGTTTCTTGGGTTCTGCTGCTAAGAGAGCAAGGGATGCAGAAAAACAAATCCCGGCACTGCTTAAGACTTTGGCCAGCCAAAGACCAGCTCAGCCTCTCCAGCACAGCAGTGTTTGTGCTGGGCTGCTGTCCCAGGTGGGGATGACGTGGTGTGGCCAGCTTGGCGACAATCACCAGCGCGTGGTTGCTCCCTCGGTGGGTGTGAAGCTGCCCTAGCTCACTGAGAGCAACAAAAAGATAGTGGGATCAACAGAGGGAGTATGCATGGATGTGTCCCTCTGCCTCACCAGTCAACCAGCTCTTTCTCCAGGCCACTCTGACTCTTGACATGGGTGGACAGCGTGGAGGTGCACTACAGAGCCCCGTGACAAAACCAGCAGGCTGCAGAGTGGGGGGCTCCAGATTATGAAGAGCTACACTCTGTGCAC
This sequence comes from Prinia subflava, assembly GCF_021018805.1. Lineage (NCBI taxonomy): Eukaryota > Metazoa > Chordata > Aves > Passeriformes > Cisticolidae > Prinia > Prinia subflava. Next base: position 18,784,385 of record NC_086250.1, on the reverse strand, counting down.
CTCAGCCAGACCCCATGACCTAGGCAAGAAAACCTGTGGACATGCCACTGTGAGGAATTTGTTTTTAGGGTAAGAACTCTCCGGGAGTAATTTCCCTTACTATCTACAGGAACATGCAGGTGAAATTTTCACAGGATGGCAGTGACAGAACACCAAATACTGCTAGTATTTGCAATGTTTAATATGGGTATTTGTGGTACTGATTCCTTATGTTGCTCCTTTTGTCATAATTTCAAGCCACCCCAAAGAGACTCTGAAATGTGGCCAAGTCATCTATCCAACCAACTTACCAGTAATGTTTACTCTTGTTCTGCACATCACTGCACAAACTGAAATGTGATGGAGACACTTTGCCACCATTTTGTGCCTTCCAACTCTGTAACACAAAATTTGAAGGAGCTTGCTGCTGTTGGCTGGGTAAAGAGTTTATTTTCTTCAGAGTAGCTCAGATGTGGCTGAGCTTTTATGAATTTTTGCTGGAAACAGTGTTAGTAGTTCAGGGATGCTTTCATTCTTGCTGAGCGGGGCTTACACAGAATGAAGGCCATCTCTGCCTTTCACCATCCCACCAGCAAGTGGACTGAAAGCTCTCAAGAAGCTGGGTGGGGACACAGCTGGGACAGCTGACCCCCACTGACCCAAGGGACATTCCATACCTGCATATAAAGCTCAGCATATAGAGCTGGGGGAAGAAGAACAGAGGGGAGGAATTTCAGAGTGATGGTGCTTGTCTTCCCAAGTCGATGTTACATGTGCCAGAGCCCTGCTTTCCTGGGGATTCCTGAACATCTGCCTGCCCAGGGAAAGTGGTGAATGAATTCCTTATTTGCTTTGGTTGTTTGTGAAGTTTTTGCTTTATCCCAATCCACAAATTGTCTCACTTTTCCAGTTTTCTCTCCCATCCCACCAGGGAGGAGTGAGAGAGTGGCTGCATGGGGCTAAACCATGTCAAGTAGGTGTCATGCAGGAGCCAAACCATGAGGTTTCAATATCCTCATGGATAATGAAGACTCCTCAAGCTATGCCAGAACAAATCTCAAGATGACACAGTCATACGTGCAGTAAATGCTCCTCCTGTGAGGAGTGATCAGGCAACACTGTTCCTGTTTCAACTGAAGCTGAGAAAGACAGCTGAGTAGTAAAGTGTTCAGGATAAAATCTCCAGCAGCACCTACTTGGAATGCTCAGCTGAGCACAGGCGTGAGCTACTTTGGGAAAACATGGTCTGTGCCAGAGGATTTTTATGCCAGAAGCTGAACTCTAGATAAAAATGAGAAATAGTGCAAGAAGTGCTGCAAATTATAAAGAATTACATGTTCTTGCAACAAACATGGAAGAAATATTTTTGCTGTAGATTATTTCAACCAACAAGAAAAAAAGAAAAAAGTATGTTTTAATGAAAATACTTGAAAGGAGAAAGCACAAAATCTATTCTAATCTACACCAATTTTTTTAAGATTTGGATTAATTTCAAATGTATAAACATATATGTTCCTACTACCAGCGATCTTTTTTTCTTGTACCTCTGAATGAGAATTGTCTGTGCTTGTTAGCAGGCAAGGAGAGGTAGACTGTTTACTCACTGGCTCCAATGAGAATTTGGCTTCCTCTTGAAATTCAAGGAGAAAAATGCTGCTCATGAGAAAATATTATCTTAAATCAAAACTTATTTTTCAAGTAGTGATTTTCAGGGTTCTTTTCACTAGAAATCTTGGGTTTCTCAAGAAGCAATGCTTACACAAGCCATGATATCTTAAACAAAGGCTCTTTAACAGTGCTGTGTAAATTCTCCAACTATTATTCATCGTATTAAAATAATTTGGAATTTTTAAAACCTCTGTCTCCCCTGGCTGGCAGTTTCCTTATTAGAAATTAATTCCCTGCCAAAAATGGTTTGTTTCTATCTGATGATCTGAAGCAGTTCCTTGTAAAACCAAAAGAATTTAATTATTTGTTTATGTATTAAGGTAACTCATGATTTGGAAGAGGAAAAAGAAGCAGGCAGCTGATTTTATGTGAGACTTCAAATATTAAGTGCATTACTTTAATAACCAAATACTTGGAGTTTGGTCAAGTTGATATCATTTATACATTATTATCTGATTAAATCTTTTAATTTTAGAGAAAGTCTATTTGTTGATTTCTCATAAGCATGTGAGGCTCCTACAAACAAACCATGTAGTAAGAGTCCTTCCAAGGCTTCCTCACAGCAATATCCTTTGGGGAATGCAAACCTAGCTGTAGGTAAGGTAAAAATTCACAGCTCTAGGTTACAGTCAGACTCCAGTAATATATAACTATAAACATGATATTAGATATAAGCTTGAAGTGTTACCTCCCTGATTTTGTTTATGTGTGTGGTTTTCTGTTTGCATTCTGCCAAGTAAAGTTGGATAATGATGCAGTGTGGACTCTCCAAAGTTTGAATGCCTCCCTAACTGCAATGAAGTCTTGCATTTTCCAGCAGTCTGGTATCCCCCACAAAACTGTTATCAAATATGACTTGCTTCTAATTAAATGTCAGTCTGAATCACAGCTTCGGCTTTTATGGAGATGAAGCCATCCTGCAGACAACACTGAGATTAAGCCAACACAAAAAGTGGGCAGCAAAGGTGAAGTGTGGAATTTAGTATTCCACATTACTGCCATCTCCTGTAACATAGGAATCAAAGACCAGAAACAAAATTCTGTGAGTCAACAGACAATTCTAGAGTAGCAATAAGGTGCTGTGACCCAAACTAATCACTTGCACAGTGATTCATTAGTTATATCAGAAATCTGAAGTACCTGGCATAACTAAACCAAAGCTTAGGTTGTATTCCTACACTGTTTTTCAGATTAAACTCTGGCTTCCTTTTTGTACGTACTGTATTCTACTCTTATCTTACTCCTGCTAATTGTTTTTACATCTTGGGTATTTTTTCAGTCTTCATAGAGACACATAAACTAAGGGAACACCAACAGAAATTTTGAAAGAGACAGCAGGATATTTATATATCCTGGTAACACCCCAAAGGACCTTTAAGGTGCATGGGTTCATTATACTGGACATGAAGCAAATAAAAATGAGACAAGTTATTTCCTTAAAGGTTTGCAGTCTCAGACATCTGAGGGTTGGAATGACCTGATAAGCCAACTCCCATTTCTCTTCAGTCTCAAAACAATTTGGCAGCTGTCTACTTCTTGCTCTATTTTCTAGATATTAGAATCATGGAGAAATTCAGTGGATACTTAATTAAGGTATTTCCTTTTTTTACATCATTTTCTGTTCCTAACCTCTTTCTACATCTGTCTTCACTACATAATAATCATTCTCCTATGTTTTTTCTCCTTTCTGGCACACAACACCCCCTTTTATCCAGGCTTCATCTTGTGGTATTTTTCTAATTCCTTTCTCAGTACAGCTATGCCAATGAGAGTTTCACTGCACTCCACAGAATGATCTGGTTCATGAGCTGAGTCCTATCTTCAGCTATAAGTATTTTAATAGTGACCAGATAGTGGGCAATACACAGAAGGTCCCACAACAGGGGTGACAGATTTCTGCTGTCTGGGAAATAATTCTACGTTTGAAAACCCCAAAGTTACAGCAAAAATTGTCAGATCAGGTAAAATGAAATATTTCCTCTCATGATAAACCTAAGTTCTGTGCTTGTCTTTAAAACAAGGACTTTATCATTTAGCTCAGCCTCAAAAGATTTCCTGCAATACTGGAACACCATTGCTGTATGGAAAGTTTACAGGGTTGTTATTTTCTTTGATTTGTTCTAAATACATTGCAAAACAAAAATACTCCCCAAATTCCCCTCCTTCAGCCCATTCTCTACAAAGCAAATTCACCTGAAGTGTTTAAATTGCTGTCAATAGGAAGCAATGATAATGTACTGCAGAACACCCAGGGACTATAACCAGGTAAGAGCTTCTTTTAGTGGGCACACACAGCTGAGAAACTGTAGTAGCAGCCCGTAATAATTGTCACTTCTGATCACCATGGGAACCAAACAGAGGTCTACTTTGCAGAAAACAGATCAGCAGTGACTCACCGACTGCTTGGGAAGCATGATTATTGAGAATTGCTAGACTTGTGTGGGTGACAGGGAATAGTGATGCCATTTCCACCATAGTCCTATCCAGCAGTCTCCTCTGCCAGACATGCAGGATGAAAACAAGTAAATTAGGACTTTGTGTTCATTAGAGACAAATTTCACCTTTAGGATTTTCTGCAGCTTCAGCCTTGTGTGGACTCTTTGCTAGGAAAGGATATAATTTCTAGAGAATGAAGTTCTAACTGATCTTACACTGGCTTTTACCAGGTCTTCTGCAACTCTCTTAGTGACAAGATTTAACCCTCGAACAACACAGAGTTTTAGAGTTGTCACATTGCCTGAACTACACTAGGATGTGTATGACACGTAAAAGACAGGCAGTATTTTTGTCTGGACTACCTAGAAATTGAGAAGTTGGGCCCTTACAACAAAGCTCCAGGTCCTGCATTAAGAAGAAAGTAAAATAAATGCACTGTCTCATTAGCATAATTCAAAAGAGAAGCTGTCTTTCAGGTGAAATAGTTTGTATGAGACCAAAATTTGCAATACAAGATATTTTGAGTGTTTTTCAGCTGGTCACAAACTGTAGTTTCAATCTTATGCTTTCCTACTCCAGAATTTTTCAAGATTCATGAATTCAAGCATAATATTTCTGGGCTGCCTAAATCTCAGATCAGAGATTTTGAGATTATAAAGCCCAAATCCACTCTTTGCTGAATTATTTTCACTGGGTCCTCAGCTCTGGTTGGAGTAACAGTAACCACTGCAAAGAAAATGGTACTACAGCCCCAACATTTAAATGTTTATTTTTCACAAATGGTAATTCAAGATGTTTCGACAAAACCAAAGTATATTCCTTAATAATAACTGTCATTCAATGGCTCCTTGTGTTCTGTTCTCAGTTCTCCCATTGAACCATCATCTGAGTGCCCAAATATTCTCCAAGGATGCCGTCACACGCACAGCTGGCAGCTGGCATATAGGGTTCCTTTTCTGTTCCTCCTCCTAACAGAAATACTCATAGATTGTAAGTTTTGAAAGAGCAGATACACTCATTTCTCCATGAAATGACATGTGCTTTTATTAACAAAGGCTGCTCATGACAGAGGAATTTTCATGAGCAGAAAATCAGTTCCCTAAGTGGAATTTGGCCTGGACAGAATACAGCGTCCTGTCACACAGTTTCTAGATTCATGGATCCTTGGGAAAACGAAGGACAATAGTCTGAAATTTGAAGAAAAGGGCATGACCCTAGCTTTTTACTTTGATGGATGCAGGTCTGCATAGCATAAATGAATGTATGTCTGTTTTAGAGGTTCCAGTCTGCGATGCTGTACATTTGTCAATTGGTCAGTAAACTTTTGAGATTAAATGATGCAGAGGAACAAAAATATTAAGAAACCACTGTACCTCCCACACATTCAGAGGATGAAACATTAAAAGACCAATTCTGCAAAGTGCTCCAAGCTTCTCTGTAGCTCTGCACAGGAAAAACAAGCAATGATGTAAACCAAGGAAAGCACCCTTTGCAACTGTCCCACACCAGCTGTGAGGAGCTGTTGATCAGCAATCCCCTCTTTGCTCCCTTGCCCACACAGGGGGCTTCAGATGTCAGTAGCAGAACAAGGGATGTTCGAGTTTAGCCCTGTCCACCTTTTTGATGATTCTTCCCAGCAACTGAAGGATAGAAATGGATAAACAACCAGGTTGATTACTGGCATCTGCTGTTGGCTTTTTGAGAACAAGCTGAATGCTGATGTATCCTAGGACAACTGGTGCTTTTTCTGCTTTGGGAAAGACAATTGTGATCAGGTCAGGCATGGGCTTAATTGCTTTGTACTAAATGAACTTGTGCTATGCAAACCATTTTGGCCATTTGTGGAACATGTGAAGTGGAAACTATACCCTCATGCTATGGTAAGCAGGTAGGAGAGAAGCCTGCATGTTTATCACCCAGTGCTACTTGAGTCCTCACCAGCCTGGCTTGCAAGAGCTTGACTCAGCAGATATAATCTACAGACTTTCATTCATACTGAGAGATATTTTAACACCAAATCTTAATCTTCAAGCTTATTTCATCTTGGTTTGAGGTCGATGGTCAAGAATGAGACGCATGTATGTCTTCAGGAGCTGGAAGCCTGAAATCGTTGATAACCCAAGTAGCAGATTTCTAGAGAATAGCAATAAATAATGTCACAAATTATTAAAAGAGGACAAGCAAGGAATACTTTTAAATACCTTTTTTTGCAAGCCTCACATCAAACTACCACTATTTAAAAGTGAAAGCTGCAAGTTACTGGAAATCATAGTCAATAGTAGTTCATTAGCAGTAATAGGTATCAGTGAATTTCCTGGTTCATGGTGGCTTATTTCTTCATGTCCAGATTTTCTGGTTTGGATTTTTTTCTTATAATTTTAAAAATGGTTATTAATGTACAGCAATATACTAACATGGTGCAGATGAAGGGTTTTTTGTTGCTTATTTGATTATTTAAAGTGTATGGCATTCCAAGTCCCATTAAAAAGAGTTTGACTAAAGAATTATGCAAAAGGCTTTAATAATTTAAATACTCATTCAGCCATCTGTAAATGTACAATCTGTTTTATGTTCTATGTGAAACTTACAATTGCTATTAACTTAATGAATTTTAAAACCTTAACAATTTGCTAAAGTAGTAATAACACTCATTCTGTTTCAATTTGCCATACTGGAGATGCTTACAGGTGAGACAGGGGTACTAAACTCTAATAGTGATCAAAAATCTTCTATAGGTCAGAAGGATGCAGCACTGGAGTTAAGTCCCATTATCTCTGAAAATACTGTCACTTCATCCTTACGCAAGGACATGTTATTATTATTATGTGGAATGGAACACATGATAGTTCATTTTGTTAGTATTGTTTTACATGTAATGCTTTATAAAGGAGATATAACTAAAGAAAAATATAAACAGACATAAATAATGCATTGAAGTATATCTTTCGTATTTGAATCAATTTCTTTGAGCAATATCTTTTTACAAGGTGAAAATTAAACACTAATATTTGTCTCATGGTAAGAAAGAGACAGTAATAATTGTAAAGAACCTTACAGTCTTATGCTTGTTTCATCCTATTCTTAAGATTTCACAGCAAAAATATTAAAATTTGCAATACTCCCAAAAAGATGCAAACGTGTCAAATATATCACTCTGAAGTAAAATAACAACTAATTTACAGGAACCTACCATAGAAACTATTGAGTGGACAGTAGTGATGGTTTTCTATATAAAATCTATCAAAAATTGTTGGAGAAAATATATGAAGCGTAGCTGATAGCTGATGGAATCTGCAATATGGCCACAGAGAAATAAGTTGCAGATCATCAAAGTTAGCTCTTGTGCAGAAACATCCACCATAAGTTCATTAGTTTCATCTTTCACTGGAGGACAGCAGGAGGTTTCCATAATGCAACTATCACAGGAAACTGATTCAACGCTGTACTTTAAGCTTTACCCGTAGTTGGAACTTGCAACAGTTTGGATTTTTTGGTGCTCTGATCTCTCTTGCTTTCTGGAAGGCTGTGTAAATACCAAAATCTTCAGCACAAAGACAGCTCTCTCCAAAGCACTGGCAACTGGTCTTAGTAGACTGTTAAAAGAAAAAAAAAAAAAGAACAGATTTAGTAGACTGGGAAAACAATAGTGGAAAAGCAATATTCTGCACATAAACCAGAGAACTAGGTTATCACTAGAAACTGAGAGATTTGTAGTCCATGAACTGCAGACACACATGCACAGAAACTTGTGGAGCTCAGAGAACTCTTTGTAGATTTGAAGCTGCTCATCTGTGGAAGACTTGAGTCAGCAGCTAAGCTCTAATCTTGCATGAATGAAGGCAAAGCACACTTTTCTAAATAGCAAAAAAATGTCAAGTGATTGATTCTATCCAGCCTCAGGCATTCAACTAAAGCACCTAGGCCAGGACCTAAGTAACTCAGACTGTTCATAAACCACAGATGGAAAGCTGCAGCCTCAAGATGGTGCAGGTGTTTCTAGCTTAGCTATGGGTGTCTAGCTTAAACACCCTGGTCAAGGGTGCTGGTGTTTCTAGCTTAGACATCTCAGCCAGGTTACTGACATTAGCTGTGAAGACCACTGGCAGTCCTTCATGTTTAAGGCTGCTCCTGGAAAAGTTCTGGAGCTTTAACCACTCATATAATAAAGACACTTGTTATGTGTGTTCTGCTCTACAAGGCCTGCATCCAGCACCGGGACCAGTCAAAACTGTTTCTGGCTCTTCAGCTAAATTAGGAAAGGGCTCTGCTTCTTATGGAAATTGATGGCAGCTTAATAATTTTCAGTTCCGCACTGGTGAAACATCAAAACAGTTCCTTATCAAAATTTGTCAGTGTTTATTTAGTTCAAGTACTGAATGGAAACTTTGTTTTGTTGTTTTGTTTTTTTTTTCTGCAGACATAAACTTATAAAGGAATTTTTTTAAACTTACTTAGTCAAAACTTTTTACCCACGAATAGAGCCTATAAATCTGCAACATCCTATTTTGGCTGGTGGAAAATGAAGCCCGCCCAGATACTCCCATAACAAGGGGAAAGCTCCAATACATTACTTAGTGGGTGACATGCCATGGTCCTCAAGGTCCTTCCAAATAGAGAGATGTTTTCTAACAGCAAAATCCTCATTCCTGGAAAAATCTTTGTGTCTGCAGATGCTGACCTAAGCACTGCGGATGCACCTCATCTCTCACGGCAGGCCTGAGTACCACTAAGGACATTTGATTTTTATTTGTTCCTAAATGGAGTAATACAGAGTTTCCTTGCTTCTCCATTCTCACCAAGCAGACTACTTTACTACTGTCTAATTTATATCTGCACCCACTGAGAACTGGTCCCTGGTCCAGCCTTTAGAAGTCATGATGCAGCTGGAGACGTAACTTGGTGGCTCCCAGGCCAACTTATAGCATCACAGGAGCATTGCTACCTTGTTTTGTTCAACAAATACATGCAAAGCACATAATGTTAATCGAAGCATACTGTACCTCAGGCTGTTTGCATCTTGATGTCTTTATTTCCTTCTAATCTTAATTAGAAAACAAAAGACAAAGACCGTTAAAATCTTTTAAAAAAAACCTCCATGCAACTAAGTTAGTACTGTTCCAAAACCCTCTACTTTTATTTTGGTTAATAGTGTTCCTGTTTTTCATTTTCTTGTTTTGCAGCAAATTTTGGAAGCACCAGTCAGTGACTAAACTCTGTGCTGTACATATGTGACAGCAGCAATTTTTTGTGTTAAATCAAAAGAGTATTACATTATTTCATAATTATATGTTTATGACTTGTCAATTAAATAGCTATAAATCTAATGCTTTTTCCCACTGCTCGAAAATATAACATGGAAAAGAAACTGTTTTTGCTGTAAGAACAGAAATAAACCTGAAAGCAAGCTCTTGCTAACTGTTATTACTGGAATTCACCACAATGCAAGTAAATACCTTCAAAACTAAAAATAGCGCTGGGGCACTGCAAGTGCATCTATCACAGCCTCTTAGTCTAACAGGGGTTTGTTTTCTTTCAATTCACAGAGCACTCAGAGAATGGAGAAGCTGTTCAGAAGACCATGCACCTACACTGTCAGCACCTGCTCTAGGATCCTTCTCCAAAAGCATATTAAATTTTGAATAAATGCGAACAATCCCTTTGACAAGTATCAATAGACCACAGCCTTAAGAGGCTTCAAGGCTAGCCAGTCTGTCTGAAATCATAATTGACTTTTAAAGGACATACATCCTCCGAGATAAAACGATCCCAGGGAACGGGAGAAACGCAATCCACAACCTGCCAGTACCTTTGGGTGCAGCTTTCGTCTGGCTGGGAGCCATGGCAGTCGCGTCCGACGGCAGGCCCACGTACACCCCACCATAGTTCCTGGTGGGGAAACAATTACAGGCACATCAGCTCCTGGGACACTTCTCCCTGTGAAAGGAGCTATTTTTTCCCTCAAGTTCCTGATATTTATCACAAGATCCCCACTATCTCGTGACAATAAACTCTACCTGCCCAGCTTCTTCTGAGTATATCCAGCTGAGGACAGAGCTAATCTGACAGTGATGGTTAACGCTGGGACCACCAAAGCACCACACTGCAAACAATGCACACCAATTAAATAGCATTTTGACCTCATTAGTAAATGTGACCTGCCTGCCCCTGCTTAGGCTCACACTTGGAGAACACTGTTAGTAGAAAGGAGCACAAGTGTCTTCATAGCCCAGCTTTCTCTCCTTCATGGACTTGCAGAGGATACTTTCTGCCTCCAAAGAGCAGCAAGCAGAGACAGATGAAGGGAGGTATAAAACTGGGTCCTTAAAGCTTCTATTGCACCTGGAGTTACTTGCAGAGGCTCCCTTTACACTGCTCTGCCCTGTTAGGTACTGAATTAATTACACCTCCTCCAGCTCCTGGGATTCTGAGCCAATTTCTAATTTGCTTGATGATAGACTCATACTTCCTTCAACTTCCAGCCCAGCAGAGATCTCCCACAAGTGCTAATGGCACCTTCTGGGCGGTGTTGGTGTGAAGGCAGAGGCCACCAGCCCTTACCGAGCACACCACCTACAGCTGCCAGATAATGTGCTCTTTTTGCCACAAAGTACCCACCTCCCCAGCTCAGTAACAGACTGGGTGCACTCATCAGTACTCGACTCTGTGTGAGATTTCCTCCTCTCTTTTTGTTTCTCCTCTGCTTTGTTGGTGTTGGTCGAGCTAGGAGGAGGGAAGGATGCGTAACTGGTGGCAGAATTCACTGCGGCCTATTGAAATAAAGCTAGCACTGGCTGAGCAGAGCACTTACCTCCTTTTGTCATCATCTGATATGGATTCTTCTGCTCTGCAACATCAAAAGACATAAAGCATGTTAGCAGATTGTTTCTTTCAGGTGCTACATGACCATCTGGGTAAATTCAGAAGCAAGGGAAGAACTATTACTGACTCCAGTTCAATTCAGGACATCCACCATTCAACAAAGTACTCACACAAGTATATAAAAAAAGACAATTTTCCAATATAATGTACAGAAGAAATAAAGGATTGAGAAAAGATGCAGCTTACTTTTTATGACCCCCACCAGTGAGATCTGAAAGTAGATTTGGGAGCAGAAACAGGTCAATTAACACTCCTCCTGAGTGAGTCCCCACACTACTCCCAATAAAAGGAACATTGAGGTTCTGCATGTAACAGGAACAAGCCTGGACTGCTATTCCCCCAAAAGAGGAAAGAAAGGGACTGGGTATCTGTGCTGGCATGTGAGTGAGGATGAAGAGAAAGAAACTTTCACAGCAGCTATTACAGAAGCCAGAAGCTATTACAAGGCCTCTCTATAAAATGAGGCACTGCAATTCCTGAATTCAGTTGTTTGCAAACTAAATGCAGTTATTAATCCCATATAAATGGGCAATTACTTCTCCTTTAACTTCAGGGTAAAATCACAGGTCAGTCTGTACATAATAGAGAGTCACTGAGGTTTGATTCCTCTCACTTTTATACTGTCCAGCTGAACTGGAGCAGTGGGTAAAGTAACCAGCACTCATGTGAAGGCAAATGTAATACAAACAATACAAGGAATTCCTTCTTACTCCTTCAATGTGCAATGCCTCTGCTGCAGTCTCAGTCTGTGTCCTGACATCAGTCTTCAGACAAATCACTCACTTACCTTTTATCAAATATTTGGATTTTGAGCTCTGTTTCCATGGATGGGGTAGCAGCTGCCCTTTAGTTTGGTCTGCAACTAATTTATTTATTCTAAAAGGTTTATGTGCCTACTGTTTAATCTTTGGGGCTCTATGCCCTTACAGGGCCCTGAAGTCAATGGGATTTTGGCCTGAAGAGCAGAGGGCTTATAGCAAGATGTACTCTTCAGTGCAAGAAAATGCCCTTAAACCTCCTGGGAGGGGAGCAAATGCCTTACATATACTGTTACAACCTGGAAATTTTCTGACATCTACCTTCTTTCTAAGGGGCAGAACATTACCAGCTATCCTTTCTGCATCACCACAGTGAATAAGGGCACACAGGTCCTTTAAATAGTGGAGGCTTGGAGTAAATCTTATTATTCTGCAATTTTGCTAAATTATATTTATGCAGGGCATGGAACTCCTTGTTGGCTCTCTTTGTCTATGTCTTACCACTCAAGAAAGACTGATCAATAAACTCCTCATTCCCTGGCCCTCCTGCCATCCCTTCCTGGAGGAACTAGAGCCATTTCAGAAGGCATTTCCTGTCTCCTGTGACCTCCCATATTCACCTAAGTCATCTTACAGTCCTCACACAAACAGGCAGAGAATGCAGAGACATTTTTACTTGAGGACTGTGAAGCTGCTCTGTCCTAGTGTGGGCCAGTTTCTCCTAGAAGAAAATGGAAGGCCTGTGTATATCAGTGGATGGAAATGAGGATGTATTTTTATGAAAAAAAACCCCAAACCCTACTTTAGGAAAGGGACTTTGGGTCCCAAAAGATCACAAACAGTAATTTCTGTTGGACCAACTGAATGTGTCACAGGATTGATTTTCTCATACAACTGGGAACATTTTCTATAATCCAGATTAACCATTGTCCAGAGAAAAGAGTCCTTTAAAAGCACCGACAACTTCATGCACAGCTTGAAGCCTCTGAAATGGAGTTGTAAGAACAATAATCAATATTGTCCAACAGGAAATTAATGTCAAATTTTTTTTGAAAAAAAAAAAGAAAAATATTCTAGTAGGAAACAGGGCCATTTTCTTCTGTTCCAGAAATGACTTGTAATGTGGCATCACAGATCATTACTGTAATTTTCTCACCAAAACAAATTATCCAGGTCTATGATTAAGCAGACAAGAGGATTTTTAAACATTTTGCTTTCTTCCTTTCCTCTTACTAGCTATAAATCAAAGTAGTAATTTTGCAATACCTTTTTCTTCAAATGCATGACAGCAAAAATAATCTGGGATTGTACAGACAACAGCTCTTGGGCTGGGCAATGACTGGGGGCAAGCTGTTGTAGCCCTGCCAGAAAAAAAGGGAGTGAGCAGAGATAGGAGGAACATGGGAGTGTGAGAGGAAAAAAAGAAAAATTTGGGTGATAGCATTTAAGGAATGAGCCATTTTACACATCTTTCTGGGGGCTCAGGAAGGAATGCTGCCCCAGTTTATTTACTACACATATTCACACACCTCTTGCCTTCACACACAATGGCTCAAGACCCCCTTTTGAAAGGTGCCCACCAATTTTGCATGTTTAGTGTCTGCTGACCCTCTGAGGCAGGTGCTGCTTGTGTGCCCAGGCTGGTGAACACAGGTGGTTCCAGAGCAAAGCTACGACAGCAACGCTCAACCACGTGGGAGAGAGATTGGAGAGAAGCTCCTTTGGTTTTGGCAGTGCTCCCATTGCCACATCTCCTGGGCTCACAGGCATGGACACAGGAGTCCAGCAGGCCTCCAGGGACAGCAAGCTGGGATGGGCTTTTCTGCACCAGGAACAGACAGCAAAAGGGACTTAACATTCCAAGGTGCTCCGTGCTGACCGGCTGCCGTGTGCTGCTGCTGACATCTGCAGAGGAACTGAGAGCACGTTTTTCAGCAGGTAGCGTGGGCAGAGTCCTGCAGCCAATAGGCAGATTTAACAGCAAATCCACAGAATAGCATTCTATTTTCAGCTGAGCAAGTGTTTCTTTTGGTAAGGTTTTGCCTGTCCCAAGAGTACTCCTGTCACCCAAAGTCTGAAAAACACACTTTGTTCATCTGTCAGCTTTTACATCCATCATGTATGTCCATTTGATGGTAAAAGAAGCTGCCATTTCTCACATATTTTAAATTCCAGATGACAGGAATTCACACTAATTCATTCCATCCATATTTTTCTTAATTCAGCTTTTATGGCTCTGTTTGTGCTGAGAATTATAGAGACTCTTTTTAGCTGTACTCAGTAGTCCCACCAGAAAAGTTTCACTGAACTTGGAATAAGTCACAGACAACTGCTCCTCAGATTCTTGGTGTTTCTTGGGAACAAGGGCCTTTTATTTGTATTTGTATTTGATGCATTTCCTCTCAATATTCTGAAACAGGCTTGAACTGCTGTGTCCTTTTCTTCTACCTGTAACTAATCCTCCCCCACACTTAGCCATGCACTGAATACTGCAGGCATTGCATTACTTTCTAGCATATCCTTTACTTCTCCTACAGCTAAGCTGTTCCAATTAGCAGTGATGAGTGTTTCTTTATGAGTGGGGCAGAAGCATGGGCTGAAGCTGGCTGACAGATTCTGGGTTGGAGCACAGAGGGCAGACACGTTCTCAGAGCATGTGTCCTTCTTGTCACCACACAGCCCTCAGAGAGGAAGAGCCCTTTGCAGAGGAAGGTCATATCATCACCTCTATCTTACTGCTGGAGAAACTCCAGGCCCAGAGGGCAAAGCAGCTTCCCCACAGTCACCCAGGAGGGCTCAGAGCAGGATCCAGCCCTCTCCCCTTCCATCTGGCTGCTCACTCCAGGAGACATGGTGCTTTGGCAATGAGTCACAGTCAAGAAATGAGAAACCTCAAGTTAGAATAACGAGATTTGGTAACAAAAAGCATGTAAGGATGGACATGCCTAAATGCTTTTCTGGATCAGAACTGATACAACTGAAAATTGACAGCAAAAAGTAAAAGGGTTATTTAAAGAGAAGTTTTAGCTAATTAAAGTAAAAAGCTGTAAAAAGCTTTTGTGGATCTATATTAGTTGATATGAATCCACTTTGTTCATTTCTATGAAATGAAAATAATTTTTCTGATAGTTTACTTCCTTCATAAAAATTTTCTGTTTAGTATTAGAATGTCTGATTAGGGCTTTTGGGCTGCCATTCCTCGTTAGTAGATGTGTGTTTCTAACATCTGATGAGAAAGTTCAACCATGCTATTACTCATACAGGCTGTTTGGCTGGCTCCACTACCCTTAATCTGAATGAGTAAGAGCTCCAGGACTGACCCTTCCACTTTGTTAAAGACTGCACTAGTAATTAATTTTTTTCTAAGTTATCTCGATACTATTTTGAAACATGGCAGATGAACTCACACTAGTGAGTAGGATGCTCCCATTTTAACTCCTGTAGCCTGGCTCTATAAATGCTTACTCACATATAAACACAGTTCTACACATACCCATACCTTTAAGCACAGGAACATGCCTACAACATTCATAATTCAACAGTGCATGCAATTTTGAAATTTAAAACTACTGATGAGCAAAGAGAAAGATGCAGTTCTAAGCTAGTCCTTAAATCATCTAAATGGAACCATAAAAAAGGCCAAAAGGCCCTGATATAAATTAAACCAGTGGGTTTGTAAATACAGAAGGACTGAGGGCCATGATGATGCAGGCTACATCAGGACAAGGTTCCTTACAAGATTGCCTTCTGCAATTTATTTGTTGTCTGGCACTGCAAGCCCAGAAAACAGACTAGAGAGGTAATATAGATCTCCAGAGCATCTGTGGCAACAGAGTTGATCAGCCAAGTGACACCCTTTGTTAGTTCTCAGCTGTCTCTGTAATAGCAAGGACAAGCCTGTTAAGCTCTTCCCTCCACTTGTTTATCTGACTCGACTGCCCTCATTTCTGCACCAGGATTCATTCCTCCATCTAATTAGAGTAGTTGTTCTAAGTGAAGTAAATAAAACAAAAGAATGTTCCTATTGCATAACATAATCATCCTTCCCAGGTCCCTCAGTCGCAAACTCTAGTGGCAAATACCAACTACATGAAATAGGAGAAGGCAAGACCTGGGGAGTTCTTTATGGTTTTCTTTGATAGAAAAGTACATTTATGCCTGACTAAAGCTGCCTGTATTGTTGTTTAAGTTGGGCGTCATTTATTGTTGTTTAAATTTTTTGGGGGGGTCCCCGGGGAGTGCCCCATGAGACCCCCGGGTCCTCGGGTCGTGGTTGTTCCCGTGCTGGCAGGCAAAGAGACTCAGACGGCGGTGGGGTGCTGATGAGGTGAGGGTTTATTCACTGAGGGACAGGGGAAGGGAAGGGGGGAAGGGGAAGGGGGGAGAGGAGAGGGGAGCGTCCGGAGGCCTCCAGGGGAAGAGGGGCAAAGAGGGGCCAGACCCCTTGCGTCAGCACTCTTAACACCGAGGTTCAAAGGGGCGCGGTGACATTCTCCAGCCAATGAGGTTACAGATACAGGATACTGCAGGGAGGGTACAGACTTGGGATAAACCATACATTTTCCAGGGGTGAACAAGAGCAAACCATTTCCATAAAATGCAATCCCACATTCCTGTATATTTCTGTATCAGCAAATAAGAATAGTTCTAAAAAACACCTTGCACATTTAGAGAAAAACAGGATGGGTAGGGCTGCCCTCTGCTACCCTGTGTCAAACTAATAGATACTATCTTTATGCAGAGAATACACAGAGAAGGTGGGTACTTTGGAAAGGAAGTTGGACAGGTTAGTGGGTCTCATACAAAGAGGGGTAATTTGTCTCAGTGGCTTTCTAAATCTCTCACTGGGTCTGGTGGAAATTTATGTGCTGGCTGCATACACTTACATAGCCTTTGGAAAAAGGTGCACTGGGACATGACAGGGAAAAGCAGTCTGAAGGAACACAACCACCTCTGCTAGACAACTGTCTCAACAGAAGCAGAGAAAAGAAATTTCTGTTAGAGAAATAACAAGCAAAGAAATCTGTAGAAAAGTAAACAAGAGAAGGAGTTGTTTTGTGGAGATGAAAGCTGTCACTAAAGACAGTAAACATCTGGTTGTGTTGATTATATGTTAGGAGCCAGTTGAATCATGTATGACTAAATCTAGTATAAGGCTAGTAGGACTGAAAATATGTCCAGGGTTATATATTTAAAAGAGTAGAGTAAGTACTTACACATCTTTAGTAGTCCCTGCAGCACCTAAAAAAAAAACCCAAACAACAAAACATGTTTACCAGGTAATGGCATAATTCTCTAAACCAACCAACAGTGCAGCAATTGTTTTTCTGTCTTACTGTCCTAAATAACACAGAAATAGCAACAAAAATGTGCTACTGCAAGAGAACACATTTGTCATGATTGTTCAGATTGTTTACTTATCCTTAATGATTATCCATACTATCCCTTAAATCTATCACATCTCAGCCAGGCTCTCAGTGTGTGAAAATGATGCTACTGTGGACCAGGGCCCAGGTGCAGTCAATCAAGATGGGAGTAACATAAGAAAAAAAAAATCTTTCTGAATTTTATATACTTCCATTTGCTCAGTCCACTGGTAGGTTTGTCTGCCACAAAGTTGGCACAACTAACCAGGCAGTTACTCCCAAATGCCTGATTATTCTGCCATTTGATGCAGTTATAGAGCTGGCAAACGTGTATAAAACACTGCCTTGTTCTTTATGCCAGATAAACAAAGTTTTATAAAACGACTAGACAGAACTAACATAAACATTGGGACATAACCCAAAAAGCCCCAGACACCTAACAGGATCAACCATCCCTTAAATAACCCTTGCTATTTAACAAAAACCAAAGAGACAAAAGCTGCCACCTGACTGCCTGGTGTAAGTGACTGACTTATTTGTTTTGGTGACTCAGATGTTTCTTGCTGGGAGACAAACATTTCCCCAAGTACAAACTCTTTCTTGTTCCTCCCAAGTTACTAATATTAATGTTGCTCCTGCTAGTATATAATTCAGCTGAGTAACCAGTAAATTATCTCTTCTATTAATTACTGAAGTTAGGGCAGACATTAGAAAAACCTTTCACTTCTCCTTTCTTTGTAGTATGTAGCTGGAAATGGTGATCTGAGCTCACCCTGAAGAGATTGAAGTAGCCAATCCCAGAGATTTTTTTGGGTTTGGAGGTAGGTTGTGTTTCTTTCTCATTCAAAAAATGAAATTTACTTCATTTTTTGGAAAACTTTTATTTCTTCTGTTGAAAAATATACATAAATAGCAAATACCTTTCATCTCCCTTTGATGTGTAAGAATATGCCTTTTGCATTCTTATTTTAAACAAGAGGAAGAAGTAGACCTGCAAGGCTTTTCAGCTCTGTCTACCTGAATGGATTGCTTGAATGGCAGAAAACATCACCCTTTACAGCTAATTCCTGAATGTAATGTCATTCCCATTTCCTATGACCTGGCTATCCCTCCTTTTCCCAGCAATAACACAGACTAGACTCGTATAAGACTGTACACATTTCTTCTGTTAGTCTTGCTTCCAGAGTCAGCAAAATCTCAGTATGGCTACACATACCAGCAGAAAGCCTTAATTAAGCTGGAGGGAGTATCTCTAGTCACAACAAGCTCAGGCCCTTGCTTTAAAACTTTAGGCAGCCTTCTGACACTTTCTGGCTTTGCAGGCATGTCTATGAAGCACTCCATGTAAACCTCTCAAATTACTTGTGTCCAGGCGGAAGGCTGGCATTGCTGTGCAAGCTCAGTCTCTGCCAATGTAGATGCCAGTCTCCGCTACCAAGGCTAGTTCATCCAGAGTCAGCTCAGGAATGAGCCTTCAGGGCACCCCCTTGTACACCTAGGCAGAGCCCAGGCATCAGCAACACTTCAGAAGCATGTGTTTTGAAAAGCCCAGCTAGAGCTAGCAGGATTTTTAATTTTTTCCAGAAGAAACTATTCCTTTGCTGTGCCTGTTCTGCACGAAGGTCATGACTTTCTTATTTTTAGTCTAAACTCTCTGCAATCAAAATCAGTTTCTTTAAAAAGGTTCATGGCCCTTTTGGAGGTCTTTGCCAAGATTTTTCATAGTCTAAGCACCTTGGATACCCATCAGAAAAATATGTCTTCCGTCTTGGGTTATGTCACCAAAAAAAATGTGTATTCTATTTCATCTGTTGAAACCAGTTGGGAGATTTTTTTTCCTTCATCACTTGTAACTTGGGGGGGAGGGGGGCAGATGCCTTCTGATAATAAGCCAGCTGTTAAAACCAGGTAAAGCAGTGTTTCTTATCTCTTCCACTACTGTCCACCCTCTGGGGGATATCTTCTGCTAATGGGCCATTAAGGATCACCAATGACATGACACATTACACCATCCCATTGTGAGATGCTCTACCCAAGTGGAGGGGAGCCAGCCATTCGTACCAAGATAAAACCTGAGCTGTAGGAACATCAAGCAGCCTCTTTTCTCAGAGGAAGACCAGACTCATCTCACTGCCACTACAGGATCATCTCTACTCCAACAGAACCATGTCTGTCACTCCAGGAGGACTTATTTGGACTGCTTCCAACACCCTGACAACAGGGTGTCAGGTCGTATTCCTGACTCCATCAGGGTTTTCTAGGGCTTTGGTTTGTTTGCTTGCTTGTTGTTTTTTTTTGTTTGTTTGTTTGTGTTTGTTTTGTATTTGCATTTGAATTTTTAATATTCCTAGTAAAGAACTGTTACTCCTGTTCCCATATTTTTGCCTGAAAGATCCTAATTGCAAAATTGTAATAATTTGGAGGGAGGTGGTTTTACATTCTCCATTCCAAGGCAAACTCCAGTTTTCCCTGACAGATACCTGTCTTTCCAAACCAAGACCTCTTCCTTGCAGGTAGTACAGCAAAAGTACAGTGTTTAATACACAAACTGAAACCTCGAGTGAGAAGAATTGTGTGCCTGCAGTACTGACACTCCCCAGAGGTGAACTACTCAAGTTTCAGTCAATCACTGCGTGCACTCCAGTGCCATATCCATGTTCAGTGCCATGCCTGTCTTCAATGCATTATGGTACAAATACATTCTCACTCTGGAGATGGGAGTTGTTCCTCAGACCCATCAGCCTGGGCTTTGTCTAGAGCTATACAAACCAGTGTTTGTAAATATGTCACTAATGTTCACACATGGCAGCACTTGTTTTCTTGGAACATTAGCAAGGGTACCACTGCTGAAAAATCACTGCAGAGTTTTGAAATGCATTTCACACAAAAACTTTGAGAATTGAGTATGATTTAAAAAAATCACTTTTTAAGAGATCAGTTTTACTTTTATAATAAATTTAAAAATACATATAAGAAGAAATATATTGTTTTCTACTTCTTTATAAGCACAGGAAGTGAGGAAACCAGTTTATCCTCACTTTCATTGATGGGGTTCCATTAATTTCATTAATGGGATTCCATTAATTTCAGTGGGGTTATTTCTCATTTTCACTAGCAAAAGGGAAACAAGTGTTTGGTCCAAATCCACTCAAGTATCACTAAGATACCTGATGACAAATCTGAGAGTGTTTCCAGTTAACAAAGGAGTTTTCTTCCTGCAAGAGCTCTGAGCTTGTAAATGAACATCATTTTAGCTAGGTTACTATTAAAAAATCTCTGGGTCAAGACTTCAAAGGTTTTGTTCATTAGGGAGCCTGAACATTCCTTACACATAGATGTTATTTCCCAAGGAATCAAAACCATCTCAGTTCATACAGGCGTGTTTGTTTGTAAAGTCCAATCCATTCACCCTCACCCTGTTACTTCACTGACATATTTGTCTAACTCTTGCATGTTTAGTGAGCAAAACAATTTTACTGCTATTCATGTTCCTTCTGCCAGAAGTTCAGCCAAAGAATCTTGTTTACTACCCATCTACAAACACTCTACAGCCATAGCAGCAAGGCTTAGTGCTCTCATAGATATGATGGTTTCCATAAATGACTTGAGAAAAAGCTCACATATATAAAGCTTGTCCATTTTTTCCCACTATAAGAGCTTGGACTAAAAAGAGGCAGCACTTGACCTTACAAGCCTTGTCTTGATAGGCTCTTGTTTGCTTGGTTTCTCAAACCTAACCTCAGCAAGAGATGGAAGAGTAGCTACGAATCCGCATCCATAAAAAACAGGCAATACTGAATCTGCTCACATCATTTACACAGTAGGACCATGGGTGCATTTTGGCATTTTAGAGCTGCAGAAGGAGAAGAAAGAGTACAGCCTGCAAATAAATGTCGTCCATTCAGCCACATATTGCTCAGAGCCTCAGTGATTACAGAAGAAAAACATTCTGTCTAGAGCAGTGGAGCTGTGATGCCCCAGAAAATCCCACAGCATTTAAACAGTCACAAGTCAAAAAGAAGATTTTATCCCAAAGCATCTTCCATTAGGTGAGAGGGGGTTTAGCTCTTTCAGAACAACAGCAGCTTCTCTTGGTGACTCTGTGGGATTTCAGTAAATGCAGGCCTAATGCGAAAGAAAGTTGGGAGACACTGAAAGCCACAGAGGATATTCCTCTGTGCTGAGAAATGCATCATGAGTGAAGGTGAGAGGCAAAAGCTTCAGAAAAACATAAAAAAGCATGAGAGGCAACCACTCACGTGAATAAAATGGATACAAAAAATGCCAGGACATGACTTTTGAGCAGATTATGAAACATTTTCCTAATATTTTTTAATGAACAATGCCCTATGACACTTTGTTGCACATCAAATTGTTACAAGAAAGCAAATAAAACCCCTCCAAATTACACACACACATGCAACTGTTAAGAATGAGTTTTCTACTGCAGGCTCCTTTCTGATGTGTTCCAACAGTCAGCAATAAGGAAGCACAGTCTCACATCAATGAATTTATTGTATTTATACCCCATTGCAAGTGAGGACAGAATATTACCAATTGGTTTCACACTGATTATTTCTTCAGCTCATCAGGTGGGAGTTCTGTACACAGATTTAACTCAATCAATAGAATGGCATGATAACTTCCTGGGCATTGCACCAAACTTGAAGATAATAAATCTGTTAAAACTTGGCGTGAAAGTTCTCCTTCATCATAACTTGACTGTATTTGAAGCTTTCCACAGACTAACAGCTTCTCTATATATTTCAATTAAGGCTAGACTGACAGGCCCAAAGAGTACCATAATTTAAGGTGCTGTCATTGCTATGACAATAGGTACGGAAAGGAGGCAGTTCAAAATTTTTAGTGAAGAATCAGTAGAATGAAGAGAAATGCCTTAACTTAGGAAAAAAAAAAAGGAAATTAATGTTTAAGAGCATATTTTTAAAAGACACACAAAAAAAGAGAAGAGCTATTTTTAAGCTTCTAAAACTCCAGGAAATAACATGAAAGAAGGATATGTAAAATGAGACAGCAAAACATAAGAAAAACAGCAAGTTGAGAAATAAAAAATAACTATAATCCATAGTTAATACATAAAATAGCTAGGTAATTTA
Source organism: Prinia subflava (assembly GCF_021018805.1). Lineage (NCBI taxonomy): Eukaryota > Metazoa > Chordata > Aves > Passeriformes > Cisticolidae > Prinia > Prinia subflava. The sequence continues at coordinate 18,762,182 of NC_086250.1, read as the reverse complement.
AGAAGGATGTATATACATCAGTTTGCTTGGATAACTGAAGTTGCCATTTCTCAGCTGAATAGCTTTTTGCCACTGTCTGATACTCTGTAAAGAACATTTGAATGCTGTGAGTTATATTGGTGTTCTGGAGTACTGCACCACAGACTGAAATGTTATTCTAGATCAGGTCTATTAGTTTAGATCTTGCAGACCATTGAGCTGAAAGCTCTGATGTCATTCTAGCCATGCAACAGAGGATATCATTAGCTGAACTATCACCATATATACATCTGCTTAGGAAAAATCAAATTGGGCTACAATAGAAATTTTACGAGAGCAAGAAAATGGGGATTGGCATAACACGTTAAATATGTTCTGTGAAGTACACTACAATGTTATACTTTGTCATATGATATGACAGAGAGTGTTACAGGTTAATTACATGTTATATACCTCTGGCTTTGACATTAGGGATCACAGAGTAGTCATAACTTTAGCATGAAAAATGTAGTCATGCTGTGCATGCCATAAAATTTATTTGTATTTACACAGTCTTCACATCTTTTGGTAAAATTATGAGTTGCATTTTCCTTAAAAGCTCAAGGTTTCAGAATAAAAATCTTCTCCTTCCCCTTTATAAAATAATTTTACTTTTATTGGACACACATTGTAAGGAATGTTGAATGAAATAAATAAATAGTAGACATCTGACATCTTACTTTTATTATCAACTGTTTGTTATTTTAAGACCATAGACTGCACAGAGTAATTCCTGACTGACAGTGGTGAAAGTGAGAAGAGAACTGGATCTTTCAGAGCTGCAGTGGATTTGGAGAGTTCTATCAGTACAACAGTAGTAATCCCATTATACTAATGACGTGTTTTATGGCATTGTTGGTTTTTATCTGCACTAAGCCATTGGAGATCTGTGAAATATTTCTAAAGAGCATGCAAAAGTTTACCAAAAAATGCAAGTTCAAATATTTTGTGTATAACATATAAGCAAGTTTAACTATCAAAGGGGTCGGACCGTCAGTGAAAATATTTTATGTATCTACAAGCCAAAACCTGTTGAAGACAACTACCTCTAATGCAATGGGACACATTTAAACAAACTTTGAGTTCAAAATAATACTGCTGTCAGAGCTAGTCTATTTGACATTTGTACCCTGTTACAAGTTCCACAGGGCAGTCAGACCAACATTAGTTTGGAAACTACCACGAATGGACTAATAATCAACATTCTCAGCTGAACTTCTCTGAAGCTTGCACTGGTGCTTTTACCCAGCAAACAGAAACGGGATGTGAACAAGCATGACCCCAGTGCTATGAAACTAGACTGGTCATATACAGGAAGAACTTCCAGTCACAGCAATGTGGGAATCAACAAAAGGGAGAGAATTCATGTGTGCAGACAGGACAGCTCGAATAAGAGCATTGAATGTTCAAGCAAATTAATACAGTGCATCCTTTATGAATGAGAGGCCTCTGACAGATAGCCGTAGTACCTAAAACCTAACTTAAAATCCTTTAACAGAAACCGAGTAAGGAACGGCAGAATCACACTCTCCTCCACGTGTGAAGTGCAGAGATGAACAGTAAACCAGCAACACGCCCCACAAGCATTCACACATATGTACACCCTAGGGAAGGCAGCATCGCTCACACTCACAGGCAGGACCAAGTCAGGACTAGCACGACCTAAAGCACCACTAGCTCTGGTTAAATCAAATCAAAACAGTAAGAGATGGGGACCCAGTAATTCTTAGTGGTCCAACCACTCTTTTGCTGTGTATTTTCCAGAGCTGAAAGCTCACAAGTGCATCAGAAAGACTTGATAAAGGTACTGGAACAGGTGGCAATGTTTGTCAAGTGCAGCTAGGATGAAAAATGATTGAGAAATGCTCATATCATAATTACAGGGTGAAGGTCCACTTATCAGTTTCCATGTACTTTCCTATTCTGCGGGGGCAGGAGGGAGGAAGAGCACAACAGCACCATCTTCTCAGATCTTATCTCTTTGGAAAATAGCAATGAACAAATAAGGGACCCAGCTGGACGCACCAGCCAGCAGTACACATTAACATGCATGAACCTTCAATCATGGAATATGCTCCAACTTCTCCAACAAGCAAAAGGAGAAGATGTGGCACAAATTCATTTCAGAAGTGGCATTCGTGGCCTTATAGGGAAGCGAAGAGGATGGAGCTGACACCCTCGGCGGGATCCTTACGTCCAGCTCCCGGCCTGGGCTCACCGTGCCTTGGGCAGCTCCTGCCGGAGGTGGTGATTCTGGCGACAAGCGGGCACCACAAAGCCGCCCGTGCCCGCGGCAGGCCACATCGCCCTCTCTCCCCTGAGCAAGGGGATCAGCCTCGGGAAAGGAAGATGCTCTTGCAAGGTGGCGGGCAGCAGCGATTCCCGCAGCTCGCACGGGCATCCCCCGAGCGGGGGCTGGATCCGCGCCGGGTGCGGGTGCGTGCCCGCCGCCCCCCGCCCCGCCGTCCCCGCAGGGCTGCCCCGCACGCCGGGGATGCTCGCCCGGCCCGGCCCGGCCCGCAGCCCTACCTCGCCCGCCCGCGCCGCCCGCCGTGGAGTTGCCGCAGCCCATGGGCGCTGCCCTGGCCGGCGCTGCGCCCGCCGTGCGGTGCGGTCACGGGAGACAGCCGGCGGCGGGCGGAGCCGGGTGGGAGATAAAGCCGCGGGGACCCCTCCTCCTCCTCTTCCTCCTCCTCCTCCTCCTCCTCTCCCCACCCATCGCCCGGGAAACCGCCGGCCCCGAGCGCCGCCCGGCCCCGGCCCCGGCCCCTCACCGCGCTCCCCGCTCGTCCCCAAGGAGAGCCGCACCCCGCCCCCGGGCTGTCCCCGCGTCCGGGCGGGCTGCGGCTGCTAAGCCTGAGATAAGGCTCAGCCCAGGCTCAAGCCTGCGGGAGTCCGAACGATCCCCATCCACAGGCGACAAGCCCAGAGCCTGCCCGGGCACTGGAGATGCGCCTTGGCTCACGCGTTTCGCGGGAGCTTTCGGACACCCCTCATTCGCCAAGGGGAACCTCTGTGTAACCACAGGACCGGGCTGCAAACCCTATGTCTGCTGTCAATACCACCCTGTTCACTATTTTAAGCAAATCTTTATGATTGGTTTGGGTATTTCTCTTCTTATAAGAAACATGATGGTGAAACTGAAGACCCATTGAGTTGACAAGAGCTACAGATTCACTTTCCTCAAGTAATATCAGCAGCAGTGAGAAACATGAAAGGTAAGTTTACAAATTCTTCAAGCAATCATTTTCACTCAACATTTGTATCATTTACCAAAAAGAATTTGACTTTCTGTTAACCCGAACCTCTCTTCCACACGTAGAAGTAAAATACTTTAAAACCTTGATAGCTTGGTTACTCCTCCTCCATCCTCAAATGACCAGGAAGCTGAAATCCAATGCATACATCTAAATACAACTGCAAATACTCTAGATAAATAAATAGGTACTACTGCTACAACAAATTTGTTTAAGGGCTCAGAAAGATGTTTTAGGGGTCTCATAGAAACACCAGTACAAGCACCACATATATGACTGATAATTTTCCGCTACAAAAGGACCAAATAAAGTGCTGCTACCTGATCTTGCAGTCAGTTCAGAGAAGGGGAAAAAAAAGACATCACAATTTTCTTACAGGTTTCCCAAGAAATGCACATTAAAACAAAGCAGCTCTATAAGCAGCAGAGACAATAATGTCCAGTCTCAGATGGATTTTTGCCCTAGGGAGGAACACCTACACTCACTGATGTCCACCTCAGGACAGGGTGTGAGATCTCCCTCCTCTGACTGGCCACCTATTTTCATGTCAATTGCAGAAAGTGAGTATTTTCATGGTCTTTGTCTATACTTTCCTGACAAATTGCCTGAACCTGAACAATCAGCTCAAAATTTAATAGGACAGGGCTAATGGGCACAGAGGCATGGCCACACAATTCCTTCACCATCAGCAGCCCTACAGCACATAGACAGTGCAAATGTGTGCATTTATCTTCACACACACACACAAAACATTTCACAAAGGTTCAAAACCACCTCTTTTTGATGGCAAGTTTTCTGAAATTCACACATTGAAAAATAAACCCTCAGGCCAAGCTTTCACTATCAAGCATTAGCCCAAAGTAAAATTTTTAATGGCAGAGTTAAGAAGGAAGAAAGGGTGCTCTGAAAGCAATGCTGAAAGAGATGCTCCTTCAGGCTCCATGTGGTTTTCTAATACAAAAACAAACAAACAAATCCCAGCAACCCACCCTGACCACAGGCTTGGCACATTTTGAAGTATCTATGAACATGTCTTTAATATGCAGTTTACCTTGGAGGAAGCAGTTGTGATGAGCACAGAAACCGAGTTCATGTCCTCATACACTAGAAGAGGTAGCTGGGAGGCAAAAATTCCTTGGAGATGCCTTTACACTAAGCCATTGCTCTGGCCACAAGGAGAAGATGTGAGGCTGGTTCAGAAACCTGCAGTGGTATTCAGGATGAGAGAAAGGTGATGTAACTTCTAAGTGCTCTCACTTCTCCTACAAGGTCAGTGTACCACACACAAGCCAAGCATCCTGTGTGCACAAACTAAGGGCTGCATTTAGTTCAATAAGGCAAGAAACTTCCAGCACACCCTTCCAAACTGGAGTTAGTAGCACTTTCAGCAGACTTAAGACAAAGGAAATGTGATGCATTCCTCGATATAGTGTCTGGGATTGTAATGAGTCAGCCCCTCTTTTGGCAGCTCTATTGTAGTTGCCTCCTACTCCAAACGGGAAGACACACTTTAGTTTCAACTTTACTTGTGTTTTACACACAGCATCTCATTTTATTACTGAAGATAACTGGTGATAATCTTAAGTCACCTAAGCAAGGTAATTAAATGAACATGACATTAAGGGAAAGGAGCAATGTATTTCCATCAGCAAACCCTTGGTGTCTGCCATCACATATCCTGTGTCCGTCATCTCCTCTGAGGAAGACTGGGAGATGTATGGATCTGAACTTCTGTAAGGACTTCTGAAGATGTAGTGAAAAAGGATTTTTTTATTCTTTCCCCTAAATTGACAAAAAATTTACCCGGCTGGGAAAAATAGGTTGATTGGTGGGATTATCCAAATCTGAAATTCCAGTGATTTTCCCCTTTTGGACATTTTTGCTAGTCTGAGGGCTTAAAATCCAAACAATCTGTCTGTCAAGCTGATATGCAAGGAAAGGATCTTTAAAACTCATTACCTCTGGGTATTAGGGAACAGCCCTTATTTGCACAATAATGTATACTTTTCAAAATCCTTTTTTATGTAAATGTCCACACAGAAACGTTATGCATCCATGATTTCTTTCTAGCAAAACATTTGCTTACAAAGGCTTGGATCTCAGTTTATGCAAGTATAAGAGCCAGATTTTGATGATCCTTGTGGGTCCCTTCCAACTCAGGATATTCTATGATTTTATAGAAAAAGATATTAGCATCTTCTGAGTATTTTCTTTTGAACAGTGTCTCTTAGACATGGATGCTCTCAAAACTGCAAAATTGTCAGTTCTTCACCAGCAGTTAGCACTGTGTGAGAAACTTTTTCCTAATCAAATCTACAACAGGAATTCAATTTAGACCCAACTTGCCCTGTTTAAGAGGGGCAAGTTGCACTGCAAATATGTGGTCAGAGTTTGCAAATGCAACCGCCTTGTTTGTTTCTCAATTCCAATGGTTGTTTCTCAGTTCCATTGTTTTCAAGTTCTAATTCCCATGTTTTCAGGCTACCTTGTATTATATTTCTCTCTGGCCAGCTTTACAGTCTTGCTAGAGCACTGTTGTTTTATAGCTGGCCACCTGGGCTTGTAGGTTTCACTGACTTCTTCAAATATTATGACACAGTCTAGATGGTCCTTGTGAACTCTTAGTAAGGACAGAAAGTTACAACCCAATTTCCCAGTAAACCTGCAAGGATGATTCTTCTTGAAAAATTCAGTAGTCCAAGCCTCAGTCTTAACAACAACAGCACTCTTGTGTCAACTGGGGGTTGTTTGTTTTACATATCAAAAAAGAAAGACCAATACATCAAGATACTAAATTACTGGCAATTATAGGAAGAGGGAGAAAAAATCAAGAACTTACTAGTAAAAGGTATCATGATTCCACAGCCCTTGAAGTTGCTCCCTACGTGGCAAAGGGAGACATTGAGAAGATCTCTACATTGCTGGGAACATTTCATTCTCAACAAAAAGTGTTAACTAATTTGATTTGGGTTACAGAAGCCAAATGACAGTCATAACAAAACCCAGACAGCAACAAAAAGAAAAAAAAACCTATAATCCCCCCTATTTATACCCTGTTTCTTAGTAATGGCTATATTGTGAAAGCACTTGGTCACACCAAGTGACCCCAATGGTGCAAGGTACTATCTGGACACATAATGAATGTTCATCTCTGCTGGCAGTCAGAAAGACAAGAAATAGCTGATGGATGAGATAATAGAGAAGCCAAAGTAGGAAGCAGTGAGATAGCATTACTATTTATAAAATGGATGTGCCTAACAAGAACAAAAAAAAAAAAAAAAAAAAAAAAAAAAAAAAAAAAAAAAAAAGATATCAGGTCAAAGGAAAGATCCACCTTATTCCGGATCCTGTCTCTGACAGAAGCTGAAAAGAACACAGGAAACTAACATGGTGTGTGCCCCCAAAGTCTCCCATCTTCCAGCATTTGCAGGTTGCAGTCTGCCTGAGGCAGATGTGGTTGCCATGTATTTAGCAACCTTCAGCACATTTCTCTTCTCTGAACCTGTTCCACCAACCCTTGAGCCCATGTAAGACCCTGGCACTCAAAACATCCTCTGTTCCACTTCTCAGCCACATGTGAATTGAAGAAACTACTTTTGCATGCACTGAGCCTGGCTCTTGCCCATTTCAGCCGTTGGTGGTTTGTTCCTTGTATCAGGACAAACACTGAAGAATCAATTCCCCACCTCACACCATTTCTGATTTTTTGTTCTTCATAGCAGAATAAACACCAAAGAATCAATATGTCATGTCCCCTTATCCTCACCTTTAGTCAGCAGCAGTGATAGCAAGTTGTCATTTTCTGGCAGTTGATCGATAGGTAGTTAAAACACTTTGAAAGAGATTTTCTGTGAAAGGATTTAAAAACCCCACTCTAGAGACTAGGTTCTGCTAGTAGTACCAAGTTTATACAAGAAGCAGTGCGAGGACCCTGCATGGAGGGAGCAGCCAAAATTCTTTGACTTATCATCACAGATTTATTGTAAGCCATGCGGTGTGTCCCCCTTGCATTCCTCATTAGCAACGAGAAAATGTGCTAAAGAGCTTTCTACATGCCCCTCTCTCCCTTTTCTGGCTGCCTGGCAGCCCCACACTCACCATGGGAGATTTTCAGCACTAGCCCTACTCCACACTCCTCTAAGGTGGTCTTGCCTCACCTTGAGCTCACACTACAGTGTGCAGCCCACAGATGGGCCAGCTACCATCCAACTTTAAATGATCCACATGGAATTATTTATCATGGCAGCACAGTGAGGAACAGAATCAAATTGCAAGAACTTAAGAGGAAAAGCAATTTGTCTTTCTCCTTGCAGTGACAGTGGAAAATTTGACTTGAATATTTCTTTTAAATGAAAATGATGAGTCCTTCTTTTAAAAAAAACCCATACAATGGTAGAATATGTAGGTTTATAATGGTCTTTGGAAGCAAACTTTAAAAATATGATTTAATTACCTCACTTTAAAGAAAAAGAAGTATTTGCCAAGGTCAATGGTTTTCCTTCATCTTAAATCAAGATTTTAATGTATCTATCTGTTCTTGCTGTCATGAAAGTCACTAATAAAGTTCTCATTATTGGGCCAAATCAGACATGAATTGAGCCAAAATCAATGATTTCTCCTAAATCATCTAGTAAGCAATGAACAAGGAACCTGCTGGCCAGCCAGTAAGTGCCAAAGAAATGTGAAAATTCTGTTAGTGGATATGCCAGCTTTACAGAAATTTCTGTGCCCCTCTCCTCCTCAGTCTCTGACAGAATAAATAACAATTAATTTTGCAATATTTTTTTCTGGATGTGATTATTTTCCATAGTCATGAAAGCCCCTTTGTTTTTAAAAGTTTATGGGGCATATGATTCTTAGCTGATTCACAAGGTAGAAATGGAGTTCACAACTATAGCTTTCAAAGGTAGGTTCATGGGGAAGGAATAAGTCAGAGTTCAATGCTACTCTGCCCACATCAGTGTTATATCTGTTCCTAAAATCTGGATTTTAGCACACAGACCTGAAGAATTTGCCATTGAATTCAGCCATTACCCTCTCCCTGCAAAGATTGCTCTTTCAGAGTTATTTCCAGGTGCCCTTGAAAATGAAAAATGGCCAAATGCATAAATTGGATACTAAGAAACAGTTTGGAATCCTTTCTGCGCCCGAAAGGTTGATATAAGTGATATATTTCACAGATTTTCTGTGAAAGGATTTAAAACCCCCACTCTAGAGGCTAGGTTCTGCATTAGATTCTTCTATTAGAGGTTTCACAAAAATACAGGAGATAAATAAGGGTGCTTCTTCCCTCTGAGATCACTCAAGCTTTATTTTACTATCTCAACAAATGGCCTCCCAAAGCCCTATTCCAGAGGAGAAAAGCATCTTACTCTCTTATTTTAATACACTATGTAGACAGATTAATCTCTTTCCCTCTCACTTCATAAATTAATTTGCAAGATGCAGCTAAATCAGCTTTTACAACAACAGCATCACAAAATGAAAAGATGAAAAATTGGCAAAATGCTACAGAAAGGACCTTTATACTGCACTGTCTTGAAGATATCAGTGCAGCACTGCATCTTTTTGAAACAGTGTGTACATCACTTCAGGTGTGTACCTAAAACACACTTGCTCCATTTGAGAAGCCTAAATTAGTACTCGAGTAGTGTAAGACAACTGCATTTAGATCCATGAGAGGAAACTCTCTCTGCCTCAGAACTGTGTATGAGAAAGGCACATCTCTTGTTTGGAGTCTCACACTTTTATTTCAAGAGGCCCTTCTGCACACATAACTCTTATTTGTGCAGTACTGTGGGAAGATGACATCCCTGCTTTATTATGTTTTATTTTCATGCACATTTTCAGAAGCCAATTCTTCCTCTGTTGTTGATATAAATTTCCATTACAGTTTTCCACACATAATAATTGCTTTTGCCCTGTATTGGTAACGATGCCAACCAGCACAGTTGCTCCCTTGTTTTTGTATGCGGTGTGCCTACAGACCATAGAAGCAGCAGACACATCCTCACGATGAAAACTGTCTTCATCAAAGCTGTATATTTATCCACCTCTGCTTAATTAAGACCTTAGCTTTTGAAAACCTAGGGAAGCTAAAATTTGCCAGTCTTTTTACAGTAGCGATATATAATTCACACTGACTGGGACTTTCAATGGAACTTGCAGGTGCCATTTGACTGAAATAATAGAATTCTGCTTCAACAAATACCAGCCAGAGTAAGAAAAGATAAATGTACATCAAAACAGCACCTCTCTATCTAAATGTGGGTTTAATACAAGAGGATGTCAGCAACTTTGATTAATCAAAACTTCTGTCATACTTGGCATACAGTAAACAGAAGTTCTTACCATTAGCAATATGGAAGCAGTGTGTGTTAGGTCATTAAAAAGAAAAAGGCACCCACAAATACCAACTATATATTCTGCTTTGGCTGCTTTTAACACACAGAATGTGGTTCTTGACAGATAAAGTACTAGCAATTTTTAAGCATTTAATGAATGCTCTTGTATGCATAATTTCAAATATTTGTAAGAGCATAATATCTGTACCCATGAAATAAACTGTGAGCAATCAATAATAGTTATGTGATGTTCTCACATGATGTTCTCATAGGAGACATCCTTTCAGCACCTATATAAGAGTGACGAACTTCTCTCATTTATATTAACAAAGATTAGGCAAGTCACCTTTGTTAAACACAGAATCAGCTTTTGGATCCACAAATAGAGGCAAATGGCAGAAAGAGACATAGATATGGACAGTTTGGGAATTTCTGCATTAAATACTTTATCTAGTTTCATTCATTCCAGGTTTAACAGCAAAACTCGGGTAGCACACCCACACCATCTCTTCCTTAATATGTACCTGGAATTACTCCCCAAACATTGATATTTTGTTTAATAGTATTTGCATTGCATTTCAAAATTCATGACTTGAGGCTCCTAAAATGCATGGAATTGGGTGAAAATAATGAACATAACTTAAAATAATTGCTGTGGCGATTTAATTCTTTGATTTCTGACAGTGAGCATTTAGGATTCGAGGACTTGCTTTCCTCTTTCCTCCAGAATGAGAGAGACAGTCATTTTTCAACCAATCCCAAATCTCTCCCATCTCAAAATGAGAAGGCCATGTCACCTGGGGAAAGTCTGATGGGGAGCTGACAGCCTGGTAGCCCCTCACAGCAAACCTGCCCTAGAAGGCTGTGACATGGTGAAACCACAGGTGCTGGCAGCACCAGTCCAAATGTACAAAAGCATAAACAAGAGGAGATCTGGACTCAAATCCAACAATGACCAGAGCACTTATTTGAAGCGAAGCCACTCTTTTTCATTAGTTTCAAAGTACTGAACATTGCTCCATTTGGCAATGCTACAACGCAGTGTAAATCAAATCTAACAAAACCACTGAAATTCTGTATGCACAAGCAGTTCTGTTCAGGGGAGGGATGAAAACACTCTGGCAACTTTTCTTCTGTCACAGATTTCTTTCAAAGCTTTTAAGTTAAACACTGATGAGAACATTTTCCATTGCGTTATTATTCATGTTCTCACAGTCACAGATTGGAAACTGCTCTTCTGTTTGGGGCTTTTTTCTTTTTGCTATTTCATAGAAGTGTGATTTGAGAAGGTGAAAAACTAATTAGAAACCATTGGTCCCTTCTAAGAAAAACCTAGGCATATTACCAGGTGCTGCTGACTCTGACTGCAGTACATGCTGTCTGCATGCTTCATGGTTTTCACTGAGAGATACTTGCTGACCTAGGATCTTGTCAGCGCTTATGTTTACAGAGTATTTAAAGATAATGACTGTATGTGACCCTTGAACTAAATGTTCTGGTTTTAAAATGTGAAAGAAAAACAAGGAAAAGCAATGTGTTACCATAAATGAATTTGAAAGGACTGGGAAACTATTTACTGATCCAGCCAACATTTATATGCCTGATTAATCTCCAGGAATCTCTGACAGGCTAAACACAAGTCTCTAAGTTTGCAGAAGTGGAGCTGGGTTGTCAAGTGCACAGGTAACACACGGCATTGCTGCAGGGTTACAAACCACCTGCCTGCATGGCAAATCACACGGTGGAAAGCAAAAGGGTGGGGCAGCTTCTCGGCTGCAAGGCAAATTCTATACAAGTTCAGGTGCCTGAGCAGTCACATATGGTGGGCAGTTTATAGTCCAAAACCTTCCCACAGCCTGCTGAGATAGTTCACCCTGCTTGTACCTTACTCACAGTGACCTTTATCCTAGGAAAATACTGAGAGAGGTTTGCCAGCTGGAAGAATTATTTTGCTAACAGCAGCAGTCAGGCCCTGCTGTCAGCCTCCTAGGGGCTGTGCTCTCTCACCCATGCTGTAAGGGCAGCACATCTCTAAAAACACACTCCAAGAGCTACAAAAAGCAATGACAATATGTGGCTTTCAACCTCTCCTATAATGATACAATGCTACTTCCCACACACTCCTCATCTGCCCCTACTAAAGCAAGTCACCAGCCTGCCTCAGTGACAACCCTGCCTCCAGCAGCACTGCTGGATGTAGTGCCTCAGTGCAGATGCTGCAGAATTCCAGCTTTCTGGCAAGCCCTTCGTTTGCAGCAGTAGGTCCAGTCATATGACAGGAAAGGGTTCCCAGTATTTGGCTTTCTCCAGACAGCAGAAGAACTTCTAAGTAGCCGCCACAGGAAGAAAAATTGGAAACATCTGATCTTGTGACACTGGAAGCTCTGAGCACTGTGGAGGAGCAGAGCTCATGAGAGTGCTCCTGCTGAGCTAGACTGGGGGTGCCCAGACCTGCTGCCTGGGCAGCAATGCAGCACTGCATTTTCCTTGTATGACTGTACTTGTTCCTGTACTTGTGCTCCTGACATTGTCTCAGCAGCCTGCAGGGAGGAGTCACTACCCAGCAGGAAACAAACAGATTGCGGTATCAGTGCCCATTTGGGTGCTGCCTAGAGATTCCTTATTGCTTTCTGTATCAGCCTCTGAGGTTTTTTGCTGTTTCTCTAAAGATACAAAATGGCATCCTATTGCACCACCACATCCTGCTCTGCCTTGGCCCTGGGCAGCACAGACAGGCTCTGCTCCAGGGGGAAGCAGGCAGGAGAGCTCTTTGGGGCTTCTGTGGTCTGCAGTAGCCTCAGTTACATACCCAGACCCTTTTGTGCTATGCTGTGTATAGAGAACAAAAAGAGTCTCAACAAAAAACAGGAAGACCAAAAAGGATATGATCATGCTGGCAAACTTTCGTGGGCTTCTAATAGGCCTTAAGGTGTGTTGTGCTGTATATAAACATTGAGACATTATCATTCAGCTTTTTTAGCCTAACCAGCCATAGAAAGATGAAGGGAATCAAAGAGAGTGATCAGAATTAAGACCACATGTGTTTTTCAGTTGTGTTGTCAGAAAGAAACACAAAAGTGCGGGGCCTGATTGGTTCATGGGATCTCATGATAAAAATTAGACCAAGAGCTGGCTTTAGATAGAGTGACATTAAGTGTCTATTAAGATATTAGCTTCTGATATTTGTATGTTGCAAAGAAAAAGCAGGTTTCCTCTGACACTAAATTGACAGTATTTTCTGCAGATCCAGCCTGCATCTTAATGTAGTATTTTGACTTTTGGTAACCTTTATGCCTAGCAGGTTATTTATTGGCACTTCATAATCATATCTCAAGCATTAGAAGTCTCTTATATTAATGTAAAGAATCATACCAGATATGCATTTCTTTGATGAAGTACCTGTATTATTCTTTTGGTCACTTCTTGTATTTCACCCGAAGATTTTTCACCATTCCTCAGATAGCCTTGAACTCCTTTGGACCATCACCTGAAGCAGGTTAGGGAGCAACATACATCACAAAAAGCACAGCTAGAAGGAGGAAGGAGCCTGTATATTGACATTTGCACTGCAAAAACATAAAAATTTTAGCTTAAAATATTCCACTAATTCTCCAACAAACTACCCACTCTCTCATTGTTCTTGTTTCTTGCAAAGCAAATGCAAACTTTAAAATCAGATCTCTCAGCCCTCCATCAGACAAGATCCCAAACAAAAATCATAGCAACACGTCCACATAGAGCACGGCAGAGGCAGGCACGGAGGAAGTGGTGGTAACACCTCTGGCTGGCTTTGCCATCAGTGACTCCAGCATTTGAAACCATATTTTTATTCTGGATCTGGATGGAGGCTGCTGCTGTGCTTGGTCACAGGAGGAGACTTAATTGTCCTTAAATTACATGAAATTAAAGATGGCAGTTATACCCTTCACCTTCAATGATGTTTTAATTAGATCCATCCCACCAGCCAGTCCATCTGTGCATATCCATTTTAGCACTTTACTAACGTGTTTAATGGAAATAAACAAAGCCATGTGTTTTATGTTAAAACAAAGAACATGACATCTTGGTCACATAGCAATTAATAATTTCAGTAGAATTTTATTTCAGCCCAATATTATGTTATGGGTGATACACAAAATCACAAGATACTCATTTTCTATGAGTCCAAGACATGTCCAATACATTAGATACCCTATTATTAATTTAACCAGTAATTTATTCAGATACCATTAAAAAAATTGGTTTGGGATGCTTCTGGTAGTTAAAGTACTAAAAGTCCTTTTCACATCTTTCACTAGTATTCATTTGAAGCAATTTATTGCTACTATCATATAACATATCCTCTATATTTATATATATATTTATACAGAGCTGCACAACTTACAGTAAATTATTACACATTTAAAAGTCATCTACAGTTCAAAGATTTGTTACTGAGCACAAAGAAGAATATGAGACACTCTGTCAAATACATAAATAGACTCAGCTGACTTCGGAAACATGTGACTACCACACCACTGCTCAGAAATTTCTTGTAAAGTATAAGGTAGGAAGCCAAAAAGGAAGCATAATGCAATAAGTTCTTTAAAGTTGTAATGGAACATATGAGAAAGAGAGCACAATGCTGTATGACTTACTCTGCAACTAGTCTAACCAGAAAAAAATAATTATAGTCAGCTCTCCATTAATACTGGGTGGATTATCAAATTTGGAAATAAATTAGGCTGAGGATCCACAACAGCTGCCTTGTTTCCAAACAGTCCAATTAAAGCTGGCAGGGCTTATTAACTCAGGCACAGCACCATCCTGGCTTGCACTGCTGCTTCCAGCCCTGAGCTGGTGCTGGGCAGTGAGGGGGAAAAGCACTCAGGCAAACCTGGAAGAGTGGCACTGACACCTTCGGTCCTGCAGAAGGCACAGTGCAGCTGCCACCTCACACCGTGGTCCCGTCTGTCTGCCACACGGCCAGACTTAACTGGCTGCTTGCCAAGGGCTGCTCCTGGCCATCCTCAAACAGGGACAAGACTGTCCTGTGTAAAATCCTAGTTTCAGGTTTGAAGATGCACCAGTTTCTGTGGACCTACAGTAATACGGGAAGATTTTATATTTTGCCAAGAGATTTGTTTAGCAGACAAATCTTGACATTCCAGATGAATTCAAACTTTCTTCTTTCCTTTAAAATTGATCATTGTCCCAGCTATGAGATTTTTTTGGCTACAGTCAGGGTTTTGCTGGAAGGAAGCATAATCTTTTCTAAGAAGCAGTACAATTAGTTTATGTAATGAATTACTTCATACTCAATGCTCAATTATTTATTGATTTTACTTGATACTATGATTTCTTTCTAGTTTTATAAGCAATATGGATCAGTAGCAATTCCAAGTTTTCTTCCTTAAGTTTTCACACTCTAAGAGCCATTTCCCTTAACATAATTGAGTCATCTGTAAGTTAGAGAATACACACATACCAATTAATTGGGCTGCTTCCTGGAAGTGATCTCCAGCTCAGTTCACACTTCCATGGCAGGTCTTTTGAGTAGTCAAGTGACTGATTCTGGGGACTGTGCCTACTGTTTCCCTATTCTCTTTCCATATGTTCAGTGTTCCTAGAATGGCTTTAAGAGTGCTTTTCACTAGCAAGACTTTTTGTAATAGGTGAGGATATTGCATTCAGTACCTGGATATAGAACGTGGACACTCAGGAAACCCAGAAACTGTGTTTTCTTGTGTCAAAGAATGAGATACCTCTGCCCAAAGGACAGCCCATGCACAAGGTCCCTAACTTCTTTTTATAGAACTGCTAATGCTGTATGAATAAATTGTTGAAATGTTTGGTGGTAGTACTGTGGGTTATTTTAATTCTTTTAGAAATGTTATTTGGAGTTACCAGCACTGAAGAATAATTCTTGAGACCCAGTAACACCAAGTGACTGGGAAATCAAGTTCAGTTACTAATAGGAGACATTTTGAAATTCAAGACCAGCTGGACTGTATTGGAAAAGGTCAACAAAAACATTTTGATCACTATGAATAACCAATCTGCCAAGTTTATATCTGTGTAAGAAATGATGCAACAAAGAAGGACAACTAGTAAAAAGCATCACCTTTCAGTAAGTTAATGAAGTGCTTTTTAATTTATTTAAATAAAACTAGTAGAACCTGTTCTGGAAATAACTATCCTTAACCTTGGAATGACAACAGGCTTCCACTCTTGAACCTCAGACTAAACAAAGCCATCAAAAAGAAGAACACAAAACCTTCCAGGTTATTGCACTGATGTGATATAAAACCACAAACCACCTTGATGCTTTCCTGGTGAAGGAAACACTTCAACTCAATGGGTAAGAGCTGTTGCTGAACTAAAACTAAGTATTTGGGAAATCTTAAAAAATGTCCTGAAGCTACTTTAACAGACACAAAAAATCTGATGAAGCATGGTTTTCTTGTTCTCCATGAATTTCAAGTAACATTTTCAAAATCTATGATGAAAGAAAAATAAGACTTAACACAGACTGACAAAATTGGCTCAGATGTGATCATGGATTCTTAAGCCTAATGCCTAGCTGGTGCCCTATTTCATATTCTGTAGAAAAAAAAAATCTCTGACCTCTTTTACCATTCTAAAATACTCTGAAACATTATTATGATAAATCTGTATCTATTTTTATTTTCCTTTATGTAAATACATACTGTCATCCTTGGTATTTTTGGTATCAGCTAGAGATTTTTATTATGGTTCAGTGTCTTTACTCAGGCAGGAAAAGGAACTGAATGTGAGACCTCTGTTCTTACTCAAAGGCCTGGAACAGAGAGTCCAGCTTCAGGACTGGTGGAGCAGTCCCACAGTTACAGCTTGGCACATTGGGTTAAAGGTCCCATCACAAGCTTCAGAAGCAATACCAATCAATGTCAGACACACAGAAATACCTTAGCCAAAATTACAGGGTTCAGTGGGCTTTCTCATACATAATTAAAGCAAACAATCATCCAGGCAATCTGCAAAAAGTCTTTTGATCAGAAAAAAACCTTTCAATCTTTATTAGCAGTCACCTCGTCATATAAAATATTTGCTATTTCTTAAGAATGACAGAAGTGGAAAAGTCCATTGGGACTTAGATGCAAAAAGCTGACTGATATTAATGTTTGGAATTCTTTTACAACTCAAGATGCATTTTTAAAAATTATTTTCTTCTTTTGAAAGAGGGCAGCAATGTGAGTTATGTGAAGATTGTGAAATTTCTTCGAAGATGGTAGCATCTTACAGCCAGTATGGTTGTTTGTATATTCTGTTTAATTGGCAGGATATTTCCAAAAGTCTTCAGAAGTGGGTGTTTTTTGGGGGATTGTTTTTGTTTGGTTGGTTGGTTTGCTTTGGGTTTTTTTTCCTTAAATGAGATTCTGGATTTGAGTATCTTAATTTTTATCTCAAGGCACCCTAGAGCAACGAAAGCCACAGCTGACAAGAACGGAGCGAGTTCCCTGCAAGATCTGTAACCCTGGACGTTTAGAGAAGCTAAGGCATCTACAAACAATGGACACCCTTCAAAAGCATGTACATAATCAAATACCCACAGATCAAGCTGTGCTTACTTTGCAAATATTCATTTTGTTCAACTAAGCACCTGAATTAATGCCCAAATGCTGGAGTTATCCAACACAATTAAGACAACATCAAGAGAGCCATAAAAACATATCTCGGTATATGAAGGACTAGTAACTTAAAATGAATCCCTTCTAATCCCCCCAGTGTTATGGGCTAGGGTGTTACGGGCTATGGCTGTGTGGGGATTTGCCTGCCTGGAGCACAACCAGGTCCCAGAGTTTCACTTGTAGAGTTGTCCATGGACAAGAACAAACGCAGATGCCACGAACTGATAAGGAAGCGGTTGTGCTGATCCCAGGCAATGTCCCTGCCGAGCTCCCGAGGAGGGCACAGCGAGGGCTCGCCCACAGCTGGAGGTCCCCAAGCCCCACGAGCTCAGGCTGGAGAGGGTGATCTTCCCCTGGTTTTTATCACACCCTCGCAGCCTTTCTCAGCCGAGGGGGTATCCAGGGCCCCTGCTGCATCCCTCCTTCCGCAACCCTGCTCTGAGGGAGCGGAGCTGGGGCAGGAGGACACGGGCCGCCCTCCCTGCGGGCCCCCGGCCCCGCTGCCCGCCGAGCTAATGGCGGCAGGAAGCCTGCCCGCCCCGGCCCTCCCCGTGACTCGCTTCCTCCAGCGGACGGGAACTGGGCGGAGTGAGCGGCCCCGCCAGCGGAGCCGTCCAGCCGTGCTCGGTGCCTGCAGAGCGCCGCGGCCGCCCCCACGGGTACGAGAGAGGGAGAGAGGGAGGGACGGACGCTGCCGAGCCCCGCCGCCGGGGCGTGCCAGCGCCGCACACCCCGCTCCTGCCAGGGCTCCGCCGCGCAGCAGCACCAACATGCCGGCCGTCGACAAGCTCCTCCTGGAAGAGGCTCTGCAGGACAGCCCGCAGGTAGCGGCCGCGGCCGGGACAGCCCCTCCGTCCGTCGGTCGGTCGGTGTGACGCACCTGAAGGCTCGGTGCCGGCGGGCAGCCCGCGGGTCTGGCCGGGCCGCGGCGGGCTGACAGCTGGCGAGGGCCGGGGAGCAGCGTCCCGTGGCGGGGAGAGGGGTGCCGGGGGCGGTGCGGGGCGCAGCGCGGCGGGCGGGGAAGTGGGTCAGGGCGGGCTCGGCGCTCGGAGCCGTCGGGGAGCGGGGATGCGCTGAGGCGGGCGGAGGTCTGGTGTCCCGCGGGGCGTTCGTCGGGGGAAAAGCAGACAGAATCTGCTCCTCGGGGGTCTCCTGGGACGAGAGCTAGGCCCCAGCGCGGGAGTCACTGCGCCCTTTCTCCTCACGGCCCTTAGTGAAATTTCTGTGGCTTTTTCCTCGCACCGTCCCATCTGGGTGTGCGCTCGGTGGCTGTAAGGGCTGACCTGAACAGCCAAGGTGTGTCGGGGAAGGACAGGTGGGCAGGGCTCGGTGCGCTTCCTTCCCCCGAAGGGAAAGGGACACCTGTGCGCGGTGTGTCACCTGGCCTCGGTGACAGCGTGGGCTGGAGGAGTGTCACCGCCAGCGTGCCTGCTCCTCAAGGGCCGCAGTTGCGATACAGGAGCTCCCATGAGGATCAGTGAAGCGGATCCCACCGAAGATGACCTCCTTCTGAAGGGGTCTGAGGAACGAGGAGAGGCGGTCGCTGCCGTTCCCTTCCCGAGTGCGGGCAGGGCAGGATGTTCCTCCTTTCTCCCCAGAGCAGCGCCCCGTGCCCCGTGCCGGGAGCCGCGCTGTGCCGCAGCTGCACAGGGGAGCCCTGGCACCGTGGACCCCACAGACAAGAACATCTATGTCTTCATGTGTTCAGGGGCTGGTTCAGTGGAAGAAAGAAGCAACAGGAAGGGGAAAGAGTGGAAATTTACTGAGGGATGCGGACGGTGCGCTTCGGGACAAAGCGTGGTACAGAGAGATACAAAAGAGTAGTCGGTGAAGCAGGGAAGGAACAAACGAGGGCAGGGTGGATCAGAATGGGTCTAGCTCCCAGGTAACCCTGTGTTGTAATCCTAACTCGTCTGCTGATGGATCAGGAGGAGGAATGAATAGGTAAGATGTGGAGCAGATTGCAGCAAGGTGTTGCAGAGTCTGTCATGAGACATTTTAAAGGGAAGATTGAAAGTGCATCTGTCAGGACCTAATGAGCCTTGGGTCTTATCTTAATTGCCGCATTTTATCCTGAGATTTTTTTTTTTGTCGTTTTGTGAAACCCCATTCTAGTAAGAAAGATTTTCATCATCTGTTTGATGTGGCGTATTTGTAATCATCCTTGGGATGTCTAAACACTGGGCTGGAAGAAGTGTTGAGTAACCTGATGTTACACCAAAGTCAGCCCTGCTTGGAGCAGAGGTTTGGACAAGGTGACCTGCAGAATTCCTTACCAGCCTGAGCTTTTCTGTGGTCCACAGTTTACCAGAATGTACCAGATTTATTATGGGTCGTTAGTGACATTTTTAGTGTTGACCTACCCACTGCCTCCTGAAGCTGAAGAAATTGACGTGCGGGAGAAGTGAATTAATTCACCTCTTCAGTCAACACTTCCCTCAATTACAAGTGTAACACTGACTGAAAGCAGCTGAACAATGCACTGAACTGAATTTGGAGGTTGTCGTCTTTCCTGTGTCCTGAAATAAAGGCTGTTAACATCTCCTTTGCAATTAGTTGAATGCCAGGCTGTGTGTAAAGCTGAGTATTGGCAGGGTGTTTTACCTTGATTTGGTCATTACATTTTCTTCAAGCTCTTTTTGGAGGGAGGGACATTGTTTAATTTTTATAATGGTCCAGTGTTACTGAAATACATTCTTTTGATGCAGGTGTGTTTTCTTTCAGTCTTTTATATTTTTATTAATTTTTTTCACTGGGGAGAGCTTTAGATTCATAAAATCAAGGCAAAAAGTCTCTGTTCTACAGAACTGAGCAACATAGCATCTTACAGGATTGTTTACTTCTGTGTGAAGGAATCTGATTCTCTTCTGCTCTCTGCAGTCACAGGAGTGCAAAAGGATGGTGAAATGAGGATATAACCTCACTTTGTATAATCTGTGGGAAGTATGTGATCTGCTTGCAAGACCAAGGAGAATTAGGTTAAAGTTATTTCATCATTAGGTTTCCGAAACTTGATTTATCTTATTTATTTTGAGGTGTTTGGCAGTGAAATAGAGAAAAAAATTATGTCAGCAGTCATGCTAAAATTAAGAGAAGTGCTTACATGAAACTAGAAAATTTCTTCCTATCTTTCCAGAAGCTGAGATAATGTTGTGAATAATGGGGCCTCCTAAATGTTAGCTTAATATTAGGATTACTGGTTTATTTCAGCAATATTAGCTGCTATTCCAAAATTTGTCAAAACAGCAACAAAGAAAATACACACATGTTGGTATTTTGTTGCAGTGATTTCATATGGTGTTCTTAAATGTAAAAGTTTCCAAGAATAACATCCAAACTGTCTGAATCATTTATTGTTTTTATTATTTTTGAACAATGTGCTAATAACAGAGGCCAAGAACTTAGTTCCCAGAGCTGTTCTACCTCAAGCCATATTTAGACAAATGAAAAATCTGAACCTGCAAAACTTCAGTAAAATATATGAATGTAGCTGACATTCCTGTATTTGGGAACCTTTTCCAGCAGGCAGAAGTGTACGATTTGTAGCCTACGTCAGACAATTTCTTTATAACCTTTTAGTTTTGGCTTGAGATTAGGCTTGATAAACATTGTGTCAAGTTTTATAATTTTTGCTTTTCCCGGATTTATTTTTTAGCCATTTTTGTACCCTGTAGTTTTCACGTGCTGTTGTAACACAAAACAAGGCAGTTGAGCACTGTATAGATAGAAGATAGTTTATTGACATTATTTTGCTTGTTTTAATACATCACTGAAGATAAAACATTTGAAACCAGATATTTTTGAAAATCAGTATATTTTCAGTTACTGAAATAATATCTTAATGTGGGAAACTCTCAAAAGCATGCTGCTGTCTGTAGAGGGAAATTCTGTACCAATGTTCTTTAAACATCTGGGTTCCTGGTGTCCCTTTCTTTGACTTGGATTTCTCTCCTTTCTCTGGTTATGTTCTCCTTATTTGAAAACACTACTTTGTAATGCATTCCTTTACATGCTAGGATCTCAAACTAGCTTCGCAAACTGCCAGCATCTTTCAGGTAGGAAGTGTAGCAGCTCAGCACATCAGCAGAGTGAACTGCTGAGAGCTTTTAAAGTTACTCAGAGTAAGAGGTTCTGAGAGAACCCAGAGATTGACTCCCAGGTCATGTATTTTAACTGCTGAGCAGCACTACTTTCTGGCTTAGATATTTCTCAGCAGAGGTGAAATGATAGTTAATCACAGGCCAGGATTCTTGAAGGATGCTGGTGTTGAATTTTCCAGGACAGAGAAAGTCTGGGCAGAGTTTCACAGAGAAGAAAAAATGCCTTGGAAAATGCATGTGCCTTCTGTTAAAATAGTGGAGTGTCTTAAAACTTGGAAAATAAATTTCGCAAGTTTGAACCTGGATACTTTAGGTACATTGGAGATTCCTGTAATAGGGGGATAAATAAAGCACTTGCTCTTTTACAGAACTGACACGTCTGTGAAAGTATTGGAGTTTATGTATGGCCCTCATGTAAGCAGATGAAGCTCATTAATGTCATATGAGTTAGCTGTACAGATGGAGAGACATGTCCAGTTAGCTTCAAATAGATTGGATTTATCAAAGCTAGGACTAAGTATGGATCATGACTTTATTAAAGGGACAATCTTTCCTCTTTAATTATTGTAAAGATCTACCAGATTCTGGAGCCCAGCATTATTCTGAAACATCTTTTCTTTCCCATCTTGGGAGCTGTGTCAGCAACATAATTCTTTATTCCTGATGATTCCACCTCAACAAACCAAGATAATTTGTGTCTCAAAGATAATACAAGTTCTTCCTTCCTCTTCCTGCTTGCTGACAAGGATGAGTTAGCAGAGTGAAGAAAGTACAGGGTATCTCCAAGTGGGTGTATCCTTGTGTACCTCTTGGAGATGAACATTCACTTGTTTGGTCCAGTGACATCAGCTCGCTTTGGCCATGGCCACTTAAGAGTTGCTCAAGACAGTGGGGAGTGAATAAAGGAGTGTAAATTATCTCACTGGAAGGGGTGCTTTCAATGCAGTCTGACACTGGAGAAGTAAAATGAGCAAGCAGTGGTGTTTGACCCCCAGTCCTTAACATGGTTTGAATTACTGTCATCAGCAGGAAGATATTCAGGACTTTTTACATTCCTAATTATGTTGAAAGGACTGTCTGTTAGGAGCAAGAGCCTAAGAGTTGGGATGTGGCTGTAGCATTTTATTAGTTTGTCTCCTTGTGCCTCAGTTTATCTATCCATAATAAAAGAACTAATTTCTGCATGTTTAGAGAATAAACAGAATTGTGCAAGTCAAGGGCATATTATTTCTGATTGCTTTTTACTTCTTGCCAGTATCTCTTTGTAGGTGTTTGATTCTTTCTAATATTTCCGCTCAGGACTGAAAACTGTTTGCTTTTCTTTTTTTGAAGACTCGTTCTTTGCTCAGTGTCTTTGAAGAAGATGCAGGAACCCTTACTGAATACACAAACCAGTTGCTTCAGGCAATGCAACGAGTCTATGGTGCCCAGGTAATTTTTCATTTGTATTTCTTTTGTTCAGTGTGGAGTAAAAGATAAATTGCTATTATGATGCTGTTATTTACATTAGGGTTGCTAAGTACATGTACCTTCTGTGGTTTAAGAGGAGTTGTGGGTGTTTTTCATCTGATAGCTAATCTCTTCCTGCCTTGATGCTCAGACCACTCCTAGTCATGAAAAAGAAGAGTTATTTACATTGTATCCAAACAGTTAATCAAAGTAAAACTGTGCTGTGTCCTTACCTTATGGGGAGGCCAGCCATGACAAAATTACTTGCCAAAATGTAGACACAATTCCCAGGTCTGCACACTGACTTTAGGCGCCAAATTTGATGCTGTGACTCACCTCCTGGAGGGAACTGCCCATGTCCATTGATTACAGAACAAATGTGCACTTTGGGTCATACTGAAGTCAAGTGCCTACAGTAGTCATGAAAAAAACATGAGCAGGAGAAAAAACATTTTCTAGAGTGTTTACATGACCTAGAAGACTAAATCCCTTTGAAAGTAAAACCTGTAAGAGAAATTATATCCAGTGCTTTGGAAAATGTAAATTTGAGTGATTTTTTAGTGAAGCTGATTCCCATGTGCATAAAATTAGGTTTTTCAAAATGCCATATCTGGGTCTTTAAAGACATACACGGTGTCTCATGGAAATTTTGAAGGAATTTATGTAGGTTAAATTCCTGAGTTCACTAGAAACAACTTTTCTATTCTTAAACCAGTAAATCAGAGTACACAGAGAGATTAAGAGCTCAGGGGTATTTTGAATTTCCCTGAAGAGTGCCTGACCCTTTCATTATTAGAAGTCAGCTCAGCTATAAGTCTACTACAAGTATATGTCCATTTGTTGGGATTGCTCTTTGTGTGGCTGATAGTTTGACATGGAAGAAATATTTGCCCAGTATCTGGCTGCCTACACCTGGAAGATCCAGCTTTAGAGAGGTTCAAAGTCTTCGTGTCCTGGATGTTGAGGAAATGCAGAGCAGCCAGAGGTTTGCAGCCCTGGTTAGGTAGATAGGAAATGATGCAGAGCATGGCTGAGGGCTCAAGAGGTGACATGAAATCAGCACTGGAAGTCAGTGATAGGCATTTTGGTAGAGTCATTGTGCTTTAAAACTAACAGACTGTGGGCACATTGGGTGGTAGGAATCTGACAGCAAAGACTGGGTAGGATTGAAATGGGTGAAGAAGGGAATCGGGAGATAAATCTGATTTTCAATGTGCAGCTTGTGGGCTGCATGTCCCTTTCTGCTGCTGATGACATTTTAGGATGTCGTTTTAGGAAGTGGTTGCTCTGGTCTGTGATTCAAGAAAAAAAAGCTTTTTCTGCTTTTGTTTGCCTCTTCCTTTCCATCTTGGTTTTTAGCCTTCTCCATTTATGTTTCACAACAATTATGACATTTCCTTTTTCTTCTCATTGTCTCAGTACATTTACCCATCAGTATTTTGCAGTACTACTGAGTCAGCTTCATTTTTTCTAGCACTTTTTGGTCACTTCTTTCCTGAATATTGCTTTAGTTTGATGTAAATATTCAGTCACTTGTGAATATTGGATATATCCTTTGAAATAGGTCTTTGGAGTTTGATGCAATTTTGAGATGTAGAAATAGAAGGGTAATGTTGATTACCTACTAAACATAAATGGACAGTTAAGAAGAATGTGTGTGATATTTCTTGGCTGCCTAATCACAACTTGAGAGAAAAAGCAGTTTTGTTACTGTCCTGTCTGGGCCTCAATAGCAGCATTTTAGGAGGTGTTACCAACTCTGTAAAAACTGAGAGTACTGAGAAGCCACTTTCTGAATTTGCCTTTTTATTTTCCTGACTTTAAGTTTGTCCCTGCAAAGTCAAATTTTCTCTTTCAAAGTCATTTTCATCTCCTGCTCTGATTTCCATATCTGTAAGACAGGAGTTACAGATACTGACCTACTTAAAACAATGATCATAAAATGACTGGGATCACAGTCATGGCAGTCAGACAATGCAGCAGTGGGTTGTACCAGTCTCCAGTACTGAAAATTTAGGGGTTATGCCCCCTCAAAACACTTACGACAGTTAAAAAAATGTTAATTTTGTTTTCTTCTCAACTTTAGTTCTTCTGAGCTAGTTTGTTCTGAACTTTAACATTTCCCAGATGTCTTAACCATGTTTTTAAGATTTTCTGGGGGCTAGCTTACTAGAAGTTTGGTGTTTCTTATGATGAAAACCCAGATTTTCATGTAATTCAAACCACTGCAACTTGTGATCAAATAGCATTAGTTAACATTGCTTCAGTGCAAAGTCTCAGGGGAATAGCAATTACTACCAACTGCATTGTTAATTAACCATGTGGATATATATATGGATATATGCATATAGCTGTCTCAAAACACTGCTCTGTTTGAAGAGCAGCACTAAATTTGTAAAGTGGCAGCTCAAACTTCTTTAAGCACTTGGATCAGTGCATTTGAAAGGACTGTGAAAAAGAAATACTTGCCTATATTTAAAAGAAATGTTTAGGAAAATGGGAATCCTTTTAAACATCTTTTCAGACTTACATGTATTCAAACAGGACTTTTAAAAGAGTGTTAGGAGGGATGTGCAGCATCCTGTGCAGCAGTGGCTCTGCTGCCTGGGCTGCAGCTGGGTGATGCATGGGTGGCAGATTGCTTTGGCTGCAAGGCCCTCGGTGCTGTACAGGTCTCTGGCTGCCCTGCAGGATGAGGACAGTGCTGTCACCTCCCTGGGCACCCACACCACATGGGATCTCGTGGGGACTCTTCTGCACGTGGAGCTCTTTAGCCCTTTAGAAAAAGAGGCTGTGATGCTACAAGGCAGATGCAGTGTGCGATGCCCTGATTAAGGAGGAGTCACAGGACTGGAAAGTGGCACTTGAGGAGTGAGGTTGCCCTAATGCCCTGATTAAGGAGAAGTGACAGAACCCAAAAGTAGCACTGGAGGAGAGAGGTTTGGTTGATCTGGCAAACCAACATGATACGTAAATAGAGCAAAGCATAGTGAAGCATTTTTATATTCACCAAATAAATACATTCACCAATGTGAGTACATATTATACTTCTGCTGTAGATCTCCCAGCTGTGCTGTAGTACCCTGAAATAGTTACCACAGTAGTGATCTTATACAGGAAATCTTCCTTACATAGTTTATTGCTGTAGTGCTTCCTTCTTGCATGCAAGCCCTGATGTTGTGTCTGGCATTACTGCTGATTTCTGTGAATGTTGTGTTTGTCAGTCTGGATGTTTTATTACCTGAGCAATATTATAATGCAGCAGCAAGCAAGGACTGTTAGAAAATTTAATTTGCTTAATTTACAGTGCTGAAGCTCTTGCAATGGTTTATGAGCAAAGAGTGCCCAGTTTACCTTCCTGACCACTGTCATAGTAAATTGTTTTCAGAGCTTTACTATAATTTCTAGTTCTCCATCATGCTCTAGAAATGGCTGAGCTGGGAATCTCCACTTGAAGTAAAGCAGCTCTAGGAAACTTAGGAGACTCTTGTGTCTCCACTGACTATTAGAAAGGGTAAAGAGTTGAGCAGGTGAGAGGAGAGTAAGATGCAGTATTTTGTCATTATAAAGATATTTCAACTCATGAGTCCTGACAAACCTGTCTAGATACAGGAGCAGTGATGTCAGAAGAGGAATAAAGAGAAACACATGTTGTCTTTATTAATATGTCTGGAGAGGGAACAGCATGGTAATTGTGAAGCATGAGCTTGTTCATCATCTGTCTCTGTGAGAAGTTGTCTTGTGATTCCAGAGGCACACAGACAAAGCAGCAACAACCTCTGCGGCTCACTGCCTTTTTACATCCAGACCCTTAGAGAAACTTCTGACAGTTATGGAATAGTCTTGGTTTATAGATACCACATTACATAGGTGTCAGGACAGCTTGAATCTGTCAAGCTGTTTTAGGTAGTGATTCATAAGCGTTACTTCTCTCTGCAAATTCATGATTCCTCATGTCTGCATTTGTCAAGAGTGCTGCTTGTTTGATTTTCCTGTATATTGCCTTCAGTAGGCTGTAACTCAGTAATTGGGTGTCAGGCTCTTTAGGCTGTGCATGGACTTTCATATTTACTATGTTGCATAGTTAACCCCCAGTGCTGAGAGTTCTTGTTTAATTAGAAAGTAAGCACTGATACAGCTTTTCTTTTAATGGTTTTCTTTTCATGTCGAAGGGAACAATTGTGTTGCCTTTTCAAATTATAAGACCTTTTTTCCTAGAACATTTTGATGGAACAAAAATTAGGTTAGCATTTTATAAACTTTCAGTTCAACATAGAAAAGCTTCAACAGAATGTTAGAATGGGACAAACATTTGCAATAAATTATAATTCTCATCACTGACTTCTGTGAAATACTGTGTGTGTTATTATTCCATACTCGTAAGTTTGCATCATACCTCTTACCTTCCTGAGGCATAGTCACCATATGTTGCTGACAGAGATAAGCAGAAGATTACCACATGAGAACTAATGTGTTTACAAAGGCATGGGAGTAGGTTTAGTGCTGCCTGTAAAGTCAGCATTGTCACCATGCCTGGAAGCAAGTTAACATAGTGCTAAGGAGGAGCCGGAGATCTGAGGCAGCATAAATGTATGGATACCCTGCTGATAGTAATTCTTTTGTTAGGTTCTTTCTGTACTGAGCTAACCATCCTACCATAGCTGCTTTTGGTGTTTTTCAGCAGAGCTTTGACTGGTGGCTTCTATTCCTTGGAGCTGTTGGACGATCCTTTGCTGAACTGTTCCCATTTGTAAGGAATGCTGTGCTGTGAATCAGCACCAGGGCAAGCCATATGTTAGCCTGATGTTGTAAAGTGCTGTGCAGCCTGAGCACCCTGGTGAGGCTTAGCTTCTGCAACGCTGGGTTCATGTTTCCAAGCCATTTAATATGCAAACCTAAGCCTGTAGGACTGTGCCATTTACTAGATTGCTGGATAATTCTGTTTCGTAGGAAGATAAGCAATGTAAATGGAGCTGCATAAAACTGTTGTATCAAGACCCTGTTCTTTCTGTGCTGTGCTTGATTTTGAAGGTAAATGTGTTGCTGAGTTCTGAAGGGGTGGTCAGGCTGCAGCTACCTCCTGGATGCTCTACTTCAACCTGGGTCTTTTTTCTCTTTGATGAGGCATTAAGTTTTCCCAGATGTAAGCCAAAATTTATTATGTGCCATTCTGCACGTACAGAGTGCATGGATAAATACCTTTACTTGCTTGTTTATATGAAACAGCTTTTGGCAGTTCTGTGTTGTATTTACTTGTAGTTTTAAAAATGCCAACTGTAACTGGAATAGGAAAATTGTTTTGCAGAAAGCTTCATTATATTGGGATTGGAACTGGGCATGCTGGAATATCTATGTCTTTGGAAGTTAATTTATAGCTCGACTTAATCCTTTACATGCCCTCAAATCTGCAGTCTATTAGACAACTGTCTACAGAAATACCTTTGGATTTCAGCAGATTAGTCCTCAGAGTTTATTTTGGGGAAATACAGAGATCCTAAAAATGGATGGACTGCCTCACTGGGAAATTGTAAATGGCATGGAGGTTACAGAAAAATCAGTCTCTTCTGGTGATATGAACAGCTTAGTGAATAAAAGTGATAATGAAGAAGGTGGAATCAACCACACATCTTTACTCTGGGCACTAGCTCAGAAAATAAGATGGACTTCTTTTTTTCCGCTGATATTTGAAGGCTGGGTCAGTTGTGGAAGTAACTTGAAAATTAAACAATATTCTTTAAACTAGCTGTTTTTCATTTCTGGTAGATTAATGCTAGGTTCATGCTAGGTTAATCACTTGCTTTACCTTATCCATTTGAGCTAGACTTACAGAAATCTGTTCCTAGGGCTATCATGCAAGCCAGGGTTAAAGAAAAGGGGAAAAAAAAGGTCAGCACATCTGTAATCACTACTGATTTCATTATATTTATTTACATATGGGTTTTTCTTCCTTCTTGTACACTTTTTTACATTAATGCTGCAGAGATGTCTTCTTCCCTGTTAAGTAAAATCATCTAGTGCAAATGAATGTATGTGCAAGGCCCAGTACTGGTTAAGTTTGCCTTCATTTAGAAGGCTTCAATTTCTGTTTAGGATTTTATTGAGTTTTTGCTTAATATATCATCTCATTGATAGCTCTCCCACTCTATAAATGCGTGATGAATTCTGAAATGTCAAGTTAATGTGAAAGAGATGTGGTGTCTGGAATGTATTGTAGTTTTTCTTTTGCTAGGGTGTATTGAATTGCAGTCACTTCAGGACAAAGGAAATCAGTGTTGCTGTATCCATGGGAAAATGCCTTGGAAATAGATTAGAACCTGTTAGAATAATTTGCCTGGATTTAGTGGATCTGTCAACTGAAGCAATGCAAATAACTTCTAAGTCTTGGAACTGAATGGCAGCAGGGCAGGGGGAGGGGAAAAGGCTGATTAGGAAGAAATGGGGGGAGGATTAAACCAAACTTTCCCAGATTAGTGTGCTTAGCAATGCAGTATTACCACTAGGTCAGCAGAGCACTTTGCTTGCTTCCTGTTCCTTATGCAATGGACTGTGTTTCAGCTTGCTAGCTTAACTTGATTTGTTTACAGTTTTTGGGTGTGTGTCTGTTTTGTTTTGATTTTTATGTGGGTTTTTTATCCCAAATGATACAATGAATGATTTTGTACCTCTAATGAGAACTAAGTCTGACGGGTATTGGGAGGGAGGATGAAGGACCCAGGATTAACTTTTCTACATGGGTAGGAGTTGAGTAATGAGTTGTGGTGTTCCGACACAAAGAACTGAGCCAATAAATGAAAAATGTGACCAGCTGGCAGCAGTGGGTTGTGAGTAATACACAGAACTGTTGTCCCCAAATCAGCCCAAAATCCCAAAGTAAGTTTTGTGTCAGGCACACCTCTCAATTTGTTCTGTATCTGGAGTAGTAGGCTTGAAAGTCTACTTGGGGTCTGTAATTAACCATTGTTGCCTGATTGTGTACTTAGTAAGGTGTTGTTAATTTACAATCCTTTGAGATCGTCTGGTTCATGTATTCTCCCATTATCCTGTCACATACAGGAGACCACTCCTGGGGAGTGGTGATCCTTGGAAGATGTTTATTCCACACACCTCTTTACACTGCCTGTCTTCAAACTGCCACACACAGATGAGTAGTGGTGCCCTCTGAATATTAAGTGAGGAAATTGAGGATTGAGTCTAAAAACCAAACTGATAGAAGCTTTGTGGATGGCAAAAACAACAAAACAGGATGTCTTTGGCTGGGGTTTTTTGGGGTTGTGGATTTTGTTTATTTGTTTTTATCAGCCAATTATTCTGAAGCTTCTTTTAGTGTGAGCAGATTTAAGCCAGAAGCATGTATTTTCCAGATTCAGAGCAGATCACGAAACTGCAGACTTTTCAGGAATAAGTAAATTGAAACAAACAGGGAAAAGAAACATGTTTCTGATACTTGGTTTATTTCAAAAGATTTCTCTCACCCTGATCCAGCTGTACAACTCACAGGTGGCATCACAGTCACTGTGTGAGGACTTACAGCTGGGTAAGAACTGCAGGAAGACTGTCCTTGAGGTTGTGTTTATGAAAAAGATGCCAGGTCTGAGAACCTCTGCTTCTTTTTGTAATCTTAATTTCCTCCCACATGCATACACACAAACCCTTTTAATGTCTTCTGTATCCTTGCAGGGAGTCCTGTCCTCCCTGTCATAAACTCCTTGCTTGCTAGCTCCCACTTTGAAGGTGGCAAAGTCTCTGGTGTTCTTCTGTTTGGGGACAGATAATTAAGTCTCATTCTTATCCATGCCCGAGCTCTTAACAGGGTTCATTTTTTCATTATAAGGCAGAACATCCTTTTCCATCCTCTGCCTTGGGAAAAGCTTAAATACCAAGTGTTTGTGTAAAGAAAAAAACTACGTAATCTGCATAGCCAACCTGCAAATCTTACAGGAATCATTGGCATTATTGTTGTGTGAAAGTGTGATGCTTATTACTAATTGGGCTGAGACAAGAAGTAAGACTAATTAGTCACTATGAAGGGAGAATAGTCATGGGGTGTGCATGATCCAGGAATGGCTCACATTATCTCAGCTCTGAGCTCCTGTTGGTACCTCAGAAGGCCTCTGCTGTGCCATCTCCTCCTGCCTGTGAGTGTTATCACCATGGTGTTTTAAGATGGTCAGAATCACCTCATTCAGCTTTTCCTGTCGTGTCCATGCAGTTGCTGGTACCTAGGCTGTGGCTGGTTTGGTTTGGCTTTTTGTATTTCTCCCCTGAGCTCTTGGGCACACTGTAACGCTGACTGAGTGCCGGGCCCTGCCACCCATATGGAGCCCCGTTCCTGGTGTGCCGAGGTAGTGCAGAGGCACCAGGCTGTGATGCAGTGTGTCACAGGTGGCAGCAGGCCAAAGCAAGGCGGGGTTCAGAGGCTCTGGCCCAGATAGGTCACTGTGCTGGGCTCTGCTTGCTCAGGATGACAAGGGTCAGTAAGAGAGCACACAAGCTCTGTCCCAATTTTAATGCGTTTATGTATCAGCCCTAGTATAAAGGGTTCAGAGATTTGCTTCTAGTTTTACAAACTCTCTATGGCTTTTTATATTTGGAGACAGGAATAGTTTGTTAAGGTTTAAAATTAAAGTTACTAGTTTTCTGCATTTCTGAGGACAAGAAGGATCTGATAGGAGTTAAGACATGTCAGTTACCCCCTTCCCTCTTTTCTTTTATTCTTGTTGTAAGTCCTTGTAATAAATCAGGGATAGAGCAGTTGATATTCTAGTGTTAGGAATACATTGATTAAAGATTGACATATCCAAGTGCTTGTCTTGTTTTTCCAGCTGTCAAAGTAGAATGATACACCTTCCCTACAAATCTTACTGGTGGAAGCACATCTTAAGCGTGTGTGTACTTTCAGGAGAACAGAGATGTTGTGGTTTGTGCTCCTTTAGCCACTTAAAGTGCTGTAATTCCATTGGTACATTCCCTGAGCATGAATGCTTTATGGAGGCAAATCTACTTGTTTACTTTATTGATGTAGATTTTGGGGAAAGAACCAGTATGAAACATTCTTGTGCTGGTATGGCAGCGTATGTGTTTGAGCCTTTGTTATTTTCTTGTGGTAGGGGGAAACCCAAGCCTAAACCCCCAAACCTTAGCTCTATTCAAAGTAGTTAAGCTTAGATCTGAAGTATGTACCTCTTACTGCTTCTCTGTTTATGCCCAGCTGGAAATTCTGCCAGCCCCATTTCTGGGGCTTGCTCAACCCCATTTCTGTCACCCTCACCCCAGCGGAATGGGAAGGAGAATCAAAGTAAAACTTGCATTTTGAGACAAAAGAAGTTTAGTAATTGAAAATAAAGTAAAATACACTAATAATGGTAAATTATGATAATGGTAATAAAAAGGGGGGGAAAAAAGTGATGCACATTGCAATTGTTCACCACCCACTAACTGATGCCAGAGCTCCCTTCCTGATCCCAGATTGGTGACCCTTTAGGGTACTTGCCCCAGTTTATTTGTTGGGCATGATTTTCCATGGTGTGGAATATCTGTTTGGTCCTTTTGGGTCACCTGTCCCAGCTGTGCTCCCTCCCACCTTCTTTTGGGTGCCCTCTCACTGGCCAAGCACAAGACAAGGAAAAAAAAAATTCCCTTCCTTAAGATAAATGTGACTTCACAAAAATCCAAAACAGCAGTGTGTTATCAGCACCATTCGTACTCTGAATCCAGAACACAGCACTGTAACAGCTGCTGAGAAGAAATTAACTCTATCCTAACTGAAAGCAGGACATCTGTGCAGGTATTTTGGGACTAGCTGTTTGCACACAGCTGCATGGTTGTGTAAGTAGTTTCAGATTCAGTCAAGAAACTGGTTACAAAGTAGTGGTAACAGCAGCACTAGGGACCTTTCATTATTTCTATTAACGTGTCATTTTTGTTTGTAGAATGAAATGTGTCTTGCCACACAACAGCTTTCAAAGCAGCTCCTTGCCTATGAAAAGCAGGTATGTTCAGCATGTGACTTTGATTTCTTTCTGCCTCAACACTTGTGAAGAAGTCTGTAAGCAGTGTGTTTTCTGGAAGTGCTCAGGGCATTTGCTTTACTTGGCTTGATGTGAAGGCAGTTCCCAGGATGGGAATTCCCAGAAGGAATTTCCCCAGGATGTTCAAGTGAGTAGGGTAATTTCTGAGAATCTTAAAAAAAGAAAAGAACCAGCCAAGCAAATTTAAAAACAAAAACCAAAACAAAACCCAACCAAACAAAAAAAACCCAAAACAAAACAAAAAACCAAAAACAAACAAACAAACCCCAAAAACCCACACAAACAAAACAAACAAACAAAAGGAACAAAATCTGAGTTAATAAATTTATGAAGATACAAGTCAGTTTGTTCCAGTTCTATGACTTTAAAATGAGTATAAGAATTAAGTGTTGTCCAAAATCCATTCATTTAACACAAGAAGAGCAGGGTAAAAGAATATATATTAATGAGTTTCTGTTTTTACATTTATTTTTATCATTTGTTGCATTTTGTAGAAATATTCATTAGCTTTGTAGTAAAACTTGTGTTGTATTTTATATTCATCTTGATTGATTTATGAGCCAAATGTGTGTTTCTATTTCCAGCATTTTGCCTTAGGTAAAGGAGATGAAGAAGTGATATCCACCCTCCATTATTTTTCGAAAGTTGTGGATGAGGTAATTTGAATTGCTAATATCTCTTTTTATGATACAGAATATTAGTGCTTTTTCTTAGGGTCTCTCCTTTTGATTCAGAGCCTTCTCACTGAAGGCTAGATTGTGCCTGGGCTTTTGAGTCATTTAATTCTGGATAAAGAAGTTTGATACCACCTTTCCATAATGGTTAAAGCTGTTTCTGTGGCTTCATCCCTCATTCTACCCTCAGAGCAAAGCTGAACTTCCTAAGGGAACTTAAAAAGAGACTAAAATAGGATATGTCATCTATGGGCAATCTTTTATTTAATTCCATATTAAAATGAGACATTTCTAAGCTTTAAACACTGCAGTTTGAGCCAGAACTTGCCAGGTGTGGATGCAGGGCACCTGTGAATTGGTAATGTTACAGTTTAGTTGCTGTGAGATCATGCAGAATCCAGAGATGTCTGGGGAAGGCTGCAGTACTGTGTGGAGAAGACAGTGAAGCTGTGTGCAGTGAATACCCCCACGCCCTGGACATGTCTGCTAAGTACTGGCAGTGTTTGTGAATGCTTTTATTAGACTTGCTCATATAACATTTCAATATGGACTTGGTATCTAGGTCCTTCTTGCTTAGGTTTCATTTGTCACATCACTGTCTGCTGTGAGCAGTGCCGTGCCATCAGGAAAGTCTGTTCTTGTTGGTCTGCTTCCAACTTTGATTAAAAAGGCAAAAGGCTGTTCTCAGGTCTGCTGTTTGGGGGAGGAGAGAGCGTTGTGGGACAAAAAGTAAGTTAAAAATTGTAGAGCCCTTGGATAACTCTGAGGATGTAGTGAGCAGAATCCCAAAGGTTTACTTTTTTTTTGTCTTTTCTTGCTGCATATGTGTTATTGGGATACTAGAAAGGGGCATTTGTTATCACAAGTCTTGTAGTTGCTTATGTGAGCTCCAGATAGATCAAAAACAAGAACTTTCTCCTTCCCAGGTTCAAGAGAATGGTGCCATTTGGGGGCAGAAAGATGAAAGCCTGGGCTCAGTTCTGTCAGTCACGTTTTCCCTCACGAGAACTTGTTCCATTCCTTGGCCTCCTTTTCTGTGTGTTAGCTTCCCGTTTTAGTGCCTGTTTTAGTTGTCTGTTCTATCAGCATTGAATTGTATTGTCTCATGGGAAATCCTGACTTCATCTTTACCTGTATGAGGCTGCCTGGAGGTATCTGGGACACTCAGCAAACAGGCAGGATGTCACCTCAACGTGTGGCACCCTCCAGGAGCTCCAGCAGTGTGATTGATAGCTGTCCTACCTGCACCTATCTCGTATTCTTAACATGCCACTGTTGACATGAGAGCCTTACCTGCCTTCATCCTAAGTGGTGTCATGTGGGTCCTTTAAAACAGCTGTGTGCTGAAGTTTAGAAACACAAAACCAGGAACGAAAAACTGCCATGAAGGTGAAATATTTGCATGGGACCTTTCATTGTGGTTGCCCCCTGTTTTGATTTTGTCCTGGTTAACCCTTGTTCATGGAAAGACACTGTGGTTGTGGTGGTGAGACTGTAGCTCCATAGCATTGAGACCTAACAAAAACAGGTTAATAAAGGATAATTACAGTTTAAATCCTGTTAGGTTAAGCATTAGAATTAATGGTCAAGTGAATTGCCCTAATCCGTTATGTGGGAACTGAAAAGTTCTTGGGTCCTTGGGAAAAAATACCAGGCAGGAATGAAGAATTTAGGGAGACATCCCCATCTGTCTCAGATACCTTGAGAAGTGTATTTTAAGCATTGAAGTACATTATATCTGCTGGGCACAAATGGCTGGTGTGTTTTGATGTTCTCTGTGGTTTGGGTTTTTTATTTACACTGTGTCTTAGAACAGTTCTCTGTTTCAGCTCAATATTCTTCATTCTGAACTGGCAAAACAGCTTGCAGATACAATGGTTCTCCCAATAATACAATTTCGAGAAAAGGATCTCACAGGTAAATTTTATTCTAAGTCTCAATTTTTCTTATATGTTCCTTCTTGTTCATTTCATCATAAACTGAGACATAATGCCATGTATTAATTTGTTCTTTGATGATTCACATAAAAGTTTTTGGGGTTTTTTTTCTGCTACAGAATTTCATTGACAGGTGCATGCTTTTACTCAGACAAGACCAGTTCAAGTTCACTACATAACAATTTATGCACCATATGGTGCAAGTTTAAAAATACACAGCTTTGTTCTTTGTTGGGTCACTGTGCTTTTACACCAGTGTAATTTCACTGAAGTCATTGATGTTATAATTGCCAGAAGGGAAATTTAGCAGTGTATTAGGCTTGCATATAATATTTATTCCACTTCAGAAGTTTGGGGTTGTTTGACTAGCACAAACAAGAATGTTCTTTTAAATTCAGAGAATAGTATATTCCCTTCTTTTTAAGAAATCAGTCCACTTTAAATCCTTGCCATGCAAAGGTAGTTCCAAGTTACCCAATTTCACAAATTTAGGCTTTCATTGCTTAAACAGCAAGGCAGTAATGCAAACATTTGATGTCATTTCAAAAGAAAAGAAACAAGCTCATATTGAATGTCAAGGACACTCTTACCTACTTATGCAACAGAAATGTGAGGTTTTGCATCAGCATTTCTTTCTTTTCTTTTTTTTTTTAAAGCCCACTGCTCATTTCACTTGTCACAGTCCCACTTATGTCCTCCTTGTAGACATCATTTTGATGTGAGACAAAAAGACTGCAGCAAAATAATGACTAGTTTAAGTTCCTTATAGTATCTGATTGGAAATTGTGAAGACATCCAGGTGTCTGTGTTAACTAATACATTGTTTATCATATACCATCAAATATAAAGCAGAATTTGGATGGTAAGATGTTGATGCTATAAACACTTCCTCACCTATTTTATGTGGCCTTAGAGATAGTAATTATTTTTCCATATTTATGGATTCTTCCCTCATGTTCATTAAAAAAGAAATGAAAATGCATATGAAGCCTGCAACCAAAGCTTCAGCTGCTTCATGACAAAAAATGGAAGCTTTTCAACTTCCTGGATGTCAATTTTTAAATTAATTTGTCCATCACTTTTTCTGATGCAGTCTGTAGAACAGCATTTTTAGTAGAGACCTGGCCACATCGGAATTTCATGGAGGGATTAAACAAGGAAGCAAGGAAGAATAACTGTGTTACTGTTTTTACTTTTGATCCTGTTATATCTGTACACTCAATAATGTAGATACCTCCAGATACAAGTTTGATACTAGTGGAAAAATCTTGTGTCTTTCTGCATCTGAGTCATAATACGAAGCATTCTGGGGAAAAAAAAGATGGAGTGAAACTGATTAATGAGTAGGGTGTTAAAAATAATCAGAGACCGTGATGACATCCTACAATTTCCCCTTGGTGTTTTCACAGTTGCATAATGCCTGTTCTTGTACATGTGCTTTCTTTGTAGCTTTTTGAGAGAGTTTTGCCAGTTGCAGCGTATGTTGGTGAGGACACTAAGAGTAGCTTGTGCCTGACACTTGTGAAGTTAAATTGCCCATTTAGCCTGTCTTCTCTCTACCTGTATCAAAATCTCACGGCCAATGTTTGTAATGCAAGCATCATACCCAGCAGTCAGGTGTGTTAGATATGGATTTCTTTTCACAGAGCAGCTTAGCAAAAAATGTTCCACACTGAGGAAGATTGATGTACAGGAAAAAGGCTTTAGTTCATATGTCCCTGGGTCTTAAATTTCTTGGTATCACATAAGCACTGTCAGGTTGTTCAGAACTGCTGATCTTGTATGATAGTGGTGGGTCTTTTGTCAGAATAAACATAATGAAATTGTGCTTCTTTGGAGAAATGACACTGCCAGATAAGGCATCTTTCTCAGAGTGACAACTTGCTCAATAAAATAAACTCACTCCACCCTTAATTAGCTATCTGCCTATTCATTTCTCTAGTAGCTGATCTGCTTTAGCATTTTCAAGCCAGGCACCATGTATATATCTCTGCTGTGGAGAGCTGGAGTGACTTGGGCAGTAAATATGCCATAAATGGTCTCAGTTGAACAAAATGTTAACAGCTGGTTTTACTTTGAATATTTGATTTCTCTTTTCCAGAAGTAAGCACACTGAAGGATCTCTTTGGCCTTGCTAGCAATGGTATGTGTCCCTGTTTTGTTTCTATTGATATGCAGCTGTTAGAGCAAAGAAGACATGTTTAATGTGTGCACATAGACATCACGTTTCTAAAAAAAATAATATTCCTTGTCTACAGAACATGACGTGTCCATGGCAAAGTATAGCAGGTTACCGAAAAGGAAAGAAAATGAAAAGGTAACAAATGTGAAAGGGAAAACAGAATGTTTTTGTAAGCCATTCTGTCTGACAAAATCATTGTTCATTGTGGACTTTGGAGAGTTCATTGCTTAAATTCACAGTAACTCAAGAATATTTGTGATTTCATTTTCAAGCAGACACAAAGCTTTTAAACATCAACTCAGCAGTTACACCTGTTTTCTCCAAGTTAGGCAAGTGATCAAATATTGTGCTCTACTAGAGCCCTTCAGATCCACGGGAACTCTTCAGATAGAGGCAGTCCAAGTGACTATAAATAGCTTTGTGTAGGCCTACTGTTGTACAGCTGAGGTGGTGATGCAGTATCACTGAGGATGGTTCATGGTGAACTGCCATGAAGCCTTGTGTCTGCTGTTCCTAAAGCATTCAATTTCTTTGCATGTACCTTCCTGTTAAATTACTCTCTATGGACTGACATTCCACTTAATGCACATAACTCTTGGTAGGATTGCTCTACATTCTTCCTTCTTTGCCCACTGGACTGCTGTTCTAAAATACATCCCTTTGTCAAAAAGTGTGTGGCTGGCCCTGTCCTGAGAGTGAATCCATTCTACAGGATGGTCCTTGAAAGGAAATGCCTCAATGAACACGATGTGATATAGCATACTGTGAATGATTCACCTCTCAATTCTGCACTTGCAGACTTGTGTTGTGATCTCAGCTGCAAATAAATTTCTTGCACAGAGATCTGATCCAGATTTTTAGTGGTTCTAGTTACATAGTTTGTAGTCATGGGGACTCCCCAAATGTTTAAGTATGACAGAGAAGGGCTTGAAGTACTTGCTTTGGGGTTTCAATTTGCTTTCTTTGTTTCTCATCCTTCATTTTAACCTGGAGAAGTTCTGTAATGAGAGTGATTTAAAAATAACTTGAAGATGATCAGTAAATATATCCATATACACAGTAATACTCCGTCAACTCCTTTATCATTTTTTGTTCAGCTTAAAGCAGAAGTGGCAAAAGAAGTGGCAAATGCAAGAAGAAAGCAGCACCTTTCATCCTTGCAGTATTACTGTGCCCTGAATGCTCTGCAGTACAGGAAGAGAGTGGCAATGATGGAACCTATGCTAGGATATACACGAGGACAGGTATTGACAGTAAAGTGTCTGTATCACTTAGACATGTTCCTGGGAAAAATAAAACATTGTAGTTCTGGATTTAATTTGAAAATTGACAAATTACAAGGGTGGGGGGAAAACAATTTGCATTCAGCTTGCCTAGATTCTAACAACAGATTTTGTTTGTGGCAGATAGTGAGGTGTTTAGATATTCAGGGAAGACACTAATGAAAAGAAAATCCAATACACTTCCATGCAAAATCAGCCTAGGGTTAGTTTCTTTCACAGCTGAGCTATCAGTGCAGTAGCATTTACTTCCACTGTTTAGTCAGTCTGCACAAACTCTCCTATGTAGCAGTTCCCTTCCTGGCACATAATGTTCAGCATACTGATGAGGAGTGTGCACGATGTGGAACAGAGCATGCTCTGGAGAGCTGGAAGGACAGAACAGTGAGAGGATTGAGCATAAGGCTGGAAAATCCCTTTTCTAATTTTTATTCTAACAGCAATTTGATAGAGCATTTCTCAAGTCTGATAGTCTGACCCTCCAGGATATCAGGAGGATCAACAAACCAGTATTATCACAGCACTTGATTCTCACTATCACCCATTTTAAGGATCTTTGCTTTTGATGAAAGAAAGTGTTTTGAAAATAAGAATTGGGCTATGAAAAGAGGAAAAATGGATATGGTGCTTTGTTTGAGATTGTAGTGTGGCCCATCATCATCTACATCATCCTGTCTTTTGCAGCCCATGTGCCTCATTTAAAATAGGTAGTAAATGAGGATTCAGTCACTTTCCTCACCAGGGGAGTTTGCACTGATTCTCTGCTGTAATTATCCTAAGTGTAAGAACTGCATTGGTTTCTTTCCCCATTCTTCATCTGACAAAACTTTCTTATCTCAGTGCTTTATACAGGAAAGTCTCAGGTTGTCATGGGAATGACTGAATAACCAGAAGCCTGTTGATGCTTAAATATTGTGAACTGCCTTTCAACACAAATATGTATTTTCTTAATTAATTACTCAAACATGTGTCTCCAGTTTCACATTCCCAACAAATGAGTAGGTCATGTGGAATTTTTGGAAGAAGCAGTGGCTAATAGGGGGTTCATGTGACTGAAAACTGACATCAACATTTATCGTAAGTGGAATTTAGAGCTCTTTCCTCCTGAAGCAGGCTTCAGAAATACCATAGGTGAATCATTCTTTAGGAGGGCATTCTTTCTCTCCTTTGTAAAGGGAGGCTGTGGTCTATAACATGGTTGCAGAAATCTGAATCCTGGGAATCCTAGGTCCCAAGGAAGGTTAAAGAATGGGAGTGAAATCACAAGTAAAAGTGGATGAAATAGCTAATAAATTGCCTAACATCCAAGAATTTGCTTTTACTCTCTTCACAGGGTAGATCACTGATTTTTGTGTTTAATTAATTGTACACACATCCGAGTTGTATACATGTTTCACTCAGTTTCCAGTAGGCTCTAATGATGACTGTGCCCTGCAGCAGATAATACAAGGTCAAGTCTACACCAAGTGCTTTGCTTCTATTGTGTGCCCACTGAGCCATACCAGCTAAGGGAATTAATCTTCTGTCCCAAAGTGTGCACTTCGGCCCTAGTAGCTTTTTTAAAGCTCCCTCAGTAGAACAAAACCCACAGTGAAACTGTACTTGATACAACCAATTGCCCTGGAGGCTTCTGCAAGCACAGCTACACTTTCCTGACTTTGCTCCAGCACTTTGAAAACGTTCATGGTGGAGTTGGTAGTTCAGGTTGGACTGCAAAATCTAATGGAAGATTTGTGTCCCACTCTCTTTGACAGGGTGGCATTGCACACACCATGGTTTCTAACACCACGGGCCCCAGCCCTGCCCAGTGCCAGTGTGGGAGAAGCTACCTGCTCCCTTATTTGAGTCATTTAGCAAGTTCTTTGGAAACATACCTGTCAGCAGCCAGCAGTTTATCTGTGGTGAAAGGGTGGGGAGTTGCAAAAGTGGGAAGTAGCAAGAAAGGCAACGCAGCTGTTTTGCCCATGTGTTTGATCGCCCGCCAAAAGTACCAGTCATAATGGGAGCACTGTTCACACTCCCACAATCTGCTGCTTGTCTGCCAGAGCCAAGAGAACCTGCAGTGCCCTTTTTCTTGGTATTTTTCAGATCAACTTCTTTAAGAAAGGAGCAGAGATGTTTTCCAAAAGAATGGACAGCTTTTTGTCATCTGTTTCAGACATGGTTCAGAGGTAACCTTGTGCTTTTGTTTGCTTTTGTCATTCCATTGGAGTCAGAGCAGTAGCCCTCTAACCCTCAGCATGTACCAGAATGCCTCTTTTTCTTTCTAATTAGATTCATTCCATGCATTGTTTGGCATATTTTGTTGAAGCAACAGGTAGAAAGGAAATGCTTGCACATGGAAAAGAAAATACTGCCTGTACACTGAAGAGAGTACTTTTACAGTATAGTGAGAAACTATACTGTAAAGTGTTCACATGCTTTCTTACATCCCTCTGTCTCTTCATTAACAGAAAAGCATGGAATTTGGGCTAGAAATGGGTTAACAGTATTAATATAATAGACATATGGTGCTTTTTGAATTACAGGTATTTATATTTGCTGGGTCTCCTGTAATAATACAGCAACAATAACCCATTAACCTCTCAAATAAGGATTTAGAGCCTAAAGTGTTTGGTGGCATAGCTACAGAAGGCAAACAAAACTCCTCACCCTAGGGAACGTATTCATTACATCCAGTGTAGGCTGTGTTACTCCACTGAGTTCAACTTGGTTTGGCTGAGTCCTAAATTTCAATAAACTGCTTTTGTACTCTTAATTTTGCAATAATTTTTTCATACACCTCCCCTCCACATCTTCTACTCGTAGTGAAGAGTTTCTTTATAATTAAAGTCCCTGCAAATGTAAACTTTACACTTGAAATGTAATCATAACAGAGAGAACATTATTCATAGAACCGTAAAATGTTAAGGGATTGGAACGGACCATAAAGATAATATAGTCCCAACTGAGTCCTTGACTTTAACACTTCATTCCTTTCATATCAAGCTTCAAATCATTACTTACTCTCACTCTGGTGGCACTTTAAATAATGCATACTTGTTAATTTGAGAACCATGGTACAAACAAGTGCTCTGTACAGTAGGTTATTTCACTAAATGATTCTTTCCTTGCTGTACTTTTATACTTACTTATATATCTTTGCACACTCACTTGTGAAATAAATCCCTCTACGCAGTCTATACAGCATTTATAGAGACTGGAGGACAGATTTTAAATGCCATTGAAATAGTGTCTATTGTTTAGTAAGTCTAAGGCATCTTACTTGGGTGTTACAGG
The DNA here is from genome assembly GCF_021018805.1 of Prinia subflava. Classification (NCBI taxonomy): domain Eukaryota; kingdom Metazoa; phylum Chordata; class Aves; order Passeriformes; family Cisticolidae; genus Prinia; species Prinia subflava. The sequence continues at coordinate 18,719,985 of NC_086250.1, read as the reverse complement.
CACTGGGAGCATCCTGCCATTGGATCCTCACTATAGAATAAGCCCTTGTTTTCCACAGTCAGATGGATTTGAGTTCTGGACAGTGTAAAATAGTAAATGGAAACGAAAATAGGATGCTCACTTATTTTGCTGAGTCTGAGTTTTGTGTTTGAAGTCTGTCACACAGTAAAGCTTGAAAGTACAACTCAAATCTTAACTAGTAGAAGTGTGTGGTGTCTTTGGAAAAACCAAAAGAGAAGTTTGTAAAATCCCGAATGGCACTGTGCAGCACGGAATTACTGACACAGGACAGGGGTTTGTAACTTTAGTTTGCACAGCCACTGAAAACTGTGCTGCCCACTCCTTCCTTAGTGCTGGGGATCACAAGGCCTCAGTGAGTCAGAGCTGCTTGCTAGTCAAGCTAAAAGCTTTTCACTTGTCAGATTTGTTCTTTTGGAACAACAAGCTGAGGTGACCCATTGTGGGTCATTTCAGAATTTCTGTGGTATTTAAAAGCATTTTCATTTATACAGTGAATATTGCTAATGGTGTAAAAACACAAGAGATACCTACACTAACACTTTCTCAGTAACCACTAGGCCTAATTGCCACAAATGCATATAACTTCAGAATTGTCAGCACTTTTCTTCCTGCCTTGGACATGGGAGAAACACATCTCAGGAAGAGGAACATAGTCTCAGAAACCGTGAAGGTGCCAGTGAGGTTTTGTCAAAAACATTTTGTGGTGTAACAAAAATGACAGATCAGATTCATTGAAATAGCACTGAGGTAAAAACTAACAGCGTGGTTCCATTGTATTTAAAAACGGAATTTAAAGAATTCTTTTTCTGACATTCAGTGATGGAGTGGAAAGGCATTAGCTTGCAAAATTTAATTCAGATGTGATGTTTTCTGAATCACACCAAAGCAGAACAGTATTATAAACAAAAAAATTAAAGGTTAAGTGAGACTTGGGCTATAGGTTTTGTGACTGTATTGTTCTGAATTAAAATCCATGACCAGTTAATAGATGGTGTCAAGGCAGGAATTCTTGTGTGTTACAGACATGGAGGGATTAGACAAAGTTCTGTGAAAGCCAAGAGATCCTCTAGTACAGCCTGTCTTGAACTATGCCTCTATGCTAGGGCAATGTCTGTATGTGTTCAGCACTGTAAATCCATAGAAGCATTAGTTTTAGAAAGTGTCTCTCAAAAAACAAACTTAACTCTTCTGTCTCAACACATCTCAACATTTCTCTTGTGCTCATTTCAGTATTACAAACCAGTATTTCCTAAAAAGTCTATTCAAAAAATAAATTTCATCTTTGCACTACCCTCCAAGGTAATCTCAGATGGTATTTTTGTTCATTTTGGCTTACAGATGTTACCTGTATGTTGGTATAAATGGCTACTGATGGCTTTGGGTTTATTTTTGTGGTGGTGGTTTTTTTTTTTTGTCCAGCATACAGGGAGAGCTGGATGCCGAAGCTGAAAAAATGAGAATATCCCAACAGGATTTAATTGCAGTTAATGAATCTGTTTACACCCCAGATTCTGATGTAACTTCACCTGCTATCAATAGAAATCTCATCCAGAAGGCTGGCTACCTTAATCTTAGAAAGTAAGAAGATTGTTTTTATCTGCTGGTTTGTTTAGTGGCTACAATTTTTGGGGCAAGGGTCTTAAAGACTCCTCAGGTTTGAGGGTCCTAAATCAGTTTCGTAGCTCTACTTTTCATCTTCCAAGTACTTCTTGTCATCTTTGCAAATGTAATTTTTAAGCTTTAACCAAACTAGAGGCATTTGAGACTATTTTTCTGAAAACAAAATTTGCTTCTGATTGAATTTACCTATAGGAATAATTTCCTGCATTCAAGTGGCTAAAAATGAAAGGCTGATGAGCTGGGTTTAGATTGTTCCCAGATCGTAAAGAAGACACGGTGTTTACAAAAACAGCTGTATTTTGTAGTTAATACATGTTTTCATAAATTACCTCTTTTACATTAAAAAAAGCTTTATGGACCATGCAAGTTTGTAACTTTGAATGGGTATCATATGTAGAATTACCTCTGCAGATTTTACATTTAAAATTTTCCATAAACTTCCACAGGAGTTAGGTATATTGGTGACATATAATAAGTCCATTTATGTGATTGATTAAATATCACTTCATTATTTTGTTTGTCTAGTAATTTTTTTCTTTGTGATTGTAGATCTATTAATTTCTCATAGTATTCCAAAATCTGGATTACACTATAGTAGGACTCTATACTGAGCAAGAGATGGATTCTGAGATACTGCAATAGATACTTTTTTATATTATGATTCTTTGTGCTGAAATTGCTCATAGTATTTCATGTCAGTTACTCAATACTCTTTTATTCCTTAACTAGACAATAGGATTTTTCACTTGGATGTTTGGAATTAATTTAATTTTTCACCTTTCATTAAGGATTAATTTCTGCTAGGAAAAGGTGCTGCTTTTTCATCTGAACAGAGACCCATCATTAAAAAAAATGCCACAGTGAACATAAAGTTCTGATAGCATCACAATATGTTTGCAGTTTCATACCTGTTTGGAGTTACTTCTAAACAGTAATGAGTCTTTATCACTGCATCTTCTCCTCAGTAAAACAGGTCTGGTGACCACAACTTGGGAAAGACTCTATTTCTTCACTCAAGGTGGCAACTTGATGTGTCAGCCCAGGGGAGCAGTAGCTGGAGGATTGATTCAGGACCTGGATAACTGTTCTGTGATGGCTGTGGACTGTGAAGACAGAAGATACTGCTTTCAGATCACTACTCCTACGGGCAAAGCGTATGAGACAGGTTTTGTTTGAGGAAAGCCAGTCACACCCACCCCTTCAGTTGCTCTTTCCTGTAAAACTTGCTTGGTATAGTAGGAAGATTTTCTGGGTTTCCAGAAGGGTGTTTCCAAATTAAAAGCATATTCCTTCCAATCCTCCCCCACAAGTGCCTGAATGGCACACGTGGTGTCTTTTAGCTACAGCTTATTCATGATTCTTGTTCCTTTGGTGGTTAATAGATGTAAAGCTTGGTGATATTACTGTAAGCACTGGAGTTAAACAGTTCTGGTGTTCACTGTTAGCACTTACACACTGTGTTTATATTTTAGGGGTATAACCCTTCAAGCAGAAAGCAAGAAAGAATACGAGGAGGTAAAAATATTTTCTTAATGTTATTATTCTTGCATGCAACTGAGCTTGAAGACTTCAATTTCATTTTTTCCTTCCAGTGGATATGTGCCATCAACAACATCTCCAGACAGATCTATCTCACTGACAATCCAGAGGTGGGAGCTTGTTTCCATCTTTCAGTCCATCCCTTCAACTTGCTCTCCCATTATTCTTCACATGGTAAGGTAAACTACATGTCTAAAAGAGCTGTTCTGTCTTCTTTTCATAGGCAGCTGCAATCAAATTAAATCAGACAGCTCTGCAAGCAGTGACTCCCATTACCAGCTTGGCAAAAAAACACGAAGTTCAGCACCCGAGGTGACATTCTCCCTTTCATGCAGCAGGGACTGTGTGCAGTTGTGTTGAGCCTGGGGCTGAGGGGTGTTAGGAAGGTGTTGGGATTGTCACTGAGCAGTGTGGACACAAGTCCAGGTGTCTGCTGGTAATGCAGCTGTGAATATGGACAGGGCAGGGAGACAAATGGCCACCTATTGCTGACAGTCAGCCAGAGTTGATCTGCATTCAGGTTTAATATACTATGTTTACTTTTGTCCTAAATAATATTAGGTTAAAAATAAGATTTTATTAGAGTCCTCAGTAACAGGTAAATAGGAAAATACCTTGTGTGTCAGCATAGTGGTTCAGTCCTGCTTTGGGTTTTTGAATAATCTTGTCTCCCTTCCAGAGCAAAGGTAGGGTGTCACTGATGGATAGAAATGTAATTTTTATTTTACATTTGCACTTTAGCCAGACAGTAAAGAATATGGAAAATGACAAAATAACTCCCAGTGAATCAGCTGGCATTCAAGACTCTACACAACTCATTGCTCCTGGAACACCAATTCAATTTGATATCGTACTGCCCGCCATGGAATTTCTGGACCAAAACAGAGGTGGCAGGTATGGCCAGAGACAATGATCCATCACTGTAACAGTGTGAATTCAGGCAAGATGAAGTATTGCAGCATTTGTAGTGATGACCAGGATCTGTAATTAAAGTTTTAATTCTTTCTTCACAGGCGTGCAAATCCGTTTGGGGAATCTGAAGACAGCAGCAAAGATGAGGCGGAAGGTCAGTGCTTCTTTCTTCCAGATAGAATTAGTCATGATTTTAGCTACCCAGCGTCTCTTAAGAAAAGCACCTGACACCACAGAGCAGAATTAACATCCATAGTACAGTGACCTTCCTGTACAGCACATGTAGGGCTGGGCCCTGGCTGTTCTCCTCTTCCCCTGTGCCTGGAACCCACCGCCCTGACAGAAAACTGCTCTCAGAACCGAAGCAGTGCCTGCTGCAATGAACATTCACTCTGCTTTCCCTTGCTCACCACTGGCCATAAGGGGAGCCTGTCGAGTGATGGCTTTGCTGCATAAAGGCTGCTTAGTTGTCATTGAATCTTTTGGTGACAATCAAGGAGCAAGGAAGGCTTTGGTGAAAACCTCACTGAGCCCAGCTGTATGGAAGGTCAGAAGGACAGAGAAGAAAGGGAAGAATGTACGAGTCTTAATGGAAGCCAAGGCTTGTGCACAATCCCAAATTCATAACAGATTTATGGGCACTTGATAGCAAAATAGGCAAGGGAATTTTACTAGCTAATCAAATGAAGCATAAAGGACCAGTCACACTTTTTAAAGCTTCCAGGCAACTACAGTAACTTCCCCACCTCCACACTGCTGCCTGTTCACAGTTTGAAACTGGGTCAGGGCACTGTGTGACTCATGGCAGAAAGCCACCACTCATGACAGTCACCAACCACAGGCTTACTGTAGAATTTCCAAAGTGAATAAAATAATTCCATTGATACTTTGAGCTACTGGAAAATGGAAATAGCCCAGTGAAGGAAGCCATGGCTTTTCTCTTGCAGATTCCCTGCTGCAGCAGATGTTCGTGGTTCGGTTTTTGGGGTCCATGGCTGTTCAGTCCGATGAGACGTGCGAGGTGATTTATGAAGCCATGAGACAAGTGTTGGCTGCCCGGGCCATTCACAACATCTTCCGTATGACTGAGTCCCACCTCATGGTCACCAGCAAGAACCTGAGGTACTGTAAAACTTGCCAATATTCTGTTCTCTTCATACCATTTGTGTCTAATTATGTGTTGTTGGTTTTGTTTTTCTAAAACACACACCCTTTGAGCAAGCAAGATCCCAAGAGTCACTTTATCTAGAAAGAATGTCTCTTTTCTTATTCTGTGGTACCTAGAAATGATCCTCCACACTACGTTGTGAGAATGTCCTATCAAAATCTAAGGGATGCAGTGGGGCTATAAGACCCTGCAAAGATACAAAACACTGGATTGGAAGATTCCCTTTCCTAACAAAGTCCTTTGACAGTAGCATTACTGTAGAATATGCTGATATCAGACATTCCCTTTAGCTGGAGTGTGTTTATGTCCCTCTGCATTTTGTGTTAGCCCAGGTACTTAGGATCCTTTCCAAGTGACTCAGAAAGGTGCTCTGAGCTGTACCTGTCAGGCACCTGAGGGTCAAGGCCTAGATTTGAAGCTTGTCAATCACAGCTAGAGCACCTGATTCTGTGCATGTTTCCTCATCTGTAAAACTGCTTGAGTTATTGCCTTTCTATTATAAAGCCCCTTGAAATTACTAGGAATTTAAAATAGTTTTTCTTTTTTTCCCTACATGTAATTGCAGGTTAATAGATCCTCAAACCCAAGTTACACGAGCAAGTGTAAGTAACTTTTTCTATCACAGCAGTGACTACTCAGTCACATGAACCTGAGCTAACCAGCTAACTTGAGCTGGTTAAAACAAATAAATTGTTTATTTTACTTTTCCAGTTTGAACTCACCACTGTGACACAGTTTGCTGCCCATCAGGAGAACAGGAGACTGATTGGCTTTGTGATCCACCTCAGTGAGACTCTAGGAGAAGAATCCATGAGTGCATACGTTTTTGAGAGCAACACAGAAGGGGAAAAGGTTTGCCTAACATTTAATAAAATTCTTTATTTAGAAAACAGGTCTGTGGCTTACACATCTGGGAAAGAGTGCTATAGAAATAAGAGCAGCTGAATTTCTGGCCAAGAAAACCTGTGTTAACATGCAAGACTTTACTAGCTTATATCTAAAAAGGACCAAATGAATAGATAATGCAGCAGCATGTGTAAGAAGAAAAGGGTGGGATTGCTAATCCCAGCATTAAGAGAGATGGGAAAGTGCTGTCCAGCAGCAGCACTAACAAAAGGAATGTCAGCTATGTTGAGACATGCACAGCTGTGAAGCTTTCACAGACAAGGCTGCCATATGTGCTAACACCATGGGCTGTTTGCTGTAACAGAAATAAGCAGTGGGAGGGAGAACTTTTGTCCCCACAAACACGTACATGCACTCCCCCAAGCAGGAATAAAGTCTGGTGACTAAAACTAACCAAGCTGAGTACAAAGATTTACCAGCCTCTGTGAGCTTTGAAGCTGAACCCAAGATAGCTTTATTGGTTGGTAGCATAGCAAATTGGTATTACACCTCTGCTTTTAGGCCTGGTTTCAAGACTAAGTCTGCACTGACAGTTGTGTGGTTTACTCTTAATTAAGGAACAAAAACCAAACCAGAACTGAACGGAACTTTACATGTATTTCTTCTTTGTAGATTTGCTATGCCATTAGCTTGGGAAAAGAAATAATTGAGGCACAGAAGGTAAGTTTGTTTCATTCCCCACATCTGTATGATACATCATGTTCTGCTGTTTGGCTGCACTGTCCAGGTACCTCTGGTATGCATAAGAAAAAAAAACTGCTACTTTTTCTAAGGACAAAGTTTTGCAGACATTATTTAACACAGAAAAAATAAACTCAGTTTGATTTTTCAGTAATGTGATTTAAGATAAAATGTGCCACCCTAATCCAAATTCAAAATTACACAAATCCAAATGTTTATATCTGAAAGAAAGCTGTGAGCAAAGTTTTCAGAAAACCAAACCAACTGTTTGGGATGATGTATAAATCACACACACTGCTGTTTCACTTTTAGAAACTTACATTCTTTCCTTGCCTAGGGATGAAAATCATAGTGGTTTTCCACTTAAAAGGAAGGGCAGTTACCCTGTCCCTTGTAGATACATTTTATCTATATAAATGTAACATTATTATTTGCTGTGTATCTTTGATGCTAAGATTTCAGAAAAGGTTGGGGAATGAGCTTTTAGTCAGAACCACTAAGCACGTGTATAATAAACTCTTTTGAGTTACTTTTCTCCTTGCTTTTCAGTAATTAAGGAACAGTAAAGTAAAGGCTCAAAAATATTTTTTTTCTTCTTAAATACCTACCCGTTGTCTTTACTTAACCAAAAGGTATTATTTATGTTTCATCTTTATTCTAAAGCTTGTTAAAAAAAAAAAAACAAAGTTGCAAAAGCTTGGCAAGAAGTACTGGGAAGTGTGTGTTCCTGAAGGGCTGCTGCAGCTTGCTGTCCTCTCTTCTTTCTCTTCAGGACCCAGAAGCATTAGCTCAGCTAATGAAGTCTGTGCCATTAACAAGTGATGGGAAGTTCATGCTTCTGAATGACATGTCAGAAGAGGATGGAACCATGCATGGAGGGGAGGAATCAGAAGCATAAGCTGCTCCTGTCACTTCCTGCAGCCTGTGTGGGAGCAGCAGAAGCAGAGAGTCGTCTTGCAGGAATCTCTGGTTTCCAGTCACCTTTGCACACCCGAGGCCAGCTGCCCTTTCCTGCTGGAGAGCAGTGGTGTCTGTGCAGCAGAGCCCCTCTGCATTCACAGTGGAAGCAAAGCAGGACTGTGCCCTCGAGGCTTTTTGCATTTGTAGTGTGTAGGGTAGAGCTGGGCAGCTGACAATCCTGAGCAATGTTTGGGAGCCCGTGCTGCTGGTGGGCAGGAGAGCACAGCTGTCAGGCACTGAGAGTTAATGGCATTTCTTACATTTACAGGGCCAGCAGCCTCTCATTCCACTGAAATTCATGTGAGCTGCCAGCTCCTCTGACAAATATCAGGCCTCAAATTTCCTACCATAGTCAATTTTCATAGTTTGCATGATCATGTGCATCTGAATGAAGGTTAAAAATGCACTACTTCAGATGAAGTTATTTTTAGTCTAGTTTATGTGTAACAAGATTTACCTTTTGTGTTAGCCTATTTACAAAACAATTTGTTAAACACTAAATTTTTCCTATTAATATAATCTATTTTTATATTGCATCTAGAATAAGCTTACAGAGCAAATCTAAGTGCCTACTCTTACTTTCCAGGGGACCGCACTCTCACATTCTGTAATTAAATAATGGACAAAATGTACCTCCTTGATTTATTATTCTAAATACCACTGACATGCAAACCTCAGAAGTAGGCAATGAATGTGGCATGTTAGCTGTGTGCAGTTTTTCTATGGTTAGGTTTCTTGCAAGAGATGGTAATAGTAGGACAAATAAGTACTCTTATGGTAAGAATTTTTGTATTTTTAACATTGTGGTGACATGCAACAGCTGAGTCTACCAGCAACCTTTGGTTTTAAGAAACTGAGCAATAAAATGTTAGATTACAAGTCTACCATGTGTTGACAACTCTCATAGTACCTTCCTGAGATAAGACACTAGAGAGATTTGGCTAATAAGTTTACATTTTTTCAGTCATGAAAATATCAGCAGCATTACTTTGCAAGAACAAACAGACAAAATAAAGAGCTGTTACTGGGCAGAGGGGTGTAATCTGTAGTATAATTTATATTAATCACGATAAGGTACCTAGAAAAAAAGGCTGAAATTCCTCAAACGTAATTTAACTCTTCTGTCACCAAGAAACTAGATTTTCCATAAGCAGAATCTGTCTAACAGTATCCGAAAGATCCCAGACTGGAAGTGTTTGATATGGAATAAATTTAATTTAACTAGTTATTGAATGTTTAAAAGTACCATGGAAGAAAACTGTTAGTAACTGACACAAAAACATCTTCATAAATAAAAGCTGAAGCTCTCTTATTAAAAAAACTAACACCCACTGAACTGTTGTTACTGAAAACACTGGGAATGAGGTTCTCAAAATTGCATTTATTAACACAGTTTTATGTACATAATAATGTTCTCTACTCACAAACCAAAGAGACTGGAGTAACAAAATACCCTTTTGTACAATGAGTTAGGAAACATTAAGTATTACATTTGGTCCTTTGTACCTGAGAAGCTGAAAACAGCTGTTGATGGACATCTGATGCAACTCAATTTTCCTTCTGGTTCCAGGCTGTATTAGGACCTGCAGAATGTGCCCTTCAGCCCCAGGAGTTTGCAGCAGCTGGGTGCAGCTGGGGCCAGGCAAACCCTCGGTGGCAGGGCTGACAGGGAGCTGGGTGTCCACAACCCCTGGGAGAGCAGCTGCTGCCACTTCCAGCAGCCTTGGCACAAGGCTGAACACCTGAGGGCAGTGGTGGCAGCTGCCTGCTGGGGTGAGAGCCTGGCCTTAAGCCTGTTCCAACCCTGTCCTGAGGGAAAAAACCCCTTGACATGTTTTATGTCCCTGCAGCAAATTCATCATCCTCAATTCTGTCACCCCTGGGAATTTCTGAGTGAGCACGTTTGGTTCAGTTTAGGGGATTTTTTGTTTTAGCTCCATTGTCTCATCTCCAGACAACCAGTTAGGGTCCATTTGGTTCCTGTAATTGCAACAGGAGGCCAAAAGCAACAGAAAGAGTAGTAGCACCACAGCATGAATTTTGCTCCCCTTCCATACCCTTGTGGGGAGAAAAAGGGATTTAATGCAACTCAGTGTCACATGTGACATTGAAACCCAGGACCCACCTTGGGTTTCAGATAAGAAAAATCTTCCTGCATGTCTATGCTGCTACATGACAAAGAGAAAGAAGGAAATACAAACTACAGTCCTGTATTAGCAAGAATAGCTCTATTATCACTGTACATATTTGTGTATGTATATATTTTTGCCACATAGAGTATACATTCAGTTCTCCCAGATTAAACAGGTGTCTATAAAAATAGGCTATGTCTTTCCTCTAGAATTTCCATCACCAGAACCACGTGAATTTGTTAACCACTGTACATGAAAACAGTGCTCAGTTCACATTATGTTCCACTGCCAAGTCTTACCTTAGCAAGATAGTGTCTTTCCAAAAGAAAAAAACACAGAGAAGGGAAAATACAAGTGCAGACTAGAGTGTGGGCTGTGTCTTGACTGTACACAGCTCCCTAGCAAGGCCATCCTGGGGAAAGGAACACCCTCTATGGGTGACTCTGCCGTTGCTGTGGAAGAAGGAAAAGCAGCACTTGGCCATTCCACTCCACGAGCTCACGTGCCTTCAGCAGAGATGGGAATGTGGAAGGATGTGCACAGCAACTGCAGCAGGATGGGAAGCAGCAGCAAGAATGCTGATCTTGGCAGTGCTACTGAACCTTCAGTGCGGGCACAGTTTGGTCAAAAAAAAGGGCACACAAATGAAAAAAACCCCTGTATCAAAGTAAAAAAGCAAAAATCAAGTAATGCAGCATTCTTTAGGGCAGTTGTAATGAATTTAAAATAAAAACTTTAATGAACCCAGCTGATTTTAACAGTCCATGAAACTTGTGTGTCACGTTCTCAGAACCAACAAATGGAACGTTCTTATCAGTCTGGTCTTTCCAGTTGCAACAAAACATTCGTCCTTGCTGTCTGAATGTTGAAGTGGCTGGCAGGAAAGGGTGAATCAAAAGTATGTCAGGAATTGTTTTAACCAATGATCCAAGAGTGGGTGGAACAATTTGAACCATTACAACAAGTATTACAGCAAGTTTGGTCTAAAATTACAGTGTAAGAGTGCCAGAAAACCCCCCAAGGGTAGTTCTCTCAGCTGGACTGACTGGAGTAGTCTATTCTGGTTGGTAAGAACTAGAAGGGTGTTATGTTCTGGGAGACTAAAACACACCTCTATATTTTAATAAAAGTGGTGTTTTCTTTTAAGCTAAGTCTAGCTACTTAAGTTAGGAATCCGAGTAACTCTTGCACAATCTAGAACCTCTACTTGCAGGCATGGACAGATGTTATATAGAGTTCTCACAGTGTTCAGCAGCTTCTGAGCCTGCAGTGCAATTATTGTTAGTAATCAGGCATGGAAAACTGTATGAACAACACACGGTACAACAGACCTACAAAGGCTAGGAAATACAGAATTGAGGCTGAAACTTGCAATTAGGCACAACATATTCATGAACTGTAAGATCACTTAATAGTTACAGACACCCATCACAGTGTCTGGTCATAAAAGGAAGAGCTGATTGTGGTTCTGTTCTTGGCTCTTGAGTTTCCTTACTTCTGTGGTTGCAAATCAGACCTTCAGTATGAAATGAGAAGTAATTTGTTATGTTCACCTTTTCCTTATTTTCCCATTCTTTGATAAGAGGGCAAAAACAGGAAAATCAATGTTTGATGGGATCCTAAGTTCCCACAGTACAAATACTGCCTGTAATAATAACAAGGGGGTTTGGAATAAAACAGTAATAAGCACTTCTATTTTGTATAATAGATTTAACATACATTCACAACATACACTGTTACACTCACAGTGTAATCTGTGATTGCTTTAAATGCAGCAGGAGTTCACAATGACATGTCTCAATTATTTTTGGACAACAGATACACCCAATACCTGGTTTCAGTTTTTTTCGGATTGAAGAGATGCCAGTTCAAATCTTGGACCAACAGCCTATGAGTTTGGGGCTGTTTAAATGCTATGATAGAGATGCAAGAATGCATCTAGAAATTAATAATGACTTTTTCATCTGCACATCTGTACTTTAAAATAACTACCTCCAAGGTCAATACTTTATTAAATTATTTTCAATCTAAAGAAAGTGCTGTAAATAATGGAAACTCCTGAAAAATAGGAGTTTCTACAGGAAATATAGACAAACAGATCTAGCCTCAGTGGATGCTAGTATACTACTGTACATTTTCTCTTGGATTTAACAGAGCAAGTAAATCAAATCTAGAGCTTTAACCCCTACAGAGTGTTACTGATGAAGACAAGGACATGAGTTATTTGAGTAAGTAAGCATCACCCATACCAGCCATGTCATTTCACAACAGGCTCTGCAGGTGTACAGTTGGAAAGATCTCCATTGCTTGCTTTACCAGATTCATCTACAAAAATAAAAAAAATGAAGGCATGGATCACATTTAACACTCTATTTGAAACAAAACCCCTCAAATCCTTGCATATATATATATGATGCTGATGTCACAGCAACACCTCATGCAGTATTTCATGATCAGCATATGCAACCTGACCTTGCAGCACAAGAAGTCCTGGCCCTATGAAGAAATTTGTACTTGGGGTGAAAGGTTCTTCAACCAGCAATACTTGTCTAAAAATTACATACACAATGCTCACACATTTTTCAGGGTCCAAGTCCAAATATCATGGTAGAGGGCATAGACATTACCATGCTCAAAACTTTCCACCCTGGGGTGCATTTCCAGCTTTTCTCACAGCACAATCAATTGCCTGGGGAACTGAACAGTACCACAACAGAGAATATTTAACCTAAAAAATAATTAGATGATGTTCTCCAAAATGGTCTCCTACAGACTCCAGAGCAGCATGTCTGTTCTTCCCACAATGCATGGAGTTCTTTGGATTTGTTTCTGGGTTGTTTTTTTTTTTTTTCTTGCTCTGAAGATTTATCTGAGCAACTTCACTGAATTGATCAAATATGAATTCATCCTAAAAGAATTTTTCTTTACAAACTGTTTTTTTAGTGCAGAAGAAAAAGCATCTCTTTCTCCAGTGACTGTAATCTCACAGGTCACTTGTGCCTTTGTCAGAACTACAGTGGAAAATTATTTACCAATTCAGTTTTTAATAATACTGTTCCCTGAGTTTCTCAGTAACTTGTGACTGAACTGCATTTCTATATCTTGATCCTTAGGAGCATTCTCATTTCTTTGGAAAGAATTTTCTCAAGGGAATTTTTCAGAACTCATGAGGGAGAACATAAAACCAGGAATAGAAATGCAAAACACCAGTGTTGCTTAGTCAAGAGACCACACCAGAAATTATGATCTTGCCCTTTGATTATAGAATTCAATTGGAGACCAAGCATATCATAAACATCTGAGTAACTATAGTGACTGTATCATCTGCTATGTAAGTTGAAAACCAGCTGGTACAACAGGTGAAAACCACTTTATTTAACACCACCTAAGGTTGTCATTGTCAACACTGGTAACTGAAGAGGTAAGTATGATGCTGAAATTACTGAATTTAATATTACTACAACTACACAATTTTCCCTGTCCCAGGCTTTTTTTGTCAGTTGGATCTTCTGTGGTATTGCTTTTTTTTTTCCACACCCCAGACACCCAGCTTGAAAATCACCTATTCCAAAGAAGGATTTCTTGAGCTGCTCTTGGTGAGTCTCTACCACCCATGACCACATAAACCTCTCTCTGGAATACTCAATCAACCTATGAGCAAGAAAGCAGCTATGAAAAAAACCTCTACTAAAGCACATAATCTCGTTAGCCAAAATGTTCTACATATTGGATTCACTCACCTTCTTTTTCTTTCTTTTCCTGGCTTTCTTCTGCTGCAGTTTTATCTGCTCTGAAAAAAATTCTTGCACTACTTAGTGAGAAATAAAGGAGTTCAAATTCCTACGGGAAAAGATAAAGAAGAGGAGCATCAGTGTATCACAAATTTGTAGACAAATATCACTGGAATTTTTCATGAGCATCTTAGGCACATAGATATCAGTATCTAAATCACTTAAATGCTCTTGAAAATCTTCCCCTTTTCATACCTTATTCACATGCATTTTACAAAGCAAATGTCAAATTACATTAAAGGGCAACTTAAGCAAAGCAGCACCACTGCAATAAATCTGTCACTGATCTGCTGGGGCTGAAAATGAGGTTTGTAGCAGCAGTGAGAACTTAGAGCAATTAGCCCGTGGAAAATTATGCAAGCCAATAATTTCAACAACCACAAGCTTGATCAGTGTCTGAACAAGGTTCAGTGATGTGGTTTTTTAATAAAAAGGAACAAACACAATGCACACTCTAGGGAACCTTGAGTGCATACAGGGCCTTATCTATTTCAAGAAGACATTACAGAATGTAATCATGGGCTGTAAAAATAGCCATTGACAGATCTGTCCCATAGGCTTCTCCAATTGAGAGAAAGCACTACACTACAGAAACCTGAGCTGCTAGGCTTCAAAATTCAAATGCACCTTTCCTTATTTGATAGCTAATGCATCATTCAATTTAGCAGCTCAGAATTAACACACAGGCAGCTCTGAGGGTTCACAGCATTATGTACAATCTTTTACTTCTTTTACAAGAAGTTTAACCAAAATACATTCTCTCCTATTTAAGCATTTATGGTTTAGTTGCATTAGACTAAACTCTGTGGGACAAAGAATTCCAATGAACCAGCTCTTCAAATACTACAAAAACCAAAAATACCACAAATTCCCTTGAGATCACACACCTCATGTCTTTATGCTCCTTTTACATTGTTGCTGTGGACAATGCTCTGGATTTTGCTCTCAATTAGCTCCATCAGAACACATTAGTTATATGATTTGTGATGAGTAAGTGCTGAACCCAACTGAGAACAGGAATTGTTACCAGAACATGTAACCAGGCCCATGCTGTACCTGTAAACAAACTTCCAGTCGCTTGTGGGTAAGGTTCATGGTCTGTAGTAGCTTTTCATCTTGATTAGTGGACTGCACATTCTGTTGCTTAGCTACTGCTCTTATTTCCTTCACATACTTCTCTCTAACAGACTGGAACCAGTGCAGAGAATCAAACTCCTGGTACTGATCCAAAAGCTTCAGAATGTAAGCCACACCTAGTCATTAACAAACCATGTACTAAAGTCAACATGCAATTTGCAAAACATTTTGTGAGTATCTTTAATGGATGAGCCTAAACTGATAATTCCATGCAAATATAATTTAAACTGTTATTAACTCCTAACTGATCTATCAGGAAAAATCACAATAAAGAACAAGCTTAAGCTTTTTAAAAACATCACTTCTCCAAATACTTGCATTCCTTCTCATCTGGATAAGAACTATAAGCTTGAAAAGAAATTTGGAAGGACCAATATATGTTAAAACTGCCCGCTCCCATACAGAGCTATTCCATGTTTAGGAAATTCTGGACACAACCATAATCCTCAAATCCATTTTGCTGAAGCAAAGACAAATCCAAATAAATTATGGAATTTTTAATTATGGGAACAACAAACAAAACTTTTCTTGCAAATGTCCATTAAGTTGGCTTACCCAAAGGATAGTGATGAAACTTACCCATGGCAAACCCATCATCAGTGAAAGCTGCTCCACTTTTGTTCTTCTTATTCAATTTCTCCTTGCAACTGATCGAATGCTCTACAAAATTGAGAGTCTGAAAGAACGAAAGGCTGCCTTGGAATCACAAAGAGACTCACAAGTGTCACAAGGCACTGTCACATGTGCTACCACAGTCTAACACAAACCATTTAAGCCCAGGCCTGGTGTGACCAGCCCCTTCTGAGCGCTCACCAGGGGGGGCACGATGATGTAGAAGTTGCGCAGGTGCATGTTCTTGGGGCTGCGGAACTCGGGAGCAAACACGTCCACCAGCATCTTGAAGTACTCTGTTCCCTCTGCAAAGTTCCGCGTCAGGTCACTGAGCACCGAGTCCAGCTGCCTGCAGGCGAGAGCCGTGAGTCACCTGCCCCTGCTGAATTCCCTTTGCTTACCCACCTCCCGGGACAACAACCTCTCTTTGCCCTTGGCCCACGTCCACAATCCAGGATTTGGGAGAGTACCCTCCCTCTACAGCCCATTTGAACAGTGTTTCTTGATTTAATTGTCTCAAAAAAAAAAAAAAAAAGGTCAATGAATAGAATACTTGCATCTTTTTTATCTAAGAGCCTGAAAATTTTAAAATTAGACTCAGGCATACAGTGAGGAAAGCTTGTTAGTTTTTAAACAAGGACTTCTTCAAGAAATCAGGTTCTAGGTCTATCACTATCAATGCTACTTCACAAATTTAAAAACAACTGCTTCTATTTGCTTTGCTTTGAAACAAATATTTTTAGATAAAGGCGGCAGAACTTTTAATGTACACACATACAAATAACTAATAGCTGCATTTATAAATATAAAATGACAATTTTCTTATCCCACCCCTGCCCCAGACCTCAAAAGCATGATGTTTGTGTACCTTGCTGCTTTTTGTGTTTCTTCTGAGAGTGCTTCTTCTTTCACCAGCTCTTCAAAGTTAACAATATCTTCCAGATCAGGAACAAACCTGAAAACTTACTGTTTGTTATGATTATGCTCAACTGTCTGTGTTCATTGCAGTATCTACCCTAATTTAATTTACTTAATCTTCTTAATCTTCTAGGCTTGAACTACTTAGTTCAAATTATGTCATATCTGTTATACATTCTCATCCAGGCATTATTAACCTCATTTCTAAACACATACACATCATTATCTGTACTTCTGGTTTTTACTGAGCTATCATCTCCTCTCTCTAGCATTTGATACTCTTGGTAACTCTAAGTTACTATTATTTGCAAGAAAACCAACTATTTCTTATTATGCAAAAGTTACAATGTTTTAATGACCTTTCACAAACATAGATAAAATGTATACAGAAAAAAGTACAAAAGGAATGTGGAATGTGTTTTCCAAGTTCCTCAAGGTTTGTGTTATTTTTCCTTAATGCACCCTCGAAATTATTTAACATTACATATTGCTGGTTTATGGACTAATTCTATTAACTCTTTTGCCATATTTTCCCATAGAATTTATTTTATTTTTAGTGATTTATGTCCATGATTGTACAGTGCTGAATCCCAGCACTGTCTTCAATAATTCCATTTAAATGAAAGCATATAAATGGAGCTTTTCAAGATTTATGGGGAATAGGTTAGGGCACAGGGAATATCAGCAAGAAGAGAGAGCAAGGGGAAGAGAAGGAGCAAAAAGAGAAATGAAATATTTATGGAGATACCTAATGGCACTACTGCAGCAGTGAAGTCCACCAGATCTTATCATTCGTACATAACCCATAGCGTTGCCTTTAAAAACAAGAAAAAACAAGGAAGCAATTTATAATTACTTAAATACACACACACTCTTCCTAGCTCCTATAGGCTCTGGAATGTACATTGAAGTTGCCACATAGTTCTGGCACATAACCTGGCTCTGAAAGTCAAGTTATAAAAGTTAAATTGAACCCAGCTATCAAAAGCCTGTGTAGAGAAATAAAACAAAAATGCATCACCAAACAAGGTTTTGTTCACTTTCATACAAACTCTTTCCACTGGGCCCATTAAACAGTGGTTAGTTCAGCTCAGTTCTGCACATTTACAGCATCAGTGGCTGAAAATATCATTGTCACATCGTGCATCATTCAAGGATACTTCAGCTGATACATGGCAAATTTTTTAAATACATGAACTTAGCACTAATAGGTTTTCTAGGAGATACACTCAACATGGATAAAAGTCAGCTCCATAACAAAGAAAAGAAGTGAAGAAGGAACAGAAATCTATGCAAGCTGTAACTGTATTTTAGATTAAGACATGCAAAGGCCATTTCTGTGTAATTAGATGAGAGCATGTGTTTAGCATGGGCTACAAGTGAACTACGTTTCATCTGACAGGAATTGAATCTAGCTTTAGACTGAGCTAAAAGGTCAGTTACTAGGTGACCAAGATCTCTTCCATTTAGTAACATTTATAACATGTTAGATAGCATTTCATACCAATTTGACTTATGAGTTGTCTGAACTGGTCCAGATAGCTCTGGCCATCCGGGGTTATTCCAAGTTTTCTGATGCCACGGTTGAATTTATCTGCCCTTTCAAAGGGATACTAGAAAAAAAATTAAATTATTTGTAATAATTACCTACTCTTAGAAAAAACACACTTTTCATCACATCAATAAAATTTGATTTATAATGGAGTTTTATGCCATATTTACAGCTTTTTTATATAAATTATACACCTGCTTGTCTGTACTAGTTCACAAGAGAAATTTAAATAAGTCGCTTCTGCAAGCTGAGGAATGAAATAGTTTTACTATGAAAAAGAAAGTATTCCTAAAATAAATAAGGACTTGACATGCAAAGAAGCTAGCAGTCTATTTTACTAAATACATTGTCTCTCCCATTTTTGAGACAATTTTCTAGCATAGAAAACCAGACCCTCATTCCCAAATGCTGGCATACTGAATTGAGTGCTACATGATTACATCATTTCATTGATTGTCATTACTTGATTCCATTCAAGTAAGCTTAATATTTGAAACTAAAAACTGTTATGCATGAGTTGAACAAGAAGTTTAGAACCTCCAATAGATTACAACTCCATCAAATCATCCTTCAGTCACTGAGAGAATGATTTTAGCCAGCTCCTTATTTACAGAGCAGACAGAATGAAACAACTGCTAACACTGCATTTTGCCAGGACAAAAGCTGTCCCTTTATCTGGGGATACACATTTAAATGACAGGAGTGTTATGGTTTGGTGCACCTTCAGTCACATAAAAGTAGCACTTCTTTTAGCAAATTACTCTTGAGCCTCCAAAAACTACTATACCTTGTGATCATTTTGATCCTTGACTTCCCTGAAGAATCTGATGTCTTTGATAAGTCTGGATTTGATATGTTCATCATACATGAACTGGCTAAAAATGTAAAACTTTTTCCTCAAGAACTGGTAAGTGAAATTTACCTAGAAGGCAAAAATAAAAAAAACAGTCCCATCAAGAAAGTTAGCAAAGCAACAAAGACATCCAACACCCTGCTTCCACCACATGCCTGAGTAACTTCTAAAGCAAGTGCTCAACTTACTCTAATTTCACTGTTTTAAAAGAATAAGGAGAAATGAAAAAACATTCTCCTGGAAGGCCTACTCTCTTCCACGAAAGGCAGAGGCGCCAAGGGACAAGGTCAGTATTTCAGTTGATCACCTGCCCTACACAGCCATCAGTTTATCTGGAATATCCTGAAACTGTCCTTTTGAAACAACACAAACATCAGGTTGAAACAGGCAGACATGATCAACTTCCCCAGTCTGTAGAATCTGCATAACCTCCTAACACAACTTTTCACTTCCTCAAAGTTCTCCAAAATACTTTGTCATAGGGCAGAAGCTTCTACCCTACATATCTCAATACTTCTCACGTCTGCAAAAATAACTCACAATCAGAAGTCAATAAACCCACATCACCAAAAAAAAATGTCAGTAGCAGCATTTTTGAGACAGTCTCCACTCTCAGAAAAGTGAAAGAAACCATTAAAACTTTATTTTTAGTAATTCCCACTTCTAAAATAATGATTTGAGAGTGGATTCAATATTTCAGCAAGCTCCTTTTCTTTCTTTTTTCCTTTTTTTTTCTTTGATAGAGCCAGAAAAATAGGAAGAAGGAAACAGTGACAAGCTGGAACTTAAGCAGCTGGCTGGAAAGCACTGACCTGAAAACACCTTTATCACTGTCTCCAAACTTGAGAATCCCAATGACAAATTCCAGCTGCAGTAGACACAGTGCACCCCTTTGCATTTACCTTTGGCTAGTTAAAATGGACACTTACACCTCAGACATCATTAAAAACCTTGCAGTAAGAATTCATTTTTCCAACAAGTGATCAGAGGTCTGTGGCTTTATTTGCAAATTGAAAAGCTAATATTTCTTAAGCATAACCATTATGAAAAGAACTTAAAAAATTCACACTGCATTTTTTCAAGATTTGCTTTAACTGCAGCAAAAGTATCTGTCTACTAAGTGTCAATAAGGAGAAAATCAGGGCATACTGTCCAGAACAGTCCAACCAGAACACCCATCTCTTCTCTGAAGTGGTTTTAGATTTCTTCCTTAACATTTATGTAATTAGAAGTGATAGCACTCTCAAAAGATTGTGATATTGATTTGTGCTACATCCAAGAACCGATTTGTTTTATTAATTCACACAGAACATTATTACTGCATTATTAAAACTGCATAACCAAATAAAGTATTGGGAGATATAAGGAGGTTTTTGTGCACAATCACAAACAAACAATCCAACAGCAGCAGTGCAGAAGACACTCACTGTTGTGTTCATGATTCCTGTTCCATGAGTTCGGATGGAATTGGCGATGTGTCGGATATTGATGGTGTTCAAGTGTTTGTTATTACTTGTTCTTTCAATGAAGATCTTGGAGGCAGAAGGGAAAAGTAAAGTCAATTACCCAAAACTGGTTCTGCAATAAACTACTGATCTAAATAGTATATATCCTATTTCTGAGAGCAGCTGGTAACTGGTGATCAGGGAAAGAACCAAGAAAATACAGCATGGATACAATGAGCTTCATCTGGTAAATTCTTCCAATTTCTGCACAGCTGTGATTCAACAATTCTAAGGCAGACGTTGCACTAAAGACTCCCATATTTGAGATTATATCCTACATTGAGCAGCCAAAACCCTTTTGGCACCTGTTTGCACTTTTGACCCCTCATATACCACAGCAATAAGTTCCACTCATAATGAGTGAATTATAAGCTATGAAACTAAGCACTTCTTTCAGGAAGACACTCGTTTTTGTAGTGACCACCTCATTCTCACATTGTGAGAAACCCCAAAGGTTTGTTCCCTGTCCATGTTCTCCACGTCATTCAGTGCTTCATCTCTCCAATAACCCATTTTCAGCCACATATTTTTCAAGCTCAAAAATCCCATACTTAGTATGTTCTTACAGAATAGCAAATTATCCTTGCTGCCTTCTAGCTTCACTGGAAAATTGATGCAGTGACCTACTGGCATAACATATCCAAGATATGCTACACAACATTTTCCAAGACCAAACCACAGCATCCCCCAAGATATTTTTCTAGAGCACCAATACTATTTCATAGCCTCTCACTGTGCACATTCAGCCTGGGCTTTTCTCACACCTACTCCACTCTGCATTTCACAGTCCCTTCAAATTGGGAGCCAAATGCCAGGAAAAGCATGGGATATACCTTACCTGATTATTCAGATTGTAGAGGTAGCGGGATACAAAAACATGAATATTTCTCATGATTTCCAAAACATCTAGACCCTGAAACAATATTATTTATTGAGATTTACTATGATAAAACTTCGCAAGAACTACTGACACACCTAACAGCTGAGGTGCTGAAATACTGTTTTTGCAGGCACTTGAAGGTATTTCAGAAAGCAGTGTTTTCCTTTGCAAAATGAAGAACCTCTTAATTTTTGTTTGGCATCTGTAGGATAATGTTTCAAGGAGAAAATAGCAGCTCAGCCCATGTTTGAACATTTGCACTCCTGCCTGTTTTCTTTCAGCTTCCCCTGAAAGTAAGGAATCCTCCAGCATATTCCACAAGGCACAATTAAACAATAAAACAATTTAAAAATTGAGATTTATGTTTTCATATTCCAAAATATAGAATCTTGCCTTAGAGATTCCTACAGACATATAGATATCTACAGAGAAATAAGCAACTAGCTAATTTTCAATATTGTTAACCCAGCCTGTACAAAAAAATGAGATTTGCTGTTTTCAACATGAATTTTACAATTGTTTATGTTTTCTCCCCTAAGGAGAATTTCCCCTAATTATCATTGTGCCTACAGATGATGGTATTTAATTTCTATACCCCATTTCCAGTTGTGCCAGGGATTTTATCAGGCTTTTGAGGCTGGGGCATTATGAAGTGTGGGGTGTGTTTGTTTTGAAGTAAAGCTCATATCAGAATGAATGTAATGAAGCCAACGTTGTGGAATTGTTTAATTCTTTGTAACAACGTGCTGATCAAATACAACCAAAAGAAAACTTAAGCTGGAAAGAGAAACTGATCTACAGCACTTTTGTGCCAATAAAACAGCTGAAGTTCTCAGTTCTATGCCCTGTTTCAACTAAGGAAGACACAGTCATCCTGAACACTAGAAAAAAGGGGGCTGTATTTCTATGAGCTTTCACCTCTGTTAACCCAAAAGAGGGAATGAAGCAAACTGCCAAAACTATCCAAGATACTAAAACTCGTGAAGGCAAGTCTTCAGAACTATGCATTCTGTAGACCCTGTAACAGTGAATATCTCCACCATTAACTTGATGACACTACAGCTTTATTCTGAATGTCACCATATTTAGCAGCTTTTAGGAGGCACTAAGTCACTCTCCTAGAATCTAATTCACAGGTGTCCCAAAGTCCTCTGTGTCCAGCCTGTGAAATAGCTGCTTTTGATGATCACTAAGCAGAATCTGCTGAAAAGTCAGCAATAAACCAGGGAAAAAGACCCACCACTCAAAGCTCATTGCAGACTTGTAACACCTGCCTGGATCTAGTGCTTGCCAAAATGCTGAATTTTCAAGAAAACATTCTCTGACTTTGCATACTCAATAATTTCATTATGGGAAATAAATGAACAATACAAATCCAACATGATATTAACTGATATCAGAGTGACCTCCAAAGGCAGATAAAGATCCTGCCTCACAATTCCAACAGAAATTAAAGGTCACTTTGTCCAAACAGTTCCCTGCTCTAGGATACTTTAATTTCAGTAACTCAGTCCTCTGATAGTGGAATGGTTTGGATTCTCTTCCTGTCCTGTGGGCACTGTACCTGCTCCAGAGTCTGGCTGGGAAGGTGAGCCTCAGTCATACTCAAACCATAGCGCTGGGTTGCCAAGTTCCTCATCTCACTGTAGGTGGCCCAGTCGTGAAGAGCTACGGTTGTTAAGTTGTAGAAGGTCTTGTCCAAATAATGAGTTACATAAGCTGTGAACACAAAGGATGAACTAAAATACTGCTACCCATTTAGTTAGGAAAGTGTGGGAAGAAGTGAAAGGATGTACAAAGCCAAAGTACAAGAGATGAAATAACAGAACCAAGCAAAAGTGTAACTCCTCACCTTTTATGTCAATGAACCGATTGAAAAAACGTATCGGGTTCAGAAAGAAGAAGTGAGCCAGGTCCTTCATGCCAACTCTGAAGGGGTTTCTGTCATCCAGCTTCAGGTGTGTGTGCACCGATAAGCGCAGGTCCTTTTCTATCTCCTTACACAATTTGTCCAGCAAGTGCTATTCAAGAAAGTTAAAAAAAAAAAAAAAAGGAAAATCCACCAAAATCCCAAACAAACACACAGAAGAACAAACCACAAAAAAAAAGTCACGTTCAGTGTCCATTTACAATGCTCTGTTAGCAGAATCAACATTTCTCTCCACAGATACATGGAAGACTGACTACACCAGTGAAGAAAGCTTTGCTTTGGTAGGGTCACACAAGTCAAAGTTAATAAATACTTGGGAACCAAAAACATACTGATTTCCTGTGTTCTTATTCTAGTACACAACAGCAAGCTCAGACAGCTCAGAAAACGTAAAGGTTTACTTACCTAATGCCACTTTTTACATGACTAAAACTTACACAAGGGAGTTTAACACAACTTACACTCAAGTATTCTCACTTCTCATTTTACGGGGAACTAAGCTTAGGGCTATCTATCTAAATAGTAAGAACAAATTCAGTGAGGAAGAGTCTTGCAATAAGAAATTTGGTCTGATTTTCTCAATAATATGTAATGTTTTGTCTTGAACTAGTTAAATAAAAAGCATAGTTCGAAGGTTAAAAACTAAGACTCAGGAAATCCAAATTTGCATTTTCTTTGTCAAACTTCCCTCTATAATTCTAGATAATAATTCAGTCAAGAAGCCATCTGTATTTGCAGACCCTTCACTACTAAAAGTCATGCATGCACACTAAGAACAGTAGCATTTATTTTAGGCATTCATCCAAACAGAGGCTAATCTGACAAAAAGTACTCCTGTCTGCACAGTCAAATCCATAACTGAGGTTTTGTTAACTTACATAATTTAGAGTGCAGTACTTTCATGTTCCCAGCCAACCCAGATACCATTAAAAATGGGTCTTAAATAACCAAATCGCCAGTCAAATCAAACACTTTCTTACTTATTAAAATACTTCACATCGAAGTTCTCTGTGCTAATTTTACAGATCATATCAGATTTGCTACAATAGATGCTAATCTGAGCTAAAAATATTTGATGCACAGTGGTGTGTTTAATTCCCAACCACAACAAATTACCTCATTGAGCACTTCCATGATTTCTTTGTCATAGCATTCCAGAAGCACCTCATAAGATTCCAAGTGTCTTGCATGCATCATAGCAGGTACACAGTCCCGGAGTGCACTAAACATATACTTAAAAAATATTTATTGTTAACAGATAGATATGTCACCAGCAACTCAAAATAGTGTTCAAAGCTAACAAAAATCAGAATCACTACTCTTCCCATTTTTATTAAAAATGGACTTCATAGATGCTACTGAAGTGTCCTGTCCTTAATCTGAGGTAGCATTTGCTACTGACTTGAAGATTCTAATTATTAGCTATTTCATCCGAAATTATTTGCACTTTATTCATTTCAGTACTGTACAACCCTAGAACAGATGTTTGACTTTTATCAGCATTATCATGCCAAAGCATGATTCACATTTGCAGCAAGTACACAGTACTTCAACAAGGGGAGAAAAAATGAGGGGTGGAAAAAGCTAGAGGACAACTATCCACCACAGAATCACTGAACACAGTGACATCTGCTTTAGAAAAATGTAACCACAAAGAGGAACAAGGACTTTTAATGTTCAAGTCTAGCAAGTGGCCATTTCAAATTAGAACAGAGAGAGGAACAAAGAGACAGACAAACAGAGTTAACAATAGAACCTGAGATTTTTTAAAGAAATCTAATAGATAGATTTAAAATAATGATTGCTTTTATATCCTCCAGAATGAGAAGAAATGTCTGAGTTAGCAGTAGTCAGGGATCTGCTTTTTGAGCTTTTCCTTTAAGAGCTTCAGTCTAAGGTTTATCACCTCTTCATCTGAATCTGTCACAACAGTTAGTGAGTTGTGACATTATTACTTACATGTAGTCTAGCAGAATCCACTGCATTTTCATAGACATCATCTAAATAGATTGGAAAGACGGCTCGATGCCAGTACAAGAAACAACAGTTGCACTGTGCTCGAACTCTGGAATAAAAGATGAATTGTTAGACACAGATTTGGAAGAAACCATTCTTCTAACACAGTGTGTTTAAGTGTGTTTAAACTAAACACAAGTTCATTTCAAGCCTAAGCTTTACACCATTATTTTAATGTTCCAGATGCACTGACGTTCAGAAATAAGTTCTTTATTACAGAACTTTTTCTTTTGTTTTTCTACTAGTCTATTTATAAATAAAAGGTACCTGCTTTAGATAAAAGGTTTACTCAGTCTCTGAAAGACTTAAATGTTACATTTCAGAAAAGGCCTAATAACTGTTTTCTTATTACAGGCAATTAGTAGCCTAGAGATCAAACACATACTCTAAATTTCTCCTGTAAGTCAAAGGAGAAACAGACCTCTCCTGATAAAATCCTGGGATAAATGCAGACAGGTTGTATCTCATGAGTCAACCACTAAAGGTGTTTGCCTCTCTCCTAAAACCTGCACGGAACCCAGATATTCACCTGGCTTACAAATGGCCAGCATGGTGTAACTTGAGTGTGAGCGCTGAAACCACAGCAGCAGTAACACATGGTTCACATGTGTAAACTAGCAGCCCAATCTCCCAAACAGACTGGTACTAACTCAGAAATTTTGGGGTTAAGGGGAACACTTCAGCTTATCATAAAACCAAGTCATCCAAGAAAGTGACAGAATTCTAAACTATCAACAGTCAGGTGAAATATGACTTGCCCACAGACAAGTGAGCTTCTGGCTTAACTCTGGAATTCTATCTGTCCATTCCTGGTCTACAAAACCTGCAACAATCTCCACCAGCATGCAGAGAACAGATGTTGCCATTCACACAGTGAGGATCCAGCTCCCCCAAGACACTGTGCTACCTTCTATATACTGCTGTCACTGCCTACCTCTCTGTAAGTTCACTGATCAAGTCCAGTTTCTTCAGAACTAACTGAAGGGGAATAAGTTCTTCATCTTTAAATGTTTTCTGTGGAAATGGAAAAAAAAAAAGAAATAAACATGAGATCACAAGCTGATATTTTTTCATAAGACACTCCACCAAAGAAAGGAAGGGCTGGAACCACCGTGGCACTTACCATCTGTGTCCCCACGCTCAGGGCAAGGGAAACAATCAGCCGCCTCTGTTTTGTACTTGGCCCGTTGAGGGTGTTCTCAGCCAGCACCAAAGCAGAGAGGACATCCAGGCGCTGCTCACTGTACTTCTTATCAGAAATTACCCTTTTCTTGATGACAGAAAGACACAGAAATCCAGAGAAAAGTTACCTAACCCCAAAGGTAATAGCTTACTGCTTCTTCCCAAAGCTTGTGGACTTGTCATACATTGAGTACCGCTGCAAACAAGTTATGTTTTGTGAACAGAGTTAACCGAATCCAGACTGACCTACTCTGCCAATTCAGTGACATTACCTATCTATACTCTTAAAATATGTGCAGCCAACAGGAACATAGGTTAAGTCATACTCATGGATCCTTCTATTTACCAACATTTGCCCTCTTAGGGGTTTTCTGATAAGTAGGCAAAATATCAATAACTGTTTGCACAAGTGTTCTTCTCAATATCCTTCAATAGAAAAGTTTTAGCATATTTTATTAATTTAAAAATAACTGTAATTACATATATCATTTGAAAAGTTTATGAAAGTTATCTATATAGATATATATGTGAAGTGTTTGAAGATTTACAGTTTTTCTTTGTAGCTTTGAAGTCTGGAACCTCTTCAGTTCAGCTATTCCTGCTACATATATATATATATATCTGTATATAAAATTTTTATAAGTACAACTATTTTCTTCCTTACCCTAGAAAATATAGAGATTGCAGATACATAAATTGAGATTACAGCCAAATAAAAAGAAATTTTAATAGCTGTACCAGTAACAGTAGCACACATCCTTTGCAACTCTGCCACCGAATGTGATGAAAGAATAAAACCAATCCATAATACATCAGAACAGGCATACTAAAGTCTCATTTTCCCCTTTTAACTGAATTCTGAAATTAAAGGTTTGACAAGCAAAAGAAGCCATTTCATCCCACAGTGAAACAGAGAATTTATGCCCACAGTACGCTCCTGTAAGCCATCATGTACTGCTATTTTGCCAAGAAGACAAAGATTTAAATAACAGCCTGTTTGCTTAGACCTGCAACAAACTGATTCATGAATGTGCATCAGAAAAGAGGTAAGCAAAGGTCACTCTGTGAAAATTCACTAGAAATAAAATCTAAAAAGAACACAAGAAGACGATTACAAGAGATGTAGCAGTCAAGAGGAAAAGAGAAACCTCTCTTGGTCAAAAACGAGGTAACCATGTATGCTGTACAGTTTTCTAGGCAAAATCTTGGAATTACTGGAAAGCTTCTATACCTCTGGATTATGATAGAGAATTACACTACAGATTTTGAAAAAATACAAAAAATAATTTAATTTAATTAATATTTTTAAAAATACTTAGATAGGGAGATTAATTATTACAACTTGGATTACATACCTTGGCCACAGAGATAGAGTGAAGAGCCTGATACTGCAGATGCTGAGTGATGTGTGTGACAGAGTCTGCCACAACCATGCTTCTTCGGTAAAACATATGTTCTATTGCCTGAGGACAATCCCAAAACACATTAGTTCATGGAGTTACCAAAATTGCTGCCTTTAGAATCTGGCTTTATGCTGTGTGACTCATCCACACTGCAAATACAGACTCTTTCCATTTTGTAATGTGCTGTTAGTAGCAGTTACAATTAACCCTTAGAAACCAAGAAAATCAAACTATTTAGGAGCATTAAAAACTTTCAGGACTGATTTAAGTTTTGTTTTTGGTTTGGGTTTTTTCAGTTTTGTTCACCACTGCATTCTGAAGTTATCCCAAAAAAGAGTATCTTCCTTTTGGAAAAAATACCAGGAGAAATGTGGAGTGCCACATCTGGGAGGAACGATCTCCCATACATCAGTATATACCAGGAATCACCCAGCGGGAAAGCAGCTTGGAAGGAAAGGATCTGGGGGCTCCTGGTGAGCAGTGGGTTGAGTGCAAGGCAGCAATGTACCCTTGTCCCAAAGAAGGGCAATGGTGGCTTTGGCTCCACCAGACAACACTTGGCTGCAGCTCAAGGGAGGTGACCCTTCCCCCTGTGCAGCACTGGTGAGGCCATATCTGGAGTCCTGAGCTCCTCAGAACAAGAGAGACATGGACACACTGGAGAGAGTCCAGCCAAGGGCCATGCAGACAGTTCACAGACTGGAGCATCTCACATGTGAGGAAAGGCTGGGAGAGCTGGGACTGTGCAGCTGGAGAAGAAAAGGCTTGGAGGGGGACAATTACTTGGAGGGAGGGTGCAAAGAAGGTGGAGCCAGGCTCTTGTCAGAGGTGCCCAGTAACAGAACAAGGGACAATGAGCACCAACTGAAACGCAGGAGTTTCCCTCTGAACACCAGGAAACACTTTCTTACTATGAGGGTAACCAAGCACTGTCACAGCCTGGTTGCCCAGAAAGGTTGTGGGGACTCCACCCTTGGAGATATTCAAAAGTCACCTGGACACAGTTTTGGACAAGTGGCTCTAGGTGTCTCTGCTTGAGCAGGGATAGGCTGGACCATGATCTCCAGAGATCCCCTCCAACCTCAACCATTCTGTGGCATCAACTAAGGAAGCCTAGCCATCAACTACGGGGAAAAACCCAAGACAAACTAACAAACCAACCCAGTCCTAGCCTTCCAAGTCTATCTCTCCTCCAACCAAACTACTCCCAGACACGGAGCCTTGCACACAAAAACACTTCCCATCATAGTAGGTTTTTTTTTTTAATATGGGATGTTTGGTCAATATTCTCTGTAATTCCTACATGAAATAAAAAAATTTCATCCAGCAACCTACCTTCAGAAGTTCCACAAGTCTGCACAAGGCTTTTACTGAGGTTTTGGTCATTGGTTTTTGCATTGACATGTAAAGATTCATTGTAGTTTTAATGCTGGTGCTAAGACTGTATGCATAAAGAAAACCCTAGAAATAAAATGAATACAAGGAGAAGAAAAATTAATAATCAGTATTTCCACATGTCAATAAAATAAGTGGTCTCTGTTTTGTTGCCTACATGACAGACAGCTGACCTTTGCCCCTGCACAACAGAGCCTACCACTTCACTACACTAAGCAAGCCTGGGATTCCAATGCTGAACGAGACCCTTTTATTAGCAGACACTGTAAAACTACCTCTGAGTCATTAGATCATCTGATTAACCTCTTCTAAAGCCATCCCAATTAAATACAGGTTAGTGAGTTAAATAATCACAAGCCCTCAAAGATCTAATAATTTCAGTCTAGTGTAAACCAACCCATCAAACGATTCCCATCTCCCCAGGAAACATCCCACCACAAAAACAATCTAAACCTTCCAGATTCTGTGGAACAAATACACTGACAGTATTTACACAGTTTTACACCTTTTAAATAGAGATGTCCATCCCACAATAAAGATACCAATCATTTCTACATCAGCATACGCTAAGATTTTAAATACGATGTTGATTATATACAACATGACAAACAATTATTAAACTTACTTCAAAGAAAAAGTAGTAACAATAAAAAAAAGAAAAAGAGACTAGGAAAAGACAGCAAGTGGTGTAGAAAACTCAATTCAGTATGCAGCAAATTTTTAAAGTCCACTGCAACTAATTCAAATGTAAAAAACACCGATCCTAGTACATACCTATCTTTAGCTAAAGAAGATTTATGCTTCTTTCACACACCTATTCTCATCAAATTTTCATCATAGATAGATACTTATAAAAAATAAATTCAGAAATAAGATGTATCTTATATTAAGACAACATGCTGTTAGTAGGCCAAAAGAAAACCAGCTGTCTCAGAATGTAGCAAGATCCTTGCAAAGTACCATCACTAGGCAAAGCACAGTGACACAACACAGAACCTTTACGAGGAGTATGTACTGTCCTAAATAAAACTAAATAGACACTGGTTCAGTCCACTGTAAGCACCTCATGACTCAAAAGGAAAGAAACCCAAAACCTTTACTACAGAGAAGATGAAGTTTTCTTGATTTCCTACGTCAAGAAAAAAATCCAAAATTCTACCCACTGAATATTGTCAGATTCCCTTTCTCCACATTCTTCATCAAAAAACCTTTTACAGATTTTCTTGGAAGAGTAAGCATTAAAAGAATTTGGAATTCGTTTTAAGAATTCCAAAACTGTGAAATAAGACACCAGTGACCACAGAACTCTTGTGATTTCTTTTTATGTTCTTTTTTTGCACCAAAAAATCAGTTTGCTGCATCACCACGTTAAAGACTGCACACCTGGATGAAGACATTGCAGCGGTTAGAAAGATCTTCAGAAAACTTTGTTGTGCGTTGCTCCTTGGACAAGATGGATTCCATTTTTGTCATCCACGAGCTCACAAAAACATAGTATGACTGCATATCCCTGGGGAAGGAAACAGAGAATGTTGCTCACTTCAAGTAAGAAGATTATGAAGATTTTCTTATTTCTTTCCAAAACTTTAAATCTTGCAAGGGAAATATTTTAAACCTTCAGTCCCCAAAATAATAACTCACCTTCCCAAAAGTATCAGAACCCTATACTCATTTACATTTTAATTCTCTACAGGTAAGGATTAGTCAGTCTGCCATTTATATCTGTACAATGAGTCAAAAATCATCTATTTTTCCAGAGAACACATGGCCCTCTTAGCAGTGCATATGCTACACTTCCTTAAATTAAAAGGCTATATAAAACTGTTAGAAAATGCTTTTAAACACTAGACAGAAAAGTCCAACACTTGTGCTACTTTTTTTTCAACCCAGTTTGAATTTCTGTTGCTTACACACACACTACCCAATATAACCTGTCATTACATCAATGCCAGACTGGACTGCTCTTAAGCAACATTAATCCTACAGAAGTTTATCAGCTTGAATCATAGTAGTTGTAATTAAATGGTTAAGTAGAGTTAAATAGACAATTGTGACACTGTAATACAACTTCTTTCAGCAGTTGTAGCAGGAAAGCATTTAGGTCATTGATCCTGTTACCAAAAATTACACTTTTAAAAGGAGTCCTCATATTTAGGGAACAGTCCAATTATCAAAGGCAGTGCAAGGACTTGTAAACAAGTAAGAAAAAGTTATTTGCACAGTTCAAACCAGCAGATGCAAAATCTGGATTTTATTACAATATTCTCAAAACTGTGTGTACAAAGTAGGGCAACAAAGTTGGGGAAGGAACATAAGGCCAGCAAGTGAGCTGAGGTTGTTTAGCCTGGAGAAAAGGAGGCCCAGGGAGACCTCACTGCACTCTACAATTCCCTGAAATGAGATTTTAGTGAGGTGGGGTCTGGTCTCTTCTCCCAAGTAACAAGTGACAGGCCAAGAGAAAACAACCTCAAGTTGCACAAGAGGAGGCTTAGATTAAATATTAGGAAAATTTCTTCACCAAATGGGCTGTCAAGGACTGGAACAGACTGTCCAGGGAAGGGGTTGGGTCACCATTGCTGGTGGTATTTAAAAGATGTGTAGATGTGGGCCTTGGGGACATGGGTCAGTGGTGAATGGGGGACTCCTGAGTTACAACTGGTGATCTTTCAGGCCTTCTCCAAGTTACATGATTCTATGTTTCTATGAAATGTATGTGAATTTCAAAATGTTTTTCTGAACTTTTCCTTAATCTTAAGACTTGTACCACTTCCCAAGACCAGAAGCAAGGCAGCAGTGCAATTATGCCCTACCTAGGAATTAAAGCCCAGGAAAGAATCAGGGCAAGGAAAAAGTGGATTGGAAAAGAAATAGGGCAGAAGTGAAAATAATCTGTCAGAGAATCAGGCCCAGAGCTGCTTTTCCCCCTTCCCTCCTACTCATTCCTGCCAGCTTGCTTATCAGGTTGGAAGACAATGTGCAAAATCTAAGTTTTTACTGCCATTCCACAGATCCCAGTTTTCACTTTCTTGTTTTGTTCTGAAACATGCAAGCCTTAGCCCTGTTATCTTCCTATGCAGGACACTTGTTCTTAAGACTAACAGCTAAAAATATTCCATCTCATCTTTAAGCATACTTTAGAAGATAAGAAGTGAGCTGCACACTACATGCAGAACACAAAACAAGAGAAGCTTTCTTCAAATACAGATAATTTCAAAGACCATTAAACAAGCAATAAACACAGTCATAAAGAAAAAAATGCTTGAAAAGAAAGTATCATCACTAAGCAGAGAAAAGCTCCACTATAAGCCTACTAGCAACTTACCTCCACAGAAAGCAGAGAGCCCTAATAGAAAACAAAGCAGCCCAGGTTACTAGACACTAGTTTAAAAAACAAAAGGAAATTTGAAAATATGGAAACAGAAGTAACTGAAACAAATATTTAGAACTGCCAGGAACATTGCTATTTTGGTGTAATAATATATATTTTACTGAAAGCGTGACATGAAAAGCAGCTTAGTTTTGACCAAAATTTTTGCAGCAACACTAACACACACACACACACAGTTGCAGTGAAGTGGAACAAGTGACTAGCCCCACTGAGAGATGCCACACAACATGCTACTACACTGAATGAAAAAGCCCACGTGCTTAAAAACTATTTGCCAAATAGCATCATGAGGCAGTATTTAGGAAGCATACTTGGTAAGTGACTGTGCCCTCTGCTGCAGAAAGTTCTCCCTTTGTGTTTTAACTGCCTGAATACTTTTCTTGTCCAGCAGTTTGGCAGCAGCTGGAATCTTCTGAATGAGAAAGTTGTCAGCAAACCAGATAATGTTAGCTGTTAATGTAATGGCTGGTACCTGAGAAAAAAAAAAAGAGAAGGAAATAGTACCAAGTAGCAATAAACACAATTAACACAGTTCAGTTTATTTCTGTGTAACTGTTTTCTACTGAGTACTGCATTGATGTTAAAAAAGTTTCCCTAGATATTCATTAAGGACACCATGGGAAAAATTACAACCACACATCATGGTTCTAAACAATACTAGAGAATTTAATAATTTCTTCATGCCATCCAATATGAAAATGTCCCAGTCAACTTTGCACTTATAGATCCTCCAAAACGAATGTTTACAGTCACAGTAAAAAAACCCACAACATTTATTCAGAGGACTCAACTCAAACAGTTTTTTGTTTTCCGTAATATATTAATCTCAAGAAAAAAGATTTTAATAAAAATGGCACAGTTTATTTTATCTTGCTGCTATGTGAGTGTACAAATTTTAGACCATCTTTAAAAGAAAGTGGCAAGCAGGAGTTATAAAAAGTAGACGATTCTTAACTGTTTTCAGGCTTTTTTGTATTCTTTCTCTTCCCAAGTCTGTGCTATGCTATGCAACTCAGGAAATTATCTACTTCATTACTGAAAGACGAAAGAATAAAGCATTACCTTTTTACAGACATCCAACAATGACTTATAAAATTTCTTGTCTACAGTCCGAAAAATCTGAAAATGCAGTACAAAGAGGCCACAGATACCCACGTATTTATCTCTCTGGTCAATTTCTGAAGGTTCACCTGAGAAAAATACACCTTTGTGAATCTTACTCCCACACAAACAATACAAACAATTTTAGAAACAATGCAGCTGGCACAAAAAGCATGTGCTTGTATTACCAAGTTTGGCTTCGACGTTTGCGAAAGCTGTACGAAGAGTATGAGCAAATTCTTCAGCAAACGTGCTGTTCTTTGACACTGACACTCCACCATTTAAAGAATCAAATTGTTGCTCTATACAGGCCTGAGGAAAAAAGAGGGAAAAATATCAATATATCAAGACAATGCCATGAGTTTTGGACCTCAGAAGAGTAGTGGTTTCCAAGGGAATACTGGAAGTGTACACTGATTCAAGACCAACCTAAAGTAAGCATTAACCTTCTGTGGCATGAAGATTCTTAACTATGCTTACATTTTTAAGTATAAAACCAGAAAATATTGAAACACTCTTACACTTGACATTCAAACCCACATTTTATTTATTTTCCAATTACCTTTAAGGAGAATTTCTAAAGAAATCATTTGATGAGCTACTGTTAAGAAACTAGATGCATATTTGTATTATCTTTAACTATAATATGTTATTAACTATAATATGTTACAAACTGCCCTTTAAGCAAGATTATCACACAAGTCGCTTGTAGGATGTAGCTCATGACCTTGCAGCATAAAATCACAACTACTGCTGGCAGTTTACAAAAGCTCCCAAAACCCCACAACAGTCAAAAAATTGAGAAAACATTTCATACTTTCCAAAGAGATCAGAAAAGTCTTTCTTAGAACTTCATCTAATATTTTTAATGAATTTTTGTTACAAAGAGGCATTTGCAGGACAGGAGAGGAAACCTCCTGAATAAATTCCAGTCAAATCCTACTGATGTCTCAAACCTATAAGTCTTTGTACTTATGCAGCTTTAGGGAAATATAACATGAAAAATAGATAGCTGGTAACAATGTCCTTTGAAAGAATAAGCCAAACTGTGATTAATTATTTACCTACGATTCCCTTTTGAAAGCTTTTACAGAACAAGCCCTTTTCCCCTAATGCCATTTGAGATGTAATGGCACGACCTGAGCAACTGACTCTGCTTTGAACAGGTTCAACAACATTATCCTCTGCCCACTTTGCCACAACATCCCATTTCAATGTTCCTGATATACACTTTTCTAAAGAGATGGCTTCTTGTGTGAACACGTTTCATTTAACTACTAAAAATGTAATAAAATCCTTCTCATCCACCTGTGCCCCTGCATGTTTCTGGGGTATGTCCCACCACAGTGGTCTCTGATGACAGCAACCTGTCTCATATGCAAGCAATGACAGGTCACACTCAACATATTTTAGATTTAAAGACATCTGAGGAAACTAATTAATTTGCAACTAAAATAAAGACCTATGCTATGTAAACCTGCTCACTATTATGTGGACAAAAGCAGAATTCTCATAATACATAGTCCTAATGCCAAGCTGTCTGTGTTTCTCTAGTTCAGCAAAACAGCCAGCATTTACTGCTGCCATTCAAAGCTTGGCACAGTTCAAGCACATGAGAAGAGCAAGAAAGGATCTTACAACAGAGCCTTTCTTCTCCCAGGCACAGATGCAAGAGCCAAATTCACACATCACTGTAATCGGAACAAAAACAAAATACAAACAAACAAACCAATCATTCTGAAAAGAATTCTGAAAGTGTTCCTTTCATTTAAGCTTCCTCTATCATACTGGGGAATATTAAGTCTATTACCTGAAATATCATTCCATCAAGTAACTGGCCTTCCAGTTTTAACAGCAGTTTTTCAAATGGCTTTAGTTTATCTTCTTGAATCCCAAACTTAGAAGGGTTGTGATGGACAGATTTTAGCAGCCTGTAAGGGGTAGGTGTGGAACACACACATACAGCTCACTTAAAACATAATCACAGTTTTATCATATCCTGCACTATTTTGATAGGAGATTTTGATTTCCCCCCCCCCGTCCTGCCCTTAGCAGCAACCCCAAAATTTAAAACTAATAGAAAACTAAACAAAACCCCACAAAAATACACTAGGTCTGTATAAACAATTTGCATTTGAGTAACTTCCATTTATTTGGGTTTTCAAGAACAAAGTTATTATTCCACTAATTCAGCTATCTTTATAGTTGTTGACTCTTCACCTTTTACTCAAGGTACCATCCCTTCTTAAAGCTGTATGCCCATTCCCATGATTAATATGGACAGGGACAGTCTTAGCTCATTTCTTTACACAATTCAAATTTTTACTGAATATTCTTTAAACCTCACCAACTATTACATTGTTTGCCAAGACGCTTACCTTGCACTGAAAATGCAACATTCATTATCAAATAGACAAAATATTTACTGGTGTCCTTAGAAGGACACTGTGGGAGCTTAGCTCTGCTCTTCATTGAAATTTCTGGAGAGATTACCAAAACCCACGCTCCCACACTGACTTTCTTGGAATACAGAGAGATGCACATGCTTTTATCTTTTAGGTTCTGGGAGTACTTTTCACATCAGAGACACACCTCTTGTACATGGTCCAGTGATCTTTCAGTGTGGCATGATTGTCAATTATTTCATCCAGAGTGATCAAGATTGTGAGCAATTCTCCTAGATGCTCATACATTGCCTGTTTGTGAAGGAAAAAGAAAGAAAAGGATTGTAGTTATATGAAAGTTTGCTGCAGTCATATGTGGCACATAAAATTTCCTCTCCTTTCAACATATTCTCAGCCAACAAGGTATCAGCTAGGGAGTTAAACAGGAGAATTTGTGGCTTGGCAGCTTAAGGATTTTACTTGTAGTGACACAAGAAGTACTAAAGGGGTATCTGCACACAAACTAAATTCCTTCATCTATCTTGACACTGAAGACACAATTTTGTGTCTTCACAAAGGCACACATTGCAATAGGGGAGCATACAAACATTTTGTTGCTAAGAGATTTAGAGTAAGACAGACATGGAGACACCAGGCTTTCCCACATAAAGGCCAGAAAAAGCTGATTAATAAAACCAATTTTAAATTGAAAGCTGTACTCAGAAGTCACTTTCATGCTATTTTTCTCAGGATTAATCATCAAGACCTATATATATTAACATAAGCAAAAGAGTTCCAAATCATTCCCACCTGAAAATGAACTCCAGACGTCTCTATAATTTTAGGTGCATTCCTGTAAATAAAATCAATATTTTAATGTCTTTTTAATCCTTAGAACAGATCATATTTATCAGTTCTGTATCATGGGGTGTTCTCTGTTTCCTGGTGTACATTTTTCTTCATTAACACAGGAACATCAGGAAACAAAAGCACATCAAAACCTGATGAGAAGTATATGCTATGTGAAATCTGTATGCTCTGATCAAATTTTATAATGTATTTTTAAAGATACAGCATGTGACTGGTTGAAACCACCAAGTGTATTCAGTTCACACATGTGTCAACAATTCACAATTCCATTATGCAAATTGCCTTGACACACCCAGAGAATAAAATCACTTTGTATTTAATCAAGCCATGTCCAAGCTACGCGTCCAGCACCACACAGGAAGTCTGCCTTATGCTGTGGTACAAGCCAAAAATAAAATCAACAAATAAAACTGAGAAGAATGATGCTATCTACTGGGGGATAGGGAAGCAATCCAGAGTCCTGCAGAGGTATTCAAAGCTAACTCCAACAATCCTATGCAGAACTAAACCTTCCTCACAGTCTTCAAAGGAGCTAAACCAAACAGCCCTTACTAAGCTAAACTTCAGGTGTTAAAACCATGGCTGTTCCATGAAGAATATATGCCAAGATTTACATTTTCAAAATAGACTGTAGAAGTGTTCTGATTTTTAAGCTATGTATCAAGCAACAGGAGGAGCCTCTCAAACAGAGCAAGGATGAAAAATTAGCAATAATTCTCAAACATAAAGACTAAAAATGACAAACAATAACATCCTTGCATCTCATTATATACAAGCACTACTTTTTCTGAAAAGAAAACATAACCAATTCCGTAAATGTTTATGAAGCCTAAACTTGCACAGCCATGCACTCTATCTCTAGACAGTAATATTCTAAAAATGACCACGTCTTAAATAGAACACTCATATTTATACATTTAACTCTACATAATAACAACGCAGCATTTTAGGGAATAATTACTTGTTGCTGGTATACAGAACAGCCAGCTGGTGCACTACATTCACCACCACTTCGTAACATCGGGTAACAAAGCAAGACAGCTCCTGAAATACAAGAGAATAAAATCATATAAATGTATAGATCCTCCTCAGACACAAGTTGTCACTACATCAAAAGCACTGAACGTAAACTGCAGAATATGCAGCCAAAGCTCCAACCATAGCCCTAACCCAAGTCAGTGGACAGATCTACAGCAGGATGGAAAACATTCTACTAACAGCTCTGAAAAAGGATCTGGGACTAAGCTAAGAAATTACCAAACACAAGCTTCCAGTACAACTCTGACAGTTGATACTATTGGTTCAATTTATCAAAGACAGCAAGAAGTGACTTGACAACAGAGCCCAAGTACTTTCAGGGACAATATCACTAGCAGCAGAGGCTGTGCTTTTTCACCACTACATTTAAGTCTCACTCTGGATGCTGGTAATAGCCAAATTCAAATTAGAAATGACCACAGAAGCCTGTACCCACTGTGAGAGTGATATGCCGCAGAATATTGTTTTAAAACAAACGAAGTCAATGTCTTTGAAAGGTTTGCCTGACAAAGGCAGAACTTAGGCTTGGTTATGTAACACAAAATGAGTAAGAATAGGTCAACTCTGACTGTGTAAAGAAGTATCTTAATTTCTGTAATGGATTTTAACATGGCATTCCTTGAACAACAGGACAAATTAATCTGAGTTTCCCTTAACTGCAATAATATCTGTTCATTAATTTACCTTACAAATCCCATCAGGGAAACGGCAGTGTGTGGTAAGTCTAGCCAGTCTGCACACAGATGGCTTTATAGCAGACAGCCCACACTGGCTGAACAGCCAGCCTGCCAGGAGACTGGTTAACAGCTGAATTCTGTCTTCCTCTCCATCAAAACCAGATCTTATTTGGGCTTCTGCCTTCTATTAGTCACCAGTTTTCACAAAACATTACTTCTTATACTTGTACTGCTCTAACCAATGCAGCTGAAATGAGCCAACAGATTCCAGAGGAATGGATTAATGGACAGCTGAGATCATGTTTCCTGGGCAGGCAGCACCAGCTGCCATTTTAAAATCTCTGGAAAGTAGTTCAATTCAACAGCACATGCATATTAGCAGCTACATAATACAGACAAGACTGTCATTTTAAACTAATATTTCAGAGCATTATTTTGATAATGTTTTTAAAAAACTTCTTCACCTAGCAAATTTGAGGCTACTGCATCTAGCTAATCCAGAAAGCCTGGAAGAGCCAATAAACCAATACATGGACTTTAGCTCTACGAAAACAACTTTTCAGCTTTTTGTCAACCTTGTATTTTCACACAACACCCCTGGAGATAGGCTTATAACACTGACCAGAACAGCATTTCCTAATCTAGGGTTATAGAACACTGAATGGATTTAGGAGAATACAACTGCTAAAGAACAAACTTCATAAGCAAAACGTTTTCCTCATAGCTTTATCCTAAACAACACAAATCTGTTAGCACAGTAAGCCTCCCTTTGGGGTAACATCCTGTATTTCACTTCCTTCCAAAGTTTTTCAACACCCATCATAGCATACACAGAAAGTGGCCTCACAAGCAATACTGCTGTATTTTTGTGTAGCATTTAACCTAAATATATACATATCAACATAAACCCTATAAAAACCTAAATCTGTTCTACAGAGTTGGCTTGCAATGCACATAGATATCCAGACAGCCAGAGACTCTGCTCTCAGCTTCCACGTGGACAGAGCATCCTAGCTCTGGAAATACTCAAATGTACAGCAGCCCCTCTGAGAATCACTAAAAGGTCCCAAACATTTGCTAGGAAAGAAATAGAGAATGAGGGATGAAACCCACAAAGCTGCTGGGACAAAAAGCTTGGAAAATGGGGAAGAAAACTCAAGAGAGCCTAACAATTCACTGCACTCCAGCATGGTAAAAGAAGTTGAGAAATTACTTCCTGCCAGATTTGACTTGTAATGACATAGAAAATTATTACTGCCATGCTGCTATACAGCAAGAACGGGAATCGTAACTCCTGTTAAATCAGAATTTGTTTAAACATTCTGGAAGCTTCCTCTATATTCTCTACTTCAACACAGATATTTCATTACAAGGAATATTGCATAAAAATAGAAATACTTTTGGGAACGGGACAGTCAATTAAATTATCTTAAGGACAAAAACTCCACAATAGACTGAAACCCAAAAGCACAGGAAACCCTCAGACAAAAACAGATCCTGTTTTCATGCAAAGGATCCCAAACAACCAAACTGTGTAAGAAATAAGAGTTCTTCCAAAAATTTTGGAGGACACACAAGCAATTTTTTCAGGTACATAACTTTGATTTTGCTTTCTTCTACCAGCTAAAAAAAACCCCAAACATGTAAAACAATCAACCCATTTCCAATGTTCAATGAACACTAAAACTTGCTAGCTAAACTCATTAAAACAGCTATCTTTAACTACAGGTGAAGGCAACCGCAACTTATATTCCCCTATTGAAATCTTTTAAAGTAAATTCTAATTCCTTCTCTCATTAGACTTCTAGAGAGAAGTATTAAAAAATCCCCAAACAATGTGTGATACGTCAGCTGGTTGTGACAGGTCTGCAGGCAAAACATAGTAACATATCAAATGACTGCTGTGCCTTTCAGCAAAATGCAAACAGGATATGGCATTATGCAAGTAAAATTAGGATTATAACTGCTGTCAAACAATCAAAACATACTCTACCTGCAAGAAAGAAACAAATCTTCCCATCTGTATTTGGCAATCTCCCTCCACCATGCTGGAATCTGTGGCTTAAAAGAGAAACATTTGTTAACACTTTCTAAAGCCTGTGTTCTACCTGTTAAACTAACACTGAAACTTGCCCTCCCAGCCATCTATTTGTCATGCTAGTAGAGTGCATTACTGTAAGTGTATTGATAGAGCCTCAAAACCTCCTAATTGTGCTTTCCTAAGGTGGACTTATTTTTGGAGTTTCTTTTTCATTAAAAATTACATGGTTTATAAATTAGATACAAAGCTAGAAA
Source organism: Prinia subflava (assembly GCF_021018805.1). Classification (NCBI taxonomy): domain Eukaryota; kingdom Metazoa; phylum Chordata; class Aves; order Passeriformes; family Cisticolidae; genus Prinia; species Prinia subflava. The sequence goes on along the minus strand of NC_086250.1, from coordinate 18,679,119 downwards.
AAGTCTCCTTCATTTGAAAGAAAAAGAATAAAACCATAATTCTTTAAGGGCATATGTATTATGTAACTTCATATGCTTCCATTTTTAAGAAATTTGCATGAAAATACTAGGTATTTATCTTGTGCAAGAAACACCCAGATGTCTTTCACTTAAAGAATATACTACATGAAAGAATATAGCCAGAAAGAATTAATTTTCTTTTTCCTACATATCCTTCTGCACAAAAGAACAGGCTTACCACCATAGCTTCACAGCATTATCTGTATGACATAGAACACAGAAATACAATAATTACATCTGCCATCCCAAGCTCTTTCAGTCATCTGGAGCAGTTTGAGCATCACCTGACAAAATACTCTCTTTCCAATGTGACAACAGACAGATGCTACAGGCTTGAGATTCTTCTTCTGGGTCACTTGGAGCAAAAAAAGCTGACTGAAAATTTACCTGCCTAAGAAATGCAGGTCTTCTTGCTAAAAAAGTATATTCTTTTACAGCTCTCAGAGATTAAGGGAGTCTCTGTATTTCTCTAACAAGGAGCTCTGGGACAGGATACTAAACATTGCACTGCTCCCCTTCACACATTTTATGTGATCTTTAATCTCCTTAATGTATGTCCCAAAAAAACCCTATCCAACTACCTGAAGTTCGTACACTAATCCTAGCCACTGCAAAGACAAGATGGGGAAAAATTTTCTTTACACAGATGGAAAAACGCAGCATAGTATTTGTTTAAACTTCAACCATCCTTGAGCCAGTAACTTTGCCAGTTGTTTATAGTTCGCAAGCTTGCTGTTATCAAAAAAAATGCTACAAGTAGGGATATGGAAATAGAGAACATAATTTCTGCATTCCTACCTAACCCTCAGAAGGCTGACCTCTCAGTTCCTGACATTTCCAAGCATTCCCTGCACAACACCCATCAGGAACAAACTGCTGCTGTAATGTATTCATCTGCTACAGTCTGACTTTTTCATGCTAGAGACATGGAAAATTCTGAGGGATCTCCCAGTATCATTTTGACTGCATATGACTTTAAAATATTTAAAACCATATGTGATGAGACACACAAGTCTGCTAGAAAAAAAAAAGGAATAAAACAAAACCACACCAAAAAATCTACCACTTAACAAGCTAACAAATCCCCCACTTTTCCATGCTCCTTAACCACAATAATTATCTTATAAAGCACTTAAAAGAATGATAAACAGTCCCAAGCTCAAAGATTTCACATTCCCTGATATTTCTGTTACACTCTCTCATCTCTTGAAAAGCTTTAAGGACGCCCTTTTAAAATACTACTATGAAAAGGATTTGCCTCTCTTTCAAATTACTGAAAGAGACACAAAGTTGGGTGATAAGTCTCTGAAGCAACTCTTTAATATATTCAACCCTTATGATCAAGATCTTGATGGTTATTCCATCAAGTGCTTATTCCTACGCTAGCATCCCTTAAGGTGGAAGCTTAAGGCCAGTCATTCTGGAGTTACCAGTTTAACCCCAAGAAAAAAATCAGCTTTCACCTAAAGCAGTGTCTCATTTGTGAACTGACTCACAATTACTTGTGCCCATCTTGTGCCATGGTCTAAACATGTGATGTGAGTTACCTGTGCTGGAAGGGCAGGTGACATCAACACACTCCAACTTGTCTTGGAATACCAATTGCATAAATGGGCAGGACTTGGGTCAAGTTATTTATTAATGGTTTCACTGTTTTACTACAGTTAAATCACACATTTATTGTTTTACTACAACCAATGTCAAATGTAGTCCCAAAAGGAAATAAGTTGGTTTAGGATGTGTTTACATGTGAAAAACATGTTTTCAGCACCATTCCTTGCAAAATAGCTGCTACAGCTGTATGTAAGACATTTAATGCAACCTCAGCAGCTCACACTCCCTACTTCCCATGTAAATAAAGCTGCAACAAAATTTCCTGTTCACAGTACTTACTGCAGGGCTTTACAGATAAACCTGCTCATCTTAAGCTAATTCAGGACAACTACAAGACACTAACATATATCCCTATACCCTCAAAGTTCTCCATTTGGTGTGCATGACAGAGAAAGCATGTATCCACATAATAAAATTACAGTTATTGTAGCATTTTATATAACCTGAAGCAATAATACAAAACTACATATTTTTACAGTAAAGGGAGCTACTTACCTCCTTCTCCATAAAACAAGAGGCCATTATAAAATTTAGTTTCTGCCTAACAACAAAAGCAGAAATTTGTTTTTTAATAAATAGCATATATGTAATCAAGCTACAAAAATTATTTAGACAAATCTTGTTTCTTTACCGATAAAAATAAATCTATTTATCAGCTTGCCAAACTGCAAACCTTTTCATATACAGTAATAAAAAGCTGAATTACCTCATATTTTAACTTCTTGATTTCACAGCAAAGAGCAGCATACACAGTTATAACTTTGTTTAGAACCTAGACTCAAAGTGAGGAAAAAAAATCACACCAATTACAAACAAGTTCACATTTAGAGGGCTTGGATTGAGGTTGAATAACTTTTTTTTTTCTTTAAGCATAAAATGCTTACCTTGTTTTCTGTCTTTATGAGCTCCAGTAGGGAGGACTGTTCATATGGCAAAAGCTAAAATTAAAAAGCAAACAAAAAAACACAAAACAATCAAACAGAAACAACAGATCAGCAACTTCAGAAAACATTAGTCAAAAATACATTTATCCAACTAGCCAAGTATTCCCTCCAGTGTAATCTCAAATAGGGTCAGTAATAAGAGAGCCACAATTGCACATTACTGGCAACCTGCACTGCAGGAATCTTTCACTCTTCACCTTCACATGGAAATTCCTTTCCCTTTAGGCAGACAGGCAAATAACTAGCTATATTACATAGCATTTACAACAATTTAGTTACAAAACTTGAAAAGCAAAAGCATGGTCATTATGGCATATGTAGGAGAAAAACAGCTCAGGAAAACTAAAACATGAATTAATAATCCCAAATGCTGGAAACAAGAAGCAGAAAATACATCTGTATGCACTGACAATTTGTGCTTAAGTCAGCCTGATTTTGACTAGTCCATAAACGTGAAGTACTGTGGTGGCCCTACACATAATTAATTCAAATTATTCAGACAGATGATTGCTTGAGAGTGCATCTTCAGCACAGACAAGTTTCACATGGCAACAAAAGCACTTTTAAATTATGTCTGCAAATTCGGTGAAGAGGAAAAACTAACGCTCCACAGAGGACAGGGAACTTGTGGCCAAGAAAACAGCCAATACTGTACCAAGGCCATTAGGTCAAAACACAACCTATAAATACACACACAGTTCACTCTGCAGTTTTACAACCATTAGTGAGCTCTCCTGGAACCACAGCTCCCAGATAAAAACACTAACAGTCACAGGGAAGAAGTCTGCTGAAATCAGCCTTCCCAACGCATGAAGAATTAGAAATTCATTTAATTTCTGCTAGTATCCATAAGACTAGAAAATAATAGTATGAAAACTTCTCATATGATATGCACCAATTTTATTAATTACTTGATAATTAAAACAAGTATTGAAACAGTATTGGATAGGTTTCTCAAACACAAAATTTTAAGAGCACAAATGCATCAAGCTTTTACTTCTGAGGTTCTGAAGGAAAGGACAAACTAGGAAAGTAACAGTTGCAATGTATATTAAATATATGAAGACCTTTAAAGCAATGGGATCAAGACTGAAGTCCCAAACATCTCCAACAGAGTCATCCAAAGCATCTTCAATTCTCTTCAGCTGAGATGTATATTCCTCAAGAAATTTTCCATAATTCTTCAACTGCACTTCAGCATGAATTTCTGAGAATTGATAACATTTGTACGGTTTTACAGACAATTCAATGAACTGCAATATCAAAAAATGTTATTAAAAAACATTTAACCTGATGCTATTTAGCTTTAGTCCTGTATTCCTCATTTTGTGGTGGCATTTTTCCTTAATGCAGATTTAATACAAAGTTCTTATTTGTTTACAAATAATCCTGTAACTTAGTGTTGGTTTAAAAGAAATTCAAATACTACTTGAAGAGTATCAAACATCTAAGCAGTATGCAGAAAAAAAAAATTTAAAGGTACATGTGTTGTTAAACTAAGACTTTAACAATCACATAACATGTTGAGCAAAGAAACTGTAACCCAGCATGTGACCCTACCCATCAGCTGAACCAGTACATACGCATTTATTTAAGAACTTTGAGGCAGTGGGTCTAATCATTTCAGCCTCAGTTGAATCTCCAGCAATCCTCTTTCCACTTCTCCCTGGCTGGTCTCAGTGAGTTATTTGAGCATTCCACAGAAAGCTCACGGCTTTTAGTGGTTCCCTCCCACTTTCAAATTCACCCTTCTCAGGCAGAATTTTTCTTCTGCTGGGCACTGAAATGCACAGTTGTCTTGTTAGTGTCAGGGGCAAGTAGGTTCAAAGGGACAAATAGGTTCGAAGGCTAACATTCAGCTGGTCAAACACCAACAACAGTGGTCCTAATTAGCAAAGTAAATCTAAAGGCAAATGGTGCAAAAAACAGTTTCATGCTCTCTATCCTGACCTTTTTTTATCTTCTATATTAAGATACTCCCCACTCCTCCCCAAATTATACACCATTACTCACTTAGCTGCACAATCTAAACCACGGAGTAAATGATTACAAGTCAAGGCTTCTACACTCAGAAAGTACAACCCTTTTTCACGTGAAGACTAAAGTGTCTTCCCCATAATCAGATAACAAATCTAACAGCTTGTGATCTTCTGCTATTTGTTGAAAATAGGATTATCTAAAAAAAGTTAGAGAATGAAGGTCAGCTGAACAACTGAACTTTTCTTACACAAGAATTCAGCTGTCACGCAGCTTTATGTGTGCCCTTTTCACATTTCAGCAAGTAGACTGGCCTAGAAAGTTAAAAATAATATATTCTTTTATTCAACCTCTTACTCATCCTCATTGCAAACAACTGAGCCAAATGGTAGCTGATGGCTACTTCAGTGGAAGAGCACTGCTGAATCAATTATCATTGAAAAATTTCTTGCAGAAAGAAAATATCTGACTGAGAAACTGCACCAGGCAGAAAGGGAGGAAGGAATAAAGGCAAATTGATAAGGAAAAGATGAAAAGGACTACATACAGGGAGATTGAGACTGAGAAGGAGAAATGACTGCAGTGAAGACCTGAATTAATTTTAAGACAGTACTTTGAAAGTAGCAGCAATACCAACCATAAAGGCACACAGATTGCAAAGCCTACCCAAGGAGCATAGCACACTCTTCCACACTAATGGTATTAGTGCCACTGAGTTCTAGCAGTACCTGCAGCCCAGACAGTGCACAGGCATTGTCAAGATCAGGAGACTGAATTTCACACAGGGGAAGAAGCAAGTGAAGAAAACACTCTCCATCAGCAGCACTCCAGGCACTGATGTGTAGCCCTTAAATTGTACCACTGTACTATTCTACTCCATCAAATCCATCTCATCCTTCAGGTTTTGTCCAGTGCATCCTCTGTAAGCTCTGCTGCAGCAAAGCAGTAAGACACTGATAGATGCACAGCCCTGCTGAATGGATTTTAACCAGCTACCAAGTCAGCTTCAGTGCCTCACTGCTAGAAAATCTGAAGTGGGGGAGACATTGAAGAGTTATGCTCTGGTACTTCCCCAATCACATCTTCTCCCTTCACACAAAAGACAAATTAAGAACAAAAAAACTGAGTTACTGGGACTTCATAGGAAGAACAGAAAAAAATTTCAAAGTCATACAAGAGTAGGCAATTGGCACTGCTGTTCAAATCAGTTCCCTATGAAACAAAACCACTGAGCATTTCTCAAAGAAAAACCTCACAACAGCACTCTGCTAGAGATCCAAAGACTGTCACCTTTCCAGCAGACAAATGATTTGAGCAACACTACAGCTCACTAAATACTTCCAAATACTTAATTATTGATAGCCATCGATTCGCTACCTTGTACTGATCATCTATAAAATAAGACACAGGAATAATTTCTTGCTTTCTTAGTGAGACAACAGAGTGGAAGCTCTTAGCTAGTCACAGATAGGCAGAACTGCACAGATAAAAAATTACTTGGAGATAAGGAAAGCTTTCCAAGATGACTTTTCCTAAATAAACTGACTCACACAGAGGAAGAAAATGAAATCAAAAATCAGAAAGCAGGTATCATCCTTTTCTTCAGAGCAGCATATATACTTCACAAGGTATAATGTGTTTAGAATAGTCTGATTTAGTTTCTCCTCAGTGATAAAAACTAAAGCATAATAGTTAGAACAGTGCAAGAGAGCAACTCAGTAGCACAGATCCCTCAGCTTAATCTTAACTTCTTCCATAAAATCAGCACTATCAATATTCAATGAACTCATTGCAGCACGGTTTGCAAGTGCCATAGCCATACATATCTAGGACAGAGATGTGACTAGACTTACTCAGTACCTCATGTCCTCAGTTGAGAAAGTTGTAATTGCTAAATGACAGCGGTACAAAGTGAAAGTAGACAGCAAGAACAAAAAATGCCTTTCAAGTCACAGGATTTTTCTTTGGCTTTTCTCTAGAACGCTGTGTGCTGTTCTGGATGGAAGATCTGCCTGTTTCTTCACCCTCGAGATGGTGATAACAGGGCATATTAAGCCATGTAAATTTTCTGGAGTTGCACTTCATGTTATCGTCAAACTAGCAGGGCTCTGGCATTTTGAGTAAAAGCTACATTTTCCTTTCCACAACTAGAGAACTGATAAAAAGCTCTGCTCAGGACAGCTTCACCAGACTAAATGAAGATGGCATAAACAGTGTCATCCCTTGGGATAACATTATATGTGAAACAGTTGGTCCATGAGTGACATATTTTCACAGCAACACCTGGTAAAATTAATTTGGCGCAGTTCAATTTACAGTGTGTATTACAGTGTGACAACCATATAAGTTCCCTGATTAGGAACTAGGTCACCTCCACAGGCTGAGTAAAACGTGGATTTTGACAGGCACACGAACCCACCGTGAAAGACTTCAGCACTGCAAGATCTTATTCAATTATATTTTATAGGTGAAACTGCAAGTGACCGCCCCCCTCCCGTGACAGCCTTTACCAATGAAAGCTGAGTACAACTAACTGGTTACAACATATCTAGATGTGACTTCTCTGGATAACCAAGGAACCCACTGCAAAAATTCGTGTGCCACGAGAAGTGACAGGAAGGAAAGAAACACGCTTCTCATGGCAAGCCCGGCTCGTGCAAGAAAAGAGAGGGTGGCACAGGCAGCCCGGCCCTCCCCGAGGGAGCAAAGGATGAAGGGCTGGAAAAGCCGCTCTCCCCACCCCAAAACAACCCCGACAGCTACGGAGAGGTGGTGGGAGCAAAGAAGGGCACGGCGGCCCCGCAGGCCCGACCGCAGGGCTCAGCGCCGGGCTGGCGACAGGGGCGCGGGGCAGGGTCCGCGGGGGACCCGGGGAGGACGAGCCCGTCCAGCTCCCGCCACTGCTTCCCCCTCCCTCCCTCCCTCCCTTCCTTCCTCCCTTCCTTCCTCCCTTCCGCTCCCGGCGGGGATGCCGCGGGCGCTCCGGGGGCAGCAGGGTCCGCTCAGCCCGCGCCTGCCCCCGCTCCGGGCAGCTCCCGCCGCACCCCTCGGCCCGGCCCCGCCCGGCCCGCCCTCCGCGGGCGCTCACTCTGCGAGCCGTCGTCGAGGCGGTCGAACTCCCAGTCCGGGGACAGCGTCTCCAGCGCCATCGCCGCCGACCCCGGCAGCGGCCGCCCCTGACTCAGGCGCACGGGACTTCCTGCCCGCGCCCGCGCCGCACGCCGGGAAATGGAGGCGGAGGGGAGCCGGGGCTCCGGGGGAGGAGGCGGGACAGCGCTGGCGCCGCTCCGCCGCCCCTCCCCGCTTCCCTCCCTGCCTCCGCCCGCCGCACCGGGGGTCGGCGCCCTCAGCGCTGCCGCGGAGCAGAGAGCGCGGGGAGGCCCCGCGGGCGGGAGGCGCTCCCCGCTGTCCGCGGCCGGGCAGGGAGATCGCTGCCCCCGCCCTTTCCTCCGAGCCCCGGCAGCTTGAGCCGGTCATGCGGGGTGAGGCAGGGCCGGCCTCCGAGGCACCGGGGCTTTGGGAGCTTTCCTGCTTGGCGCTGGCGCTGGGCACCCCAGCCCAGTCCCTGTGACACCGAGTCCGCAGCTCTGGCAGGCTGCTGGCGGGGGGAAGCTCTGCCGGCTGAAGCGTGCCGGGCCCCGCAGCCGCCCAGCGCTCCCCCGTGCTGGTGCCGGAGGAAGGACGCGGTGCGAGGAACCGACCCTGCGTGGGACGGTCTGGAGCTCGGGCACAGCCGCAACGCAGCCGCTGATCATCCCCCTGTCAGCTGTGGGCACAGGGGCCAGGAGATACATGCCTACGTGCCACTTAAATTTTCTTTTTTCCCCAGGGCCCTAAGGGGTGTAAAATCGGAATAAAAATAGAAGTTCCTGGGATAGGGAGAGAAGGAGCCGTTCAGGGCCGTTAACAGCGACCACAGCAATTTCATTAGCTCAGCAGAATCTGTAGCATTAGCAGAAAAGGAAATGGTTTTCAAAGGCGGTATCACCAGGAGCATCAGCAGTGTCAGTGGGGAAAGAGCAACAAAAATAGCAACCCAGATGAGAGATGTATCAGCAAGTGCAGGGCCATCCGTAAATGCTGACTTGATAATGCAGCAATTCTGAAAATAGCACCTGCTTTCTGGTTGCTTTATGATTAAAAGGAAGCATCCTTTGGAATCTGTTGATTTTAACGTTTCTGGGGATGAAAAGTGTAGTTGGTTGAAAGATCACGTTTATTGATGAGTTTTTTCTTATTTAAAGTGCATTCTAAGAGGCCACCCTGGGAAAGAAGAGATCAAATTTAGCTTTGTGTGAAATGAAATAAACAATGCTTGAAATAAGTTGTTTGTTTCGTTGGGTTTTTTTTACTGGAGAGAACTCTGATTGGGAACATGTCAAATAATCAGGATGTAAATATGTCAATACATCTCCTCCGCTCATTGGCGCTTATGCAAACTGAAGATGTTTGCATTGGGTTTTAATGGAACTAAAAGTTTAATTGTGCAGGACATTGACAGCTGGCAGCGAACACAAGTATCTCTGAGGAAATGATGAATATCACACAAAATGAAAACACAACTCATCCTAGATTTTAAGGATTTTGTTCTGTCTGTGCAGCTTTAATTGAACTCAGTGTAGCTGCTATACATTTATTCAAAGCCAATGTATGTCTTCCAATTTTGAAAAATGAAACAAAAAAAGAGTAGTTTTCTTTACAAACTCTCTTTGAAACAAGTGCTGTTCCTTTCAGCCGTGTAAGACTGCCCATGAACAGAGGCTTTCAGACTGCTCAAAAAGTAGTTATCAGGCCTTTTGCTCTCTGTCTCAACAAAAGGTGTCCTTAATTCTGCAGGATGCTACAAGGGAGAAACCTGCAGAACTGGCACTTGGTAGGGCACTCACTTCCCACATTTAAACTGAATTTGTAAAGTAAATATTACGGGGTTGCTTATTGTAAAATCGAGAGATTAAAACTGGATGCAAGGTAATCCAACTGGGTGGTCTGTGCAGTGGCCACTCCAAAGGGCACGCTGTGATCCCCACAGCATAAGTGATGTAGCCCTTATTTTAAATACAGAAAAAGAAAATAATTTCAAAATAAAACATTGAAATACAACATTTTTTAATGGAGGAGGAGGCTCCATAACTGAAAAAAAAATCCCAATTACACTCAGTTAATTACACCGGTTAAATTTATGCTGCCATTTATTCAAATGACTGATAATTGGCTTTTCCTTTGGCTCCCTAGGTGGCAGTGTTTTGTTGCTCATACTGAAGTTACTTCGGTCACTTGTAGATTCTGCTAGAATTTCTGTTTTCTCTGAAAATCGGATTTAGACTGTATTTTGAAGCTCACTGGCAGTGCAACTGGCTTGGATTTGATTGACAAATTTGCTGGGCTGTCTTACCAGTGAATGGCTTTATGCTGTTCACTCATGTGAAATTTCTGACATTTAATAAACATAATTTCTAAAAGTTGAGTGACACAGCTTTCATTGGTACCAGGATGCTTTTATGTGGTACAAACTCATAGGAATTGCTAAGATTGCTCAAATATCTGTTAGAATCTTCAGGAAATAGAGTAATAAGAAAGGTCTTTAGACTTTGTTTAATAGACAGTGATTTCTAAGCTGACCATTACTGAACACAGACATAACCGATAAAGCAATCATTTCTTTTGGTCAGGCCAAAATGATCATGAAATTAAATTTCACAATGGACTTTCACAGGAACTGACTGAAATGTTAACACAAATATGTTCCAGCTGAAATTACTTGTTACGCTTGAATACAGAAAGGGTACATGAGAGAATAAAGTACAAAACACAGCAGAATTAATATGGTACTATGACTGTTTTATTTATGAAGTGGTTATGGATTCATAAATCAACAGGGGCCTGATTCCATGAGGTATTAAAAATCCTTTCTCCTTTGAAATAATCCCAATTAGAAATATCATACTACAATGGACAATACAGTTGCCTGGTATTTTAAACAGTATTTTTCTGATATTTGAAACTATATGATACAGAAGCCATTTTTTTTAAACAAAAAAAAAAGGGTAGAAAAGCACCCAGAGCAGATATTGCTTCTTGTGTATACATGCAAAGCTCCACCAAGACTGACAGTTCGTAATTACTAGAATTGTAATTGCTTAGAGGAGAAAGAATTTGACTTGCTGTATGTGCAGAAACCCAACTGTCTCTATGTTCCTTGTCTGTGGAATGTTTGATGCTTTGCTCTGAACATTTTAAATAAAATAAAGATCTTGCTCAAGACTTTTGCAGAATTCCCAGAAAGGATTTATTGTCTGAGATCTTCTCTTTGCAGCTCCACTCCACTAAGATAGCGATAATTTTTGCAGATGTAGTTTCTACTCTACATGGAATCCAAGAGACTTTCATTTATCCATATGAGTAAGGCATCTGCACATGAGAGTTCTTACCGCTTGTTAAACTGGTGAAATAATCTCCTTTCCTCATCAAATATATGTCTACTTTTGGTTAGTCTGGAAAAATGAAATGTCAAATATAAGGTTTTAAATGTTTCAGGTCTAGTTAAGACCCTCTGAGGAAAAAAAATAATACAAGTTTTAAATATAAGTGTTGCAGAGATAAAGACAAAGTAACTTCCCCATAAAATCTTGCTTCAACAAGTGGAAAAAGAGAAAATGTTTTTATCGTATGAAATTTTAGTTGAAACTTGTCATGCAATTAACATACTTAGTGAACAACGATACAAAGCCATACTTTATTTTTTTAATTACTCGACCTTTAAAACTGGATGAACTCTAAAGTACTCCTGAGGAATTTGAGTCTGAACTATGACCAAACCTTTAATCATCATGAATAGCCCCATCAAGGCTGATTTTCAACAACAAAAAGCCTATGCAGAGCTAATTTAGTTGATTACTGAGTCCCAGGGCACGATTTTCAAAAGAAAGCAAATCCTGGAAGATTCCAAGCAGTTTCCCAAGCACTTCAGTATGTGCACGCTGTGTGGAACAGTCTTTCCTTAGTGATCTTGCCAAGTCTTAATGATGTCTTCAAAGGCACTGAGTAGCTTCTGCTTCACAGAAATCTCCAAAGATTTAAAATATTCAGCTGCAATAAGTCATATATTTGTTCTGTACATTTCTGCACATGCAAACACATTTTACAGATTTTTGCTATTGTACATTTAACTCCTGAATAGCTTTTGTAAACATATCTTCCTATGAGTTTTTGCCATTTGTTGACATACATCTCTTGGAAATTTGATAACACAAAGGAAAACATCCATGCTTACTATGGGTCATTCCAAGGTTTTTTTCCAAAGCTGAACTTTGGCTTTATGAAAAAAGGATCACGACAAGAAGGAAAAAAAAACAAAAAAAGGAAGCTTGATGTATAAAATGTGCTCCAAACAAAGTAAGCACTGGTGCTAGGATTTTTTTCCCCAGATGAACAAGAAATTACGAATTTGCAAGGTACTTCTCTGACTGGGGAACAAAAATTAATGGGTGATACTTTGTGTCACTTTTTCCAAAAACATAAAGCCCAGAGGAATGCACTGTAACTGTTACGATATTTAACACTGATGTTGGAGTTTACCAGGTCATACAAGACCTATCTCAAAGAGGTCAGCCTAATAATTTTCTGGATACCAAAAATCTTGATTGTAACTATTTGCACTTGAAATTCTACATAGACAATTTGTTAAGTGGTTGTTAAAACCACTTCATTTTTATGAATTCACCACTCTGATGGTGTGAAGCTGGTGGTACGAAGATACCATCCTTATCTGTGTTTTAGCACACCTTCATGGCCATTCATGTCCCTGCCTCTCGTACTGCTATGAAATCTAAAATAAATCCCACATCTTCCTTCCCAGCTCTTCTTTATATAGCTCTTCTTATATGCTGACAACAGACACCTCCTCTTGTGATTTTTCCCTTTTGTCATCTAACATTTTAGTAGTCTGTGTAGTAAATAGAGGTTTGTTATTGTCTAACTAGCTTCGGAATTGTGTTTGGAGATGAAGGTGTGCCAACTAAGTAAACCTTGGTGATTTGCACTTGCACTGTTGTACTGTCTACGTTGTGTGTGTACAGGGAATAGAGCCACAGATTATTACAAATTGCTTACCCAGGAAAATCAGGCATTTTGCCATAAGCTTGTGTGTTAGTGGTTGAATGCCAAGTGTAGTGTTCTAGTTGGAGAGGATTTTGGATCATGAACCAAGATTTGAAGTTCTGTGAACTTCAGCAATGCTTTAATCCAGTTCCAAACCTTGCATTATAGGACCATTTTGATGCCAGCTGTTATAGTAGAAGCTGACTGCACCCTCTTGTATGGAATTTATGCAGCTTCCATCAAGTCATGGGAATACTACACACACACTGATTTCTCCTACTGTCAGAGGCAGTGTTATCATTCCTTTAGTGACGACTGTCAATACTTCTTGTTTGAGCAGGTCGTGGGTTTGCTCAGCTGCAAACTGAGCTGCTCATGAGCCTGTATAATCCTTGTATTGCTACAACATGACCTATCAAACTGGGCAGTTAATCTTTCTGAAAGAAACTCCCAATTCAAAAAGGAAAACAAGATATTAACAACAGGCATTTCAGACCAGCAACTCATGTACATAAATGATGCATTTTAGTTCAACAAAATTATGAGTTTTAATTGTTTTATTGTACAATTTAAAGAGGGAGTATTTTAAAGAAATTTAGCAATGAAATTTTCTAGATTTTCTGTGAGATAATTGGAAGATATGAGGCTGCATACCCATGGAAGCAGCCAATAACCATATTGTAAGAATAAGCCACAAAGCAAAATCTTTAACTTTCTTGATGAAATCTGGAGTTACTGTACTCCATTCTTTCTGAACGCATAGTACAACAGATACAGAGAAGGAACAACTTATGTATTGTCTCACTTTGTTAATAAAACTTTTTGATTAATTTTACTTGTTTCCTTTTTTAATACTTCAGAGCAAAGAAAGTCACTAACTCCCTTGGCTGATTATTCCATAATCTAATAAATCACCTGTTGGAGGTTTCTTTTCTTTTGTTCCTTCTTACCTATAGAATTTTTCCTGTAAGTCGCTAAGAAACACTGACTACTGGGCACTTATGGGTACTTAAAACAAAGAAGTGGCCAAGCTCAGGGGGAAGGAGGACATCTGGTTGCATCTCACTCGTTCTGAGGAGTTTCTCTCTGCGGGTCAGAGCTACTGCTGCTTGGGGAAAGGAGTTTGCTGCCACTGCCATACCGCAGGCGGAGCTTCTGCTTCTTCTTCTGTGGGGTGAGCCTCTGCTCATGAGAGCAGCCACTGAACTGGGACCTTATTTTCACCCACCTCACTAAAATAAGGGCCTATCATCATCTGTTTGCCTGCCCGGATCCTGAGCTCGCCTCTCCCTGCCCTGCTCAGACCTGGGAGCCACTGTCCGACCCCACCCCTTCCTCGGCCCTGCTGAGCTTCTCTGCGCTGTAGCCTTGTACCTCCTGCCCTGCTGGGACATCCCGCGGTTCCAGCCACAGCTCTGGAGCTCCTGATACATCTCATCCACCAGCCCAGGATTCCTGCTCATCCCTGATGTTCCAGCTTGGTGCTCCTCAGAGTCCTGCAGGGGCACCGGGATCGACGGCCCCAGGGTTTTGTGAAGCAAAGCCTCTCCGCCATCACTTCCCATCTCGGCCGAGAAGGCCGTCACGGGGTTCCTGGTTCTGTTTGTTATTAATACCAGAGTTGTTGTTGTTTGGTTGCCTTGTTACACACACTAGTAAAGAACTGTTATACCTATCCTCATCTCTTTGCCTGAGAACCCCTTAATTTCAAAATCACAATAATTCAGAGGGATGGGGTTTACATTCTCCATTCCAAGGGAGGCTCCTGCCTTCCCCAGCAGACACCAGTCTTTCAAACCAAGACATCACCACACACTCCACATGACACCATCATGAGGAGAATTTTCACTGAAGCGGACAAGTGCTCCTTGAAATCTCTTTGTCACCCCATAGAAAAGAAATTATAGGAACAGACTAGTGGTTTTTCTTTGTGGAACTTTCTTTGAACAATGGAAGTGCAGTGGTTTATTTTAATTAAAAAGGTTTTCTTTTAAATTTCTGTTAATTCCACTCAGTGCCACCTATTTATGGGACCACCAAGAGTCTTGAATAAAGAACAGGATAGAATTTTGCTGATAGAATAGGACTAAATCAGGGAATGAATAATGATATTATATCATTATTGTCATAAAGCAAGCCCTTGTGTAACTTTACTCTGTGGGGGGATTGTGTTGTGCCAACCTGACTTGCTTGGGGACTGGCACAATTTACCTCTTGCAGCACCTGTCCTTCCTGTGCCCCCTGAAAAGGGATGAAACAGCAGTACTGCAGCAGTCCTTATTCTAATGGTACTTCTCAACATTTGAAATACCCTGAGGAAGAGGTTAGGGGGCTGGGAGTTGAACCCTGCTGATTACTATTGCAGTTCTTCTTCAGGAAAGCATAAAAAAGTCTCATTGAGATACAGATGTTTGCATGTCTACTCTATATTCAACAGTAGCAAGGTGAGTGCAGGTCATAACTTTGGCTTAATCATTGCCTCTGACCTCTCTGACATAGTTCACAACTTGGCTATAAGAATTTTTTTTTCCATTTTTGTCTTCCATGTTTTCCTGACAGGAACATCATGTATTTCAGTTTGTTACATACCCACGTTCTTCGCGTTGCTGGGGTTTAAACCTGACCTAATTTGCAATGATGCTTATATTACTGCCATGCTGTCTACTCTTGCTTTTGCCATTCCTGTCCTTTTTTGTATAATTTTCACTTGCCTGCTGGTCTTTTTAGCACCTTGAATTTGTATTTTCAATATCTGCACCTCTGACAAAATTTTGTTTTAGCTTCCAAATAATATTGAAATTGAAACACTTTTATAAATAAAACTCAAGAGGCAGATTTTTAAGAAATTAAGTAGAATGAGCTGCTTTAATAATACTTGGCAAAGGTGGTGATACATATTTCCAGTAAGTTATTAGTGTTTTTTAACCCCATTACTGGCATGTAATTAATAAAAAATTAATGCTGATAATTCACGATCTTTGACTGCCACAGCAGAGTCAAGGGGATGTCTCGCCAACAGCCTCAGTAGGGAGGGCAAAGGTGAAGGTGAGGGGTTCTGACCCCCAGGCTGTTTTGTGCCCCCAAACCGTAAATGGCCAGAGCATGCTGGGGACACTTCACACACCTTAGACCTCAAAATGCCACCTGAGTGCCCAGGGTGGCCGTGACTGCACGAAAGACAGGGAGTTACTGGGGAATGCAGTGGAGAGCCATAAAGATGGTGAGGAGTCTGGAGTCTGGAGCATTTCTCTTAGAAGAGCTGTGGTCTGTTTCAGTCTAGAGAAGGCTAAGAGGGATCTCATTGATGCCTCCAAGTACCTCTCAGATGGGTGCTTACCGGGACTCTTTTCGGTGGTGCTCAGCAACGCGCAGCAATGACCATAAAGTAAATCACAAGAAGTTTCACCTCAGCATGAGGAAGAACTTCTGTACTGAGGGTGGCGGAGCACTCGAACAGGCTGCCCAGGGAGTCTCGCTCCATGGAGACATTCAAAACTCATCTGGACGCGTTCCTGTGTGACCTGCTGTAGGTGACCCTGCCTTGGCAGGGGGGCTGTACTGGGTGATCTCCAGAGGACCCTTCCAAACCTAACGATTCTGTGATTCTGTCACTCCCGTGCTGGCGGGCCGGGAGCCTCCCACGCCACCCCGCTGGTCCCTGGGGCCCCGCGGCAGCAAGCGGGAGAGCTCAGCCGCCGCGCTGGGATCGGGGGCCAGCGGCAATCTCCTGGCTCCCCTTCCCTCCCCTCCCCGCACGGCCCCGGCCCCCGCCGTTCCCCGGCGCCGAGGCGCGGCGGGCGCGGCAGGTGCGGGCGGCCCCGCTGCCCCGGGGGCCGCGGCCCGGGCGGGGTTGCGCCGCCGCGGATGCAGGCGCTGGCCCGGCGCCAGCGGCATCGGCGCGGGTTGCATCAGACGAGGCGCTCCGCCGCGGCCGCGGAGCCGGCGCGGTGTTGGCCGGGCGGCCGCAAGATGCTGCGGACAGCCCCCCGGCTGCTGCGGACCGTCTGCACCACGGCTGCGGTGAGTAGAGCGGGCCGGCCCCGCGGACCTGGCTCCCCCCGTGCTGTGCCGTGCCGAGCTCGGGAGCGAACCGGCCGGGGGGCAGCCAGGGGCCGAGCAAGGAGCGGGATGGCGGGAGCGGGTATTTTCCAGGATGTGATGCGTATTGTCTCTGCCGAGCATTTAGCAAAGCGCTTAAAGGCACGGCAGGGTCGGGAAAGGGCTCGGTGTGGGTGCAGGGGCTGCGTCTTGCCCGCCTGTTCGGCGAGCGGGATCGCAGCCATCATCTGGGCGCTGCATCTTGCAGGGATGTGCCTGGGAGCTGCGGGGAAGAGGCACCAGCGGTGCCGTGATAGTGCCGCGTAATTGTGTGTCGGGAACAATGTGATGCGGCCGTTCTCTGCCTCCCTCATGCTGGATTTACCCTGAGAGAAGCCGAAGGCTGACATCTCAGTTAGAAGGGACCGTGCCCATTCCCAGTGTCAGAGAGAAGCCCCCCGCTCTGGCCTGTTCCGTTTGTGACCTTCTCATCGCCGGGTCATAGCTCTTGGTCTAAGTTGATGGTCTAAATTCCTCTACACCCCATGTTTTAGTCTTTTACAGCTCTGAGCATTTGTTTCAAGTCATTTTCTTTATGTCTTGTTACATACATGGACTGCAGAACTCCTGCAAGTAACCACTCCCCAAAAGCCTTGTCCACTCCGAATTGCCCAGCTGTGTAGGTCTGGCAAGTTGAATGAGGCTTGGGGGATTTTTTTCTTTGCTAGAGACTGTTCATTGTTTCGTGTTTGGCTGCTCAGTTTCCTGTGAGGACAGCAATCCTCCCAAGGTATCTGCACGGAAGGCGTTAGAACAAGAGATTTAACACAAACCTTTTGGAAATGCAACCAGCAGTGCCAAAAAAAAGAGGGAGAATGAATGAACGGTGGGAACACATTGCCCTGGATGTGTATGTAGATGGGGGCGGGGCTCTACTATAGGTTTCTGTTTGCAGGCACTTAAATTTAGCACATGTAGGGGGATCTCAATAGAAATAAAGTTGCAGTGCTGCTTTTCAAAAGAGGCATCTTTCTATGATAATTTTTAAAAGATATAACATTCATGTATTTTTAGCTTTAACTAAATTCCTATGCAAACTAAGTAAAATATTGTAATCTTTTTGATAATAAGGTTTTCACCCAGAGCAGCAGTTACTAGATCTTAATTTTCAGGGAATTTAATTAGAAGCTGATAATCGATTGAAGTTTAGATAGACATACAAAAGAGGCAGTAACAGAAAATTATTTTTATCCAAAAAATGAGTATTCTCCTGTAGAGAGATTTTGTAACTTTAGACTCTTCTTAGAGAAGAGAAGGTAGATGTTGGACTTATCTCCCATTTCTAGGAACTAGAAGTTTACAGGATACTTACCAGCATTTGTCAGGCTGCAATCTATGCAGTACTTAATTCTATTTGTTAGTTTTATTTCTGTTTAAGTGTTTTGGAGGAAAAAGAGAACCAGAATGGAATCAAACATTAAAATACTGTATAACTTTTAATGAGCTACTTTAAAATAAATTCCAATATGGTATAAGTCGATCATACGGACAGAATTTTTAAATACAGAAGTTAAATCTGTGCTTTTGTATTGAGGTGGCAAAAAAGGTGAACTTTCATGGATTAAAATGTTTATTCAATGTTTAGCGTTCAAGATAAGACTGCTTGTACAAACACTTCTCAGATTTTATGCTTCTACCTTTATCTTATTTCCTTCATTCAAATCATGAGTACTTGGGTGAAGAAAACATAATCACTGTTAATCTGTGTTACGTTATAAACAAAATAAAAGGTTAAAGAAGAAATTAGAAGTTCGCACAGTGAAAACAACAGAATTAAAGTAGAGTGAAAACTAATTTTCTAAAATCTTTCATTTTGGCAATGCTGTCATAATAATTACATTATTCTATGATTAGTCATAAAAGAAAGGCCAGATCTCCCTAAGCCACCTGACCTGCATTGTTTACTATAACTTGGAATTGGTTAATCTTACAAAAGTGTAGCAAAAGTCCACTCTGATGCTACATGACCATTAACCCTCACATGCATTGTTCGTGCATGCTACATGTTCATGGTCAGCTAGGCAGCTGCAAAGGAAGTCTAAAATAATAACATCACTGTCAAAAACAAAAAAAAATTTTAATCTCTGTGTATGTTAGTGATAATTGTGGAGCATCCATCTAGCACATTTTCAAAACCAAGACTGTTTTGTTGTTCTTTAGCAAAATTCCTTTCTAAAGTTTTGTGATGAATGCTAGCGATGGAACACTGGCCAAAATGTGCCATTTCTGTAAGACAGAAAACACCAAACTGTTTTTCTTCTTTGTATCATCTTATAGAACTTGCCATTTTAATTGTGTGTTATGTCCACATTATAGTCTTCTACAGAAATTTGCCACTTCCCCAGGTCTGACTCATTTTAGGTAAAAATACTTAAGGACAGTTTCCAAAAGAAGATATGGATGGCTATAACATTTCATGCAGTTGTTCCACTGTAATTTTTCAAATAAAAAATGAAGGACTGAACATGTGGTCTGAGCATGCAAGCCCTTCCACACAGATTTCTTTCCTTTTTTTTTTTTACTCAGTAGAAATCCTATGCATGACTTGTGGGTTTGTCTCCTGCTTTCTACTGATGGCAGTGAATATTTATGCACAACCAGTCTAATCAGATGTCATGCAATGCTTTTGTACCAGTCAGTGGAGAGAGAACTCAAGAATCACTGGCCACAGTTACCAGATCCATCCTGCAAGTGAAACCAGTCCCCATTTGAGTTACTTTCTGTAAGTGTGAGACAGCAAAGCTGATTTACTGCCAGACTAATGTTTTTGTGCACTACAGACTTTCCCACTCTGCAGTCTTCTCAGTCTTGCCAGTGTCAGGTTGGGTTTGGTGGGGTTTTTTTATTTATTCATTTGGGGACTGTGTTGTCTGTTGTCTGTTCTCATCATGTCTTAATTCAGTTCCACAACTAGCACAAATTAAATGTGTAACTTTACTGAAAGTATGCTGATTTACAGCAACGCATGATTTGGAACTGGAACTGCTATGCCATTCCATATGGGAATCAAATTATTCACAGGGAAACATGAACGGAAAGTTTAGGAATAAAGGGTGCATATGTTATTAATACTTTGTGAACAAACTCTGTGAAAAAGTAACTCTTTAACTGGTGATAAATTTGGACTTAAAGTTACAAGAAGATTCTCTAAGTATCAGAAAAGCAGTAGAGTACAGCAGTGAATACTTTAAAAGTGCTTTGAAAAGGAGGTTGGGTAGATTTAGAAAAGCAATCATATGACATGATTGTTTGTGATGGTAGAGGAGAAGATTTATTAGCTAAGAAGATCCCTTCCAGTCTTGTGTTCTTACTGAGAGATGCTAACGAAAGAACAGGAGTAGAATTCTCATCTGGAATATTTTTGATGTTTATTCAATATACTAGTTGGGCACTAGTTAGCACAGTACAGTAATCAGAGTATTTCATACCATGTTAAACATGTTCGGTGATCCAGCTGGTTAATCTTTCTCCAATTTGCCTGCTATAGATAAAATTCTTGGGAAAATCTAATAATTGTTTTTTGTAGTGCAGCAACATTTCTGCTGTGAAGGTACAGACACTCATCGTAAAGCATTGATAATGAGCACTACCTGCCTCTCTTTGGTCTTGCTGGATAAGGACTGCAAGGATAAGATGTCATTCAGAACAAGGCCTTGTCTTTGTTAACAACAAAATCGTGGACTATTTGAGGTATAGCTGCCAGCAGTGCAATGTTAATTAGTAACATTATCATCACCAGTGTCACAGACATTTCTTACCAGCAATAGTAACAGTCTGATTTTGCAAGGGCCTGAGTTATGCCCACCTTTGTATTTTCCTGCTTGTTTCTACTGCAGTGGCACTAGTGCTGAGTAATGCTGCAATACAGGACAGTTTTACTATGCAGTTTCATTCTCAGGGAAAATATTGTCTCCTTTACAAATAATTATTTCCTATTGTTTTATATAAAAAAATAAAAGCACACTTCAATATTCCTGTAATATTCATACCAATTCATAACTCCCTTTTCTAAAGCCACCTGTACAACAAAAATGTAACCTGAAACCAGTGAAATACATCCATAGCATGTCAGCTGTGAAGTGAATTGCAGTGGATTGTGGTTTTGAGTAACCTGTTTTTCAGGACATTTCTCTTTGTCATATGATCTGATGGGAGGTACAGACCATTTGTTATCCAATCAATAATCCACTCAGTTAAAGTATCCTCATGTCCCAGCACCCTAAGAAGGGGAAGAGGGGGGAGGAGATAAACATACAAGTGCCAACTTACAAGCAAAACAAATGTCTGTGGTTAAGACATTCATACAGTGCTTTGATTCCTCTGATGGGTCATAAGGAAAAAATGGAAGTCAAAGTCCAGTTGTGAAAAATGAAGTTAAGAACAAAGGTGGGGAGAGTGTGGGTTTATTTCCTACCTTTCATTCAGGCCTCCTAAGAGGAGGGATCTTGATGATGGTTTGAGTCTAGGAATAGTTAGTGCCACATTCAGCTTTGAGGAAGGTAAGTTTTCTGGTTATTCTGTGCAGACCTCATCTTTTTAACAGGTCTGATAGCCCATTTGTTTTTCAAAGGTTTCCGGTTTTCATTTTCCAAAAGCTGACTAAAAATGCAAAGACAGTGCATATAGAGACAGTTCCACCCTTCTGCCTTGTTTCCATGCTCGTTCCTGCTCCCCCGCTGGCCCTACGTTAGGACTCATGGCAGTGCTATAAATTAGACTAGTGAATAGATCCAGCTAAGAATAAACCACGTTTTTTCATGTTAATGCCTGCTTAGTTCAGTACCCTAATGCAGTTCTTGCAGCTACAGAAGTACCAGTTCTGGGATAAAGGAGGTGTTAGAGGTGAGGGACTGGAGGTAGGGTGGCAGAGGAGCACAACTGTCCCATAAATCTCAAAGGACTCTGAAGGAAAAAAGTCGTTTTCTCAGAAAACAGTCATTTGAAAAATGTAGCATTATCTGATATTATGATATTATTGTAGTGTTGTGATTCTATCTGTCATAAATTTAAAAAAAAAAGTAGAGGTGGTTACTTGTACCTGCTCAGCCTGAAGAAGCTTAAATCACATGTCTAGTGTACTGGGATCTAAATGCAGAAGGCAGTGGAGGTCCAGCAAGGGAACCTCTCCTCTAGCACCTTTATTTGCTTGTAGGAGGATCAAATGGATGATCATCACTTTTAACTTTTCAGGAACAATGTAAGTTTGCCTTCTTTAGTCTATACATGTTAAGCACAAATAATACACCTCTCTTTAATTACAATGGATTTAGAAGGCATGTTCCAGGCACATAAATTATGCCTAGACGAAGTGTTTTATGTATGTTTCAAAAAATATATTTTCATTTCTGACTATGGACAAGATCAGGGAGCTTCTCATAAGAAGCAGTGGGTCTGTCTAATGAAAATTATAAAAAAGCCATATAAACATCAGTGACAGTATCAGATGATACTTTCATGTGAAGTATATTCTCTCTGAATTGTATGTTGCTGTCATTAATCTCAAAAAATTGATTATTATTCCTTCAAAGGTGATTAGGTTAGAAAAGACTATTCCATTAGAAGTCAAACTAAAAATTGACAAAGAAAGAGCAAAACAGAAATGTAAGCAACAACATATTTTCTTTGCATCCTAGAACATGTTTTGTTTTAATTCTTTTTACCAGGTTTATCAGCATAAGCTAAAGCTAGCCCTTATAGGTCAAAGTATTTTTGGACAAGAAGTATATAACAAGCTGAGAAAAGAGGGATATAAAGTTGTGGGCGTATTCACCGTGCCTGACAAGAATGGACAAGCTGATCCTTTGGGTAAGTGTAGCCTGAATCCAAATGTTAAAATTACAGGTGTACATAACAAATTTGCCTTTTCATGAGAAGGTTATATCTATATCGGAATGACTTGAATATATTGCCTTTGTTCCACTAAATCCAGTACAAGGACTATGCTTTAACAAACACCAGTCCTAGGAACAGTTTAACCAGTTTGTCAGTACTTTAAAAAAGCACCTTTTAAAGTAGTTTCTAAACATAGAGGGATGTGTATTAAGATATTGGAAAACCAAAATTAGTCTGGATATCTTATTAGAATGTACACCCTAGAGGTAATCGTTCTGAACTAGATCTGTATCTACAGCAAATAGCTGCTGAGCCAGTATTCAAGTGTAAATGTCTGTCACCTGCTTCACTGTGCTGACTGGGACACTCAGGGCATGGAGCCAAGATTGTTATCCCTGGCTTTCTGCCCTTTTTGACAAGCTTGTATATGACAGTGTGCCTGCAGAGCCTATTTCTCTTCCACCTGGACTACAGGAAACACATTAGAAAGGTTGGAGGAGGCTTTGCTCTCCCTTTTTCCATTGTTGAGGTGCATAAGAATTTTCGAGGCTTACCAAAGAAAGAAGTTTTGCTTATTCAGAATTGTACTCATTGCACTCAGAACTCAGCATGGTAAAGAAGCTAATTTGGAACCACCTGAATTGTCACTTTTTTTGGTTTTTGTTTCAGTGACACAAAGACAATGAGTTAACACGATTAGCAAATAGAAGTGCCAGAATGGAATGTACCTTTATGGATAATCTGAAATCAAAACTACATTCCATGAGCTGTTTCAATTCTCTCTTCATTTTTGTTGGGTGTTGTTTTGTGTTTTGTTTTGTATTCATTTGTTTGTGGGTGTTTTTTGTGTTTCTTTATGTGTGTTTTTATTTTGTGAGGTTTTTTGTTTGGTTTTCTTTTGATTGTTGGTTTGGGTTTTTTTGGGTTTTTTTTGTCTGGTCCTGACATGTTTTTACAGAACTTTCATGAGGGAAGAATCAAACATAAATTTTGCTTACTGATGCTGTGGTGTTCACAGACTAGCATGTAATTCTCAACTCTACCTCATTAAAAGATTTAATCATATTTTGGAAGAATTAGAGAAGGCAACTATCAGCTTAGAAAATGAAAAATTGACTATCCATGTCTGATTGGATTACATTATATAATTTTTATGTACAATGTAGCATAATTTGTTTACAGTATATAAATTATTCTTGTAGAGTTATTACACTAACAAATGTAACTAACCAATTCTTCCAACCTTTCAATCGTATATTTATTGTAACTGAAACTGTAGGATTAGTTTAGTCCAATCTCTCCTGATTGCAGGGGGGGAAAAAAGGGAAATTAAATTATTAGATAATTTCACTTCCTTTTACTTCCAGATGACTCAAAAGCTTAAGTCTCAAGTGTTTTCTAAACACTCTGTGCTCTTAGACAGCTACAGTCTTTGTTTCAAAAAGTAACTTCAGTACACACCAACATGCGTGGAATGATATTTAAATAAGTATTTACTTAAGACTTAAATCAAGAGGCTAAAGATGCTCTGGCTCAAGCCCAAGATCCAATTTCACAGACAAAAAAGAGAAAGTAAAGTATGAATACTTGTCTTTTCTTCTTTCATTAGTACTTACTAGGCAAGTCATAAGAGAGAACTGAAAGCTGGGATTGACATAAGCTGCTGGAATGAGAATCAAAGACAGAATGAATAAAATATATCCAAGCACAAAGGTTTTTAAACAGCATACAGAAAGGTTCTGTAGTCACATACTTGATGATCTGCTTGAGTTGTCACCAATATATCTCTGATTTCAGCTTGAATTTTGAACACGAAATGAACAAAATACTGTTCTTGCCCCTCAGCACTGGCAGCGGAGAAGGACGGCACTCCTGTTTTTAAGTTCCCCAAATGGAGAGCTAAAGGCAAGCCTATCCAGGAAGTAGTTGCAGCCTACAAATCAGTTGGAGCAGAGTTAAATGTCCTTCCGTTCTGTACACAGTTTATCCCCATGGATGTTATTGACTGCCCAAAACATGGCTCTATTATTTACCATCCATCCATCCTACCACGCCACCGAGGAGCTTCTGCAATCAACTGGTGAGTTCTACATGTTTGTCACGTTAGAATATTGGTCTGCACCCATGAGTCTTGTAAATGCTGCAGTTCTGTTGACTTGCAACTGCTCTGAAGGAACTTCTCTGGAGCAGCTGACTATTTGGTACATGAACTGCACTTCATACCTAGGATTCATTATTATTCCCAATGCGAGTTCAGCTGTTACTCTGGGAAGATCAGTGGTGTGATCTGTACATTCGTATATTTTACTCACATGCACAAATCGACAGTCTGGAGTTTCCATAAGCAGGACACTGCCCTTGTGGCCCATCCCCACAAACACCAGATAACTGTCACAGGAGGGTTTGATACAGACCCTAAGGTTTCACAGAATGGAAGAGGCAAGAGAGAAGAGAACCCACAAGAATAAAACATTATCTCACAATGCACAGGGCAGGTTCAAATTGTCACCCTGAAAGAACTACACTGCAATAATGGCCACAGCAGACCCAGATCTGGCACTCTTGTGACAACAGAAATTACATTATCACTGTGTCTAAACGCAATAAGAAATTATCTAAATATGAAGAATCAATTTTAAAAGAATCTTACAGGCAGCGTGGTGATTTTCTGAATCCACAGTGTTGTGGATTCAAAGCAAAAGCATACTTAGTTTTGTTTTGTTAGTTTTAATCCTTTGCTACAAAAAAGTACTAAGCTGAAATACTTAAACAGAGATGTTAAGGAGACTATTAGAGAGGTAAAGATTTCAAAAAGTGCCAGTTGTGTCCAAGTGTGTAAAGTAAAATAGCATAAACTCAGTGGAAAATGAGAGTGAGACAGTCCAGAAAAGAAATAAAGAACCAACTGTTTAAGGCACAAAATGTAACAACAAAAATTCCTCCAAATATGTTAAAGGTGAGAGGTATGTAAGTGATAGAGGTGTCTGATTTAACAACAGTATTTATCAAAGAGAAGACCACAGTAGGAAATCTGTATTGGTATTCAGAATGCAGGAACTTAAGATGCTACTATCCCACAGTCCTTCTTAGTGTAGAATAAGTCAAAACAATTCCCTTGAGCTGAACTGTGAGTAGAAGGCATTTTAGTGAACTGATGAAGGAATAAGAATCTCTCTGTCAGGACCAGAGGACTTCAGCAAATTTGAAGCTGCAGATTTGAGATGACCTGCAATACTCCTGTTTCTTAAGATTATGTTGATGCAGGTGACCGGGAAATAGCAAAAGCAATATCAGTTTTAAAAACACTGAAAGAGAAAGCCAGGAAACTTTAGATCAATGACTCTGATTTCAATCTGTAATAAGGAATACTATTTCTGTGCAAATGAGTAAATGTGATAATGTGAGAGTAAGAAAATGAGAGGTCAAATTCAGAGTTAAAAACCATAACACAATGCACACAAGAGGACACCCCCCCAACTATATGTAATCAGTATTAAAGTTAATTGTTGTTACTTAAAAAAGACACCGTGAAAGGGCCCATTCATTCAAGAGCTGGACTCAGTGGTCCTTGTGGGTCCCTTCCAACTCAGAATATTCTGTGATTCTGTGATCTTAAATATTGTCTGCATCTCAGCTGGAACATGAACTAGCTAAGTTCAGAAAAGGCTGAGAAAGATGGTCAAGGGTATAGGACAGCTTTCACATGACTGGAGACAAATGATGTAGTCTTGAGACTGGAAAAGAGGTCATTGGAAAGGACATGCTCTAGCTGTGTGTTGAGCCATGAAAGATGTGGAAAGGTGGATAAGGAATGATTGCTCATTCTAATCAAAACTCAGGGAGCAGCCAGCAAAGACATCAGGTAGAAGGATTTTTCCAAGTAAAGGAGGTACTTTTACTCCATGCCGTCTGTTATTAAATTGTGCACCTCATATCTAGAGAGCTCTGAAAGGATATTTTTATGAAAGAGAAGTTCATCAAGATGTATTTCACAAGAAAGTGTAGATGCAAACTCTTTCAGGAAGTCCTTGAGGTAAAGAGAAATTTTGCAGAAATGGGAACATATTGCAGTGTTGTATCACTGTGTCTTGCTCTATTTTGCATATTCCTTCTGCAAAAAGAATCTATCTGCTCCTGCCCTTCTCAGGTAAAGGCCATTGTCCCAAGGCCTTTAAATTAAGGTAGGATTTGGCCTTGGCTGATGGTTCTTGTTTCTCTCACCTCTCACCTCTTGCTCTAATCACTACTTTCAAATATTTTGGCTACAACCTTAGTGCTGATCAGACCCTTCATCCCCACAGGTATAACTAAGAAAACCTTTGAGAATTAGGCATGGCTAAACACAACCAGGTACAAACAAGGGCCCTGTGGTCCAGAGGGTTCCTCACTCGCTTCCTTTACAGTCTTTTCCAGCTGCTGTCCCTCTGTTATCAGCAGCCCTTTGTGGAGGGAGCTGGTGGGGGCAGAGGAGGGGGCACACAGTTGTTCTTACCTTGTCACCCATTCAGCATCAGAGACATTTGCTCATAAAACCTTCTTCTCCATGCTGAGGATATCCATTTCTTACTAGAGTGCTCTTTTGGAATTTTTCCATAATGAAAAACAGAAGAAATCCTGCTTAAATATGTGAAAGATCTGATACGGGCTAGCCAAACTTCTGTAAGACTTCACTTCTGTTATACCTGCCAACTTCTCCAGTTGTCTTTGGAGTTCATCCCTTGTTCAGCCCATATGTACTTCAGTGTACTTCACTCATTTTAATAATGTAGCTTTCAGTGCTTATCATTATTATTGAATTTTCCTTTGTATAAGCCAGAACCAGATGATCCTGTTACAACATGGACTGCTGAGGGAATACTTACATGAGAGATGTATTTCTTAAAATAGCATTGGTGTTTGAGTGCAGACAAATGGCTAAAACCATGCAGGAAATATTTTTCTCACCATTTCTTGTTGCTCCCTTAAACACACTTCAGTCTGATTTTCCATTATTCTGAGACACATGCCAAAGGAGAACTGCAAAATTTTAGGTGGCTGAAGTTCCCTTTGGATGCAGAGGAAGATTCTGAGCTAAATCAGAACATGTCTAATGTAAGCATTGCTATGTTCATGCACAACAGCTGAGAATCTGGCTGGATAGCCTTAATTCCCTTAATAACTTTTACTTAAGCAGTTGCTTATCCATCATTTTCCACTCTGAGTTTAACTCCTTTTCAGCTGCGTGATAAATGCACTTTCCTTGTTGACCTACAGATGAGCCATAAGGCTTAGCTAATTACAGTAAACAATCATGAATTATTAAGATAATAATCTTATTATCTAAACCATCTGTTAGATGGTTCCATCTTTCAAATTCTGTTTTAGCTGTTGCATACCTTTTGCTCTGCCTTATCATTACTAATACTTTAAAATAATTATCACAATGAACTGTGTGAGACAGCCTGGGTTCATCTGCAGCTTTTCCTGTGTCACTTTGTGGAGACCACCAATCAACAGTGTCAAAACTGTGGGTTCCTGACTGTGAAGTGAGCAATGAAAGTATAGCAAAGATTGTTAGGATTTTCTTTTCTGTCTTCCTGAAGAAAATGAGCGTGTAACACGTGAGTTAATATTCCTAACTGCTTTCATTTTGTCTGTATTTAGTGTAAGTCTTTTTTTGTACCCAGGACTTTAATTCAAGGAGATAAGAAAGCAGGATTTACTATTTTTTGGGCTGATGATGGTTTGGACACTGGACCAATACTTCTGCAGCGAGAATGTGATGTTGGCCAAAATGATACTGTGGATGACCTATACAACCGGTTTCTCTTCCCAGAAGGAATAAAGGCTATGGTATGTTAAGCTGTACTAAATACCAGCTTTTTAAGAGGAAAAGAGGTTGGAAGTAAAGGAAATATAGACAAGATGTATGCATTTGGAAAGACAGAGGTTGTGATACTCAGCCAAATCCTAGACTTCACTGTAGCTGGGCAGCTGCACAACAGCTGCGGATGTGACCTCAGAATATTTGTTGCTGACAGCAGGCAGAGCATATTCGGTTTCCACAGATGGCAAGAAGTTAAAATTGTTTGGAATGTGGCTCTTTCCCTAGGTTTCTTAAATGCTTTTACAAGACAAAATCTTTTAAAGGCTCAGCAACAACAAACAAATTAAATGTTATATTTTTATAATATAAGAAAAATATAATATAAGAAAAAAGGGAAGTATGGTGTTTGAAGCTCAGAATTCTGGTGGACTGGTTTTGGGTTTTCTATGCTTGTCTTTTTTTGTATTTTTTTAAAGTGAATAAATGAAAATGCATAAAAAATACTCAGCATTGCTCCTTAGAGATTTTTTTTTTCTCCCTCCATTTAAATGCAGAAAAAAATAAACTTTGCAGAAAGAAAAAGGAAAAAGTTGAATGCAATCATACTGAGCCACATTTTTGTTCTGGAGAATTCAGACAGCTGCTCTAAGTTTGGTGAATAGGTACTCCCATGAAGTTTTATTTAGGTTTAGGAGGTTATTTCTTTTGTCAAAGAAGCTCAAGGAAGCACACATGTTTAACCATGGCAGCACTGGTCCCTTAGAATTTGGAAATATTAGGTTTAGAAAAACCCAAACCAATTCACCTTGTGGCAGAAAGACTTTTCCTGTGATTCCTAAGTATGACTGAGGAAAAAAGGTGAACCAAGATAACATTAAATCTTTCCCTTTTTCATGTAGGTGGAAGCTGTGCATCTAATTGCTGATGGTAAGGCCCCTCGTATACCTCAGCCTAAAGAAGGGGCAACATATGAAGGGATCCAGAAAAAGGAAAATGCAGAGGTAGTATGAAGTAACACTGGATTTTTGTGCATAGCACTAGAAAAGTTATTTACTCAGATCACAGTAGCAGTAATATAAAATTAACATGAATTTTAACTGAGTTGTTTCCTCACCTCTTTTTCCTGAGATTCCTCTTGGGATGCATGTAAGGGAGCCCTAGGTTAAGTTCCGTTTTCCTTTTAGCAGTTACATGTATTTAGAAACTTGGTGTCTTATTTGGGATCATATACAGGCAGCTATGAGGCATCTGCAGTTTCAGTGGACTCTTAATAAGTCACCATACTTATGAATACAACACTGAATCAAGATCACTGTTTGCCAGCAGGCCATATGAAATTTTCTACCACAAATATATTTGATTTTAGGAAAAGGAAGTTTTGGCACCTTTCTTTCTAGTGCTGAAAAATAACACGGGCCATATAAGCAACAGATAAAAAATTAATTGAATTCCCGTATGAGAATTATTTTATCTAAGCACCTCTACTGCATTAGATGATCTTGTTTGTGGTTGAGAAGGTGTGGTGGTGCATCATGGCATGTCTTGATTTCCTAGATCTCCTGGGACCAACCTGCAGCAGCTTTGCACAATTGGATTCGAGGGCATGATAAAGTGCCTGGAGCATGGACAACAATAAATGGACAGGTATGTCTGAAAACCAGAAGAATATTCTTCTCTATACCCTCTTTTTGACTCTTTTTTATTATAAAATTAACAATATCTGCATACATGTATACAGAATATAAGTGGCTGTTACATTGGAGTAGCTCTAATTTGATGACTATATGTTTTGTGTGTATCTAGAACAGGCACCTAAAGAAATACACAGAACACAAGTCGTAACTTGTCGTAACTACTATACACAGTAGTTTTTTAAACACAGATTAATTTAATTTGAAGAAAGATAAGTACAGTATCTGGAAAAAAAAAAAAAAAGAAGAGAGACATGGTACAAAGCTACCAAGAGTAGAACCAAACTGTGCCAATCATCTTGGGAAGCAGGTATGCATTACAGTATAATACAGCCCATGTAGAGTGGCCAACATCACAGTATTGACAACAAAATGAAACATAGTGAGCTCTGGAAATAACAGTGTTTCATTTTAAGGAGATTTGGGCCTAGATAGTTTGCAGAAACAAATCTATAAAATTTTATAGAGTTGTCCCCTCACTCTGAGCATACACTGACAAAAGCTGTTCCCTTTCCTGCACTGGTTGCAGCATGCACATTGTTACAGCTCAGCTTTGCAGGTTTAGGCAACATGCAAAGTTTTACATGTTCTGAGTTGCAAAGATCTAGAAATGTTGTAACATGTTTTCCATGGGTAGGTAATTATATTTTATTTCTCTTCTATTAAAACTTCAAAATAGTATCATAAAATTCTTAAAATTTTACAGCACATTTGGAACTTTGCGCTTTTAAATGCATTTCTTTTTAGGTGGTTACTTTTTATGGGTCATCATTACTTGATGCTTCAGTGCCTGCTGGACAAGAGCTGACAATAAAAGGTGCTTCAAGACCAGGACTTGTGACAAAGAATGGTCTAGTCGTTTTTGGAAATGATGGGAAGATGGTAAGTGGCCAGTCTAGCAATGGCATGGATGGAATTCTTTTAGGAAGAAGGGCAAGTAGTGTGGAATTGTCAAGCTAGATAAATACAGATGCTGATGACTAACAGCTAATTCACTTGGAGTTTATCAATTCTCTACCATCCTATAGAAAAGACATTCATGTTCTGCTTTTCACTCCATCCATAATAATTTCCTACATGGAGTAAAATCTATTCATACTAGGAGAGAAAGACAGGCACAAGTGGCCTGCGCTAAATTGCCTGCATCGTATCAGCTTTCCTGCACATCATTTATTTCACTATTTCAATCTATTAATGCCTGAAAACTCTTCAACCAAGGACGTACTACCTCCGAAATAATTTAAAATCATATCCTCACATTTTTCAGGTACTAGTGAGAAATCTGCAGTTTGAGGATGGAAAAATGATCCCTGCATCTAAATACTTCTCTGCTGATGAAACAACTGCCCTGGAACTTACAGAAGAGGAGAAAAAGATTGCAGAAGATATCAGAGTAATTTACTAAACTGCTTTAGTGGGATATTATTCAGACAAAAGCATTACATACTTTTTTTTTGGCAAGGCACATTTTTTATTCATGCAAATAAATTTTTTATAAAATGTACTCAAAGTATATGGGGGTGAAGGTTTAGTTATTGATATTAATTCAGATTCAATTCAGGAATTGGGAATTTATTTGTCTCACTTTCCAAAGTTTCCTTTCAGATACAAGTGATACAAAAACAGTGAGTGCAGGAGCAGTAATGGTAAATATCTCCAAATGATGAAGGTGGGAGTGAGGAAAACTCACAGATGTGAGGTTTTCAACACTGGCAGACTGGGCAGTTCTTGGAATCCTTTCTTCACTGTGGTGTTAATCACTAGGATGTGCTCAGAATGGGCCTGTTGGACAAGCTCCAGGGAGTCTCGGAAATCTGAAAGCAAAAGGCAGCAGTTTTCTCACTGTACCTGTGTGCACTGTCTCTTCTGCCACAACCACACACAAGGGCCTGGCTGCCAGAGGGATGGAACAGCTGGTGCAGAAAACTCTCAGAGCCAGAGAGGAACTTTTCTGCCCTCTCCTGAAATCCATCCCTCTGTAGTGTCAAGCCACATTTGTCATAAAGTTTTGTGCCAGAGCAAATGAATCATAGATGTCTTCTCTTGTGCTAACTCTGCTGCAGAGTTATTAACTTTTGGCACAGGTCAGGCAGCTTCATGTACTAATATTTTAAGCTGCTGCTTCAAGATTAGCTTGAACCTGCTTGCAGCAACCTAAATGCTGCCTGGAGCTATTGAATGACTGAGAAAAATGTGAAAATAAGTATAAACTCATCAGTTGGTGACACTGCCTGCTAACTCTGAAACTGAGTTATAATTAATTGAAATATTACATTACCAGTTATTTAATTGTTTATTTTTCCATCTCATGCATGCAGCTTAAACTACATCTCAGCTTTGGCCATGTTCCTGAAATGCCATCAATCCATTCCTAAAGTGCCCCAGGCTGTCCTTGCCTGCACTGATGACACATTCTGTAATGCAATGGGAACTTATTATTTGGAGAATAAAAAACCTTTTGAAAATGGGCCTGAAAATTTTTAGCATTGCACCATTCAGGTTTCTTACCTGATTGGATAAAATTACCATGGACAAAATACTATATTTTGATCATCTAATTATACTGAAAAATTTCTTGTCTGACATCATGTCAGACTGTTTTAGACCCTCTTAAAATAACTTTGTGTTTTAAAAACCTTTGAAATAATATATGTTGCAGGCACGGATACCATAGAAAATACAGCTTGATAAATACTTTTTACTATTACAGGATTATTCATTATTGCCTCTGTTATGTATTACTAGGCTATTTGGAAGGGAATTTTAAGCAATGTTGCTGTGATTGAGGATTCCACAGACTTCTTCAAATCTGGAGCATCCTCTATGCATGTTGTCAGGTAAGAATATTCAGAATAACCAAATTGCAAACCCAAAGTTAAGGAAAAAAGTGGTGCCTTTAAATGAGTGGTGTTAAAAAAATAATCCCTCTATGTTTTTCAATACTCTTACTATTCCCTTTCTTACCTGTACTGTTAAAACATGTACAGTTCTTCTCCCAAAGTTATGAGAAACTGATGTAATCCTGCTCTTGTTACTGAAGGAAAATTCCCCTTAACTTCAGGAACAGCTTGCCCTGGGGAGCGTGGTGATGCTCAAACCTGTCTGCGTGCAGCCACAGGTATCACCAGACCAGGGGACTGACTGGGAACCTGAGCAAAGAATTCCCCAGAGGGAAACAGAAGCCTTTCACAGAAAGAATTGAGCCCATGCTTAAAGATGAACTGAGTTTGTCATGGCTTGGGTCACCTCATTTGCCTTCTTTTTGCAACACAGATCATAATATAAAACCAGCATTTTGAAACAAACTGATTATTGTGCTGATTACTTACCAGTCTCAATGTCCTCCATATTGGAGTAGTCCCAAATACTATTTTCCTATCAATATCTTCTTGTAACTGATTTTCAGAAGTTTATCTAAGAGTATTCCAGAAGTGACATTTTCTTTTTAATGGCATCCACAACGAAACCAACAGATTTCAGGAAAATGCATAACTTCTGTGCCCTTGTCAGAGAAACACACATACATATTCACATGCATACAAACTGAGGCCCAGTTTTGATCCATTTTGACCTTCTAATGGTTCAATTATCTAGAGAATTCTTTCATTTTTAATTAAACTTACTCCTTCTTCAAACTCTTTAGAATGCTAGAAGAGATCAGACAGAAGCATAGTGGACTTCAGCTACAGAATGAAGATGTATATATGGCCACTAAGTTTGTAGACTTCATTCAGATGGTTGTCAGAAAACTTAGAGGAGAAGACAAAGAGGAAGAGTTAGTCATTGATTACGTAAGACCTTTTATTTTGCACTTATTGGTTAGTCTTTCTTGGGTTTTAGGGGAGGGAAGATAATGCATTTTATTGGACTGCTTGATGCAATAGGAAAGCAAAGAACTACTTAGTTAGACAAACTTATATAGATTTGTATTTGGTTCCCATTACATTTTATTTCTAATAGCCACATATACAGGCTAAAATGTGTCTGGATATTTGCTGCAGATATCAAATATTTGTTAAGCTACATTAAAATATTAGTTATTATAAATTTAAAACAATTTAAATTTGTTGTTTATTTCACCCAGGTTTCAAAAAATATGAACAACATGACTGTGAATATGCCATACCAATGTTTCATAAATGGGAAATTTATAGATGCTGATGATGGAAAAACATATGACACTATAAATCCAGCAGATGGATCAGTAAGTAATTTCTAAATATGATTGATACCAGTTTATTTCATTGTTTCCACCTACTAAAAAATTTAAAACATTATTCAAATATTGCTAATTTTAAAACAATATACTAAATTGAATAAACTCTAGAAATAATTTTAAGTTTCAATTTACTTCACATTTTGTGTATTCCACATTTTTTTCCATTTGAGTCAAGCTGCAAAGCAAAAATAACCTACTTCCACTTCAATTATTACATCACTTTTCACACCCAGATGTGATTTCATTCTTGTTTAGCTTTGCAAACAGAAATTGCAGAAGTTTATTTGCTAAGGATGTGTTTCTTTTAGGATACTTGACAATTTCTGTCAGTAATCAACTTCTCTCTTTTTTTCAACTTTTTTTTTACCTTAGGGTAAGTTTGACATTAAAATATCCCTTTAAATTCCCAGTAAGAAAAATAACTTTTCAATAGGAAAACCCATACTGTTGCACTTCAGCCCTGAACTACCCAATATTGGTTGAGCAACTCATAATTGTGAATTATAAGTAAGAGAAGTGATTTTGATGTCCATGTCCATTTAATTCTGGAGTAAATAAAGTCTGCTGAAATCAATGACACAAATTACATTATCATCAGAAGTCAGACTCTGATACTTTTCCTGAAACTCATTATAGAATGGAATAAAAGTTGTAACAGTTTTGTATGAGGATTTGTCACATACAGGTGGAAATCTTATAAAAGAAAGGCTCTATAATATCATGGCTTAGACGTGCTGATCCAGCTGGGTGCACCTAACAGCTAATCTGTTTGTTCCCATGAGAAAAAATCATAGGAATGAAAGTCAGTTAGCACAACAATTTATTCTTGTGAGGAAAATAAGTTTTCACCTGCAAAAAACAAGAAATTGATCCCATGAGAATCAGTGAAGAAGATATGTAAACTATCCAGGAATAGAGCAATTTGATGGACATGTAAAATGCCATTTACTAACCTATGAACTGAGTCGCAAGAAAACCACTAGCCAATTGGAGTTGAACATGAGGTCTTTGAAAACTGTATAAAAATGAGTTAGGTGAGTAAAGAACTGGCTTTCCTGCATGAAAAAACTTAGTCCCGTTTGTTGTATTGCAACAAGGATTTACAATGTGTGTATTTATAAAACACAATCATCTTAAAATACTGTGTGTTTATGGTAGTCTAAGATAACAGAAGCTCCACTCCTTAGAAAGGGAACATGTGGGAGTTGTTTTAGCATGTTTAGATATTTGTGATACCACATATAAAGACTTCCAGCTTTTGTAATAATCACATTGGTTTTACATATGGGAAGAGAGATTGAGATCCAGTGGGACAATGCACCTTGCTTTGAAGAAGAAGAAAGCTTGATGAATTTGAGTCCCTGCAGCCTCCTCCAAATTCTGCTACCTCAGTTGTTTCTGAACTTTTTGCAGCCTGGCTCACCCATGGCAATTGCCACAGTTGAGGATATTAAGTATATGCTTATACCCAATCAAGAAGTTTGGGAGGAAGGAGTAACTCTCTGTGTCCCACTATTTCTTTTTGAGCTAACACAATGCTACCTTTGCACAGGTAATAGCCAGTGTATCTTCTGCCTCGCTGGCTGATGTTGACAAGGCAGTGGCAGCAGCAAAGGAAGCATTTGAAAATGGGGAATGGGGAAGGATGAATGCAAGGGAAAGAGGCCGACTCATGTACAGGTATGTAGAAGACAGCTCGCATTTGTTTCATTCTCTCAAATCTTGTTTTGTTTCTCTGAAAAATTGTTGTGTATGTTTTCTGAATGTGATGGATGTTCATAATCCCACTGTCAGAGGATCCAGACTAGCCATTTTTTCACCCTCTGATTGACTTCAGTGTACCAGCCTCAGGTCTTAGCTGACCAACCTTTCTTTTGGCAGAGAAGAATCTTGTGGTCTCTCACTGCCACCATTCTTTATTATTTATGAATGGAAGCAAAGAATTTGAGGAAAATATATTTTAAAATACTTGATATCTTCATTTAATCTATATGAGTTTCATTGGAAGGATGGAGAATTCCCTTGTAAACCCTGCCCTTCCATATAAACAAGGCTAAGCTTTAAAAATAGTCTACCTGAGTTAGGTAGGCAGAGATTTGACCTTGCTTAGCCTGCCTGCATGTGCACTACATTCAGTAAACATACAGCTATATTGCCACTAATTTTGAAGTAGACTGTAACTGATGCTAGATTTTTCCAGGATCAAATGCCAGCATCTGGCTAAAGACCCACTGTAGGAGATGGGTTATTGTTGACTGGAACGCAAAAACAACAACACGGAGGCAGAGGTCTGCAGTGAAAAGCTGCTCCCCAGAAAAGAGACCCAGCCTGTTTATTTATTTTCATTTTATAATTTTGTGGGTCTGGTAGCGGATTGGCTTCTGGGGTTACTACCCCTTCACCCCACTGGCCAGACCAGCTGTCAACCAACATTATTTTCAGGCTAGAAATATGTAAGCAAAGGACAGTGAACAAAAACAAGAAAGGTTGTTTATGTTCCGAAGTGTGAGAAAGTGAAAAACTGACCCCTAATATTGTACAGAAACTAAAGAACTGGTTCCATCTTATAAACAAGTAGAAGGCTTTAAAAATCTCAGGAAAACCAGGGCAACATATCACCCTTTTTAACTTTACAAAAAGAAAAAAGAAAAAAAGAAAAATGAACAAATTTACAAAAGGCATATATACAAATTCAACCACTTTCTGTGGAGGAACCATCAGAGTGACCACTCCCATCATCAGCATCTGAGTCATCACTCGAGGATTCATCCACTTGGCAGCCTTCAAGTTGATCACGGCCTCCACCTCGCCTGTTAGCCGAATTCTGCCTCTGCGGTCACAGGTCAGGACGGACACACTTTGAGGGTACCCAACGTGCCCCAGTATCTGTGGACAAGCACGCATACCCACGCCCCATAGTTATCAGGTCATAGGGACCTTCCCACTGCTTGGTGACTAAGTTTCGGACCCGACCACTGCTCGAGGCTAATGCACGTCATCCGAAGCCTGCAACGAGAGGTGATGATTCAAAATCACAGGGTTATTTGAGTTCTGCGGCACCGTAAGGTGGTAGATGGTGTACAAAGCCTTTGCCAAGAGACTGTGTGGGGTTTCACCCTGTATCCCCTGCTTTTGTTTCTGAAGAAAACGCTTGAGTGTACTGTGAG
Organism: Prinia subflava; assembly: GCF_021018805.1. NCBI lineage: Eukaryota > Metazoa > Chordata > Aves > Passeriformes > Cisticolidae > Prinia > Prinia subflava. The sequence continues at coordinate 18,641,614 of NC_086250.1, read as the reverse complement.
CGCGTTCTACAATCGCTTGTCCCGTTGGAGAATGAGGGATGCCAAAGTTGTGTGACACACCCCACGACAGTAGGAACTGCCACACCTGTTGAGAGGCGTAAGCAGGACCATTGTCGGTTTTCACAGGGGAAAGTATGCCAAGAACGGCAAAGGCCTGCCTCCAGTGGGCAATGGCATCGCGGGCTTTCTCTCCAGTGTGAGCCGAAACCCACATGACAGAGGAGAATGTGTCCACCGTGACATGCACATACTTGAGCCGGCCAAACTCGGCGACCTGGGTGACATCAGTCTGCCAGAGCGCCAAGGCCTTAAGGCCCCTGGGGTTAACCCCTGCCGGCAATGGCGCACCAAGAGCGTGACAGTCATCACACAACTCGACAATCTCACGAGCCTCAGTGGCCATCAGTTGGAACTGCTTCTGCAGTGTACGCGCATTTTGGTGGAAAAACCCACGCAATGCCTTGGCCTGCGCAAGTGTGTCAGGCTGAGGAGCTACCCACGCTGGGTTAGCCAACTTGTCAGCCCTCGCGTTACCTTCAGCTACAAACCCTGGCAAATTAGTGTGGCTCCGTACATGCAGAACATAATAAGGATGAACCCTGGACTGAATTGCACACCACAGGGCCTTCAGTAAATGAAACAAGGCAGGATTACTGACCTTCAAAACTGAATAACCTAATCGCTGTGCAATGTCGGCAACGTAGCGGAATCCGTGATCAAATTGAAGGGTGTCTGAGAAAATTTTTCGAATGCCATGACGGCAGCCCTTAGTTCAACCAGTTTAGCTGACCCGTCCTCATGGCCTTCCAAGACCTGCCATTCGGATCCATCCTGCCAGGTAACAATGGCTTTTCCTGTTTTTCCTGAACCGTCAGTGAAGACAGTGGGTCCTTGCACTGGCTCTTGGCTGTTTTTGGGTCGTAATGAAAATTGAGTATTTTTTGCCACTTGCAATAGCTTGTGGCTGGGCAGATGATAAGTGATCTGCCCTGAAAAACCCTCTAGAGCACTTTGCAGTGAAACGTTGTTCGCATAGCTCCAATCAAATTCCTCCCTCTGAACCGGGAATATGATTTTTGAGGGATCTGCACCCATCAATTGCAAGCAGCATTGCTGGCACTTGATTATCAAGTGTGCAATCAATTCAAACAACGCAGTAAACGTCTTGTGCGGCTGATGAGGCAGGAAGACCCATTCCAAGATGTGCAGAGGATCAGTCCAATCATCGTTCCATTGGCCAATGATACCTGTAGGATGTAAATCAGGAGTGGTGATGAACACAGTGACATCAATGGAAGGTTCAATATGGTACACCTGGTGGGCCGAAACAGCTTGCTGCACCTCCTCCAGCACTTTTTGTGCCTCAGGGGTCAATTTACGAGGTGACTTTAAATCAGTGTCCCCTTTCAGCAATTCAAACAAGGGAGACAGTTGTGCGGTGGTCAGTCCCAGGTAAGGACGTAACCAAGTGATGACACCTACCAGCTTCTGAGCATCATTCAGTGTCTTTACCGATTGCACAAACTGCACCTCTTGGTGACGGATAGTCCGTTCCAGAATTTTGACACCCAAATATTTCCAGGGAGGTTGTTGTTGTACCTTTTCTGGAGCCACCTGCAGCCCATGTGAATGCAGAGAATTCAACAACTGAGGCTGTATCCTCAGCAGCTCATCCTGGGTGGGTGCAGCCACCAAAATGTTGTCCATATAATGATAGATGTGAGCGTCAGGAAACTGCTTGTGAACTCCAGACAAGGCACGGGCCACATACCATTGGCATAATACCGGGAATTGCGCATTCCTTGAGGCAGAAACTTCCATTGATATCTCTGCGCAGATTCGGCATTGTTTATTGTAGGTACTGTGAAGGCAAATTTTGGTCTGTCATCGGGATGCAGAGGGATTGTAAAAAAACAATCCTTCAGATCCACGATGAGGACCGGCCAGTCTGCGGGAAGCATGGCAGGCGATGGCATGCCCGCCTGCAATGTCCCCATGCCTTCCATCACGGCATTGACTTTTCGGAGGTCTTGCAGCAACCTCCATTTCCCAGACTTCTTTTTGATGCAAAAGACAGGAGTGTTCCAGGGACTGGTAGATGGTTCCAGATGCCCCTGGTCCAACTGCTCCTGTACAAGTTCATGAAGGGCGACTACTTGTCATGAGAGAGGGGCCACTGATTCTCCCAGATGGGTTTGCCCACCAGCCACTGTAAAGGAGGCGTGGGACACTCTGCGCCCTTCATCACAGTGGCCCCCATCAAAAATCCGTCCCCAGTGGCACCCCCCCACATGATCAAAACATCCTTCCCCCAGAGGTTCTTAGCAGTGTCTGTAACATGAGGCCAAACCCTGGCCTTCTGTCCCTCCGGGTTGGTGATGACCACGGGATTCTGGCTCACGTAGCATTGCTGCATTCCTCCTAAGCCTGCAACAGGCGTCTGTACCAGGCTCAAAGGCCACTGCGGAGGTCAAGCCGCCAGGGAGAAAATGGTCACCATGGCCCCGGTATCCAGGAGGCCACCAAGGCGAATCTCCGACGGCGTTGCACCAGCCATGGACACAGTACACACCATCTCAGGATGGTCTTTGGTCAGAACAGCAGTCCAGTGCACTTGAGGCGGCCCAGTAGAGCCGAAGCCACCATCACCTCGTGACCAGTCCTCCGTCCTGGAAACAGAAGACTTAAAAGGAACAAGTTGAGCAACTTGTGTGCCTTTTGGGATAGTCAGAGGGGGGTAGGTGTGGAGACCCTCGTATGAATCTGCCCTGAAAAATCCACATCAATCAGTCCCAGGTGCACAATGATACCCTGAATGGTGGCACTGGACCTCCCCATGAGGAAGGCACTTATGACATCACCCAAGGGACCAAAGGCATCCAGGGGAACCTTGTGTATTTTGTCCGAATCAATCACGACAGATTCAGCTGTGCAGACATCAACACCTGCTGAACTGCGGGGGCTGGCTGCAAGCCTGCCGAGCAGATCTCTATTGGTTCGGACTGAGGCTGAGGCATTTGTGTCGGCACGCGCCTCGCCTTCGTGCTCCGTGTCGTGTTTCCCGAACCGATCAATGAATGACCATTCACGTGCACTGTTGCCTTACACGCATCCGCAGCGTGATTCGGCCTTCCACATCGTGCACAAAAGAACAAGACAGCCGTAGGCTTCTGCGCCTTTCTGCCCTGTTTCCTCCTGGCCCGAGCACCCCTTTGCTGCCACTGCACACCCTGAGGAATGATCCAGGCGGGCTGTACAGCAGCAGCCGCAGCCGGCTGCATGGCTGCAGCCACAGCTTGTTGGGCCGCCATAGCTACCGTCGGTTGGACGACCGTAGGCACAGCTGGCTGTACAGCTGTAGCCACAGCAACCATCTTGTGGCTGGGAGGGGTCACCCTCGCACAGGCCTCAACCATCTGTGACATGGGTGGATCCCCAGGAAGAGCTTCAATGATCCTCCTGCAAACAGCATTGCAGTTGCTTCGAGCAAACAACTGAAGCATGAGCTTAGCCGCAGGATCGCTCACCTGCTTTTCAACAGCAGCAGTCAGCCTTCCTGCAAAGCGGAGAAAAGGCTCATCAACTCCCTGGACGATTGTTACAAAGGACTCCTGGGGAGTAGCCAGCTGTATTGTCTGGACCAGGGCTGCCATGCCTGTTTCCTGGCACTGCTCCTGGACCAAGGGCTGAAAACCAACCTGTCCGTCGGCCCTGGCATAATTGCCTGTTCCCAGTAGCATATCAGTATTAACTGTATGCCTAGGATCGGCCGGATCCAGTGTCATGTTCTGTTCCACCACTCTGGCTGCCAGCTGAGTCCACTTGTACTCAAAGAACTCATACTCAACTGGTGGAAAGAGGGTCCGAGCTAGGGTTCTTATGTCAAACGGTATTAAAAGATTTGAGCTGAAAAACCAGAGGATCTGCATCACCTCGGCAGACCCCAGACCATACTTCCTGACTGCATCACGCAGCTCTGCCAAGGCCTGCCAAGGCAAGGGTTGATGAGTGTTATGAGTAACACCCTGAAGGATAGAGAAGGCCTGAAGACCCCCGGATGAAGCAGCAGAACCTGCCATATCCTGCCCTGTGGGTCCCACAGGGTTAGAGGCAGGCACTCGGCTAGGGACTGGCTGAACACTAGACACTGCAGGTCCAGCACCAGCAGCAATACCAACAGGGCTGGAGTACACATCTCCAACCCCCAATGAGTCTTGTGCACCAGCACAATCACCCATTCGTTCGGCCTTAGCTCTCACTTCCCCCCAAAACCGCTCGCGGTCTCTCGGGCGTACTGTCACCTGACAGGGGGGAAGTGTCCACCAGGCTGCGGAGGAAGAACCAACAGTGCGGGGCCCTTTACTCCTATCAAAGACCGGCTGCATCCCGGCCGTGTCCCGCTAGCGCTGAACGTAAACACCCCGGCGTCCGCAGCCGCCGCGGCGCTCGCAGCGGGAAAGGGAGGGGGAGCGGGCCCAGCCGCTGACACCGGGCCCGCCCCAGGCCCCGCAGGGCTGGAGCCCGCCTGCAGCGCCGCGGCACCGGCCGCCGGGGACCGCTCCAAGGGCTCCGCGGCACACACGCATCCCGGCAAAGCCTGACCGCCCGGGATCGATTCGGGCGGAGACGGCAGCAGCAGCTCGGCCGCCGCCGGGGCCGTCCCACCTGCCGCCGGCAACCCGGCGGAGCCGGCCGTTGCCACGGCTGGCGTGGGCAGAGGAGGGCCTGGGACCGCCCCCAGAAGGGTCCCAGCGGCAGGGCGGACACCCACAGCAGGCACAGCCGTCCCTGCGCGGAGCGGGGCTGTGCGCCCGCCCGCCGGGGCGGGGTCCAGCGAAAAACCCACCGGGGCCCCGCCTCCGGTGGCGTCCACGCCCCGCGCGCCCTCAACAGGCGGGGCGGGCGGAGAAGTGGTCAGCGCACCACGCCCCGGGGCCAGCCCGGACGCTGGAGCGGGCTGCGCCGCTCTAGCCGGCTTCACCGGGCACGCAATGGGCGTGCCACAGCATGGACACCACACCGTGACTGAATCCCGGTCAAAGAACAGTGGGGGCCGCGCCCCTGGGTCGCCGTCCCCCTCCAGCGCCGGAAAGGCATGGAGGAGGGGCTCCTCCGTCCCGCCCCAGCGGCGCCCTGGCGCAGGCACAGCCGGGACCGGCCCCGGGCTTGCCGGGGCCCCGCTTCCCTGCTGCCCGAGCAGCTGCGAGGGGCCCGGGGCGCGCCCCGCCCCCCGGAGACCCACACCGGAGCCCGGGGGAGAAAGACCCCCCGGCGCAGCGACCGGAGAGGGAGGGGTGGGGGTTATCTCCCTGGGGAGCTGAAGTTCGGGTTCAGACAATAGTTCCCGGTCTGACAGAATGACCCCGCCCTCCTCCAGCCCCCCGTCCCCATGCGGGATGGGGGAAACAGCCCGCGAGCTCTGCGAGCTGGGAGAGGCTGATCTCAACGCAGCCCCCTCAAACAGCTTCAATTGCACGAAAAGGCGTGCTATTTCCACATCATATTCCGTTTCGAGCACTTCCATGAGGCATTCTCCCAGGAGGGACCACGCCTCTGGACGGAGCGCCTCATCTGGCGTGGGAAAGAACCCACGCCCTCTGCCCCACTCGTACAAACGGTGAAGCTCCTGCCGAGACACCCGAGCGTGTTTCCGCTCCAACAAATCCCCCCAAAACTCCAACGCCTCGGACTCCTGCATACCAGCACAGGAGTAGACACTGGCACCGGTGCAGTGCAAAGCAATTTGCCTAAAAACACCGCACAACAGGGACGGAGGGAAAGGAAGGATCTCACCAAACGTCTTCTCACACAGACGGGGTCATCAGTTGTTGACGGGAACGCAAAAACAACAACACGGAGGCAGAGGTCTGCAGTGAAAAGCTGCTCCCCAGAAAAGAGACCCAGCCTGTTTATTTATTTTCATTTTATAATTTTGTGGGTCTGATAGCGGATTGGCTTCTGAGGTTACTACCCCTTCACCCCACTGGCCAGACCAGCTGTCAACCAACATTATTTTCAGGCTAGAAATATGTAAGCAAAGGACAGTGAACAAAAACAAGAAAGGTTGTTTATGTTCCGAAGTGTGAGAAAGTGAAAAACTGACCCCTAATATTGTACAGAAACTAAAGAACTGGCTCAACCTTATAAACAAGTAGAAGGCTTTAAAAAATCCCAGGAAAACCAGGGCAACAGGTTATGGTCTGTAGTGGAAGAATTGTCCTGTGCAGAAATTCAATAAGCTGATTCCAACATTTACCTGAGACACTTTTATCTCTTTTTTGTTATCTGTCTCACTGTGTCTAGTTAATTCCTGCTTCTTATTTTTGTCTGTTCTATTGGTTCAGAAGATAAGTAGAGGTTTTGTTGAATTAATGATATTTTAATGCTGAGGTTTGAATCTTGAAGGGGAAGGGGTGGTCTTAGAAAGATGGTAATAATGACTAAATAGTGTGAGCATGATACTGGAGGCAGCTAATAAAACCCCAATTATTATAGATTCTCATGTACAGTATGATGCTTCTCACAAGCGCAGGGAGAACACTGTCTTGCAAACTTCATGTGACTAGAAGCATCAGAGCTTCCCTATAAAGAAAGCCTCTTTTGTGGGATATATGAAAAGCTTTCATTGCTTTTTCAGGTCTAAACATGCAAATGAATGAGTAGACATGAGTAAAGAAGCTAATTTTTCAGATTGCTACTCCTGAAAAAATGCCATGTTTTACAAACCATTGCAGGAATCTTAGCAAAAAATAATGAAAGCAAAGCCAAAAATTCTGCTTATCTTATAGAGTGTGTGACCAGGTCACGGAAAAAGGCCTGCAGGACTCTTACACAGTTAGTAGTCATCACAAGAGAAAATGGGCAAGTCAGAACTGAACATTAAATACACCTGGTCACTTAAGTTTTTCACAAGTGTTCACATATTCAAGGCATGCATAAACTTATGTTTAATTTGTATCAGGAATGTAGAGTGCTTAAGAGATCTGGTTAACTCTGCCCTAAAGAGAAAATTTTAAGGTCTGAAAACTCCTGCTCTGTTTTACACTTGGAAGATTTGCAAGAAACCTGTATTAGGTATATAGAAAATACAGTTCTCCTACATTGCGTAGATTATCCCCAGAATAAACCTTAAGCTTTGCTTAAGGAACTCGTTCTCCAGGATAAAACACCAGAGTGTTTATGTTGCAAACCATTCTCAATGCATAAAAGCTCTCTCTGGACCACCTTAATTGAAATAAGGCCCCTCCTTCTCTGGTCTCTGTTCAAACTGGAGATTTTGAGCGTTCAAACAAAGATAATATGTGTGTCATTAAAGCTTCTAGCTCTGCTGCTTTGTCTTAAGAAATTATTAATAGAAGATATTGAGCACACTGTATATGGAACCTTCTTCTTTGTCCCTGACATGCCCAAATCCATTCTCTTACACAACACTGCCAATGCCCTCACCTGTAGCTGGGTGTAGTGGTTTTGGTTCTCAAATTTGAGATTTCCTGGCCAATGCAGCAAATAATGTGGTCAGTTGAGTGCTGGCTAAATGCCAGGGCAGCCACTGGAATTATTTACTCCTTTTCTGCTGTGAGATAAGATTAGGAGAAAAGGAGGCTCAAAACTTTAAAGGGTATAAAGAAAACTTTATTAACAGAACTAAAATAATAGAAAAAAAATAATAAGGATCAGAATAAAACCTTCAGAACACTTTTCCTCCCTGCACAACCTTCTTTTCTTTCCTGCTGACAATGTACAGAGACAAAACCTGGGATTTAGATCATTTTACTACCACTAAAATTTCATCAGTTTCATCAGTTTTTCCAGAAAATTTTATCAGAACTTTCATCAGTTCTCTCAGGGAGAGAAGTCTCTCTTCCATGCCATGGAGACTCCTCCACAAGAAACAGTTCTTTTGTGGCTTCAATTTCCATAAATAGCAGCCACCCAGAAATCTGCAGATCTGCAGTTGTAAAGTCCCCTCCATCTCATGCAGCCTTCCCACAGCTGCATTCATGGGCCATGTCAAACTCATGGAATACTATTTTGAGGTTGGGCTGTTCAAAAGAAAAGGTTCTCTTCATCTATCTCTGAGATATTTTTCATCTCTGAGAACAGAGGTCTTCTTTCCCTAGGGGCAAAGGGTCTTCTCATTCTCATCTCTCTGTTCAAACTTCTCATGAGATCACAGCTACTTCAACATTTACTTGCTTCAGCACAAATACCTTTGCTCATGTCTACAATTTGAACACTCCATTCCCCCCTACTTTTTCATGAATTACAGGGATATTTAAGAGTATTATAGTCCATCTCCATGGCCTTACTAAAAGAATTTCAGGCCAAGGCTAAGGTACCTCCTCATTCTCCTTCCATCTGGGATTTGACTCTTTCTTTACTGACCTGGGTGCCTTCATGTTGTCTCTCTACGTGTCCTCATTCTGTCCTTTTCTCTCACTCAAGAGAGGATCGATGTTGCCCGGGGCCTGAGGATGGTCATGGTGGTTTCTGCCGGGCAGTGGCTGAAGCAGTCACGATGATGAATTTCAGGGCACGCTGGGGCTGTGCCAGGATCTCAGGGGGCCTGGCCAGAGCAGTGGTGGCCGCTCTGGCTGCATAGCTGGTCACTGGCCCCTGCTTTGTTCAATTTCAGCCGAGGGCTGATGGCTTCCCCTCCCCATGCCCAGCGAGTTTCTGGTGAAACTCAGCAGCGGCAGAATTTCAGATGAGCCACGGGCTGTTCTGGCCATACGCAGGGTGGAGGGACCCAGCCCGGCCAGCCCTGCAGCACAGGCAGGCCCGGCCCGGCCCCACCGGGCCCGTGGGCCACACGGCAGAGCGGGGCTGGCCCCGTCGGAGCCCTCTTACCTGGTCAAGGACCAGAAGTAAGAGAGCTTTTCCTGGGGTTTATTCATTTTTGACATGTGTGCTCACAGAGGCGTGTTCAGCTTTCTAGTGGTTTAACAAGGTGTCAGTATTCAAAACTAGTCACTGATTGGTATTGTCGGGCACGGAGGAAACTGCCAGCAGATTCTCTTAGAAAATCACTTCCATGACTGGCTTCTTCCCTGCTCACCAAAAGTCAATTAATAGAAAACCAGCACACTGAGGCTCCAAGATACGCTTAAAACAGGCATTAAAGACCGTTTCCCCAAATCTCTGCAAATGTTTTAAATGGCCAGAATTTACAGAATGGAAAAAAATTCACAGGTTTCACATCTAGTTTTGAGTACTCTTTACAGGGTCACAAATGCACTTTTTCTTAGCTCTTAAAATCACACAGGAACATTGATTATATGTCTGAGTACCAGATCACAGAAGGAAGCTGAAGAGAAACACTAATGCATGTGAGATAATGCAAAGGACTGAATGTAAAAATTGCTTGATGCAAACGGACTTGAACAGGGGACCACTAAACTAACAGTAGGGCCTCTTTTGTGCAAGTGTGCAGATGTATTTTTGAGTTATTACCAACTTAGTAATACTTTCTACAGTCTTACACCTCAAGTGAGTTTGCACTGTTCATGTATTCATCCAGTCTCTACTACAGTCAGTATGAAGACATTTGCAGACTAATGAGCAATTGTTCAATCCTTTACTGCTGTTAAGGAGTGGTGGCACCACCTCCAATTTTAATGGGAATGCTATTTTGATTATGCTTCTTTGCCACACCTAATATAATTTTAGGCTGTCAGTGGTTAGATGTCATTTCCTTTTGATGTGGATTTTTGACATTTCTGTTAAAGACTTGCAGACCTGATGGAAGAACATCAAGAAGAGTTGGCGACAATAGAGTCTATTGATTCAGGAGCTGTGTACACTTTAGCTCTGAAGACTCATATTGGAATGTCTGTGCAAACATTCAGATACTTTGCTGGATGGTGTGACAAAATTCAGGTAAGTGAATATGTAAAAGAAATGATCAATGGCAGTGCTTCTTCTCTACACTTCTTTTATGTTGTTATTATTCTGAAACAGTGCTAAAAAGTAGTAAAAGAAAAAGGTAACTGAGGAATCAAAAACAAATGCAAAATCAGCATTTTACCTAGAATGGGTCTCCCTGTCAATACAAAACGATAGTCCACCTCCAGCTGGAGAACATGGATTTCGAGTGTGGCTCTAAATATCTAAGAAATCAGCTGAGGTGTCACAGTGGGTATACTTGCTTGGTCAGCTCTTGATTATTTGTGGGACAGAATGTCACTGTGCTCATCATGCAGGTAAGTGCAGAGACTTGTGCTTTGCTGTAGTCTCACCTAGTGAGTTTGCTTGATGGCACAGCGCGTGGCACAAGTTCAAGAGCATTTCCTCCAGTATCTTTAAGACCAATCAAGAATATCATCCAGCTTTTTTTTGTTCATCAGACCCTTGCTTTTTGTTCCCCCATACTTTTTTTTATCTGTGCTGTTATTTCATCCAGCTGACAATCAGGACTTGATTCCAATGTCCACAGTAGGAAATCATACATTAAAAGCATCTGTGCTTCTTTCCCTGATGCAAAAATGCTTGTGGTTTTGAAGCCTACTCTGTAGCTTTCTGAAACATACTTACATGGCAAATATATTTGTAATAAAAATTATAAATTTAAATTATAATTTAAATTATAAAAGTATGAAGATTTGTCCCTCTTCTGTATTTTAGGGTGCTACAATTCCAATTAACCAGGCCCGGCCAAACCATAATCTAACATTCACCAAGAAAGAGCCAATCGGGTGGGTATCACTTTTTCTTCTTAGTGACAGTCTTGACATGCAGAAATGCCATTGAAAAGATGCCATCAAATATGTAATCTTTCCCTGTTTTTCCCCACCTGAAGTGTCTGTGCAATTATTATCCCCTGGAATTACCCACTGATGATGCTCGCATGGAAGAGCGCAGCGTGCTTGGCTGCAGGCAACACTCTCGTACTCAAACCAGCTCAGGTAAGAGCAAAAAGACATTTACAGATGGCCCAGATGCCCCTGTTCAGGCAAAATGATTTAGGCAATGTAGCAGATTTCACCCATAAGTTGATCTGCCATAAGTTGACTGTGTCATATATTTGAAAGTACATTTGTAGTAATACAAACTGCCGTGGTGATACAAAGTATTGATTGACTCCAGTTTGGCTCCGGTGCTAATCTCATTTTCAAGAATTAATTATTATCCACAAGAAGCCATCACTTCTAATTTGCCAGTACTGTAAGAAGGTGAATATTGTAACCAAACTAAGATGTATTGAATGTAAAAGGCATCATCATGCATTTGATTAAAATAAGAGACCTAATCTAAATGTTTCTACTTAGGTCACACCTCTGACTTCCTTGAAGTTTGCAGAACTCTCAGCTAAAGCTGGATTTCCTAAAGGCGTTATAAATATTCTTCCTGGTTCAGGTAAAACTTCAACTCATCCTTTTTCTGGGAGAGATAATGCTAAAACTGGTAAACTTCTTCACCTTTTGGAAGATGTATTACATGGATATGTTCATAGGTACTAGGCTTGCATCTTTTCATGCAGCAATTTCACATGTTCCCAGAAGAGAATTGGAAAAATATGGCTTTAGTTAGTGGTAGGAGCTGTCAGCCTACACCCTTTACAAATTCACACAATTGACACTAACACTCTGGAAGAGAACGTATTGAAGAGAAACACGTTTCACTAGATTGTAAAGCTTCATTTTTTTTTCCTAATTATATCTTCAGTTATGACTGTGAGACCTAGAGCAAGCTGGTAAAATGCATATTTATAGTATACACTGTGTTGCCTGATGTCACAATTTTTCTTCTTCCCCTAAAGGAAGAAAAGTGACAAAGTAATTATATGGGTCAGGCTTGGTTACAAATTAGATTATTCCACCTGCAGTGGAACATTCAGAAGCTCTTTAGTCCAGACAGATGGGAGAATTCGGAGACACTAATGAGCTCCAAGTTTTTTGTAGTCATAGGAATAAATCTGCAAATATAAATAAGGATGTGATACTGCTTTTGATTTGTGGTGTAAGCTCCTCCTATGTTACAGTGCTGCTGCTGGAGCAGTAAAAATTGTCCGTGTACCATCCAGTTACACTGCTTTCCTCACCCTGATAGGTGGCTTAGTGGGACAGCACCTCTCTGAACATCCAGATGTTCGCAAAATTGGATTCACTGGTTCAACACCAACTGGCAAACAGATCATGAAGAGGTACTCTCAGCAAAAGATTCATAAATAAGCCCTGCTTACTCTGGTTCTGAAGTATCTTGCTGGATATGTTGTGCATGTAGCAGTAATGAAAAAGCATAACTACATATGTTTGTTTACCACTATGTGGAATTCTACTAAGTCACTATTGGACAATAGATGTGTATATATTTTCACTAGTTATGATTCAAAGGAAATAATGGGAAAAGATCTTAAAAATTGGGTTTACGTGACTATTTTGGGTTTATATGACTATTTTTATTTTTTACAGTGCAGCTGCTAACCTGAAGAAAGTTTCTCTCGAACTTGGTGGCAAATCCCCACTGATCATATTCAGTGACTGTGAACTTGACAGAGCTGTAAAAATGGTGATGTTAATTTGAAGTAAAATTTATTAAAAGCCTTTGTGGTACATCCTCACAGAATTGCAATATTCTTCTTGACTTGCCAAAAAAAGTACCAGGGATTCTTTGCATGAAAAACCTTGAGATCTGTTAGAAAATAGACTCAGATATTTCTTCATGCCAGCAAAATTTAACTGTTTGTGCTGTCCCAAAAAGGCAGCACTACAAGAAATATACATTAGAAATTACAACAAAACAAAGAATTGAGCTCCCTATTGCCATGTAGGTTTTAGTTCATCAAGCAATCAATCAATCAATCAATCATTTGTCAATTATCAGTCATAATAATTCACCTTCCCTACCAGCCATATTGTGTTCAAATTTCATAAATATGATGTTGCATTGGTGATGTCCTTCTTATATTAAACTTCTGGGGTCACAAACACTGCATGCAACCTAAGGGAACAGAATGGAAGGGAGACTGATCAAAATGCATATAAATATTAATGTTTCTTTCCTGATCAGGGTATGGGAGCAGTATATTTCAACAAAGGAGAAAACTGCATTGCAGCTGGCAGGCTGTTCGTGGAGGAATCAATTCATGATGAGTTTGTTAGAAAAGTGGTAAGATATTCAAGGACTAAAGTTTAGGCATATGTTTTACTGTGGCTGAATGATACGCTAGTTATATAGACACTTGTGTTTCTTATTTTCAGTTGCTTAATTTCTCATTATGGCTTATAACAGACAGTGCTTCTTCTCAGGAACATCTTACAGGGTTAAAAGGTAGCACTGAAGGGAGATATTTGCATCAGTAATGCACTGATAAGTGACAGTCAAATAGATACTGTACCTTCCGTGATAGTTCATATTTGACTAGGAAAATAATATTACAAATAATTATTGAACTCGGGTCAATGTGATTGAAGAAGGCTTCTGTAAAGTTAAAGTAAAAAGGAATATTGGAAGCATAGCTAGAATAATGCAAAGGTCACTATTAAAAATCCAATAGTTGCCATGCTGTGCCACTGGAGAATTCATTTATTTTGCTTAAGAACAGGAAATCACTGTCTTAAGTCATTTACCACTGATAAAAGTTAACATTTTATGTGCCTATCTTAATAGCAGCAGAGAATATACACATGAACAAAGCATCAAAAACTTTCAGAAGTAATTAGAGATTATGAAACAAATGACAAAGCCTCATTTTAAAAAGAGAGAAGCATTATATCTAAGAATCCAGTAATTTCTTAGATGCAATCTTCATAGCACTAAAAAACGCAGCATTCCAAATTTCTGGTCACTTTAACAATACTGCTGTGTTATGTAACTTCATTTTAATTGGATAACCCATAGGTTGAAGAAATAAAAAAGATGAAAATTGGTGACCCACTTGACAGATCTACAGATCATGGTCCGCAAAATCACAAGGCACATTTGGAAAAGCTGCTGCAATACTGTGAAACTGGAGTAAAAGAAGGAGCCACTCTAGTGTATGGAGGAAGACAAGTACGTAGACCAGGTAAAATACTTCTCAGAGATATTTAGAACTTTTACACTTTATGCAAGAGCTGTCACAATTGTCTCAGCTGTATTTTGTGGAGTTGCAGAATCCTGGGAACAGTACCAGGTAAGCCCATGATACCACAGAGCTTTCAAGTCCCATATTATGAGAAGTTGTGCAAATGAAGTATGAGATCTTTATTTAGATATTACAATCAATCTTCTTGTTGGGTAGAAAGAAAAACAGTGGCCTCTGTGACTTGCTGGAACTTTGTCTTCCTGCTGTCAAGAGCACAGGGTCTTCCTCAAGGACTGTCACCTGGGCTATGGCCCACAGACCTTCCAGCCTGGCAGGGCACAGTACATGTTCTCACTGATCAATCCAGGCCATTCTTTTACCCTTTTGTCTGCCATTTCTCTTGAAGTGCATGGATTTCCACTCATACTTCATTCATATCTATTTTCTATTTCAAGTTGCAAGTTACTTATGACCTCAAAGCATGGGACAGAAATGGCCTGCACAACAGCAAATCCTTAAGCACTTTTACCATGCTCAAATGCTGCTCTATCCTCTCTTTAGGTTTCTTCATGGAACCCACTGTATTCACAGATGTTGAAGACCATATGTATATTGCCCAGGAAGAATCCTTTGGTCCTGTGATGGTCATCTCTAAATTTAAAAATGGGTATGTTCTCCTCTGGTTACTGTTAGAAACTTTATTTTCCCATTTTCACCCTAAGCGAAGAAGTAACAGCATACACAGTATTTTGTTAGACCAATCTGAATACCTGGTAGTACTCAGTGAAATGTTTTAGAGACGTTTGTGTGGTAATTGCAACAGCTTGATCAAATTACAAAATGTGTATTTTTCCTAGTGGAACTACTTTTCCCATTACAGACTGCAGTGTTTTGTATTGTGTAACACTGGCACATTACTGTTGCAAATGAAAATTCCTCTCTATATTTTGTAAACTGTCATTTCTAATATCTTTCATTCCAGATCATAAGAATTATTTAACATACAGATGAGATTAAAACCCTACATAGAAACTTCACATAAATATTTCCATCAGGTTTCATCTTCTGCAGTTTGATAATAAAGTTAAGAACCAGCCATGCAAATAAACCTTCACATCCATAAATTCTGCAGTCTTAAGGGACTTTTTAAAATACTAAACTCCTATTGATTTTTGAAGCTGTATGGAGATGAGATGCAGATAGAAAATAGCACTCTGGAAATGGCCTGAAAAGTTTTGTGCCTTGATAGCAGTTCAAATTCTGCTTTTGTTCTGCATTAACTTGTAAAGCTGGACAAAATTTTAGCAAACTGATTCATCATCTGCTGCCATACTCTGCTTTACGGGCATTTTTATATTGCTCTAATTCCCAAGTCGTACAGTAGCAACATTTCCCATGGTATTTCTCAGTGTAGATATTAACCTTTGAAATGTGAAGTTATGAGCTTCACAAACTTGAAGCAAGGATGAATTTCCATGGGTCTGTCAGACTGACACACAGATTTGTTCTTAGTAAGTGATCTTTTAAAAAGCTCACTGGAGAAGAAAGGTGATGTGAAAAGTTGCTTCAATGACACTGAAGGTGGGAGGTTGCTAATACTTATTTATTTTACCTAGTTGCAGTTAAATAATTTCTTTCCCCCATAGAGATGTCGATGGAGTATTGCGACGGGCAAATGCCACAGAATATGGCTTAGCTTCAGGAGTTTTCACAAAAGACATAAACAAAGCTCTCTACATCAGTGAAAAGCTAGAAGCTGGGACAGTTTTTATTAACACATACAACAAAACTGATGTGGCAGCACCATTTGGTGGATTTAAGCTGTCTGGCTTTGGGAAAGATTTAGGTAAGTTGTCTCCTTCCCTCATTTCCAGTCTCAGAGTCCTAATCAAGGAAAGAAGCACTGCCTGGGTACAGTATATCTAGTAAAATGTGAGCTATGGGTACATTTCCTGCATCTCCCACATTCCTCCAACTACAGCAATCCAATTCCTCTCCTTCCCTAAATATTTCCACTTCAATATCTCCCATTCAGCCTTCCCTGTACATTTGCTAAATAACACAGACTATTCCTGTCCAACTGCTCTGAAAGCAAACAAATCACACCTTGTCCAGAGCTCTGTAAAGGCTACAAAAAGCTGTCAAGTAACAATGGTATTGGCCCAAATATTCTTCCCCTCAGAGAGAATGCTAATTTAGATCTTTCCTCTAAGTAAGAGCATGGGAAAGTTTTTTTATACCTTAAAATGTCACCAACATTTGCCAACAGCCACAGAAAAAGATGTGTTAGAAAAATATTTTCTTTTCAAAACAGCTTTTCAAAAAAGTGAAGTCCACTCTGTCAGAGAAGCTTCACAAGTCTGGACAGATCAAGCCTCATGGTAGAGAAAAAAGGAAAACCAAATTTCATTCACACAACAGATTTTTGCCTTTGGAATCTCCAAAGATATTTCCTGAAACCAAAATGAGTGACGGTGTCAGGGAAAAAAAAGATTACTGATTTTCACACAGCTTCTCTTCTCGAGGAGAAGCAAAGTTCATAAATTCAGCTACGGACCCCCAGTGGCCATCTAAAGACTGCTGCTGCTTGGGGAGCTGCTTGTTGAATTTCAGTTCCTTTTCCTTCCACATCTGTTGGGTGTGGCCTCTTGTCAAAACAGTTCTGTAAATCACGGTGGGAAGGTCATTAGTTTTCATTGTTCCTTAAGGACTCAAATATTGGCTGCAGTGTTTCAAATTTTTTCTTAATAATAGTTACAGTCTGAAAAAATCAATTTAGCTGTTGTTCTAACATGTGAATATTGCGCTTTTACAGGTGAAGAAGCTCTTCATGAATATCTCAGAACCAAAGCCATCACTGTGGAGTATTAAAGTAACAGCTTCACTTGGGAGGCTTTCAGCAGAGTTTGAATCTTGATGACTACACAAAGCACTCGATACCACACCTAGGGATATGCTGTCTGCAGTGCTACAACCAAAAAAACAAAACAAAATACTCATTCCATGGATAAGTTTCTATAAATTAGGTCCAAATTTTAGTCTGACAGACAATGGCTTTTGGAAATCACCCTGAAGTTATTTAAATTATATAGCAGCAACAGCTGGTAGCACAATTTCTCCCAAGAATATGGTTCAGTTTCTTTTTTTTAAATAGAACTGAAGAATAAGTTCTCACATACCTACTTCATATTTCTGTGACATAATGTTTACATGATCATTTTAAATCCTTTGTCATTAGGCTTCTAAAGTTGAACTAAAATATACTAATTATGCCATTTTTGCTATAAACCAGTTCAGGTTTTACAGTAGCAATTAAACACTGCTCTGGTGACTTTTCAGCCGTACAGAAAACCTTTGTGCCATAAGTAAATCAATGCAAGGAAGTGCACTTACTATGATCTTTGTATAGTACATACAGAGTTCAATATTGGTGTTAAACTATGCATATCAAGCTAAAGGTACTGAAAATATTTTCTACCTTTTTGTTGATACAGAATGTGTGATCTGCCTGCAATTTGAAAGGTGATTACATTAATGGAATAAAATCACTTTTTGTGTCTGTGCACATGGACTGTAATCCCTGTTTCATACTGCATGATTATTACTCTGTATTTCACACTTTTGGGTTCTTTTTAATCTGTGGGAAAATCCCTTGTAAAATGACCAAGGTCAGATGTTGGCTTTCAAACTCCAGTTTGGAAGAAATTTTCTATAGATTGAGACTTTATTTAGCGAAGCCTGTTAATACTCCTTGCTCTTAGAATGCAAAAATACCCAAAGCTTTGTCTATCTGTGGGTTGCTATTAAAGGTAGCAATCTGATTCTTTGATCCCCATCCTTTCCCTTCAGTAAAATATTCCATGGTTTAATCAGCAAATCATGTCTCCATCCTATATTTAGGCCATATTGTAAAAGAAGGACCAGAATTCTTGTTATTTCTTCACAAATACTACAGAAACAGGTATTAAAACCCAAACTTTAAGTATAGGATTCAAAAGAAATTCTATTAATAACTGCAGGTTTCAAGTCATGACATTAAGTTTAATATTTGAGCAAATACAGTATAGAAAATTTTACTTTATTGGTGTAGAAAATACAAAGTTCCTTTAAGAAACAATGACATCCACAGCATGACAGATACTTCTGAAATGCAAACTGATCTATGAAGTAAATGTAACAGCCCAAACGATTGTATTTGATCAATCTGAGGTAAGCATGAATGGGACACACTTTCATTGATTCTGGTTTCACAATTGTGTCAAGCCAACTTAAGTACAGGCCAGCTGAAAATTCACCTTTTCATCCTTCTGTCAGTACCAGCTGTTAAGAAAATGGAGTTTGGAAATGTGGCAGGGGAATTGGGGGATGAGAAGTGTAGCTTAAAGCTATCATAACACCTCAGAAGCAGCCTTGATCCTTTCAGTATGGAAGGTGTTTGCACCACAGCCACACCCATTTCCCACATGAGCCTGTAACCTCCCCGTGCTGGCGTGGAGGTCGGTGCAGGCACAGGGTAAATAATCCTTTGCTGGACTCTCTGGCCATGGCTGTCCCTAGCCAGGCTGGCTCAGCTTGGAATGAGCTCAGCCACAGCTCCGGTGTTCAGCAGTCACCAGCACGAATGCAAAGCAGACATACCTCTGAGGTATTAAAGATCAGGTTTAATATTGAGGAGAGTGTACATAACACTTCACAGGACATGGAATATAAAAACCAAAGCTTTTTTCCTAGTTAACTTTCTTGCCTTTCAAACAAAAGCTTGTATCTTCCTATAAAAAAAAAGTCTTTCTTCAACAAAGCAACAGAACAAGAATTTTTAACTTTCAAGTGCCCCTTACTCTAGCTGTTTTCTTCGTGTAATCTACTATGAAGTTCCCTGTTATCTGATGAATCAAATCACACTTAGTTCTTCACAAATCCAGCCTTCCCCAGTAATGAGTGGATCCTGAATTCTCCACCATGTAAACTACAGCATTTCACAGGATCCTGAGATGCTACACTTGGAAACAAAGTGTTTTTAAGGGCCAGCTCTTCAAAGTGAGAAAACCTGATTTGGTTGGTTTGGGGTTTTTTAAAGTAAAATAAAATGGATTTACTCATTTGCTTTGCTGTCCAAAATTTCTATTTTGCCCTTTTCTCCCTTTTGTTGAGGAAACTTAATGTTGTCTACTGTCACTTCATCAGTTACAGAGTCATCTTCATCAGATTCCGAGTCATCTTCTGAAGTAAGCAACTCTTCATCTGTATCAGAATCACTCAGTTCAACTACAGCCACATTCTGCCAAAAAAAAAAAAAAAAAAAAATCTTGGTTAACACATTATATATACTACATATATGTATATATATACACACACACTGCAGCACTTCCATCACTGGAGTAAAAATAAGGCAAACACATTAAACAGCCTACTACCAAAGAAAATCACTATCACAATAGGAAAGACCTTTGGGTTTTTTCTACGGTTATGATGATCATGAAGATTCCTAAATATTTGAATTGCAATTTATATTGGCCCATAGCAAATCTAAGGCCATATTTATATCATTATCAAAGAAAGAACTGAGTCAATAGCTGAACTCAGATTGTCTAAATCAGGTATTTAAAATGACGAGCAGCAGGCATCAAAACTACTTTTCAGTAAAAAATTCAAATGAAATCATTTAGTGCATAAGGTGCCATGACAAATACACACATGTAGATATATATCTATAATATAGTTCATATTTTATAATGTAATAGTATTCAGAGCACTGCAACTACTCTAAACCAGCAAGCAGTTTAAAACTACCAGGATATTTTTGAAGGTATCTCATATATTCATATAGAGAGCCATAATTTTTGAGGTCTGCTTAGCAAGAAGGCGTTTGGCTGAATCATGCACATATAGCACCTTCATAATAAAGTTTTCTTATATAAGCATGTGGCTGCAGCCCTTCAGTTAAAACCAGAAAGAAAATATTTATGCGATTGTAAATAAACAGACAAATACCAGCAACAGAGGATCACAACAACAATAGCAACTTTTCTAAACCCAAGATCTAGTAATTCCTAAAAATACCAACAGAGCAGAGCTGAAAGCCTCTTACACTAAGCCTTCTGTTATGCCTTACTAGGCTTTATATTGTCCAGTTTCTAAAGCAAATCACCTAGGAGACATTTAAAATACAATTTGTGACTTTTGATTCAGAGGTATTGATTCAAAAGCATGTCTTATTCTGTTCTTAAACTACTTTATCCCCAGTGATTAAATTCTGCAATTACAAAAACCAGGATGTAAATTTCAAGCAAATAAGCATCTTTATTACAGCTATGTTTTGAATCAGCAGATCACAGACTATGGTAAAGACTTCACAGAAAATGGTAAAGACTTCACTTTATCTATCATATTAATCATCCTAAAATCAGAGAGTTATTTTAATCCCATCTAGATTGATGCTTAAATAAAAAAAAATGTATTTACCATTTCTATAACTTTTTCTGTTTCACTGTCTAGATGTTCAATATCAAACTGATGAGCAGGTGCTGTTACCATTTTTCTTTTGAGCTCATCGTTTGCCTGGGCCATCTGTGGTAAAAAGCTCTGTACTCGGTCCAAAACTGAAAAGAAACAATTATCACATATATATATAAAGTCAAAGAGATGCTCCTTAGTGTTCACATTTATACCTCAGATATGAGCCCTTAAACAGATTCCATTTCAACTGTAATTTCCAGCTGTCTACAACAATTAAGTAGAGACTGAAGGTCTCAAAGAAGATGGAAAAATTAGTTGTAGCAGGTACCATGATAGACTAATGAAAGGTCAACATAATTAGCAAAAGAAACTCTGAAATTAAGATGGTGGGAGAGAGATAGAAGCTCCAGATTGAGGTATAAAGCACTTATCCTCTACAGCTTAGTGGGACTTCACAAGAATTTTAAGGTAATCAGTGTAATTAGGAGAATCACACTCCACATATCCCTTCCATGGAGGAAGACAATATTTTCACCTCCAAAATGTCTTTAAATAAATCCCTCCACACATGCAGATGAGCCAAACACTAGTTTTCTTTCTTTAAGAAGAGGTACTATTCCAGGTGAGCTCCACAAAAGTCTAACAATTATAATCCACCTTTGAAACACTTTGTCATCTTTGTAGAGACTTTATCCAACAAAGAATTTGATGTAACAAGCTTTTTAAATTTCAGCTCAATCACAAAACAAAAAATAAAATAATTTGATAGGAGTCCTTTTTAAATTAAATGCTTTTTATACAATAAATATATCTTACAGAGAAATTGCTTCCAAGAAGAGATTAGAAGCCCAAGCAACAACTCTATACTGGGAAAGAACAATCTGTCCCTAAAACTTAGAGCTGTAACACCTTGCATTGCAAAATCTAATTTTGCAGCAGCAGGGACATGGACTCACCAGTGGGACATGGAACTGTAATGGGAGCAGGACTCACCACCTGCAGAAACTGAGCACAAAAGCTTCTCCCTGTACCTTTTCACGGAAAGCGTTGAAGGAAAAGCTGTCACAGACGTTACCTACTACTCCACACAGTTCCGGGACAAGCTGCTCCTTACCATTGCTCCTTGGCACCTTAACCGTCTGCAAAGTCGTGGCCTTCTTGCTGCTACATTTTGAATTAATCAGCAAAATGTCTTCCAGCCCTGCAAACAAACAAGTTGAAGTGCTTAAGCTGACAAATTTTCTGTAATTGACACCTGCTTTTTGCTGATCTTAGAAGAAATACTGGGCTACACAGGCCAGGGGTCTCACCCTGCAGATCACCTCTCACACACTCCTGAAGTTGAAGCTAAAGATCCTTAAGCTGTTTTTGAGTCAAAGACTGATGAAGTGAGAATTATAACGCATAGAAAAAGAACCTCTAATACCCCACGGCACGGCGAGGTGGGAGCTGAAGCGTGCCAGTCGCACTGATTTAAATCCCGTTGCCAATGGCCTCCGCCAGCTGTGGGCAGCAGCAGCGCCATAAAACCCAAACCGTGTCGGAGAATTCGGCATTAATTATCCCCATTAATCCTTATGACCGCAAACGGAGCGATCCGCCCGGTATCATTAATTAAAGAGAAGCGTTCTGTCTTTGTAACTTTTTTCTTTGGTCTCATAAACGCGTCGTTACGGCCGCCCATAGTTTAACGTGGACTTCCCCGCTTATTTACTTCGCATTACCACAGCCCTGCCCGGGAAAGCAGCTCTGAAGCACACGCGGGATGCAACCACGAGCGGCTCACCAGCAGCCCGACCAGCCCCTCCCGGTGGCTGCCTGGCCGAGGCGAGCCCCTGCCGGCTGGAGGCCGGTGCCGGGCTCACCTGGCCGGTGCCGGGCTCACCGGGCCAGTGCCGGACTCACCGGGCCGGTGCCGGACTCACCTGGCCGGCGCCCCACGTCCAGCAGCTCCCGGGACGCCGCGGGCCCCGCCGCGCCGCCGGGCCCCGCCATGCGCGCGCCCGCACGGAAGTGGAGCGGCCCGCGCGCCCGGCGGCAGCGCGCCCCCTGCCGGCCGGGAGGGACAGCGGCACTGAGCCCGTGAGGGACAGCGGGGACAGCGGCGGGGACGGGCACGGAGCGGGCTGGACCCTCTGAAACCCGGGGCGGGCAAGGGCACGGAGGCCAGATGTGTCCTGGGCTGCGCTAGGAAGGCACTGCCAGCAGGTCCTGCCCCTCTGCTCAGCCCCGGTCAGGCACACCTGGAGTGCTGCGTCCTGCGCTCCTCAGGACAAGAGGGACAGGGAGCTCCCGGAGCAGGTCCAGAGGAGGCAACAACGATGATTAAGGAACTGAAGCGTCTCTTTAGGAGGAAAGGCTGAGGGAGCTGGAGGCTGTTTAGCCTCGAGAAGAGATGACTGAGAGGAGATCTCGTCCATGTACTTAAGTATGTAAAGGGAGGGTGTCAGAGGATGGAGCCAGGCTCTTCTTGGCGGTGCCAAGCAACAGGAGAAGAGGCAAGAGGCAGAAAATGATGCACAAGAAATTCCACCTGAACATGAGGAAGAACTTCTTCACTGTGCAGGTGACCACATACTGGAACAGGTTGCCCAGAGACATTGATGAGTCTCCCATACTGGAGATATTCAAGAACGTTTGTACACAATTCTGTGCAAAGTGCTCAAGGACAACCTTGCTTAAGTAGGGAGGGAGGACCAGATGATCCACCATGGTCCCTTCCAACCTGACTGATTCTGTGATTTGGCACAAAATGTCCATCCCACCCCCATGAAGAGCCATGAGCATGTGGAACCAAGCTGCCAGCAGGTAAGGTCACCTGAATGCCTGTCAGTAGCTGCTTGTCTCTCAAAACTCTCCCATTTTCATTTTCAGAATTTGATAAATGAACCTAAAATTAAATATCAGAGCCTGAGGGAGTTTAAATCATCATTTGGAAAAGAAATTTACACAACCACCAAGTTCAGCTCACACTGGCCAATCCTGTTATTCAGGATTTGTTCTGCAGTTTCTTGTCCTTATCTGTTCTGCAATTTCTGTCCTTTCACATCTAGACAATGTGAAAACTGTAAAAAGAAAACAGAATGGTTCATAAGAAACAAGATGGGAAGTCCAAGACGAAAATGAGAAAGAAGTAGTAATCATGTAAGTAGTGTTTATAGGCCCTCATTGCAAAGCACACAGGAAAAAACCCACAACCACCTGGATGCTGGTATCTTGGAATTAACATAAATAAGAAGCAAACCTCTGCAAGGCCTCAAGCAAGAGACCACCCTGCTGTTTTCCTGACAGACTGTCCCAAACAAGTGTCCTTTGCCATTTCCCCAGCCCACCCACAGTACAAGCTTCACTCCACTGAATCTGCTAGTTGGTTTGCACCTTTCTCCCCGACTACACTCCAGAATTTCCATTTCCCAGAAAAATCCCATTGCTAGCTTTAATGACTGAAAAAATCTTGGGGGCTGAGGTTTTTTGCCTTGGGACTCGAAAGTGAGTCTTTCTGAATTTGTACAGAACCAAAATAATAGTGTGTGAACCTCAAATACATTTCATCCATGG
Organism: Prinia subflava; assembly: GCF_021018805.1. NCBI lineage: Eukaryota > Metazoa > Chordata > Aves > Passeriformes > Cisticolidae > Prinia > Prinia subflava. Next base: position 18,617,595 of record NC_086250.1, on the reverse strand, counting down.
GTATTATGTGATTTCCATGGAGGGCGGGGCACAATGCTGTCTAGGAATCTGCAGTAGGGAGTGAGGAAGTGATTGCCCAAGATAACCAAACAAGCAATTAGAAAAGCCAGAAACAGCAGCCTCAGGTGCTATTCCCAAATCTCAGGTTTACAGTCTCACCTGTTGGCAACAACGGCAGAGGTGATCTTTATCTGATTTGTAAGATAGCCCAGTAGGTATCCATGCTGTGTAACACTGGAGCACACACAGGGCATGGATATGTAGGGTTGCTCCTAGGGTAGGGAAGCTACAGTATGCGCAGCCCAAATCCCCAGTCAACACAGGCTTGAGACAGCTGAATTATTAGCTCCGAGGTTTCGGCTGCTCCATTCATTTAAGGTGGTATTGAGTGTTCAAGCTGATCCTGTATGTTTCACTCTCATAGCACAGAATGGTTTGGCCCCAGTCCTGCAAATACATTTCGCTGTGCTTTTCCTCATATGGAAAGCAGCTACCTCCACTTTATGGCAGACACTTGGTGACTTGCCCGTTCTTTTCTCCCCTCTGTAGACAGGAAAAGGGATGCTGTAGGCTAGGCTGCTGTCACCATCATTAAACATTCTTTTTTCATCCTCTTTCTTCCCTTTCACCTTCTAGTTAAGGCATCCTCACCACTTCAAGTGTCAAGCAACAATTGAGCAATAATACTAGTAGTGATAACAAATGCACAAATTTAGTTGGCTTGACTGTTTTAATATGCTAATATAAAGTGTTAATATTAAGTGTTTTGCAAAACAGGAGTCCAACAAGGTCTTCGCTCCATACTTAGTTAAAAGGAGGCAGCTGATGTCAAGGGAGGAACTCTCAGACTTATGTGCTGTTTGCAAGGTGTACAGTCAAGTTGGGCAAGAACAAGGATATTCCAACTGACCCAAACACTTAAAAAAAATGGATTCCTGAGGACGCTGCTTTTAGCCAGCTGGCAGGAAAGAGCGACAATGTCCTGGTAGCTGGCAGGCAGGAGTCGGTACAAAACGGCGACTCGTGTACTACGTCGCCAAGAAAGCTTGTGCGAGTGGAAGCCAAGGCACCGCTGGCGCTCCCCGGGGAGTGCCCTGGAGCCCCGCTCCCCAGCGCTTTGTTTCCTCCGGCTGCGAGGCACCAGCTGGGCCCTCGCGGGGGCAGCGAGGCGGGGATGCAGCTTCGCCCCCGCTACCGCCGCGGGGCCGGGAGGGCGCAGAGGGAAGGGGACCCCGGCGGGCCCCACAGCGCGGGCGGCGGGTGTCGGGCAGCGGCGGCTCGCCCCGGGGGCCAGGCTGGGAGCGACCACGGGCACGGCGCCCCGTCCCTCCCGTCCCGTGGCACGGGCGGCGCTCGGCTCCTCCCTCCCCCGCCCAGCGGCGGCTCGGGGCGGCCGGTGGCGGCGGCGGCTGTGCGCATCACGGGCCACATCATCGCGGGGGCCGCCCGCTTCCGCGCCTGCTCAGTGGCGGCGGCGCTCACCTAGCGCGGAGCTGTCACCGCCGCCCGGCTGCTCCCGCCCCGCCGCAGCGATGGAGCGCGACCCCGCCGCGCTGCCGGCACCGCTGTCGCCCAGGTGAGGGCGCGGCCCGAGGGGGCGGCGCGGGGAGGGAGGGCAGCGGGGCCGGGCGGGCCGGAGACCTGCCGCCCCGGGCCGGGGGAGGCGGCGGGGGCCGCGGGCGGCAAAGTTTCCTGGCGAGTGGCGGAGCCCTCCGAGCGCCACGACGGCCCGCCCCGATGCCGGGGTGTCCAGGCAGCCCAGGGCTGGGGGGCACTCGGTGCCGCCCGCCTCCCGCCCCGGCCGGCGTTCCCGGGTGCCGCGGGGCTCGCCCTCCCCGTGCTGCGGGCCCTGACACCCCCGCCCGCCCTTCTCCCGCCCCCCGGCCCCGGGCGGGCTCCGCTGCTCGCCGGCCGGGCCGGTGTCCTGCGCCCGGAGCGCGGATGCTGCCTCGCCTTTGGCCGCCCGCGCCCCCGCGTTTGCCTCCCGTTTGGTACCCGCGCTCCGTCATGTGCGCGTAATTATGCGCTGCTCCAGGTACCCGGGACAATGAGCCTTTTCTTCGGTTTCTCCGTGCGCGAGACCTGACATTCCCAGTAGCCCCTATTCCTTGGCACTCTTTACATCCGTATGTGCAAGCAGTTGTGTTCCTACCTTTGCACCCATAGAAGTGTGCCAGACTCTGGCACCGCAGATGTAGTGCTAGACAAGTATGGTACCTCTACCTGAACAGCACGTGTACAGACTTCAACGATCATATACTTCTTTATTTACAAGTGTTGTAATTAACATCTGATGGCACATTTATTCTCTTTACATACTTTTCTGCCAAAGCATAGGAGCTTTTTGTGATTTCTTCTACTTTACTTTCTGCTTTCTGAATAAATCTCAGTTAACTTCAGGTTGTAGCTCCGCATTTCTTTAGTTTCAGTGAATGTTGCAATTTCTGCTTCCCCAGCCCATTGTCCGGGATATAGTTGTGTATCTTCTTCACTCACATTAGAATCTAGGTTACAGACCACACTACAATACGTGGATCATATAAATTAAAGTAATTGGTTAGTCTTTAGGAAGAGTCCTAGCAAAGTTTAGAATACATCTCGTTATCCTCACTTTACTAGTTTAGTAATGTGAATAAAAATATGAGAGCAGATAGGATAACCTGTTTTGGCAGCATTCCCTACATCTACACTCCTAAAGAGATTGTGAAACTGGATCCATAAATACTGCAGTATCCCTGGTAGACACTTCAGGAGGAAAAATAACAGTGTATCATTTTCTTTTCAAATACCTGTATGATATTATCCACAAAAACAATGGGAAGTCTGTATCCTAGTGCCTGAGTAAATAAGTAATTCATCTCTCCTTGGTGATGACAGTAGAGGATCCTATAATCAGGATCCCAAAGAGTAGTTAGGATTCATCCTGGTAAGTACTTATTGGTTACTTTATCTAGAGGACTGCATTATCTCTTACATTTCATGCTTTCCACCTGCTTTTGATGGGCTGAAGGATGTGATTTGTCTGGTATTTTTCATGCTGGTATTCCATTTGCGTCATTTTACAGCCAACCACATTTCATAGCCTTGCTGCCTTGCTGCTGTGTTTTGACTCTGTTTTGGTCTCTTCTTGGTCTCTGAGTTGCCTTAAAGGTGCAGAGTCAAACCAAGTCTTTTTTTCACAGCTGCTTTTCTCTTCCTTGGGGCCAAAATCGAAAGCTGCTGTGTTCAGGAAGTGGAATGCAGCAGTCGCAAACTTGTCTGAAAACTGAGCCTGAGGGTGGCAGGTCTTTCAGTGTTTTAGTGTCAAGAAGGCATCTGAAGGTTCTTTAATCTGTTTTTTCCCTCTTGTTATTTGTTTCTTTTACTGTTAATTTAACCAGCAACTGCTGTACAATAAACACAGTGTTAGCCAGTTTACTCATAATACTTAAAAATGGTGTGTAATGGTCTTATATCTGCCTTGCAGGCAACATTTGTTAATTTTCAGCATGTTTTACAGCCTTTTACACTCTACCCTCAGTATCTAAGTAATCTTAGCCCAGCATACCACATTGGTTTCCGGATTCTATGGAATGGTTAATGATAACACAGCCCATTTACTCTCTATAATGCTGAGGTGATATGATGTAGCTTTCCCTTTCTACTGACATGCCCACTACATGAATGTAAATGATTAGCCATGGCTGTGATAAGGGTGTCAGTGTGGTACTGATACTTGTATGTATACACAACACAGCAGTGGAGAAGAGGCCATGCAAATCCCTGTATCACCTGTATTCTGAACTTAAAGAATGCCCCAAAATCCCAGACTGCAAACTTTACAGAATCTCAGAATTGCTGAGGTCAGAAGGAATCTCAGGAAATTTTCTATTCAGCCACATCTGCTCACTGTAGGGTCAAGAAGAACTGGTTGCTTGGGGCCGTGTCCATTTTGGTTTCAAATATCACCAAGGATGGAGTCTCCAGAACCTGTTTGAACCAGTGTTCAGCCACTGTCATGGTAAAACCCCCCAGCTTTTTCTTACGTTCAAATGCCATTTCCAGTGTTTCAGTTTGTGCCTGCTACCTCTCATCCTTTCGGTGAGAAGAGTCTGGCTTCATCTTTGAAGACACAAAAAGAGTCTTTCATGCCAGGGAATAATCCAGCTTTGTCTTTGCTTATTATGGCAAAATGTTAAAGTTCAGTGTTTCATTAGCGTTTCATATTACTTTCCTGAATCCCTTTCCAAGACTTGTTCTTCTCCTGAGAGGCATTTCTCAGACAGGCATGTTTACACAATGGTGTTTTATTGTGGACTGCCCAGAAGTGCAGTGTAGAGATTACTAATGCTTTAAAAGACCACCTGTAAAAAAATGTTGGCAACTTTTAGGAAAAACAGGTTTTGACTGTGGTGTGATTAGTTTTGAGTCCCTTGAAAGCCCTCACAATTATTTAGATAGATGTTATCTATGGGATTTGTTAGCCAAGCTCTGAAAGAAATCAGAAATTTACCTAGACCTAAACTTCAGTAAGTATTTGTTTTAGCCTGTCATAATGTTTACTCTACAGAAATTTCATGCTTGATTCTTCCTCCTTCCCCTTTTTTAAAAGGTCATGGTGATTTGTTGTGTTCATGCTTTAAATGAATTGTTGGCAGTCTAATATCTATCTGATCAAATTTAGCTGTAGAATCCAGTCCCTTAATCCTAATACTAGATGTTCTTTAAACCAAGGGGAAGTATGAAAGAAGCATTTTCTTTCCCATGCTCTTGAGAACAGCACTATAGGTGTGTCTGAAACAGTGTGGACAATTCTTAGGGCAATAGCGAAGAGAGTTCTTTGACCTTCTTCCTGAACAGTTTAATTTTTTTTGTCATTTCATCTTTCTCAGATGAATCAAGCCATTCAAAGGTGAAGGATGGAAAAATGTGATAATGATCAGGTGTTGAGTATTATAGCTGAAGTACCTGAGATTTTTCTAAAGTAGCTTTGCATTTCCAAAAGTCAGCATCTCCCAGCTTGTGGTCCTATTTTCTACAGCATTTATTTCTGCCCGTCCATCACGTATAGTGTCTCCATGTGTATTTTTAAAAATTGCTACATGTGTCAGTTATATTAATTCTTATGGGTAAAATTGGCTTGCTCTCTTGGATTGCCAAGTGTCTCATTTTTCAGGAACACATCTTCAGTGAATGGCAAGGTATGGCTGTATTTCTTACTTGTTTATGTTTACAGAACTGGTTGTTTATGTTTTGTACGATTGCAGGACTGAGAGAGAGAGAGGTGGGTAGTACACAGTAATTGTTATGTGCTATAAAATATATGAAGGAAAAGAAGAAACTATTAAAAGTAGGTACTTAGGAAACAATAAGGAGGAGGGAATTACTATTTTCATAGTTTGGATATAGCTCATTATTTAGCCTCTATGGAAAAAGACAAGGTGTCCTTTCATTTCATATGTAATATGCCAGCTGTGATAAACTTGAGGCTGCTTCCTGACTTCTCAAAGGATCTTTGTCTGTTTCTCTCTTTTTTTCTTTCTCAGTACTTCATCTTTTTTCTGGAACCCCCAGATTATATGTCAAGAAGCCAGAACCACTTAGTTGTCTTCCTACAGGGACTGGGAAAGAGATTTTTGAGATTTTAACTGCCTTTTCTTCATATGGATTACTCGAGCAGAGCTTGCTTCTTCAGCTCCCGTATCTTTTCTAGACAACCCAACAACATAGGCATTTTTCTTGTCAATGATAAAGCTTCTCAGGAAGTTCTTGTTGTTCTTCAGACAAGGTTTGCTGCATCTTGTAGGTACAAAAAAACCCTGATACAGCAATTATTAGCATCCTGTAATTTAGGATGAAAAAATTGCATCAGATGACATTTAGAAAATATTTTTTGTTGGAACAGGTTTTTAGAAATGAAGAGTTACATTTGGAAGGGTTTGTAGTTATCTTCTCTCTGTATGCCCTGAAAGAACAATTACTCTTTACTGTATATTATACTACACAATACTTTTCCAACCTAAACAATGTTATGATTCTATATTTTTCAGTTTATCTTCTTAATTTCTCATTTTCCAGCATTTATAAATAACTTCACATTTTATCATTCTAAGTCTTTGGCTAAGAAAAAAATAAATGGCTGCCATCCAAACTGCTTTGTCCTATTTCAATTGTTAGCCATCCACGTTAGCCTCTTCCTCCATTTGGAATGTGGTCAAGTAATTTTTCTGTTCTCCTTTTTTTCCCTTTTCAAGATAATTTCTGTTTGTTAATACTTTCATATATTAAATGAAACCACAGTCTTATCAAAGGATTTGTTTCTTAAAAAAACCCCAAAATATAAAAATTTAAAAGGAGAACAATCCATATGTTAAAAAAGATATGGATAATTAACCCAAATATTTTTGGCCAGAGTTCCAGAGCAATGAATAATTTACATGAGTCACTGGTCTAGCACTCTAGTGATGTGACTGGAGGACATATGGGAGAAACTGCAATGGGAGCCAGACTCTGTCTTGTTAAAGCTGTCAGAAAATTTTCTTGGGAGTGAAATGAAATCCTTCAATTTCTTCTTCTCATTCTGTCTTTCTGTAGCCTTTAACAGAGCACCATTTTGACCTGTGATTAGAGCTGCTCCAGGATAGCAGCAAAAGTTGTTTTGTTATTTCTAATTAAAGTGTATGAAAACCAGAATTGAGGCCTAGGAGTTTTTATGCACTGAAACTGAAAGGTTCAACGTAGCACAGTCTGCTACAGAGTGGCAAAAGATATTGCAGGAATCTCAGTTACTTAAATTCCTCTGTTTGTCCTGTGGCAAAAAGATTGCTATTTCTTGCAAAACTTGGCTTCTTTCTAGATCAAGCCATAGATTTCATTGTCATTTTAAAAAATATTTATTTCTTGGTCAGATCTCCCTTGGATAAAGCAAGTGGTAGAGGGAAAATTACCATGTTGCTTCTGAGTCATCTTTTCACTCAAAAACCCAAATCTAGTAGTTCTGCAAGCAGCAGGAATTTTGAAGTTGACTTGCTCTGGCCATGTTGGAATGAATTATCCTAACTAATGTTTGAAGATTCCTAACAGCAAAGGCACAAACATGTATCTCTTACAATGCTATTAGGTGCTAAAAGCTTTGACATCTCCACTCCCTGTAAAATCTATCTGAAATTGCTCTAGAAATACTGAATGATTTAAAAGCTTTAAAACAGAGGGAAGGGAAGTATAGGAATCATAACATAAAAAGTATGATAATAGGAGGCTGAGTTTCCTAGGAAATGCAGATTAAAAGTCCTCCAGCTCTAAAACATTTTCATTTCCTGCAGTCTATAAAATGTTTTCACAGCATTGTGTAGATACAAAATCGTGTGGAATTGTGTTATCCTACATCATGCTGGTGCAGTCTCCCTGACCTTTGTTTCTCTGTTTATGCCAATCATTTACTTGTATTTATGGAGTTTAGTGATAAATATCAAAGTCAGCAAAACTTTGAGTCAAATTAGAACTGTTCTTTTAGTAAATTACTACAGTTATTACCACAACATGAAGATTAAAGAAAAGGAAGGTGAAGTGGCTTCTGATGGAGGGAATGTGAAATGATTTGTGACTGTCAGTATATTGTTGTTTACCATGATGGAAATGTGAAACTAGAAACAACTTCACCTTAAATCATGGTAAACAGAAAAGAGAAAAGATTGTGATCTAAAAATCAAATCAATATTTTGTGTATTGTGTAGAGTTAAAATATTTTACAAATAAATATATACTTTCTACTTTTTTGCAGATCCAGTCTTGGTTATGAAATTGTTGAAGATCTGAGAGCAATGAAAAAACACTTTTACTTGGAAAAAAGGAACATTTTGGTCCACGTGTAAGTGTGGCAAGTGGTGACTCATCTGCAAGATTTCTTGGCTGACATCTGAAGAACGAAGTGCTTTTCAACCTATACTTCTGTAGCACTATGACTAACTGTAAAGGCAGATCTACCATCTCCAAAACAAATAGCAAAGTCCATGACAGAGAAGGCTTTGTAAACTGGACCATAAATCTTAATACAATTCAGTCTGATAAATTTTTGAGACTGCTTTTAAGTATGGTTCCTGTCGTTTACCAAGTAAACCAAGAGGAAAGACACAAAAAGGTGAACGGGGTCTGGCAAGATGGATTGCAACCAGCAGGACACAATTTTAATGTCAGGTCTGACCAGCACACAGAGTACCATCACTTCTCAGAACCAAGCTTTCATGGTAGCAATGGACAGAGCCCATCCACCTGTAGCCCTAAATACGATGATTTTACCAGTTACAGTTACTGTGATGGAATGGATGCTTCAGAAACAGATGCCATGTTGCAGGATGACACTCTCTCCAGTGACAGTAATGAAGATGTCATCGTGGAAGGAAGGAGGAAACAACCCAAAGAATCGAGTAGTATTATGGCACTGCAGATACTTGTACCTTTTTTGCTAGCAGGGTTTGGAACTGTTTCTGCTGGAATGGTTTTGGATATTGTACAGGTTGGTATTTGCTTTGGAAGACTTTTTTAACAGGTAGTCTGTGAGGTCTGTAGTTCCAACATGTGACATTGTAGATCTCTGCAATATTGAGATGTAATGAGGTCTGTGTGTGGTTCTGCTACTATGATCTTATTAAAATGATTGAAATAACCACAATATTTAAACAGAAATACAATAGAGGAATTAATCTATGTGGATTTTCCCTGTTTTGTTTAGTTTTGCTTTGTTCAGCTTTAGAGATTTCGTTAGCTACACTTAAAGAGTTTACAAAGTTAATTAAAACAGGTGGAAGATGTGACTGTCACTCAAAATTTTGAGAGAGTAAAGGAAGCTTTGATTTCAATCAGTGGCAATGGAAAGACACTTCGTTACCTCAAGAAAAAGGAAAATAAAATTTGACATACAAACTTTACTGGTTCCTCAGACTGTTTGACACCAGTCTGGTGCTTTGTTCTTGTACAACTTACCAATTTGTTCTTTGTACAGTTGCTTTAATTTAATCTTTTTATTTTCATTAAAATAATAATTTAAATTATTGAAGATCCCTGAATAAAAAGACAATTTATAGTTTTGTTAGTTTAGTTAAAGTTGGTAAATGATGACAAATGAAATATATGGGTTGAGAAGACATACAAAGTAGCACACCACTTCAGTGCTGAAGACTTGATGCATAAAAAATGAAAAGAGTTTTCTTTAAAAAATCCAGGTTCTGGAAAGCTGTGCTCTGGTAAATTTCACACTTAAAAGTAAAAGAATAAAGACAAGCTTTTTTTACTTACAAGCTCTTTTCATAGGACAATTAATTCCTTGCTGGTTTTATGTGAGGTTTGTACACAGCTGGAAAGGAAAAGATGAAAATATTACTGAAATAATGATGAAAATTAAGAGCAAAATTCAAGAGCAGTCTATCTGGGACTATTTTAAATCATGAAAAACAAATACTTCAAATTAATGACATATTTTTAAACTATATTTGTTTTAAGGCAAAGTTTTGTATCTCTTGCTTATAGTGTTCTCATCTTTGAAGTAGTAATATGCAGTCATAAATCAGTTTTATGTAAATAGGTAACAGTTCTGACTTCAGACTTCTAGGTCTAATACAAAAAGATTAATTTTTTTAGAGGGTTAAGTTATGGTTTACAGAAATTTTTGAATACTTTGTGGATGGTCTAAAGAGACTTTTTCAAATAAATGTTTCCCACTGTATCCTTTGTATAGCACTGGGATGTGTTCAAGAATGTTAGTGAAGTCTTTATCTTGGTTCCTGCACTTCTTGGTCTCAAAGGAAATTTGGAAATGACCTTGGCATCCAGGCTATCAACTGCTGTAAGTAACTTTCTCGTCCTATTCACTCTTCAGATATATGTCTAAAACATTTTAAAAAGGAAACAAATCTTTGAGACATGAGTGTTTTATGTTTATGAATTCATCTGGCTGTTATGGGGCAGTTTACATCTGTTATTAAGTTGGCAAAGTTAAAAAGGTGAGCCTTGTCTCCACACATCAAAACTTCACTTCTAAAATCTCTTCTGACTCATCATTCAGAACAGATAAAGCAGATTTTTGAGATTTACAGGTGTATTGTGTAAGGTTGAGAGCTCTCTTTGACCTTGAGGGATTTAGAATAGGCTAATAAAATGTTCATGTTTAAACACTTTTTTTTTAAAGACCATTAGTGTGACACCAAAATAAAGCATCGGTAACATTGCTATTCCAGACCTCTGTTGATCAAATGGCAAGAAATTTGTTTTTTAGCTTTCTGGCTAAAAAAATTTATGTATTTTTGTTGTGGTGAGGTTGATTTGTGTCTGCTTGTTTTTTGTGTGTGTCAACACTGTAGTGTAGCATAACTAGGTTTCTTTTCTGTGTGTTCTTTCCTCTGTATTTTTACAGCAGTTTTTTACATTTCAGGGGATGTTCTATCTCTTAATTTTTCTAGTCTAAGTAAGCCAGATTGCCTTCCTGTATATTTTTTTTGTGTGTGTGACTAACTAGTGATTAGCTAAGTCTAATAGTGTGGCTAGGCTGTTTCTGATAGCTGCACTGGGTATCTATCTAAGACTGCCTAATGCAGTGCTTCTGTACTCCAGCAGGGCCCTCACTCTCTGCCTCTTCCTACTTGAATGAATTTTTCTAGTACATGTCTGGTCAAAGGTGTACATAACTCCAGATGAGATTTTACTATGTCTTTGTAGAATTGCTCTGGAAACTTTCTGGGGTTTTATGCACTTGCTTGCTTAGAAGGGTCAGGTTTAGACCTCTCAGTCACTTTGTGATCAATGACTATGCCCTATTATTTATGCTTTTGTTAATTTCCAGCTGTCACTGTCATTCTCTGGCAGAAATATTAGTCCATAAGTGCATGACCTTGAATTTCTACTGTTGAATTTTACCAGCAGTTTTTGCTGCTGTAACCCTCAAGGACATTCAGTTTTTGTATTGTATTACAATGCTTTGTATTGACAAGGACTCCCAGTGTTCTGTCATTAATAAATGTCATTGCCACATTCTATTGAGTGGTTGCCTGAATGCACACTGTGATGGGCATAGCCTTGGCAGTCCTGTGAAGGTTTGCTTGTTTACAGAAGTTACAGACATTGATTACTTTCATACATAAGATTTGACATGTTCTGTTGTATCTTTATCAATGTCATCCTTAGTCATTCAATCTTGTTTTGTGTTTGATTATATTGTTCTTACTTTTCTGAAAATTCTTACTGTTCTTAACAGTGTTTTGTTTTTAAACCTTACTGCCTTTACTGTCAGGCATAAATGCTTTTGTTTATTACTTTACCTTTTGGTTTTTGTTGACCTGTTGCTTAATTTGTTTCTGACTGTCTCAGGTACAGTTTGTGGCCTGAGGATTTAAAATGCTTATATTCCATAGTGAGAAATACACCAAGTCCAAGATCTACCAGTGCCTTACTAAAGGCTTAAAATAAAGAAGGTCAGAATACACTTCACTACTTCTGCTTCAGTTGATGTGATCTTTAATTCTTTGCCTCAATTGAGCTTATGACCTTTGTCAGATCACAAATCCAGAAATTGCCTGGGTCGGTCAGTGGCTGAATTCCCCATGCTCATCAGTGCCATCACATTTGTGAACATCACAGCTCTCAGGGGATGTTTGGAAAAGGGTCACACAGATCCTTTCTCTGCTCTGTGACTCCTGACCTAAGTTCTTATTATCCATCAGCTGTTAGCAAGACAGGAGCTGATCCCCTTCTCACACACACGGATGGAAGGTGCTGGAGTTTCCACAGCACAGGCTGCATGTTCAGTGGATAAACGAAGAGAACAATCCTATACAAGATAAGAACAGTATAGATCGTTCATTATCAAGGGCATGCTAACAAGATTATACGTAGGTTTTATATGTTTAAAAAAAACTAAAAGAAAAGCAAACAAATAAAGAAAACCCTAAACCAAAGCTGTGGAAACCTGTTACAGGGGATGGCTTGCTGCTAGACCTGCAGATGACATGCCAGTTCTCTCAGAAAGAGGTCATTCTGAGTATTGCATTCTTCCCATTGATTTCATTGGTCCCTACTCTCTTTTGCCACCCAATCTTTGGTCCTGTCATCTTCATCCTAGGTGAGAAGAGAAGGAGAATGTTAATTCAGAGTATATCTAAACAGCTATTTGGAGCCCACTTGTCTGATTAATCTTCCCTCTCTGGCCTACATTTGCACTATCGGGCTCCCCAGCAGACACCTGTCTTGAAGTAAAAGCAAGACTGTGCCCCTGTGACCAGCTTTACCTTTTTGGGAGGAAATTTCTGACATGAGTTCAGCACTGGAGTTAATTCATGCCCTGCTTGCTCACCTAATTTATAATTGCTGCTGAATTTGCAGACATGTCTGTGCTCTTGGAGCTGTAAACGTATTATCTTTACTTCATTGTTAATTATGTGGTCAGCCGAAAAGTAGTGTCGTCTTAGCAAGTTTCTTGTCCATGGTACATCGGTTTCAGGCGTTGTCTGGTCACTTTCATTCATCTTGTTGCCCGCATTTCTCCTTTAGCTGCATCTTACTCATCACTCACAATTTTCCATCCGCTTTAGAATCAGTTATTTCACTGAATTTGTCTCAAGACTGTGTTTTTCATCTGCCTCAGGGCATAGCTTGTATTTCACTTTTGTGTTAGTGTAAACTCCCCATACCCTGGCAATCTTACAGCCTACTGTTTTTAAAACAACTTTTCTTTTTATCCCACCAGAAGTTACTTCACATGTAGAATACAGACAGCAAAGAGCAAAAAGGTGCTTCTGCAGTTCTGTGTGCCATTCTCCCTCTGCCCGCTTCTGTGCTGGTGTAACTGTGTGAGATGTGCTTAGGTCAACTGCCCATTCAAGCACAGTATTTATATTGTGTTTTGTGTACTTCAGCCCTTCAGCTTTGTTCTGTTTTTTGGGTCATTCTCATTGTCTCAATTCTCACTGCTGTCTTTTCTCTGTTCCTTTTTCATCTGTAAAGAGCAACAACAGCAAAAAAACCAAAACCAAAAACAAAAAACCCCAAACAAAACAACAACAACAAACCCCAAAGAAATGACCCACCACCACCACCAAACCACCACTTATTCCATCATTTCTGTAAACTTGTGCAGACTGTGTGTTATTGTTGTTAAACATTAGCAGGATGACTTTACAAACCTTTTGTTTAGGTCCATGTATTTCACAGTATCACAATAAACTTGATCTCAGTTTATGGAAATCTGCAGCTGCAAGGAGTGGTTCTGCTCTTTCCCCCTTCCAAACCCTGAGAGCACTTGTGCAAGGTTACATGGTTGGATGTGACGGATCAGATAATTTTATAGCAGATAACCCCTTTTCACTTCCTGAATAAAAGTGCTTTCCATCAAATCAGTGAATTTTTGGTGCCATGAACTGGTTCAAGACAGAAAATATGAGTGTGTAGGTGACAGTAGGAGAAAGAAGAGCTGTGGCATTTGGCAGGAGCTCACCTTTAAGCCAGATGAAGCATTTTGCAAGATTATTTTTTTTAACAGGGATTTTTTTGATACTTTTCCAAAGGAGAAACTTTTTCAAAGGAGAGAAGAAGTGAATCTCTCCACAGCCTGCCATTCATTTAGCATGTATATATTTAAGAAGGATGCAATGGAGATTCTTACCAGCAGTTCTTGAAACAACTGCTGTACTATTTAAACTTACTGGATGTATTTGCAGAGCTTTCACTGTAGTTTGAACATTATAAAATATTTATAGTGTGATTGAGATAAAGAGCTTTATTTTATTGCTTTTGAATTAGCATTTCTTTTAATACTTTGTTCCTTTCAAGTCACTACTATCACAAAATGAAATAAAATGCAAAAAAATTTGAATTGAAATCTATTGAAAATGAATTACCACAAGATGAAAAATATATGCACAAAGTGTCTCTGTTTTTTGAGAAGTATGTTACCTTATAAATTAGTATTGTACAAAAAGCTACTAAAATTTATGCTCAACATGTAAAAAAATGTTCTGTTACCTCCAAAAGGAAGTTATTTTAAAGACGATCGTACTGCAGTGGTTTGTGTTGTTCATTAGGTCTTGTCCTCTAACTCAAAAAAAACAAAAGTAGGAAATACATTATAAAAGGGTATGTATGTACTTTTAAATTTCTTAGAATAATTTATTTGCTATCTCTTGGCTACTACCTAAATATTGGACTTACATCATTTATAGCATCAGAAATCTCTACCTGTATTGTATAAATGAAAAGTTAGATGCTAAACAGTGTTAGATTCTAGCATTTTTTTATCTTCAGAATTTAAGCACCATAGAAACAAGCTCAGTCTAACAGGATCTGCCAGCCACTGATCTAATCCCTGGTGGTGCTTGGGCATTCCAGGAATGTAAGGTTGCTGTTATATCTTGCAGAGCAAGCTTGTGTTATACAAGTTACTATGTAAAACTGCATCAAATTTAGCTGCTTTTGGAAGTATGGTTTAAAAATCAAAAGCAATGTTTGACTTTAAAAGATATATCTTGTTTTTAATCAAGTGTTTTACTTTATTATCTGAATTATTTGTGGGTATTTTCAAATAATACCGTTTTAACCCCAAATGTCTGAATTTCTTTTCTAATTTTGATAGGTAAATGTTGGAAAAATGGATTCTCCCATTGAGAAATGGAACCTAATAATTGGCAATTTGGCCTTAAAACAGGTAAATATAATGGGTTTATTGATTTAGTTCTAGCAAGTGAGTGAAGTTATTGAAAAAGTTAAATCACAAACATTGGTAAGTATGGAGAAGAACAGTGTTAATGAGAAAGTAGCTTTACTACACTGTCTCTTCTCTAAAACAGTATGAGCTTATATTTATTAGAAGAAGAAGAGGTAAAGTATTATTTATGATTTTACCAAGGGTTTTTCCTTCATCATTTTTCCTGAGAAAGGATCTAAGGGTGATTTTAGAAAAAATTCAGATTTGGGAAAACCTTTTGAATTTGACCTTTTAAATGTTTCTAGTACCATATTTGCATTGGATTCAATGTTTAAAGGCAGTGTGGTAGAGCTTGTGGATAGTAAACAATATTTTAGATAGCTGGGCCATTTGAGGAAAGGAGTGCATGCTCTCCAAGGCAGCTGTTTCTTGAGAGCTATTTCTTATTTGTAAGTTATATTATAACATTCCTAAAACAGAGGTGAAATATTTGTGTTGTGACTTCACTACTTTAAGTGGTTTAGAGGCTTCTTTAGGCATTGGCTTCTTGTAAATACTGAGCTCCTCTCCCTGATTTTACTTTTGCTCTTCTGGAGTCTGTAAAATGCTGGTAAAGCCTTTTCTGCTGTCCTAAAATTTTTCTTCTTTTTCTTCTTCAATCATCCAAGGTTGTCATCGTCTCTACAAAATAGATGAGCATGCTCCTGTTATACCTGGCATGTAAATGTAGATAGGAGGAAAGGCTAACAGCAAGTGATTCTGTGGTCCTCCTAAGTCTGTCAATTATTTTATGAATTCACTTTCTTTTCCAGGTTCAGGCAACAGTAGTTGGTTTTCTGGCAGCAGTGGCAGCAGTCATATTGGGCTGGATTCCAGAAGGCAAATACCGCTTTGATCATTCAGTCCTTTTGTGTTCTAGCAGTGTAGCAACTGCCTTCATAGCTTCTCTTTTACAAGGTAAAGTGGGTGCATGTGTTACTTTGTGCAGTTATTTATTTTTCTGTGGATGCAGAATGTGTCTTACATTGCTATTCCTTTAAAATTTAAATCCAATAAGGTACAATGCATCTGAAAACCAGCCGAGAATAAGATGTCCTTTTGCAATTTCCATATAGGTGGGCATGTTGCATTCCTCTCCTGTCATAGTCTTTGGAAAGCTTTTGATTTGCATGACCTCCTGAGCATATCTAAACAAAAAAGTATAGTTTTGAGACTTCACCTATTATGATGCAGAACTTCTCCCCCTGCCTTCTATATTCATTAATGTACAAAGTATATTCTTACTACTAAGCAGGTAAAACTTGTTTATAATTACACTCAAGTGATGCTGGATATTAACTTAACTGAATTCAGAGTTCCAGGTTGCCCATACTGTTTGTGTTGTGCTCTGTTTTGTTGCTGAAGTGAACAATTTGGCTCATTGTTTGAAGAGTTTGGACCAAGTTCAAATCCAGCTCTACAAACAGTGCCAGTGTCTGTCTGGAGCAATATGGCATGATGAATTTAATTCTCTTCCTAATTGTCAGGAAACACTTAACCATAAAAGATTGTACTTGATGGATGTGAAGGGGAGGAGGAAAGTGGCTCTACTTGTGTCATATTCTTAATGAAAATACATGGTCAGTAGTCTTAAGAATAGTAAGTCAAGTAAAATGGGTAACTTCCTTGTTTTACTGCTCTGCTATGCTTTCTTATGTGAAAATTACAAAACTGTTAAAGTTTTGCATGGAATTAGGAACACACGTTTTTTAGCGACTAAAAAGCCACTGAGTTTGATGATGTGCAGAATTAAGGGCAGCAAAAGAACTGAGGAACATGAATGCATTTTTTATACTTCTCATGTGTGATTCGGACATGAAGAGAAACTTTGGTTTTTGTCCTGGTGATGGGCCAGTACAGGAAATGACTTTCTAAGCCTTGTCCTCCTACATGTGAAATAGGTGCTTTTGAAATATTGTGATCCTGAAGGATCATTCCAGTTTATTCTTTAGAGAGATTCCTGGTATATAATTCCTTAGGCAGTTTCTCTGGAAGTGAACTCCTAATGTAGCATACCATACATAATATAACATAAAGGATAACATATACAGTTAAGTTCTTATATATATGATGAGAGGGAAGTTACTCAGGTTGTGGCAAAGACTGTAGCAATGAGAATTTCATTTTTAGTAGCCACTTGCGTTTTGCAGGGAGATTACTCTTCAAAAGTTAGTGTTGATGTTTATAGGAAAAAATACAAATTAACACCTCTGATTAATTTTTTCAAGTCTGTAGCAAGTAATATTTTTTATACGTTGTCTTGGGTTTAATTTATTATGTAGCTTCTTGGTGTTTGGTGTTAAGTCCTTGATAGTCTTGCACAATATCAGATGTCAAAGTATTTAATCTTAGGTTGTTTTCAGCCTAGCTTGATTTAAATTACAGTCAGCGGAAGTTACCAGGGTTGGAAAAGAATACACTTCGTATTTTTTTCTTCAGGAAATGCCTGCCTTACAATTTCAATAGTGCTGATTCTAGTTATAAGCGAAGTAGTTTATTGTACATATGGTTCTTGATTTTTTGTGTGTGCTTACTGTGTTTTTTTGAAGTGTGTGTCCGTTTCATAAAACAGCTAAAAGTTAAAAACACAGTTATCAATCAGGTGGGAAGAACAATCATCCTGGGAAAAAAAGCACTGACTTCTCATTTATTAAGTTTGAAATTGTCATAATCTTGGAGTTTTCTGTGGAATTACTGTATTGTCTTCTTTGTTGAATTTAGGAGTGATAATGGTTGGAGTTATTGTTGGATCTAAGAAGACTGGTATTAATCCTGACAACGTTGCCACTCCTATAGCAGCAAGTTTTGGAGACCTCATCACCCTTGCCATACTAGCATGGATAAGTCAGGGTCTGTACACTTGCCTTGGTAAGTGTGCTTTTAAATGTGTATGACTCCCCAGGAACCTTGTTTGGGTTAGCAGGGTAGGGAGAAGGCCGAGAGGGAGAGGTTTGGCAAACCTTTTAGTCTGACTTACTTATTTGTCAGCATTTATACCATTAAATGGTAAATCTTAGAGTGCCATGATTTTTTTTCCTTTTTTTTTAATAAATCATAGAAGTCACTGACCTGAACTTTGGCACAGTCTAGGAATATCTGAAAGACTTTGGCAATCTCACAGTCAACCTACATGTGAAATATAAACCATAATAATGAAGAAACAAATAATGTGAAAACATTTTATCACAGAGAGAAAAGAATGTTAAGAGCCTTATTCAAAATTAAATCATTGCTGCAACTAACTCATTCCATAGAAACTCTTAAAAGTTTATTGTTTTAAAAGACATAATTGTAGACAATTATAGTATAATATATCACAGATAAAATATTGTGTTGTCCTCAACTTACCAGAGATGCTGATATCATCACATATAGTCTTTACAGCTCATTGTCCAGACCTTTTCATATGGAAATATTTCAACATTAGCCAGAAAAAGTATCTAATAAGGCTCAAGCTGGCATAGTGTGACTTGCAGATGTTTTTTCGGTATTTGATCTTTCATATTTAGAAAGTGTTAGCATGATGTCAGCTTAAACGTATCAGTGTGCAAAGAAGTATTTTTTTAAGATTTTTCTGTATTTTTTGTTAAAACTTAAATAGTATTGTTTATTTCATATCTATATTTAAATCTTTCATATTATATTCTAATACCTGTATTTCTCAAATACTTTTTTTAAACACTTCTTTTAAGGAAGTTTGTAAATTTACAGTGAAAATTGATGAAGATTTTTTTTATCGCCTCTTCTTTCTTTTCTTCTGATGAGAAAAACTCTTATAAAATGCTATTCCTTTTAATCTATCAATCTAAAAAAAAAACCCCTCAACCCTGCCAAAGATGGGTAAAGAAACTTGGACTTTTTATTTTCTTTGACACACATTTCCAGAAACTTACATTTCCAGATACAGATATTCTAATGTGTCTCAGAGGAATAAAAAAAGAAGTGGGTACAGTTTGAACTGATCCTTTGCTGCTTTATTAGCTGTCATGACCACTGACATTTTTCTGTGCCACTACAGTTGGAAAGCAGGTCCCACATGTGTAGGGGTAAGAATCAATGGGTTTCCAAGAGTTACTCCCAGTTTTCTGTCTTCTGGAAATATCTCTGTTGGTGAAGGATGTAATTATCGAGTTACTACTAAAATGACTCCTTTTACTCTTTCTATTTTTTTCAATGTCTTTGTATTTTTTTCTTTTTGGAAACAAGAGAGTCTTTCTAAAGAAAGAAGATGCCACAAAGCCCTTGGAAATAGGTGGTTTCCAAGATGCATGTATTTGAACTGTGAAATAGTAACAAGGAATAAAAGTATGGAGCACCTTCAGCTCAGGAGAGATGTATCAAGTTGTGAAAGGCAGGGAAGAGACATTCAGAGAATGATTAGGCAGCAGGTTAAAAAAAGTTAAAGAAATTTTTTTACACAATACATCAGTGGGATGTGAAACTTACTTCTGTGATGCATTAAGAGGACCAGAGTGATTTTAGAAAAGTTTGGATAAACCAGTCAGAGAGGAATTCTTTGAGAAGTACTGACCAGACAGATACAGAAAGAGACTTGAGAGATGGTGAAATCCCTGATGCAAACCTCAGCAGAGGCTGGCAGGGCACGCTGAAAGAAGCATCACTCTAAACCTGTAATTTTTCTTCTCTCTATAAGCCTGAATTGTTGGCCACAGTCTGACAAAGACTGGACTAGATGAGAACTGTGCCTCATCCAGCACAGATATTCTTATGATCTTTCACTTTTCTGTTGTTTCTGTGCTTTCTCAGGGCTAGAATAAGAAGCCCAATGGGAATGCTAAAAAGAAATCTGTGATTTATAGGTATTAATGAAACTGGTGGGATTCACTTCTGAACTGTGTTCACAATTAACTATTTTCCCCTGTAATCTATTAGCCTAACTAATGAAGCAAGTTTCCAGCTGCTCTCTGCATGGGATGGTTTTCAGACAACAACACTGAATGAATGGAAATTATTTGTATGCAAGCTTTATATTTGTCTGTAACAGAGGTGTACAGCCTTTGGGTTGGTAAAACACTTCATGGTATAGTCTGAAGATACAGGGGAAAAGACTGTAACAGTTTTAGATAGGCCAGGACCAAATGAAACACCTTGTTTGGCCACCATCATATATATAAAATTTCTTAAAGGTTTATCTCCTTTAAAAGTTATCAAACATGGGGATTTAAATAGTAAAAGGTTAACAGTTCTTAGCAGCTCCCTAAAAGAGCTGTCTGGGAATCCTTGTTAAATAGCTGGGGGAAAGCACTAGAGGGCTCCCCAGGACCGTCCCTGGCACCTGGCACATTTCCTCCAGCAGAACACAAGAAGTGCTCTGCAATAGGAGCACTCAGTGAACGTGGAGGTCTGTGTTGCCTATTATTTGTCAGTAATGATTTGAAAACTTCTTTAAAGCTTTCCATTTTTTCTCACAGTATATGCATAATATATGTTTGTATCTGTTAGTATATGTTTGATCTGGGCTGAGAAGACAAATTGTGTGATTCACATTATTGTTTTCAGGTTCTTACCAGTTGTTTTGAAGCAGTATATTTCCAGTTTACCTCTAATTTCTACGAGAGGCTGCAATATTTGAGCATGCCTTTGCCCATGTTAACTGCCTGCTATAAATCTAAAAAAATGGAGTGAATGAGCCCTAAAGGAGAATTCATTTATTTTCTCTTTCCATTCTTCAGCTATTGTAAAATGCATTTGCTTCTTCTGTGAATTAAATATGAAGAGGAAGATGTCTATCCTTCCTTTAAAAACACATCTCAAGGTTAATCTTTTTAGATTTTTGTAGTAAGATGTTCTACTAGTAGAGTCTCTCATGGATTTAAAAAAAAAACAACAACTCCCTCATTATTCCCAAGAGTTAGACTGGGGCTGAGTATTCTCACTGGTGCTTCTTAGGTCACAGAAAGAGATGAAAGGAGGAAAAAAAGACCCCACAAAGGACAAGGGAGATAATACATTGTAAGAATAATCACATAAGGACAGGAAAAAATTGCTTCTCTTTTGGGCTTTATCTTATTCTCCTTCTAATAGCTTTCTACTTTTAGTTTGCCCAGGGAAGCATAACTTACTATGTTTTCTACTGGCTCTGCTGCAGAGGTTGTTACTCAGTACAGAAAGGTAGTAACTTCTAAAAATTCTACAGCAATTCTTTAAGGAGATCCAGTAAGGTAACATCAAAGTAGTAATTGCTTGGATTTGCAGCCATTGTAATAAGCCATAATGCATGGGTGAGAACATTTTTTATATACCAGCTACTCCTCTTTGGTAGTGTTTGTGTGATCTATATTAACTATTTCAACCTGTTATTTTAATGTATTTTGCTGTAAGGCTTGTCTAATTTTTGAAGGTTTTGACAAAATGTGTTTTAACATTAGGTACATGACCACACTTCTCAGAAAACAAATATTTAAAAGTGGAATATTTGCACAGTTTATATATTTGCCATTAGGATAAATGTTCCATTTTTTACCTCACTGTTCAATTAGGAAGTCTTGGATCACTGTAGTAGCTTCTTTGAGGAGGGGATTATAAAACCAAATAATCAAAAAAAAGTAGTGTTCTTTCTGTGGAAGCATCTGTTCACTTTACAGTCTCAGCTTTATGCTGGTAGTCACCAGTGTTTGCAGTTGTATTCCTATGAAATAGGATGGAATTCTCGTGGGTAGGTGCAAGCAGCAGAATTGCCTGTTAATTTTCAGACTGAGACTGGCTATGAAACAACTGAGCTACTGATACAAATGTCTCGGTTTTGCACATTGTGCTTGAATCTTTTTAGATATGCTATTTCTGGAAAGATTACCTGCTTTGGGAAGAAGGGAGTACATATGCAAAGAATCTGGATATAAACAAAATGCATTTTCATTATATTCAGTTTCTTTTAAAATTTTTTCTTCAGTTACAAAATAATGTTTTATATTCTACATTTTTCCTGTATTTTTTATCATAAAGCATCATACAAAAATTCTTTTCAAAATTCCTTCTTTGTAGTCATGGTTCTGTTCTTGAGAAGATGAGAGACAATGATCACAGATGGCCAATATTAACCATATTGTTTAGTGCAGTAGTTGAAACTTCAGGTGTAATGGTAACGGAGACGATTAAAATTCCTCTATTGTATGGCATAGATCATAATTTATTTTAGAATTGTAAATTAAGAAAAACATGTAGCAATATCTGGAGAGTAAAAGAGGTTTTTTGGGTTTTTTTCCCTTTATTATTATTTTAGAGACATATTACTATGTATCTCCTTTGGTTGCTGCCTTTTTTTTGGCTCTGACTCCGATGGGGATTGTCATAGCTGCCAAACACCCAGCTACCAGAACTGTCCTCCATTCAGGATGGGAGCCTGTTATAACTGCTATGATTATCAGCAGGTAGGTCTGTTTGTCTTGCTGCATGGAAGCATCTTGACAGTCATCCTATATCTCTGTGTATCTTACCTGATTGTACTTAAGAGACACAGTTAAGGAGCCTTTAGAATTTAGGCTTAAAATTTTATAACTGATCTAAGAGATTATTTAATCCAGTGGAAATTATGAATCTTAAAAGTAGAGGAATTGGCTAATACTCTGTGGTCTTTGTTATACAAGAAGCCAATTTTAATGAGAGAATGGCTGTAGTGATGTTAGTGTGTAGCTCAGAGTGAGGTAATGGCTCAGGGGGAAGATGAAAATCCTGGCTTAAAGGTGATCCAAGTCAGACTGCAATAAAATTTTTTAAATACCCTTTAATGGTCTTGCATGCCTTATTCTAAACATTGTACTTTGTTTTCAGTATTGGTGGCCTTATTCTGGACACAACTGTATCTGATCCCAACTTGGTTGGAATTGTTGTTTATACCCCAGTAATTAATGGTAAGACTCTGATTGGATTAATTGCTACTATGTATCAATTGATATACCTTGTTTTGAGAATTGTCTATTACAGTAAATTTCTCTTGTGCCAATTAATATCTGAAATATTAATTTCAAGTTTTGATTTTGATGTTAACAGCTGTTTATTTGAACACCTAAGAAGTGCTTCCTGTTTTCACAACAAGCACTAAAATGTGATAGAGAATGTGAGAAGTAGAAACCTCAAGTATGCATTAAGAAACTGAAAATGTAACTATTGAAGGAGTATATTTAAATATTAAATTATCAAATATTATATTGAAGCAGTTATGGCTGAGAAAATGTGGATAACATTTTATTTCAAAGGGGTTTTTTTCTGAACATCCAAGAACATTTTCAAACAATAATTTACTATCAACCGGTAATGTATATAGATAAAGAAACTGAGAACCATACTACAGGCAAGTAAATAAATTTCTTGAGAAAAATGTGTGTTATTTCCAATGATTGGTGTGTGCTTTTCAGATGTGTAACAATGAATTTGTGAAAATTTGGTCCTTAAGTGTTCTATCTTCTAATGATAAGGACAAAGCAAATTTTAGAAGAATAGTTAATATCTCATTAGACTGGAGCACTTTGAAAATGCTTTTCTGTCCTAGTACATTATGACAGGGTTGATACCTATTTAGTTTGCAACAACTCTAATCACCAGATCTGTTCCCACTGTATTGCTGCCTAGCTGTTCTTTCTCCTTTTTGTAGTTTTCCATTTGATTTCTTACAATAATTTGCACTTTTATGTATTGTTATTAATACCATTTCTCTAGTTACCAAGATGATTCTTTTTCAACTGAAGTTGGCCTTTGCAAATTTCATATTTTATGAATGTGTTCTGTTCTGTTTTCTAAGCTATAAATTAAATGAGTTATGGCCAGTTCTTTTCCACCTTGATAATAAGATGTTAATATGGTCACTTGGTTTTAGTTTTGAACCACGTTGCCTTGATATAATTAATTTTCCAGACATTGTTAAAGGAAATGTAACACAGGATAACACCCAAACATTTTATAAGCGTTACCATGGTTGAGAGTTAGTAGATATATTGCTGCAAACATTACACAAGCTGTTCAGTTAGAGGCTTTGACAGAGGCATGTTCTTGGCAAGTTCATGCTAGCCCTTGTTTTACAGCTCTCATGTCTTCTGCTTGCTTATAAATTGTCTTTTTAGTAATTCACTCTAATTCTTATGTAGGAATATAAATTTCACTGTATAAAGATTCTCCGTATCATCCTTTTTGACCCACTTTAAAGTTATACTTTCTGTTTTCTCCACTGCAGCCCTCAGGTATTCTCTAACCTGCAAGATAATCAATTTGCAAAAATGATCACTAATACTTCATGGATTGTTCATTTAGCTCTCTAGATGCAGTAAATTTAACTTAACCCCCAGGTCATAGTACTTATCTACTTGTGATCAGATATCTCCATTTTTTATGAAGACAGTAGACAAAAGGAACTGAGTATTTCAGTCTTCAGCAGAGCATGTTGCTTGCTCTTCTTTCTCATTAAGGCCCTCTATTTCCTTCTTACTTTTAATGTGAAACATTTCTATGTGGCAACTTGAGTTCCTTGCTAACTGTAAATTAATTTTTACACTACAGCCATTACGTTTCTGTTCCTGTTCCTTGCCTTTCTATTAATTCAGAATTGGAAACACTTGATCTAACTTTTGTGTGTTTCCATTTTGATTTCCAGATACCTAAAAGGCAAGGCAGACATGTTGATCTTTAGCTTTTTTTCTGTTTTACACCTGTAACTTTTCTTATAGTAGTCCTTTTTTGGTTAACCCCCTGGATCTGCTTCCTAGGAGAAGAGGATTGTTTTTTTCATTTTAGGCAGATGTACCCAAACCAATATTAAGGCAATGCTCATACATTCTTTTGAACTGTCTTTATGGGATAAGAACTAGCCAAAAGCTATAGAGCCATGGAGATTTAGCTGACAGGTCAAAAGGTCTCTGAAGAGATAAGCAGGTGTAAGAGAGGGAAAGCTGGAGCTACTGGAGCAGGCAGAGAGGGAAGGTCTTTCCAGGAGGCTGGGATAACAAGAAGCATGCTTGACACAGAATTCTAAAGGTAGGGGCATTTGTATTGGAAAATATAGAGAAAATATGTTCTGTGTAGAGGAGGCAGTGTTTTATGGTACCCCTGCTGGAAAGGAAACAGTAGGTAATTTTCTGTTTGCCGTTCTATTAGCTTCTCTTGGGTTTCATAATTCTACTGATGCCTTTTGATATTGCTAATCAGTACAGTGTAGTAAACTGGGGACAAGGAAGTTCTTCATTTGAAAAAGTACATCTGTTGACATTCATTAACTGACATGAACGGTGTGTTAGGTCAGTTAACTGATGGCTTTTTAAATATTACTGTTCCAGAAAGTTTCCTCTACCTTTCTTGGTCTTGCAATTCTCATTGTGAGCCTAAATAGCAAAAGAAACAGAGAGTTTTCCTGTTTTGTTTTCTTTTACCTGAAAATTTGTTGGTCCTGTGGCACAGAAAACCTGGAAGAAAACAACAGAGAAACCTAAAAGAATTTTTTTTTCCCACTGGGAATGTGTCCAGCCAGGATTTAAGGACAGAATTTCAAGCTGTCACTGATTTTTCAGTTTGCCATATCTTGAACACCTGAACAGTATTGACTCCAAAATGGTCAGGTGTTAGGCTTCCTGTGCACCACTAGGTAGGATTCATCCAAGTCCTGCCTAGATAGTTTGCTTGTTCTTAGATGTGAGACAAATTACTTTAATCATGTCTTACACTATGGAGCCATTTTAGAATATTGAAGAAATACTGGTCTGGAATTTGAGCAGCCTCAAAGGTTGCCACCCCTTTTAACAATAACTACAAATATTTGCCCAAAATAGTAAAATAATTTTTAAGCAGAAAGGCGTTTGTAGTTAGTTTTACAGCTGGTGGCAGACGTATTTCACAACCATTTTTTCCTTTTTCCCACTGTTAAACACATTTCTTGAGATGACTAATTATTTTTAATTCTATGGTTGGCTGGGTTAAATTGCATATTTGCTTTTTCAAAATAAATAAATCATTTTGTTGTTTCAGGCAACTTGCAGACTACTTGAGATTTAGATGTCTCTTTGATATACTGAAGTCCTGAATAATATAACTAAGCCCAAGTGTGGCTGTGCTTCAGTCTAGACACTCAAGCTGATTTTGAGTTGTGTTTTCTCATGAATGAGATGGTTAAAATTTGCAAATCCTCTTACAGCATCATAGCATGTTGAATTTGGCTCAGGTTTTCAATTTGCAAGTAGCCAAGTTCCTTTTGTGCAGAAAAAAGACAATATCTTAAACAATTACATGCTCCTGAATATGCAACAGAAATGAGCTAAGGTGCAGTTACCAGATAGAGCCACTTTCCTCTCTGTTTTGGTTGTGTACTTATACACAACATTGTGAGATACCTTACAAGTATTTGCATTTCAGAAGTTATTGGGTAATAGTAGACTTTATCCCATTTTTATGCACCTTGAGGAATGAAAGTTCTGCAAATTAATTCTGAAAACACCTGAAATTTGGAAATACTTCATATCAAAAAACTTTTCTTTGCAGGTGGTTTGAAGCAGTACTCTTTAAAGGTAACAAACCTGTTCTAATATTTCTTACTCTTTGTCCATACTTTAAAAGAATTTGCTATCTGGAGGGAATACATAGGTTTCCAGGAATATGAGAAACACATATGAGAAAATTTAATACAAAACTTAATGAATGCCAGTTGTCTGGGGGATGAAAATTAGGCTTATGCAATATATTCCCCAAAGCATCCTTTTTTTAATCTGTTAGTAAGGTAAAGTCAATAACAGACTTCCAGGTTTTTCAGAGAGCTTTTACTGTAAATTGTTTTGGAGAATATGGAAAAAAAAATCAAGAAACCATTCTTCCTCAAAAAAACCCCATTTTTAATAGCTATATATTTTATTTTCTTTTAATATAATTGTACTTTGATTTTTCTCACAACAGAGTGGTGCTTTGATTAGAAAATAACCATTGTCCCAGAGAGTTGTGCACCTGAAATTTGCCACTGTAAATCACCCAAGGAAAACATTGGTGTACCTGAATGATAGCAGAGCAGTTTGGCTGGATAGCAAATTAATTTTTCTGCATCCTGAATTGGAAAGAATGTGTTAGTCTCATAAGGCACATTTACTGTATGAGAACTTTATAATTCAGTCTTTATTTTGGCATGAATAAGGAGGAAGGTTTTGATTTTTGTTATTTACTTCTGATGCATTATTGGGTGATAGATTTACTACCTTTTAGTTGCTAACTTGTACATGTAAATCTGCATATATATTTTTATAGTGTGTGATCTTTCTTTTAAGTCTTACTTGTAAATTCTTTAGAAGATTTCAGTAATCAGTGTGTTGTTTTCACAACACAATTATATCCAGAGCATTTTTGGTTTTTGACAGTCAAGGAACAATTTTTTATTAGTCATAGGAAAGAAATTATTTATGAGTCAAATCAAACATGGAATGTAGTAGTTGCATATATAATAAAGGTTTCTCTTCAAAAACATCCATCTAGGGAAAGCTAATATTTTCCATCTCTTTTCCCCCAAACATTTGTAAGTGTTAAAAGAAATGCTACAAAATAAATGGAAATTAATGAAAAATCCGCCCATATAAATAGGTAGATAGGTTTTTAATCTAAGTATTTCACTTGCATAAAAAAGGATTTTTTAAAGTTTATGGTTGAGAGGTCAGGGCAAAAATTTATCTTGCATTTTCTGAAAGATAAGATGGTTTTTCCAAAATTTAGAGTTCGTGGTCACCATTGTAACTGAGATTCTTTTTCTTCCTTTTAATTTCATTTATATGATGCAGATGTTGAACTTCAAAAAAGCCTGTTTGGCAAAACTGACTATTTTGAACTATGATTGTGCTCAGGAGTGTGCAAAAGTGAGAATCTTCTAGACTTCCCTCCCTTGACAGATTTACAAGAAAGATCAATTTGGCAATTATGTTGGCCTAATTCTCTGCTTATGTATTATTAATTGATTTGAGGCCCACTGGACAAGCTGTATTATAGGTGCTTGAGAACAACATAGTATTCTGTGACTCATAAGTCCATCTCCATAGAACTGGGTTTCCAAAACTCCTTTATCTCAGGTTTGCTTTCCCTGTTCTTACACATTTTTTTGTGTGCCTCATCATGCAACTATTTACATTTTCATGAACAGTCATAGCAGTGGTCATTAAAGCTGAGCATGTTCACTTTTTCTGGTGCTCTCAGTACTTCCACTGGAGGCAGTTTTCTACAGGAGCAATTGTTTAACTACATGTATTTAAGGAAATGAACAAAAAATAAAAGGAGAATGAGATGAGGACCTATGGGAAAGGAAGGGACTGCATACATAAGGTAGTTGAATATTGCTCTGAAAATTTTATGTTGCCTATTGTACAGTACTAAACAAGTACTTAAACCACGATTTTTTTACTGGTTAATAATAAAATGGTGCATGGGGTTATTCCTCCTCAGATGGTGGACTTTGCACTTCATGTTGTTGAATTTCAGCAGATTTCTCTTGACCCAGCTCTCCAGCCTATCCAGTTCCCTCTGAATGGTAGCACAACCCTCTGTTTTATCATCACCTGCTCCCAGTATTCCCTGAAAAACCTTACTCTGTTTATCAAAAAGTGCAGTGTAAGACTGGAGGAAATAACCAGCCCTGTGCATTGCCCAGAGCAGTGGATGATCTCAGACTGATCTGGATCAGCAAGATCCATCTTCCCTTAACTTCTTGGTTTTTTTACCTGCACTGAGTTATGAGACACAGATTTACTTTGAAGTATTAAGACTCATTGTTGTAAAGTGCTTTAATGTGGTTTTCTGAATAGCATGGTTAGTTCTATTATTAGAAAAATTTCCTTTTACCAGATGATGATTAGTAGGATCATGCCCATAGGCCTGTTTGCAATGGTTTTGGCTCTACTCTCAATATGGTTTCCTGTGCTTGTTAGACAAAAGACCTGTGATAACAATTTTTACAAGAAGTGTTCTTGCTTAGCCCTTAACTGCCTTGATAAAATGATGAGGTTTTAAATTTTCTTTTAAAGTTGTAAGTCAGTGTGACATCCTTTGCATGTTAGCAAACAACATCTCTTCTGCTTATTGATAAAGCAGCACTCTTGTATTGAAGTTAAACAAGTTTGCTGTTCTGAAAGGAATGAAGTAATAATTTTTGGATTTTACTTTTGAAATAAATTGTTTTCCCCTGTGTTGTAGTTGCAAAAATGAAAGGAACCTAAAGAAGTAAGTCTTTGCAAATTTAGTATTTGCTACGATGGCTGCAATAGTGCAATAGGAGAAGAATTTCTGGATTAATCAAATGTTCATGTAAACAGTCCTCATATACATCTACAGAGCTTTTAATAATGTGAACAGCTCCTGAGCATGTGACCATTTTATACATTTAGAGGATGCTGAGAAGTTATCAGTTTTGCGTATCGACATCTTGCCGACCTACGCAGTTTTATCTGTTTTCTTCTTCTTGCAGGGGTCTGATTAATCTGGTATAGCTGAGAATTGCACATGCACAGTAGCTGCTGTTACCAAACAAACTGAGTATCTCTGCACATATCAAAGTGATTCATTCAGCCTTACACAAGTCCTTCTGTGACCAGCAGAATAGTGAAACCTGATTCTCTTCTCATTTGTATCCTGAAGTTTTTAGACAGTCTTTTCAACCTTCAATGTTCCCGATTGCCTCATGTTCCTGCTATACCCACTGCTCACAACATCCTCTCCATTTTCCTCTGCTTTCCACAACACAGGCATTCCTCTTCTGTCTCACTGAGCTGTTGGCTGAGCAAGAGGCCTCATGTCTCGCTCCAAGCTGAGTGCTGACTGGCCAGCTGGCCTGCTTATGCTTATGCCATGAACTATATAACTCATGTTACTGCCTTTGTCTCACTGAGGACATGGGTTTGGATCTTTTCCTTTAGTTATCTAGGCACCATTTCATTTTTGGTAGATTGTTTAACCATGCCTGGAAGTAGTTAGCATGTCTATGCTTGTTTCAGACATGGTTGAACTGGCTCAAAAGTTCAAAAACAATTAGAGGAATTGATAGGTGAATGAATGGAACTAAAATACAGTGTCACTGCTGCTGTCACCACATACATTGTTGGCTGCCTGAGACTGAGCAGGATGTAAGGATTCTAGAAGAATTTACACTTTACTATACCTGGCTATGTTCTGTGAGTTACAATTATACCACTAATATTAGGTTATTGAGGCTCAGACAAATAAAATTCAAAATAATTTTGCTGAACATACAAATATTTAATTTCCATTTAGCTAAATAGATTGTTCAACTCAGCTGTAATTAGTTATACCCCTTGAAATCACACTCCACACTGGCTGTTTTGGTTAGCTTGTCAGTTTCTTTTGCAGAGCAGCTATCACCTCCTTTACCAGTATTCCATGGCTGGCCAGCTTGTTTTAGAATCACTTTTGATACTTGTCAGTAATTTCTTGCTATCTGCGTGAGCCGTAGGGCTTGGGGAATACTTTCTCTAAATGATGGTTATAAAAGTAAAATGATTTGTCATTAATAGCTATCCATCAAAGGATTGACAACCACTCTTACACCTTCTTTCATAGACTCGTCAATGTCTGTTGTTCAGACAGATTTTTTAATCACCATTTCAAGTGAATTTATTTCTATTTTCCTTAATTTTTTTTATCTCATTCAGTTTTCCTTATTATTAACTAGGGAAAGATGTCCAGATCACCTACTGTATTTCTGAGAGTCTGAATTTGTTGAAGCAAATAATTACCAGTCACAAAAGGAAATTACATACATCCTAGGAAATACCTAAAATCTTGAGAGTTGTGCCAAAGTGGTTTGTAGTTGCATTGCTATAAAGCTCAAATCAGCCCTATGTACTTCTGTCCATTATTTCTTTTTGTAGTGCTATAAGAGAAGCAGATAGTGGCAGAATATTTTACTAATTTTTTTTCTCTTAATATTGTTGTGAATAAATCTGTTATGGCAGCTTTTAGCCTGATTGTAATTACCCAGATTACGTTAATGTCCTTTTTTTTAGCAGAAACTGTTTCATATTTTCCAGTCATATGGCACTATCCCCAGCTTTGTAGCTCTATTAAAAAGTGGTTTTACATAACAGCTTTTTCAAAATTCAGTCACAGAAATTATCTGATCCCCATCCAAGTGTAGTGCATTGATCCTTAATTTTACTTCTGCCTCTCTTTCTTGCCTTTTTCTCCTTAGTCAGAAATCTGTAATTTATTATTCTCAATTGAGGGACAGACTTTGAGTCCTTTTTAGATTGGTTTTAATCTTTTAAAACTTTCCATAGTTTAGATAAAACTCTTACTTTGCTACTTTTTCTCTAGTTCATCTGAAAAGCGAGCTACTGCTATTTTAATTTTCTTTGCAAACTCTGACTCGGCCTTTTGGTAGTTCATCTGTTATCCCTGTATCTTCTGGCTGGGAACATGCATTTCCTGATTTCTATCTGAAGTTTTTGCTTAAAAGACCTACATCCTTGTTAGCTTCAGCCATTTACTGTCTTTAAGCAGCAGTGAGGCAGGACATCTTTCAGATCTCAATATTAGATCTCTGTGCCAACCACTCCATAGTCACCACAAGAAATTGGCAGTGTCTTCTGGTCCCCACAAATACTTGTTCTTCAATCAGACAAAGCCCTAAGCATCAGATAAACAAATTAATTCAACTGCAGTAAACAAGGCCTTTCCCCTTCTGAAGTAGGGACAAGATCTGCATTACTTCTGCTTCTTCTCAGACCAACCCATTGCTATGTAAAACATCTGAAACAGGGAAAGAAAAAGCATATGCTTGATATGCAAGTAGACAGCTCCAGTATAATAATATGAGGGTTTCATGTTACTGCATTCTGCAATGTGGAGTTTTCTGTTCAATGAAGTAAAAATTTGTAGAGCATGAAACAGCCCAGGGTGGAAGGAACCTTGAAATGTCATCTGGCCCAACCTTGTGTGAGAAAGGGAGCCTAGATGAGATTTTCTAGCAGCTGGTCCAGTCACATCTCAAAAACCTCCAGTGAAGTGGGCTCCACCACATCCCTGGGGTGGTTGTTCCAGTGAATGATTGTTCTCACCATAGGAAATTTCTTTCTTATATTGAGATGAATGCTCTGCTGTTAGAACTTGTACACGTTGCCCCTTTTCAGAAAGAAAGTAGAATCTCCATCACTACCATTCTTTTAATAATCAGGTCTATTCAGACACTCATCTTGTTCTTTCAGTCTGAATAATGAGTGGCAGAAGATTATAGTCACTTAGTCTATAGTCACTATAGTCACTTATAGAGGGGAATGAATACATTAACTCTTGAAGCCTTTTCCGCCCCTTTGGTTCTGGGTGTGAAATCTGCATTTATGTTTGTGGTAGTGAGCATATCTGCTCTCATTACTTACCCTGGCCAGGAATGCTGTCCTAGGGAGGTAATCCAGCAGTGGCTCAACTGTGTCATACTTCTGGTGATCCAGGAGGGATTTCCAAAGAGGCAGTGATGAAAGGGAGTTTCAACTATGAGAAAGCATAAGACTGAACATTTTGGCAGGTTTTGAATTTTTGCACTTACCACGATTCAAAACTGATCTCCAAATACCCAGTGATACATTAAAATGTAGCCTACATTTTTTGAACTTATTTTAATGATTTGCAGCCTGTCTACTACTAATATACATTCCAAAGATATTTCTCATTTTGACTTTTGTATGTAAGGTACTGTGGTAAACATAGAAGAAGCTAGTAAATGTGCAAAAATATTGCCTACTGGAGGAAAAAAATAGTTGAATATTTTTCATTGGTTCCCTTGTGCATTTCAGGTATTGGTGGCAATCTAGTAGCTATTCAAGCTAGCAGAATTTCTACCTACCTCCATTTACATAGCATTCCTGGAGAGCTGCCAGAGGAGGCCAAGGGTTGCCATTACCCATGCAGAACATACTGTGGCACAGGTATGTCTTAGTCAGTTAAAAACCCTCACATCTCTTTACCCCTGTGTGCCCGACTGTACCACCAGTGAGAAATAGCAATGAACTGAACTTGCTGTGTGCAGTTCAAAGGTTGGTGAGGCTTGGCAGTTTCCTTTGTCTGCAGCTGTTTGGCTGTGAGAATCACCAGAAACTCCCTGAGGGGTGGATGAGTAGAGAGGAGCACAGAGAAGAGTGAAGCCCTGGCAAGGGCTGGTGAGGCGGGACACCAGGATACCCACTCAGAAGGCTTTCAGTCTTCAACTTTCCTTAGCTTCTCTGCCTGCTCCTAACTTTTGTCTGGCTTCAGAACTTCAAACCAATTTCCTGTTAAGGCCAAACATGGTATCAGACATTATCACTGAGCCAAATCCCTGCTTTCCATTTGCAGTTTGCCATTTTCTCTCTAGACTGTTTCAGCTTATTCCTCCCCTGTATTTCCCACTTTCCTAATGTTGTAGTAACTGGTGAAATGTGATGTGTCACCACCATGTATTACACTTCCATATTTATTAGATGAATTGAAACAGATGTGAAAGTGGTAAATGTGGGATTACTTTTTAGAAATATAAGGCATTTTTGAGGATGTCTTGAATATGGGGTCCAAAAGAGCCCCTTTTCTAGTAAGACTTCAGGAAGTCCAGAAATGTAGATGATATTACATGAGCACAGAATGAAGGCAGTTTGCACCCTTTTCCAGAAGGGCTCTGCTTACCTTTTCTGGGAGACAGTGAAACTCCTCAAGGAGTCTTCTAGTGGAAAATAATGCCTGCTGTTCCACATTAGCCAATACAAAAATAGGAGTGTTTTTATATTGAAATGAATAAAAATCTAATATAGTAATAGAAGAGCTTAACCATTTTTTGTTGTTGTTTTGTCTTTTTGTTTTTGTTTTAATTGCAGGAGTAAATAACAAATCAGCCCAAGTTCTGCTTCTCTTGGTGATTCCTGGACACCTGATTTTCTTGTACACTATCCACTTAATGAAAAGCGGACATACTTCCTTAACCCCCATCTTTATTGCAGTGTATTTATTTGCAGCTCTGCTACAGGTAAGAATAAGTACAACTGGCAAATGCTTGTATATAAACAAGTTCTTGAAGAATTTTTTTTCTGGTATCTGAAATCTCATGAATGGTACAAGAAGGTGTGGTTTAATAGAGGCTTTCAGCACAGCTCTGAAGTGGCTGATTGTCTCCACAAATATACAGCTTACCCAGTGTACCATTGTTGTGAGTGCTTTTCAGAACACACTTGACTGCATTATCTCCTTGTCATGCATCTTTCACATGCTTTTGGAACCTTTGCATCTAAACCCCCATCATTTTCATCAGCTAGAGGGGAAATGGAAAGAAGGGAGGGGAAATGGGAAGAAGGAAAGGTAGCATTTATGAATAAGGAGAATCAAGGAAAACTCTTAAAGAAATCTCCTAAAGTGCTTCACATTACTGGTTTAGTTAACATAGTCCAGTAGATGAAAATTTCGCAGCTTCCTTGATGTGTTCTTAATATTTATTAGTTTAAATTAATATGACAGAAAACACTGTACAAGAAATTGTAATTGCATTAATTGTCAAGCTTTGTTACCTTATTTGGCTATTTTTACCTAATGGTCTGTTCATACCTGGCAAGGTCAGTTCTTGGAAGATGCCTTTTGAAACAGCAATGCCTCAAGGTGAAATGATTTTATTTTGAGGAATCACTAATACAAAATCAAATGTTTTATTCAAGTCACACCCAAGTTTTAGGTATAACCTGCCCGAATCAACTATAGTGTTTTATTACACCTTCAAACCAAAAAGTGACTATGTGTGTTACACAGTAGAAGTGTAGTTGAAATATCCATAATTTAAATATACATACTATGTTGAAAGATGTGACCAATTTCATTTTAGAATGCAAACAAAATTATCAACAGGTCAATACTTAAATTATAATTTTTAATGTTCTGAATTGTCCCATTTTTTTCACACTGCTATCAATGTGAAGGACAGGTTTCAAAAACGGTTACTATTTTATATGAGAATTTTACACCTTTTGGGTAGAACATGGCTGGTAATGTTTCAACCTTTGCAAGTGAGAGTGTGATACTAAAAGACATAAAATACTTTTCATTTCCCTCTTAGATAATATTCCTAGATTCCAGCCTTATCACTTGCTTCATAATGTGTTTTCCTGAGGAAATGATGCTACTCCTTTATCTCTTCTGTCTGGGTTGGGGTAAGAGTCCCTGGTAATGTAAGACTGCAGTGTGATTTCTGTCAGTATTAAACTTCCAAGATTTCCTGTGGGAATCAACCTGAATTCATAAATCCAGTCCTCCTGCTCACAGAACTGCAATCACAGCATGTTTAGGAATATTTTTTCTTCAGCAGCAAGACTTGAGAAATGCAGAAATTTCAGGTTTTCACCTGAAAACCAAGTCAAGGCATTATGGCAGGACTTTCAAACAACATAGTAATTCAGACCCAGCAGCAGCATGTACACAGGTGTAAAGTTGCATTTTCATTAATTCAGGATCTGATTGGAGTATTCAGATTTTTGTCATGTATCTGTTGCAGTACATCAGGCCACAACCGATTTTCTTGATTTTTCACCAGTAAAGCAGACATAGAGTTCTTTTCTTTTTTTACCTTGCTCCCTTTTATGGAATTTTTCCTCTTTATCTTCTGTCTTTAGTCATAAACAGCATCTTGAGATGTATTTACTTGAAACTGAGTACCAGTATTGCAAACTATAACTTGTCATGAGTCTTGACATATTTACGATTTGAAACACCTTGGGTTTTAAGACCTGAAAATATTTAATAGATTCCTTTCCCCATTTGAA
Source organism: Prinia subflava (assembly GCF_021018805.1). Classification (NCBI taxonomy): domain Eukaryota; kingdom Metazoa; phylum Chordata; class Aves; order Passeriformes; family Cisticolidae; genus Prinia; species Prinia subflava. The sequence continues at coordinate 18,582,156 of NC_086250.1, read as the reverse complement.
TTATTCTGTCCTTTTTCTAGTAGTGATTATTGTAGTGTTGCATACCTCTAATTAGAGCAGATTTCATTTTCAGAGAGATGATTCTTACTTTAATCCTTAAATCTTCAATACATTTTATTTACCTGTCGGTCTCAAGTACTTCCACACTGCAGTTTCATCCTTCTAAGTTTCTGCTTTCTCAAGGAAAGCACTTAAATATTTGTACTCATTCCTCTTCCCTTCTTCAGTGACATCATCTATGCACCTGGAAAAAGCAAAAAACAGTTTTCAAGCTGCCATTTCTTTTGGCATAACCTAACAGCTACTGATCTTATTTTTCCTGAACCCTTTTATATTTTTGTCCTCTCAGTGAGAGCTCTTCCAGTTCTCCTGTAAAACTGAAATACCTCATAGCTAAGTAGTGTTATTTCAATTAACAACAAATCAAATGCATTAAGAGGCTTTTGAGCAGTGACAGGTCTGTATTCTAGGCCTTTTTTATAATATATTGGACTTTGTAATTATTTTCACTTTGCATGGAAAGTATATGAAAATGCATGTCAAAAATTACAATCCTGTTTGCAAGCTGGATATTTTATGTTTGAGGTGATAGGTGATAATTTAGTAGAATACAGTGATTCCCAAAGGTGGGAGTTCATTTCAGTCAGTCTTGTGAGGAAGTTTAATATCACTGTTTTGCCCTTTGCCATTCCTTATTTGTGTTGAGCTGGGGGGCAGAAAGGGTTGTTGAAAATTATTATGGCAATATACCACCTACGTAGGTTTTTCCTCTGTATTTTAAAAAATAATGCTAAATTTAAAAATAACCAGCAATTCAGTGAATTTTCTGTCTTTAAAATTCAAGTGACTATTGTAAGGTGTTAAATTATTTAATGACATATTTTACAGTGCACTGCAATCGATTGTTAATTGACTTCGATTCTGTTTATTATTTCTGACTGTCCAGCTCTGTCTGTTTAAAATGGAGAGGAAAGAGTTAGTGAAATGGCAAACACAGAACTCCAAATGGAATGTTGGAGTAAATGGGAAAAAGTCAAGAAAGTGTTAATGCCAAGACATTGATTTTTACTTTTATATTTCTCTCTGTCTCTTTCAGTTTATGCTATCCCACATTATCTTTTCAGTAATACTGTGACATGTACATGAATTCTATTTTACATTTTAACAAGACTTTTTCAAATTGCCTGTAAACTTCAGGATCCATCCCAAAGTGATAAGAATGGAATTTATTTGCACTGAAAACTCTACACAGTATTCCTGAATTTCCAGTTAGAGAGTTAGTTTCATTTTCATCCAAATCTGATACTTTCATTGTTTGATTGTTGTTTTTTCACCACCCAGGCCTACCAGCTTCTTTCATCTCTTCTCCCTACCTGCTCTGAGATATGCTTAGTTATTTTCTCCACAGCATGTCATTTAAATAAGCTATTTATGGGAACTAAGTAATTAATATACCATGATGTATTACCAATAGTATAATTCAGTTTTTATTGACTGAAAATATGCAGTGTAATAAAACAAAGTACAGTTTCGCATATTCTATATATTCATGTAGGTTTTTTTCTAAAAATCATTACATTAAGATAGTTTAAGTAATATGAGTAGCCAGAGGAATGATTTGCATTCCTTTTGATTCTCTGTGAACAAAACAGTTCTGGGTTTCTAGGCTTAAGAAAAATCAGAAAACATTTTATTTCATTTCATTTTCATTTTCCTACCCTTAATAGTACAGCTGTTTCTATTTTTTAAATAAATACATCTTCTTGAATTGTTCTTCAGTTCAATTTAGAAATTGATTGTAGTGACATCCAAGGCAGTACTCACTTTATCTTTGGAGGGACTGGGATTTCACAATTATTTTTCCATAAAGGAGGGAAAATTGCATAATTATTTGTATTAATCTGGATTCAGTGAAACTTTTAGGCTGAAGTTTAAAAGATCTGAATTAGCTCTGTATTGAATAGACTATTCTGTGTTTATCAATGGCAACACCAGAGGAATATACAATAAAAAATGCTGTGGGGATTGTATACCCTCTAAGTATGTAGGATGCTTCACACAAGGCACTGTACAGTATCAGGGCAATCCAGTGTGCCTAATCAAACCAGTATAATGTTTTTAAGTGTGTTTTGGATCTGGTGAGTGGTTCTGTTAAAGAGGAATGCTCTTTCCTTGAAAATCTTACAGAAACAAGCCACAGACATGCATCAGCACACTGTGTGCAGTTACGATACAGCACTGGATCCATGAAGGTTATATTAACTAGGAAACAGTCCTGCTCTTATTCCTCACAAAGGCACAAGTATTTTTTTCCTGTATGAGGCTGTGCACCAAGCAGAGTTTCATCCCCTGTCTTGTCAGCCTGCAGCAGAAGGAGAGCAGCACTGGAACTGCCAAGCTGTCAGTCCTGGCACACAGCTCGAGGCACTCAAAGGCAGCCTCTGTTCTGCGTGTTCTCACCGAGCCAGTAAAACGCCCTCCGAGGAATTTTCACACCTACTGACCAAATCTGAGCACACAGTTATGTTCAAGTCTCGGGGAATAAACAAACAATAGGAGATTCCCAGAGCTATTACCAAGCAAATAAGTAATTCCAAAATTATTCTTACCCAGTGAAGGTCAGACGTGCACTTTTGCAGTGCTTCAGGGCTGTTTGGGGCAATAGAAAACCAAGAATTCAGTGGTGCTCATAACAACTTCCTGCTCACATCAAAAACATCTTGGATTTCTCACCAGTGTGAGGATTCTAATGATGGTATGGGCCTCTTGAATGTGGAAACATAACTTGTGGGATATACTGTACATTTCAGAGAAAAAAGGAAGGTTGTGTTTATAGACAAAATATTGATGCATTATAAATACTGTTTTTCTAACAGGAAAGGTTATTTCCAAAAGATGGAGTGTATAATGCTAAAGAGACTATATCTCAATGAAATATGGAAAGCCAAGCCCAAATCTGGACCGTTCTGTGTGTTCAGTGCTTTCTCATTGCAGCATGGCAAGCAGATTTGCCAGACTCATTGGGGTCTGACTGTGGGTACCAACAGCTCCTTCCTTTCCAGCCTTGTTGCTGTCTGTGGTAGAAGCCCAGCTCCTACCAAGTCACAGCAGGGATTTATCATTTTTGCCTCCAGAAGGCTGAGCTCAGCGTGCTTGTGTATGTAGCATGACACACTGAGTTGTGCTGCAGCTCCTTCAGTCTGGGCATACCAGAGCATTTACTGGCCTGGGTTACACATCCTGGCAGATAGCTGAGAAACAGCTGTTTTCAGCTGAAATTAGGACTGTTTTGGTCAAACCAGGGTTTCTGGCAAAGCTACGAAGAAATTAAGATGACAATCTGAAAAACTTGATTCAAACTGAAATCTAGAAAAAAATTAAAAAAAAAAAGAAGTTACTTCCCACAAAATTACATCAATATAGTAAAATTGACTCAGAAACAACTTCAATTAAAGATATATTCTCTTTTTTACTTCCAAGAGGTCTTAGTCTGACATCAATGTATGCTGTGCTGTCTGGGTACTTGGATACCTTGGAGGAGCTGACGCCACTTAGCTACAGCACAAACAACAGCAGCAAGAAAAAAATCTGCTGTTCAGGGGTTTCCTTGCAGCCAGGCATTGAAGGAAATCTCTGTTTGGAGCAAGTGATACATGTCCCTCTGGACATATGCTACCAGAGAAAACCGTGCAGAAAAACGTCTTTTCAAAAATGTGTGTAGTCCCTGCTCTGAGAGTTCACTGACTACAGATTTCTGGCTGGAGACAATGGAAACTCAGTGAGTTCAGGGTAGATCTATTACAAGCACTTTGCAGTTACTACTTCATCAAAAGCCATTTAAAATTGGAGACATGTAATGTATAATTTGAAAATTAACTTAATGAAGGGTCAAAGCTACTAGAAGACCCTTCTGCTGAGAATGACAGAGTCAGAACACAGTAGTCTTTAGAGATTCTTAAATGGGATTTTTTAGTCATAATTAAAAACACAAATAAATAAACTTTCCTTTAAATTTCATAGATTTGTAAGAGCTCTTATCCAGTAATTGCAGGATTTTTTCATAGGGAAGTTATTATATTGAGTCAATATAATTTTGAAAGAAAAGAGACCTAAAATGCATTTGAAATAAGGTTAGCTCAGTTTATTTACATCTGTCTCTCCTGTCTAAAGTAATAGAATGCAACTATTTTGTAATGCACCTTCAGATGGAAAAAATTTAAGTTGGAATCATCAGTACTAGCAACAAGTAGTTTAACAGTTTAATTTTCCAGTTTGGTTTTAGAATTCACTTCCCACAGCAACTAATGTATAAATTCATATAAAAGTGAACAATTCTACTCTGCTCTACAAATATTCTTCATTTGAATATTACACTTTTATCACTGTTTGACATGCATCTAGTGATGACATATGGACAATCCAGATGAAAGAAACAATAAAAATATTATAGCATCCTGCAACTTATTAATTAGGCTATAAGAAGTCTAGACAGTATTAAGAATGTTTGGAATGAGTTGTGTATTTTTATTTTAAATAATAGAGTTTCAGTATTTTCTCATTTTAGGAATCATAAAAAATTATTTCCATGAAAAAATAGAGATGTACTACATGCAAAAGATCAAAAAAAAAGTTTTTTCACCTAACTTTACTTTTTTATTTGTATCTAAAGATCTTGAAAGAATGACAGTAAATTTTGTGCACAATAACGAAGGAAAAAAACCCCTGCTTTATAATGTGTGATGTTCCCATTTCTAGCCTTGCAATAATAAGATCTGAACTTTCAAAATAGTAAAGCTTACTCATATGTAAGTATTCATGTTCAATTTCAGTTCCAATCTGAAATTCATAATTTGAATCAGAAAGTTCAGTATCAAGAATTACTCCCTATTTCCATCCTTTGTTGTACAAAATAATATGAATACTTATATTCCTTATTTTTAGAGTCTTCATCATTAGGATTTTTCAAGCTTTTCCCCTCCTTCCTACTCTTATTGTTGTATTCTGCTGCTTCCAAGGACATTTTTTGACAGTGAGACTGAAGGGTGATTTTTAGAAATGCAGTCTAAGTCTGATCATGCCTTTAGTTTCATTTGCCTCTCTTTTGATTGTGATTTTTTCCCCTGTAATAATGATAATAATATAGCATGATTTCCCTTTTAAGCTATTGAAACATCTGGAATTTTGCTAGTATTTTTGCAATCCTGTCTCTGAGGCATTTTTTTCTTGATCAGTGACTATTGAGTGTCTCCCTTTTATTAGCCAGATCTTTTTATATACATAGACATTTAGTTATTTTTTCCCTTTCTTAAACCATGCAGTTATTTCATCCTTCAGTCTCGAAGAATTCCTAGAGCTTTGTTTCATAATTCTTCTACTACTCATCTCCTTTTTTCAGAAAACTCTCTATATTAAATAATTTCTATGCTAAATAATTCCAGCTCACATCTTGAACAGTCCTGCATGTATTTATAAGCTTTTCTTACTAATTTTCTACAGCATTTCACACTAACCAGCTAATTTTTGTACTGTGTTATTAGTCTTTTCTGTGATGTTCATCAATTTATTTTTCCCTCAAAACCAGCTGGTTTTCACTTGGTAGAAGGAAGGCTTTCTTCTTCATAGCATGAGTGCAGGGCAGAAATGCAGTGTTTGTATGCTGTGCCATCTGCATCAATTTACTGACAGAAGTATCTGTCACTGATAAATAAATCGTGAAGTGTCATCTTGCAATGTCTATTTTACAACTTTTTTTTTTATCTGTCAGATCTTTATGAGTCACTTATCACTTTGAATTCAAGACTGTCTTTCAAAAATTCAGCAAACTCATAGTAGGGAACTTCTTTTCTTTTTTTTTTCTTTTCCTTTGCTTTTTTTTTTTTTTCCCCAAAATAATCATTGATTGATGACTTTGATTGCCTTCTCTTAACAGTGATGAGAAGCAAAATCTTCTTGAAGTCTTAGTCACATTGATTCTGTCTTGCATTACAAACTGATGTGAGCAAGTATAATTCTTAAAAGTTAGTGAGTTTCAAGCCATGCAAATGCATGATGGATGATAGCATTATTTCTTCACCAAAGTGAAGGCTGGAACTGCAGTCCCATAATCTGTAAGCACTAAGTTCCAATTGCCATCACATACTGTCACAAGCACCAGTTAGTACAATCTGCTGTAAATTTTTCTTATGACTTACAGAATGCAGGCTTGTTATAATGTGCATTATTTGTTGTGCACCCATGCATTAATACAGCAAAAATAATTATTTGGGAAGGTTCACAAAGGCTTACTTTCCAAACTGCCCATTTAACACTGTAGTTTAAGTCAGTTATTTCAGGATGGAAAACATATAGCAACTGAAAGGTTTTCATGATGTGATTTTTAAGACTCAAAAGAGAATACTGTCATCTAAATTGGACCGAGTTTGTTATGTCTAATTGGTTGTGTTATATAAATGCAGTGTATATTTTTCTTGGAATGAATGCTCTCATCTTCCAGTGGAACATGCATAACTATTGTGGACGTGGGGCGCTGCAGCGTCTTCTGAGCACATCCTGTAGGAGATGGGAATGTACAGGATCTTTTATAAACAGGCCTCTTTTTGTCTCTGTAAGAAGAAGGAGCTGACTCAAGGAATCTGATAGTCTTCCAAAGAAAACATCTGTTTTAAATATATTTGTTTGGATTCCAGTCAGTACACCTAGGACTTGCATAATTAGCTTAGACTACAGAGTTCCCTTTTCAAAAGATACATTTATATAAATAAGCCATGCATTTTTCATTAGGCAAATACTCCTCCTTTCTCTCTCTTTTTTTTTTTTTAAATTATAAATTCAGCCTTGTATTTTAACATATACTTTTGTAAAGCAAGGATTAATAGAGAAACTTTTTCAACACAATTATTTGTATGACATTCATTTTGCTGTACTTATAGTGGAGAAGTGTCTTGCATCCTGCTGATCCATATTTCAATCCATGAGTATATACATTTATAAGCATGCTTTTGGTGCCAATAATTGATTATGTAGTAAGTAAAATATTATTGTTGTACTTTTTACTACTTTCGATACTGAATTATTTTGATACCTACATTATTTTAAATGTAGATAGTACAGTTTTTTAAAATGAATTATGGTAGTACATGTCTTAAGTTTACCCTTCTTAAAGATCTGATTAGCTAAAAATACCTGGAATACAGAATTTATTTCAACTTAAGCAGCTCCTTAGAAGCTACAAGAAGAAATGAAGAATGAACCTCAGTTAGTGGTCCTTTCTCCATTCATCTTGTGCCATTCCACACCACATGATTCCACTGAACCAGAATCTCTTATCATACAGCTGTACAACATTAAAAGGATTCTTTTCTAAAATTGGATTAATAATTATGCATACTTGGCTTAATAATTATGCATACCTTTAGTATGAAGATCAAGCCTCTCAAATGTTAAGACATTCACAGCTGGGAATTAGATCTTTTACTCTGGGAGAAATTCAGCCTGAAGTGACAATTTCATAATGTATATTGCAGGTCTGCCTTAATACAGAAGGGCTGAGGATGGTATTTCAGGCACAGAAGTAGGTTCTAGGCCATTTTTTGCAGCTCACACAACTCAGTTGAAACTGTTCTTAATTTGACCTGTTTACTCTTTATATCACATCTGATTTCAGGTCAGTGCTAGACCTGTGATACAGGAATTATGCCTGGGTTGAGTATACACTTGTGGGGCAACATGATTTGGTTCTGAATTATCTCAAAGCCCTACTTATGCTCTCTGTGTACAGAATGATCTGTTGTGTGAGAAGTGCAGTTGCTTGACTGGTGGAACTTTTTTGGCTTTTCTTGCCTTTTTTAGGAGTCCTCAAGCATAGTCTGGATAAAAAATGCTGTCAGTAATTCAAAATGTTCCTTCCAGCAATGCATGTGATTGAGAGAAGTTGTCTATGTGTCCCTCTCTCTGTTTGTGGGGAGCTTTAATTGTCTGAAGTTCATTCATATTAATTATTTATATTTTTCAAAAGCAATGGTGTACAACACTTTGGTCTAGTATGGAGACAATAATGTTGGCTGTTGACTTCCTTTTGATGTAACTTACATGATAATAATGCAGATTTTGTTTGCTTGATGTTGTGTAGGTGTTTACTCTGTTGTGGATTGCTGACTGGATGGTGCACCACTTCTGGAAAAAAGGAAAAGACCCTGACAGTTTTTCTATCCCTTATCTTACTGCACTGGGAGATCTGCTTGGAACTGCCTTATTAGCCATAGGTTTTCATTTTCTGTGGCTCATAGGTGACAGAGATGGTGATGTTGGTGACTAATTATTCCAACAGACGCAATGACTTTTCCTGGAATATCGACAAGACCGATCACTCCACTTGAGGGTCCTCAAAGTGTTTGTTCCTTTTGGTCTAAGTAAATCCAGTTGATACAGACATAAAAGAGCCTTAATGCTTTTAGTTTGGTTTGCTTTTAAAAACTTGGATGGAACTATGATACCTGAGAGCTTTATTCTGAAACCAATGTGAATTGGTGGTAGCTTAAAGATATTTGAGTAGACACAATGAAGGGCAGATAAATCCTTTTACCAAGTTTTAAATTGCCTGAAGAGTTGAAGATATCTTCTTGCCTTGCAATTTCAGTGCTGCAGCTCTCTGACCACTGCATACTTGATACCAGTAACGACTGTTATGGTCCACACATTTTGTCACAGGCTTTATTTTCTGTAGAAGAATATGACCTTCAGCGTTTATAAAATTAGACACTTGAAAAGTGTCTGCAGGACTGAGCCCATTTTCTTTGTGCTAAAATGAGCAACCTAATTATTTTGCTGTTGGGATTTATTAGAACAAAAATAATAAAGGCAAATAATAATATGACACTGACCTGGTCAATAATAATGGGTGAGTGATTAAAACTCCTTGTGTTGAAAAGTGTATGTTAATTTAGCAACTGAAAAGATGTTTAACTAACTGATATTAATGGTATTGTGATGGCCAGTATCCTGATTTTAATGAAGTATTTAGAGGTGTTGATTTAAGTGTATATACTGACCCTGCTTGAAACTTACAGTATAAAAGATGAAGTTTCTTTTATAGGCACTTAGGAAGTTACATAAATGTCTCAAATTCCAGAGCTGTCATCAATTCCTAATCAGAAATCTCTGCTTTCAAGCCATGCAAATAATATTGTCAATAAGGAGATTTATGGCTTTCTCAGTGATTTCTCTTATTTGTAGACCTGAATGTTTCAAATAATACATTGATCATGAGGACTCTGGTTGCCATTTTGAAAAAAAAAGGTACTATTTGCTCTGTTTTAAAATCTACTGGGAGTTCCTCACAGCATATATTTTAAAAGACTATAGCATACATCCTAAATGCATAATGAAATAAACAAATTGTATTTTAAGTGTTGTGATTGAAAGTTTTAAATTTTGAGATTTAAATTAGACAGCTGAATCCATATAGCCACATATGGTTTGATCCTGTAAACATTAGTCACGTTCTGTATGCATACAAATACTTTTTAATTTGATGGACCTACTCAGATGAGTAGATTACATGGAAAAGTGTTAATGGGACTTCTATATATGTTGGTCACATTAAAATCTTTGGAAGTTCAAAGTGTTTGAAACTTTGAAAATTAAACCAGCTATTCAGTGCCTACACATGGATTTAGATGCCTGAATTTTTAGCTCCTCATTTAAACCTTTTTATTTAAGTAAGTGTTTTCTTACTGTTATAATATAGTTGTTTGAATGAATCATATATATTATGTCTTTTATTATGTGAGAGAAAGATGAAATCTTTCTTACTTCAGGTTCTCTGACTTTTTTAGTTTGTATTAATGTTATTTAAAATAGTTTCTTGTCTGTAGCATTGCAGGAAATATTAAATTGTTTGAATGGAATAGAAGTAACTCAGTTTTTTCCAATAATGATTATTTATTTTTGATACAGCTGTAGATGCAAATTTTTTTATTTCTGTTAGAACTGCCATCTGAATCAACTCAACTGACATTTCAAGCACTTATTAGAGATACTGGACTTTAAGGTCATTTTCAAATGAATTGCAGGATTCTTAAAAATTAAAATTTCTTGAGATACCTATGATCTGTGCCTATCCAATGCATGAGAGACTTGTAGTATTTAGTCATGGCAGTATCCCTAGTGATTAGTATCCTAAATATTTTCCCAGTAATTAAGCAACTGTTGGTACAGTGTGACTTTACATCACTGAACTGGGGAAGAAATGTTATATGGGTAAAATTAAGTCAAATTCGAAAAAGGGAAATATATAGCCAGACTGAAATAATCTGGGCTTGGAAACAATAAGTGATGCAAAAGCGTAATGGGAAAATTTGGTATGTCAAAAAGGGGAAAGTCCACTGCATGGCTGTGAGAGCAAAACCCATCTTGTGGGAAAGAAAAAGGTGCAGACTTTCACACAGCATTCATTATGAGAGGCAAGAGCAAACAGAAGGAAGTTATTTGGAGAAAAGAATCAAAAGGCAGAGCCAAACTTGTTTCTGAGGAAGGGAAGAAAAATATAACTTGTGTTGAAAGGACTTGGGGAAGAGGTGTAAAAAGAGATACTTTAGGGAAGGGTGGAAGTGAGGGGAGAAAAAAGAATGCTTTCAGATATGATTAAAGAGGAGATTGAGTGAGGAAAGAAGTGCAACACTGATAAAACAGGGAAAACCTTGACATCTGGAAGAACAAGGAATAAATAATCTATGATGTGGAAAGGTTTTGATTCCTGTGTGAAAGGAGCATTTTAGGAACTTACAGGCTTTGCAAACTCTGCTACCTCGTGTTGAGAAGGCAAAAAGCTCTTACCACATTCTGTGTATTCCAGCCATGAGGATAACATGGGAGGTGGCACAAAAGAGTGCTTGGATACCAGAGAATTTTTTCAAGTACTCAAAAGCTGGGCTCCCTAAACCAATTTTAACTTTAGTCAAGTCAACCTCTTCACAGTGTTCCACCTACTTGATTTTTTAAACACAGCCCAGTAATAGTGAATTACTTCACTGCATGGGTGGGTAAGAAATGTTAGCAGAAATTTTGTCAGAAACAAATAGTGTGCTTTTTGTACTGCTTAAAACATACAATTGAAAGGGACATCCTGAGATGTTTTTGTCTCTTGTTATCAAAGCAGCCATTTTTATAATCTTGCAGATAAAATGATGATTCTTGGTATTAAAATTCATTAAGTCTTTTCCTCCTCTCAGCCTGCCAGAAGATTCTTTCAAACCATCTTTTATAATCTGCCTAATTAGGGCTATGGCTGATTCACATCTCTTCGCTTTTGAGTCAGCAAGGAGCACTTCCTTTGATTCTTGCATATATCAGCTCACCTCATTTAAGTTGTGGGTCATCCTAAAGCTGCTCCTGGAATTTCTTGTTCCATTTTCGTTCTGCTGATGAGCTAGACCAGCCAGAAGCTGCAGGTGGTTTGCCTTACAAGGTACTGTCTGTAACCTGATGCTGAGCAACTCTTGGAGTGCTCTTGTTTGCCCATTCTTATTGTCTGCTCTGTTTTTCCCTCTACTTCAGAAATCTCTCTAAGGTAAGCAGAAGTACAGGCAGGTTATTTAAAATGTGTGTAATTTTCCATTCTGAAGGGTTCTGTGACATCTCAATGGCTCTGTGAGCGTGCATGAAAAGGGATAATCTCATTTACAAAGTACAGCCAGGTGCAGCTTTAAAATGTGGAGTCAGTAGTGTTTCATACCACAAGTGTTTTCTTTTCCTGTGTAATGCTTTGAAAATTATCATTCCAGTGAGCTACTGAATGACTCCAGCTTCTTTTTACAGTAATCATATAGCCAGGATTGTGACTCTGCTTTATTATGCTGTTTGACATGGGGGAGAATTCTTGTTTTAACATATGTAGATCAATATTTTGATTTTTTGTAGCATTACTGTACACCTTGTCTTAATCTGTGATGTCTAAATTGGCAAAATTATCTCCCACTCCCATGTTTAATATATTAATTTCACTGGGATTTTTAGAATGTTGATGAGAAACTGGCGAGCAGCAAATTAATTTCACTCCTTTTTACAATCTGCAAACAAAATTAGACTCTTCTCATGCAAAGATTAGAGGAGCATGAGGATTAAGGCTTTACAAATGCAGTATAGTTTGCAGAATCAGGATTCAAAATAAGACCTGTCATCTTTTTAACATATTTGATATTTCACTTCAGTTGTGAGGATCACAAAAAGCTCTCTTAAGTGCAAGAACAGCTCAGAATACATGTCAGCAAACAGTAGCATAAGTACTTAGTGAAATGAAGCATTTGAGATTCCTTATTATTATTGTAATGGTAAAATTGCTATTGCAAATGAGATAGTCTCTTTAGAGGTGCGGAAAATGGCAACAAGATATGGTAACTGAATTACAATAATCTTCTTTGAAAAAAGTAAGGTAATGTTCACACACAGTTCCAGAAGGACTGGGGGCGCTGTGAAGTCTCTTAGTAGGATTTTTCTTTTCTTTCTGGTTAGATTTCTTGTGATCCCATACATTGTTTTGTGTTTTCTAATCCATTCCTAAGCACATCAGTCTGTTGCTCAGTAATCTCAGTAATCTTAAAGTAATTTTCCCTTATGTATCTGAAGTTTAAAAAATCAGTGTTTTGTATATATAGGTCGGTAAAGAAAAGGTGTGCTTTGATTAAAGCCTCAATCTGATAGTCCTAAAGGAAAGTCTTTCTGTTAAATTTGATCATCATGCTGTGCGTGAATACTCTGGGGAATCCAATATTAGCAAGACATTAATAATTCATAATTAAAGCTAAGAACCAGTATGTTTACTAAATATACAAGATTGCCATATTCTGGATGGGTACCCAAGAGCAGGAGTCATTCAGCATTGGCTGGCCTGGATGGGCTTTACCTTCTCTGCAGCTGAAAGAATGATTTGATTTCAAGTCCTGCTTGTTGATTATTTAACATGCAGGCTAGTTTATCATATCCTCTGTTTATGCTTTTATTTCTCAGTCCAAACTATACTTGAAATATGCTTCTTCCTTACTTAGCATTCTTCAACTTGCTCTATTGGGAGATTGTTTCCTCCTCAAGAGTTGCTTAAAGTCTTAAAAGGTCAAGGAAACGCTTTCTTTGAATAATTCTAAATCTGCTTTTTGCAGGTGAAATAGGGTGCGAATGAAATCCTGAATGAATTATATGGTAGACATCTACTGACTTCTGAACAGATCCTCAGGATTTAATAATGCTAAGTTCTCAGGTGTACATTCTAAGTTTTACTATGAATAGCTTCTTTAAAAAGATTTTGTCTGTTTAATGACTTTTTTCTGTCACCTCCTGGTTCGGATTAATGCATCTGTTCTCTCAATGTACAGTAGAATAGTATTTTAATAAATCTGACATTCTAAATGGTATTTCAAAAGTTATGAACAACAGTACTTGTTTTATACCTGAGAAGCAATCATCCACTACTTTCCTATGAATCCTTATACTATGGTTAACTTTAGATCATCCAAAGCCCTTTTTTCCCCCTTTCTGTTTCTATTTTCTCAGTACTGACATAACTAATTATTTTATTACCTTATAATATCCAGAGTTCTGGAGTAACATCAGAACACACTTCACGTGAATTGGTTTGAAGACTGAACCAATTTTTACTCACTGTATAGGAAAATTAATCAGACATGTCTGATTAATTCCAGTTCCAGGGAGATGAAGGGTAGCTTTCACTTAAAATAGATGAGTACCTCTGGAGTTTGGAGGATTTCCAGAATCCAAGTGAGCTTGCTAAGCTTGACCATTTAGGTAACTGGGATCAGCTCAGGTACCAAGTTCTGGACAAAAGTTTGGATGATTTGGAGACAAAAGCAGGCTCTGTATTTGTCTTATACAGGGAGATTGGCTGATCAGCTCTCTCTCTTTCATTTATTTCATCTTCATGCTTTGCTATTATGGCTTCTTTACACCCAACCCACTAAGGCCACCAAGTTCTATGGCAGTGTGTAAGTCTATCACATGTGTATGGGGACTGTGGTCCCCCTGTAAAAGCAGAGAACAAGGCCTTTGAAAAAAAGAAACCTTTAAAAAACCTGCATGTTATTTGTCCAAAAGGAAAGATCTAAGAAACTGTGAATTCAGATCCAAAAATACATACTTACTCCATCGTTTCACTTCTAGCTGGCCTTTGTTCTATTCCCATATTAGAAAGCTGCATCAGTTTTTTTTTAAAAAAAAAACTTTTGGAAGCACTCTAAAGTTACTGAGCCAAAGAGCAGGAAATGCAGCTCTGCTATACCCCATGTGTGGTTTTGTGCCCCGTACATGAGACTGACATGAGCTGTGACAGTGTTCACCCCTCAGGGAGAAATAAACCCCCTGCTTTGAGCCTGACTGTAGAGCCTTGGCATTAAAACATGTGAATGCATGTTCCTCTGGAATTTGTATAGCTTTTAGACTGGCACTAAGAGAAACAAACATTTTTAGCACTCGTTACAAGAAGGAGAAAAATGTCCTATTACCATAGGAACCCTCTCACAATGACATGAGACGAAACTAATGAATGTTCACCTTTCTGGTTGTTAACTCTCATTCAGCTCTAACTACATTGCATCCAGTTTTCTGGCATATTATGGAATGGAGGTGTTCAGCAAAAGCTCATTTCTTAGTTATCTTGTCTTTTTCCAGTTATGGTCAAGTCTCTGCTAGATAAGGATATCTATTTGTAATCCATTCTGTCCTGTCCATACCTATATAGAATTCTGCTCCAGCCCCAATAAAAGGAGATTTCTTTTCCCCCCTGTTCTTCTGCTTTTAGGAAGGTATGGCTTACAGCTCTGTGGACTAGGGAAGACCCATGGCACTCATGCTCTGAGGGCAGCTGTCTCCCTGTTTGCAGGAAGCCTCTGAAAGCCACAGAATAATCTGGAATCTCTTTTCCAACACAGGACCAGGAATAGGAGGGCTATTTCCACTTTTCTGCAGCTATGCAGACATAATTTCTCACCTGAATTGCACTCCTTCTAATCTTTGCACCATTGACTTCAAGAGCTTTTTTCATGAAAAAAATTGTGGATTTCGTTTTTGAAATTTTTCTAAGGGAAAAAGGGAGGCTTTAAAAGCATCTGCTTTGGGAATTCTACATCTAGCATGTAAAATCATATTGCACACTGAGCAGGAGCATTTCCATGATGAACTAGAAAAACACATTGCAAAATTAATTCAAGCTAGTGAAGTTGTTATGTCCTTCCATATAACGGAAGGTAAATTTCATAATAAATCATGAATAGTTGTAATTCCTGAAAGGAATATATTTTGTTTTTCTTGAATGGAGGTCTCAGCATTTACCTGGACACTACTGCAAGCAGTGCTTGTCTCTCCACAGCACGGCTGCTTGCTCTGCTTTGACCTTTCTTTCTAAATTAATTTCTTTAGTAAAAAATGCAGCAATTGATTTCATTCATAGAGCAATCACTTTTAAAATAACCCTCTACTTTAGACATAAAACTAAATCAGTTTTAGCTAGAGTAGCTAAAGGAAGTCTTTAGCTTTATCTGCTAAAGGAAGTCTGAATAAACTGAGCCTAAGAAAGGGTTAGGTAAAGGTTAAACCCTGACTTTGCACAAGCTTTTATGGGAAATTGGGGCTGCTGTGGGTTGCAGATTTGGACTTAATATAGGGCTGCAAATACCTGCTGACAGCACAGAGACCTCTTTCTGCTAAAAAGTCATGAATTGTCACAGTAAAATTCTAGTTTTTAGAATAAGCCAAAGCCTAATGGTTAAACTGTTATTATTCAGCTGTGTGTTACCCTGACAGCTTTATGTATTAGTGAAAAAAAAGAGAAACCAGGGCATAAACTTTGGATTGATTTTTTTCTCTGACTGAGGAAAACAGCTTTGCTGGTTGCTTGTTTTTTAATTAGAAACTCTGATTGAAATGAGATTTTCAAACCCACATAATTTTACTGCAAATGCTGTGTCTAATTTTTAAAAATGATCTCTCCATTTGTTCAATAGTGGTAGGATGTGTGCTCCTGAACACCTAAAGGAATGTTAGCTCAGGTTGCTTTTACTCAAAAAAGACATAGGGACTGTCAATGTCAGCCAGTTATGTTATTAAAATATTGGCTAAATATATTTTAAACAATGTTTAAAGGAACAGTAATATTTTCTGTATTTTTTCCTCCATGAATAAGTAAACTACCCTTGATCCTAAATGCCTCTGACTTAGCCAGCAGCTGTTTTTTATTGACAGTGAGTTGAATCTCAGAGGCTCGAGCACACCAATAGAGTGACATTTCAAGTAACAGGGGAAACAGTTGGCTTCTTGTCATGCCAAGAGAAGATGAAGTTGATTGTTCCTCTTTTAAAATAGATTTCCTTTTAAACTGATTAGCATGCAATCTGGGGAGGTGGCATTTGGATACGTCTTTCAGTACACTGAGAAATAAAGCCAGACTCTAATATATCAAAATTTTCAGTCTTTGGCAAAGTTGTGAATGCAACTGGAAGAGCAAGATATTTTGGTGTGGCATCAGGAGTCTTGTACGCGATGATGTGTAACACAGCTCGTGAAAGGCACAGTGCTGCTGGCTGGCAAGCATCTGCTCTGGTCTCTGCTCTGCTGCTGGCTGCACTTGCTTGATTTTTTTTATCTTTTCTTCCCATTCCCCATATTTTTAATTCTTTTGTAATTATGATGGAATTGAATTAAATGTGTTTTCATCCAAACAAAGGTTTGGAAGTGTTGGAGTTCATGCCTTCACAGGGAGCATGTTATGACCACAGGAACAGTCTTTCTTCAAACTTTGTATCATCTCTGCTGGCCTTAATCTCTTATTTGGGCCGGAGGACACCTCAGCTGTACAGGATCCTGCCCCTTTGTCACATCCCCCAGTGCTCCACATCCATGTCCCAGTGCCAGGGTGCTGCTCACAGCCCTGCTGCTGCCAGCTCTCCTGTCCTACAGCAGCTGCCTGAGGCCAGTACCATGGGGCAGCTGCTGGGTACCAACAGGAAAGGGTTTTGTAAATTTGCAATTATTTAATGGAAAAATTGAGGCTTGCCAAAAGGACAAATCCTCAAGTTTCCTTCCACTGTGCAAATCCAGTTTTGTCAGTCTCCGCGGCAGTATCGGGATCTGGTCTTTTCTTCCCGCTATCTTACAAGCAATGAAGGAAATAACCCAATAGCTGTGCACCCACGGGCTGTGCAGAAAGGCCATTTCTTACTCCATTACCCCAAAAATGGAAGTTTCTGGGTTTGTGTGCATGTGATTTCAATTTTGTAAAGCCCCCAGCTCCCTCCCTCCCTCCCTCCGTGGTTGAGTTCTGCAGCTGCTGGTTCCCCCTTGCCTGGGCTTGGTTCCCTGACTGCTCTGCCCACTGACCCCCACCACACCAAGTGATTTCTCCTGCTCCACAGGAGTAGATAATTTTGAGTTTATTGTGTGTCCTGCCCACAATATACAGTAAGGCAGGTGAGAAAGCAAAGCTTTGCAGACAAAAATCCCACCCTGAAAAACCTGCCCTGAAAGCATGAGCCATAAATAAAGCACACAGAGAGGAATTTTCTTTCTTCAATTTAATTCAAGTTACTTAGAAAAATAATCAGGCTTGAATGGCTTTTTTAAGGAAAGATTCATGAGCAGTTCACACTTGTGTTGGCAATGTATAATTTATCTTTTTTTCTTTATTAACAGTATATTTAAGTATGAGGAGATACTTTTCTACAACAAGCCTTCTACTGCATACAAATAGGTTAAAAAAAAAAATCCAACCCCACATTGATGTTAAATTATTCGTACACATTGTATTGTGCATGCATGTAAGAAAATAACACTCTCTGTAACAAGAGTAATAGTAAGGACAGTCCCTTTTTGTACCTGAAAAGTGCAGCAGACTACAGTGAAACCCTAAAACATCTGGGGTCAACTTACTCTAAAAGCACTTCTGCTTGTGGATTATTTATTTCACTTGTCTTACACAGCGCATGGTTCAGGCAGTTTGCACGTTTCTGTCATAATGGACGTGGTTTATGAAGAGGCTAAAGCATGGACTGAGCCAGGTTTGGGGGGACATCCCAGCACCCAGAAGCCACCACCATGTTCAGATGGGCCAATTCCAGCCTGCACTCCAGGTTAAGGTGCTTGGGGCCACCTGGGGGGAATGACCCCTCAGCTGTGGCAATCGTGCCAAGAACAGAGCCACCAGCACTGCTGGGCTCAGCGCTGGCCCTGCCAAAGGACAGGGAGGCATCAGCTGCTCAGAGATGAGGATCACTGCTCCAGCAGCTTGGAGGGGCTGGGGACAGAGGTGGGGAGCAGGAATTCTGCCACTGGGTCCTCTCTGTGCTCATCACTACTTGACATAATTAATGCACACCCTTCTACAACAGCAGCTTCCCGGGCGGCCCTTGCAGCCCCAAGGGCATGTCTTTTTATTTTAAGTATTTTACATTCTGCTGTGACTCCGTGCTGCCCATTTGTCTCGCAGGATCAGCTGTGGCCACAGCAGAAATGGAGCCAGGAGAGAGGCAGAACTCAGGAGCAGACCAGCCCTTCTTCTCCTCCAGCTGGGAAACCCAGTGAGGGGTTAGAGGGTAAAACCAACCCATTTCCTGGCTGCCCCCCACTGCAGGAGGTGGCTGCCAGCTCACTGACATGAGCATGAACAACCCTGAATGTTCTGTGTGGCTTCAGTGGAAAGAGAGACTTTTTGGCTCAGACAAAACAGCACAGCCAACAGACCAAAAGAAATGGCTATTCCTTAACAAATATTTGTCATCCTGCTCTGAGCTGGTGAGGGCTTGCTGCTCACTGCACAGGACACAACCATATCCAGCATGTCAGCTGTTCATTTTAAACACAGATCTACAGCCCATTCACAGCACCTCAAAATAGATAAAACACACTCAATAGCCAGGTTGTAGTAGTTTGGGTTCAAGGTTTTTCAAAAGCAAGTGACTTCAAGCACTTACTGAAGTCCACATCAAAGCCTTCTCAGTGCTGAGCATCCACCTGTAGAGCTATCTTCTGTGGGGAGCCAGAATTTGGGTAATCCAACCCTAAGCTGTTGCTAAAAATCCCAGCTGGAGCAACAGTCACCACTCACATCTCCTGAATGTGCTTTGCACCTAAAGCTTTTCTGTTAGAGCTACCATATAGAGGTTTTATGTCTCCAAAGTTGTGAAACTACAGAGAATATTTCAGAGGCATAAAAATGTGGTGATGATGCCAGAGAAAAGTACAAAAAAGAAAGGGGGAAGCACATCGTGTTCCTTAAATATTTACTTTCTGAAGCAACTTTTGTCTTAAATGAAAAAAATCACATTCTGTTGGATGGATTAACAGCTAACTGAGACAAAAATTGGACCCAAATATGAGCACTGTGGGATGCAAGACCAAACTAGCACACAAATAGCTTGTAGGAAGTGTTGTGGGGCAGGGGGAAAGTGGAACCTGCCTCAGACAGTTGCTTTTTTAACAAACATACAACCATTGAACTAGGAATGTAAGAGAGCCAGGGCACACAGTGAGAGGCACTTGCAACAGCCCCACATACTCTAAATGAGACCAAACTGCTTTAAAGTAAAACAAAACTAGCAATCAGCGATGGATCAGGAATTCAGAGGTGCCAGACACAGCCAGCCAGCCCCTTGTCAGCCACTGGCCCAGTGCTTCAGGTTATAAATAAGGCCTGGGTTATGAAAACTGTGGCTGTTCCAGAATGGATAAGAGATTTATTTGTATGGTATGATACAAAAAATAATGACCTGAATCCTGCCTAAGACTAAATCCAATTGTGAAAGGACTTCAGTTGCTGTTTGTTATGTTAATTTGTTTTTCAAAGAGATTTATTCAGCAACTTACTTCTATCAAATAAAATGCAAACTATTTTTCTTCTTTAATCACATATGTGTCCTGGAAACTAATATAATTCAGTGGATATTACTGGCTACTGTACAATTTGACATTTTTTCAGGATCTGGCTCTGATATTGTTGAAACAGCTCTGCCTTCAGCTGAACCCCCCATTTTTAACCATCTATCAACTTAAAAACAGATCTTATATTTTCACAAGTGCCTCAATTTAGGCTCTGCCTCCTTTTGCCCATCAGCTGCCTGCGGGCACTGAGGTGGCTCCAGAACATTCCCTCACCAGCATTCAACTGAAGCAAACATCTGGAGAAGCATGACCTTCTGCTCCCACTAGCTGGCTAACAGATCCACACTGAAATCCCGTTTTTCATTGTTTATCTGCTGTGTATAGATTACTATTTGCTTACCCAAAACAATCTGCCATCCCCAAAAGCTGTTAAACACAAAACAACTGCTACTGAGACATTCCCCTTAAGAAAAAAGGTCATAGTCTTACACTAGAGATGACTTAGATGAATTTCTAACTCACTGGAACTTAGAAAAATTCCTGTCAATGGCATTTAGGTATCAACTAAAAAAGAAGGATTCTTCTTCTCCCTAGGAAAAAGCCACAAAACCAGCATGTAGGAAGATGAGACCTTTTATATTGCCCTGCATGCTTAGAGAATCAACATGAATGTGACTGAGTTTTCAAATTATGTGCCCAGATTGTTTATAGCAACTTATCATGATCAGTGTCTCTCCAGCCAGTTTTGGTTGCCCCTCTTAGGATCAATTAGAGATGCATGATTTGAAGAGGATGGAGGTCCCCACAGCTCCATCCTGGATATGAATTAAGTCAATGACAATTGCTTTGGGCATTCAAAAAATCTCCTAAAGTCACTTTCCAAATGCTGATTCTTTTCTGATGGACCATCCCCAATTCATTTAGGCTGGGAGGCTTCAAAATTAAGATACAGTGGGAGTGGTCATATTCTCCATAAATTCATTAAGACTTATAAAAGGTTCATGGTTTCTCTTACTAAAGAATACATTCACATTTCTTATCACGAGTCTACCCAAATCAGAATTATTTTTCCTTTTCAGCCTAGAAAGATAGATTTTGTACTGGTATTGAGTGCAACATCACTTTCCAAAGAACTTATTTTCACCACTCTTCTCAAAGCGTGTGGTATCCAGAACCATTCCCATATTTACCTGCATCAATGGCAAATGGAAGAACATTATTACCCAGAACAAGTTCAGTCAAGGAAAGCACAAAACCAGACTCCTTTTGTCCACTTGTTATCTTATCTCTGCTGCTGAAGTGAAACCTACCAAGAGACAATGTTTTAAATAAGTATAAATAACATTAATTAGAACTGGAGGAATGCAAGATCAATGAAATTCACCACAACACAATTAACATTTGTTTAAACAGTGTAGCAGTATTATTCATTTCTACAGCTAGATCGTCACAATCCCGTTACCCTGCAAAGAGAGCTGTCCTTTCTTACAGTTGATTTAAATAATTTTGACTGTGCTGCTCGCAGCATCATTCAAAAAAAGAAAATATTAATTTACAAAATAACCCATTCTCCATATTTATTATGACAAATAAAAATCTTAAATAAAACAGGCTTTCTCTCCCCTCTTTCCCCCCAACCCATCCCTCATTCCAATTTCAGGTAGCTTGGCACTGAGTAATTAAACATTAAAAAATCAAGTTTGTAGACTTCATACAGCTGCGTTTGGTGCAAGGAGCTGATGTTCTGGAAGAACTCTGTGGTCATTTCGTCAGTAGTTCTCGTAGACTTTGCATAGGTGGGGAATTTCAGGTAGTTGCCTACTCCCGCCAGCTGGAGAACGTAATTCGAATCCTCTTCGAGTGTTTCATACTTTCCTATGAGGTCGTAGTGAATGTGGCAAGGGTGGCAGAGGGAGTACACAGTCTGCCAGTGCTCATTGAAGGGCTCTTCTCTTTGGGTGTGTGGATCAATGAGATATGCCACAAACTCTTCAAATTTCACGTCATCACCTTTCCGCAGAGCTTCCTGGGTTGCGTTTTTCCTCTGGCGCCTCACGATTTTGGTGCCGTATCGCTTGTGGAAGGAAGTGTTGTACTTCTGGGTGAACTTGTTCCTGTAGGCTGACACCAGTCTTTCAAAAGGCTCACGAACAAAGAGGAACTTCATGTAGTTTTTCAAGCGGTGGTTGATCTCTGGGATGCTGTACTGGTTGAGAGTCTTCAGGTTTGAAGACACGTGGGCCTCGTTGGCCGGGATTTCCATCGGATCACTGTACTTGCCTCTTCCCGTCAAAACCATCATGACTCTCTTCCAGTTTGTGCAGGCCACTTTGGGAACATAGCAATAGATCATTTCATGGTCTTCATCCACGACCAGGTGCTTGAGATCGTTGGGTGTCAGCACACGGCGCTTCCTGCTGGACACACTGTTTGCTCGGCACGTGTCTGTCACCTGGTCTCGTCTGATCTGATGGAGAATTGCTGTGTTGGACAACTGCAAAGGAAGCACAAGCACCAGGAGGTCATGGGCTGGGAAACTCTCAATGCCTTCTTTGCTTATTATACCAATTCATAGAAAAGCAGATCTTTCCCTGCATGGAATAATTAATTATGTGGCTGAGTACAACTGATACTATTCTCAAAGATGAACTTTTTTGTCTCCAAACTTCTTGATACACATGGATTAAATGCTATTCACAGAGCATCCAGAGCTTTGCTTTGAAGACAACAGGAAGGAGCATAAGTGCTCACACAGCATGCTGGCAAGTGTATTTACAGAACCCTCATCCTGAGATGTGATCATTGCTTCTCTTAGGCCTGGAAAACAAATCTCGCCTCCACTCTGCAGTCCAACCCACAGCTACAGCAGTGTTGGACCTTTTGCTGCCGAGATGGGGTAGCAAGATACTGGAAAATTTGACAAAATGAAAACAGTGTATGTTCTTGTTACTGGTGTCTTTTAGGTTAGAAAATTTGATAGTCATGGCTTGTTTCTTGGCTGTGGCCTTGAATATAGCTTATACAGCTATGGCCAGAAAAAATGAAGCTCATGGATATTCCTGCTACCCTCCAAGAGGAAAATTCATTCAGATATGATGACCATGCCAGTGCAGGGCTCCTGTGTTTGGTTATTCAGAGGTGTCTCTGCATGGCACAGAGTTTTGCTGTGCAGCCCTAGCCTCACTGCTACATACACCTTATTACTTATTGAGAATAAACTGCATCAAAGCAACAGTGGGAGGATTTTAGTAATGTTATTTACATTTATTTAACACCATTTACCTGTGAATTTCAAATAGCCTTATGCTCAAGAATTAATTTAGCCTCAAAGACAAGAATTAAGTCAAGTATTGACCTTCCTATTTGATAGGCAAGGAGGTCTGAGATTCCTTCTTGTATGCTCAGTTTTTCAAAAGTATTTATCTTGTACCTTCTTGTTGAATTAACATGAATCATAGGACACCGAAAAGAAGTATCTGAGGCAATGTAGACTCTACACACCTGCTACATGTGTTCCTTTGGTTATAGGGCTCTTCCTCCCTGCCATATACCAGACAAAACCAGTACATGCCAGGCAAACCCTTTTGTCCTTGGCAAATGGTTTTGCACCAGCTTGGGAGTTCATACCAAACTTCCATTTCCTGCAGTCACAGGTCAAATCTCTGCTTTCAATAGCAATACTTAGCCATGATTCATATTTTAAAAACCCATCAAAATCAAAGAACAGGATCCAAATGAACTTTAGAGTCAGAACCCAAACAAAACTCCAAAATGGGACCAAGCCAGTTGCAGGATTTCTGAGCTTTGGTGAGAAAGGAAATAGAAATTGCATTGCTGCAGACAAGCACTAAGAGCCCAAGGTTCACCCACCCAAGGGGCATCAAAACCTTTTGCAGCATGTGAGCAACAGAGACTCTCCCTCTGTCTGGGCTTGATGGGTTGCAGAGGAAAGTTTCCATGGGACGAGCAACAGAGGGGCTGGTGCAGCTCAGCTCTGGGCAAGAGGACTTTTTCTTCAAGAGAGTGTACATGACAGTGCCACTCACCCCTTGTCCTCTGAATTCCCTGACACTTTCTTCATCACTTTTGCCCCTCTGTTCAGTAAAATGCTGGCTAGTGGTTAAAATGTGCAGTAGCCCAGTGCAGCTCTTTTAGACAGCTTGGCTTGTCTTTTGTGTGTGTGTGGTATCCCCCTGGACACGTCCCAGGTGCACTTCAAGGGCAGTTTTATGTTATAGTCAAAGAGATGAGAAGCCAGATGTGAAATAAGCTTCATGCTTCCTAGGAAAACTGACTGCAGGGAGTTTCCAAATTAGATGCTAGAAAGCAGTTGTCAAGGACCACACAGATTTTTCAAAAAATTGGCTTTTTCTGTTAAAAAAATTAAAAATCCCCAATTCAATTTATGATGTCCTCAGAGCAAAACTGAAGTAATAGAGCTCAACCAGCTCTATACTGAGTTGACTGGTTTGTTACCAGTCAATAATTTTCAAATAACTAAACAAAACTTTATGCAAACACACAGACATACAAATTCTCCCTTGCAGATAAAAAGCTGAAATCTCTCCTCCTGCAGATTTTCATCAAAAATCATATGCAGCACAGGAGGGCTGTTTGCCCCAGGCTTTAGAGTAAAAAAAAAAAGAAAGAAATGCCTGAATATATTGCTACATTATAATATGTTAATGCACTGTATTTGATTATCTGGTGCTATTCTTAGGATAAATACAGAATTAAGTGGATGAGATTCTATGGTCTGTATTAAATAGAAGGTCAGATTTGATAATCTACTGGTTGCTTCAGACCCTAATCTGCAGATGAATCTTTGTAGAGCTGTGCTTTGCTCCTGACTTCATTCCTCCATCAATAGGCTAAGCACTTCTTCCCCATACATTAACATTAATGAGATTTTCAGACATTTAGAGTAAGGAGAAAAATGTAGCCTTAGTATTTGCAATTACCAATGAGTTTGTACTACATTAAATTCATTTAGAAGATTACACTTGTGCATTTTCAAGTGGCACTTTCCTCTTGTTCTTTTTAACATGGAAAAAAAATGAAGAAATGACATAAAAGCTACATTTACTAAGTATACAGCAACACTCCAGGGTGAGCTGTGCATGTGCTCTGGCCTGCCTGGGGGCACACAGAATGCATATCAAATAACAATGCAACAGTAGAAGGGGATTGTCTAGTTCCCAGCAATGACAGCACCATTTGGTACGGCTGATGGATGAAGGGCCATGTAGGAAATAGAAAGCTCAACTTCCTTTTTATTCTATCCTGCTGACTTAAGTTTACTAAAACAAAAAAGAGAAAAAATGCCAATCTAGTGACTATCTTAGAACAATGCCAAGTGTATCAAAGTCCATTTCTTCTGCAGCTGACTAACACACCTGATGCACCCTGGAAGAGCTGATGTACTTGCTTCCCCCAGGGACACAGAGTGCTGCTGGCTGTCCTCAAGGTTTGATGGGAACAGCCCTCTTGCTGAAGGAGTGGATGATAGGAAAGGTCAGATAAAGCACCTCAGAGCCTTTAATGGAATCCTGAAAGAACCACCAAACTCTCCTTGGCACAGAGGAGATGCTCTGTGTCCCCTAGAGTCTGCAGCACCACGGAAGGTAATCATAAAAGCATTTTCAATTTAGTATTTTGAAACTATACACTAACAGTGAGTTAGCTGATGGTAATATGGTTCCTTTTCATTTCAAGTTACAGGCAAGGCTTTTAAGCCACATAACAATTTCACTCCTGAAGCTGGTGAGGGGAACTGGGAAAACAGTAATTTTAAATGAGACTGGAAATACATTTGTTTAAACTGGAGGTCCATTTGGCCAGGGAAAAAGTGCAAATGTGCTCACAGCTAATGAGGACAAAATGCCCCACAAATTTAAGCAGCCAGAGAGAAGATCCAAGGAACAGATATCTTTAAACCCATGGACTGTGAAGAAAAAGACATACAATGAGAGTCATGGACTGTCTTCCCCCAAAGCTGTAACAGATGTGGCTACAGCAGAGTTGTGAGTGTGCAGCTGCTGCCTGGACACTGATGGCTGTGCCTGTGCTCATTACCAGAGGTCCCTGCTGACCCCTCTGTTCTAGAAGCCACAGTAAGTAATGGCCTAAATCCACTTTGGGAGAGGACACTTTTAAGGCTGTGTGTAGACTGCCCTGAGAGCAGTGTGGGGATGGTGATAAAATCAGTGCTCGGGTGTGTCCTCTGACAATTCAACTTGGATTTCATCAGGGCCTTAAAGGTTTTGGGAAGACATCTCATAAAAGCAGCTGTTCTTCCCTGAAAGGACTGACTCCAGAGATGCACTTAATCATGTTTTTGTTTTCCTGCAGAAGCTGTAAAGCGGGACAGAGAAGAAGGGCATGTCAAGATCAAAGCTGTCCTTCCTTTTCTGATGCAGCAACCAAGTCGAACAGTGAAGCAACATGAGCAGCAGGAGACTTCTGAGCGCAGTGGCATTGAAAGAAGATAGAGAAAAAAGTTGTCTGGGGACACTCTGATTCCAGAAACTTCTCATTGCCATCAGTCCCAAAGTAACAGCAAGGGAGGAAAGTCCAGCACACTGTGCTCATGTCGTCTGTTCAGTGGAAGGTGGGTGTGTGTGTGCAGGGGGCCAGGAGGGCTTTCTGAGGAGAGCACTAGAGAATACACTGACCAGAAATGCATGTGCTGACCAACTGGCAGCCATCAGCTCATTACAGGCAAAGGTTATTCAAGGTAAACCAGAGTAATGAGATGGGAGGTATTTCCTTCTGGTTACTTAGGCACAGCAGGATAAAGTAATCTTTGAAGACCTTTGCTTGATGGCCAAGCAGCAAGCACAGATTTAAACACAGGGAATTTTTATATTTTTTTCTGAATATAGTACTGTACTGAAAACTAGGTGCAGAGATGAATTCAATTCACAGGTATCTGCACTGAAAGCAGGTTTTTAATAGAAGGATGGAAATACTGAAGTGTCACTCAAAACCCCCATTAATTACATTCTGTCTCACTATAGAAATTGTGGTGGAAAGCAGTACCCTCTACTTTACCAGGCAGGCTTTTGTTTATTTCTATTGCATTGCCTGCAGCTAGTTCTGTATTACTGTAACCAGGCTCACAACCAGCCTATGCTCGGACTGCTAACATGACATTTGATTATGGCAGACTGAAGGGCAAAATTATCTAAATTAGTTTAGCATGGAATAAAGAGGATAAATATTGTCAATAGCATTTGCAGGCCCATTCCTGGATAAACTGGTTTTTCTCTTCAATTTTGCCTTAAGGAAGCCTTTGCATCTGCCTTAAATTCTTCAGTTACCTTCGTGTTTGGAGGTTTGGTTTGTGTCCTATGCTAGAACTGTGCAAGTTGCTGCAGAGTTCCCCTCATCTGTGGTCCATCAATTAAAAACCAGCTGACATCCAGCTGGGTCTATCCAGCACTGGTAAAACCAGAGCTCATCTCCACCAGATTCTTCTTAATAGTATTTGTTCACAAGGGGTGTGTGTAGCAGCCTCAGAATCCAGAGAAAGATCTTAACGTGAGAACTGTCAGACTAACTATAGGTGGCACTAATGGTCCTGGTTGTGTGACATCGAGAGAGACAGTTGTCTGAAATCTCAGTTATTATCACCTCTCCTTCCCCCCCATCCATTACACCATCTGAGTTCTAGGATGGTGTTTGTTACTCAATATACAAAATGTTTTTCAGTATTACTTTTGTTTTCCCAGATGCTAAGAGTGGGGGATTTTTGAGCATGAGGTTACATGCAAGTATGTTTCCAATCCTGTTTTTCACATGAAAGGTGTGAATAAGATTCTTGCAACCTTGAGGGAGAGCCTTGAAGTTACAAACACGGTTTAGACTATTTTAAGACTTGGCTTTTACAATTTGCATCCATAACTACCCTACTTAGTGTATAAATGTGCTATACACCAAGTTCTAGATTGTATTTTTAAAAATGTTCAGCATTAGACAATAATGGAGGACCAGTAATTTTTCATACTTGACAGTCCAAGCATTTCTAAAATAATCACAAATAATTATTACTCTGTGCAGATTTCTACAGATAACAGACAATTGTATCTGTGTAAATCTAAACACTGTATCTAAAAGAACAACTGCATTTTTGATAAAGGGATTTTATTAAAGTGACCTGAACTGCAACATTTTTTTTTAAGTAATAGCTTTGCAATTTTTCATACTTTGATTTGCTTCACATTTCATTGCATGCTATTTTTGACTTAACTTTTTCGAAAACTTTGAGCACTCAAATGAGGAGCACACCAAAAATTAATATTCATTCAGAGAAGGTACACTGAGTGTCCTGGAGATGGAAATATTTAATATCTTCCCTGAAAACTTGTGGACAAACTAGAATATGAATTTACTATGAAAATATCTCTACAGAGGGACTGGCTAACAGAAGATAAAACTAATATTAACTTAGGACTGTTTTTACCAAATGAGAATATTTTAGAAGCAAATTATATCCTCTGAAGGAAACCCTTGAAATATTACAAAGCTGTCTTATTTTCTCCATTTCATGCATTGAACCTACTGCCCTATGGAGAAGATTAGTCTGGATATGCTCTTTTTTTCCCAATTCTTTGTATTGCAAACCAAGATAACCACACCATTTCCAGTTCCCATTGCAGAGAATGCACTGGGGCTATGAAAAGAAGGATCAAAGCTCTTGAAAGTAAAACAGTCATACACAGTAGCTGCTAATACTGTATTGCCAAAAATTCTGAATTATTTCATACATTCCCTCCTTCTTCTTCCTGTGCACGTCCCTAACTTTGTGCTTGTGTGTCTGTGTGCACTCAGAGAAGGGTACAGTAGAGAAGGGTGAGGTAATTCAGCATTACTGTGGGGACTGTGGATTCAAAATCTTGAAAAATCAGAGTCTGACACCAAATGGCATGGCTGTATATGAAAACCAGGTTTTTGTTCAGGCTAAAACTTTGTCACACAAAATATGGATCCAGGAAGAAAAGAGCCAGCTCCCTTCCAATGCCACCTTCTCCTGTATAATCCCAAACATCTTGGGAAGCTATTCCCTTTCTCCCTAACAGGAACTATTTGGTATCAGGACTCATACCATACATAGGGTTTGGGGCTAGTGAGATAAATGTATACATCTTGTAAAGTGTCTCCTCTGAACAAGCAGAGGGAAAAGTTGGAAGTCCCCAGGAAGATCAGGCAGAAAGAGCTATGGCCTGGCCATATCCAGGGTGAAGGATGTGCTGCTATGCATGCTGCTGTTCTGAAGCTCTGGGGAAATATTACAAACACAGGGCAGGCAAAACGGAAGCGATTGAGTTTCAGCGCAATACATGCAAGAGGTAAGAAATCTTCAAGGAGGGCTGGAGAAGTCTTGAGCTGGGAACACCTAAAACAGGCAATCTTCATCCTGGTGGGTTTATTGGGATTTAATTAACAGAATATGAGTTTGGAGCTTCATGTTGCATGTACAAAGAACACTCTGCACTGTCTTTCCAGCAGGCAAAGAAAGAAGGGAAAGAAGGGGAATAGATGGTCAATCTTTTTTATTATTCTCTCACAACAAGAAGAAACGAATGAAACCCTGGGCTGGGACCCCAGCAGCCATGGTGGGGTGAGGGTGGATGATGGAGCTGTGCTGCCTTCCCACGGCAGAGGCTCTGTGGCAGGACCTGACCCCCCTGAAGGGCCGCCACAGCTGCTCGCTGCCGCTCCGGCACGGATGAATCTGTTTGCTCCTGGCTCATTCTTAAGTGCAGCGATAAATCACTGTTCACATGAAAAAGCTGAAAGGTCTGGCTATCATATGAATTCAGTTTTGAAGGGAAAACTCTCAGTCCTTTCCCCTCCAACACACACACACACACACACACACAGAGACATGCACATGTCTGATGATGGGGCTGAGCTTGTGCTCTCCAGACCCGTGTGTGGAACCTGTGACACACAGGGACACAGTCACGGTCTTTCTAAACCTCCTTTCCCAAGGATACACTACTGTTGCCCACAAATGCTTGGGAAAGGGCCAGGCTTGCAGAACTGTCTCCAAGTCACCAGGACAGAGTCAAAGAAGCTTCCACTTTTCATCTCACAACTGCCAGGTTACAATCAGGGCACAGATGAGACAGCAACTGGGACAACCCAAACTCAGGGACAAGCACATGGGTTGGGAAGCTTGAAGCCAAACTAGTGACCTGTAGCTGCTGCACTCTGCTATTGCATCTTTACTGTGGGAGCTATGAATATGTTTGTCAAGGAAAGGCTTGAGAATTGCTTAGGAAAAGGCATGCCATGGACATCAGCAAATGATGTACCAGGAGGAGCACTGGGCTGGGGATACATGGAGTCAGCCAGGGTGGAGCTGGGAGTAGCCCTTAAAAAACAGAATAAGAAACAACATTTTAACATAGCTGGCATCTAGGAGACAATGGAAAAAATGACATTTGTTTCTCTGCTGCAAGGAGTTGTGGTTGCAGGGGTGAGATAAACTGGGTGGAGTGGGGAAACAGGATAGAGTAGATACATAAATACAAAAATACATAAGAAATTCCACGAAGAGGAAAGAAATAATTTGGGCTCAGTCTGGCTAGGACAAATAGCAACAGAGCTAAAAAAGAGAGAGTCAGATACAGGATAAATCCCAACAGAAAGTTAAGATACGTGTGTGCTAAAGCAGAATGAGAAATGTCCAGCATTAGGAACATGCATCTGCCCATGAAGGGAGAAGGACTCAAATTATCCCATCACACAGGCAAGTGTTGTCTTGCAGGTCCTTCAAGCTTTGCAAATGTGGAATGTGGCTTCTGTAAGCTAAGCTCACTGTCACAAACCTCAGTATTCCACACACTCCTGGAGCAAGGCTTTCAGCAAACACTGCAGAGCCATACAGGCAGGGCCAGCCAGTGCTGTGAATGAAACCCCCCTGAGGAAAAGGCAACACCAACCAGCTCTGGGGTGGGCAGAGACCAGACAGGAGCTCAGACAGAAACCGTGTGAAACCCTGCACAGGACGTGGTGAGGAGATGCAGGAGATCTGAATGCCTGGAGCTACCACATGTGCCCTGCTCCCCCAAGCAGCTCTGACCTGGCAGACAACATTTATGGATTTCTCAGTAACACAAATCCTCCTCCTGTACCTCCAGGTTGCAGCTGAGGTGTCACACAGTCGAGTAGAAATACTTATTTTTTTCTCAGCAGGATATCTGCTATTTTAAGTGAATACAATTTACTCGGTCCCATGCTAAATCAGGGTAATATGTTCCCAATTTTTAACTCAGTGTGCAGCACACCAATATTGCTCCAGAGCTTTTGAAACCCAAACAGGAGAAACAGGAGAGAGTTGCTGCATAGCTGGTTTCCTTACATATAATTCATAGGCTTTAGCCATCCCCTCGAGGAGAGGGGAACCCTTCAATTATGTGTTTTTATGTATTGTTCTTTGGCTGTTCCCCAACCCAAGCAGGGATTTGGTTGGAATGGGACACTGTGGGATGTCCCTTCCGATATCTCTGAGCAGGTCAGGTGAATGCTGCTCCTGTGGGTCAGGGATGCAGGTTCAGGCCCCCACCAAGAAATGCTGTGTTGTCATTTTTAAGGTAAGAGGCTGGAAGTAGGAGTGCTGATGCCTGCCATGTATAACCCTGCTGTAAGCTCTGCCCTGTGAGCTTTGCAGAATTCTGTCTGACTGGATGGTGCCAAGGTCCAGAAGAGATGGAGGAGAGCTAATCTCACCCTCCCAGCAGGTCAGTGTCAGAAACAAGAACTCTCAATATGGCTCTCTTTTCTTGTAATGATCTGGATGAATTCATCCTGGCACAGACTGGCAAAATACCTAAACCCTTTGGGTAATGATTTTCTTCTTCTCAACGAAACTATCACAAATTAACATTAAATTGATTTTACTTCCCTTTGGTAAGGTTATATTGTGCTCAGATTAAACCTTGCTGTTCTAAAGTAACTTTTTCTGGCATGTTTGACTGTGCTGCTCACTAATGCTCACAGAAGGTGACTAACCAGGGTTGCTCATTCTCCATGGCCTTAACTACAGTTAACTGAAAACTTTTCACCTTTCTGCTGCTGTACAAAAAGAATTAGATGCCCTCCTGCTTGAAAAGACAAAAGGCCTCTTATACTAAAATTCATTTATAATCTTAATTACAACAGGCTTCCCAGGAAACTTTCCTGCTGCAGAATGTAGCACAGAAATAAGATTCTGGGTAAACACAAAAAGCCTGTTCCATCAATAGCTTCCTAGGTCTGATTTATTCTTTATTGAGATAAACACCAGTGACTCCAATGCTGAGGGATGCTCAGTCCCAAACAAGCCAGCAGCAGCCCTTTAGCCCAGCTATAATTCCGTCAGGATTGGGCCAAAGAGACAAAAATCAGAAGATGAACCATGACACAGGAGAGAAAAAAAAAATTGCTTTCCCAGTATTTTCTGGTTTTGTTAAAACTCCCAGCTGTTTCAGTCTTTGTGCACCAAAACAAACCCACTACCACAGCCAACCACAAGTGATTCTACCACAGGCTTCTCCTGGAGGCAAAGAGAACGGACATAAGTCTGCTTTCCCTGTTGGCCACTGACACCTCTTCCCAAATGGCAACATTGCACCCACTGTGCCAGCTCCACACAGACAACAACCACCATTCTCTGGATCCAACCATCAGGCCCTTGCTGGAAACTTCCAGTGCTCCTGGGTTCCTCTGCATGCTCAGCACATAAAGTAAAAGAACAGAAAATACACCTAGGTAATCTTCTTTAAATCCTGACAAGCCTAGGGTGATTTGGTTGCATTTTTAAGCATCTGACTTGCTACATTAATTCTTCTTACATCAGAGCCTGAGGACAATGTTTGAAGTCCCTTTCGTCAGCCATTCAAGACAACTGGAAGGTACAAATATTAGCATGATGTCTTATTCATTTTCCTCACCTCTACAGCTGTGTTTACTGTGATTTCTAAGGGCTCTCTGTCTCATCTAATAACAGATCTATTTAAGGACTGCATACTAAATGCTGCTTTATAATAGAAGAACAAATTCTTAGTATTTCTTTAAATGGCAGCTATTTTATACAAACTGTTACCTCAACTACAGCCTGAAAGGAATTGCACATCATCTTCTTTTCCCTTTTTTTTAATGCTCATTCTATTATAAACTTCCCAAAGAGAATGAGCAGAAAAGGCCCCTCTGAGCTCAGGCTTCTGGGATCCTTCTCTGGCTGCAGCCAAGCGCTGTCTCCTTGCTCTCTGCTCCTTTCACAGATGCTGAAAGCATGCCAGCCTCTCATCAGTTCCCTCTCTATCTGCTGAAAGGGCTGGCTCCCTTCTCCTTGTTCTCGTACCCCTGTCATCTGCCTTATCCCACCTGCAGCTACAGCATGCCAGCAAAGATCGGAAGAACACGGAGCTCCAGGACTAAGTCTTAGGGCAGCTCTTGCTCTGCATGCAAAGCCCTGGAGCAGGTCCCTGCTGTCCCTGAGCCTGCAGCACAGGCAGTGGCCTCGGCGAGCCGGAGGGCACGGAAAGATTGGGAAGCTCTCCCCTCTCCCTGAGCAGCGAGGCAGAGCAGAGAGGTGCCAACCCGCAGCCCAGGGGACGTGGTGTGACAGGCAGGAGTGAGTCGAGGCATTCAGCTGCGGGGCCAGGGGAGCCAGGAGCGTGTGCTCCGTGGCACAGCGCCCGTGTGCTCCATGGAAACGTGCCTGCTGCCGCAGCGGGGAACAGGGCGGCTCTGTCCCCACACAGCGCTGGCCTGTTCGCCTCCGCGGGCCCCTGGCACAGCCTGCGCTCGGCCTCAGGCTGCTCGCAGCAGGGGCAGCTTCTCCTCAGCTCAGGCAGGACGCAGAGCCTGGCAGGGTACACTCACTGTGCTGCTTCTTGTTACTGCAGCCTTGGGAATGCGCCTATGGGGAATTGATTGCTTGGCCAGCAAAAGCCCAGCCACCCCTGACTTCTGCTTGCCCACCCATACCAGTCTGTTACGGTTCCCAGGACTTCTGCTTTCATAACCTGCTTATTTTCTCTTTGATGAGCAAATAATGCCAAGACCCTGGGCAGGAATGCATGGATCTCCCTCCATACAATGCCTACTGATATGTGTACATGCATCCCTACACACATCCAAGCAGTAAGCACCCAGATGGTACACACATTTATGTGGGTCACCGACCAGGGCTAATGGGTGATCCCAGGCTGTACTGAAGCACTGAAACACATTCAGATGTGTAAGTAGGTAGGAGTGGAAAAATTCAGTGGCAAAGTGGAGGGAAAAAACACACTTGTTGCTGATTTTTCTGAGTAGAATGGTGTGAGAAGAATCCACGATGCCCACTCAGTCAGTACCTGGAACTGCTGCCACCTCCCTGATGATTTCAGTCAAGACAGCAGAGATGCCTGATGGCTCCTGAGAAACCCTGGCATGTTCTGGCTTACTGAATAGAGGTTGTCCTTCTCCAGAGCTGCCAGGTGACATGGATTTGGGAACAGGGAAAACTGACAAGTTCACATAACGTAGGAAGAGCTGATATTCCTGACAGAAGTAGTACACCTAAATTACAGTTTCTTCCTAAGAGGAGCATTTTAGACTCTCTGCAAGAGCTTCCACCCACTGGATCCATGAATGAAGAGCTCAAGGTTTCTCCTCCAACTCGCAGCACTGCCTGCTGCAGGACCTGTCTTCTCAAGGCAGGGAGAGCTGCCAAGTGCTCTGTGCCCTTCAGCTTATGGGGTGCTTCCGTGGCACAAATGCCTCCACAAACATGCTGATAATTAACAGTGGATTTTGCTCTTTGAATGTATTCTGTCTTTTATAAGACACATCAGCACAGCTGACCTGGAGATTAACAATGACATCCAAACTGCTTTCAACTGTCTTAGTTTTGCATTTCAAATATAAAATTGATTTCATGAAAGTCTGCTTATCCTGTTGTTTCTAAATCCTTTCTGATGGTTGATCCTAGCTGGAGCAGGTCACTGCACAAAGGCCCATTGGTAAGGACCATACTTAAACACTTTTGATCTGGTGTTTGCAACTCTGTCCATTCCTGCAGTCCACTCCACGGGTATCTTCCACTGATGTGTGTCCCAGCTAGCACGAGCAGGGAAGTCTCACAAAGCCTCTTTCCAACTTCTCCTACTGTTCTTAGAGATATTCACTTCCTGCTTCATGACCTAACTTTATCTCTGGCTTTGTTTGTTTAAAAATAAACTTTGTTCACAGGGAAAAGCAGTATATAGGATTCACTGCTTCCAGGAACAAACTGTAATTTCATTCAATTTATTCTGCTTTCCCAGGCACTCTCTTACTCCAGCTCTCCGTCACCTCTCTTTATGCCTCCGCAAGTCCAAGCCCACAACTTCAGTCCCTCTTCCTGGTGCCCTTCAGAAGTGGTTATGGCCCCTTAACTCATCTTATTAACACCACTGTGTTCACTCAGCCACAGCAATAGAAGGTCTAAGGTAATCCCAGTTATTTCTGAGGTTACCCTTAACTCTTCCTTCCACCTGAGCTTCTTTTCCATTTGTGCCTCTCACTGCTCTTCCCTGTCTCTCCTTGACTGCTCTTCATTTAGCAACTCCTTTTGCAAGCTGCCCTCAACACCACTGGAGCTCAAGTTAAACTTTCAAACCCATGGGTGGGCTGGGAGAAGAGTGGGGGAGATGCAGACATTTTCAAAGGAAGACATGGATGTTAAACAGGATGAGTGGAAGGCTGCTCCCAAACACACGTATTCTCAGGAGAGTGAGATAAAGCAGCTGCCATATACTGCTACTTTAAACCTGATGCAGAACATCTGCTCCTCTTTTGCTTTTCAGGATTCATGTCCTCTTGTCTGCAGCTCTGGAGAGAGAAGGACCACCTGGGCAGAGACAAACTGCTGGTTCACCCAGGCTATTTCCAGAAGAAGAGAACACTTGCCAAGATTAACTGAGAAAACCTGAACTGCTCAGCAGCCAGCTAAGCTATGAAGAGCCTGCACATCAGTCTAACAATATTTTTTGTTCCATCTTCACCCACTGCAGACAGGATTGGGCCCCTCCCATTCTCCAGTCCCCACTTTGTTGTTGTGGATCAACTGAGATCAATAAATCTCAGGGGCACAACTCAGGGGCACCTCAAGGTACTGCCTGTCAGAAGTACTATGAGATCTCT
Organism: Prinia subflava; assembly: GCF_021018805.1. Taxonomy (NCBI): domain Eukaryota; kingdom Metazoa; phylum Chordata; class Aves; order Passeriformes; family Cisticolidae; genus Prinia; species Prinia subflava. The sequence continues at coordinate 18,546,123 of NC_086250.1, read as the reverse complement.
CAGCTCCCTGTGGTGAGGTGGTGGAGTCCACTAAAACATGGGCATATTTTAGCTATGACCAGCCTCTTTAGGGACTGAAGGCAATAGATATATATTCAATGGGAGTAAATGCTTATTCCCTAACAAAGCTCAGATAAACTGCAGAGGGATCTGCAGGTGCTGGCAGGATGGATAACTTCTCCTGAAGCTGCATCTGGAGCCACTAGAGCAGATCAAGGTCTGGGATAAAAATAACTCTCAGCACTTATCTGGTATTTTTTCAATCTGCAAACTTGAAAGCATCATCCTCATTTTCCAGATGTGAGAAGCCAACCACAAAGAACCAGTTCAGTGTTGCTGCATTCTTCTATCGGCTTCACAAGCTGAACCTCATCCTCTTCCAACACCTCTGTCCAAGAGTAACTGACAGGTTTAAGACAACTAATGCTATCAGCACTTTCAATTTTCTGTCATCTTGCCTTTTTCTTTAGAGGGGAAATGGGGCTTATTTTTCAGCCCTGGTTCCTGGCATTGCTCTGGGAGAACTTCAGAACAAGATATATCTCAAAATATTTGTCCTCCATGGTCCTTTATGTTACAGAAAGGTTAAGTAAAGGGACTAAACCAGAGACTCAAGATTCAGACTGAGAAACTGTGGCAGTAAAGAATGCTGGAATCAGCAGATTACAGGTATTTCAAGCATTCAGTTTAGGCTTACACCTTTCCATCCTTGTCATTAATTCTCTGAACAACACTGGGGAGATTCACCTTTGGGTGTAACCTCCATAGCAAGTTGGTGTCTACAAGAAATCAGTAGCAGACATTTGGCACTGCCCAATGCAAAATGTTTAGCATGTTCTGCAGTAATACATATAGCTTTCTTTTTATCGAAACAACTGTCTTAAATGCCACTGAGATGTCACAGAAAATCAAGTCAGAGCATTCCAAGATGTACCAGGATTTAAAAAACCCACTTGAAGTACAAAATAGAAGGGTTGCATGTGTTTGTCTGTTTTTCTAATTTAATAATATGAGTTTGCCACAGCCCTGAAAATCAACTTGTATGTTACTGAAAAGAAAAACCAAACCATAAAGTTCACTGATCTGTAAAGCTCGTTGCAAAAAATAAAAGAATGTTGTTTTTGTTTGTTTTTGTTTGTTTTGTTTTTTTGAAAATAGTGGTTCAGTGCAGACAAGAGAAGGGTGAGAAGCAAACAGTTTATCTGGAATAGGTAGACAATATTAAGACAAACCAGTCCAATTTGGAGAAGTAGCATCAAGAAGCTGGTTAATGGGTACAGCTTAAATTAAGTACTACAACTCTGTCTACCTCTTTCAGCCTACCACAACTTACTCATTGGTACTAAAAATAACTAGAAACACAGCAGAGAAGGTGAAGGAAAGTGCGAAGGAAAACAAGCAGCCTGAGCAATTCCATTAAAAACCTCCAAATAATAACAAAACCACAGCCTGCCTAGGAACAGCCCTCTGGGTCTGAATGACATCTGCTACAGCAGCCTGGTACCTCCACATCAGTGCCAAAGGAAGGAATGGTCTAAAATGTCTGCCCATGAGAAAATACAGCATTGGTGAAGTTGTCCCCTCCAAGGAAGTAAGTGAAATCAGAGCCTGGCACTGGTGTTAGACAGTGAAGGGGAAGGAACACAGAGAGAGAAACAAAAATGATATCTAGCAAAAATACTGCTCCTACATCTCTGGGCTGAAGAGCTTCCTTGGAGAAACTCTTGTTTTTGATGGCAGAGGATGACATCTCTCTGGGGTGAGAGAGGAAAGGAAAACAGAAAATTCTGTGATAGCTTAAAACTACTAAATAAAAGAGACTGTCTTTAAGGGGAATTAATATTTATGAAATGCAAAAAAGATCGTAGTAAAATAAGAGATAACACAAATCTAATAAAAGCAGAGTTGTTCTGAATGAAAAAAAAACCAAACCACAGATGCAGAGCCTGCAATGTGGTGCTGTACTATCAAAAAACCAATTCCCCCTGGTCTTAGGCAATGTCAAAACAAAACCCCCCACATATAGGCCCAGTTCAAAAGCTATTGAAGTTAATAAAAATTTCCTCTTGATTTCCAAATGCTTTGAAAATTTGACTTCTTGGGAATTTCTGATGTTATTAAGAGACATATACCAACACTATCACCCTCCAAAAAAAAAAACCCATAGCTCACACCACGTTACACAGAGATTCTAGAGGACAGAAGGGTCACTGCCAGAAGCTGCCCAGTTTCTCCGCTCAGTAGAGGATGATGGCTCATCCCAAATCCTGGTGTGGGTTGTCAGGGAGTGTTACCTGCAGCGTTATGGAGATGATTATTTTTGAAACTGCATATGGGAGTTTTACAGCACCAATGGCTTCTTAAAGCCTTTGAAAACTTTCCCCCATTAGAACTATGAGCTAGAAAAGATGTTTTCACTTCCTGCTGTGGAGTATCATAGTGTGCCATATTCAATGCATCACCTAGTCTTGTTTTTGAAGGACATTTGCTTCAGGGGAGGAAAGTATTCTATAATCCTAATGCACCTCTCTGTTGAGAAGCACTTCTTTTGATATTCTGCTAAAGTTTGTTTCCTTCCCCCCTCCACCCCCCCATTAAATATACCCATGGCCAGAAGATCATGAATGTGGAAATGTGTCTGTTAAAGAAGGCTGAATGAAAAGCACTGTGACAACCTCAGTTCTGAGTTTGTTGCTCTGTATGTGCGTTTCTTGGATGGGATTTTCATTTTCAGTAGGGCTGTTTTTCATTCCCAGGCATGGTTTGTTCTGGTTTATGCCCAAGAACTTGCACTAACAAAGCCTGATGGTTCTCTGAAAGGAGAATAAACATAGATCCTAATCACTTGAAAAGGTAAATCTCTACAGGCAACTGCTCCTGGAAATACTGGCTTCTTCCTGGGCAAGAAAGGGTGAGTGTCCAGAAGGAAATGCCAAGTCACAAGGCATTTCAGACCTATTAATATAATTTAGAAAGAAAAAGAAAATCCACACTGGGCTATTAGCAACAATCAGGTGTTAGAGTGCAGGGAAGACACATAAAACACTGCATTAAACTACGACAGTTTTGCTCTACCTCAGAACATAAAGTTTATTGAATGGCTCCCAGAAGAGAGAAAAATGGATTTGGCACTCAGCAATAAAGTCTGTAATTACTATTTTACAGAAAATCCACAGACTCTGTCCAACTCCTGGCAATTTTTTATGGTGTTGACTCGTGAATGTTCTTGTCCAGTGCCACCATCAGTGGGAGCAAGACGTGCAGCTGGAGAAGGGTCCTGAGCTATCCCTTGCCAGGAGCCAAGGCAGACAAAAAGCCTACAGAGGAGCCAATTCTCCCTGTCTGCCATTGGAAAGGAGTAGTGGTGGGTCTCATCACCTGCTCAAGGTCACCTGGAGAGCAGGAACAGACCAGGGAGAGGCAGTGGCAGTGACCCATCCCCTGAGCTCAGCCATGCTGGAAGAGCCAAGCTGATGGATGTGTCTGAGGAAAACCTAGTGTTTGGTGACTCACAGACCCTTGAGCATTTCTAACCATCTGGTTTCCCAGAACTGGCCAATCTGACAGGTTTGCTGCCAAATTAAAGTTAACAGAATGTGGGTATATGAGAAATCGTGAGGATGCAGCTAGGGATGTAGCATATCGCTTCATGGAGATGCACAAAGCTCTGCATCTGGAATCACACAGGTTGGGCAGAGGTGGGATGACTAAAAATGTCCTCTAGCACCACAAGAAAACAGTTTTGGATGTTACTTACACAACAAATTTTTATGTTCAAGGATGCCTGAGTCATTTGATAGGCAGCTCACAGCTATACAGCTACTGTGAAGAATAACAAATACAATTTCGGAGGAGAAATTTATAGATGAGTGTTTAAAATGCACATGTTGACACCCTCATTTTACTTTTTTTAATGGCCCTGCCTTCTGTGCATTCATGAACCTTGTTTGAAATTTGAAAGGACTTTTAAATCAGTGTCTCTTCTGGACATTTAAATGGCAAGCAATTAAAACCAAAAAAGAAACTACTCAACTGGTTCTATTTCTGGTCATCAGGCACTGCTCCCTCTGCAGCTCAACAAAGCAGAGAAACACTGAATATTCCCAGGCTCATCTGCTGTAAGTGTGAGTCTAGACAATGTACAATGACTCACAACAACCTATCTTTTATATATAAAACTTAGCAAGACCTGTAGATAGAGAAAACACTTGCTTTACTTAGAGATTAAGGAAGAGCACTCAGCAGTGCTCTCACTGCTGCACACTGAACAGGTGAACACCAATAAAAACATGATTAGCCCAAGCCCATCTGTCATGCAGTCATAAAGCAGCAGCCTTTCACTAGGGACACTTGTGAACAAGCAGACAGCTTAAATCTCTGTAGGAGCATGGGCAGTCCCCAGAATTACAAACTCAGGCCCACTGTGAAGCATGTAAATGTTATCACTGCCCAGTAAATGTGACACTTGGTAATTTTGACACTGCGAGTCTGTGGCAGAGCCAAGCCTGACACTCAACAGTGTCCTGGTCTTCCTGATCTCCTGTCATCAGTGTCAGCTTCTGCAAGCAGTAAATATACCAAATTAACAAGACAATCAAAGCCCAGCTTTCCCAGTTTCTTGCCCAGCATTTCCCTTTCTGCATGACACTTCTCAGTTTTCTTATTGAGCTCAGTGCTCAATGAAAAATGTGCCATTGACAAGGCTGGAATTAAGCACAGCACAAATTTCTACCATGCCCACATTTCACTGCAAGAAGATTGTGGCTTGGATCATGGGCCTTATGAAAATTAATGTCAAGCTTGTCAGTGACTTCAAGGAATTCAGAATTTCCTCCACTGTGTTTGTGCAATGTCCAGAACCATGAAGGGCTGATTGCTAGTTGAGATCAGTAAGTGTTGTTCCAATAAATAGTAAAAAATAATGGAGAAACTAAATAGACACAATGTAAAAGGCAAAGAAAATTACAAGCGGTGGGAATATAGACAAATAACATTCACATGCTTTGCCTCTTTATGGAAATGTTCTTGTCATTACAAAGCCAGGTATAAGAGGTTTTCTTTCAAGTGCCTTAGAGTAGAGCATCAACAGCAGTTTCAGAGGAAAGCACCACTTTGTTTAATGAGGGAATGCACAAAAATGTTTTGTAAACCACCCCACCCCCCCCCCCCAAAAAAAAAAATCTACAAGTGTTTCCAGACTCTGACTCTATGCCTCTACAGGGCTGCTCTGTTTCATCAGTCTCAAATGATGGAAACTGTCCAGCAGTTATGAAAATATCTACCTGAGAAAGTTATGAGAATACTTGCAGGATGCAACACACCCTGCTGAGGACTCAGCAAATGACCCACTGACACGGGAGAGCTTTATATCATGAGGACAGCTGTCCATGGGTTTTATTATTAAGCTTCACAGCCAAATTTTCACACAGAAGGAATTGGAAAAAAAAAGACAAAAGTATTTTGATATCCTAAGCATGAGTCCATCCCTGAAAGTTTACACAGTGATGTGACTGAGAACTGCAAACAGATGAGAAGAATCTGATGTCTAGATCAACATACTGACAGTCCTCTGCAGGTGCCCTCTCTGGTGCTGGTGTTTGTTTTAAGATCTCTCGCTTTGAAGAACATAATAAAGACATCAAAGGCTGGTAAGTTCTGACCTGAAGACATTTTCCCAACCTTGGAGGTCATTTTTTTCTGCCTCTGCAGACACCAGGAGCCAATGGGAGGTTCATGCCAAGGCAGTTATTTCATGCTCTGAGTAACATTCCAATTTCTGTAACCAGATTTTTGGAACAGCAAGTTCTTATTTTGGGCGAATCCCATGTGAAGGGCATGCTTCAGTAGACAGATGGATATCCTCAACTTATTGATATAGCATAACTATTATTAGATGCACAAACAGCTACTGCCTTGTTGTGCTTCATGTGTTGAAAACTAGTAATGCAGAATCCTGTTAATGCAGTAGAGCAATACAGATATTGTACGTGAAAGAGGAATGCTCTTATTTTAATATTCTAATTTTGATCAAAAAGATTAGCTCCTTTAGACTTCATGGTTCAGATGAACTGCAGCATCTCTGTAAGTGTGTGGGGAGACTTTATCATAGGTGAGAGGAACAGGTGCCTGCCTCCACTGGAAATTTCTGTATTACACAATTGATGGAGGACACATGACTAACACCGAGAATGGTCTCAAGCATCAGCGCTTTATGATTCCCCAGTACAACCATTATACCCTGCTTCTCACATGCATAACACATGTGTACCCTTTTATTCTTTTGTGATTGTCAATGCACCTCAGCATTCTGTGCTTATTTTCCTTCAGTGCTGTTCACCTGTCTTACAGCTGCACCCCATTAGGGATGAGGCTTGGCTGCAGCCCCATTCCCAATGTCCCATAATTTATTCTCCTACACACATTCACATCAATTTCCATATTGTACACGATGGCTACAAGACAGAATATTGTCTGGGGGTGCATGCAAGTATGCAAGAATGCCTAGCTAGGGGCTTACAGGCTGATCTGTGGAGAACCAGAACAAAAACCTTCCTGTTTCTACCAGTGATTTCACAGGGCTGCAGCAGGCTGACATTTTATTGTATGCACAGACTCTGGCAATCTGAGCACAATATTTCTGCTTTCAGATCCATAGAGCATAGAGGATCAGGTAATGTCAATGGAATTCCCTCTTGGGGACTGAATACAATGTTAGAGAGAAAGATGGGTACAGAGACCTGAGAGGGAAATTCTCGCCCTGCAGCTGGAAAGGGCTGTGTTTTGGATGATGCTCAGGAAAATGCCTGGCCCATGCCACGGCCAGTCATTGCACAGCAGAGAGGCACTGGGTTTCCACTACCATGGACTCTTTTCCAGCCTTATCTAAAAGGGGATCAGATTAAGATTGCCAGCCTTTCAGGCAGGCAGCTCAGCACACAGTTGGGACTTGCAGAGACAAGATTACACCCTGTGTTCAAGCCCAAGTTGGTGTGACATTGAGCAATCAAGTTAAAGGTGTCCCATGGCAGTGGGGTGGAACTAGGTGACCTGAAAGGTCTTTTCCAACCCAGACAATTCTGTTGTTCTGTGAACAGTAACCTGCGTTACAGCAGGCCATATGGATGTATTCCATGTTCATCTCTCAGATATGATGTGTTTGTTTGATTGTCAGACCCACCAGATGGGGAATCACATAACAAAATTACTCTGCAATGTGATACCAGCATTTCCCTTCCTGTTGGGAACCACGGAATAGACAGGGGAAACAGCAGGATATGGATGATGCAAAATAAGGTTTCCTGACCCCTGGGAATCCAGACCTTGACCCTGGATTGACTGTGCATGAACTGGAGAAGAGCCCATGGTTGCTCCCTCATCATCATCACCTACATCACCAGGCCCAGCTGGGCATGCTGAGGTTGGTCATGCCTTTTAAGCTCCTTTACGGGTGGCAACTCCACCACTTTTCCAAGCAGACTGCTCCAATGCTTGACAACCCTTTCAGTAAAGACTTTTTCCTAATATCCTATCTAAAACTCACCTGACACAGCTTAAGGCCATTTCCTCTCATCCTGTGACTGGGAGAAGAGACTGACCCCCACCTGGCTACAACCTCCTGTTGGGTACTTGTGGAAAACAAGAAGGTTCTCTGTGTGCCTCCTTTTCTCCAGGCTAAACAACCCCAGCTCCCTCAGATGCTCCTCACAGGACTTGTGCTCTAAAAAGTAAACACACTGCCCCAAATATATATGAAAACCAAAAGTAACAAAATTCACCAGGCTTTTTTCCTAAGCAAAATTCAGTCTGTGAAAATTCTATGAGTGATTTTAGTTGAAAATAACAGGCCTTGTCCAAAGCCCCTTTAAGATCTTACCCCACTGAAATTCCCACAGCCTGGACATACTGTCAAGCTGTGCAAACTTTACCACACATCACTGCTCTGTGTGTTAATAGTGCTGAGTGTTGGCCTGAGCTCTGCTCCCACCAAAGTCATGCTAATGAGATTAACTCCCCACTTCAGTGGGGAATTAATTATTATAAGGGTGAGTGCTTTTTGAAAATCCCACTTCTCTTGCTTCGCAGGCTGGTGTGTGGTTTTTTGTTTGGTTTTTCTTTTTCCTTAATTATTATATTTAAATTGAGAAAGGCAAAGTTAGTAGAATTACAGAAATAATAGCAAAGAAATATTGGAGTCATCCCACAAAACCTGAATAACTGGCAAGGCTCATCTGACCATTTACTCCCCATCTAAATGGGGTCTGTAAATAAGCATTGAACAGATATATAACCCATGTGCTGAATTTTATTTTTGCTATAATAATAAAAGCCATGGAGAGAGATTCATGATAACATGACTCCTCACTTGACTGTGCACAAACAGCATTCATTACATTCTGATGATGCATTTAGCCCTCAGAGTACAAAGAGTTTTACCCTTTTTTTTTTCTTCTTTTTCCTGCACCAATTTGCATGAGAAGTACAGAGCATTTAGTCTTTGAATTAATCAAAATATCTCTGCCTTCACTGAATAAATATATTTGAATACATGAATAAATAATATATTGAGTAAAATAATGAAACTCATTTAAAATGAAGCTGAGAATGAGGTCATAGTTTTTATTAAATGTGACATTTTCCACAGTGTTTACACTGGAAGAGATAATGGCCCATATATTTTAAAGTGGGTAACAAACCATCAGAAATCAACTTCAGCTAAATTAAAGTAGCTTGATTTTCAGCTGGCTCTGGGCTTTTAGCTTGACTTTCTAAAAGTCAGGTTAAGATGATTCACGATGAAACTTGGGCTTATGTGTCTAGGATGAAAATTTTCATTTAAAATCAAAGGAACCACTTAATTGCCAGGCAATCCTAAGGACTAGAAGTCCAAGTGAAAGGTCAATCTTGCTAAAGCTGTCAGCCATCTACCCTCATATAAAAATACTTCATCTAGTACTTGCGCTTCAGCAACAGACATATGTAGGTACAATATACTGATTATAAACAAAAATGTTAAGCTTGTACAAAATCCTGTTCCTGGAAGCCAGCAAAGAGCAAACAGGAACTGAACTTGAAAAGCTCTCCTGAAATCCCACCAAGCCACATACAAAATCTATTCAGCAACAGTTGACTTGAGGACAAGTCTATTTTACTTGGCTGGCTAAAGCCATTGCTCGCCCAGAGAACTGAGCAAACAAAAATGTGAGTGAAGCAGGTATAAGAAATGAACTCAAATAATTTGGAAATAGAAGAGGAAGAAAGGAAGAAGATAACAGACACCTTAAATAGTGAAATCCATGGAACAGACCCTGTAACACTGCCACCACCTCACTCCATCCCTGGCACCCCAACAGCCTGCAGTGAAGAAGGGCTGGACACAACCAGTGCATGGTAGCAGCCAGTTGCCAGATTGTTTTCATTTGCTGCTGTCTGCTCAGGGTCCATGTCAATTAGCACAGGCTAATCAGTATTTCATTAAAAACATAATGAAAACCCTAACTCTAACACAGATTTATATGGTTGCCTATTACCACCATATTTGAGTGCTGTAATTAAAACAGACTTTCATTATGCTTCACCTGTTGTTAAGTGTGACCTCGTAGGTTTCATGATATTTAGCAGCTATGTCAAATGCCCCTTCATGACCTTTTGTTATTACCCCCATGCTCTCAGATGGCTGACAGGATGGAGTTTCTCAGATCAAAATGATTCAACAGCATACCAAGATTTGGGGTAATTAGAAAGGTTTGTCCTGCCCTGCTCTTTCTTCCAAGGTAGTGGTGGAAAGGTTACTTGACCACTGATATGTCATATACGGTGCAGTCACAGTAAAATGGGTTAAATACAGAGACCACTTGATTAAGGTACCTGATTAAGGGGATTTATATGCCAGCCTTTTTCAGCTGGAAGCGTTCCAAGCCCAAAGCTACTCTATACTGCCCAGGTTGGCCAAACTCAGTCCTGCACCTGAGCACTGATCTGCGATATCCATCCCTGTGGCCAGTGCCATGCAGCCCTCTCCCAGACAGCCCCCGGTGTGGTTCAAGGGTTTGCCCACCCTGGACCATCTGGATGGTCTGGACATGGCAGTCCTGGTCAGCAGGTGAGGTGGCTGAGCTGCAGGAAAGCAATCTGTGCCCTGGCAGCTTATCTCTGGGCCAGAGAGCAGAGACTGCCTCTCTTTGCCTGCAGTTAAATCTCAAGCTTTTTATTCTCTCTGCTCTAAGAGGCAAAATGTTTTTATACTCTGATACGCTTTTGAGTTTAAAAACATTTTTGGTCTTCTGGTTTGCAATAAATAGAATACTTGATGTTGCCCATCAATTTAACTTTTTCATCAAAACTTTTATTAATCTAATGCACTAAATTTTCCAGTATGGTGGAGTTACTCAGCTAAAGCAGCACTCACAAAGCATAATGCAAGCAGTGATCTTGGGAAGTCACTGGGATTAGTGATGAAACGATCTGCAGTGTGGATGGCCCACGGAATGTGCAGAGAAAGAGCTCAAGTCGTTACCTAGCTATACATAAATCTTCCTCATCTACAAGAAATTATTCATTTAGTTCCACAATGACTCAGGTTGAAGGCTGCCTTTAGGCTGTGGTAGTCCCTCTCCACCTAGAAGTCCAGCAAGCCCTCCCCTTCCAGCAGTCCTGAGAGGAACTTCCAGGGGCAGGAATGCACGGGCGGTTTCCACTGCTGTGCCCAGGTATTTCAGCAGCTGAGGAAGTGGGGGGAAGAGGAGTTTGGGAGACATTCTTGGCAAACTGGTGAGGCACTGAAGACAGGAACAACATGATTTATGGACCCATGTGAGCAATCCAGGTTGCAAGTCAGTACCAATCACACTGCTATGAGTGGTGACAAAGGAGTCACAGAAGCAGGACAGAGGTGCTTTCTCAGCTCCAGCCAGTTAACCCTGGCATACCACAGAAGGCAAATCCCAATGGTTTATGCAAAGTCATTTTATTAAACCTCTGCCTCTAAGAATAATTAGGTAAATGAGGTGAATGAAACTCAACTCCAATGGAAAAATCAATGCTTTCTGGATACATTTCACATAGCTGGCATTAGATTAAATAGCATTGCTTTAGCATATTCACCCACACCAATCCTTTCTTTTCAGTCTGAAAAATTAGTACCTTATATCCCCTTTAATTAACTCTTGTTTAGCCAATAATGCCACTAACTGCCATGTCATAACTCTTGTTTATGCAATTAGAAGCTGCTTGATACTAGCACAGAAGTCCAAAAATACATGTGCAAAGCCACTCCAACAAGCAGCCCTGCTCAGAGGGCACCAGATAACTGAGACCCCAATGGTGTATAGTGCCCAGTTTGCTAAATGCCATCCTCTCTTACCTGACATCCCTCAGGTGCTCTGAGCACAAAACGTTCACTATCACCTTTTAGTAGCATCCTCATTCTGGGAGTGCTTCCAACAACAATGCAAATTCAATCCTGAATTTTTCTGAGGCTGAGTTTGGGGTTGGACACTGCTGGACAGTCAGACCCCAGTCATGCTGGGATTAGGTTTGAAAGTCAGTGTTAAACCTCCTGCACATGGTAACATTCAAAATTCTCACAAAGCTTCTTGACAGAGGTCCTCAGGCAACACTGCCTGGAATGCAGGTCTGTCCTTCAGGCTGAAGGTGCCAGGAGCATGTGCCAGGAGCATGAGTGAGAATTTAAGCAAATGAATTTTTATATTTTTTTCCTCCCCACTGGCTTCTGGAAAAGGTAGGCGTGAACATCTTCCAGGATAGGGTTTGCCAGCAGGAGGTGCTACCTGGGATGTTGGCCAGGACTGGGTGGCAGAAGCCACCATAATATAGACAGTTAAAGGCAGATAAATGAAACAAAAGTAATGGAAACTGTGTGAGTACAAAAATTAAAAACATAAGCAGAACTGACAACCTAGAGGCACAACCCCTGTTTACAACCAGGCACCAAGATGGAGTGCACCCCAGCGGTGTTGGCAGAAAAGGAAGGTCTCCCATCCTGGCTGCCTCCTACAAGGTCAGAATGGGCAGATGCCATGTAGGAGCATTTCAGGAGAAAACATGGATTTTAATTTTTTTAAAAAAGAGTACTTGAGAATAATGCCTCTTCTGACCAATTCCTTCTGCATCTCTGGGTAAGGAGCAATTTTCTCTTCCTGTGAGATGCTGGCAATTCCTGCTGCTGCATCACATGGAGAATAGTATGCATTTTCCCAGCATTTATGAAATTAAATACACGGTGCTGCTTGATTTATTCCTGTTACTCTTGATACAAATCACACAAAGCTGTGATTCATGTTTTAATATTGATCCTGTAATTAGTTCAGTGTAGGTAAGCCTTCATGCTAGCTGTAGTCCTACACTTACTCACTTGGATGCCATTGTAATATTGTATTTAGATGCTAAACCTTTACAAAGAATCCTGTTTCACACTGTGGTAACAGACTGATGTAATGATTCTTACCTGAACTAGACTTCTCACGCAACTTGCTTGATCCCCCTCACACACACATCTGAATGGGATATGAACAGCGCCATCCTTGTCACTAACCCCTTTCCATTCCCTGGGGATGATCACTCATCCTTCCACTGAAGAGCATCACGGGATTTGGAGAGTGTGGAACCCTGGATCCCATGAAGAGCCCTCCTACTGAGCGCTGCCAAGAAGCCTCCATCCCCCTGCAGCCACAAGGCTGCCAGGCTGCCACGGCCAATCCTGCTGGCTGCAGCGCCAGCAGCCTCTGTCAGCACCATGGGTGGCTGCTGGAGACGTGTGGAGCGCAAGCAGTTCCTTCTGCCAGGCTCTGGAGCAGCTCAGTTACGGCCACTGAACCCAGCAGGACGCCTCCACCCCTTCAAAGCCTCCTGCCAGGAACCCCGAGGAGCTGAGCTCTGTATCAGATGGTGCAAACCTCCTACCCCACCATCTGAGCTTCCCTGGCCCATCAGCGCATTACGCCTGCACAGGGGGCCTCTTCTTCCTACTGAGACAGGAGCAGAATTTTCTCTACGGTAAAGCAGCTCATCAGCTTCAGAGAAATTCTCCTCACTTTAGATATCAAGAGAATTGGAAATCCACTAGGTAAAGCTTAAAAAGAAAAATGTATATAACCATAATCAGTCTGGTACAGTAGCGTGTGTATAAAGTTCCTGATCAAACTGGACTTCTGGCAACAAACAGTATCACAGAAACAATAACAAATCCTGCCAAATTTTGCTTCTTGCTGGGAAATTATAATCTAGCAGATTAAACCAAGTCTATACATCCAGCTCTTTCACCACTACCAGCATATGCCCCCAAACAAAATACTAAATGCCCATTTTATCCACTACATTGAGTCCTTGGGCTATTTTGGGCTTCATTTTCAATCGCACTCCCAAAGCACAACTGCATATCTTCATTTGGTCTTTTTCATAAAGGTAAATTCTGTTAATGACAACTGATTTAGAAGCAAATCAGAGACACAGTCAGTGACACACACTCATTTCAGGCATTCAACATTTCTACTGGCATCACGCTCCAAGTTGGAATAAGCTTCACCTTTCAATCAGGAAAGAGAAGAGAGATTTTTGTATGGATGGACATTACAGACACTGTCTCCTTCAGAGCACCCATGCATGAAGTGGCATGCAGCTGACTGAGTTAGTGGCCTGCAGGGATGATGTATTACAGATCTTCTAATTTACATACATTTTGGAGAAAATGTCAGACTCCAACGTAGCTCATCAACTTGACAGAACTATGCACTTAAGCGTGCGTTTAGCATTAAGCCTGTGCTTAGCTGTTGTGAAAATCAAGCAGCTGTTCTGTCACTTTGAAGAACTGTGCCTTCTGCTTTTTTAAGAAACAGCTACGAAAAGTAATAGAAAAAGTTACTCCACCCCCCATGACATGCTAAGAATCTTGGAGGCCCTTACAAAATCATCACCATCATTATCTCTTTCCATGACTGCTATGGTTTCTTAACACGTGAGAGTGCAATTATCCTCACATTTTCAGGGCAAATGTGTGATTTCAGAGAATGTGCCACTTGATTTCTCATAAAAAGTTAGCTGCCAGACAACCATCATCCTCTATTGCTACTCCCTTTAAAAGGTTAAGGAGTACGTGAAGAAGGCTTTGTGATCCAAAGTGTGGCTACAAACTGGAGATGGAAACCAAGAAATAGTGCTGCACTACACACAAATTCCTAATTCCCATCTTCCCAAACTAGGCAGCGGGAATGGAGAATTGCATATCTTGGAAGCATGTGTCTTCCTTGAGGAAGTTTTCTTGAAACTGGTTGCTGATGTGTTTGGGAAGGACTTGCTTAAGGCAATAAAGTCAGCGAAATTGGTAAGTCAACCAAAGATCAGGACAATAAATATTCTAGTTTGGTCAGGTTCACTGAGGCTTCTGCTCCAGACTCTGGTGCAGGGCACCAGATTTTTCTATGCTGTGATGTGTACAACCACATTTGCTCCCATAAGCAAGCAGAGAACAGCATCCCGTGATAGTGCAGCAATCACATACTTGGGCAGTAGTCCATTGAGTATTCCACTGAGTACTTTTTGACATCCAGATGTGAGATAAAGGAGAGCCAGCACCATTTGACCAATTCTTTTCCTGTGCCAAATGTCCTTGCTAGCCATGGACACTGCCTGTCCCTTGCAATGGATCTGCTGTGAGGCACAGCTGAGAGCAGCCACACTGTCCACATCTTCTCCACACAAGGACCATGCCACATGAGCATGGCATGACAGCAAAACCACGTGTTCACCAAGCACCTCCATCCCTAACAAGCACTAGAATCCAACAAAAGGACATTTCAGAGGGGTTTGTGGCTAGACAGCTCACCTCCTTAAACTTTTGCAAAGAAAACCTCTTTCTAGGCCCTGAAAAATAATGGTAGGGATGGGTAAATGCAGAGTTGTCCTTCAGTTACTGGGACTGTAAGCTACAGCTCTCCCAAAATGTTAGATTTCCACTGTGATTTAATTACAGGTCGTATTGCTTACATGTTAGACAGAAAAGGAATTATAATGCCATAGGCTGCTTTCTGTACTTTACAGAACCATGGAATCATTTGCTTAGAAAAGACCTTTAAGACCATTGGATCCATCCCTCAATTTTCTGTCTAATGTCTGTGAAAGTGCACCCTGAGAGAAAACCTCCCCGTAGAAGCTACTGGGAATGCCATGGGCAAGGCCTTGAACGGTCCCACACACAGAACAGTAGCCAAACAGGCCTCACATCTCTTGTGCAAACAAAGGATTTTGGGTGCCCAGAAGGAAAGCTGGAGCACATGCTGCACTGGCTCCTGTCCTGAGCCACACATTTGTTTGGCTCAAGTTAGAGAAGCCCCTGGGCCACATAAAACTACACAATCAAAGTCTGTTTTATAACACCCAGAGGGACTGAGTTAAGGTTACCAGGCATCTCTAATCCTGCTCTTTCCTAAGTTCTCAGAGACTGACTTTTTAATCTTGCATTCTTGCATGCAGCCCTATTTAACCTCAAGTTAGTGATGACCATGACTTTTAATAGCAACAGAACAAAGATGAGTCAAGGGAGCACTTGTGTAAAGGCAACAGGATTGGCTCCAAAGAGAAAACAGACGTCCTCAGATGTGCTAAGAAAATTGTTCTAAATTATATTATTTGTGAAAAAAATTGAGAAGTGTCAATATAGAGAAAATTACAAAGATTAAGGAGAATTATTTCCTTTAGCCCACTACCCATGATAAAAGATCTTTTGCTAATCCCTTTAAGCACTCTACAACATGAACACATGCAAATGCACTAAATTCTTACAGAATACAAAGAGGTTTTTTCTCTGCAAGAACAACAATGTAGCTTCAAAAATGCATGATCCTCAGGATGCTGACTATTTTGGTCAATTACTGGAGTGGGGGTGGCAGGTCATGAGCAACAATAGAGCTCTTATTCTTGGAACTAAATATAGTTATTTCCAAGCTGAACTCACAAAACTGACTCACAGACCTGTCAGTCGAATAATAATCAACATGTTCCCAGATATAGCTTAACTGTAGGAAATAAGAATAAGTTACTTCTCAAGGGACTGTTTTCAGATGCAGTTCACCTCTGGCAGACCATTGCATCTCCTGGAACTTCAGCAAGGGACATAAAGCCAGCTGGAGACAAATGACATCTTGAGAGATCAGAGTTTATTCACTGTCAGTTCTGCTCAATGATCAGGTATTTAACCATACTGCTTCTTCCCTAGGGCTCTGACCTGTGCATCAGTGGGCTTCAAAACCTCAAGATCAGGTCAGCTCTACTGAGCTATAATAACAAAAAACCAAAACCAGCCAAGACCAAACAAAGAAAAAAGACTCTGGGAAAAGCTTTTTTTTCACTTGTGGAATAGACAGTCTCAAGGCTGAAGGCAGTGATACTGGGATGACAACAAACTCAGAGCTAAAGCCTAATCCAAGAGGGCAGATGGCCTGTGGTGTTGGTGCAATCAGCTAGAAAAAGACATATATACACCAAAGAAGTATCAGAGCAAAACTGTTCTGTGCTGTCCATGAGGATAAGTGCCTGTAGCCTTATGGAATTATCAGGAATTCAGCCACAGCATAACATTCACAGAGATATACACTGAATTACAAAGCTACAACTGAAAACCTGAGCAATAGCTCTACTCCCGTTGAGTGATTTTATTAAGCAAAAGTCACATTCAAGACAACAGAACAGTCTGTGCTGACTTTGATCACTGCAGATAAGCCTCTGTTGCTGAGTTAGCTCAGGTCACTGGCTGCCTTGCTCAGCTGAAGCTGATTTTGAGTGGATATCCTGCAAAACTTTACTAGAGATAGCATATCCTCATGTGTACATCATACAGAGCACCACACACAGGAAAGCTGTATTGGGGAAAATCACCCAGTCTCCTGGGCTTCTCCAAGTTCTTTGGCAGTCAACAGAGTGAGGTCCTGTTTGCATTTCTGGGCACACTGAATAGCAAAAGATCCTGAGGCAATATGAGAAGGATATCCTTGCTTGAGAGGTGGATGGTCCTTGCAGGACCCTTGCTGCAGAGAGAGCCAGTCAGCCTCTGGAAGCAAAGGTGTACCTGAATATATTTCCAGGTGGACCTGCTGCCCCAGTTCCTACTCACCACTACACTCAGAGGGGCAGGTTTTGTGTGTGGCCAGGGACTTGAGAATCATTTGAACTGATGCTGCAGAAAAGATAAAATCTCAGCCTGCAGCCCACTGGAAGTTCTCTGTTACATGAATTCAGTTGCTGAAACACAAGACAAATGGATGATATTTCACACACCTGGGACTTATCTAGTGCAGCGGCCGGAGCTGTTAAAAGATCAGCAATTAACATATCCACATCTCACTCTCTGAGAGGTCACTGTTTCTCAGGCCAAGGCTGAGATCACTCCCAAGGACATCTGTTTACTCATTCTTTGATCTCCACTAACCACAGTGTAAGCACTGCATGTCACATGAATATATTGCAGATCAGTGCTTTCATGGTCACTGTTTTATAAGAGCCTCCAGCAAGGTGCAGAAACAACTTTTAGATAACCTCTACTAAATGAGGCTGTAATGTATGAAAGGGTTCCTCTTACTTTCTGAGTTCTCAACATAACACAACAGATTAGTTTAATCCCAGTGGATATAAAATGCAACGATTCTGCCACAGCAATTTATACACTGGATATTACAAGCCCTTAACATTAGCCATGGTAATTACTGCAGGAAATGAATCAGAAACACAGGGCCTGGGAAGGTCTTTCAAGGAAAGAAACACATGAGCCTCAGGGTGATGGGGGGCTAGGTCATGCCTCAGTGCCCCTCACTTGCCCTCAACCTGCCATTACTTGAAACAGCTAAAGAGGGTGGATGATAATGTCGATGCAGGAATGGAGGTAGGTACGTGTGCTAAGGCTGAGCGCCATTGTTTAAGGAGCTCCACTTTCAGCTGCTTTGCTTCTGTTGCCCTGTCCCCACCAGGGCTGCCCCATGCACATGTGGGCAGAAGTGGGTGGAGGAGCTCAGGGTGCCTCTCAAGCCAGACTGGGAGGTGTTTTGGTGGAGCCTGTACTGACACAACTCACTGCAGGCAATGGAGTCTCTGCTCTATTAAACACCAGGACTTCAGTGTGAGCACACAGCTCTGTGTCAGGCACATCTTATATGTATTTTCAGGTGCTTCTCCACAGGCTGCTACCTCTGCAGAAGAGGGAAAAGCTCTCAGAAGATGCAAAATTAGCAAAAAGATTGTCTCTGGGTCTTAAAAGAGGACACAGATTATGTGCTAGCCTTCCACAGAGGACTGATTTTCACATGCCATTTCCTATCTTCTTGTCAAGTATCTGATCCTGGTTTTAGCCTCTATTGCTATTTAGAAAAATACTCCTGTACTCCTGTGAAAGCCCAGAGTTAACTCTTTGGTGGTTTGGATTCACAGAGGGTCTTTGTTGCCTGTTTCCTGGAGGCAATCACAGATCATGCCCTCTGAGTTACTCTTCCTTCACATATATTCACCCAAGGACAGATGAAGCTTTTAAAGCTTCAAGCTAACATCACAGTACCTTTTACAAATTTTTGAACAAATGTTTAGTTTTAAAGCCCAGAAAGGAGAGCTAAGAGGCCATCATAGGGCAGTCATTTACTAAGCAAACTCACTTATCATCAAAGGAGAAGAGAAAGGAATGATATACATTGATAAGTCAGCAACTCCTTAAGGAAAGGAGGAGAAATACGTAGATGGTGTTTAATACACTTCGAAGGATCCCCAAGGGACCTAACACTTCACAGCATGTATTCACACCAACTGCTCTGCCAGAGGTAAAATAAGCAGATCCTAGACAGCTACTCTTCATTAAGCCTGTACTTTCTCCAGAACAAATGCCAGATGATTTATTTGTGGAATCTCTTTATATTTTCACACAGATGCGAAGTATTCAGCAGCCGTAACCCACATTAAGATGATTCCAGGAGATGACAACAGTGGCCTTTGTGTAAAATAACAGATCATCTTATACTACCTGTACAATAAAAAGACAGACCCTGTAAAATGAATTGGAAACAATGAGAAGGATTGGTTAACCCCACCTAGGGCTGGTCCAGGAATCTTACTCTACCAGCATGTAAATGTTACCTCCCACCACCAAGAACTCTAACAGGAGCTAAATTTCCAGTTGGGAAAAATGTTTCCACTTCCTTTTGATGTACAGTCAGCAAACCTGCAATTTTGTGATCTGTCCTGTTTGGACATAGAGGACATAGTTTGGTCCCCCACGGCAGACACCTGCATGTGTTTAAGTATTCAGCTCTTCAAGAAAGAACATCACTTCGAAATGCTATTTTTCGTTTCCCAAAGCTATTGATCCAATTATTTCAGAGTCACAAAGAGGGGTGTAATCAAAGCAGGTGCAATACAGGAAAATGATGGACATGCTTCCCCCCTTCCCAAACCAGGGGCTGCACAGACCAGAAGGACCTGGGAGAAGCTGCCTCCCAAAGAGGTGCTGTGACACCTGGCAGCTGCCTAGCAGTATCCTGCCTCTGGGCAAGGCTCCCTCTGAACTTCAGACCCTCCTGGACCATGACTCTCACCTTCTGCACTCCATCCTGGCAGCCATGCCGAATTTTGCTGTTCCCTGGCATGCCTGTTTCCCTCTGTGTATTCGCAGGCAGCAAAGCAGGTCTGCACTAAATGACATTCAGAAGTGCAAATCCTGCTCTCCATGACAGCTATCAGCCAGAGCAATCTGTATTAGAGCATTAGGATGTACAAGGGTGGTCTCATGTCTGAGCTCTCTGCATTGTAACCCCAAACTGAAGCTTGCTGAAGTCAGAGGAAATCTTTCATTATTTTCAGCAACTGTGGATCAGCATCACTTTAAACCTGAATCACAATACCTTCTAAACAGAGCCTTTCATATCTGAACTCTGTGCAAAGCTGAACAAAAGGAATATGCTATATATAAACTTGTGGAGGAAAGCATTATGAAATTCTTTATGTTTCTAAAATGCTCTGCCTGAATTGAATCTTTTCACTCAGTGCCACATCACAATAAGAGCCCATCATTGTCTTCCCGTGTGCAGTATGAAAAACTAAACCCAGCCTACCTTTCCTGTACATTCTTATTCTTCCTCACCTCTGGAATATCAGCTACAGAGGAGAGCACTGAACCTTTCAGCTACCAAAGCCAGTATTTGAGTCACTGTTTAAAAAGATTATGTAACATTACAAAGTCTCAGATGCCTGCATCAACTCTGAATTCAATGCAGTTTGACCCAATAATTGTCCTGAAGCAAAACCAGAGAAAGATAGTTAATAAAACCCTCCTCCTTTGCCATCTAATGCTCCATTCTCCCACACTGCCAGTCAACCACTCTTAAAATTACCCTTCATAAAATTTAATTCCTAGTTTCAGAGGGCTACAAATCCCCTAATGTCTAATGTGTATGTGTAATTATATAATTTCTTGAGCCCGTGAGACTGACGCTGTATCTTCTTTAGGTAAGGCTAGGTGCCACATAGGAGCAATTGTCTGCATACTGATGGCTCTAGCCCAAAATCAACATGGAGAAAGTCAGAGACTCTACATGCAGCTAGAAATTAAACTCAATTTTAAGAACACATGGATATATTTTTCTTTCACGTTCATACAACATTGTCTACAGTGTAACTGGCTTACTCCAGGCTCTTTAAGGAAGGCAGGAAGTATCACACAGTACCCGCTGTGTGATTTAATATTGCTTCATTTGTCTAAGGAAAGCCTCACAAATTACAGACAGCATTTGATGGGGAAATTAAAATACCATCTACATTGCAACTGGTCCGCCGCCAGCTGTATGGATTGCATTTGAGATGCAGCTGCTGTATAAAGAGAGCCATTTACCAGCTTCACCTAAGGCAGACGGCTAAGGAGGTTTCAGCTGCCACACAAAAGATTGTGAAGCTTTACTTGCCTGCAAATATAGTCTCCGCAGAGACATAAACATTTTGAAGTTGTGTTGCATTTCTAATCCCCCAAATTGGGCCTGAATGGGCTGAGTATATCAAAAGGCTATTACCCAGCTCTTCTGTTGTTGGTATGAATGCTAAAAGAAACACTGTTGCCAAACTACTTTTCTTAAAAGAAATTTGGAGTTTCAACTTTCTCAACTCTCATAATCCTTACAAAGCAGGATAGCATGTAACCTGGGAGGTGTTTAATTTGAAACTCGTTGAAACAAAAGGCTCCAGATTTCATCAGTATTATGTCTTTTACTTGCTGCAGGCTAAAAAAAAAAAAAAATCTGTTAATAGTCCCATCAAGCTGTTACCTTTGGGTCACATTCTGACTGCTGCCTCCTTGCTCTTAGAGAAAGCTGTTCTGATAAAAGAAAGAGCACGAGTTGAAATTGAGATAATACATAGATAGATCACACTGAGCTGACCAGTAAATTTTATTTCAATGCCTTCCCCTGATGGTGTTTCATTTGTCTGCGAGACGTGCACTAGAACAGAGAAGCATTCAGACAAGGAAAAAAATTGAAATATAACACAAAATTTGTCTGTGATTTTAATACTAGCAGTTGATTCATGCCATGGGAGGGCGGGGGAGAAGTTCTGTGGCAGTCTAAGTAACAACGATCATTTTTTTCCAGCATCACCGTAGCAACACTGTAGTTATTGTCAATGAAGCACTTTCATTCTAAGGTGCTATTTTTAGATGATTTTACCTTTCCAGAAGAATTACCCTCTGGGCTGCAATTTATCATGTTTGTTCCTTGGCCCATGGGTGAATTTTAGTGGGACCTTTATTTTATTATTAAAGCAAAACCAACCAGCTCTCTTTTTCCCCCTGCAGACATTTGTGCACTCAGCTCAAAGTGTGTCTGCTGCTACAGTTCAGACCTGGCAAGTATCAATGAGGGCTGAGCTCCTGGAGGAATTAAAAACAAAATACCAGCTTCACTCCCTCCCCCAACAACGATTGGTAAAGGCAAAAGGCAGAACAAATACATTTTCAGCACAAGAAAAAAGGGGCTGAGGATGGGGAAGGGAGAGAAGTGAGGACAGTTGTTGGGAGGCTGGAGACCAGCCTTCTCCAAGCCTGGAGCTAATGGTTGCAGCAGCCTCTTTAGCCTGGGCCTTATCCTTTTCCTATCAGCTTCCCAAATCTCAGCCTTTTTCCCATCACTCCATGCCCTGTGGCAGTATCTCAGGATGCTCCTGCTTAGGTGTCCCATCAGCACAACCACACCCAGTGGCTATCCTGTGCCACTGTGGATGGAGAGGAAAACTGGAAAGCCACCTGTGGATCAAGTGCCACTGAGTGTCCCCAACACTCCACATTCTATGTTTGCAGAGGTTAAATATATATTTGTATAGTGAATACACAGGACTGAGGTTGTTGCACACGTGCACAGAGCTTTGTGGACATGATGTCCATAATCCTTTCAGAAGGACTAAACTGACACAGTAAAGTCTCAAGATCTTGCCTGATCAGGAGCCTACAAGCAGAAGCTGGTCCCACACATCCAGTTACGAGATCCAGATGAGCTCTCTGTTCCTACTGCTGCTACGTTAAATAGATCCTGCACCTACTGGGTGTAACCACATTCACATGACATGTTGAACTGGTACAATATTTCAGTATAAACCTATGTTCCCACATGAAATGCATATAAAATCTCCACATCACACAAATTCTCAGGTTTCTGAGAGGCTGAGGAATGGTTTAGGGGGCTTGTGATCACACAGCTAGGGTGACAGCCCCAAAGCAATGCCACAAGACAAGTGAATAGAGCTACCCAGGCACACAAGACACACCTACTCAGGTGCAGCCAGGGCTGCCAAGGAAAATGTGTGTGACTCTGGGCTAGGCACAACTGTTGTGCACAGCACTCCTAAAACCTCTGAGAAAGCATGGTGCAAGCCCCACACAACAGTGATGGGCTGCTGGTGGTACCCTGAGGGTCTTTCATGCGGATTTTACATCCAAAGAACACTCCAGCCTCAGAACCACATCTCTGCAGCACTGCAGGGTTGTCAGGAAATGAAGCCAGAAGCACACAGGTTGGGTATGGGGCCCAACATCATATGTGCACATCATGTGCAATGATGGCATGGATCTGTAGAAAAGCAGGAACAATTTCCTGTTCACACTGCTGAATAATATTATTGTCTGAAACCACAGTCTGCTTTTGGGGTTTCAAAACAGTTCCAGAGTCCTATGGTTTTCTTAACTCTCTCTCCTGTTCCACCCCTCTGGGCTGTGCTGAGCACAATCCCTTGGCATAAATGATATCCTTGTGCATCCTCCATCCTGGCAGCCATCCTCAAGCAGGATTTGGGAGCACCCCTTGCCCTGTCCCAGCCCCACAGCTCTCATCAAACCCTTTGTAATCACATCATCCTTTGCTCAGAGCTGTGGTCTCAATACACCAGACACCAAACACATGGAAGTAGGAGTTTGGAAAAGACTGGTTTGACTCTCAAATTTAAAAACCAGTGAATTGCCCAGCTATTACCTTGGCACAGGTTTTGTATGAAACTGCATAAAGGTTGTTGTTCTTAAATAACTCTAGTCACAAGTCAAGGAGAAGAACTTAAACAGATTACGGAGCACTATTAAAAATCAAGGAATAAAGTATCTGCTGCTTCCTGTGCAGCCACAATATTTCTATGAAATGTATGCTATAAAATGTCACACATTCTTCAAACTAAACTGTATTTATTGACTAAGAGGCTCATGAAATAACAAAAGTCTCTGTCTGACACATAACAAAAGATCTACATTGAATCAGTGCTGAAAACAGGACAACACTTCTCACAAAAATTTTGCCTTCCCCTTCTGTTAGACATTTTATACCCCAGAGGAAGAGACGCAAGCACTTTTCAACCTTGCGTCTAGGCAAGCTGTAGTAAAGCAAGAAATTAGGATACTGTCACTGCTCCCAAACAGTTCTCTCACCTGCCACACTTTCATACTAAGAGCACCTCTTTTTAAGTTTTATTTTCATAATCAATTGAATGCCTTCATTCTCCTCTCATGTGGTGGAAGCAGTTACAAATAATCATTTCTGAAAATTATCTTTTCTGGGAGCTGCTGTTATGTACCTGCACCACCTTCTTCATATGTAGCCTGCACATATGAGAACAACTCCTTGAAGCACCAGCTTATCATTGGTTTGTTGTGATTATGGGGATGCCATGCTGAAGTTTCTAATCTAAATAAAGGAGTGCCTAAAGTATTGCATCATAGTATCCTCATCATAGGATAGCACAGGCTGGAAATCTCAGGAGTCCTAAGTAGATCTGAGCAAAACTTGGCCTGATTTTATAGATGATGGGTCCAAAAGCCAGTGCCAGGGCCCAGCCAGGCCAGCAATATACATGAAAATATAAGTACCCAAAGAAAGCAACACACCAAATCCTTCTGCTCACTGTGTAAAACTATAATTATTGCATTAAAAAAGACTTGAATCACTCCATCTTCTCCCTAAAGAAAACAAAGTGAAGTGGAAATATGTAACTAGTGTCCAGGGAAAAAGAAAGGACTGTAGAAGTGCTAGTTAGTAGGGCAAATTTCCTTTGCAGAAATTATTTTTCCTTCAAAATATACCTCAGGCCAAACAAATCTGGCCACAAATTCCACAAACTATTTCAATCAAAAAGGGCATATTTGTAGTGGGCAAGAACTTGAAATGTTTATTCAATAAAAACATTTTAAATTCACTGTCAGGAGAAAGAAACCTAGTCTGCAAGAAATTATTTTTCTATACCACAAAAAAATCATTCAGCTTGGGCTGAACTCATAATCCCTTCATTTTGGGTTTAATTTTAATTGGGAAATCCCTTTATTTTGTTCACTTCTGATGCATTTTCTGTTATTTTGTTGGATGGCCAACCAGCTAAAGAAATCAAGTATTCAGCTCAACTACTACCAAGCCAGTTATAATTCTAATTTAAGGTCCCTGTATGGCAATTGCTTGGTGCTGACATGTGCTGGGTTCTGCAATAGCACAGCCTACATCTTCTGCATACTTGCCAATATTTCAAAAACTATAAATGGAAATCTTCAGAGATGGAAGTAAGGACATACCTAAGGAAATACACTGGTCTTTTTAAGAGTTATTTAAAAAGTCGAAGAGGAATGCAAGTCAAAACTTTTAAAGAATCATAACCTGTGCCTGGCAATCATAAGAGTTGCTAATTACTTGTTTGGAGGCAGAACTTTGCCCTAATTTTTATGCACATCTATTGCACAGTTCTGACTCCATTTTGGAGCACAAAACTTTCTAAGCTTCTTTTTATAAACTGGCAGCAGGCATATCTACCTTTGGGATCTCTTCTATTCTATCTGGATGACAAATGCACTAAGCCCCAGAGTGAGCCTGCTGCCCTCATGACAACAGCTCAGCTGAAATCACTATTACTACTTACATGCCTAAACCCAAGGTTAAATGCAGTTTGCTGGGTGTCAGTCTATTTTGGTCTGCTGTTCCATCCTCCAGCCCTCACTGTGGTTTTTCTTTTTAGCATATACTTTTGATTAAGGAAATTCTTTAAAGCTACTTCAGTTGGAAGTCAAATGCTGGTTTGAACAGTTCATCATTAGGCTTAAAAATTTTAAAACAAGTGCCAGAAAACACTCCTGGTGATCCAGTGGCCAGCTTGGCAATCATGGAAATAACAAACCCCAAAGCAGCCAGGTTCTCCTGGCACTTCTTCCTTGGTCCTCACATCTCTTCTCTGAACTGCTACAGCTGCATGTTACCATCCATGTTCGGTATTTTGCTGTGGTCACCACGCTTCTGCTTCTGCTGTTCCCTTACAGATCTAAGGTGCTCTGTGCAGCCTCCTGTGCACCAGCAGAAACTCTCATGGGGAACTAGGCAGACCCTAGGGGTTCAAGATTCCCAGTGCAGGAAGGGACAATTGAGAATATCCAAATCCAGTTTTAGAAAGGCCATATGCCAACAGCATTCCTCAGCCTCCAGGATCTCTAGAGACATTATGATCACTACATAATCCAGCTCAGTACCATGCAGAGATGCCTGTGCTGGCACCCTGGATATGAGAAAAAATGAGACCCATGCAAAAAGCTTATCCCAAATATGTTGCACATCTCAACATGACTCCTAGACTCCATTCATATATTTCAGAACTAGCCTGGGTGTCTCAAGATCTCTGTACCCTGCAAAAATCTTGAGAGGCTATGCCACATGGTTTGGCTATTTGCAACTCTGCAGGAAAGAAAGGAGTCAATGGTAGGGATCAGGCTCAGTGTCCCCTCTCTCCTGCATGTCATTCAGTTTAGTCGTTTATCATCCAATCCCGACTGAAGAAGAAATTTTTGGTTAAAGGACATCTCCCAACCCTTTAAAAAGCTTTATAGGTACTTGTTTTTTTTTCCCTGCATTTACAGGAGAAGGCACATCCAGACAGAAAGGCTGGGTCCTGCAAACCTTCAGCCTTCCCATGGCCACTCCTTGTTCTCCTGGAAGTTTAGCTACAGCACTGAGTGCAGGAGTCAGCCAGCAGTGTCACCCTGGGCCATGCTGGGGACCTGGGAATTGCTTCCATCTCAGTCCCATCCCTCCCAGAGGCTCCTCGGGATCTGAGCAGCCTCTGGCAGACACAACTCACAGGAGAGGTGGCTCCTCACCCTGAAGATGTATACCTTCATTTGAGAACATTAATACACATACTAAGCAGTCATATTAGCAATACCATTGCTATGGCTTTAATATAAACATTTAAAGTTGTCTTTTAAGCTTATTAAAAATTATTACAGCCCCGTGTCCTGGGCTGCTGTGCACTGGCATAGATCACACAGATCTGTGTGCAGATGGTGGGTTTGCCTCACCTCTATAAAGCAATAGCACTGTTATGTATCATTTTAGAGTGCTGCTTTGGGCTGCAAAAATCCACCAAATCATTGTTTGTTACAAGTCTGCCTGCTTCTGCATTATAAAACCTAAAAAGTTTTATGTTTAATTCCTAATGGAAACACCACATTACCTGTGAAAAGCTGATCAAACACCGCTGCTCTTTATGTCCTGTCACTGCTGATAGGCACAGCAATATATCCTGCCTTTTCCAGTATAAACTCCCTTCCAAAGAACAGGCTTAAGTTGGGGTATTTAAAATAAAATGCTGTTCTTCACAAGGTCTTGCACCCCTTGACCCCTTCACAGGCGTCTATCACTTGATCAGCTGAATAACTCTTTGTTTCCTCCTGTCTTGGGGTGGTTTTTTTTTTTCCTCTTTCTAAAGCAGTTCTGTATGTTTTCTGGTCTGCTTTCTGTAACCACTGTATTGACTCCTTCAGCTAAGGACTGATCATTTGTTTAAGCTAACTCTGCTTGAAATAAAAGCTTCATTTGTTGTTGTTTCATTTACTTTTTAATGATGGCTAATAAAGATTAAAACACATACATGCTATATATTAAAAAAGACCCAACAACAAGAAATCAACACAGAGGTGCAATTTTCAATCATTGCTCTGGAGAGGCACAGGAGGGAATAGGGCTATTGTCAGGAAAGCCTGGGGTGCTTTGGTGGGATGAAGGAAATGCCTTGGCGCTTGCCAGCATCGTTTCAGGCTGTTCTCAACCCTGCCGGGTATGGGCTTTTCATAAGCACTGAAATACCTTCCCCTTTTAAATACATGAATAAACAAACAAACAAAAATAAAAGCAGAACTGCCTGAAATCTTGCAGGAGCAGGAAGGGGTAATCTCAATGTCTCATTTGTTTCAATCCAAATGATCAGCCAAATGCTGCTCTGAGGAGTTTGGCTCTGAGCCATGTTGCAGATCAGTCATGCTCCAATGTTCCACTGCAAAACAGTTTCCAGTCTGCTAAGGGGCTGATAGAGTGACCCAGCCTGCACATCCTAAATCTGTGGAGGTTTCTGTTTGTACTGCTAAAATTGTATGATGGGGGGCTGGACGAGTAAACCTGTTGCAGACTTTATTGCACATTGGGCATAACTTGTCCTGCTTAATCGATTTAATTGATGTTTGCAGATCCACTCATCCATTCCAAAATGGTCACTCTTTCCTGCAGCTAATCCAGACAAAAATAAGACTAGAAGAAAAAACCCCAAACCCTAACTAGCCTTTAAGAATATACTGTTTTGTAAAATTTGACTGTGCAAGAGAAGTACACTGGTTATCATTCAGCCTCTGAAGTAGTGAATCTCCAAGAATTCAGTTCACAAAGGATTGATTGTTCTGTCAGGAGCCTGTACACAAAATTCTGGAAATTTTGTTTTGAATTAATTTTGGTTTTCCTAACACAGACCACATTTTGAAGACCCGGGATCTGGGAATATCTTGTTGTCAGCGGCTTTGATTATAAAGCAAATGTCACAATCCCAGTACGTTCTGGGAGAAAGGATGAGGCAACCTAGATGACATTTCAATCTAGATGACATAACTATGTGAGACCCACCAGGTGGGGAAAAGCAGGGCAATCCCCTGATGCTTGCAGTCACACAGATATGTAAACCATAAAAACTTTAGAGGGAATAAAAACAAACACATTTTTAGAAGTTTTGTTTTAAAAATATGCAACTCATTATTTGTTTTATTATTTGGGACACAATGATGGTTGGGAAACGTGGCCTCTGGGGACTCCACTAAGAGTTTAAGAGAGTGATTGCCAACCTGTGCATTTTCAGTAAGTGCCAGAGAGCCTCAGCAGTGGCAAAATCACTCTCCTGTTACGACCCTGTGAAAGATTGTACCCAGCACACAAGATATGACAGTGGGTAAAGAGAGAATCCCTCCCACTCTTCCTCACACCAGCACCTGAGGATGGGGATGAATGAGGATGAATTTGGGGGCAGAAGATCCTTCCCTGCTGCCATGCCTCTGGATAGCAGTAGAGACAAGCCCCACCTGCCAACAGTTTGCTCTGGAAAAACAGGAGATGATCTCAACCTTCGGATTCCATCAGTGGAGAAGAGAGATGTCCCAGCATTTATGATCAAAACAACCCTATGCAGCAGCTGGCAGCAAAGGCATAGCAGCAGCATGGGTTTGGGAAGGGGTGCCACAGCCCAGGCCTCCAGAGTGGAGCTGCTTGGCTGTTTGGATTAATGGGGGCTGACCAGACAGTATGGAAGAAGAATGAGGTTAATGTGTGTCACCACTAAATGGTTAACTACAGAAATGACAAAAATTAAAATCTGCCTGAAAGAACAGAAGTGCCTTTTCTGAAGGGGCAGAGAGGCAATTCCTTGGGAAAGAGCACTGACTGAAAGTGCTGCTCCCCTCTTAAGAGCTATCTAAGAGCAAGTGACTCACTAAAAATAGTAACACAGAGTTTTCTCTTTGCAGTACACTGAAAGCTATAGGGCTTGATTCATAAACCCTGACAAATCCATGGGAGTCCATGTGATTCACTCAAATGGGCTTTGGACCAGATCCACAGCAGATTTTATTTTTTACAGGGTCTCAGAAAACCCTAAATCTATTACTCAGATATAAGAGTACCAACTTCCTGCAAAGAGTATTAAAAAGAAAGAAGAGTTATTCTGGAAAGGAGCAAAGTTTCACTGTTGCAACAGCCAGCCACACAATCAACAAGGAACTTAACTCCTGTTTGTATTCGGGTTTTTTGAGAGCTACTAGGGTAAGGAGGCAGGGACAGAAGCATGGCAATATGCCAGCATGCTCTCTCCCACCACTACCAGGAGATACTAACCCCAGCAAGCTCTGTCCTGGCCAAAGTGGCAAAAAAGCCAGCTAGCACTTAACATGGCTGTGATAACTGGCACCCAGAATCACTTCATGGATGTCACCACATCTCTGCTGGTGACAGCTCCAGAGAATTGGTCAGTCCAATCAACACCATCCTGGGTTAACATCCCACCACCAAGTGATGCCGGAGAAGCCCCGGGATGCCCTTTCCTGGATCTGCTGACTCTGGTACTTTGAGGAATTACACACAGTTTCCACACCTCCTGAAACACAGATTACTGACCAGACTCAGCCGACGTTTGCTGAGGTCCAAGAAACAGCCCAACAAGCTTAGGAAGTACTGGGACATCTGACCCCATTTCCATCCAGGCACTGTGGGTATGGCACACAAGGATTTTAGCCCTCCACTTCTGATGTGGACACCACAAGTCATTGCTTGGTCACTCTGGCCTTGACACTGGCTCATGCTAAGGACCACTTTGCCCATCTTACCCCTATAGAGCCTGATATTGATGCTTTGAGTTGGTTCTCCACAGTTCTCCCCTGAGAGCAGTCGGCCCCTTACAGCCATGGTGCCCTCAGCTGCTGCATGCCTTCTTTTTAATTCAGGGGAGAGGAGAGTTTTCCTTTTCTGCCAATTCTCCTTTCCAAAGAGGAAAAAGAAAGAAATGCCATACAACTCCACCCTTCACAGGCAGTGTCTGCCTGGCACAAGCTGTCAGTGTTTTAATTCTGTATTTTTATATGTCCTGAACTTCAGGAACCCCACGTTCAGCTGTGGCAAACACACCCATTAATCTACACAGTCCTGTGTTTGTCCTTGTCACATCCCAAAAGTAAAGTTAGCCTGCATGCCAGAGCAAATGCATAAAAGTAAATAAACTCAGAAACTGGTTTACACTGCATTTAGCTACTGGCATGTAGTGGTTTTGGTTCACCAGTTCGAGTTTCACGGCCAATGCACCAATCGATGTAGTGGGTCTAATTCTGGCCAACTGCCAATACCCCTACTAGAATTATTTACTAATTTTCCATTGTGAGATAAGAATTAGGAGAGCAAACCAGGCTCAAACTTTAAAGGGTATGAAGAAAAACTGTATTAACAGAATTAAAAGAAAAACAGTAAGAATCAGAATAAAATCTTCAGAGCACTTCTCCTCCCACAGTCTTCTTTTCTTTCCCACTGACAATGTACAGAGACAAAACCTGGGACTTTCAGTTTACAACCTCTGGAATAGTCTTTCACCAGTTCTCTTAGGGAGAGGAGTCTCTCTTGCCATGCCATGGAGACTTCTCCACACGCAAACAGTTCTCTCGTGGCTTCAATGTCATAGTGAATCAGCCGCCTGGGAAAATGGAAATCTGATCACTGCATGAAAGTCCCTTCCCCTCAGCTTACAGCTTTCCCCACATCTGTTTTCAAGGGCTCAATCTTTAGCTAATGGGGTACACTTTTAAGGATGAGCTGTTCAAAAGCAAAAGTTCTCCTCATGTATCTCTGAGATCATCTCTGTGAACAGAGGTTTTCTTCTTCTTCCCTGGGAGCAAAGGGCCTTCATCACTTTTGTCTCTCTCTATTTTAAGCTTCTCATTTGGATCACAGCTACTTCAACATCTGCTTGCTTCAGCATGGGTGCCTTTGCTCGCATCTACAGTTTGAACGCTCTATCCCCCCCTACTTTTTCACGAATTACAGGGATAGTCTAGTGTATGTATCATCGTCCATCACCATGGCCTAACAAAAGAATTTCAGCCTAAGACTAAGGCATCTCCTCATTCTCCTCTCATCTGAGATTTGACTCCTTTATTGACCTTGGTGTCTTTACTCTTTCCTTTTCTCTCACCCGAGAGAGGATTGATGTTTGCAAGTTTCATCTGTGCAGTGAAAGAGTTAACATCTCGCCCGGGGCTGCACAGGGCCGTGTGATCTCTGCTGGTGGCGGCAGGCGCTGCTGCGGTGCAGCATTTCAGGCCGCACTGGGGGCTGTGCCAGGATCTCAGGGGACCAAGGCCAGAACGGCGGCAGGAGCTGTTTATGGTGGAGGATTGTTCGGCAGGGTGGATGCCCAGGATCTCAGCAGCCAGGCTGGGACAAAGCTGCAGCACGCCGCGGGCCGATGGCCTCCCCTGCCCTGCCTGGCAGCCACTGGGGCCCGGCCCGGCCGGCGCTGCAGCAGAGCAGGGCTCAGCCCTGCCACGACGGGCCCGGCCCCACGGCAGAACCCGCCCAGCCCGGCCCCTTACCTGTTCCAGGCTGGAAGAAAGATTCCCAGGGTTTGTTTGGTTCAAAGTGTGAATCTCACAGATGTGTGTTCAGCTCTTTAACTGGCTTATCAGCATGCCTGTTCTCAACGCCAGCCACCAATTGGTTTTTCCAGGCACAGAGGAAGCTTTTAACAGCTCCTCTCAGAAAAATCACTTACTTGGTTGGCCCCTTCCCTCCTCACCAAAAAAAACAATTAATGCAAAAGCTATTTAATATTAATTTTAACATTAAATATTTTATTATTTAATATTATTTTAATGTTAAATATTATTTAATATTAATAAAAGTATGCAGCCAAGTTTTTCAGACTTATATTAATCCAAACTAGAAGCATCTCCTTCTGAGATCAACTGTTTGTCATGTAAAAATAACTTCCAAGACTTAAAGGCCGCACTTGAATAACAACAATGAGGGAAGAAGGGATTCATAAACAAACAAACACAACTCCACAAATAAAACTAAAAAGCTAAAATTACCTGGTTAATTTTACCGATCACACAGAGAACTTTTTCCAACATAAGAACAAGCTTCTGATTGTTGAGGCTTAATACCAAGCCCATTAAAAATTGGAAAATGCACTAGAGGCACAGGAACTTTCAGCACAGCTGGTCTAATGTAAAAACAAAGTGTGTAATTGTTGGCGATTAACAAAATTGTGCCTTGAAGAGTCGCTAATTTATCCAAAGCTCAACTCTGAGCAAGGACTGACTACCTAATGATTTTCATTTTTCCGGACTGTCATACCACAGAGAAGTTGCTAAGAATTTGGCTTTTTAAGCAATGGCTTCAGGGCTGGATTTTCCCCTGAAATACCATAAAAGTGGACTTCTTGATCATCTCCTCCTACTTCTCTGCTTCCTTCAAGGACTGTCTGCACCGTCAAAAGAACAGTGACAGAAAGAAGAGTGGCACTGAAATTTTGGTAAGCAGGACAGCATAAACTTCAGTTCTATCTTCATCTTCAGTGAAAGCCACTGTGTAGGAAACTAGAAGGGAATCTCTACCGATTTGCTATGGGAGACCACCAGAGAGAGTCCAATCCCTTGGGGAGCAGGCACCTGTACACAGTCTGCAAGAAAAGGACAGGACCAAGGGAAATATTTCATGGCAAATGTCTCCCACAGAGGAGGGTGAAGATCACTGCACCTCCAAGTGGCAGTGACATTCTTGGAAAGCATGCAGTATGTGTCAATCACGCCACACCCAAGTCAAGTGTGGTTGCCAACAGCAAATTACTGGAGCCTCTAATTTGTTGCTTTTTCAGTATCAAATTCTTTTTCATTTCCAGAGTGCTGTATAAACCCAGAATAAACTTGTTTTCATCTAACTCATTGCATGTTACTGTGCACCTCACTTCATTTCAAATGTGCCTACAGATGACCTGCTTCCTTATGGATTTCCTACAGCAGCATCCTGAGTAGGAGGAGGGCTCAGACATTAACCCTTTTAATGACTTTTGTATTTAGCAACCAAAATCAGAGTCCAAACCAAAGGACTGCGTTAGCCTACACGATTAACATAGGGACAAAATTAATTACACTTTTTTCTCCCCCCAGGCTGAGTTTCAGCAGAATGCCTGCCAAGAAAGACGATGCTCAAAGATACGCCTTTTAGAAGACATCCACACCAAGGCTGATGAGAGGGAAATCATTCCCGTAAGATTAAGAAAATGAAAATCCACCCAGAGCAAGTGCCCTTCTCCCATCTCCCACAGATTCACAGGATTAGGGAAGATTACCAGGAACACTGAGCCCAAGTTACTGCATCGGCTGCAGTGCAGAGTTTCATAGACAGGCTCCAAACTGAGTAACTTGTCTATGTGAATTTTTAATGACTTTTTGATTGCGAACATATGCCATGGCTGGGCTCGCTCCAGCTCCCAGCTGGAGTCAGCTGGCGCCTGTCAGGGTGCAGCTCTGTGTCACGCTTCGTTCAGTTCAGTGGGGGATTCCAGCCAAAGCAGGTAGTCCTGGTTTCCTTGCCCTGTCCAGCATTTCCTGGATCAGATCTGCTCCTAGATCAGACGCTGGGGACAGTCTGTGTCCAGTTACACGCAAGGCTCCACAAAACACTGCCACAAATGCAAAGTTACCAGGGCTCCCTCTCCACTGTGCAGGGGCTTGACCCTGCAGGAGTATCCACCACCCTCCTCAGGAGTTATTGCCTACCTAAGTGTGCTCCAGTGGGAAGAATATCAGGAGCTTTAAAAGTCAAGAATTACAAAATGAGCCAAGGGTAACAATCGTTGTTCAGCTTTTGCACTCTTCGACCATTCCATTTCCAACACAGGCATCTTGAACTTATCTCTGTGCTTTTCCTCCTAAAGAACTAGCTTTTCAATACATTTTAAGACATTGAGGAAAAAAAAGCAATCTGAGGTGACTTAACAAAGGGAGCACTATCAGCAGAAGCTTTTTGTTAAATCAAATGTCTTCTGCATTTACCCAGGAATGCACCCATTACTTCTTACTCTGGGAAGTGTAAACTGTTTGGAATTTAGGGTCAAAATACAAATAGCATACAAATACAGTTTCTGCCAGGTACCTGAAACTCCCAAATTTTCCAGAATAACAACTGATAGCAGCAGAAGCAGCAAGGAAGCTCAACAAGCCTGAAACAGAAACGCTTTTTTGCTATTTCAAAGGAGTTTAAGAGGGAAAAATAACAACCCCCATTGAAATGTCACAGAAATCAGGAGTTTAACTGCTTTAGGTGCCTGTGAAAACCCTGCCTATTACCCTTCTTTTTCTTTTGTGGTTATGATACTCCAGAAATAAACACCCTGAGACACTGAAATGGAAAGCTAGATTGCAAGAGAACACACCACATTTCTCCTGAGGACCGGGAAACCACCCCCACTCTTATTGTTTTTACGTTTTTTAGTCTCTTCCCAGGGAACAGTTGATATTTGTGATAGCTTTGGCTGCAGCTTGTAGCAGCTGTGTAGTATGCATCACATTAAATACACTGGTGGGTCCTGCACAGTCATTCTGGCACCACTTCTATTTCATACAATGCCTTCAGTTTTTCTACGTAACCTCAATCATTTATCAATCATTCACCAATGCCAATAAATCAAAGGGTCTGGGGACCCCTAAACATAAAAATAAGGAGTTGTAAAAAAATATTACTACAGCAATTAAAGACTCAAATAGTAATAAACTCTACTTGCATTACACTTTTAGAAAGCCCCACTGAAATTAAACAAACATCCCATATCAACAATATGAAAGGGGCTTTTTCTTCGAGTTTATAATAGCTATGGGTTTATCCAGAGCAGAGGAAAATTAGGGTTATTTTTATAGATCATGGAGACTAAAATGTAAAAAATGTGGGAGGGGAAACAAAGTAGAGAAAAGCAAAATAAGTTAGAATTTTTTTTCCAGAAGACTAAAAGAACGTGTACGAGAATTTACAAAATAAAAGTGAACCCTTATCCACAAAGTGTAATCTTTGGTTTGGATCAAGACTGTATGGTTAACAAATCTATTCTGAGTCAACCTCACAGTTGGGTCATTTAAAATAAGTTTTTATTTTAATACATAAATTTATTTTTTGTTGTTTTCCTCAAAAGGTTTTTTTTTTTTTCCCCAGAAAAGCCTTTTCTTTTACTGCCACCCAAGACGAGGGAAAAAAGGTTTGAATCATTGAAGAACAGAAAATGACAAATATGAGCCAGATGGGTGAAAACACAATCATGAACAGACATAGAGATTGCCTTAATTAAGACTGTTGCTCAAACCCCTGATGAGAAAGGGGCATTTCTCTTCAGACGGGGTGATGTGCTCTAACTGCTGGGACAGTCTAGCACTGCATTTACTGTAAGAACTCGACCATTAATTTCCACTAAAAGCCACACAGCAACACCAGTGTGTCCCACGGAGAGACCAGGTTTGAGTTTTATCCATGCCAAAATACTGAGGTTTTGTCAAAGTATTCCCATCTCCCCTCTCAAGCGGATGGGAGCCTGTGACTACACACAGTTTTTCCACCAGGAAGCTTTTGGAAGTGTGCCATGAAGTGGGCCTGGCTCACACTGCTGGGGCAGGGCTCTCCTTGGACTCTGTGTTCCACTCATTAGCTGAGGGCAAACACTTGTTGTGAAGAGGAGCTTTTTATGACAGTAAGAATTCTGTGGGGGACCCAAGTGTTTGGATTATATGTCTTTATTAAAAATTTCCAGTACTGTTGGTTTGAGTTGGCTTTTGTTACTTGTCCACCACAACTACTGCCAACCCAAAAGGGCTAATGCATCGAACCAAACAATAAATGCTTTTACATGTTTTTCTTTTCCCCTGCTCTTTTTTGCTGGAGCTTTTTTGGTGGAATCGGGTGTGACATCCCACCTTTAAGGGGGGCCACTCATCCCTGCATCTCTGCACTAAGGGTACAAGAGCTAGAGGTGGCTGCACCAGCAGCCAGACCTCAGGAGACGTGGAGAACTCCATCTGGGAGCCTCCCTGATGGACCCCAGGGCAGTCATGGAACCACAGAATGCAGATCATGGGTTAGAAAGGACCTTGAAAGATTACCTAGTTCCAAACTCCCTGCCACAGCAGAGATATCTTCTAGGAGACCAGGTCATTCAAAGCCTCATCCAACCTGGTCTTGAGCATTTTCAGACATGCCTGTTAAACATTTTTCCAGCCCAAAGTAATGCATTTATGATTTCTCACCTCCAAAGTATGCTAATTGAAAAAAAAAAATCATAAATATTGATTTCATCTGAAAGAATAGCACTGGAGAGTAAAGGAGGTTTGGTCTGGAAGGCGTACCTAGCTGGGTTTCTGGGACCAGTGGAAATTTCCTTCATGCTTTTTTTGCAACAGTATTCTCTTTCAGTAGTTTCCCCTCTGTTACAAAGTGTGCTTTTATTATATCTGTGTGGAGCCTGTTCCAATGACGCACCTAAAATAGATGAAACTACCCCAGTGTGCTTTCCTGTGTCCGAACACCACGCTGTGCTGTCTGCAGCAGTGCTGGCACCGAGACCAGCATTCAGCAAAGCCATTACCTGTGCCAAGCACAGGTACTGCCAACGTCGCCGCCAAGACAGGGCCAATAAATCCAAACACACTGTGCATCTCTTATCTATACTCCCTCTGTGCTCAGAAATTCTGGGACTTCTTGTCCCAGACAAGCGTCCCAGACATGACCCATCTCCATGCACCTCCACCTTTCAAAGCCCAGGCAAATCTACAGGAGGAGGACTAACAGACTCAGCACAAAGCTTTGGAGAAGCTACAAAACGAAAGGAGTCTTTGGGAAATAAGCTGTAGGCTTTGAAGATGGCTGCAAGAAGCCTGGCAGAAGTGGGGATGATGACCTGCACCCAGCCACTCCAGCTGGAGATCTGGCTGGAGATCTGCACTGAGCATGCAGGGTGTCCAGCCTGTCAGCTCCCCACATTTCATAAATTAGCATGGATAAGGAAGGTAAGATTGGGCTCATAGACACTGAATATATACAGACCTCGATACGAAGGTGCATGAACAGCACTGTTCGAGTCTGACTCATTGTGTCCTTATTACGTTGCTGGTTGCTTGGAGACTGACTGAACGCACACAGCAAAGATGCTGGCTTAGGAATCACTACCCTGCCTTATTTTCTTTTTCTCTGTGCACATAATTTTCCTTTAAAGGCTTGCCTTGCCTCTGCAGATTGCTTGACTCCCTCTGCCACTGTGGAAAACTACAGCAGGGGAGGCAGCTGTGTGTCTGGGAACACTGTTGGTGTTGTTCCACGCTCACCTCCCAGCCCCGGCTCCGTGCACCGCAGGGGGAAAGAAAGCATGTCTTTATTCCTCTACAGGCTCGCCTGGATGCTAAATTTTACCTTAAGCCAAAGCAGGCACAGATTGCTTATTGAGAGACATTCCCACACATTTCCAACAGGTTACTCTGAAATCCTCAAACTTCCTTAGCTGGGAATAAATATCTACAAATCCAAGAGTGCGGTGGAAATGCAATGGGAAACTTGAGCATGTTCCACTTCTTGACAGGCATGACACAACTGAGCTCGGATGGTTAATGTAAAAATCTTGCTTGGCTCTTTCCTTATACAAAGCAGAGCGGAGTGGAGACACTTATTCGTAATTTAACATGTGCTGAAATTTAATGCCTGTCGTATCTTGAATGCTAACAGTATCACACTTCAAAGCGTGAGCCTGTAAAATATAAGCCGGATTTTTAGGACACTGTTAAATTACATGGGCTAGAATCTACCTTAGGATAAAAGTAAGGATTGTGTGTCCACTTCCAACAGCCCTGTATCTCATGTATTCTTAATAGCTGGAAACCAAACAATATGAGGTGGTATAGGGTAATGAATGACCTCTTACTCCTCTGTTTTAACAGGTCTTTATTCCCCTAATCAATCTCATCATTCACACCAGGGGAATCAGCTAAAAGCTCTTTAAAAATACATAGGTGCGCTCAGGGCACATCCTGCAGATTTCTCTGAAAAGACAATTTCTGTAAATAAATGATTAAAAAGGAAGCAAAAGCAAAGAGCCTTTGGTGGGAATTTCAAAAGAGTAAAGGTTCCCTCTCTGGAGGCAAGAGGGCGAAGGGAGGCAGGCCAGCCTCCAAGCCTTGGGCTTCTCTGACCTCAGAGCTGCTCTCTCTACCCGAAGAGGATGTCAACTGATTTTTTCTGGAAGTAAGAAAAAGGTGGCAATGAGTTACTTGGAATTTCAGGAAGGAAAAAAAAATTCTAGCAACAGTGAAGCCTTACAGAGTTTACTTATAGTCCACTCTACGTGAATGAAATGCCCTGTACTAAGTCAACCTCAAGACTGCAGGGGCACATTGTACTTGCATGCAGGGCTACGTGGGTGGCAAGACGAGGGGTTTTGGGAACACTCATCTGAGCTTTGGGCCCTGATCTGAAGGCTGGGATTCAGCAGCACATCACCTGAGCCACCCTGTGTCCCCAAGGCACTGAGATGGCCCAGCTGAGCACCACACTGCACAAATGAGGCACGACAAGTCTGAGTTAATCCGTTCAGACAAACTATTCCCTGATTTTCTGTCCTTGCCCTACAGGTGCTCCCAGCAATTCAGCCTGGGAAGGCTGACACATGCTTGGTCAGTAGTCAACTAATCCGAGCACAGCAGGATGCTAAGGCTGCCTAAAGCCCTGCTAGCCCCAGGGGGCCGGGGCTGTGGTGCTTGGATGGCAACAGGCAGGATCCTAATGGTCCACAAGTGGTGCTGTGCTCAGCAGGATCTGCTCCCCCTCTCTCTGCAGAGACATAACACCCCAAAGTAAGCCAAAACCCGTTCCAGAAGTGTTTTTTAACTCACTGTCTTAAAGCTTAACCAAAGCTTTCTGCAAGATTAAACAGCAGTTAACAAAAAAATGGGGGGAAACCCTTAACCAAAACATGGCTTTTCCAAAAAAACCTGTATAAAGCCGTGCAAGTTAGTTGCACGCTGTATGGCAGGGTGGACACAGAAAGCCTTTACTGCGAGTAATGGGGGGCTACAAAGTGAACTGTGCAAAAACCAAGTGAACTTAACACTGATGCTGATCATTTAGGGTTTTTTTTCTCAAATGATCCAGATAGGTTTGGCTCAGGGACAAGATAAAACAAGGATAAAATGGCTCTTTAATACCCATGTTTGTCCTCCACATTCACTCAAGTGAAGTTATCTATCTCTGCTCTGAAAAAAAACCATAAAATCAGACCAAAAATGTGTGTAATTGTCCAAAATTTCATCAAAGATGTAGGCCAAAGGAAAAAAAGGAGTACAGAAGGGTAATCTGGGCAGGCTTTCCTGTGCAGGCTGCTCCCCGCAGCTAATGCTGGTTTTGAATAGGGTCTCTCATTGCATTTCTCCATGGCAATGGAAGCCAGACAGCCAGCTAGTGTATGCTATAATAAATAAACAAACATCCCCCTTACCCCCAAACACATGTAAAAGATGGGATTTAAATCATTATGATTTACTTAGCTCTGAAAGGGAGTAATTTTTTACCAGACTGCAGAAAACCCCATTGCAATGGAGGGACTAAGGCTGAGATTTTCGGAAGAAACAGAAGGAGTTCAAGCACCCAATTTCTACAGAATTTCAAGGTAATTTGGCCATGTGCAAAATTACGCTTGTGCACCTTTCCCTGAGAACCTTGCTTGCACTCAAAGCTAGATTTTTACTATCTTGAAAAGAAGCAACTGAGTAATAAACTTATAAGTTACTTTTAAAATAGCAGTTGACAGAGGGCTTGCTCTTTCCTCCCCATGACTGTACAGTTACAGAACGGTTAATGCAGCTCTCTGAACATAATATGGGATGGGGGGGGGAAAGGTAAAATTCCTTATTCTAATGCTAGCTTTTTGTACACACTTGGGCAGCTAGTTGGAAATTTGTAAGGATTTCTGTGTCCAGCGATGCATTTTCAAAAGTGCTTAGATTCTTTGGATTTCAAACAAGGACAGTGAGGTAGTTCTAAACTACCCTAAATTAAAAGTTTGACAGGATTTGCAAACACTCTGTTGATAAGAGCAAGGATTGCTCTTTACAGCTGTAACTTTCCATCCAAATAATACCAAAGCTCTTTATACACAAGAATGATTAAGGATGAGAAATATGCCTGTCACATACATTCATTATTTGCTTATAGGTCGAATTTGGAAAAGCATGTAAGCACTCCAGGAGGGGGGTCAAGGTAATATTTCATCATGGCAAGGGTGAGAGGACTCCCAGGACCTCCTCAGGCTTCCTCTGCACTATCCAAGGGCTACACATAGGGTAGACCCTTCTCAGCAGCCAGACTGCTGGCTCATTTTGCCAGAATCGCATCCAAGTCCCAGACAAACAACTCCTCCTGCATTCATGCAGGGAAGCATGGGTGGTTTCCTCTTGCCTAGTGCAGCACTGAAGCCACACGCAACGTCAGGAAGGCTGATCTCATGTGCTGCCTCTTGCCTAAGTGGACCTGGATGAAATTACCCTTCAGGCCTCAGCAAAAACTTGAGCAGCCCATGTAAATTCAAAGAGGAAAGCGTAGAAGTAATTCCATCTTCATGCAAATTTCCTACCTCCCTTTCCTGCCTCAAGGCAAAAAAATCAAATGCAACAAAAGGAAATAAAAAAGTCATGCAAGAAGCTTCAAACAGCCTTGACTGTCTTCATGTAACTGTCTTCTCTTTGTTTCATTATTCCTGATTTCTGACATAAAGCTCATAAAAATGAGGAGGAGAAACGGAGAAAAGACAACACCATCAAGCATCCAGGAGCACTCAGACTGGACTTAAAACAACCAAACTCACATGTATGACCCCAACTCAGACGAACCTTCACAAGGTATTCAATGGCAGATGCTTGTGCCTTGGGCATGCATACATGCACCATGGAGGACACCAAAATCTCCATGACATTTTGCAGAACTGTATTATCTTGTGTTTGCCTTGATCCACACATAGGAGGTGCAAGATGCAGCGTGCACAGCTGCCCTCCCACACCTTATGGCAGACCCCAGCTCTGAGAGGCTTCACAGTACGTCCACACTTACAGAGGGTTTCACACAACTGGAGGGCAAGATCAACAAGGCACCTGCTGGAGAAGGCTTCTGCCAATTTGCACAGAGTAAAAAGGCAATTGCTTTTTGTTAGAACCAGCCTCAGCTTCCACAAACCTTAGCAGTTCCTGCACTGAGCTGTGCTGCACCCATAGTGAGGTAGCCCCTGAGGATTTGATCCTAAATGTAGCACAGCCTTTCAATCAAATTCCCCTTATGTGCCGAACCAGAAGCTTGCCAAGCAGTAGGAACACTGAAGCATTAAATAAAGAACATTTTCAGCAGTCAAGGCCAAGGTTAAAAGCATAAGCAATGTGAAGAGTTGTTTTTGCAGTGAATTTATTGTATGGGCAAAGTAATAAACCATTTGCATTTGAAGGATCTATAGGATAATGATGTAGATTAGTAGTGCTTCTGTTGATTTATTTATTTTTATTTTTTTTTTAACACAGGGAAATTCACTGTTGTCTTCTACAGGGTTTTGCTCATACTCTTTCAGCCACTGTGGCATTTGGGTGAAGGCAGTTGTATGCTTGCAGTAGTTGGCTCAGAGCAAGCCCTTTTTTCCCAAACCTCCAGCATTCCTCAAGGAAGGATGTCAGTTTACTCTCTTTTTACTCTAATATTTTTAACTCTCTTTTTACACTAATATTTCTGAAATATAATTTCTCTAATAAAGTATTAAAAAAAAAAAGGGGATTGAATTTTTAGACCAGGCTGAACAAGGCTTCCCTTTTTTCTGGGTACAAGCACACACAGGCTCTGGTACAGTCACTCAGAAGCAGAAGGTCCTATCTGCAGATGTCTGCATACCTGGGGTTCCACCAGCAACTACTCAGGTTTGCAAATTAAAAACCTGACACTATTCATGCACTCAAAGGCTTTTAAGAATATGGGTTTGATCCAAAAGTCCATTAAGGCAAATGGAAAGACGAATTGATTTTCCACTGGCTTTGTATTAGATACTAAACTTGCAGCCAGACCATCTCATTCCCTCAGCATTTAAGCCAAACCCATTCAAAGCCTCAATTTACAAATCCTGGCATTATAATGGAGCATTCAAATGCTGGTAGCAGATTCCCAAAATTAGCTCTTTGGTCCGTAAAATATGCATTAAGCATACCTAGGTGCCAATATAAACATCCAGCTGCAGGGATTTCTAAAAAAATCTCATTATAATTGGGCTCAACAAAAATAGGTTACCACTTGTGACTATTAAAGTATGAGGAAATCCAGAGGAATGAATGAGAAGGGAAAGCTGAGTGACCTCACTCAAATTCCTCTCTATCTGCTGCTTTTTGCTTGCAAAGCCTGCCTGGCAAGGTGACGATGGCTGACAGCTTTCCAGAAGACAATGCACAGTAAGATGGGAAGACATTGGTTGCTAAGGTGTCCAACAGGTGATCAAGAATCTGGCACTCTGAAACCAGGAAAAGATTACAAGATGCTTTGCAAGGTGACAAATGGTACTGAGAGATATGAAAGTGAACGTATTTAAAATTAAGAGTACTTGAGCAGAGCAGCTGCTAAGTTGATTGTGGCTTACAAATCTGCAAAGTCCCAAAGGCTTCCTTCCACATGAGGTCTGACTCAAAGGCCAGTCAGTTCAGTATCACTGTGGCAGTCCCAGGCCAGGGGTTGGAGTTCCAGCCATGGATGGTCGTGAACGTCCCTTCCAACCTGGCCATTGTATGATTCTGAGCCTAACCTAAAACATTTATCTGTTCCCTAAAAGAGCAGAGCTGGGTGAGTTTGAGCCCTCTGGCCCTCTGCAATGTTGAGGCATGTGCTCTTTGAGGCAAAAGCCACTTCAGTGGGAACAACCTGAAAAGATGGGGAAAGCAAATGACTAAGAGGCAAAGAAGAGCCACTATGTTTTCCTACCTTACAAAAAACATTAGGCACACATAAAAATTTACAGCTAATAAACAGCATGAAAACTCTCTA
This sequence comes from Prinia subflava, assembly GCF_021018805.1. Taxonomy (NCBI): domain Eukaryota; kingdom Metazoa; phylum Chordata; class Aves; order Passeriformes; family Cisticolidae; genus Prinia; species Prinia subflava. Next base: position 18,502,714 of record NC_086250.1, on the reverse strand, counting down.
CCAAAACTGTACTGGTAGAGCCAAAACTCCTCTACCTCTTCCTGTAGCCTTTTTAAAAACCCAGAAATCAAAACTTAATGAAAGCCCAAAGCTGCCAAGTTTTCAAATTTGAGCAAACAATACCAGGTCAAGAGAGGATCTGATCCCAAAGCCTCTTATTCCTCCTCTTCCTGAGAGGTCCTGTGTAACAAAAACCTCTTCTTTATTTAAGAATGCCAGGGATAGCTCTCCTCCATCAGCACATCACTGAGGACTTCCATGAGATACTTCCTTATCAGCTGTGTTTACCACCAGCCACTGCTGTCCCAAGGAGCCTGGCATGTGCTGTGAGCTGCATCAACATAGTCAGTGCTGGAACGCTGAATGGAGCCTTTAAAACACTGCTGATTGCAGCAGGAGATGGAGACAGACTCCCTGATTACAGAGTTCATTCCCTGAGAGTGCACAATACACTGTCTGTGCGAGGAGCTGTGCCTCTAATTCAATGGTGTTAGACTTCTCCCAGCAGGGGAAAACAGGGACTCATCTTCAGGTTGTGTTTCGTAATATACCTGGATCTCACCTCTGTTTTTCTGCCGTGTGTTGTGAACCAGGAGGTGAAAAAAAATCCTTAAAAAAGTGGTTGATGTAAGACAGCAGAGCAAAGAAGCCAGCATCCCTCTGTTCTGGGATTATGGGCCCCGGTGGGCAGAGGTCTGAAGAAGAAAAATGCTGTAATGACGTCTTCACTACTGTTTCATATGAAACATTACCCCAGCTGATGGTGTTTTTCAGTTTACTAATGGGGGGGGAAACCCTGTTTCTGAATGAAACAGAAATCTCAGTCTCTTTTCACTCTCTCGCATCCTCTACATTCCCTTTGGAACAAATTATATGGAAATATTCAAATACTTGTTGCATTGATACTGTGAAGTGTGATGACACGTCAGAGAGGGCCTTTGCCAGGCAGAAGTCTGAAAAGACAGATGACTAGCAAATGCTTGCATCCTGCTGACAAACCCCTCTGATAATTTTTACAGCGTGTTGCTGAATGTGTGATGGGGACACAATGCCTGCTGTTCTGCTCAGGTCTCCCTGTTAACACATCCACACCAGTGCTGCACCTCATGGTGCACTGGGTGACTGAAAACTGCCAAGGACAGTAGGACTTGAATGGACTAATGCTATTAATTTCCACAGCATTCAGCAGCTTAACTACAAACTACCCTCACAGTATTTTACATTTTATTTAACAGACCCTTTCTCATGCATCAAAGGGCAACTTTCAAGGCTTTGCATGAGTGATTTGGACACCCAGCAATCCATTTTAGACGGTGCCTGGTATACCCTGTTGAAATTTGTTTTGTCAGAATACAGTTTTCTCTTCCTCACACACATTACAGCTGTTCTGAATGATCTCAGTCATGGGTATATCTACAACACATTCTCAGCTGCCAGGCAGAATAAATTGACCAGCTCTGTGATTGACTATTACCATCACCCAAATGTGAAGTTGCTGCACGGATCACGGTGCTGTGCTTTACTTGCTGTATATATTTTCCCTTCCAGGACTGAAAACATGAAGGCTTGCAAACATGTAGCTCTGTCTTTCACTGTCTGACTGCTGTGTCGGGCTGAGGATTTTTAGTTGGGTCTTTGTCTTTAACAAAACCCCAAACATTACTGATGAAAATTGAAATACCTTTGCAAAAATTTATTTTCAGTCAGAAAGCCATTTTTCCCTGAATGCAGAGGTGGCCTGAGTGATAACAGTATAATAAAGAACCAAGTAGGGATCTAAATGCCAGACCTGCTTCAGTGCATAAATCACCATTAAACTGTGCTGGTTCTGGGGTAATTGGTTTTAACAGCACATTTCAGCACAGACATAATAAAAAAGGATATTTTTCCACTCCTGTTAGGCTGTGCAGGTTGAAGAGGGATTCGGGGTTTCATCCAGGAGACTTTGCTTTTTCCTTTAGGCTGTGGGATGAACAAGCAGCCACTCGATTCAGTGCTACATGATGATGTATGGCACAGGATGGTCTTGCAATCATCATAAAACCCCTAACTTTGACTCTGGTGGGTCCCAGTGTTCTTTAGGTACAAACAATAGATAAAATAGAAGGGGAATCACTTAATGAATCCAAATCTAGGCTTAGGACTGAGGCCTGAACTTCCCACCTGCTTTGTATGCAGGTATTCACCCTGCAGTCACACATGCAGACATAGGAGATACGGTTACAGGGCACAGGCTCCAACTTAGGCTCATTTGCAGACACTCTTGTCTTTTCCCTTTGCCTCCTGAGGTATCCCACAGAGAATGAGACCATGAAAGTTGTCTTTGCCCCTTGCAGAATTCTAATCAGATGTCAAAGTAGGAAGGAAAATAATTAAAATATTTTTTAGTTAGATTCATGCAAAATTCATTTTTGTTCACTTAGGAGATTCCTAACCATGACACACTAGAACAGTTATGGGGTTTTTTAAAAGAATATTTCAATAATGTAAGCAATTGAAAAAACTGGATTTTTTAAATCCAATTTGTCATTTTTCATGGAGGCTTAATGACATGAGCAGCTCTCATAAGCCTATTGCAGTGCAGCCTCCTAAGATGCTGGAATACATTATCAATAACAAGTTTGTCTAGGTCTGGCAAGGAAAAAAATGCAGCAAAGCAATACATCTGTATGTTCGTGTCCCAACATTATTTTCTGAAAAACAAACAGTCCACGAAGTTAAGCAGTGCAAACTAGAAAGACAGTTTTTGAATACTTTGAGAGCTTTTAAAGAAAATAAAATTTCACCTGTAGACCTTCAGCTTGCATCCATCATTCTCCCAAATAACTGGGATATTCTCCGAGTGAACCTCCAGCACTTTGACTGTCAGTAGCAGACAATCCATGTGTAGGACTGTCCAGTCTGGTTATTTCAAATACATGTACTGTCTTCCAGTAAAGTCCACCCCTGAAGTTAACAAGAATTATTTCTATTGACATTAATTGGGTTTTAAATCAAGCCCTGCTTCTTATCATCAGCTGCACATTAACTGTTTAATCCTTTAAGTGTCTGATTTTGCAAAGTGCCAGCAATCTCTAGAGAGGTGTGGGCCAGCTCACAGCTTGTCTTTTTATTCTTTAACAACTGCATCACATAAAAAAGTATGTCTTAAAAGAAATAATAGATTAATAACAGAACTCATGTGCTTATCAGCCTCCCAAGCTTTTATGTTCCAAGAAATATTCAGCTAAACCCGGTGGGCTTAATACTGAAGGCTTTAAACAAGCCCAACTCCCTCTCAAATTCACGGCTAAGTAGCACCCAGCCCACAGTGAACAGATCATGAATTAAAGATTATTCTTCAGGAAAGCAACAGATGAGTCAACTTTCCTAGTAATTAAGGGTGTTCCTTCAGAGAAGGCTGCTGTCATGTATGGAAATGACACTGAATGGGAAAATGGCTTTCAGAGAACTCTCAGGAAATTGCTATTGAAAATCCTCAGCAGATTGCACCAAAGTCAACATCTACCTGCAGCTAGGAAAGGGCTCATCTCTGCATAGAAATCCAGCAAGATTGTTTTTCCAGCTTTCATTGAGCAGAGCTACAACACGGCTCTGCTGAAAGATGAAAAGCCAAGGCCAGCCCTGGTGGGTACTGAGCTCAGCCTTGTTACTGTGGCGCAGTCCTTGTGGCCAGATTTACAGGGGACGTGGCAAGAAACAGGTTAAAGACAGGCTAGCTCCCACTCGACCACACAGTGTGTCCTTCAGATCAGGACAGGTCTGTCACTTCCATCACAGCTTCAGCCATCATTAGTACAGAAAATATTAAGACAGCTATTGAATCTACCAAAATCATTACTGTTTGCCATCAAAAAGCCATCAGCTGGTCTCTCTCAGCTTTTAAGGGATCATCTTTACAAAATTCAGAATGCCAAATAACGCTGCCAATTAAGAGCTGCAGTCAGGCAGTCCCCTCTGGAGGGTTAACAGAGACTCTACTCAGATACCTATTGCCTTGAGAAGAGCAGGTGCTGCTCCAAGTTTTCACCAGTGTCCTTACCAGAAGATACAGGTTCAATAATGGCTCTTTACTTTTTAATTTATTTCTTTTTTTGCCTCAAAAGGGTGAGATGAGCATGGCCCTGGGGACAGACAGCACCTACACCTCTGCACATCTCTGCAGCAAAGCCACAGGCACCAAGCTCTGCTTCTGCCTCAACACAGCAATAAGAGGTGCTACATTCTTCTCCACTGCCAGATGTGGCATTTGTTGCCAGCAACTCTAATTATGTTTCCAGACACAGAAAACCACTAACAGATTTGTTAAGAAGTTAGTGCGGATATTCACAGTGTAATTTAATAGAAAGGTAACTACTGCATTTTCTCACTGCACGGAGTACACCTTCCCTCTCCGCATCATGTATCTACTAAGCTACCTTCAAATAAATTTCATTTATAATGCCTTCATACAAATCCCATTACTTGCTCAACAAACAGTTTTGTTTTCTGGGCAACCCTCCAAACACAGGCTGCTGTGTATGCTTTTGTAATTACTGATACACTGTATAAGAAACTATGGCATGTTGCTGACAGACTAATTAAAGGCAAAGAACAGCCTTCCTGAGACCTTGATTCGATTGTTATTCTCTCCTTGGCTTCCCCTGTGATCTCCACCAAGCCATGTAATTTCTCTACACTTCATTTCCTCACCTGTAAAACAGGGGTGGGAACCTCTCGTCTGCCTCACCTACTTACAAGATGCCACGTTTTCAACTAACTCTTGTAAAATATGTGTGGTTTAACAAAGACACGGGGCAAGCTCAAATCTTCTGCATCTTGGTCCCACTGAAGTCCCTAAATGGAATTCCGATGGCTGTCAGCCCTCAGGGGCTGCTGCCACTTCCCTGCCCAGGAGGGTGCCAGCAGCCAGGGAATGAGTGCAAACCTCAGCTTTGGAGGCTCCTAAACCAGTGTTTAAATGCATGACTGGAAACCTAAAAACAACCACTTCTTCAAGTCTGTGTTTTAGACGAAATCATAAATTTTCTACAGCTCAGCTGTCATCTGGTTTTCTTGCACAGCACCACTGAGGCAATAACTGTTATCCTCACTGGGAGATCCAGGAGGGAAAAGAGGAGGGATTTTAAAACCTCCTTACAGAAATTCCTCTGGGTTTAGCAATATCTTTGTACAAATTAAAAGGAAACAGCTGTCACTTGAAACCAAACGTCATGTGATCTTGCATTAAATATTTTGTGCAAATATAAAGTTTGGAGGTACAGTTAAAAGTTGAAATATCAAAGTTGTCTCCAACACCACTTGTCTCAGTCTACTAGAGTTTTATCACTGACACATTAGAGCAATACAGTTTTTCTTGACTAAGCACAATTTTTACCCAATTTGCACCTTTTAAGATCTATTACACATGCATAATATTACCAATAATAAAAATAATAATTATAATTGGGTGGACAGATAATGCTACTCAGTTGCAGAACTAGGAAAAAACCCTTATCTTCTCAGAAGCAGCAGGAGATGGGCAAATATTAACAAAAGCAGAGGTCAAATTCTGTATCAAGTGTCATGTGGAGAAGCATTCAATACTGTTATGTCTATTTAATTGGCTACGTATATGAACTTTTGTACTTAAAACTTTTATCATCCATCTAAACAAGCTCTCAATGTTTGCCTAATATAATTTTCTTTATTTTAAATGCATTGATTGTGCTTAAGAAGGGTTAATGCATACAAGCCAGGCTGGGAGGTCTAATTTTCTCTACTCTGTCTTCAGGTGTAGAGGAGATGAAGACTGCTGTTGACAGAGACTAGAAATTGAAATAGGATGAGGCAAAAGAGAACAGTGACATTATAGGCTAAATGCTGTCTAGAGATCTATATGTTAATCTAAGGTTTATTAAGAGGTAGACTAAGTGAAGCCCCACAAAGTGGGGTCTAAACTTAAAAGGATGATTTTCCTGAAATAGATTAAAAGAAAAAGACATTTATTTTCCCAACATAATACTAGTATTTTTCAGCAATTTAATAACAATTTGGCAAATGTAGCCATGTAGTATGCTGTCTGGACAGCACAAAGACCAAACAAATTAGAGACTATGTGGACAGCACATTTGGAAGAGCTTTTACAGCTCCTAATAAGCCAAAGGGGAAGTACATTCAGTAACAGGGTAAGAGGAGTACCCTGCAGCAACTTGGAGACTGTGGCTGTGACAGGTAAAGAACTCCAGCCATAATGACCTCCTACACTGAGCCCTGCCTAAGAATATGGATTTTTCTTCCTCGTGCTGCCTTTTTTTGCTCCTACTCTTGAAGCCTGAATAATACCAACTTACTGTGCCCATCTTCAACCAGCTACAGCCTGAGTGAAGAGCCTTCGGCTCCAACATCCCCTCCACACAACCTGCCTGCTCCAGAGCTATGCCTGTGCTAGGAACAGAAAACATTACCATGCTTCAGATAAATCCAGTCTCAAAAGATACTTCTTCATCCTTTCCTAGCAGGCTTTTTTCCCTCGCAAACCTAAACAAAGCAGGAAAATATGGCAGGCTGTAAACAATGCCCAAGGGGAGCATGGAAGGAGTGCCTGCGCCACCCCAGCTTGGTACAGGCCCTCTTTGCTGTTGAAACTGCTGGAGGCAATTTCAAGGTGAACAGGACACAAATACAGTAGCAAGAAATCTTCTTTGTAGTCAAAGGTTTCCACCTTCTTAAACTTCCAGGCTGCCATGTACTGATGACAGATAATACAACATCAAACTTCACATGGGTGTTTGTTATACCTACCTCTGGAAAAATCCACATTAGTCTAGTTTCTACAGAATCAGCAAACACAAGAGGTCCAATTCTGCTTTCCGAGAAATGCTTCCACTGACTTTAAGAAGCCTATAAAGCCCACACAAAGGAGGAGTAGCTCTGTTTCCATTAGAATATAAACTCAGTTTTTAAAGAGAAATCATGTGTATGCACAATAGGAAGAATTATATCCCTCCAGGCATTGTCTGCTTTTGCTGTAAAAATCTACTACCTTTGGAGCTTCTATTAGCAGTCATGTTATTCCACCTGCGTGTTTTTCTTAGTGACAGATTTATGTAAAGCTGATGATTTGAAAGCAGGACTTCAGTGAACAAGTGCAATTTACACTAAGGTTTGTCATTAAATGTTACTGCTTTTTCCTTCAGAACACTGTATAGGTTACAAATACATTTTGCTTCAGCTGCTACACTGACAAACGAATTTTCCTTTTACACAAAGAACTGCTTAGGAGACAGCAAAGGATGATGTGCAGCTTCTGCTCTGAAACTGCTTCAGGAGTTGATTCCTGCTGGTAGACACTGCAGTTTTGAGGCAGAGGGTAGCAGCTGAGCCCCTTGGCACATTTAGTACATACCACTACAAAAGAGATTTTGACCTCGACAGCCCTGTTCCTGCACCTCCTTGTATACAAAACTCTCCTGACCCAGTAGCACCAAGTGCTCTGCTGCACTGACAGAGGAAAGAGGGAGCAAGAGGCAGAGGAGAGATGGAAGATTCTGTGACACAGTAATTTCTAGAGTGGATAGCAGACTTACCTGTAGCTACCACTGCAACTTTTTTATATTATGAAAACTGAGTAGGAAGAAAAAGAAAAAGCTGAAACACAATAGCTGTACGGAAGCGTGCTGATAAGAAAATGACTGGCATTTCTGGGGAAGATTACTGACATTTTCACCATGCCTATTTTGTCAATCTTGAAAAGGCCTAACGTGTACCCGGCATTTAATGAATCATGCAACACATCACCTTGTGAACTGAATGCAATCAAGATCAGCCAAATGGGGATAGATTTTAACAAATGTGTCATCAGAAACACCTTACTTGATGAAAACATGCGTAGGTTCGTGTCAGAGCAGCATTGAAAGTATCCCACTAAAGGGCACCGTGCAAAGGCAGATGAAGAAAATCAAGTGTGAGGGAGAAGGGAAAGTTCTATAAAGATGAAGTTGAAAATTAAACCTTTGTAGTGCCAAAACTGTCCCCCTTTAGCTGCTCTCTAAGCAATAATCATAATTTGAAAACTACACTTTTCAGTGTTTAATACTGTGACCACTTCAAATCCTGCCAGCTCCGAGTCTGTTCAGTGCTACAGAAATGTACCCACTTGTTGGAGAGATTTCTAATGCTTTGAGTTTTCTCTTTCTTAGCTGCAAATCTTAAAACTTAGGCGTTATCTAATAAGCCTAGAAAGCTTATTAGATAAGACATAACTTCATTAGGAAGGTTGCTAGCATACTGATCAAATCAGGAGACCGGAGGCAAATTCAGATGAAGGTTTCCATGAATTTAAGGATACTCAGTTGGCCTAATTTGTTCATTCTCTCTTAAGTAAGACTTCATTTATTTCAGTCTCTTAGATCAAAACCTTTCTCTTCTATGTGTTACAAACACCCCTTGGTTTATTTATAACACTACATTAATAGCAAACACCCAGAGCTGTTGAAACACATCTGCAGAAATATGCAAATTATTGCCCAGTGCAAAATGTGACATTTTCAACCAAATCAGATATTCTATTTCCCCAGCACAGAATTGGAACAATTCTGGCCACGTGCAAAGAAAATCAACAGTCAGAAAAATGAAGTGCCATTTCACCCCAAAGGGCAGTGAGCAATATGTGGGACAATCAGTGGCACTCTCTCTGACTCACTGCTCAGCTATCAGGCAATATGTTTGTAGCCTGTTTGGTCTCTGAGGTATAATTTCATACAAATAATCAACATCTATTCAAGTGGAAATTAGATCTAAAATGCCTTAATTTCAAAAGCTAGTGTCCTAGTGCTGGAGAGGGACTTTTGACAAGGGCATGGAGTGATTGGGCAAGAGGAGAATGGTTTAAACTTAAAGAGGTTAGGTTTAGACTAAGAATTTTTTTTTACAATGAGGGTGGTGAAACAGTGGAACAGGTTGCCCAGAGAGGCTGTAGAGGCCTCATCTCTGCAAGTGCTCAGGGCCAGGTTGTACTGGGCTCTGAGCAACCTGACCTAGCTGAAGATGTCCCTGCCCATGGCAGGGGGGCTGGACTAGATGACTTTAAAAAGTCTCTTCCAACCCAAATTATTCCACAATTCTACGTCACAGACCTGACATTATGTCCTTTAGGTTGAGAAACATTAGCTTCAATCAGTAAGCTAACAAGTAAGGAAACCCACCAGTAAAACTCCTTCTGCCAGTACTGTGAATTTAACCCTGAAGGACAAGAGCTGTTGGTAGATGCACCAGATCTAGTGGAAGGTGTCCCTGCCTGTGGCCAGGGGTTGAAACTGGATGATGTTTTAGGTCCCTTCCAACCCAAACCAATCTTTGACTCTATGAAGGTTAGATGGCTGCTTTTAGTACACTGGAGTAATGATCTTAAAAAATCAAAGCTCAGTGCTCCAAGGGCAGCACAGAACATACTTGCACACTGGGCAAGACACTGAACCAGGATTAAAAGTGCCCACAGAAAAGCCAGAGGATGCCGATTCATTGATGCTCACACAGTACTAGAGATCCTCTGACTGAAGGCTGTACAGAAGCATAGAGAATTATTAACTACAGAGACACTAACTGTGAATTTATGAATAATGAAGAGAGCAGAGGAAGAACAACCACACAGTTCAGTTTCCCTAATCACTGACTCTCCAACGTTCACCCACACTGTCAAGATTGGCAGTTGGCAACTGCAGCTAATATCTTATGTAAAAAGGACAGAGATTTAGTAATACAGCATTCCCCATACAAGCCTCAATTTGACAATTTATTCAAGTTCACTCTTAAAGCTCACACTTGACTATGAACTCTGCTGAATGAATGTCTCAGCACCCATGAGCAGCAGCGCATGAAGCCAGGGCAACACAGAAGGCAGCAGAGCCCAGGAATTATGGTGAGGGTTGCAATAATCCTTAAAACACTGGCTGAGAGCCTCACTCAACACAGCTTGAAGAGCCTCACAACTGAACAGCACCCTGGTGATGCCCAGCTCTTTGATGTATTGAAGAATACATTCAAATGTGCTCTGTGTTGCTGGAAGTTTAACTGTTGGTTTTCACTCGAGCCCTCCTTATATCAAAATATTTATCTGTTTTCATGCATATAACCAGCTTGTGATATATCACCAGGGTTCCTAACCTGGGATTGTGAGTATGGGATTTTTAGACAGCAGTAATGGAGAGCTGTCTCACATGCAGTCAACTCATCGAAAAAGGGTCAAAAGAGAGTTCAGACAGCAGGAACAACACCTGGTACATGTAATTCTATCCTATATAAGACTGAAAATTACTGCACTGAAAATTATTACACAGGTACCAGAGGTTCCCTACCGTTTGGAGGGGAGATGGAACTATGAACCTTATTTATGATTGCAGCGGCTATAATAGACTTCTTCTTTTAGGTTTTATTAATCCCTTCTTAGTTCCATGTTAACAGGTAGCAGTCTCATCTCTGTTCCATTTTAAACTGATTTAGAACACATGATTTACTGCACACTGCTCAAATGTAGGGGTATAGCTTAGAAGTCATTACTTACAGAAGCACTGCCAATGATAAAACAACTATTGTACTGCTGTGACATGGGTTGACAGCATAATGCAATTTTTAGGACTTCCATTTTGGGTTCCCTAGGATGTCTGCAATAACAAGGAAAAACAACCAAGCAAAAGAAATGGTATTCTGCCAGTGTTTATTGAGGCTTTTATCAAAAGATACAGAATTATCTATGAAGGACATGTTTTCCATACGAGCTTAGATATTAATTTATGTGGCTATCTACAGAGAACACTACTTATCAGAGCCCAGTGTCTCAACTGGCAGAAGCATTAAATATTCCAAATTCAGGGAAAGCCTGTGTTGTTCTAGGTTTAGCCTTGAACTGGTAGTAAATGTTCAATTTTTTAATGGTGATCACTGTATATCAACCCAAATAATGAAACCACCATGAGGCTTTTACAGAAGCTAAAAATAAGAATTTTCTTCCTTTGAAACATGCCTTAGTTCTGAAAAGCATTAATGCAAATACAGCACCACTCTACTTCACAAATCTCCTCATTTATACACAATGCCAAGTGATTAAAAATACAGCCCAAGCTCCAAGATCTGACTTCCTGCAGGATTTTACTGTTTACAACCCTTCAGAATCAGTCCTAATAAAAAATGCCCAGCTTATACCCTATTTCTCCTTTTCCATCACAAAACAATCCTGTCGAGATTATTTCAGACTCAGACAATTACTGGCACACCAAAGACAAGGAGTTGAGCCAAGCTATTGCACCCCACCTCTGAGACACTGGCAATGAGGGCAGAAATAGACCAAACTGGAAATTTTAGAGCCCACACCAGCCTCCCTGTGGATTTTATTTGGGCCACTGCAACTTTTTTTTTTTTTTTTTTTTTTTTTTTCTCATTACATTTTGGAGGGGAAGGAGGGGGGCGGAAGAAAAGGAAGAGACAAATTTTTTTTTAGTTTTCAAAACTCAAATGGAGCTTCAAAACGAGAAACTCAAGAAACCCTTCCCATCATCAGCTGAGAGCACAGAACCCACATATTTAACGCTTTTGTGCAGCAGCTATTTTGTGTCAGAATTGCACTTTGAAATTCTCCACATTGCTGGCTGCCTGAAGCATTTACAGCAGTCCTAGAACACACACCTTCACCTCTGTCCTGCACCACAGCTTCAAAAATGAACGGATGGGGGAAGCACAGGCTCCTCTCCCCACCACCAGAGTATCCCATCCAAACACCGTTTAATTCTGTGGTCCTCTTACCTTATCAGTGGCAAGTGAAGGGTGGGCTTGGCTACATGAATACAGTTAGTAACATCAGTTAGTAACCACCAAAACATAGGGCTGAACAAAGACAAATCCTCTGATTTGTCTGCTTTCAAGTTTAAGATGTGCAGATCTTAAATGGGTCTTTGATGACAAAGTGGTCCATCCCAGTCTTAAGGTCAAAAATCTAGATCTTATGTAAATCCCTGCAGGTCTCTATGTAAGAGCTGAAGAAGTACAAATGATGCACACATGAAGTAGGAATGTGATATACAAAGGACCTTGTGCAATGCTCTGGTAAAACCTTTAGTGCCGAGTGGCTGCCAAATGAGGGGAAGGACACAGAAAGCACATCAAGACCCAGTCAGATGATTCAGTCTGGTTAAAGGATCAATAAGCTCAGCAACAAGAAAACCACATTAGCATTTCCTCACCAACCCTGACCCCTCAAAGCCTGCAGAGACCAGGAGCAAATACTGTCACAGTGAGCCAGAGCAGTGGGCTGCCCACAGCCAGGGTACTGGGAACCACTGAGGAACAAAAGCAAAACCAGGAGACATCCCCTTCTAAAACACAATTAGAAGAATTTAAACATTGCTTGATGGAACGATGCACTGCTCTGTGTAATTGCTTGCTTGATAAAGAGCAGGCAGTTACAGCTCACATTTTTAGCCTTGAATTATGGCCAAACTCAGTTATTTTGTGAGGTAGAACTGAATCAGCAGTTCACTTACAAAAATTAAGCCCTGGAGAATGTGAAACAGTGAAATATTTCTACTCATTAAAGAAGCTATTGATGCTGACAGTCAACACACAGACACAGCCCAGAAAGGTGCAGTGTTTATGTGTCCAAATCACTTTTCCTGAGATTCATCTGATATGCAATTTGGCTACTGCTTGATAGCATCTCTTAGATTTACCTCCCCTACAGATTTACAGCCATGCCCTTATGCCTGCTTTCCACCACAGGGCCACAGTGCTCACACAACAGTACCTGACTGGAGCTCTTTGCATCCATGAGCCTTACCCTAAAATCAAGCAGTAAAGACAAAGGTTAGTTCTGCACCAGATATAGCGTTAAAATTCAGGAGTCATTCAGTGGTGTATAGAAACCAACACTACAGTTGCAGTGCCACTCTCCATGGACACACGTTTTGATCCTCCAGACACAGCATTACTTCAGTCAAACAAAACTGCTGCAAGGAACTGATGGCTGGATATTGTTCTTGCCTCTGTGCCTGTCCCAAGGGAACAGCAACAGACGTGTAACATATCTGATTTGTGGCTAAATCCACATCTGACAGTTCCACATCCTTCAGAAAATAAAAAATGCATGTCTGTACAAGTAAATTACTTTCAGAATATATAGAATGAAATAATTTGGGTACTTAACTCAGATAATAGTAGCAAGAGTAATTTACTTCACAAACAAAAATTGTGTGTATTTCCCTCTACAGTGCAAATTCATTCCCCACTGGATAATATTAGCCTGAGTTGGAATATGTGCAAATTTTAGTTCCAAGACAATTACATGTTTTGGAGCTGATATTTCACAACTCATCAAAAGCAGAGACCAAAGCTTTTGATGCTTTAAAACACAGCATCTTATTCTTCCAAAGATAATTACAACATCCCTTTCTAACTTTCAGAGATACTCAACCATCAAACTTCACTTTCAATTTTGACACAGTTGAGAAAAAGCTGTGCAAAGTAATTTGTAAGAGTTTCTAAAATTTATTTGAATTTCTTCCCTATCTCCTTGGAGCCTCTGTGACTACTGGAGAGTGGTTTGAGAAGTGAAACATTACTGATGTAAATTTGAGAATGATGCAAATTTGAGATAATCTTAAATCCATGCTAGCAAGCCTTTATATCACACCTCAAATGTGTACCTCTCTCTCTATCTGTTAAATGCTTGGCATCTTGGGAAGGATACATCTTCACAAGTATGTCCAACCATGCTATTATTACATTTAGAAATCAGAATCCCTGCGTTTAGAACAGACAGTAATTAAAAAAAAAAAAAAACATAAAAAGGAAAAAGAGTAAAGTGGCAGAAGCACATTATCCTAGGGAAAAATTTATGAGCATAAGTAAGACCCAACATACTTATTCTTGTAACTCTTCCATAACCCCAGGACTGCAGCTTCATCCAGCCCAGCAGTGACTCAAGCCCAGAGCAGGACCTGCAGGGTCAGGGACAGTTCCCTGCCCTCTCCCACCTCTGTCCCCAGTGCTCCCAGTCTGGTTGTGCTTCAAAGGCCACAGCTGAACAGGATCACAGGAGCAGATGCACATCCCAGAACAGAACACACCGGATTGGAATAATGCATTTGCTATTGTGGAAATTCCAGTGCTATTTTTAATACCCAGTATTAAACATTTCCATTTCCAGCACAGTTATTACTATTCAATTGCCATTAATGTAAATGGCTAGTGCTGGTTAATGCCAAGCCATGTGATGAAATTATTTCCTTTCCCATCTGGGTTCCTGTAGTCTTAAATAAAAAAAAGACACTGTTGAGATCACTGCTGAGACATTCATCCTGATCCCCACCAACACCACACAATTTTGGAACAAATCTCTGGTTTTAGGACAAAGTACATCACAGGCATTATCCTCTCTATCCTACCTAATGCGTAGTAGATAATACTACAGTTAAAAATATTAATGAAAAGTGACTAATGGCAATTAAATGATTCACTTAACTTGGCTCCCTTTGTAATGTATCCTTCATATGACAGGCATTTATTAGCTCTCACTGATGACTCCACAGACACCCTGCTATGCACAGAGTGCCTGTCTACACATTAAAACTTAATGCACAGAGCAAGAATTATTGATGTTAGCTCTGTTCTAAAAGGGCATATCAGCAGGACTTTTTTTTTTCCTGCCATGGCTTTATTTTCCTTAGCTACTGAATAATCATGGATTTTAAATTTTACTAGATGCTAGTGCTCAAAAGACCTCTTAATTTCACCACACTCTTATTTTTCCTCAAACTGCTAGCTTTTTGTGTAATTGGTTTTTTGGTTTTGTGGGAGTTTTTTTGGGTTTTTTTTACAGACAAAATAAGTACACATGTGATGTTTCAAGACTGAAAAAACAGCTTGGGAATTCTAATGCTTGCACATTGTGTGCTATCTGCATGCCTGGGGAAGCAGCAAGTCTTAATGGACCTTATGTTTTCCTTGGGATTTCAGCACTTGCAAGAACAGTCAAAGGCTGATAATTAACGGAGCCAAACACTGCATGGAGTTGAATACTGCCTTGGACACAGACATAGAGCTGTCTTCACTTCATGGAATGTATTTACAGGCTCTGACTGAGCAGGAGCTGAGTGCTTTGCCTCTGCACCGGTCTGACCAAGCATCTCACCCACCAGCATAACAACTCGGCTGGGTACAGCCCTTTTCCACCCAGGTGCTGCTGACTACCCTAAATCCTGGGTAACCCCTAAATTTTAACATTGCTGGCTGCCCACCAAGACTGATCCTAATGAATGGTTTAACTGCCTTCTAGAGTCCCTGACTGAGATTGTCAAGTGCCTACATCCCAAGCACTTGGGAATATCAGAAAACTTGGTATTTCAGTCTTTTGGGAAAACCGACACCAAGTGACTATCTCTAATTATCTAATTATCTTAAAACCAATAGATGTTCCCCTTCTTCCTGAGCTAAACAGACCTCAGGCATGATACACAGCTTTTTAATGGTGCTTGGCCATCACTGAAGGAGATCCTCTGGTCCCCTGGGTCCGTTTAGCTCTCTTTGGTGCAGCTCAGCAGCAGTTCCTGAGTGCCAGCACACACCAGGGTCAGGACGAGCCCTGGAGAGCCCTGTTTGCTGCTGGGGAAGGTGGGTGGTCACCGTTTCTCTTCACACCTTACACAGCTGGACCAGCGAGCAGCGCTTCCTGCAGCTGGACAGATCCTGTCTGGAAAGATGCAGCTGGAGTCTGCCCAAAAGCAAACCTCAGTCAGACACATCTGGATATTGCTGCTGCCTTGCAAGGGCCTACAAGAAGGCACCCAATTGTGGTGTGCTTCAGGCCAACCCTCCTCTGCTCTGAACCTGGCGTAAGCCTTATGCCAGTGGAAAGTGGGCAGAGTGCATGCACAATGATGCTGTCTGGATCTGGCAGACTAACACACCTGGGCTGCAGTCCTTCCCTACACAAGCAACTTCATAAAGCCTCCACATCAACTGGGAAAAAAAGAAAAAAAAGCCTTCAAGTCGAGTAGTTGAAGAGCTCCCTCCGTTTCTTTTCCTCTGAGACAGAAAAGGAAGCACTTTCTAAAGGGCTTGAGTGCCTGTCCCCAATTCTCAACCACCAGAAACCTGGATGAATTACACACTTTTCTAATTGCAGTAACCAGGCTGGAAACAGACTTCAACCTAACACACACAAGTTTTTATCTTAAGCCTAAATGTAATTTTCATTAACACTCTGTTCTACACTGCCTTAATATAAATGGCAGCTTAGACCAGATTTAGTAAGGGCCTATATAACCTTTTAGCTATGTTTCAAAAAAGAGAAGTCAATAGGCTATGTACCATAATCTATTTTTAGGTTCCATGAAACTACAAGAATAAGAAATAAATCAAGCTTGGCCTTTATGATCAGGAAAGGATGGCTTTCTGTGCATTTTTCTTTTAAAAATAGCTGAATAGGGAAGGAAATGGAATGATTTGTTAAATGGGTATGTTTGATAAGGGAATATTAATGCATTTTCCAATAATAAAAGTGAAGAATGCTGTTCCAGATAGACACTCCTTTTCATTTTTACTGCACAGACAGTGCTTGATTACAGTTTAGGGAAATGAACTGAAAGAACAGATGTACTATTTTTTTGATAGGTAGTCAGAAGGGTATTTTACGGAATCTGAGAAGAGTTGGAAGGCAGATGATTAAAGGATAATTGAAGAATGATATTTGAACAGGTTACATTTGTGCCCTCAGGCATTAAACATAGGAGACTTTTTAAATTCTCAACACGGGAGTTCACATGGCTGAAAAGCAAATGAACACAAGGAATAATTTTGTTTCACAGACATGCAGGAACTGCTGGTTAGCAAGAAGGGAATTTTCCACAATACTGGGAAATAGCAACGCTTTATCTGAAGTTATTTAGAGTAAGCCAGATGTTATTCAGCTTACTATTCATCAACACTTGGTATGTTATAGAGTCACATTTTCAGTAGTTTCAGAACAGAGATCAAAAACATTTCAGGGTAGCAAGAATGTGCAGAAACAGCCCCAGGAGCAGGAGTCTGGCTCTCTGGTGTTGGGACTCAGATGCAGAGGTCCTCTGCAGCCTGTTGGGACACAGCTCACAGCTGACCCTTGCCTCTGGGGGCTGAGGCTGCTGGGGAAAGCTGTCAGGCAGGTGGCAATGTCCCCCTTCCACACTGGATCAGACCTACACAAAGCACGAGTGCCTCTGTGCCCTACTCCTGCTGCAAGCTGGGACTCCCTTGTCAGGGCATAAGGGATACGCAAGGTAGGGATGGTACTTTATTCAAGATATATCTTTGGTGGCAATTTTGATATCAATTTCAGGGGGTTAAAAAAAAAAGGGGGGGGAAAAGTACCTTTCTAAGGGTTTCAGCCCTCACTAATGTGTGCCCTGAACAGCAGAGCATTCTCTTTAAAACCCCTGCATAACAACAGAGCCCACACTAATCCTTTTCAATAAAAACCAGATATATCAATTAGCGAATTTCAGCAGAGCGCACACCCTACATCCACATCATTGACACGTTAGTGCATCATGATAAATGTTGTGCATTTCATGCCAATTGAATTCCTAATGATTAGCCACTTAATTCTGAGCTGAAACAATTACTCTTCCCATTGAGAAAGACTTGTTTCAGCTCAAAGCTCGGCAGCTGGAGTACAGAAAAGCCATCTATAGCCAGTCATGCAAATACATCTTGTGAATCAAAATGCAGGTTTACTAATGCGTATTTTGTATGCATAATGAAGCACTGGGCATACAAAACCATCCCTTTTCAAGACTGGTATAAAATCTGTTGGCAGGACTGAGCACATCTCTAATTCATAGACTTCAGCAGCAGCTGGGGCATGCACACACTCATGTTCATATTTGCTCATGAGAAAGCAGTTTGCCCTGGCTCCACAAAGGCTCCACACAAACACTGGTTCTCCCTGAAGTCATTTAGATGAACATTTCAGACTCAGTATATATTGGTGGAGGCTTCAGTGACAAAGATATATGTTAGAAAAATCAATGGGTACATCTTAGATAATTATAGAAAGGAGCAAATACTTGGCTTGCCTTCAAGTAAGGGAGGAATTTAAGAGATACATCACATGGCAGCTCTGTAGTTTTGGTAGATGCACAATTTAACTTGTAACCAGTAATTACACTTGTCATTTTTTATGATCAAAACACTATGCAGACAACAATTATACCACCAATTTGTCCTAAGAAACAGACAAACAGGCAGAACTGTTAGAGGCATTTCAAGTGTATCAGAGGCGCAAGGATCTGATGACAAAAAGCACTAACGGCAGAACCAGCATTAGCATGCCTGGTGTGCTGATGGAGCAAACCAGCTCAGGCATTGGCTGCACATCGTGCAGCATGGCAGGAACAAGAACTACGCCTTGCCAGCTGCTGCTGCAGCCACTTGGAAGTGGTGCTGATTACTGTATCACCACTGAGATGGTGATTCAAGGGAAGCATTGGTGTTGCCATGCTCGGAGACACGGGCTGCAGCACGCAGGGCTGAGTATCGCAGAACAGACGGGAGTTCTCCAGGAACAGTTGTTCAGTGTAGTATTTATAACACAATCAGAGCTGCTAACAGTGTGAGTGGAGCATTTCCCTAAGTCTCTGAAAAAAAAGTGACTGTCCCTAAAGCAAACTAAGCCACGGGAGAGTCTTTCTGCTGACTTCAGTAGCCACTGAATGAGACTCCTCTTACGTGTGATACAATGGGCTGCTCCGACATCTGCAAAACGATCTCCACTGACTTTCAAAATACATCAGGCCATTTCATCACCTACACCCTGACCCACCACACAGTACAGTATTTAGATTTCTCATTCCATGTGGACTTGTAGCTCTGCAGTGAAACACACTCTAGCACTTCACTGTGTAAGGGATCCGAGGCTGATGTGTGACAGTGAGGATTCACAAGGGAGTGAGTTATGCCAGGAGACCACTGTGGTTTCCAGGAGATGTTTGTAGGAGGGAAGTCAAAAACTGCTTCTCAGAGTTAATTTTGCAAAATAAAGCAACAGTAGCTGACAAGTGTAATAGACACATAACTCTCAATTTCTAAATCAATGCACTTTAAGTGTCTGCAACTGCAGACTGAGTTCTTTTCTTTAGTTTTATCCTTGCTTGGCCTTCACGCCCCCCTTCTCCAAGACAGAACCCATGTGAAGAAACCACAGTCCCATATAAGTACGTTTTCTGAAGAGATACACGCTGGCCAATCCCAGTTGCATTCAGACTACTTTCCTATCCCCTCTTCTTATTCCTCAGGCCTGATTTTTCAACATGCTTTTAACGGAGCAAAAGAAATCACAACAGCAACCACCTGGTGGGGCCTGGTGAGTGACCCAAGCTAGTGACCACCCACAGTTCTGTGCCAGGTCAACTGGAAACACACACCAATATCCACATACCCTCCACAAAGCCAATCTGCACAAAGCAAGAATCATTTCAATGTACAGCTTCCAAAGACAGGAGCAGGCTTAGTAGGGAAGGAAGCTTATTGAGGTTATTTTTGGATGCGGATAACAGATTGAATACACTGATTTTTATCATGTTGGTACTTACACAAGAATGACTTGTTAGTGACAAGACACATCTTGAACCTGCATGACTGCAGGAGAGACTTTAATAAGAGATGACAGTACTTTGCCAGTGGTGGGATAAAGAGATTCAGTGTCTTAGTGGATGATACCTTCTTGTCTTACTTCTTTAGCCATAGATTTAATTACTCCAATAATGTCATGAGAAGCAAAAATCAATTATTCATTAAACCTACCTAAGAAATCATTCTTTTATCCCATGTATTTTGTTTCAAGATCATTTACACTTGGGTAAAAAGGCACTTTTCTTCCTTCTGTGTCAATATTTTATACAGTAACTCACTTAACAGCCCAAGTGAAAATTGAAGTGGGTCTCTCAAAGAGGACCAGCACATGATACTCTGTGCAAGGCACAAAGGTGATGCTTGAAGATTCCACCAACCTTCCTGTGACACATCAGTGGCTGTGTGATTCAGGGATTGTAAGCAGGATCAGGGAGAGATCTGTTACATCCCTTCTGAAAACAAACCCCCTCAATGCATTTACATCTCAGTGTCCCATGACCTCTTTAGTGCTTGTTGGAGGTGAAACCGTAGGCTTTGCATGTCTTGTTTTCTAGCTCCATTTTAATAAACAACTGGCCTGTCATTACTTTGGTGACACACTTTCATGTTAGTTTTACCAGCAAACGGGGAATTTTTTTTCTTTTACCTGGTTTGTTTTTGCACTAGTTGCCTATAACAAACAAATAAACAAGAATGTAATTTTCAGAGGAAGAAGTATCTCCTATTCTTTCTTTCACTGTGTGGCTCCACCACTTTCTGATAAAGCCACGAACATAAACCTGCACAGTAATTCGTGTAAAAAATATACTCATTTTTGTAAGATAAAAAGTAGGAATTGGAGAGGGAGACTGAGCAGAGCTGAAGTCTGAGAAGGACTGAGGCTGAGAAGGAGACTTCAGGACTGGAGGAAACTGCAGGAAGGAATGGAAAGAACAGAGAAGTAGGTCTTGGCAAGGAGACAAACCCACCCCTCTTCACACAGCTGCAAATTCAGCAAGAGTTTATTAACCCAAGTTTATGAAATAAAGAAGGTAAAAGCAGTTGCAGGGAAAGCAGCAGGATGATTCCTGTCCCTGCAGTGAGACACCCTGCATGGAGTGTCTGGGCCCCACGGGGTTGTTTGGAGCTGGATGTGCTCGCTGTGTGTGTCGTGCTCCTCCATCACTCTGCCAGTGCAGAGCTATGGTGTGACACTTCCTACCAAATATACACAACCATGCATCTGGATGGGCACACTGCATCGTTTTTAGCATCACTCCAGAACCCCCGAGTTCCTGCCTGACTCCAAGCCCTACCTGAGCTGGAAACTGTGAAGGGACAAAAGCAGCTCCACAGACTCCTGACTGTGCATCAGGCACAGGCTGAGCAGAGTGCCCACGTTCTTCAGATGAAGACCCAGACTAGCAGAAAATCATGCACAAATGAGAGTGTCAGAGAAGGGGTGAGAAAAGCCTACAGACCCAGGGCTTACTCCCATAGCAACAGTGTGCTCTTGCCTGGAAAACACAGTGTGAAGGGACTTGTTTCTAGCCTGGCATTTAAGAATAAGAAAGTGCATGGATATGCGATTTTAGGTGGAAAGTTATGGAAATGAAAGAGCAAAAAAGCCTCTCCTGTGCTCAGAATAGTGACTTTTGACTATTACTTTATAGAGAGATGCCACTGGCACAACCTCTCAGAAATAAACCAGTGCCCAATATTGCATACCTCACCTTTCCCATAGGAACCTTCATTCAATTTACATTAGGTAAGATGTTACACTTTTGGAGAAGTACCAGTGATTTCAGCTTCTCCTTACTGGTTCAACTAAACATTTCTTTTCTCCTTCAGCTGAGCTTTTAATGAATATTTAATGTATCAAAATGAACTGAAAGCTACCACTATGCATCTGCTCTCCAGATCTTTCATCCATCTATTGTCAGCCAAGCTTAGTTCACAAAATATGACACTAACTATATTGCTATGTAAAATACAACTCCTTCAACCACTATTTCATAAGTAAAATATATGCAAGGCAAAAGCCAAGTCTGACTTGAACAGATGAAACTGTCCTCTCCTAGCTATAGAGGTGTCTTTGTTACTTGGGCTCTCGATGTCAATTGCCCATGCCAGCTTGTACATTCATCTTCTGTCCTCTAATTGAATTAATATTCACTTCCTCTTCCTAATCCCCAGATGCTTGTCTGAAATGATCTAAGACAAAGCCCACATTTACAGGGAGAAGAGAAAAGATTTATATTAAGGCATAAATTTGATAGCTACAGAGGTTGCTAATTTGCTGTGTAGCCAGGTAATCTGACTGTGGGGAAGTTTTGATTTTTTATTGTTCCTCTAAAACTTGGATGTAATGTTTTGCTTTTAAACCCATGCTGGACAACACTCAGAATACTGTTCAGGTGTGATTTAAGGTTGAAAAGAAAGGAACACTCCTGCCTCGATTTTCCAGGCACGAGAAATACACATCAATTTCAGTGCACAGTAAATTTTCCAACTCTCTTTGGTTTGGCTGTATTTATTATGTCACTGTTGGTGGGGGGGGAAAAAAAGGAAAATATTTTTGGCATAAGACCTTCAGTATTTTCTAATGCAATAGAATATGTGGAATGATGAAAAGACAGATAAAAAATACTCACAAATATAGCTCCTTTCTGATCCCCTGGATGAGATTTTTTAACTTGAAGTTTGGCCTCTTTAGACCTTAGGAGTTTTGCCATCAATTTTCAATAGATCAAGTTTCACTTGTCTCCCAAGGTTATAAATTGATGGAAACATCTATACAGATAGTGTGCTGGAAAACCTGGAATAAAAAATCATTCCTCCCTCCAATGCAACCACACAAAAAATCACTGTGAAGGAAATAATTTTTTTTCATTCCGCCCCTCATATTTTGCCATTGCCTCAAGAACATAGGGATGGTTCAAATACAAGATCCCATCCACACTAGAATATAGACTTGTAACAGGTAAATAAACCAACAGTGATCTCCTTGAGTGGCCTCAGTGTGATATGTACTATTTTATTTATAGAGGAAAAAAAGACATACACAGTATGTACATGTATATGTTTTTCTATACACAAACCCCACTTTTGTCATGGTCAAATGCTATATAGGTATTACCTTGTAGAAATACTTTTTTCTTCCTTTTCTTTCCATACCTGTTGCATGTGAGTAAGAAGCAAGGTCTGAAAACTAGTGAATAAAAGCAGTTTACGTTTTGCTGGTTCAGGTGATGATAACTCAACCAACCAATCTTTCAGTCTGATGATGAAACAAACAAATGTAAGGACAACTCCAAGGATCAGCAGCTGGGTGTTTCCCATGCACGGGGCACACATGCTCTGTTTGCAGGGCTTCAGCTGCCAGTCCTGTGAGAGCACCCTGAACACTGGCAGGAATAGCCCAGGACCCTCCAGTTTGTACTCGGGATTCAGTGAACTGTTAATTACTGCTGTCACGAGGGTTTGATGTCACCAAACAAGACTGTCAGGGCAAAGCAGGATTTTCTCCTTGTTTTACTAGATCAACAGACGAGCACACAAGGTCTTAAATCAGCCATGGCTGTTATTCTATTATATCCTCAGATCATCCTGACAGAGGCTTAGAGAAGAGCCTGTCAGGCTGGAATCCTGCTCATTTCTTGTTTAGCTTCACAATGCGTGATAGCATGAACAGGAGAGACTGAAGACACTTCCTGCACTGTGTCACCTGGATACATGACCTGCCCAGCCTGGGATGCACAATTGCATCACCTCAAGTCCATCACTTCCCACACACACACCCCCCCTTGAAATTAGCTCCAAGCCAACCCAAGTGTTTCCCACCTACTACAGCTGGAAAAACACAGCCCAAACTCACAACTGCTTTTAGCCATCCACAAACTCCGTATTTTCCACCTGACCTTTCAGCTCAGCCCTGTCCATAACAACGGAGAGCAGACTCACTGCAGGGGAAGCCACATCTTCTAGTGCACTAAGTGCAGACTGGACTGCAGCACCTGGCTTGACCCACCTTACACTTCCCCACAAACTTTAACTAAAAGAAAACTTCCTTAGAAAGTGTCCTTAAATAATCTGTGCTTGATTTGATGATTTACACACTTGTACAAAAACTCTACAGCCTGTCTCCCCATAGTACCATGAATTTCCTTAGTGTAGGAATCCCAAAAGGCACACTGCCTCCTGCAGCCACATCTTTCAAAGGGCAGTATGAATCTTGCTACATCTGTGACATTTACAGAGAAACTTTCCTGAATATCTCTCCATAAACAGACAAGAAGATTATTGTACTTTTACTGAAGAAAGCTCTGGTAAGTTGCAGCTCATTACATTACTGAGGATAATTTATATTGTGTGAAGTGAAAAAAAGAATGAATAGTACATATTGACATTACATACAATATGAATGGATATTACAGGCCATTTTATAGAACCTGAGGTTCTGCATCAGATACAACTGAAAAAATGGGACTTGGGAAATCTAATCTCTTGAAATTAATTGCAAATTTACCAACTTCTGTTCTACCTTCAAGTAAGTAAGAATTACAAGTACCAATGGACGGACTGTGTGTCCGTATTCTCTGATTTTTGTAATGACATCTATTGGGATACATTACGGTCTCTCAGGGGAGAGAGAGGTTACAGCTGGGCTCTCAGGATTTAGAGAGATCATCTGGCCCCGTCACAAGTGGGCAACAACTCTGTTGCAGTTAAGAAACCTCTTCAACTGAAAAAAAAACAAAAACAAAAACCCAACACAGGGAAAAGAAGGCAGATGTTTAACCAAACACAGCTGCTTTCCTTCACACAATGGAGAAAGCTGCCCCAAAACTACTAGCACCAGAAGCAAGCAAGAGAGGCTACAATTTACAGGGTCTAGGCTGAAAACACTGGGATACAGCAACTTAGCCACTGATGCTGGAGCACTTCAGTGGTTTCTGATGCTTGGAGCACAGACAGAAAGGAGACACTCTGCTCTGCAGGGACCAGGGGCAGAAATCTGTGCTCATTACAGCTATTTCCAAACACTGACATCCTCCCACTGCCCTTTGCTTCCTCCAGACTGTCATATCCCTCTGCATTCTGAAGTATGATTACCCAGCTTTTCTGGTCCAAAACTTAAAAATGGGGAGGAAAAAGGAGGAATTTCATGCAGAGAAAGAGGCAGGCGAGGTGTCCCATCTTAATATTACTGAGTTCAGTGCAAGCATTTGACTGAACCAACATGGTTCAAGTCTCCAGAGGTCTGATTTGGAGACAGTTAAACATAAAACGCCCCTGAATGGCCACAGGTCAGAGTGCTGGAGTCCAAGTCTTCTCTCCACCCAGCTGTCCAAGTGCTTGTCTAACAGAGATCACATATATTGCATACAGATTGTTTTGAAAGCTGTGTTATCCTCTTTCATCTCCACCATATAAAACCCTTTTGGTTTTGGACATGTCTCTTGTATTATTAAACCTTTCCTCTCATACTTTTATGCCTCCAGAAATACTTTATAGTCTCAAAATAATAAAATCCAAATCAAGGACTGGAGAAATTAAAAAGAGGTGCTGCTTCTTTTTCTGTCTGGGAAATCTGAGCCACTTTGAGTGAGACTGTATTTTCTTTCATTTCATGCAGGTAACAAGTCTTTTATTAAACACAGGTGCCCAAAAATTCATCCCAATGCACTGCAGGAACTTGAATGAGCATGTCCTGGGGATAATTCTAGCCTTGAGTGCTCATAGTCACTGTACATACTTGTCTGATTAATTCCTCTTGACTTACAAAGGTATCCATCATGTCACAATGAATGATCTATGAAGCACACCAGACCTGAAACCTTCCCCTCCCCAAGCCATTTCCTCAGCATCTAAAACCAGCACTTATCATTTGTAATCAGTAATTAATAACAAAGCATTCTCACTAGTGCAATTTTTCTGCTAAGGTTAATGTAATATTTCATCCCAGGCCAGCTGCTGTTTTATGACTTCCAAGCATGACAGTAAGTAATGTCTCTGCATAAGAAGTCATCCACGGAGTAAATCAATTATCTCCTCTTTCATCAGCAGGCATTTTGCTGCAGCAAACGAGGCTAATTACACATGAAGTTGTTGTTTACCAACAGGAGTAGGTACCTAAAGCTTGGCATTGCACATGGATTGTTCTTCCTTATGTCTCCATTCTGTACCTTTCCCATTAAGGAGTTTTTAATCTATGATCAAAAAAAATACTGTGATTATGAGCCATACTTACCATGCTGTTATCATCTGCACGGATTTGCCTAGAAAGACCAGCATCAACCCACACAACATATGTTTTCAGTACAGGTAGAACTTTGGGGCCACTTCTTGCCCTCGATAAGGACACACATATTTATGACTCGGCTGCAAAGTATCAGTAACTTCTAACATACTGTTCTTTAGATAAACTGCACTATTTCTCATGTTTGAAAGTTCACTTCCCAGGACAGCTATATGGCTGTCTCAAGGAAGAAATCTGAAGCCCAGAACATGTGAGAACTGGAGAAAAAAATAATGAATAGGACTGTTCTACACTGTTTGTGTAGTTTTCCTGTCTTACTGCAATTGGCAAGTAACTAGAAATCTGCTGTTTTCTTCCCCTTTCAGACTGATATCGTTATTGTCAGTCATCTCATGCTTTTCTTGCATGATTTAGCTGACCAAAAAAACAAGTCTGGCTCAGGATGCTCATGGCCCACAGGTTGTGCTCTGGAGGATTATAATGAGTTTTTTATCTTTCTTGTAGTCTGGTCACTTGCTGCTGAAGACAAACCACCAGCTGAACTGGACCTCTCATCCTGCTCCATGACCTGCTCTTTGGTTGTTGTGTCTCTGAGAATGACAAGCCAGAGCACACTGAAACAAACTGCAGTGCTCAGCACCTTGGGCTCACAAGGGCAGAAATGCCAGGTCCTGAGCATCAGCAACTTTAATACAAGGTGCTGGGGATAGTGTGTGCTCAGACCACAAAGCTCACCACCAACCTCCTTCCAGGAATGGGTATGGCTGCCCACAGAGTCATCCCAGGGAGTGGAAATCAACTGAAGACAGGACACCCCAGGTGAGTGATGGGGGCTGAACTAGGTTGATATTTGCTGGTGCTATCCAGGCAGTCTAAGCCACAGATAATCACAGGGCAGATCCCAAAAAACATTTGTGGCCTGAGGAGACTAAGGACATACATATAGACACTGTCTGCAAGGCAACTTACTTCTTTTCTCCTTTTGGGAAGGAGAGGAGGGGAAAAAACAGCAGTAATAAAAGAAAAGGGTCATTTTGGAATGACGGCACCAAACCAGTCCAATACAATTGTATAACACAAAGACAACAAGCACATGGTCTACAGCTCTGACTCTCCAGTTCTAGCAAATCACTAGACCTGGCTCCAGCTACACCAAAAGCAGATACCTAGAAACACTTCTCCTCAACAAAAAGAAATGTTTGCAAAGGCAAGTAGCATGGCAAACAGCATCACCTTCAGCAAAACAGTCAGGTTGATTCATGAATTAAAGCTTGCAATGTCAGACTAGGAACTGAAACAAACCCATCCTTGGATTTGGATCCTGATGGATACAGAACTTTATCTTTTCTGTGTTCCTATCAGAAGTCTCAACAGATTAAGCAATGATGCTCCTTGCATTTAATGAGAATTAAATGTTAATCTTCACAACTAGAAGACAAAAAACTAACCTTAAGGATGCAATTATTTCCTGTTCCTCTAACATTCAGTCTATTTTGGTTTGAAACTACTTGTAATTCAGTACCATGTTCACTGCACCAAATAGATCAATGCTAACCATGAAAGTGTGAGCAGTGTTACCCAATTCTGAACTTCTGGTGACTCCAGCTCATGGGCTGACCCACAATTATCTGCTATTCTTGGAGCAGTGGGGCTGTACACAGCCATGTAAATTACAAGACACAGTTGTACATGTTGTCTTCTAAGATTATGTCTTGCAAATATTTGTTTACCCATATTCTTAAATTCCTGGGGTTTCATATGCAAAAAAAACCCCATGAAATCTACCCAAGATAAAATGTCAGCTTGTGTCACATTCCTGCAGGGCCCTTCATCTCTGTTCAGGTACATCTAGAGTCCTTCTTTTGCTATTTGTTGTGCGTTGGAATCCTCTTTCTCTTTCCATTTATAATTATGTGGCTTTTTAATAAACTCATTAAATAAACAATCCATTTTAGCCCTGAAAATTTGCCACTGGTGTCTCTGCAGCTTAGTACTAAACCTCCACTTAAAACTGAAAGGCAAAACTACAGATAATAGGGTCTGAGACATGCTCCATACTGCCTGCCGTGTGTGAGGAGACCACAGCCGGAAATCCATTTACTCAGTGTAAATCCAGTTCGGTTATATTGACTTTTCTTTCCCTCATGGTATATTAGTGCTCACGAATAATCTTGCAGTGAAAGCCCTAGAGAAGAAATCTTTTGTCCACAGACAAATGCACTTCCCATTTTCTGCTTTATTACCACAGGCAAAAGAGCAAACATGTTGTTCTTACTTTCACAATAATCAGAAGGCCA
Source organism: Prinia subflava (assembly GCF_021018805.1). NCBI lineage: Eukaryota > Metazoa > Chordata > Aves > Passeriformes > Cisticolidae > Prinia > Prinia subflava. Next base: position 18,474,541 of record NC_086250.1, on the reverse strand, counting down.
GACACCCAGCTAAGGCATAAATATCACATGGGCTTTGTCATGGACACTTTCTCAAGTTCTAATTCAAGTGGTATCTCTACCCATTTGTCTGTTCTTTCTCCACTCAATGTAGGAACAAGTCGATTAGCCCTCTGAAAATCTGACTGCAATCCTAACATTGAGCTCCCACAAACCACCAAACAACCCATTCAGTCACCTCCAGATCATTGCTACATTTGAATTTTCTTGAAGCCAAATCTCTCTTTCTGCCCTTTTGTTTTTACTGTTATTATTTTTTATTATTATTATTTTTTCCTTCTTTTTCCCTTTCACAATCATTCACCAGGCCAAAAGAACTTCAAGAGACAAATGATGGCATCTGCAAACAACAGCTCAAGTAACTCCATAGAAGGAAACAACAGGCCAGGATCAGAGAGGCTGCTATATGTCACCACAGTAAATAACCACGGTCAAACCCTCAGCTGGTATAAATCAACCTGTCTCCACCTGGCTTTATAAGGGCAGTGCAACTCGATATTAAACACAGATTAGAAAAACCTGATTCATGTTAAACTACAGCATCTGAAATCCCAGTGAGTATTGACCTTATCTGAGACCTATTTCAATCGATGGCTAAGCTCTCCTCTCCCCAGGCAGGGAATGGCCAGGAGCACACAGAATGCAAGGCAGAATGGGCCCTTAATACATCTCAAATTTAAAGTTTCCTACCCTTAAAAAAATCACAGCTGCACCTAGCTTGTACTAATCCAAAGCCATAGCCTCAGGGCATCTTTCTGGCCTAAGTTTGGCGTTTAAATTACACACATTACTTCAAACTACAAATATCTGCTCCATCAGCTTTGCTGCTGCTCTGAGGCAGCTAAACTGAGTGCCAGAAAGTTTTACAGCCACTGGTACCCAGGAGAGAAATGTGGATTCTCAACAGCAGGAGTCCAACATGTTCTGATAGTAAAAGGTTAAAGATATAACTGTTTTCATTACCCAGATCAGTAAGAGAGAGATTTTGACCAAAAATGTCTTCGTAGAATCAAAGAATGGTTTGGGCTGGAAGGAACCTCAAAGATCATCTTGTACCAACTGCCATGAGCAGGGACACCTTCCACTAGAGCTTCCATCCAGCCTGGCCTTGTCTTCTGGCATACTTAATATATATTGACTTTTGAGCTGACTTTACAAATGGCTGATTGCAACTGCTTCAGCAAGGAAACATGAGAGCTCTGATCTGCATCCCCCCACCCTTGCAAGTACAGGTGAACTCTTGAGGAACAAGCATCCTGCCAAAATACACACCAGCCTCTAATCTGCCACCTTAAGAAAGGTGAGACCGACGTCTCTTGGGGCACAAATGGAAAAAAAAAAGATGAACCATGTATCTGATGAAGTATTCTAGTTGTCATCTCCAGTCTGTTGTTTTCTCTGGCAGCTTCAGCTCACTGCCTTTTCTTGTTACTGTTTTCCCAGATTGCATATCCTCATTTGTCTGTCCCTCTAGTACTGAGGGCAGCATGCAAAACCCCTTCCAAAAAAATTAAGCACCAACTAAAAGCAAAGAAAGAAACAAAAATTAAAAGCTTCATAACAATGGGTATCAGCAAGTTGATGGAAACACCTGTGCATAAAAAAAATCATCTCTTTAGTTCAGCACCAGCTGCCAGAACTGCTGCACTTCCTCAAAGACTGACTTTCTAGCTGGCTCCCAGGTGAGCCCAGAAAGGGATGCTAGTGGTTCACTTGGTCAGGGTACACAGAAAGGAAGGAGCTGCCAGCTGTGTCCCCTGCTTCAGGAAGCTCAGAAAATCTTTTCAGCTGTCCAAGTTTGAAAGGGCTCTGGGATTATGGCCCTCCAGTGGATGGGGATGTTACTTTGCTGTGGTTTGGCCTTTAATAATGTTAAAGAGCAAAAGGTTGTGACTGACACACAGCAGACCCCAGAGAGACTAATTACTCAGCCAGTCTCTTCTCCCTTACCTGTTCTTCTTGAACACCTGCAAAGACTCTTTAAACTTGACCTGCAAATGCTAATAGTTTTCCTTTGCAGCCCTGGATTGTTCCTCTTCAGGGCTTCTGCATGTGCTTTCCATTTATGCAACGCTGACTCCCATAATGGTCAATAAAGGATGGTATAACAGTATGACAAGCTTATGTTCCCAGCCAGGCCCAGAATTCGAATTGAATTAGAATGTCAGCCTGTGTTCATAAAAGCAACACTAACGAGCAAATGGAGCTTTACTGTGCTACTTAACAGATATCACATATCACTGGATCGCTGTCAATTCTTTATGCAAATACTTTAAATCCCTCAGACTTCGTTTTGCACACTATACAGTGAGTCTCTTCATAATCAAATAGTATTTAAAACATTTACTGCCTTGTTAAATCTAACAAGTCAGATTTACTGGGATAGTCTCTTTCCCTAATAGCCAATTTAGTAAAACTCAATGTATTCATTGATGGATAAATATATAATAGGCGGTTGTTAAACTTTAATAAATATGTTTAATAGTCAGCTGGCATTTTCTCTCAATGGCAGCACTTCCTCTCAGCTGTCAACAGGAAATGCTTCTCCTGAATGTGCCAATTCAGCCCACATGTAGGGAATAAACTAATCTAGAGGAGCAAACAGGGGCATGAATTTCAGGTAGTTTTCCTATGCTGCTTGTCACAAGAAGAGCAATAACTAAGGTTATTTCTCTGAGGTCCTAAGCTCCCATCAAGACAGTCAGGTGTTGAATTGCACACAGTGTGAGGAAGAACATGAGCTACAGTGTTTGTCTAGACTCCATACAAGCCATGGACCAGGACAGGAAAGGCAGCTGGCTACTTGAAAGTCATATAAATTATATTCATATATTATTATTGCAGTTTACAGTCTTACTGCACTCCTTGTCTCATGTAGATCATGTCTCATTCTCTCACCCCACCCTGCCAGTCTGTGTCAACACAATGCCTCAGCTTCTAGCTAGATCTAAAAAGTATATGCTTTTAAGGCTTTTGGTATCTAAGAAAAGATTTTGGAGGAGTCCACATCGAGATGAATAAAAACCTTTAAAAATCAGGCTTTTAACTCAAACTGTAGAATGTCATAGCTAAACCCTGCAGGTTCTAGGATCAGTTCTCCTGAATGAAGGCAGCTGTTGCATGTAAATAAGAAAAATAGACCAAAATATCATCAAAAGAGACTGTATTTGTATGCTGGATTGGTAAACTTAATTATAGCCACAAGACACTCACCTGGGTGGGATTATACAGTTCCTGGAGTGGGCTTCTGGATCCTTTCCGACAGCAAATGTCCATCCCGAATGGATTTCTACGCATTACTGCAAGGGGAAATTGAAATTAGTAAGGTTAGCAACAGTGGTTAGCAGAAGGCAATTGAAATACCTACAGCAAGAAAAGATTTCCTGACAGATTCTAGACAGTGTTGTCACTTAACTCCTGATTTTCCTTTCCTTAGCAACTGTCCAAGTGCTAAATCCTTTATCTATTGTGGAAGTTACTGAAAATAAAAGCTCTCTTATAAAAGTTGTTATGCAACAATTCTCAGTTTGGGCGCACATAAATTCAAGCATGGGTACCAAGCAACACAATTTTCAACAGTGCCAGACACCACCACCTCTGATCATCAGGGAGGAGTCAGCTGGATTCCTACAGTCAGCACCTCTGAGAGGCAATGTTTGAGCCTGTCTCAGCCTGAACACAAATTTGTGTAGGAACTTCATATTAAAATGCATGATTTTAAAGCTTTTGGCCTAACTCTTCTGTTTCCCCTAGAACAGATACTCATGAGTACACAACACACAAACAATCAAACACTGCTGCCCTCCTTGCCACAATTTTGCTCTACATATTGCAGCTGGAAATTTGACTGATCTACAGAACAACATGTACTGTGTTATACCATTAAAGACTAACAAGACAATAAAGACTTGGTTTGCAAACCAAAGGCTTTGTCAAAGGTCTGATCAAGGAGCATTTTGGATGACAAATTTTTCAGGAGAGGTGTTGACCTGAGCCCCAGCAGGGATGGAGACCATCAGCTTCAAGTTAGACTTTTGTGGCCATAGAACTCTATAAGAAGAAATTCACTTCTAACCACCTTCTGTAGTCAGGAGGAAAACAAGAGCTTCTAATCCCACATGGCTCATGTCATCCTCTGCTACCACTCTTCTGCCCCCAGCTCACCCTGGGAACTCTGGAAGGAGCATCAGGCTCTCAGACACTCACATCAGGCATCACAGCGAGGGAAGATTTGTCTCATCAACCTTTGATTAAGACATAACCAAAAAAAAGGGAAAATGAGATGTTCCTGCTGGGAACATCATGTTAAACCGAGTCAGGCATGCTTTTACCACCTCTTGCCATGTTTTGTAACCAGAAACTATTGAAGTGTCCTAGAACAATGAGCTGCACCACTTGCAGACATGATATCGTGGGCTTCAAGCCAAGTCAGAGAATACAGTCCAGTAATGTTGTAATACTGAGGCCTAATATGCAATCATAATTGATACATCAAGTAATATAAACCACAGAAAACTGTATACAATCCAATCTGGAAACATAATTGATTCCTTCATTCACTTCATATCTATTTTTCAATAGGAGTTAATTATCTAATAACATGCTGGGTTGCATTTTCCCTAAGCAGACAGATTCCACAGGTCTTGTGGCTGGAGGCAGAAATACCCAGTAAACAAACTGGCTTCCATTTTCTTTACAATTAGGACAGTAGAGGCAATAATTTTATTTGACACTTTTAAACACCTGATTAAATTCTGAGCATTTTTAGTCATGCAGACAAGTACTGCGATTCCTCCACTTCTGTGCTAATGTGTCTTTTTAAAAAATACCTTACAATGTGTTTTAAAAAGTTAAAACTTCTAAAAGTATTTCACAGTAATGTCAGCTTCCACAGCCTGGAAGTGGTTTTAGGAAGAAAATACTGAAGTGAGGATGTTAGACATCCAGCAGCCATTCCAACTACAGAGCTCCTGTCCACCCCATCCCTCCCCCCCAAAATGTGCTCTTGTACAAGAACTATGTCCAGAGAAGCTTTCAAAATAATTTTGTAGCTCCTCCCTCAATAAGGAAACCTTTCCAAAATAAAGCCTTCTACTCAAGGGCAAAGCACATTAAACCACCACAGCAGGGGGAAAAAGGGAGAGGGGAACATTTCAGTGTATCCAGCTCATTAGACTGTGATAACCAAGGTCCTGCAACACTGATGCTTTGTTTTAAAATGAAGAAGAATAACAATTCTAGTGTGGTGTTTCCTAACTTGTTATTTCGCTTTTCATTTCCATTAAATACAGTAAATACTACCGTGCATAAATGTATCCATCCCTTGCTGCTTCACTTAGCCAGCAGGTATCAACACTTTATATGCAGCAGTAACAGCAATAAAGATTAAATTATTTACACAACATGAAAGATTTGTTTCCAGATGTAAATAGACAATAAAAAGCTATCTCCCCAGCAAAAGCTAAATGCTAATGCAGAGCCTTAATCATAGAGGCAATTGAACCTATTTTATCATTTCCAGTATTACTTTATTCGTTTGTTTTTTTCAATAAAGCCTTTAGAATCAGACTGTGGGGTTAGCATAGCAACACTGCACTTGGTTTCCTGTTTATTGATGTCAGGAACAGCACTCCCTGATACAACTGCACACAGCACATCTGTGCACACCTGGAAAGTACTTGTGCCTGGAATTTAACTGCAGCATCAAAATAAAGGTGAACATTCCCCTCTCCTCAGCAGAAATCCCACCTGCACTGTTTGTACAACTATCCTTACATTAATAACTACCAGGCATGTTTTTATACAGTTCAAAACACTTCCTGGCATGTCTGTGGGCAAACTCATCTCTCAGGGCTCCTGCAACCTGTTTTCTACCATCTCAGCTTCTCTGAGGCAGTGCTTCATTATGCCAATGCCAAAACCTCTTGGGCCTGAACCTCACCTATGGCATTCTGCAGTATGGAGGGTAACTACAACTCTAGTAATTTTAACAACACTTTTGCTAAGGATCCGTCACACCACTGTGGAAGCGAAAATTTAAAAATCAAGCCCTTTATCCTCACCAAATATTCTTATTAGCATAGTAAATATCCAAATCTACACTTTATGGCTTGGGCTGATCTCCATACAAAATTACATTTAATTATAATCTAATGATAAGTACTGCATACACATGGCCTCAAGAGGTGTTCAAAAGATCACGTTCATACACAACAAGAGTGTGAAGCAGCTGATAAAGAAATTTAGAATTGTCTAGGTTGTAAAAGACCTTTAAGATCAGCAGTGTTCAGTGCCTTTAATGATTAAAGAGTAGTGCTAATACTGCAAGTGCAGCAAGAACATGAATCCCCTGAATTTAGCCAGGTGTTCGAGCAACTGGATGAATCATGAGTTTGTTACTTAAATACAAGAGCTGTAAAAACAAGACCTTTGTTCCATCCCCAGGAATGATATGTCAAAAATGCAGTCTTGGCTCATCTTGTTAAAATATATGTGGAACCACTAGTTATGAATCTAATAAGGAAGTTGGTAGAGGATGCTATCTAGGCACCAAATTTCAATTTCTCAGAAGAGGAAGATAAACAGCCCTGCTTATCAACACAACAATCAGCTGTGTATGCATACATAGAGGAGAGTGTGCAGGCCTTAAATCATCTCAGAACAGAAGCATCTGTACACAGCTTCAACTTCCCGAAAACTCCATTTAGACCCACCAGTACCAAGAGCAGGAATTTGACCTGTGAATTACAGTGCACTGAGCACAAGAACACTGAAGACCAGTCACATGGAAACATGTGAGCCAGGCTTAATCTATCACCTCTTTTTGGCAGAAAGCATTTCTAATGCACTTGGTAACCTTCAAGGACCCTATCCCAGAACAGGAGACCCCTGGAGAAAATACTGAATATAAGAAGCCACATCAATACAATTTCTGCCTCTCCCTATCAGGAGCTACAAAAAACTGAGACAGGGGACATGGTGGCACTTCTACTGGGAGATTACTGGCCTAAAATAAAATGTATGTGGACACTGGGACTACCTAGACAAAGTGAAAGGGGGTCAGGCAGAAATCACAGGAACTGAGATTTCTGGAGACTGAAAACCATAAAGGTGACCTTCTCACAAAGTGTCAGAAGGGCAAATCAAACAATTTCTTCCAAGGCTGTGTGGGATTAAGCTGCAGAGGAGACTGCTGGAAGAGACACACAAAATAGCTGCCACTTCTTCCTCAGTATTGAGAGAGACAAGTGGCATTTCAAGCATAGGTGCATATATCCAGCAGACATCTCTATCACTATCATTGTACTATCTCACAGATGTCTGAGGCTCCAGTTTCCAAGCCTTCTGTATATTAAAAGATCCCCAGCTGCTATCTAGCAACTGCCTCCCTACTTGGTGACGTTGAATTTACATTGCTTGGACTATTCTAATTACTGGCATGATAATAAAAGCCAAATGTGAAAATTTTACCATTGTTCACTGCCTCTTAAATTAAGTGTCATATTACAAATATTTGATAAAAGTTCTGAGGACATATTAATATTTAACTTTTCATTACACTGGTCTAAAGTACAAAGAAGAAAATTCCCTAATACAGCATTGCTTAAAGCTGACATACATAATTCATTTCTCCTATTGGGATACAAGTTTTCTCACTGAGGAGGAAAAAGTATGCACTGGCAGCAGTATGGTGAGACTATAGTTGAGGATCAGGTCCTGTTCTTTTTTAAAGAAATAAGTCCAATATATTCCTCTTTTTGGTCTGATTGCTTGTCATTTTTGGTCTGATTTCTGCACGAGAGGCTGAAAGTGGTTGCTTCTTTGGCTGAAGTACACCACTCTCCAGCTAATCCATTGCTCTCCTCCTGCCCAACCACCCCTAATTTCAGGCCAGAGCTAAAGCTTTCCATGGAGCATCTTCTTGACAGCAAAGAGCAGGAATGTAACATAGTTTTTTACAGCTTTTCCTTGAGCTGTAACCCACTGGGTTAGACCATTCTCCTAAATATTCCCTACCCAACTTAGAAAAATCAGTGCCAATTGGTGGAGGCAAGATAGCAGCACCAAAATGGTTTCTTACACCTTTGTCATCTCTAGCCATGTTTACACTAGCTACTGCCTTTAAACTCCACAAATTTTTAAAGCAAAGCAAAAACAAATAGTCGTGCCCATATTGAAAGTTCAGAGATTCTCTTAAGCTAAAGGCCTGTACACGGTTTTTCTCGCATTGATTTCCGCTACGACTCCACAGCAGCACAGAAAATTATTTCAATTTGGTATATAGGATGAAGCTTTCAAAAACATGCCAGTACCAAACACCTTAACCAGGGTGAGACATCCACAGTCCAATTGTAAACATTCTTCTGTAGATGGTATTATGAAACAATGCTCTGTCTGTACTGGCAAGAATTATGCTCAAGGCAAGCTGGTCATATCCAAATACAAATCAAGAGAGGTTCAATCCAACAACATTTGGCACATCCAATGTTCTTGAAGCAGGATAAGACACAGGGCAGAGTTAAAGTAAGTGACCCAAGAAGTAGCCCTTTCCCAGAGTTCCTTGGAGGTTTGGGACTGGTTGGGGATTTTTTTTTTTTTTTTGTTTGTTTTTTTTGGTTTTTGTTTGTTTGGTTAATTTGGAAAATCTTGTCCACATACCTTTCAGACAGTTTGCTAAAATCATGCTGAACAACCTTGTGATTAGTAAACAGCTCATTCTGCTTCAGGAAAACGAGTCTTCCATAATAATTTGCAACAATTTGCTCTGCAAGACTTCAGCCAAGTTTAAACTACAGGCAAAACAGGAAACTCGACAACAAGAGGTCTAACTCATTTCAAATGTCATTAAAATTCCTATGCTCCCTTCTACAGAGCAATCAGGCTAAGGACACCAAATGGTATGAAAGGGTTAATTTTTAATCAGCAACCAGGAACATGAGGAGTGCATGCAAATGCTGTCGCCCAGCACTGGCTACAAAGCCTGAGCAAGGAGACTTTGAGATAGCTCTCCAGGCAATGATTTATGAACACTAATCCTTCAGCAGGAGTTCCCAAAGATCAATGGATTGATAGCAACATCTTGTGACATCTGGGGCCTTGTGCTTCGCCGCATTCAGGTCAGGATTTTAGACTAAATTATTGGTCCTTCAGCTGGAGACCACAGGTACAAGGATTTATGACTAAAGCCTTGTCTGGCCTCTTTTGATTTCTTAAGGTAACACTGCAGCTTTCTTCCCTGGAGCTTGAGAGATCTATTTTCAGAAAATAAAAATGAGATTAGGTATTGTATATAAGCATGCCGAAGTCTTAAACCCAGACAATGTGACAATTCTTCTTTATATCAATGAAAAACAGATTTTACTTTATACCAGACAGTAACTACAAAAACAAGGGTTTACTTAGCTTGAGACACAAACAAAAATTGATACAACAAATGCAAAGGATAAAAAATAAAGAAGAGATCACACCTTCGTGAAATGATTATGGCTGAGAAGAGCAGGAAAGCTGCAAGTTATGGGGCCAGAGTCCACCAAAGTAATAGTCCTCACTTCCCAGGTCAGAAAAGTAGAGGCAAAGACCTTAAAAACTTCCATCAAACCTATTAGTTGCCACAGACTGAATTAATGTTAGAAGCGAGATTTCTATAAGTTATTCATTTAAGTTGCTACAATTAACAGAGAGCCACACCTGCAGAGATGGGCCATGCTAGGGGGCCCTGGAGGTGGCTCCTCTCCTTTCCACTGACCAGCAACTCTAAATGGCTGATGTTACTTGGAATAAATCCTGGCACAGTAAGGAAATGAATCCCAACGTTTGCTTCTTGGCTCTAATCACTAATTACAAAAGTTGTAAATGCCCTCCAAAGAATAGAGAGATATTTAATTCCTTTTTGCTTTAGACAGTTTTCCAGAAATAAATTTGTATTTTATCCTGTTTGTTCTCAGATTAGCATGGGGATGGATTTAATTGGGCACAGTGGGGAAGTTAATATCCTTGGGTGAAATTATGCAGAGACTTAGATCCTTGGTCACCCTACGGACATTCCATGTGGCATAAATTAGTGCAACATCTTTCCTGTTAATGAACAATGAGAAACTTTTTTTCCAGTAATTTTTAAAAAATGTTAATCTATACAGCAATCCTTTAGAAGTCTCAAGAACTTATCCACAAACCTGAATCAAGAGACTTTTCCACAGGCTTTACTACTCCCATGAGGAGAGCTCTGTTTTGTTTATCTCAAACACACAGGCTTCTTTAAACACCACAAGTTCTTGTGGGTGCAAACTACAAACTATACTAGACTTGGTCAGAACTTTTCTGATACAACTTTGTTTTCTCTGGCATGAAATGCAGAACTGAGGGCATCACAATATTTCACAGGTCCATCCTGGATAGATCACAGACCATCTCAGCTGCCTGCTCACCTCTGAGAATGCTGTAATTGATGTCATCAATTAGCAAAGCCAGATGTCACAAAATATTGATCAAAATAATATATTTCTTTTCTCACTGAACTACTTCTAAGTGCTTATAAATAATTTTTTACCATCTACATCAACTTAAGAATTTTTTTTGTTTCATTATTTTTTCCATCTCGAATGCAACTTTCTACAGCTTAAGTTGGAAGCTTAGAAATTGTGACTTGAACGATGTGTATTTCACAAACAAACACATGCATTACGAATTTGCATGAAAGGACACTGTGGATCCACTACACCAAATGTAAAGAAAATCTCTTTCTGGACATTAGACCTTTTCCTGCTTTTCCACTGCAAGTCAGGCACATGTTTTGCCAAATGAGACTGCAATTATCTGGGAAGGTAGGAAGATTTCTAATAACGCTTACAGGTTTCTAAACACGCCTTCCTCCAGTTTCTAGATACTCACTGTAACAACATCAGCAGGCACATCTGCTGCTGGGTTGTCTAGCAAAGAGCTAAATGCTCTACTCTGTTCTTCTTATCAGCCTAGTTTTCAAGTTTGTAGATAGTTGGCTATATCCCATCTCTCTGATGTAAGTTCAAAAGAAAACTGTGTAAATGTAGGTGGTGCTGGGGAAAAAAAAAAAAAAGCAGTACATTTGCATTGTCCTAAAAAAATAAGAAGCTGGATTTCTTTTTCTAAATTTCTCACTACTTCCATCACATTGTTAGTACCAGTCTACTTAACAAAAATGATTTATGAGCTCACAAAAAAAAAAAGAGGGAGAGAAAAAACCTTTAAAGGAGGAAGGTTTCTTTAGAAAGCTGTAATTTTAAAAGCATTTATCTTGAATCACAGTCAAAATGAAAACGACGGCTGCTGCAGCTGCAGTCTATTTGAGCTACTGTTTCTTTGCTATTCTTCAACAGATGTGAACAGAAGATGAAACACAGGATCATATTTGCAATGGATATACTGAAATGCACAGCAAGTCTTCTCACAAGCCAAGCAGAATGGAAAATAGAGCTGCAGCAGTCTTTTTAACCTGGAGCAATGAAAGGCTCAGACTTGTGGCCTCTGAACTTGAGGCAGAAGCAGTGCATGCACATATGCACACCTGACCTGACAAACAGAAACCAAGGGACACAGGTCATTCCTGTCCTAGCAACACATCCAGATAGACCAAAATTTACCTCCTCTGAAGCACTGCCCCTGATATTTTTAGTGCAGTGACAGCCCCTTGATACTTTACTGTGATTTATGAACAACAATTTTCTTTACAAAAAAGAAGCACTAAAGAATTTGATAAGCAGAAAAGAAAGTATGAAATCCTGCAGTAATCGCTTCCAGAGCAGTCATTCAGTACGGCAAAGAGGATTATGACTGCAGCTCGTTGGATAAGCAGATGAGCTCTCACAAATTAAGGATGCTACTTCCTTGGCAATGTGAAGGCCAAATGCTGATATTAAAGGGAAGAAAGTATCACAGACAGCAAAGGCCTGATTCTGCGATTTGAAAGCTGTCCGAACTAATAATTAAAACACAGCTGGGCTTACTGTCTTATTCCAAGAATTTATTCTGTCTAATACCTCTAAACTCCAAGTAATCCCAAGGCACAGAGATGCAATGGGTTTCTTTGCAAGATCTTTTCCTTTCCCAGCAGCTGTTTATTGCCTCAGCTGACTGGGATCAGCACAGCTCCAGGTCTGCAGAGCAACGCTGGCCCCACGTCCTGCCCCACTGGACCACAGGAGTTCTCAACACTCCTGCCTTCTTCCAGCAGGGTCCACACACCCATACAGGGGAGGCTGGGAAGCTGCTCTCACATGCTCCTCTCTCCCTTAGCAATGAGCATACACAGATAATATTGCTTTCAGATGTACGGATCCCCTCATGTGGCACTTCTGAAATATCCTAAACCACAGATCCTTCACAACATTTTTACATATGAATAGGACATTGTCGGCTTCCTCAGACACAGACTGTACTTCACCACACAGAAGAGTAAAATACACATTAGCACTATAAAACTTCATCCCAATTAGCATAATCTGTATTTCCATTATAGAGCCCAGCTTTACAGCCAGCTCCGGTGAGGCACTGAGCACTCTGGAGCTGTCTTTCTCTCAGGAGAAATTCTCGGAACACAAGAAAACAATTCAGCATGGCAAAAGCACAAGGTCCCAGTGCCTGCTTTCTTTATGTGCCCCTTCTCCCTTCATCTGTCTCCTTCCATTGCCCCCATCCTTTCAATGACTTTAATTAAACCCTTTTGATGGACTTTTGTCTGCAGTGAGGAAATGCAGCCATGCCTCACACATACACAAGTGGATGAGCCAAGCACACCAATTCCACCTCCTGGAGACACGTCCCAGAGGAAAAAGGAGTGAACAAGGAATGATTTTTCTGTAATTTTACATCCAATGAGAGCATTCAAAGGGAAACCACAACAGGCAGCAATAGCAAAAAATACATATTCTGGTATTACTAACAAATAGGATAGACTAAACATTTTAAATTGACTGCAACTCTTCCTCCAAATAATATGGATATGCTATATGCATATAAAAGTAACATCCACAAATAGCTTGAGGCCACTATGTAAGTAGCTTTCCTCTGCATTAGATGGGAATGAAGGAATCACACAGAACTTCAACATGTAGTTTCTAAGGCTCCAGAATACTGGATCCCTATGTGACTTCTACTGGAAAAAAATAGCATTTAATAATTAGCATGCAAAATACTAAGCTTTGGTTTCCGCAAATTAGCCTGCCAACTGTATTGAGAAACTCAGTGTTGCAGCTGGTGACCAATAAGTAGCTAAAATCCAGGATTTCTCTGACAGTATCATTCTGAAGGAGACAGGCAACAAAACTACTTGACTGAGCCATGGACTCAAAAAGTTCTGCAGGGAACAAATGCTGTTCTTGCTGTTGTGATGTCTCATGCAGAGATGGATAAAACGAGCAGGAGAGGAAAGAAAGGAAAGTACACTTTTCGGAAGATTTTCCTAAAATAATTGCCAACTAAGCAATAGTTCATCTTTCAGAAAGACAACTCATCTTGTTTCTAAATATGCCAGGAACAGAAAAGACACCTTGAGAAACTGATTTGATGTCAAATTTTCCTCCCCAACCATACCCTTTTGCAAAGCTGATGTGAACTACCTGCACCTTCCAGCCACTTGATCTTGTGGTACATCTGTCTCCTCACCTCTATGTATGTGCCTTATGATCAAGGCACCTTCTAACTCCCCTTTACTCTGTGACAAGTTTTCTGGGCACTTCATCCCTCCATCCTTCCTTCTGACCACAGTCAAAGCTAACACTGCAGCTTGCTGACACCAGGGTGCCCCAATCACACAGCACCACAGCACAAGCTGTGGCAGGACCCACAGGATGAGCAAGTGCCACCTCCCCTTGCTGGCCCTGTCCCCCACCCTCACGTGCTCTCCTGTGTGCCAGGCAGCAGGCAGGCCAGCTGGTGAGCCATCACCCTCAAACCCTTTCCAGACCTCACTTCCAACAAAAGAGGGTACTCTACTAAGTAAGCATCACCTAAATTTTATTCCTCTATGCATTCACTGCTGCTAAATGACTAAAACTGGGCTGCTACCAAGTCACTGGGTATTCACAATTCTGCATTAATGATTTGCAGTTCTCTCCCTCTCCATTTACTACTGCCCTGATTTGTGCATCCTCTGTAAATTTGATCGATAAATGAATATGTTTTGTTCTGGATAAGAAATTAGAATATTTAACAAGCATCAGCCCAAAATCTGGTCCTGCAGGGAACCCATGGGAAATGTATCTGCTTAGTGATGATTTCCCACTTACAGCTATTTTTACAAACTGTTCAAAGTTTTTAAAATCAGTAATATGTGTGCCAAATTGACATGCATTCACTTGCCAATTTAACTTTTGGGTTGTTCATTCCCATAACACTTGTACAGGAGTAATTCTGACATTCAAATATTGTATCATTAAAAAAAAGAAGGTCATCTTCTTGGAGAATTAATTTTAAAACATTTATTTCTGAAAAGATATTTAGGCTCATTGCCTGTCTTTAATCTTCCAAGGCTACAAAGAAGGCTTCTGTGATGTATTCCAGTCTTGCTTTGCTCTCAACTCTGCATGGGTTAATTTTATCACAAATTCTTGAAAGATGAAACATCGAAACACTATTTTAATTGGAAATACTTTACACTTTCAGCTTAAATGTATAGAACAGAATAAAAATTACAGTCTAAGTGATGCTTTCTCCAGCCACAGAGCTGAATAGCAAATTGTTACTTCCTGATCACTCATCTCAGATAGCTGCTGCTTTTGGGGCAATTCTTATACTTTATTCTGAAAACTCCATTTGTCTTCATTAAATATTAATCAGCTTTTAGCAAGGAGTATATGTAAAAGCTGTGTTAAAGAAGAGAATACAAGTGAAGAAAAAAAAGATGATTTGATTTCAAATTTACAATAAGGAGTTGTCACATATTATCCCTTTCCAAGCTGAGATGAATCATCTCAGCTCCATGAACTCAAACAGATCTCTGTTCTTCTGCGTGGTTAGGAATTGCACCTGAACTGTGAAAGGTGAAAGGAAGATTTACTGAGATTGACTACTTGAGTCCTCAGCAGCCAAAGCAGTGAAATCATTTTATTTAGCTGGGAAGGACACCATTGGTGTGCTTATGTGGAGCTACTCGTGCAGGTGTGACATGAGTGACTAGATTACACCCATACATGAGTGAGCATATACCTCTCTTACTGATGTTGACACAGCAAACCAGTGTTTAACCCACTGCCAGATGCTGGGGGTTTTTTATTTTGTAAACAATTTTCGAAAGTTGTAACATGCTGCATTATGTTCTACTATTCAAATCCAACAATGAAATAGCAGTTTGTTTTGGTTTCTCCTTTCCATTTTCTGTATTTTGCTTCTCTCTATTTCATTACAGGGCTCCCAGAATGAAAGCTTAAGTAATATTCAGAGAAAATGGCAATGTGAATTTTTCATCTAATAGTAGTCTCTTATTTGATAAACCCTTTTTTCCAGAACACACGACTTTTCAACTACTCTATTTAATCAAGCTCTTGACATAATAGTTTCCTATGAAAACCCATTCTATTTTTCTGGAACCTTTATGATCTCTTTTCTTTTCTCCCCTCACCAAATGATTCCCTTTGGCACTCTGCTGCTGCTGCCCCTACATGCCTTTCTACCAATCTTTTAGGCTGTTTCCTAGCTAACCATTTCTCTTCCCTCATCTTCCCTAGTCTTCCACCACAATCCAGCTCCCTTCTTCCACCCTCTAAAGCAACAAACCAAGAAAAATCCCAGTTTACTCCCTAATCTGTCCACCACGCCAGGAGCTTGTGTCCTTCTCAACACAGAGCACGGGGTGGTGAGGACGAGAGGTGCTGAAGGCATGGGGAATTAGCTTCAGTTGCTCAAGAGGACACAGAAAGCGACCCTCTCCCATGTGCCCCCCAGGATTTCAGGTTTTACTGCCATCCCTGAGATTGGCAGACTTTTCCCATTACCTCGGTGCCCCATTCCAAGCTCAGTGCTGCCACTCCACACGTTCCCCTCCTCTACTCCCAGGAGACCTCATCTACCCAGGGGCACTGCCTCAGCTGAAACCCAAAATAATGAACAAGAGGCTTAAGAGGCAGGCAATTTCCAAGGCCAAGAGCTACAGTGCAGGAAGGTGAGGAAGCATGCCTGGTCTAATTTATAATTTTTACTCGAGGCTTTGTTTTTCCTACAGTTAAAACAGCCAAGAAAGATGACAGAGTTCAAGGCCAGCATTGTCACAGGCACACAAAGGCACAACCAGCCAAGATGCTTGGCAGTGACGTTACTGAGTGCTTTCCCATTTCTCAAGACACAGTAGCTTTTCCTTTTTACATACTCATTTTCAGTTCTCTATCCCAAATGTTTAAGTAAGGAGCAGTCATCTCTCAGACAATTAAAGGCTGTGAGTATAGAAAGCAGTCCAAGACTTTACATGCTACTTTCTGATAGGGTGAGGGAGATTTTTACTCTTCCTATCAAGGTTGTGCTCCAGCTAAAATCAGTGTTGGAAAAAAAAAATTCAGGGAGATACAAATGGCCTTAGAAACTAAAACTGCCTATTACCTCTACCTCAGCTATGAATGATATTTTTTTGTAATGGGAACCCCAAAAAGAAAAGAAAATGAGGACACCACAAGTTAATAACCCCATTTGTAGTATTGCATTTGAAACTGCATTTGTAGTATTGTGTTTGTGGCCACCACAAAATGTGTGCTAATTTCAAAGGACAGCTGAATATGCCTACTTCAAAAAATCAAATTCAAACCACTAGCACCAACTAATTTTGCTCAAGAACTCAGCTATCTCTTTTTTTGTTACTGTTTTACACTGCTCTCAAAATAATGAGGGATACAAAGGCTGTAGATGAGGATATGAGTGAAACTGAAAAGTAAGTGCTTCTGATGACCCCAAGATAATTGCAATATAAGTAAAGAGTGCAGGGTGAAGGTAGCAAGTGATTTCATTTAGATCCTCCCCACATGAACAGGATTAATTCCATGCCCTGCAGATGTTCATTTGTGTCCTACTTATCCTATGAGAAAATTAAAACACAGGGTGGTTTGCTGTATACTCTGATCACCATGTTAAGACAATTTCACTGTTTCTCTTGCAACTCTGCTACTTCCCTTCTCAGAGAGCACACCAGCCCTAAAGCCTGCACCCTCCATCAGTCCAGCCCCAGCACCACAGACCTCATGCCTCACTGCAGGATGTCCCTTTAAGCAGGAGGCCCTCCCTACCTATGTCATCTTGCCATACCACTAATTACAGAATTATGGAATGGTTTGGGTTGGAAGTGACCTTAAAGATCATCTAGTTCCACCCCCCCCCCCCACACCATGGGCAAGGACACTTTCCACTAGACCAGGCTGCTCAAAGCTCCATTCAACCTGGCCTTGAACACTTCATGGATGGGATATGGGACAACCTGTTCCAGCTCCTCACCACCCTCTCAGTTAAGTATTTCTTTCTTATATTAATTTGAATCTACTGTCTTTCAGTTTAGAGCCATTACCCTTTGTCCTGTCACTCCATGCCCTTATAAACAGTAACGCTAGCAAGTCCCGAAATTCAAATAAACTGTCCTAGGCTAAAGTTCAAGGTCTTGGAAATAATATGTGCTTGGGGATTTGATGTGAACTCTTCCATAAGCTTCCACTTGTGGCTAACTTAAAAACATCTGATGGCATCATCCAACTATCCAAATGTCTACCCCATCCCAGCTTCAGCTAAAACCCAGTTTCCATTTGGACAATGCAACAGCAACCATCTCTTCCCAAACTCCCTGTCAGAGATAGTTCTTTGCATCAATGCTTCTTTGTGTGGAAAAGGATGGAAACGCTCCACTTACATTCCCACCATTTTCCATACAAAGAAGCTTCAGAGAAGCTTCCTCATGGCCATGTGGGAGCTGAATCTTCAGCACACCCTTTGGATGATACTCAGGGCTGGTGGCAGGTTGAAGCTCATCCCAGCTTGTCCTCCCTGAAAGACAGCTGGCGGTCAAGTCATCCCTATCCTGAAGTCAACCCCTAATAAGACTCACAGTGGAGGGAGAGAAAAGGGGAAGTGAAACACAAGCACAGCAAGCTCAAATCAAATATTTAGAGGTTCTCTCCTTCACTTGTGAGCTCTTTGTACAGCCAAAGACCAAGTTAAGCTTGGCAGATGACTAAGAGTTTCCAGCACCAGGGGTTTCCCAATGCTATTTGTCTAATCAAAAAGTCAACAAGCTCCATCATGGATTTTTAACCGTAGGACAACACTGAAGAAAGAAACCACAAGACCTCATTTCCTTTCTCCCATGTTTTTCAAACAGCATCTGTTTGCTCACCGCAGACAAAACAAAACACAGGCTTCTTCCCTCACTTTAAACTTGAGATTAAGATACTCAGATAGTCTTTAATATTGAGAAACAAGTAACCAAAATGTTTCTTCCAAACCCAAGCAACATTCTTCTTTCCCCACCATCCAGACACAACACGGTCACACCAGTCACACGTGCTCTGCAATCTCCTTCCCAGAAGCTCCCTCCCAGCAATGCCATCTCTCCTTCCCAAAACAAAGCTTAGGTCAGGATTAAAGGAGGGGAGGGACTGTCTGAAATACAAAAGGTCTTCTATTGGCCACATCAACTACAATATGTGAGACAAAAATGATAAAAGCCAAAGAAAGATTTTCAGCTCCCCAGTAAAAAAGTTGCCATTAAAAGCAGTAATCAAGGCCAGGTGTCACCCTGAACACACACAGGGTGACAGCCAGCCCTACCACTTGTCACTTGGTAAAATCACTGTCTCTGGGCTAATACCTCAAACAAGCACTTAAGGACATCTTGCTCCCGAAATCACACTGAGAGGAGATGAGCAGGATGAACTGCAGGCCACTCCAAATGGTCACAAATGATGCAATCTATTTCTAACAGATCACCGCAGCCAGCATTACTGCTTGAGTTGAGAAGTGTAGAACATAGCAAGAGCAAAAGCTTCTCCCTCCCTAAATCACCCCTTTCCTCCTCCCATAGTCTTTCTCCTGAAAAAATGGGAAGGAAGTGATAAGGTGAAAATAAGACTAATAAAAAGCTATGCCTATTTAGCACAAATAAGAAGAAATGAAAAAAGCTTCCCCCCTGCCAGAAAAAAAGGCAAGTTTCTTAAAAGATGTAACCCTATTCTACTATCCTTTTCTTTGCAATGACAGCCATTGTAGGAAAGATTTGTACACTTTCTTACCCAATTCTATAATTTGACTGCTGTCACTGCACAGGCACCAGTGGTACTGAATTTACATGGAGTCACACCCAGAAGTTTATTAAAAATACAAATTACACAATCTGGTGCCGAACACAACAGCTTTCCTGAATTTTGGCCGTTTCCTAAAATATGAGCTGGTACCAAACTGGAGCCAAATGTGTGCAGACCAACCCATGTCTACCCAAACCTTCAAAAGAGAGCAGCAGTAAGAAGCGACTGCAAAGCAGGGACACTCAGCCTGAATTTTGAATGCAAGCACGGGTTTATTATTAGGTTGTTCTTCTGAGTTACACAAGCAATGCCTTGGCTACACTGGATAAAAATAAAAGCACAGTACTTCACAGATCACCTGCCTCTCCTGATGCGAGCTGCTGCCTGTGCTCCGTGGGGAGAAGGGGCGCCCAGCTGAAGGGAGGCGCACAGAGAGGCCATGGGGCTCCTTGCCAGGGCTCCCAACCACAATCCTGGGTGAGTGGGAGCAGAGACTGGGTCACACAGACGCCCAAGCTGGCTCCCACTGCCACTGCCCACACTGCAGGGCCTTTCCAGAGGAAAGCAGAGAGGGATGGAGAGCTCCGAGGCAGGAAGAGCACGGCCCCGAGCCAAGTTTGACCACGCTGCTCTCAGCAAGGGGAGAAAAATATCTCTCAGTGCAACAGTGTGGGGCTGGGCCAAAAGAACAGGGGGAAGACCCCAAATAGACCTAACAATGCCACTAGGGCAAAAGATGATATTAAGGATTATTTGGAAGACATAAGCAAACTAGTCATTGGTAGACATGATTAATTTTTCATGTGTAAAATCTGAATGCCACTATGAAGCAAAGAGAAAAACTATGACTTTTTTTAGGAATGAGCAAGAGCAGCACATCTGCTGTCTTTCTCAGATTCATACACCAACAGCTACTCACTCCACTCAGCACTGGCTGCCTCTCACCTTCCTTCCCTCCACTATGAGTGACTTCAATGACTCTTCTCTTGGCCCAAAGAATTTTTGAGTTACTAAACTGCAAAATAGCAGCTATTTAAAAACAAAAGTACACATCTGATGATAAAACATACCATGCCTGAAACAGAGCATTCAAAAACAGCTTCAAAAAAAAATACTCACAACTTCAGATTCCCAACTGGAAAAAAACAACCTTTACATACCAACCCAGGCTATCCTACAATTCTATGGTTATTATTTGTCTCCATTTAATATTCCTAAAGAACAGCTCTTATTTATTTAGCAAGAATTAACAAATCCAGCTTGAGAAGTGCCAAATCCCATCATAATCTTCCTTCACACCATCATCATCTACCTTGTATCCTGTTCCTAAATCTAGACATGCACTCCTAAGTCCATGGGCAAGACTCAAGTCGGGCCAAAACTCTTGCCCAGGATGCAGAGGGGCCCCACAACTGATAATTCCCGCTGGAGTTTACCTCTGGCTTCTATTTTTGGTTCACTCACAGTCTTCTTGAGTAACCTTGAGGGTACCACTTCAGCCCAAATTCATCAGTATACTGAAGCCCTTGCTTCACATCATGCATATGAGTTGAAAATTAATATAAGTATATTGATACTGTCATGACTTACTGAAGGTCAGAAAACAAACTGGTGACAGAGCTGGAAATAAAGCAGAGACTTCCTGATCTCAAGATCAATTCCTTTAACCTCCAGGCCCTGTTTGCATGAATTAACAAGGGAAACAATTCATCTACATGTGGTCTGAGTCATTTTAGTGATCAGGTAACGCGTCCCAGTTCTGTCATCGTTGCATGATGGCTCCAGGCTCCAACTTCCACCCCCATGCCACTTGCCCAACAATTTCTGTCCTTGGGAAAAAGTAATCAAGTATGATATGGATGACAATCATAATTAGCTTAAAATACAGGCCTGCTGGCATGTATTGAGAACACATTTTTATATAAAGAGCTAATGCAAAGGGACCAAAACTAAAGCAATAGAAATTTTAGATTAATTGCCTATGGATATCCAAACCCAAATTATGAGAAATCATCATTTTAGGAAGTGGTAGGAATTCCCTTTACATAAATTACTCCTTTAAATATTTAAAATCCCACTTCAGCCTCACTAGAAATTAATGTTTAATAGCTGTTCTTCTGTAACCTGACAGAAGTATTTGTAAAATGCATTGAGCCTGGTCAGCTCCATCCTGCTCTCAAAATATGGGCAAAAGAAGAGGGACAAAGATCAAACAAGGTTAGAAACAATCTGATTTGCTGAGCTACCTGTCACAAAGTAAATCACTTGCTAGAGAAGAAAGAAGAATAGACTCGAATGCTTGAAGGTGACTCTGTAACAGCAACCAGTTATGAATTATATCACATTAGCACCACTTCTGTGTTGTAGAGATTTTCTTGTTCCAATATATTTGTCCATCTTCTGTCATATTTCACAGCTAAGCAACTACTGGTCTGTTGGAAGGATGCCAGCTGTCAGTAATTTTGAGTAATTCTGTCAAACTGACACTTCACAAATCTGTAAGAGTCCGCATTTCTGGTGATGAATTCCTCACTGCGTGTGTGACAGGATAAATTACTGCCAGCAATACCTACAGAATGACTCCATGGGTCAGTGGGCTCACTGTAAAGAGAGACAGGCAAGGTGAAAAGCACTGCCACACTGGGGGGTTTAAAGAGAAAGTTGTGTTTGTTTTCTGACCTTCACTGCAACCTCGGCTGTCAAAATGCCGTGAGCACTATGACCATGACCATGCCCATTACATCAGTAATATGTGTGATAAGAATTAAGCAGAGACAAGGAATACAGCTTTAGCAAGAAAGCTTGAATAGCAACACTAGATTCCTTTTCAGGCGCATCAATAGAATCTCTCAGAGGACCAGTTTTAGGACAATAAGCCTGGGTAAAACAACTCTTTTCAAGAGTTTCAGTGTTGCAATTAAACATCCACTAACTTTTAATCCTCTTGTCTACCCTACAGACTCATGTATCAGGGATACAGGTAAAGAGATTGACATCACACTGATAAAACATAGCTATCAAAGCATTATCACAATGAGCAGTATTTATCATAGTAGTTGGTTAGATGTGTCTACATAAGCCTGCCATGGAAATTGCCTCTAAACTTGCTCTAATTCATGTCTTTTCCAGCCCCCACCAACACATAAGCGTAGCACAAGCAGTAAGTCCTGGTGGGTTTCCATTCCTTTGCCCTTCTCACTGAATTTCAGTCTAAGTTACACATTGTCCCACGAGGTGAGGAGAAAAAGTGTGGGGTCAGCAAGCTGATGGATACAAAAGGTTTATTTAATCAACCCTTATTGAGCAGAGCCTGAGCGATTAATCTGTGCCAGTGGCCAACTCTTCTACCAGCTCCTTTGCTGGGTCTCTCCTGAACAACTCATTAAACAGAGCCACAAAGAATCACCCTGGCAGGATGATTAAAGCCTCTGCATGAGGAAGCAAGGAACCCTCTGAGATCACTCAATGTGCACCTAATAGGATGCAGAGCCAACAGAGGTTTCTTTCCAACTGAGGAAAGAAAAGTGACTGTGTCTGTGATAAAAAGAAAATAAAGGACAAAGCTTTTCCCTTGTTCTTTTAATGATTTCCAGTGCTATCAGAAGACACAGAGGCACAGGTACAGCTGATACAAATCTCAGCAAATCCACTGACTTTGGCAACACTACATGAATCTAAAGCAGCTGAGATTTTGGACCCAAAGTCTTAACAATTACAAATAAAACAGTAACACCCTAAATTTTGGGTTCCATTTGAAAACCCAGTGACTGCCCCTGACAAAACTGAAAATACTGACTTAGGTTTCTACTCACCCAGGCAAAAATGTGCTCAAACCTAACAGACAGAACTACATGCTGCTTAAAATAACAGCAAGCCCTGCCTGCTGCCTCCACTCCTAATCTTTCATTACTGGAAGCAAGTAGTCATTGTGCTTAAGTTTTCTGGACAAAGCAAAACCCAGAAAAAAAAAAAAAAAGAAGAAAAAGAAAAAAAAGAAATAGTCATCATATAAGAACAAAATGTTTAAAACAAAACAAAAAATATTGAGCTATTTCAAGTAAAATATTAGTCACACAGATTCCATCAAAATTGTTACTGACTCATTATTACTAATATGGATAATAAAGTACTACAGACAGCAGACCAAATGTGTCATTTTCTAAAAACATAACTTATATAAGTCCATATATAATTTATTGGAAAGACTATGAAACCACAATTGCAGGGAAAACATATGTTACAAAAAAAACATACAATTTTTTTAAAAATCCCACAAACTGCTGAAACATCTGGTTATTTCCAAAATAGGATTCCTATAGTAAATGAAAAGCCACTGAAAATAGCACAAAGATCCCCAAATAGCACTGAAAACCTGACAGAAGTAAAGCCTCACAGGAATGTGTTGTAAAATGTCTAACTGCAGCTTCCCTAAATAATTCAGCCACACGTGGATGATATATAAGTAATTCTTTTTAACAGGACAGAGCAAGTATAAATCAATAGGGCTGCACATGTACAAGTGAATGCTAAAAGCATTAGAGCAAAACCCTCTGTGCTGAGGGAGACCTTGCAGCTGATCCAGGAAAACATTGGAGCAAGCAAATCCATGGAGCAAGGAGTGGAGGGACAGTATTTGGACAGTACAGGGAAGCTGCAGCACTGAAACCCCTGCAGAAACACCAAGACTTGGTTTTTGGGGTGAACAGGGAAGGATCTGGAGCCAGCAACCCACGTCACAGCCAGCTGTGGCCATCCAACTGCAGACTGAGCCACAGGGTAGCTGCACTTCCATTAGAGCAGGGAAGGGTTTGGACTTGTTCCCACATTAAGTCTTGATCCAAGACTCAAAAAAAAAAAAAAAAAAAAGGGAGTGATGTCATTGTGGTTGTATTTAATACAGACCACATCAACCACATACACTGTCAAAACCAAGCTAGGTAGAGGCCATACACAAACAACCATATTTATGTGGAAATGATTAAAGGCATCCTTACAATTCAAAAGCCTATATAGAAAAATCTGAATCTTGGACTACTTGCTCCCAAATTTAGGCTAAAAAAAGAGTGAAAACTATTAATTTAATTTTTTTAGCAGCATATTCTCCTGCAGCATATGCAATGCAGCTGGGACATGCAGAAGGTCTAAACTGGAACTGACTACAGATTTAAACTAGGATATATTTATAAACATGTTCAATGGGTGGAGTTCTTTCTCCTCTCCTGACTCAGGGCATAATTAGACAAATACTGAAATTTCTTTCTCTATGTAATAAAAATAAAACAAATGACAGCACAGAAAACTGGAACTTTAAAATTACATATCAATCTTCTAAACCTACACCAAAAAAAAATCTGGATTAAAAGATTTGATTTTTTTTCTGATTTAATTTACCTTGTTAAAACCTGACACCAGAATAGCAGAGGCTGTGAAATGGAAAGATACAGCACCGTGTCCTTAGCATATGAACTGAATATAAGAAACAGAAGTAACATCCAAAACTGAATCACAAAAGATGCAAAGTACCAACAGAAGAAATAGTCTCTAGAATAGTTTTATTTTTTTAAAAAAAATCAACAATTATGACATTTAAAATACTGCAGCTTGCAAATCTGGACTGTAACCTCAACTACTACAACTGGAGTCTATGATAAAGACAAGAGGAGACACAAGAGATCCCTTTCTTGACTTACACTGCCAGAATTAAGGAATGTCAAAGGTAAGCAGGGAAAAGAGAGAGGAAAACCCTTAACTGATGCATCAAACTACAGCTACAGCTGGGAGCCAGGACTGTGGTAACTGGTGAAGAAGCCTTTAGACAGCAAAACAAAGGACATGAATGGAGATCCACGCAGCAAAGGTAGGTAAGGACACTTCCTGAGAACACACAGGGATCAAAGAAAGGGCAAGTGCTCTCAGACTGGCTGGATCACAAGCACTGAGTGGAGCCAGACGTTAAAAGAAACATGAAAAAAAGCAGCTGTCATTAAGGAGGAATGACAAGACATGTTGGGACAAAACACTGGAGGAAGCACAGGCTGGATTCACTGATGAAAAGAGGACAGGCGGCGGATACAGGCAGAGCGACTCTGCCAGAGTTCAAAGCCAGAAGCAGTCTGGGAACCCCGATAGCATAGAGCAGGGCAGAGGCTAAAAAGGAAAAATAAAGAAGAAAGCTTTAGCAATCAAAATGACTTTTGAAAAAAAGCTTTCTGAGAAGGAGAAAATCAAGTAGAAGATGTGGACCCACATCATCTCTGCGCATAATTCAGGGTAGGAAACCTACACAAGAATACATAGGAGGGCAACAACTTGAAATAGGAATATAAAATTTGCTGAAGATAATTAATCCATCTAAGCATCTCACAGCTTGCTGTGGCCCCATTTATGTTTCTGCATAAAGTAGCCAATTAAACATCTGGTGCTTGGCTGAATACAAAAGAGAAAATTATGTCCTAACACCCACCATGGTCTTCCAGTAGTGATTGCATCATTACCATAACCAGGCTAAGCTTTACACATTTAACATGAGAAGTCACTGCGAGGAACAATAGTAGAGCATTCCTCTTGCACTGCTGACTTTAAACAATTTCTTTTATACAATTTAATTTCACTTTGACAGACGGAAGACTATACGTGGTCAGACCAAAGAATGGAATTTTTTTCTCCTTTCAATCAAGAGATCTCTCTTCTTCTACAATAAAAACACCCTGTACACCATGCACCTACTAATTCATTACATGCTCTTGCTCATACGTTCATCTATTCAACTCTCTTTCAAAGAGATCACCAAGATCTCTCTCAAATCAGGCTCTGCTAGCCCTGGTCCCAGACTACCCATCTCCAATAATGTTACTTAACAACTCAAGAACTCACTCTGTGCTCACACTGACTCTCTACTTTAGCTAGAAACTAAGAAGTAGATTTGTGATAAGCAAATTGCCTCTTTCCTCAGTGGCTAATTATTTTCCAGAACAGTTTCTTTTAAAGGAAGCCTTCGATTTTAAAAACTCAAGTTAGTTAAAGCCTCTGGGTCAGTTTTATTTACCATTAAGTTAACTTTCTCAGGTTATTTTTGCAGATGAAAGGAACCCTTGCAGAACCTGAGCACAGCTCACACCCTGTGGCACACAGCCTTGCTCTGACCAGCACACTGGAAGAAACCTAATTTGGAAAATACAACAGTATTTCACCTATAAGAAACAACATGATAATTAAGGAAACATCTTCATCTTTTCATGATTGGACACTCACTAAAATGGAACTTGCTTTTCCAGCCTTGATGGCAGAACTCCAGTGAAAACTTCTGTTTTCTTTCCCTTAATTGCCAATGACAATAGATGGAGACTCTTAATTATAAATCCTATCTAGCCACACCCAGAGTCAGGCCACATCAAGACCATTTCTGACGCAGTTTTTGTAAGAAAAGCACAAAACCAGGTTTTCAAGCCCCGCTGGACACAGAGCATTCCCCCTCCCTCATCACACTTGAGAAGCTAAGCTGCCTTTCCTTTACAGCTGGCACCTTAATTCGGTTCTCTCCCTCTTTTTATCTTCCTCGAATGAAGCTCTTTTGTACTTCTGACCTTTCCAACACCAACCTCATCATCCAATGTGAATAACACAAGGAAGGGAGGCAAAGGGCTTCTGTATGGAAACCGAACAACTGGTGTGGCTCAGCATTCCTGCATTGCCTCGTGGTTTTTGGGAACCCTCTTTGCACAGGAAACTTGTTAGACAAAGAGCAGAAACCACAGATTTGGAGGCCTCACACTCCACAGGGGACCTGCACCTATGACAGGACCTGTTTTCCCCCCTTTAGCCTCTGGCCACTCGGTGCAGAGGAGAGGGAGCAGTGCCAGTGCCTGCCTGATCTCTGCAGGTGGTCAGCAGGATGCTTTCATCAGGAGAGAGCAGGTAAATTCCAGCCTACCTGCTGGAGTTACAGCAAATTAACAGATTAAACCCCGTCCTGACTGTCACCAGGGCTTAGCCTCTCTGTTCTACCTACATTAATAACTTATATTGTTGTGCTTTTGGGTGGAGCTCTTTGAAATACCCATCAACCATTTCCACCTGCAGGGGAAGAGGAGGGGAGGTGGTGTACATCCTCTGGAAAAATCACCATTTTCAGAACACACAATGCACCCATTTAAAAAATACACACCTTACAATGAAAAATAATAACAAGTGTAAACTTCCATTAGGTTTCCTGTGCTTAGGTATTTAAAGGACTGTTAACCACATCCCTCCATCTTAAAGAGCTGCCTAAACTGCAGCAAATTGTTAGAAACCAATCAGTTCTACAAGATACCAATTCATTACACTGGCTAAAATACAAACACTAATCCCTGATGGCTAGCTAGCAAGGATGTAAACTTCATTAACTTCATGTTTTGCTTACGTCTTGCATAAAATGAAATATTGATTGTCTCACCACTTAATACAATGTAAAGATGGTATGAGTGTACTGGAGAAAAATATAAATATTTATTACAGAATTAATCAAATGCAAAGTAAAGCTAGACTAATCACTTTTTTAGCTTGCTTTTGCGTGGATTTTTTTCCTCAAAGAATCAAAGCAGCACTGAGGGCCTGCTAAATGGGAGGAATAACACAGGTGTTAACGTGCACACACTCAACTACCTTTATTTCCAACCTGCTTTGTTTTTAAAACAAGGGATACTCTAGTTTTGAGGAAATGGCTAAGACCAGGCTATGGCTGTGACTTGAAAGTACAGCTGGGGGACATACAGCCACTGTTTGCTCAGAGAAAGGGAAGACATTACACAGAAAGGATTTAATTTCTCAAAAAATATTTTCTCATCACTTTGTACATGCTTCTGCAATTTAACCTTCGCCATCTGGTTCAAGCAATTTCCCAGGCTCTGTTAACCTTACTTTTGGGGTGAAAGGAAGCAGGAGTCATTACTGTTTACTGTGCTTACTGCATTTCTGCAGCAGAAATTTTAATATGGGGGGTGTAAGGAAATAAATTGCTGTGTGGTCCATGAAACAGAGTCAATCTTAGCAACCTTTCCCAATGAGACTCTGAGGCTGACTTTATCCTCTGGGTGAAATATTAAAATTGACTTTATTCCCACATGCCTGCCAATTTGGATACTGCACTTGCTGACACAGAAGCATAAAAAGAATATGCTAGTTAATTAGATGAATTATAATGATTTTGAAAATATCGCTCAGAAAGGAGGTTGAACGTACTTTCACTTGAGGGATTTGCTACTTCTCTGCAAAAACTGGCAATTTCCAAACTTTCCAAACACAGCTCTTTGCAGCTATGAAGTGCTGCCACAGAGGCTTCAGGGATATGAGGACATCACACAAACAATTAGAATACTCTCCTTCCCATGGCTTGGATATTTTTGCTACAACATGAGGGCTGGACCACTAAAGTCACTTTGTGCTGGCGTTTTACTCTAGTTTGATACTGGATGAATAAAATTTTAAGTCAATAACTCCAGATAGTTCAAATAAAAGAAAAATAAGATTTTTTTTTCCCCCTCAGCTGAAGTACTTGTTTGAGGTGAAAGATGAGACATAAACCAAGATATCCTGAAACTATTTGTTAGAAAAGGCAGGGAAGTCATTGGTTGGTTTTCTGTAACTGAACAACTTTGCCTTACTAAATAAACTACGTGTATGTCGTAGGGCTACAGTCTTCATTCACAGACATCCTGAGGGTACCTTTTGCCAAAGTGCCTCGTGCCTTTTACTCTTACTGCTTCTTTTGGGAGAGAGGGTAATTTTTAACACATCAGGGCAGTTATTGAAAAACTCAAACTGTGAAGATGGCAATCACCAGGTGATTTTTTTTCCAAAAAAAAAAAAAAAAAGAGAAAGAAGTCACCCTTCACCTGGAATTTAAATGCCTTGTAGAGACAGCATCAGGAAAAGATTGGTTAACACATTAGGGATGCCACTTTCCCCAGAGCAAGAAAGCTCCTCTGACATCATTTACCACATACAATGTCTTGCTATGATGTTGAATGATGGCAACTGATGGCATGCTTGCAGCTTGCACTGCACAGCTGACAGATATAGGCTGCTCTTCTCCTCATTTAGAAATAAAACATCTTCCTCACCAGCTATTGCTGCCCTGGCAAAGCAGCCCCTGGATAACACAGCTTCCTCGTATGTGCCCACCTGACTGCTTCAGCTCTGTCCCTCAGAAAACGCGGTGTTGCTCAAGCTTTTATTTCATCGTCCATCTGTCACTCATTCTGTGGCTTGGCAAGTATGACTGGTCTCTCAGGTAGCTTCAGAGCCACTTTTCATAAAATGCAGCATAGGCACATAGCATGCAACAGATAAAGAATTATCTTGCCAAACACAGATTGCAAAAGAGATTTAGATTCCCCCGAAAAATCCTTTACAGCTACCTTGCAGCTTAGCATGAAGTCAGGAAATCTCCAACAACTGGCACACTCTGCTTTCTCAAGTACAAACTACTTTTTTCTAGAAAGAAAAGACACTTCTTAAAATTTATAATCAATCTGTAATCTTGAAAGTTTGTTCTGCTGCTGCCCTTGTCAAAGAGCAAAGTTACCCAGAAGCTGTCTGAAAAGAGGCTTCTTACAGCTCCTAACTGGGACACAGAGCAGGATTTGTTACAGCTGAAAAGGACTGGTAAATCTACAGAGGATGCTTCCATAGGACATCACAGAATTAGCTACGTAACCCAAAAGGTGGACTTCCTCAACACCACAAAAATAAGGAAATTGATAAACATTCACAAGACCCACTTCAGATAACTGAGTGCTTATTCAAAGCATTCCAGTAGTGTTTTGTTGTGTGTTGTCTTGGTCTTGTTCAAAATGTACATGTTTTATGGTCTTAAATATGCCCATATTTTTTTGACATTAGGAGCACTATGGAAACAAACACAACGTTTAACAAAACTGTGAGCAGGTTTTTCTCTTTCTTCTTCCAATATGGCAAAATAACAAGTATCTTCATTATCACAGCCATTTTTCTGCAACAAGTCTTTCCAGTTTCTTGGCACTAATTTCTTCAGAAGTTTTCCATCCCTCTTTCTAGAAATGCAGGAATTATGAAGAAATTTTCACATCATTTTTCTCTACTCTCTCTTCTCTCCTATACTTCTATGAAGAGTTGTTTTGAATCTTATACCTGGGTTATTCACACCTTTCCTTAGCCACTGTCCCCTGCAGTACCTTGGGAGAAAGGCAGAGTAGCATAGGATAAATGTCCAATGCAAGGGTGACAGAGGACACCCTAAGCACCATGGCATTTTCAATGTCTTGGTGAAGGGTTCAGCGGGCAAGAAAGGACCATAGCACAGCACTAGAAAGGAAAATCAACTAGTATGAGGGAAAATGCTTATGTCTCAATAGTCTCTGAGAAACAAGGAAGGGAAGATTCACATCAGCAAGGAGCCCCAAGCAATTCTGCTCTCAAGGTCACGGTGAACTGTCACCTACAAGTGATCAGGCAGTCACTGTAGTTTTCTCCACTAGACTGACACGAACTATAAGACACAGAAAAAGATCTCTAGTGCAAATGCTTTGATACAATTTATCCTCACTGGCTTTCTGAGACCATTTCCCCTTTACAACATCCCAAACAACTCGTTTTGTTCCACCAGCATCTCACTAGAATATTTGAAAGAAAAACTGTAATTCCAGAGAAGGCAGATTAAAGGCAATAAACCCTGCACCTATCTTTACACTTAGAGGGCCCAGCAACGCTCGTACTGGTTCACTCAGACAAGCAGCAAAACACACAGCATGAAGCTCTTGAGTGGCTGTGAAAGACAATGCCTCCTCCCTGGCATTTCTTTAAATTTATGCTGTGGTATTATAACAAGCCCTACAGCTACTGAAGGGATTCTATGCCAAGAGGCTTCGATGACATAAATGTTCAGAAAAATTCTATGAGTTTTAATGCACCTAGATCTGCACCCAATGGCACATCAACACAGAAGTGAGACAAAACGTCAGGTTGAAGGATCTTAGAGGATTCCAGCACCAGCAAAACTTCAGGGATAGTCCTTTCTGAATGGTCTACATCTGGAACAAAACCACAAATCTTTAGAAGGTGAGGCTGACCCCTGAGCTGCTCCAACGGGGGCAGAGAGCACCAGCCCTGAGCCAGGCCATGCCCTCCACGCCCACGCCTGGCTCTGACTGCACCCCAGGCACACTGCACTGCTTTCCACCAGAACAGAGTATTTTCTTCACCGTGGCTATGTTTTGGATTTGTGTTAGAACACTGTTAGTAACACTGGAATGTTTTCACTATTGCTGAGCAGTGCTTACAGAGAGTCAAGGTCTTTTCTGGCTGCTATCCCACCCTGCCAGTGCATAGGCTGGGGTTCAGAAGCTGGGAGGAGTCACAGCCAAGGACAGATGCCCTGTTGGAGCCCTGCTTCATTTGGTGGGCTTTAAATCCAAGATGCTTTGTGGCCACATGACTTTACTATGCAGGGAGTGAAATCAAAAGAAAAAGGATTTTCACCCAGAAGGTGGTACAGGCTTCCCAGGGGAGTGGTCACATCACCAAGCCTGTCTGAGTTCAAGAGGCATTTTGACAACACTCTCAGGCACACGGTGTGACTCGTGGGGTGGGTGTCCTGTGCAGGGTCAGGAGCTGGACTCAATGATCCTGATGGGTCCCTTCTAACTCAGCATATCCCCTGATCAAACACTTTTAAGAGGTATAATCTGAACAGAGTACCAGACTATAAAAGAAAACAGGGTTATGAAGTATCAGACTTTCAACACCAATATAATCTGGATCCTTAAAAACAGTACCTTGGCTTTGTTTTCAAAAAGCATAAAACAGTAGAAAAAACAGTGAAACTATAACTGCAAAGAAAACCCTTGACCTGGAGGGACACCACACAGATGCTTTGTGCTTCAGTCTGGGCATCATGTTTTCCCATCCCATGGATTTGGTATCTATCCTCACCTCTGAATTGCTATAACTGAGGATGAGGTTCTCCAAAACCAGAGAACCATGAAACTAGAAGTGAACAGAGTCATTGCTGTTGAACACTGCAGAACTTCATCCAGCCCCAGCTCTCATTTGGTGTCTCCCCCATGTAAGCCCTGGCAGGCTGGCAAGAAGGGACAGCCACAAGGAGAGACACCCATGGCAAGGCCATCCCCCTCCCTCCCCGCTCCTGCCACATTGCAGCTCCCTACTGCAGGTGTGGGATCTGCAGCCCCACCTCACACTTGAGCCATGCAGGGGCCTCCCTTCCATGGTTTTGGCCCTGTCTATACATCTGTAATTAGCCAACAGACAAAGGTGCCAGCAGACAGCACTCAAGAATCTGTTATGCAGTTCCTGGGACCTCCAAATCCAACAAAACTCATGGCAGATTGCACAGGACTCAGTTGGACTACTTTACCTTGCCAGTTAATGTAGAACATCTGTAAAACCCCATATGCAATCTTTGGAAATTTAATACTCAGAAACCACCCTGTCAAGATAAGGCTGAAGAAAAACAAAATCACTGTTGTTACAATCCAGTTTTCATCTCAGTCAATTTATCCTCCAAACCTCCTGTTCTCCGGGCAGTATTTTATTATACAGTGCACAAAGGGGAGGGGGAAAAAAGTGTAAACAACAAACAAAATGACCTCTTAGGTTGTCAATTCATTCCACATTTCCCTTACTCTACAACATATGACTGCTCTTCAAACACATCCCTCAGCCTGAATTCTGCACAACCATTGCCCCAAAGAGCTGAAGGGCAATAGGGAAAAGAAAAACAGAGAAGATTTCCATTCCAGCTGTTGCTGCCAGAAATTGAACTATGAACCCATCAGAAAAACTAGAGGACACAGAAGAATAGGGTGCAGTATGTTACATAGATTTTGCTTTTGGCTCAGCTGCCCAGAAATGCCTCTTGCACACAGCAACAATCAAACTTGTCTTTCTGGACTGACATTACTAAGCAAAAGAACAACAAAGCACAATTTTTGGTTAAAACCACAGAAGAACTCTTTGTAGAATGAATTTGATTTAAAAATTATTCTCCCTAAGATTTGGGCACTGCACCAGAACAAATATTCTCAAGGGCACCTTTTCTTCTGAGCAGCTCTTCAGTCTCTCGGAAGATGGGAGCTATTCCAATACACCATGTCTGTCTATGAAATTTATAATAATTTGGATGAGTTTTGAAAAGATCTGGAGGATTCAGAAGAATATCTCCAATTATTTTTCCAGAGGGCTCATATACTAAAGGCACTAAAGACCCACCTTTATGAAAAAGCTAGTAGATATGTTATGAAGAGATGTCTGAGGTTAAACATTTTAAATCAAGTGGATGAAATATGGACAATAAGTCAGGTGCATGATCTTAATTTAGACTAATTAAAAGCTAAAACATCAACACATGAAAGAAATATACAATGGAATTAAACTGATAAAAGTTTCTGAACCTTAAGTTCACTGCTGTATATACTGTCAATCCGACATATCAACAAACCTAATAGACTAGATGTGCTAAACTTTTAATTAAGTGGATAATCAGGAACATGTAGCTTTGTTAGAAAAGAATGTATTTAAAGGCTGTCATTTTTTATTTCTTCCTCCATCTTCATGGCACCATTATCCAAAAAAATACAATGATTTAAACAATTAAATTCAAAATTTCAGGCAATTTTTTTTTTGGCTTTTGGTTTTTTTGGGGATTTTTTTATAAATAGTAGATTCAAAAGGTGAGATTAAAGTTCTACTAAATGTCAGGACAGAGACAGTGTAACCATAGTACATTATCCTGAGAAAGGTTACTTGAAAGTGTTAGCAGTGGAACAGATTTTGCTGCTGTTAAAGGTCACACACATTTTTTCTAATAGTTTCCAGTGGAATAAGATGGGGCCATTTTGGTAACTGCTCTGCAACAGCAAAATGAATAGAACTGTGCACTGAATAAACAGTAAAAGTCTAGGAACAGTTGGGTATTTTTATCTAACTGGGCTATCATTTTGTGTATACACTGATATCATGTATTTACACAGCTAGCAAATTATACCTGTAATGGTTACAAAGCTACAAGGATTAGTCACCAAAATCAATTCTATCGCTACCAATCTCAATAAATATTCATGTCCCACACGAAAACATATACCACAGAGAATCAAAATCATTTCAACTTCACAGAACACTTGTTTATTCCTAAAATTTCCATGACTATTACCCTGCCCTGTTTATAAGAGGAATTAGTGCAATTCCACAAAACTGATAGTGTAAATCATCCAAGTGGTATCAAAGGACAGCATGCTTCCCTCTCTGATTTTATAGCGCCCCTGTTTTGATGGGTAACAAAACATCAGAGTTTAATCTTGCAAAGGCAAATTCTGCATTGGTTGTGTCAGTGCAGGAGATTGATTTCCAGATAATTGTTTATACAGTAACTTCAACCAGACGTTCCAGCACAGAACCAGGGACCTGCTTTGCTGAAGAACAGCCCCCAGTGAGGCAGGACCTCTCAGGAGCGCATCCAGCGCATCCCTCTGTGCCCTGAGGGCAGTTCTGCAGCACTTCTCATCTGCCACCCCACAGAAAGCAGCTGATGTAGGGAGAGATGAAAGTTGAGCCCTTCCAGGGC
Source organism: Prinia subflava (assembly GCF_021018805.1). Classification (NCBI taxonomy): domain Eukaryota; kingdom Metazoa; phylum Chordata; class Aves; order Passeriformes; family Cisticolidae; genus Prinia; species Prinia subflava. The sequence continues at coordinate 18,439,687 of NC_086250.1, read as the reverse complement.
AGAGTGGCAGCTGTCACTCACTGATTTTGAGGAATGGGTGCTCAGCTTTGAGGACCTGAGGAACCCAGCTCTCATTAAGGAACACACAGCAGAAGTGCAGTTCCCCTTCACATTGAAGCCACAGTGACAAGGTCACTCGTCCTCCAGCCTTGTGATACAAGCCTCCCAAGGCACTTGCTAATTAATATTGAGACTTCTGGAAACAGAGAATAAATTAATAAGATGTGGTACAAATGCATTCTCCATCTGTGACTCTGACTACAGCTCACTCCACAGAAGCTTGAAGTTTTTCCATGTGATTTTAATGAATAATAACCTGGTTACTCTCAGCTTTACAGTGATCTCATAGCTAAAAACATTTCAAACAGACAACTCAGAGTCTTTCTCCTTTACTGTCAAATATAACAGAAGTAGCCAAAAACCCACAAGATTTGCAAACCCATAAAATCGCATTTGGCTTTCAGCTATGGAACAAAAATAGAACCAAAGCACAGAGGTCTTATATAGTCCCTGGAAGCTTCAATCAAGAAACAAACACAGGCTACAGCCTTTGCCCTGTTTTTGACAGATCTCTGTTTCCAGCAAAAGTAAAATGAGTTGATGGTTATTGGGTTTGATCTTCTGCGTAAAACGAGCCTCCACTTTCACTACAGCTGTCTTTGCTCAACAACTTTCATCTAACATGGATCACATTATATAGAATCCCATCCAATTTATATAAACACTGTGGGCAACTGAGGATTTATCACATCGTTGATAATCAGTTCCACTGCTTCACTGCATCCACTGTTAAAAATAACCTTTTTTCCCCTCTTGATTGAGTTTTGGTGACTAACACGGAACCACAGGAAGTAAAGAATCCCCTCAGGAACAGAGATGTTCTCCTTGTGGAGGCAGTTATATACCCTACAATCCAATGATTTCTTTTTTATGAAGAAGCCAATACGGTTAGTTTAAGTTCTCATTATAAAACATGTTTTCCTAAATTCTCTGGAGTTAATTCCCCATACAGAGTGGTATGAAAATCTCGTTCTTAATTAAACAATGCTTCTCTTGTACTTTGCATGCTTTCCTAATTATGTTTTTCCTTATTTTTTTAAGATGAATTGCTTTGATGTGTGAAGCAAAGCCAATGATATAGTCAGAACATTTCATACATGCTCTCCACTTTCCCATGCTTTAAGCATCAATACTGCTATCTACGTTTGAAAATTTTATTCCAGACAAGAAAGAATTTTTTTTTAGAAGACAGTCTCAGGATGAAAGTAACGCTGTTAATCAGTAAATATGAAAGTTAATTGGTCAATTAGCTAACTAGTAATATATGAAAGAGTACTTTTTTTGTGACTAATTTTCTTACATTGACAGTTACCACAAAGGAATTCTTTCATCACCAGCAGTTATTACCTGTATGAAGCAACAGAGGAGCCCACTCTCCTTCAGAGACAGGAGGCTCCCAAAATAAAGGAAGCATAAACTTCAGCTGGCTGCAGCCAGTGTGGGGACATGCCAGGGTCTTTCTGATGGCAGTGTATGTGCCTTGAGAAACATTTTAGAACCATTCCCAGTGACTGACAGCTCCTACAAATAAGATATAACCTGGAACATGGACCACAGTGACCATCTAAACTGCCTGCCCATACAGCACTGAACCCACACAGGGATCCTCCCCTGAGGTCATTAACTTGGACCCAATCTCTGTCAGATGGCAAAACCTCTAACACCTCCAAAAGACAGGACGTTTCATACATTATGTGCATTTCTTCCCAACTGCCTCCTTAAAAGGATCTTCTAACAGTCTGGCATCTTTTCAGGGAAGGCTGCCCATCCCTTAACTCTGCATGACCAGGGGATTCCACAATCTCTGTATAACCCACAGAGTAACAAATGTTCTAAGTGGATTTTTGCCTCTTCATTCACTGTGCACAAGTACTCCTGTCACTTGACATTAAACTGTTTCGTTTCCTTCTGCTGTCTAAGTGTGGACATGTCCAAGCCCAGTCTTTGATCAGTGGCTGTGAAATAACTCCCTGGCCAATGAATCTGGCCCACAAAACTTGGAAACAAAACAAATGTTTGCAGAGGAACAGAAGTATTTCATCACTACTAAAACAGATAAAAGAGCCTAAGTGCACAAATGCACAGGTCTCAAGTGTTGCTCATAACATCATAAAATGGTTTGGGGATTGGAAGGGACCTTTAAAGGTCATCTAGTCTAACTCCTCTACAGTGACAATGGACATCTTCAACCAGATAAGGATTCTCAGAGCTCTGTCCAACCTGACTTGAATGTTCCCAGGGATGGGGCATCCAGCATCTCTCAGGGCAACCTCTTCCAATGTTTAATCACCCACAATGCAAAAAACCTCTTCCTTGTATTGAATCTAAATTAAACTTTTTTGAGTTTAAAACCATAATCCATTGTCTAATCACTACAGGGCCTGCTAAGAAGTTTGTCCCCATCTTTATTAGTCCTTACCCACTCTTTACAGACCAGGCTCAGCTACAGATCCAGTAAAAGCTCATGCAGAAATACAAGTGGTAACTGCAGCAGGAACAAATCCTCTCCAACTTTGCTTTGTATGGTGACAGCAACAACAGTAAAAACCATGTGCATGTTTTAAAAACCTGTCAAACTGCTGCAGAGCAATACATACAAATATCCACTGTACACTACAGGACTTCAGTACCAGCTAGCACTTCCAGCATACATTTTTTACTTTGTAAAGTAAAAGCAGCCTAATTTTGAAGACCATTGGGGCCCTGCTGTTCCTACTGATAATGACAGCAATAACTCCCCAGCAGCGATGGGGAAGGAAGCCCTATCACCAGCACACACTGAACTATTGTGCCAGCAGGTGCCTAACTTAATGTGGTTTTATGTGGATCTGGGCCTGAACAATATGGAAAAACCTCCTGGATAATAATAATAATTATTATATAAGGTTAAAAAAATTAGTGTGGCGGGTTTGTTTTTCAAGAATAGTTTTCATAATGATCACGGAAACCGAATGAACAAAAGGATATTGTAAAACCCTCCACAGACTAACCTTTCATCTTAAAACTGTCTTAGGAACTTCAGTTCTATGTATATCAGACAGATGAGGCAGGGTTTTTTGGCTTTTTCTTTTTTTTTTCTTTTTTTTTTTTTTTTAAGGCCTGACAGTGAGGAGTGCTCAAGAAGGATTTATTGTTCAGGGCAAAGACAGGCCCCATCTTGCAGTCCCTGCTGCAAATTCCGATATAGAGAACAGAGGCTGGGAAGACAAGGAGTCAAATTTAACTTCATATTCTTGTTTTCTGAGGGCTGCACCCTTTTCTAGGCACCAATTCTGCAAGCACTTAAACTGAGGCTTAATTTCAGTCATACCAACCATCTCACTGCAAGCAATAGAAAGTATTTACGGCCAACAGGCAGGGGGTTTTATTTCTGTGGGGGGGGTTTGTGACAGTGGTTGATGATTTTAACTCAATTTCCATGTTTTCATTCTTACCTTTACTAAGGATTAAGACATATAATTACTGAAATTGACACAGACATTCTTTATCCCACACCTGCTCTAGGACAGGCACTTCTAAACCAGTTTCAGTGTTGAGGCAATTGGGACTAGTGGAGATTTATACAGGAACTCACAGGGACAAATTCTGCCCCTAAGCAAAGTGAGCAGTAATCTGAACTCCTGCAGCTTTCTGCTGGGTTGAGAATTAATAAACACACAGCTATTAAACTATCTCCTCCTTTCCCCCCTACACTTAGGCCACAGGACAATTCTTTTCCTCCTTGGCACCCACATCACCAGGGAGAAAAAGAACCTTTTAGTTTCAGTCCTGTGGCTAAAGTTAGGGTGAACACTCAATAAAAAGCCATTTGTTCAAACATGGCTGGAACTTTTTTTAATGATCTCAAAAGAATGTTAAAATTTTGTGGCTTAACTGTCTAGACCAGATTTGAGCTGTAAAATATTCCATTTACTAGGGAAAATGCACTCAGAAGCAAGTCCACTCTCAAACAGGATATTCTCCCAAACTGCAGGCACAAGAAAATAATTGTCAGTTTATGTTAGTTTTCACTTCTTCTATTTGTCCATTCCCTTAGACCATCTGTACAGCATCTTGCCTGCTCTTGCCAGATTTGTTATTGAAAGCCTGATCACAAATGACATCAGCTCAAATGAACTGAAGTTTCATCCCTATTTCTGGCTCTCTCCCCAGATGCCTTGTTCCTAAACGAGGATAAACTCAGCTATGGTGTCTTCCAGACCTCACCAGTCTCCAGAAAAGACTCCAGGCATGGTATTGCTATTGCCCCTTAGTGCTGGATATGTTATCACATGACTTCTTCTCCAAAAACCCAACAAAATCAGCTGTGCTGGGAATTAGAAAATGGCAGATACTAGGTTTCAAACGACACCTGGTTCTTCCCTCCCTGTGCACACCCAGCCTGGACTCTAAGCCCCAGGTCTTACGGCCTCCAGACATACAGAGGATGCTTGCAAAGAAATCAGCAGCACCAGGGAAAACTATTCAATGCTCCAAGTCTCTGACTTGTTTGCATTGATACAGTCTCAGGTTTTTCCTCTCAAAGATAGAAGTTTCCTATGGGACAGAAATTGCCAGCTCTTAAGAACTCTGAAGACAGGCACTGGAAAAAACCCCACTTCTAAGCTATAAGCTTCTTCTGCACCAACCATAAGACATTATTTCTGTGCAGACATAGCCCTAGCTGTGCATTTTCAATTCTTGTTAACTTTAGAGCAACTTTGAACCAAACATGACATAGGAATATCCAAGTCATCTAGTTCCTGGAATTCTTGGGAACATAAGCAGCAGAGGAGAGACACCAATGTTCGCCACAAGGAAAAGGTTGCCACGTGGCTTAGCCCTCATTATAGAGCAGAAATTCAACACTGCACGGAGGGAATGCTGACAGGGAAGGTGAAAGAAGGACGTTAAGAGGCAGTGCTCCTAGCACAAAATCCGCAGCTGCATCAGCAAGCTTCCCCAGCATGGTGCTGGTATCAGGTCAGGGCATTCTGCTGTTCCAAGAGGCTTTTTATACATCTGAAAAGAAGGAAAAAATAAGTTCTCTCTCCAATGGTGTACCAGGATTTGGCTACAAAAGAGTAGTCCTGAGTTAGAAACTGCACCCGTTAAGGTCTTAGACTCCATGTGACAGAGAATCCAAGTACACACCTGTTTGCACACATCAGCAGCAACAGCTATTGAGTGGAGACCTTCCATTGCTATTCCTGGATGCTGGTGGCCATAAAGACCTGCCAAAGAACACGCCTATTGTTCAGTGCCTTGCAGGGCTGCTCGGATAACAGATGTCTAGCCATAAGTAGCAGCGATCTCTTTGAAACAGAAAATACCCTCACAGAGAGCAGCAGCTTTCCAAGTTCCTTAAATTACTTCTAAATGTATTTATACACAGTACAGCAGATTTTTTTAATTTTTTTAATTAAGATATCCATCTGAGCCTTGCAGGAGATCTCAGTGCTGTGCACTAGCAGTACAAAACCAGAAGCGTGACAAATAATTGTCATTAAAGCATAAAGGTCAGGGCAATCCCAAGCACAAATGCAGGCTGGCTGGAAAATGGATCAGGAGCAGCCCTGAGAAGGGCTTGGGGGTGTTGGTGGATGAGAAGCTCAACATAAGCAGTGTGTACTTACAGCCAGAAAGCCAAACATGTCCTGAGGTGCACCAAAAGCAGTGTGGGCAGCAGGATGAGGGAGGGGACTCTGCCACTCTGCTCTGCTCTGGTGAGACCCCACCTGCAGGGCTGCATCCAGCTCTGGGGGCCCCAGAGTAAGAAGGACGTGGACCTGTTGGAACAAGTCCAGAAGCCCATAAAGATGATCAGGGGGCTGGAGTACCTCTACTATGAGGACAGGCTGAGAGAGCTGAGGTTGTTCAGCCTGGAGAACAGAAGGATCCAGGGAGAACTTATAGCACTTTCCAGTACCTGAAGGGGACTTGCAAGCAAGCTTGTCCTTTTACAAGGATGTGTAGTGATGGGACAAGGGGCAATGGCTTTAAACTGAAGGACAGTGAGTTTAGATTTTAGGAAGAAATTCTTCCCTTTCATTTGTCTTCTCTCCAGCTTCCTCCTGTTACATACCTGTGGCTGGGTAAACTAAGTACAGTCCTTCTCCCTCCCTCTTCCTTCCAGCCATCAGGGATTCAGACTGCAGCAGCACCAGATAAATCTTGCAGCTGCCTCACTGGCAGATGACTGGATCCTGCCTCCACCTCCAGCTCCCCTCCTCGCAGAGGCAGCTGCTCTGGTGACAGGATGCTGCCACTGCCCTGGGGCTACAGATGAGCTCAGGGAGGTGGCAGGAGCCCCTGCACAGCCAAGATGCTCCTCATGCCACATCTGCCAGGGAGCCACAGGAGCCAGCCATGCAGAGCCAGGAATTTGGCAACTCAGCCTTCCCACCCCATGGACCACAAGGCAGTGCTGCGAGCCTCACTTCTGCAAAGGAAACAATGCAACATTGTTTGGTCTTAAATGTAACATCATTTTCCCCCTTCCTCCATCTACACCATAAGCAGAGACTGTAAAATGAAAATTAAATTGTGGACCAGCATCTTGAGACACCTCTGTCAGTTGTCATCATGGGATTACTTGCACTGGAGGCAGAATGAAGGGCACAGAACAGCAGACACACACTTTGGCCTCCTTTTGGGCTGAGCAGCAACTGAAGAACAAAACCCAACATACACACACAAAAACCAGATAACATGCAAATTCTAGATTTATCATTAGCTAGGATCTAATCTTCTGCTCCTACCCTACATGTTCATGTGGTCTCTCATGGGACTGACTGAAAAGGATTGCCCAAAACCAATATGCCAATACTTTCATACTCTGAGGGTCTTCAAGACAGATGCAGTGATTAGAAAAAAAAATATAATCTTTTTTATTTCAGTACCTGGTGAGTGTATGCTTTTCCTCAACAGTTACAACCCATGAGCCAGAATGTCTAAGGATTATCCTCACCTTTTTACCACTGATGCTATCTGAAAGGACCACACTGCTTTGCTACTCTTCAGCTCTCCCAGCTCATTGCAACAAGACAGTAAATGCTACTTATCAAGATCAGAATATGTTAAACTGTTCTGAAATCCCCTAGGTTCATTTAGAAGAAGAAAAGTGTTAAGAAGTAGAATTTGGGGCAGTCACTTAAGGAACACAGATTTACAAAAGAACCTCACTGAAATGAGGTTCCATGAATAATGGACTTTTTCAATGATCTAGTCCCTATTTAGCCACCAACATCAAATCTGAACATTTGGAAGAGAGAAGGAAGAAAAAAAAGAAAACCTCAAATCCTGGAGCTGAAATCCTGAAATAAAGAATGAATGCCTAAACCCTTCTTAAAAAATGTTTCCTTCATATGTCACATTTCCATACTTGCTACTTGGGAAAGGTTCCTTAGATGAACTCTGAGCCATCTCTGACAATCATTCACTAGAAGAGAGATGAGTATCTTGAATAGTCTTTTTGCAAGTTGAAGAGAGTCTCTTGTCTCATGTTTCTGAACAACATTTTAAACCAAATTTACAAGAGCTGTCTCAGGAACAAGTAACATCTCACACTAATGTAGGTTTAACAAATTCAGAGTCAACAAAAACTTCTTTATATAAATTTTGTGGGCTGAAGGCTGTTAGCAACTTTCTAAAAAGTTTTGGAAAAGAAAGGAAGTTTTAACATAAGAAAATTCAAAACTTAAAGCAGCAGATTCTGTGAGGACTACTCTAATAAACTGTGCACTTAGAAAAGTGTCAGTAAGTCAACAACACAGTGTGAGCCTCAAATAAATCAGCTATTGATTTCAAGACAATACAATTTAGGCAAAGCAAACAAAAAAAGCTATTGTGATGGAAAGTCATCTGTCTTTATTCCACAGACTCTTGGACTTCTGAAGGTCATGTGTGTGTGGAGAAGTGCTGTTCAGGTAACAAAGGAGCTGAAGAACAGTTTGAGGCAGTTCAGTCTAAATACTAAAGCCCTGCAATGCAATGCCAGGTCAGGAAGAATATCTTAACAAAATACAGTTATGGTTCAGGCAGAACCACTTTGGTTTCAGTTCCTGATCACACCATCCTTCACAACACAAATCCAGCCTTCTGACAATTCTTCATGACAGTGGTTTTGATGAAACAGGAAAGTCTGGATCTGCTGTCTTGACTAGCTAAAGAGAGTCTGGACAGCATCTGTATTATTTATTCCTGTTTAAAATACTCTCTATTCTTCTGTAAAATATTTAGGGTATGTTGTTCTGCCTCACAAAATGCCTCCCCAGACAGATGCAAGATGAGGTTTCCCTCACACTCCTTGTGCTCAGATGCAGAACTACCCTGGTGATTTCATGAGTGGCCATGGAAAACAAGACTCAGCATAAAGCAACTGAGTGGAAAAGAGCTGCCCACACCATTACTCCTTCCCCGTGACACAAGTGTCTGACTGTAAAGCTGGGAAACCAGACGTGGCTGCATCTGCCCTGAGCCCCAGCCAGACCCACCCCTGCAGCCCTGCCCAGGAGAACTCTACTATGAAATAGTATCCAGTAGTTTAAAATGAACACCAGCAATAGCAATGACATTCCAGAGTCACTAGGAAAAATGTGAATTACAGCAACAGCAAGCAAGCAGAAGCGTCAGAAATTATGTTTACATCCATCATCCCACACACAACTCGCAAGCCCCAGTGATGCACACAGAGCCTGGGGCACAGACCTACCAAGCTGCTGTCAACATGCCAGGTGCCAGTCAGTGTGACCTTTTCCACATTTAGGCACGTACACACTTAGAATTTTAGTGGAGTAAGTTTCTGCCATTCACTGTTGCCTCAATGTAAGTATTACATAAAAAAATAATTTAGTAAGCTGTAAGTGGGAGGGGCTAATATATGCAGACCTGACTGCAGAGTCGGCAGGAATAGCAGATTTTATTTTAGAGCTATCTGAAAGAAACAGATTTATTGTGAAAGAACTGAACTCTCAGCACCCTCCTCCTACAGAATTATTCATCTATTTCTGCTCAAAAGCTAAGCTACTTTAACTGCTCTGTGTAACTGTAGTGGCTTCTGCCTGCTTCCATCCCACCCTCTTGGCTCCCCAGCCAGGCTGCGGACCCAGCATCTGCAGTGGGCTCCTGAGGCACAGCCCTTCCAGGAGAGAGGGTGGCCACCTGTGTGCTCACAGTACAGGGGAGCCAGGGAGCTCTGGGTAGAGGGAAATGCAAGAGGACTGCAGCAGCTCTTCCAGAGAGAGACAGCTGAGGTGTGGTTCTGAAAGTTTCACTGAATAGACAAAAATACACATGAAATCTGAACTTAAAATCGGGAGAGAAAACTTCTATGAAGTTATAGGATAGCATTTCTTGGTTTGACACAAAATTGGACTTCATTAACCCTACTAGAGGCCTCTGTGTAAATGCACAGTAGGACACTGGTGAATCAGCTCCTCAGTGTACAGGTTACATTGGAATACAACATTAGAGCATGCAGGAGAGGAGGCTGCAGCTGCAATGTCACACTGAAAAAACAGTGGAGGCAGACCTAGATAAATGAAGTAGAGGACTAGTGTAGGAGCTCCTATGAGAGAAGTCTTGTCCTTTAAAACAAATAAGTAAATAGAAAAGAACTGACCCAGGAAGAGGCTCTTCTGACCATTAGAGATACAGAAAAAGAAATCCACTTCTGCTGGCATACTGACTGGGAGAAACAACAAACTTGACTGAAATACCCTGAGGTGTGATGGCTGATGGTATCCAGGACCAGAGATGAATCAGGGGAGATGTAGTCATTGTCTGAATCTGCACTGAACCCAATACAATCGAGAACAAGCTACTTGGTTTCTTTGCTAGGGCATCCTTCCCAGTCCCAACAGCTGAAACACTACACATTTTGACTCAGTCCTTGCCTCAGACCACATAAGCATGCATTTCCTAGGATACCAAGACTCCTATAATGAAGATACTTCTAAATGTGTATCTGTCTTTTACTGATACAAAGTGGTATCCATGGTCTGACTGTCACTTTACATTCCCATTAGAAACAAAGGAGTTATTTTTCCACCCAGGAAAAAGACATCAAGTGAGTCACTAGCAAGGGGGTGAGTCAGTCTACTTAGATGCTCTAGCTTTGTGATGATAAATGACAAACCCCTCTGCAGTCTGGAGTCTCCTCCAGCCGCAGAGCCTGCAGCAACGGAGGCCAGACCCTGCCATCACCTCTCACTCCTGGAGGCCTGCAACAGCTCCCAGCTTCAGAGCCCACAAGTGAAATTACGCAGGAATCAAATTAAACGCAAAAAGCAATTGTGAATTTGAAATCTTGATGGAAGAAACCTAGCTTTTCAGTGGAAAATAAATTGCAGTGCAAAATACTTGCAGTGGAGTTGCCAAGGTATCTTTTAAGGAAAGATATCTTGCTAGTTCCCAACAAGTAGCACCTATCACTGCAGCCTAAGAAGCCTGACAAAAAAGTATAGAAAAACAATTAGGCTGCCTCTGTCTTATACAGAGAAACTCTTCACCTGGAGTTTTTCAAATTAATTTATTTTGGTAAAATAAAAAGCCTAAGTGGTTTGAAAGCCATGCACTCCCACAACCAAAAATAACCAGCAATGCTTTGTTTGAAACACAAGCAATTTGCAGTACCATGCTTAAAAGCGCACTTGGTCTAAATTACTAGCAAAAAATTAAAGAGAAGAACAGCAACTATAGAAAAAAAGACAAACCACAACAAGCTTTATCTACTGTTTGTCATGGTTTCACATGTCTGACCTTTCCCAAGTTCTGTCATTCTAGTCTGGCCTTATTTTGGCACAACGGTGACACTAAGCAGTTTTGTGTTACTGCTGCATATAGATAGTGAGAACTGCCACCAGCTTTAAAGAACAAGTTTTTGTTCTACTACATAGTCTGTGATCAGAGAGACAGCTGCAAGGTCAAGGTAACACAGAGACACACACTCAAAAGGTAATTATCTGTAGAAGTCTCAGGCACCAGGCAGAGAAGTGCTGATTTAAGTAGCCTCAAGGCAGGAAGAGATGGTGGTTCCTGCTCCAAAACACTTTCACAGAAGTAGAATCTATCAAAGAGTTGTGTTTTCTTTTAGATCAGGTCCCTTCAATTAGATTCAGCAAAAATACTGAATCAAACTGGCTTTCTTAAGATTTTCCCCACTTCTGCAAAAAAGTGGTTAATGTTAGTTTACCTTGTTCAAATCAACAGCCAATTTTAAGAGTAATGCTTTTACACAGCAGGTAATGTCTCATGGGCACATCCTAGTGGGAATAACAATGCCCTGTTATTACAGTGATGGCTCTTGGATCAGGCTGCTGGATAAGGAGAATTGGGATCAATTTTAACTTGACCAGGCCACAAGAAAGGGCTCAGTACAGCATTGAAATTGAGCATTGAAATGCTCAACCATACCCAGTAGCTTGAACTGTGTTTAGCCACAGATGCAGCCAAATGTCCATTTAACTGATTTATTAGGGAATGACAGTACTTTGACATTACAGGAGAAATTTACAGTGAAAACCTGCTGTCAGAACCTTAACAAGATTTTTTTATATTTTTCCACATTTTCAGGATGTGCCTTAGTTAGTCTATGCCCACATTCTGCCTTGCAGTCCACAAGATCCCCAAGAGGATCTGTGATTCGGCCTAAGGAAATCATTAGCAACATCTCCATTGACTTGTGCCATCATCTTGTCATATTTTAGACTTTTGGAATGATCAAAAGGAGTAAATTCCTCAAAAAAAAAACAAACCCACACACACACACACACAAAAAAAAAAAAAAAAAAAAAAAAAAAAAAAAAAACCCCGACACCACCAAACCAACCTAGAACAAAACAAAAACCCAACACCATCAGGGAAAGGCCCAAGAACAGTTGCAGTTATCACTTATTTGCATATTATGTATTTTGTGGCATAGAGATCTAAATCAGCCTTTGGAATCTGGAACTCAGGTATCTAATACTGTTTTCTCTTCAAGCACATAGACCGTGAAACAAAACAGTAGAGATCCAAAATTCACTGTTTTCTTTCAAGTAAAACCCATATATTTCCCAGGTGGTCTAAAGCAATTATGACTGCCACAGGGCTTGGGTGTGTCAAGGTGTGCCTCAGGTTAGTTATTCTAGGTAATCATGTTCAGGACAGGTCATTGTTTCTTCTTACTGCAGGCAGCCACATTCTAAGACATTTTTTATGAAGTATTTAAAGGTTTAACACTTGTTATTTTATCTTTCTTCCTTCTTTGCAAAACCTCTTCTGGTGGCTAATTTATTCATACCTGAAGTATGAAATATCCTTTTTAAAACTAATCAGGTCTCCCTAATCCTGTGTCATTCTTGCCAGTATGTTTGCAAGCAGTAATCTCCTCTCACCAGAGTGAAGCACCTACAGCTAAGACTGAAGGAAAGACCTGGGCACTTTATAGCAAGGAGCTCTGTGCATTTCAAACAAGGATATTGTGGAGGCAGCTGTCATCATTCTTGTGATGATCTAAGCTTGGGGGCCCACAGCTGCTTTACTGAGAGCCTTTGACCTAAGAAAGTTGGTGCAGAAAGTTCCTGTTGCAGCCAGATGCCAAGCTTTGGAAAAAATCCTCCCCTTTAAACCATGGAAAGTCCAAAATTTTATGGTGTCAATACAGGAGGTGTGGTGTTTTGGAACTCCATTTCCAAATGAGGCACCTCTCCCAGTGCAAACAATACTTGCAGGTTTTGAATAAAGTGAAGAACCCACTTTGCTTGAGCCATGGCTAAGTATTTGACTTCTGCAAACAATTCCCTGCCACTAATTGAAAACTGGACACAAAGCCAGGTGACCTGCCAGCCCACTCAATACACTCAGCAACTTGCAGGTATGCAACTCAAATTCCTTCTTTGTTTCCCTCCATCCAATGGGAGAGATGAGTTGGGAACTGTTAGGGAAGTCAGTAATAATTAACTAAGGGGAGGGGAAAAAAGTCACTCCTTTTGTTATGCTTCATTAACTTTTGTTCTTTGTTCAAATACTGGTCAATTATTTTTAAAAATCAGAATTTAAACCTCTTTCACATACTACTATCAGGGCATTGATTCACCTACACATCTGGTATCTATTTACCAAGAGATATACAGCATATCTGTAAGAATGAACCTTTGCTTGACAAACACAGGTTTCTCTTAAGCTTTCCCTCAAGCATTCATTTAAATGGTGTATGCTTCACATTGAAATTCAGCCTTGAAGATGTTAATTATTACTAGTGTTTTCATTGCCCTTCTGGTGTTCTACAACAAACCCTGATGAAATCTGTCATGTGGTTTAATACACACTGCAAAGCCTGTCATGAACAGGGTTGGTTTGGGTTGTTTGGTTTTTTGTAACCATTTAGTGCTTTCAGGGTGCATACCTGGTTGACACACCTTTGAACTCACCTTGATCTTCATCTACACAACTTTATCTCAGCCACTTAATTTGCTCAACTCACACAGCCAAAGATTGTGCTTTTCACCACAAGTCTCTAAAGGTTCTGTGGTGAATCAGCTTTTTATCGCACAGCTTTTCCCTGTGATAGGAGACATTATAGGCTGTGGATCCCACATTGTGTTGATATATTTGCCAACAACTGAACTCAGATATTGCCAAATCACACACACAAAAAAACCCCAAAACCCTAAAGTCACATAATTACTAAGAAGCTTAAGGGGTAAAAAGGGTGACTTAAAATTTGTCACTGTGATCACATACCCAGGAACAGAAGCAGAGAAAGGACAGAAGAGGAAATTCCCAAATACAACAGGGACAACATGAATTAAGCTTGCAGCACATTATCACTAACCTATATTCAAATAATCCCATAAACGTCACTGCATGAAGCACGAGATGCAGCAGGGAAAGCACAGCATGTTGGAAAAACATGTTTATAAAGGGAACATCCTCATTTGCCAACCAGTGCTTCATATCCATTGTCACAAATTAGCATTAAAGCGCTGCATCCCCTCAGCCAACATGCCAAATCTATTTTAGTGTTGTTCCCTTATATTAGATATAGAATTCACATGCACAATTCACTGATAAAATGAACATGGATTACATTCTAGTTCTTCATCTCACCATCATTAAGTACCATTTATTTCATATCAAATCAGAAGATGTTTCAAGTTCCTTAGCAACAAACTCAGCCAAATATACAGGGTGGCACTGCACAGAAGTGTAAATATGTTGATACAGGCAAACGACTCCAGCATGAGGCCCTCACCCAGTAATTCTGGGAGTAATTAGCAGTTTAAATCACTATTTGTACAGCCTCCTGGGCCTATCATCAGGCAGTGCTGACAAGGTTCAGACACCAGGACAAATGCTACTCTACAAGTTCATGCACAACTTCTGTCCCATCTGCAATGAAATATGCAGGAAGCATCTTTCACTGACATGGTTGTCTTACAGACTGAATTCAGGTCTGTGTGCTTTCCTCAGATATTGGATTCAAACTGGGTCTCACTTTGCTCACAGATTTCCCAGCATGTCGAGATCCATATATAACCACAGCCATACCAGGTGGCAGAACTTACCAGCAGAGTATGCAAATAAGTGAGAATTGCTCAGCATTGACCTGGATGACTCAGCAGGTGATCTTTAAGACATATCTATCTATCTATATAGATATATATAGGTATATATATTTTTAGATGAGCAAACAAGGGTCCCAGGGAAGGAGGGATGGTTGTCACTCCAGAAGGGTGGGTTTTGTATTAACACACATTAGCAGTCTGAGAATTCATTAGTATTTTGTAAGTATTTTACATACTAAATTCTCTGAATTCTAATGACACTAAGTGGGAAAGCTGAAGGCAGAGCCCAGAATTGAGCTGCCAAGCACTTTGAACCTTCCCATGCAGAACTGGCAATTTCAGATGCTGTAGGTCAGCCAGCTGATAATGATCCTATAAAACCATGCTACAAAAGAGACTGTTGTAACTTGGTGACAAAATCATGAGAAACTTTTCTTTTGATTTCTCCTTAAACAGTTTTTCCACAACTTTACACATACACACACAAAGAGCTTTTAGGTTTTTTCCTTCTTCATTTTACTGAATTTCTCTAACACAAAGCAGCTATGAAAGCAAGAAACTGTTACATTGTTCATTGAGGACAGCAATTAAAGGTGCTGGAAGGAAAGGGCATAACCACCAGGATAAGGATATAAAGTCACTTTGGCTGACCCCCTCGGCCAAGTAGAACAGCTTCCCAAGGCAGAGGAGACACCAATCTCCACAGCTCAATGCCATGGCCTCCTTTCTGAAAAATGGGGAGTCGCAATGTTTATTTTCTCTGCTTCTCTTCTGAGGGACACAATTTCATCTCAATTGGATAAAGCAGACAGAACTCAAGAGTTTCAACTTCTTTAAGCAAGTAAACTTTGAAAACAAGCAATTTTGCAGCAGGAAATAGGAAAAAGGAAAGAAGGAATAGGTCACTGAAAAGTTAAATAAAGACAGAAAAAGGTCAGTTCAAATAATTTTTAATGGAATGCTAACAAAGGAAGTCGGATGAGAGTGCTGCAGGGTTCTATACAGAGAAATAGTACAGTGATTAGATAAAACAAAACACCAAAGGCAAAGGATTTGACTTACTGTGGAGCCATGCCTGATCAAAATTGTTTAATTAAGACTCTGGGGCTTGTTCAAAGCCACCAGAGACAGTTTGAAACAAAATAAAGTTTTCCTCGCACCACCAAAAACTACATTGTTAGGAGCATGTTGGAGGTCAGAGAGCTTACACTGAGCTTGGAATAAAAAAAATTAAATAAAAATGAAAGAAAAAACCTTTCTCATCTCATTTGTGTCCACATCACAGAGCATTCCCAGGAAGCCTTTGCTTAACATCAGACCCTAAAGCAGCTTAGACCAACACAGATCCTCTTGGCTTTCAGTGCTCCCTGTGCCCCAGGGAGATGGAGAGGTGACCTAGAACCAGAATGTTTTCAGCACCCAGTCCACATTCAAAGCTTCATAAGTTCTTCATTAAAAAAAAAATAGGAAATCTCGGATTTATATAATTACATCATCTCATCCTTGTCGAGAATGCTTCCAAAACACAGGAGCAATCACAAAATTTGGATCGCTAATGAAGAGAAAACGCTTTCTGAGCACTCTGGATCCTGCCAAAAAAGACACAGCCATTATTGCCAGTGCTGCATTCTTTGCAATTTCTAAACAGAGGTGCCTCTTCCCTGTACAATCTTTAACTGGCTCTGGTACAGTCCACTCCAGACTCACGTACTGGAAAGGCAAAATAGAAGGAAGAAGCTTATTAGAGACAACAGTAAATCTGCTTCTTGCTGAAACTCCTGCAGCTCTGCTGAAGCCAAGGTAGGGCCACCCTGAGAGCTCACCTGGCAGTGACTGTGCACAGTGTCAGCTACCCCAGCCTCACTGCCTGTTTGCATCTGCACCCTCCCAGCAGCTCTCACACCACACTGACCTCCAAGGCATCACACTCCCTAAAAACTGCCTGGGACATACACAGGCACACCCCTCCAAAAAACATCATCAACTGACCGATCAAACAGGCAAGTGCCAGAGATGCCAGAGCAGCAGGACTGGAGCAGACAGGACAACGACAACTGCATGCAGGTGACACACATCAGGTGACATACAGAAAACTAATATCAAAAATACAGAATGGGTTCGGCAAATGAACAGACTCCCTCTTCAAATGCACATTCAATTGTTTTACCCTTGATTTTTTCCACAGCATTTCCCTGCACCCTCCACCTGTGACCTCCTGGCAGCCTGGTGCTGTTCATCCTCACCTCCCAGCTGTCCCTGTAGTACCTCACACAGGTGAGGAAAGGCAGGAGGAAGATTCTATGGGATGAGTGTTTTTCTCCACTTTGGCTTTGCCAATGACTTGATTTTGAAAGCTGTGCCTGTAAGGTGATTTAAAGGTGTAACTCACAGCTGCAGGCACATCTGCAAGCATGTTTCTGAAAACATTCCCTGGACTGGCTTTTCATCACTCTGTTAGCCATAAGCACATTAGTTCCACACAATGATGCAGCAGCAGCTAAAAGTAACTATCTCCCACCAAAGCTGCTGTCCTCTGAAGGCTACCAAATCCTGCCCAGCACATCCCTACTCACAAATGCTACAACTTCAAACACAGGCAAAGCCACTGCCTTCAAACATCCATCTTTTGACTCCCTAGCAACAATTCTCTTTTGCCAGAATTCTCCAAGCCACTTGCACTTTTTTATTTTTATTGAGGTTTCTCCTTATAATGCTTACAAGTACACAGTTTCACCTTCATCTTCAGTAAGTCTTTTAATCCTCAAAGATTGAAGACTTTCAGTACAATGGTGATTTTTTCACTTGAAGTACACAACAAAACCCCACTTTAAAACAAGAGCTTCAGTCTAACACTCAGTCTTGAAACAAAGTGACATTTAGGCTTTGATCCTCAGTCCTAACTCACAAGTCAGCTTTAGAAACAAAGTTATTAAGGACCAACTCTGAATCAATTTCAAACATGACCCAAATTGTCAGCCTTGCAATTAAGATCCCCTCTGCCAAGATTAACATGGTATAAACTGACATAAATTTAAATTATCCTTCCTCAAATCGAAATTTTTACAGCCAGATCACTTGATAAACTTTCCATTTACAGTTTGGCTTCACTACAAGTCCAAGCTCAAGACTGATCTCTTGGATGCCATGAAATCTTATCTTTTTCAGCCTAAATTGGGAGGTGGGTTTTTTTTTTTTTTTTTTTTTGTTTGGTTGTTTTTTTTATTTTTGGGGTGGGTTTTTTTTGTGTGTGTGTTTTTTGGGGTTTTTTTTGTTTTGGTGGTTTTTTTTTTTTTTTGTGGTGTTTTGTTTTTGTTTGTTTGTTTGTTTTGTGGGGTTTTTTGGGGTTTTTTTGGGGGGGTGTTTTTTGTTTGTTCGGTTGGGGTTTTTTTGTTGTTGTTGTTGGTTTTTGGGGGGGGGGTTGGGGTTTGTTTGTTTGTTTGTTTTTTGCTGATGATATATGAAGACAAAAAGATTAATTTGTTTTTCACATCAGTGTTGTATCTGCTTTCTCTTCTTGCCTTCCTTTAAGGAGAACTGGCAATGCCCACACTTCTAGCACTGTAACAGTCCCTGGGAAAGCCAAGCAGCACAACTGCTTATGCCATTGCAGTTCTACAGTAAGGATGGAAAGATCAAAATAAAAATATCAAACAAATGCACTGCCAGTCTTGCTGGAAATTCCTAAGAAACTCTCTTACAGCTTCTAAGCATTCTTGGCCATCCTCCTAATCCTTGGCCATCAACTAATTACCTGTGCTTCCCAGTGAGTCCTGTGCACAGGTGGAAATACCTTCCTCCTCCAGAGGTATTGTCCCTGAGTAACATATTTCAGGAAAAGGAAAAGCAGTCAGGTACAAGACAGAAATCACAGCTAAGAATAACCAGTGGTAAAACAAACCCTAACAATATTAATCAATAATGCATCATGAAAATGCAAGCCTTAGCAGTAGAAAGTGGCATACTAAATTGCTGACAAGAAAAGATTAATATATTCCTGTCATAATGGAATGGAGTGACACATGATTGAGAATTAGGGGAACTTGTCCTTACTGCTGAAGATAAACTGCTCTCACTGTTACCTCCCAATTTAATTTGAAGTATGTGTTAGCACTGATAACCCAGCTCTAAGGTGGTAACTGTCAGAATGAAAAACATAGCAACACTGCAAAAGAATATTCATTTGCAAATTAATAGGATAAATGGCAAAAGGATAAAAATGTAAATTAATAATTAAAATTTTACTTATCAGTTTATTATTCCAATACAAATTGCAGAATCTGTTGCTAGTTAGGTTGACACTTCTTAGCTGAACCCACATATGTTTCTTCTGCTCACTCCTTCAGAAGTACAACTCCCTCCCTCCACAAGAACTTTCTGCAGAGCAAATAGTAAGAAGCCCCAGTGCGAAGCAGCTCCCTTTTTCCATGCTTACAAAATTGCTTCTCTTGCCTTAACAACAAGCTGCAGGCAATGGCTCAGCACACTTCCTACTTGCACCCAGAGGTTCCAGTAGTGTTCTTTATTTCATGAAAGCATTTTTTAACAGTATTAAGTTCAGTAATCTTCTTTTAATTATACTGAAATTCTGACTAAAAAAAACCCTACCTGGTGACATATTTCTCCTCAGTACTAATGCCCACTAATGGGAGTATTTGGAAATCCCACTTTTTTAAAGCAAGATCTAAAAATCCAATTAGACATGTGCTTTGATCAGCTTTTGCCTGTTCCAGCTTGAGAGGCACACCAACATGAATGGAATGGCCCAGCATGGAATAGCAGGGAGTAGTTTGCATGCCAGCACCACCAGAGCGAGACAAAAGGGCCAGCAGGGAGAAGAAGAGGAAGCAACAAAAGCCATGACCTTCAATGTTCTTGCAGGTCACCAGCCAGCTCTGCCTGGTATCACACACTTGGAAAGCCAGTCCTGCCCCTCTGTGAACATGTGCTAGGCCAGGTATCCATTTAGCAGAAAGTTACTGGTTTTCCTTTGAATACATAAATACACCTGATGAAATAGATTCCCTTGGTAGGAATTGTTCCTGCTACATTATGCCTTTGCTTTCTGAAAGTATCCTCATATTTAGCATCCAAAAGTGACAAAGTCTAAGAGCCAAGGTTAACTGTAACCCATTACACAAAACATGAAACCCTTTTGACCATGGTGGTGGAACTACAGCCACAGCAAATTCTTCTCATTGCCCACCACTTGTGTCTGGGCTCCTCTGCAGCACAAAGCCATGTGTGAGGGCTGTCAGAAGAGCTTCTTCAGGAGCTGGTGAGTTAGTAGATCTTAAAAATGAGCTAGCTAGCCTACCACCAGGACCCTGAGGGAACCAAGAGATCTCAATTGCCCTGACAAACCCGGAGTTGCACTCTGTCACCAGGACCACACCATCCTTCCCACCATGCTTGTCCTTATTCCCCTGACATTATCTAAAGACATGATCATTCAGCAGTAAAAGCCTGAAGCTCACTAGGTTGAACTCCCAGCTCCTCCAACCACCTCCTGAAGTTATGGGCATATGCTAGGAAGGAGGTCAGTTTTACCTGTTTGGCCAGTTTACTACAACCTGGTCTCTCAACACAGCAGATGACCCCCATAAGAACAGTGCTGGGGCTCATCCCAACACAGATGTCACGGGAGCAGGGGCAGCTCAGCCTAGTGCCCCACAGAGCAGACACTGCCCGTCCCAGGAAGGAGGCCACAGGACCAACTTAGCACAAGCTCGCAGTGTTGGTACAAGACATTTCAAGATATGCACAAAGAACACAAGTGGGAAGCTACAGACAACCTGTGCTTGGCTTACCATGCTCCAGACATGGGTGTACAAATCCTTACTCCAGCAGTAATGAAAGGGTGAGTGTTTTCTCCACCTTGGAGCTCCCACGAAGCCTGTATCTGACACAAACCCATTTCAAGGAAATTGCAGAAGTGAGGTAGTAATTGGGGTCATACACAGGTTCACACTTGAGTTTGAAAAAATCTGTTTGAATTATCAGTTTTGGTAGCCAGCAATTATTTTCAGCAGTAATTTGCTTTTTTCTGTTGTGCTGGTCATACCCCCTACATGTGTTAAACTGTAGGGGCTCAGAGAAGCTCTGTAACACACATCAGTGTTGCCACTGCATGTCTGGCCCACCAGACCCCTGCCCTCAAGTTCTGGTCTGCATTGTGCCTGCCACAGGACTATGCTTCAGGGGAGCCACAGAGGTGGAGTGTGCCCTGGCACTGCACAAGAGCAAGAACAGAGATAAAGCAAGGCAGGAACCAGCCCCTCCTTCCTGACAGCCAGTTGCTTTGTCCACTTCAACTCATCTTTGAGCCCTCTGTTCTGGATCAACGCCCTTCACAAGAAGCCCCAGTCACCCTTTAGCCACGAGTGCAGGAACAGGGGGTTCTCAGGTCACGTTCAGTCACAGCACAACCCCCTTGCATATGAGACAATGAGACGCACTTGGGACACAAGTGCTCAGCTTGCCACTTCGACCTCTCAACCTTGAGCTGTACTCAGATTATTGGCAGCCTGGGAAGACAAAGCTTCCCTGCTTCCTGGGGTCAACCTCTTCTCCCTAAGGACCAACCTAAAACACACAAAGAAAGAAGCAATTAAATAAAATCCAAGTCTTATTCCCTAAACTTGACAACGTTTTCACGTGTTAGAAAACTGCAAACCCATTTGCCAAAGGGCACAGGAACAGATGGGAACCGAAAGGGCTATTACATAAATTAAGCATGCAAACACTGGTTGTCTGCTCAAAACCCAGCTCCTGTAATTTCCATGTGTGCAGTATTTGATGTGGCCGTAGCACCAGTCCCACATGCCCTCACTTGAGGAAGAGGGATGCACATTTTTCCAGTTTGCTACATAACTACGTTGTGCTTAAAAGTGCCTACAGCTAGAAAACATGACAAACATGACAGAACCCTGCTATTTCCAGCAAGGGAGTCAAATGTGAAAAAAAGACACCACATGTATTTTTAGGCTGTAATTGAAATTTTAAAGTGGTCCCTCTCCTGAACATTTGAACAGATGTAGTGTGCAAGCAGCCACAACTTCTGACAGAGCAACACTTTTCATAATTCAGTGCAAAATTAATCTGACAGATAAGCAAAAAGCAAACAAACACCAGAACTTCAGACACAGATACATTTTTTACTATGCCGATTTGACTATGAGGGGGACACAGAAAGTTAAAAGGTCAGCAGGGGAGAGAACAGGCAGGAAGAAAAGCATTCCTAGATGCCTTGCAGTGATGACAAGAAGTCCATCTCTTCAAAATGCCCCACTGCAGCTCTCAGTCCTGTGCACTTGTGGGAAACAGTCACACATGTTCAGCAAGATAGATGGGAAATGTTTTGGAAACAAAACTGAGGTAAAAATACCCTTTCAAATGTTCGCCAGCTTCCATTTCCTCACCTTGCACTGCATGAAGCATTACTTCCAATGCCCCAGAACTTCTCAGGAACTGAAAAAGATGCTAGATTTAAATCTGAGGCTGCTCTGAGCAAACACATTAATGAAATGCTCTACCAAGGTTTTCTTTGTCAAGGAATGAACATCAACAATGTCCCCATAGGCATCACAGAAAGCATGGAGGTCTAAAAGGGAAGGATCCAGGAGAGCATCAGCCAGCAGCTGCAGCCCCTCACAGAGACAGGTGATGATACCTCAGTGACTCTGACTTTAAAACTGCAATAAGAGAAGAATGAGCCAAGTGCAGGGACAGCGTACTTTAGAGAGAGGCAATATTTTAATTTACAGCTATGTTAAACATCAGTGCATGAATAAAAACCCAGGATGCATCATGCTTATCAGCCTTGATCAACATGTAAAAGCTTTGCTGACATCGCAAGACCATAGAAAGGATACAGTTGCATTGTATGTGGTTATTTTTTTCCTCCTTATTTTAGTAAGCTTAGATTTGCTGGCAAAACCTCTAAGAGACCTGGACACAGAGGTAAAAGAAAATTGAAAGGGAAAAGGCAGGCCTTTTTTCCACCTGTATTGATCCAGTAAAACTTTCACTGGCAAAAGCTGTCCAAGCACAACACTATCTAGAGTAAGTCAGGCTTGCTATTCCAGAAAACAGACTTCTAAGCACAGATGTGGCCTCCACCTCAGTCTCTCTCGCAGAGGCAACACTGAGTACAGGAGCTTTCAAAAGGAGCTCTCAAAGCCCCATGTATCTGCACCAGGAGCATTTTCCCATTAGGAGCACTCCAAAGGACACCAGACTGTCCACAAGAATCATCCTCACAAGCAGAGGGCACACCTGGAGGGGGCTGCAGAGGTGTGACTTGGGCTGAGAGCTGGGAATTCGGTTGTGCCTCATATCTAGTTTGCACTATGGGCTATTCCAAACCTGTAGGGGATTGCAAACCTCAGATCATATAACCTCAAGAAATCCACCCTGCCCCTCTAGTTTTATTGCTGAATGTGCCACTAGCCTGGTGGGAAACCATTAAACAAATCCCAGCACACATACCCTTCCTGACCATGCCTCAGTGTCCCAAGCTATAGAGTGAAAAAGAAAGCATGGACCTACTTTGTGGACCAGTTTGAAGCCTTCTGATTAAAGTATTACTGCCCCAGAAGTAGATTTGGACCCAAATTCTCAAAGATTTCCAGAAACACTGCTCCTAACTTATTACCCAGTAAAAGCTTTCAACTGCAACAGACAACAGGAAAGCACAGACTCACCATTAACCAATATACAACACACATGGCTTGGCACTCAATAGTGTCTCCAGGCTCCCAAAATGCTGAATAAAAGTACACTAGGCATAAACCAACCAATTCTGGCAAGGTAAGAGTGGCTGAGGTACAATCTGATGACAAGAGACCCCCTCACAGCTGGAGTGGGAGCATGAAATAAATCTCTTGGTCACACCCCAATGAATGCAGAAACATGCAAAAGATCTGAAGAGTTAAACAAAAAAAAGAAAATAAAAACAAACAAACAAAAAAACCAACCAAACAAAAAACCAACCACAACCAACCCAACCTAAAATGAAAGGGGAAAAAGCCTCTGTGAAGACTGGCAGTGGGGAAAAAACCCAGCTAGTTTGGACTTACAAGAAATATGGCCTGTTTCCCCTGGTGTCCAGGCATACTGGGGGAATGAGATGCATTTCTAGCTGCACAAAGAGTTCTCACAGTACCATGTTACCATGCTGGCTATAGCATTCTGGGGATGGATAAGGCTGTAAGGCACTGATATTTTACTGATATATGGACTTCATGCATTACTGATCATTTAGACACAATAGCCCCATGCATATTTTTGTTTTGCATCCTCTGCAAATATTCTCCTCTCTCTGCTCTGAGAGTTTTTAAGAAAAAGTGTTCAGGAAACAGGCAAAGAATGGGTAAAGACTCCCCAGCAACACTGATGTGTTCTGAGGAAGAGAGAAAGAAAAAAGGAAACAAAAAACAAACCACAAAAAGACCACAAGCTGGCTCAAGACAGCCAAATATGAAGACAATTTTAATTAAACCACATCTGTCTTATATCATCTATTCCAGCTAATTTAATATCTCAAACGAGTTTTATCTCAAAATAGTTAATAGCTCTAGAAGGCCCAACTTTTTCCCAGTTTTTTCTTTAATGCAATTACATTTTTGCTGCTGCACCAGAAATATTAATAGCCTTTTCTGCATGAGATAGAGAAGCTCTACAGCAGGGCAAGAAAGCTTTGATCCTATTGATGATCTGCATGCTGATGGTTACATGCAGCTTGTCTGTCAATGTAATTTCTACTGAAGCTATTGAAAACAGGCAGCATCCCTCTCAATACTTCAAGCATGCATCTCTATAGGAAAAAGACTTCCATTCTCTTGACTGTAGAAAGGACAAATAAGTGGGAAAACAGACAAGCAAAGCTGTTGTTCTACTGCATATTGCTGTGTAGGAAGACACAGAGGGACAAATTCTGCTCTTCATTACAGTACCTTTCATCCAGAATTGATCTAACCTAGTCAATGGAACTGACCCAGATTTACAGAGGAGAAACTGTTCAGGGTTCCACCCAAGCCTGCAATCCTGTATTTCTACCTCCAAGGGGAATGTATGCCCTTTGTGCAATCCAAAATCCTCTGCTCTAGCACAGTAGACCTGACCCAGTACTCCCTAACATCAACTAAAAAGCAACCATGGTCTCCTCCAGCCCACCATGCAGACCTTGTGCCATCCACCCACCAGCAAATTCAAACCATTAAGTGTACTCCTTTCAGAAAAAAACAAAATAATAAAATCTTATGGCTTGCCCAAAACAAAACCCCAAACCCAACAGCCTAACACGGAGCTACGTCCGCCCTTTCTCAGCTTCCCTAACCTTGCCACAAAGGACAAGCAAGACTCATTTGGGAAGAGAAGGAATGTGGAGAGGCAGAGATATCTGGCACAGTCCACAGGATCACCATTGCCAGGCAGAACAGTGCACAATGTCCAGCTGACTGATCCTGTGACAATTAATAAAACCAGTGAGTGGGACACAGCAATGCCTGGGAGTGCACATGTCCACAGTCACCCTTGCAGTCCATCACTCCCGGGTGTATTGCCCCAATGATTGGCAATTGCTTCAACTTCATAATTGCGTGCTTAATTCTAAAGACAATATGCTTGTCACCATCTGGAAACTCAAATGTATTTTAGAAGTTAATCAAGACCAAAATATTTAATCAAGACAGACTATCAGTTTTGTATTTATGACCCCAACTGACACATTTTATTAATCACTAAGTGTTTAACAAGTGTTAAGGTCCTCCTCCTCAGTTACTATAAATGCTCTGCTACCACTTCCAACACAGGCTATACAAATATAGATTACTAGAAGGACATACTCAGTTCCTGGTACCCACCAGCGTGGGTGCAGAATGTGCTATTCTGTGTCAGGTCACTTCAGATAATACAGACATTTTTGTTCTGCCTGCATACCAATCAGCTTTAGAGCACTTTAATACAAATAAGTCTTTAGGAAGATTTTAACTACCTAAAGCTCTTTGTTTTAAGACAAGGTATTACAGTAAAGATCATCTGTGAGATCCAGTTACAGTCACCTTACTAATTATATGTCTACCTTGCCTAATTCAAAAATCCCCACAAGCTATCCATTTTAAAGTTTTTGATTCCTTTCTACAATCACTTATCAGCCAAAAAAGCATGAAAATTACTAGTTACAATGTAATTCATTAAATGAATTCAGAAGGCATTACTCTAAGGGTCCTGAAGCCCAGCTTTTCACCATTTACAAAATATATCTTGAATGTCCATGTCTTAAAAATGAAGGGAAAAAAATCCCACAGTACAACGTCTTTGAGAAGTGGATTGAAACCCAACAAAGCCTTTTATTCCTTGTGGATTTTATATATGGACTCTGCTATTAAAATCTACATCTCCTACCACTCAGCCAACCAACATAAAAAGACACAATCTTTTGATATTAAGATGACTAAGGAGGGCATCTTTTTAGCCTGGGACAATGCTCAAAGCAGCAGCAGCAGTTCCTTTGCAGACTGAGCACAGCTGAGGATGAGATCCTGCTCTCTTACCTCCTGGAGAAGAGAGAGAAAGGGGGGCCTGATCCTGAAAAGCCACACATTGATCACTTTACTCACATCCTTGAAACCAAGGCTACCTCTCCCTGCCAGACAAAGAGCAGCCAACATTGACAGGATGTGAGCATTTTGCACAGTGCAGTCCCCCTGCCTCCATGACATTTGCTGGATAGAGTTACCATCTCCCAAACCCCCGGAATCACAGTGCTGTGAGAAATTCTGCTCAATTGCATTGTTTGTATTTTCCATTTCCCCCAGCACCTTCTTTTACGTTTTTTCATAGGAGTGTGAAGCCATCGCAGCAGTGATTGATAGCAATGGAGCAAAGTCATCCCTCAGTGTCTACAGCCTGGCACAAACAAGATGAAGGCTACCTTGAAGAGGCACTCTTACTGTTAAAACTGATACACTGACAAACTATAAAAATCCTTGCTCTTCTACAGCCTGCAAAGAATTAATAAAATCATTCCTCTCTCAACCTGGATGTTTCCAAATGTGTAAGTTGAGAAAGAGTAGCAGAAATGAGAAACCACACTTACTACTCATTTCAATTCGTGAAGTAACAAAGGCAGCTATGAGGAGCCCTTGGCACTTCTGGGATTTCTTTTAATCACAAAGAACGTCATACTCCTTACAGCAGCCTTGTTAGGAGAAAAAGCTTTGCGCTTCAGAAATCATCGCATTGGGATTACCTGGGCCACCAACTACAGATTTTGTAGGGGGTGGGAAGATGGGTGAGTCCATGTACATGTTCACACACATTTGTGAACCCTCTTTGCATAACCCTCTTTTTTTTCCAGTCAGCATTTTATAAGTGCTCATACTCAGCTTTTTTAACACACAGATTCAAATTTGTCAGGGGAAAAGACATGAAATACTAAGTTTCCAAATCTAGCATCAATGTCAGTCAGTGTGTTCTAATGAACATTTTCCTTCAAATGTTCCAGAGGCAGCCATCTGATTTTATTTCTTTTAAATAGCATCTCCTTCTGATGCTTGTAACCTAAATGTTAATGCCTCATTCAGGACCTCATCTCTAATGTGCAAAATTAATATGGCCAAAAGGAAAGCTGTTGTCTGCTTTCATTGCCAACACTGGGCACAGTGTAAAAAGCAAGAAAAAAAGCATTGCTATTTTAAAATAATTCAAAAACCCTGGATATTTAAGTGTTAAATGCACAAGGCAGTGAAACTTCTTTATACAAGGAAGCTTTCCTTGACTCCCATAGATACAAAGCTTCCTTGCTGCAAATTAACAATTAACAAAATGCTCGTGCTGCACCTACTTAACCATGCTGTTATCCAAAGTCCTGTTAGCATATCACAGAAATGAGAGTCCTGTCTTCCCCTGTGGCTCTCTGAGGCTTGCTGCCACAGAGCTTTTCAGTCTCTCAGTTCCCAGAGGGGAAGCAAGTAAAACACACCAGCTCCCACAGACATGCCTGCAGCTCCCATGTTCTGTCTGCGGGGCTCCTCATCCGCCTGCAGGGATCAGACATCCCAGAAAGGGCAGAGCAGAGGAGGCACCCTGCCACAGGACAGCCAGCACCCTCATTCCTTTATTCCTTCGGGGTAAGGGCTCCTCATCTCTGCACAGGTTGCTTTCCACTAGGTAATTCCCAGGGATGCTACCGGTGTTGTGACAGCCCCAGAGGACACTGGGGAGGGAGCTGAAATCTAACACGGGCCATTCACATGGAAACCTACAATTTCAGTTTCACAGAAGGGAATGGATCTACTCCAGACAATTTCCTCAACAGCGAACACCTCATGAAAACGCATGTGGAGAGGGCAGAAAACAAACCACATTCATTGATCAGCATTAAATGAAAAGTGGAAGATGATAACGTTACACAAGAGAAGTGACCCAGAGCCCAAGTGTATATGCGGTAAAATTTTCATTTACCCATGAAACCTTAGTTTCAGGTGCCAGACAATTACATGAAAGGGGGAACATGCTGCATTCTTTGCTGATTACATTCACAAAATTGAAATCCAAGAAAATCCCTGTGTCTGGAGGCATTAACCAGAGATAATTAGGAACTGAATCCTTTCACTGGTTTGCAGTAGTCTCTGGTGGTCTCACCCTCGAGTTAAGAGCATGAGGCTTGTGCCAGAAACACCATTTTGTCACATGCAAGCATTCTGCCCGTAACAAAAGGACACTATCTATAACCTGTGTGCTCAAACACAAATAATGAGGAATTAAGTGAACTCAGTTGGAATTGTGACTGTAAGGACAAATACCTCATCCACAAAGATCCTACATGAATGGGCTACAGGGAACAGGAACATCCAACAAAACACAAACATGCTTTGAAATGTTATCCTTGTAAGATAGTAGGCGGCTGCTGAATCTAAGTAACCCACCAGAGATACCTCTTCATCTTTAGCCTGGTCATGCCAGGTCTACACAAGTACATCATTCCTGAACTTAATTTCATTGGTTTAATGTGAAGGGGAAAACTCCTTCTCTTTTCATTGATTTCAACTGGGCCCTTCATCCATGCATTTTATGCATCATTTTATGTAGGCTGACACTTAAACAATTCACAGAGAGAACTCGAACGTTTGCTTTGAACAGCACAAACAATCAGAAAGAAAAACCATCAGATTCAAATCATTGTGTCCTCCATCCCAGTCCTTAACTCCCTCAGGATCAACTTAGAGTTGATAGATAATACATATGCATCAGGCTTCTCAAGCCAAAAGGCTTGAGAAGAAAAAATACTGTGCTAGAATGACATTCACACAAGGACAACTGCAGCAGCTTTGTCAGGCAGGATTTGATATAGTACATCTGGCAACAGAGTCAAACAAAATATAGTAGAGCTGGCTTTGGAAAAAGTAACATGAATCTAATTTCTTCCAATTGTCTGAACTGCTTTTAGAGTTAATTACATGGTACAGTACAAGATAAACTACCTGTCACTTCTGAAAAGTAATGGAAACAAATTTAGAATTCAGAAAGATGCTCATATTTCTGAATATGAAATAAAAATGAGATACTAGTTGCACCAAATCAATTGTATAAATTTATTCATAAAAGCACTGGGCATGTCAGCTCTCTATGCTGCTTTGTGAAGTTCAAAACAAAGTTTCTATGCACAGACTTTATCTCTGAAGAAGTTACTTAAGCTAAGTTATGACACTTTACATCTGTGAATAGTGTCAGTGCTCTGCAAGCTAGCACATACTTTCCCAATATCGACACACAGTAATAAAAAAAAAATAAGAGCTTATAAAAACTGACATGGTAGAAAATGTAACAGTGGAGTAATAAGTATCCTGATAAGATAAAATGTAATAAGACATGACTGCAACATAATCACCCAGGTAATTTTTTGCTTGAACACATTCAGAGACAGATTTTGATTTCTTCAGTTCAGCACGCAGTTGTTGCAAAAATCTACACTCATTTGCACTGCAATAGAAAAAGTTGCTCTTCTAATAAGATTAATATTCACTAACCAGGAACATTTTCACAAGATACAAAGAGCAGTTTAACTCTTGACTTAAAGCAAGACTCCAGTCCCTTTGAAAAGAGTGACCAGAGTAGGTTTGCTCACACTAATGACAGTTCTATGGAAATCTGCAAAAAGCTTCTCTAGGGACACCAACAAACAGAGCACACGGCAGGGTTTCTGGGGGCTGGATTTCATTGCATGCAATTAAATGAGGGTCAGTTTCTTGTGGCTGTCAAATGAACTCCATTTCTCTGTATCCCAAACAGAATAATTTAAAACCAGTATACAAGGTCCATCAAAGGAATGCCACACACCCAACTGCCTTGCAGATCTCATTCTCCTTTGTAAGCAAGAGAGAAAGCGAGGATCAATTGCAAGATGGGAGACTGCTGCATTGATTTTCAAACAGAATCTGCCATCAAAACCAATGGTAAGCTTCTCTTCAGATATAAGGAAAAAAATCTCCTGTGGCCTGAGTTGTTCTGATATTTGAGCAAAGGCAGACATCAGCTCTCAGTCATATCGTGCTGCATATGTAACTGAGATGATCATGGAATGGGGCAAGTCTGACCTGTGAGATCTAACCTTCATTAGCATCCAGAGGAGAGCAGCACACATCTAAAACAGGAGATGGAAAATGAAGCAAAAAAAATGCAAGTGGCAGGGGCGGGAAGGGAATCAGATTTAGAGTAAGTTAGTTGCACAAACCTGTCTGAGTTAAGATAAAGATAGCACTAATTATCCTGCCTCTGCAAGGAATTTTACACCTTGGGGGATCCTAACACACTGCCAGTGTGACCCCCAGCCCAGCAGAGCAGCTCCTGCCTTCACCGGGTGACTCACAGTCCCCTGCTCGCTGCAGCTGGGAAGCTTCAGAACAAAGCAAACACTTCTGTGAAAGTGCAGGCAGGCTAACGACTAGTGAGCAAACTGATTTCATGGGAAATGCAGCAGATAAAACTATGATGGGCTGTCACATAAAACCCCAAGACTGACCTATTTCACGCAGACAGAACTTCCAGGAGCATGGAGCAATAATCAGCTTGCACTCAGTTACCCAGATAGCACATGGCAGGAAAGTGAAGGGGAAAAATATTTTGAGCAAAAGAGACTGGGAAAATCAGCTATATATTGCTATATCTCCAGCTATATCAAACACTGAAGCATGCATTTTATCAGAAAAGGCTAGACAGGCAATGGGAAAACATACCAAAGTCCCCACTACCACTTCCTCCCTCAGGAACAAACATAGACCCAGATAAGCCACAATAGCCAGGATCATCTCCAAAGTTTTCTTTACAGTGGTCCTGAGCACTAGAGAGCTGCACAATTCACCTTCCCTCAACAACAACTGGTTGGGGAACGTACCTTGGGAGGGTGGATTCCCAGCTCTTAGGCAACCTGACAAAACTCGGACAATGCAAAGGTGCAATCACCAAACAGCACATT
Organism: Prinia subflava; assembly: GCF_021018805.1. Taxonomy (NCBI): domain Eukaryota; kingdom Metazoa; phylum Chordata; class Aves; order Passeriformes; family Cisticolidae; genus Prinia; species Prinia subflava. The sequence continues at coordinate 18,408,625 of NC_086250.1, read as the reverse complement.
TACAGCTGGCTTCCCAACAAAGGAGGAGTGCGGAGTCAAAAGGAGAAAAAAGTAAAAATCACCTGATTTCCTTCCAGTATGAATGTGTTGGTATTTGAGATCCAGCACAAGTGATACATGATATTCTTTTGCAAAGATAAGGCAAAGCTCATCTTCCCGGCTTCAGGCATTGGCTGTGTTTTGTTGTTCGGGGATTTTTGCTTGTCTGTTTTTAAAAAAGGCTCCTGTTAACTATGTAGTTTTCTTATTTTTTTCCCAAAGAAAAAAAAAGCTATCAGCAGAAAGTTGTGTCTCACACTTCTAACAAGAGTTCCATATTCAGATCTCTTAAAATGGAAAATCCCCTCTAACAGATAACAATTTATCTTAACTCAGAGGGGTTTGGACTCATCATCTGGTGGCCTTCTAGCATCTTTCACCTTCCCTTTCTCTCACCTGAAACTGATGAGAATGCTTTGTAAGCAGCCTCCTGAAATTCACCGAGAACTCTGGGGCTCAAGAAACCTACAGTAAGGACCTGGCACTGCTTGCTGAGGACTTATCTGAAAACTTTATTTACTCTCCAAAAGGTTTGGGTGGGAATTTTTCATCTAATTCTGATTGCAAAATGCCTCTGCTGGAGAGCGTGGTAAGCTACCAACAACAGTGACACTGGCAAGGCAGAGATGAGAGACAGCTCCCTCCTGCAGCCATCCAAAGACATGCTTCAGTGGAGACCAGCTAGAATTTAGAACACCCTCCAACAACAAAAAGGACATTAACCAAGATTTTGAAAGCTCTTGATACGTCCAGTCCTGACAGACACTCTGCCCAGGGTCTGGCTCCAGTGAATTCTGACACACAAGAAGGGTTATGAGCACATCTTACAAAAAAGACTTAATTCCTAAAAATGATCCACTACCCGATGTATGTCACATAAACAGGTCTACCACCTCCTCTCTCCTGACCCTGATCCAAGAACTCTCCATTCATCTGTCACCTACACTACTGACATGGTAACACATACAATGGCATAAGAGATACCTGGGAGAGCAGATGTCTGAGCCTCACAAACCATGTGCAACCCAAATGGGGACACTCTGTGCAGCACTAGAGTAGGGCTCAAAAGCTTCCCAGCAGTTTCCGGTATGGAAACAGCCCACACAAAAAAATTAAAAAAACATTAAAAAAAATCAGAATCAGTTATGATCAAAAAGGCACAATGAATGTTGTGATCTATTTATTTCCAGATCTACTCTACTCACACTAACAACCTAAATATATGTCACAAAGAAAATGGGTGCACATTATCCTCCTGGTGATTTCACAGCATCGCATTCTCTCCTCGGAGTTTATGCTAAATCCTTTAAACTGTACTAAAATCTCAGCCTATTTATAGCCTCACAATACAATGACTATAAAGCCATAATCTCCAAGAGTTAACTATAGCGCATATTGAGAATTCTTAAAAGATGATTTTTCTTCATTCAAAAATTCACAGAAGAATATTTAGCCTAATCTCTCACCTACTGCATGCTAAGTTTGTGTTCCAGCAGTATCATTCATCTGAAACAAGGGGAAATAATAAGTCTTGGCCAAATTTTCTAAATATATATGCAAACTATATTATCTGTGGAACTCCACCAATTAAAATATCACACTTCTATTAAACTGGTGAAGCTATGTTACAAGCCATAATTCTGCATCGTGCCTTGAAGACCAGAAACAAAGCCTTCTCCAGGTCTGCTAAGGACTGAGCGCTCCTTGTGAAACGAGTAAGCATGGGGCAGACATAGTAAAAAAGAGAATAAATATGCTAATTTTTCCAAGAAGTTGGCAGGCATTAACACAGATGGGCACCATATAAGAACGCATTCATCAAGCAAATTATACCAACTCTGGAGGAGCAGGCAGCTGACAGAAAAACACCAAACAGGACTTGGCTTCACCACAGAACAGCAGATCTACTGATTCCTAATTCTATCAGTGCACCAAGCCCCTACCATTTGATGAAAAACTCTCCAAAAAGTTTAAGGAAAAATCACTTTTTATAAAACCATTTAGGCTGGAAAAGATCTTTAAGACTGAGTCCAAGCACTAACTCGGCACTGCCAAGTTCACCACTAAACGACATCTCTAAGTGCCACATACATATACAGCACACACAGTAGCCACAAACAGGGAAAAAAAGAGTCAATCTGAACAGATCCTTTTTCTTTTTACCAGACTGCAATTCCCTTATTAGCTACAGCTCTAAGGCTGTAGCCAGGACACTTGAGAGCTGGCAGTAGACAATAACAGGTATGGCTGGGAAGACTCGCCTGCTGAGGACAGTGCCCAGTCTGCCAGCTCTAGCTGTTGGCCCACTACAAGGTATCACCCCTCTCACCAGCCTGGCTCCTCTGCTCAGCTGTCAGAACCCTCCAAAAAGACACTGCAAATGTAATTCCCACATCATTTCTCCGGCAGAAAGGGGGAAAAGTAAGACAGACCGATCAAACTTATTTTCTTTTGCCATGCTGGACAAATTTCACCAAGCTGCACAAAGCATCCATGAGGGGTCTGCGCACACAGTTGACACGGCAAGAAGTTTCCACAGCCCAATCCCACCTCTGTGTGAATCAGGGGCTGATCTACGTGGGACTTCCCTGGGAGCCAGCATCTGCTGCCCCCGGTACCGCTCCATCCCTAGGACGGGGGAAACCGAAAACCTGAGATCGCTTTAGGGAGTACCTGGGAGTGTGGATCCGAGCTGATCCGGCACGGCGCTCCGCAGCCTGCGTCCCTGCGGACACCCGTGCCCAGCCAGCGGCTCCACGCGGAGCTCCTCGGCCGCCCGAACCCCGGCACACGGCAGGACGGGGCAGCAGCGCCGCGGGCATGGCCCGGCCCGGGCAGCCGCCCCGCCGCTCCGGACAACTCGGGCGAGCCGGCGCGGAGCTGCCGCCGGCGATGGTGGGTGCCCTTGCTCGGCCCCGGTGTCCCTGACGCTTCCGAAAGCGAAAAGCTGGGAAGACGAACGCCCGCGATCCCTGAGGGGAGAGGGGACCGGGGGTCCCGCTCCCGGCGGGGGGACCCGCGGGGACCGGGCAGCTCCCGGCGCCGCTCAGCCACGACGCGCTCGCCAGCCGCTGTCGCCTCCCGTCCCCCTTCACCAAACGCACGATATAAAGCAGAAAATAACGAAATTGTTAAAGAAACCAACTTTCCTCCCTCCCGCGGGAAGTTTCCTGCGGGGGACGAGGCGACCTTCCCGCAGCCGCCGCGGGAGCCGAGCCCCGCGCCTGCCGCAGCGGCGCCGGGAGCCCAGAGCCGGGGGCAGCCAACGAGGGCTCCCGAGGCGCCGCCACCTGCGCCGGCGGGGAGCGGGGCGGGCGCTGCCCTCCCGGGGCCGGCGGTGCCGGTGATGCCGGTGCGGTTGCGGTGCCCTACCTGGGTGCAACATACTTTGGAAATAGAAGATGACGAGGATGAAGGAGCCCACGGAAGTGACCAGGACCATCCTGCACACCCGGTTCATCCTCATTACTTCCAGCACCGCCGGCTTCATGGCGTTGTCCGGCGGCGCAGAGAGGGCGGCGGAGCGCGCAGGGCTGGCGCTGGGAGCCGCTCCGCGCCCGCCCCGCGCCGCGCCGAGGAGCCGCCGCCGGAGGATGCCCGGGCGCCCGCGCCCCGCGCCGGGGGGCGTTAATGCCGCGCTGGGCGTGACCACGCCGCGCGCCAGGCGGAGGGGCGCTCTGCGCGCGCGGGGGGGAGGCGGGCCAGGCGGGGAGCCGGGGCGGAGCGCGCCCCCCCCTCGCCAAGGGCAGAGATGGTCCCGCCCGGCGGCGGCGGCGGGCGGGGACGAGGCGGGCGGCCCCGAGGGGCTGCGGAGCCGCGCCCCGGCCCCTCACGGCTCTGGGGGCGCCCGGCGGCTGCCGGCCGAGTGTCCCCGCTGCCCGTGAACTTGACCACCTCTGGGTCACTCTCGCCCTCTTCAGGGGCTCGGAGTCCGGCAGCTGCCGGCGGGCAGGAGCATCCGCCCCTGCCTGGCTCTGCCCCGCGCTCCGTTTGTGGAGAGAAATTCTTCTCTCCCACTCTCGGCGGTGCCTGTCGCTCCGCTAACCCTAAAAGACCTGCCTCCGTGCAGGTCTCCCCTCGCTCCGCGGGTTCTGTTACAGCCGGTCCCTGCCATCGTGTTTTGCCGTGTTCCCCGTGCCCCGGCCGGGAGCTGTTCATTTTATCAGCGGTGCAAACACCAACTTCAGGCGCACGGAACCATCCCCGGGGCAAACAGTGCCATCTGGCCTCACAGAAATGACGGGGGCTTCTTCTCCTTTCAAACCCGAGACTTTTAAGTTCCCTGAATTACCTAACAGTGCTCACTTGCCGGTGGAATCAAAAGGTCCGTGCCCCGCGGCCGGCCCGCCGAAGGTGGATGTACCTTTCGGTAGCCGAGAGCAGCACCAGGCGATGAGATAGGAGCCCGTACGTGGGAGGAATGCAGAGGAGCTGCGAGCTGCAGAACAAAGGCCTGTGCCGTGCCCGAGCTGCATCGGCTGCGGGACAGCTGGGGCTGCTGGGGAGCCGGGCGCTGTGAGCCACTGCGGCTCCGCTGGGTCCCGAGCGAGGTTTCCGAGGCCGAACCACACGGCACAGCTCCCGAACTGGGACTGTCCTCCTGCTCTGAACTACGCAGGTGTTGAAAAGGACCGTGCTGAATGGAAATGTCTTCTCAGCAATATACCATTCATCTTTGTGCGGTGGTAACAGTTCCGTTTGTTCCCCTGATGCACCCAAACACCACTTTCCTATCAGTTTTCTTTTTGCTAAACTGAAGATCATTATACTTATGCTGATACCATCTCCACACATAAAAGGATTCCCCCCCCCCCCCCCCACCTCGCAACCTACTCTCTATTCTTCTGATGAGTTGAGGGGAGGGGTCTTTAAAATCAAAATAGCCCTAAACAGTCTGAATCCAAAGGTGGGAAGCAAGTGGAGTAAAACATTTTAAAACTAAAAAACCCTTCCCACTTCCATCCCCTCCCACCCTTGCCCCCTGCCCCCTAAAAAAGCCAAACCCCACAAACAAACAACCCCAAACAAAACAAACAAGCAAACAAAACCCAGCCAACAAACCCAGAAGGTATGAATGCTCATTCCCAGTTAACTGTGACAGAAACATGCAAAGTCATCAGAGTTTTTCATTTCCACTCTGCAAAAGCCAAAGATTTTACCTCAAGGATAAACCATTAATTAGTTAGGCATTTGCAACAGAGTAGATTATTTATCTTTGGTCTGAAGTTCCTTTTATCAGAAGAAAAGCCCTTTGTTCATTAAGAAAGGTTTTGCACAATATTTTGCTTACTTTGTCTAGATTTTCTCAATTTTTTTCTTTTTGCTATTTTAATATGCAGTGACCATTTTCTAGTCTTCCTAATGTAAAGGAAGCTTTAAATTTTTTTTTAAGTTCAAACTGCAAACATGACAAAACGGCGTTCTATGAAAAGCACTAGACAAAGAGAAGCATTTCCATGTAATGCATCAAAGTGGCGGATCGTTAAGGCAGTCAGCAAAAGTCAACCAGCAGCAGAGCCTGGCATTTCAGCATCCCCTGTCAATACATGCGCTGCAGCACATCAGCAGCTGCAGCGTTCCAACAGAAAGGACTGGACTGTCTCCAGGAGCCTGGATAAGACATCGAGGACTGAGGGAAAAAGCCTAGAACTCAATACTCAGCCAAGGGACACAAGAAGGGAAATGCTTTATACTCTTAGAGGAGGTGCCCTTAGATGGATTTTCAGTGTGGCTTAACAATAGTTTCTTTTTTTTTTTTTTTTTTGCGAGCATCATCCTGTAATGGAACAATAGAGGGTTTTAAAGCATTAAGAAGAAAACCACTAGCTGTGTTGCCATTTAGTTTTAAAAGAACATTATGAAGCAATAGTATCATTATGGACATTGGCGATTATAAACTCAACATCCACCCAAATACTTACAGCATCTCTTCAAATTTCCAACTATGACAACCTTCCTGGTGAGTCAGGACAATGAAATGCAGCAGCCTATTTTTGAGACAGCCAGTTTTTTGTTTTCCTACAGAAAAGAGCAAAACTGAGGTAACATAAGGAAACACAGTTGTCTTTCCAGGTGGGTGCCAAGTTATAGAATAAGTACATGAACAGAACACTTCTTCTATGCCTCTCTCTTCAGCAGCTCCCGAGCAGCAGGGAGTCTGGATAGTACTGTGGGTGTGATCACCTACCATTCCCATGATAATAACCAGCATTCAGTATCTGAATAAAAACAGTCCCGTCATCCAAGAGATGTCTGAAAAGAAAGACTTAAGAGATTAAGAACCAGATGCCAGTGACATCAAAAGAAATACAGACAGTGTTTTGTAGATTGTTTTGTATAATAAAAGAGCTTCACAAAAAAAAGAAACCAAACCAACCACAACCACTCACATAACTATTTATTGATAAGCTCCAAAAATAGCAAAACTGCAGTTGAAAACCAGCACTGTAAATACAGCATGTCGTACATTCAGGGTGCAATTTATCAAAAAAATGACAAGCAGGCTGATATTGACGAACGTGTTGAAAGGTTAAACAGAATGCCATTAGAAAGCAGAGCTATCTGTGAGAGACATATAGGGTCTGTGCAACTTTTCCTCTCTAAGGAAAGAACCTCAGAAAAAAAGTACGGATAAGCTTCATCCTTTAAAAACAGAAGGTGAGTTTTTTACAGAATGTCTAATGTTGTTGAAGAAATATGCAGAAGCTTTAGGCATGAAAGCTGCCTTCAGATCTGAAACAGAAACTGCAAATTTCAGACTCTCTGTCTAACCGGAGACCATCGTCACTCCAATCCCATCACAACTCAACCACCACGGGGTGAGGTCAGGTGGATGAGAAAATATTCTTGATGTGTCTTCTGATTATATTCTGTAGGGATGGTTTTAACTTCTGTGGCTGAAACGGCAATATCATAAAGGGACCAAGTATTTGGCTTTGTCCCCCAAGGAAAAAGCATATTGCTTTAATGATTCCAGCCAGTCAGTGGACCTTTCACTTGACAAGCTGCCCTAAAATGTGCTGTCTGAAGGCAGATAGTCAAATAAAGAACCATGTTAGTAGTCAGGCACTCTCTCTACCTCAGTCTGGGACTGCTTGTCAGTCAAAAAGTGTTTGGCAATGTTATTCCCTTAATGTATGGTAACGTCTTTTAAGATACTGATTCTGAGCTCATTAAAAACAGCATGCAAGAATCTCCCTAACCCAGCTGATTCCAGTGGAATTAGGACAAAGCTCATTTCCCTACACAGATTTCTCAGTCAGCAACTCACTGTCTGCAGGAATAAAAGGCCACCCACCTCCAGGAAGCCATCTCCATAGAGAATTGAAAGACAATCCTTTCTGGAGCTAAGCAGATATCTTGCCCCCTTCGTCTTCCCTCCAAATAAGACACTCCCCCCATGCACCCATGAAGCAACCAGGAGAAGCAATATATGATGTATTTCAAGATTAAAATAGGACCTTTAAGCAAAATCTATAATTGATGTAAGACCACTATGATATTAGTTGTAAAGCTCTTAGTAACAGGACTTGGAGGAGATCGGCATAGAAGCAATTTTTTAAGCTTTGCTTTGAAGGATGCATTTTCTAGAGGTGGTGGATGTTCACACCTCTGCCCACTGCAATTAACAGTGGTAGTGGATCAAACCCAGTGGTCCAGCACTGTCCAGGACAATGTCACTGGCTTCAGAGGAGACATCAGTTTGCCCTGCCACAGGTAGCAGTGGTCAAGTCTGCCAAAAAACTGGTGTCTGCTTGTGACATTTATTAGGTAGAGCTTGGCTTTTGTCCTGCAATGTGAATGGCTTCACTTGAGGAACACCCTCCTGAAAGTCAAATCCAAGAAAAATTCCAATGCATCCTGTCACCACAGTTACAACCAGAGCAGCCAAGACAAACTCCTGGGCAAAGCAGACATTAAAATATTTGCCAAGTTCCAGTGAAGTTCAGCTCTCTTTTTTTTTACTGTGTCTATACTTCCTTTGCAGTTTTCCCCATTGCTAGTGAAGAACATTTTTTATGAAGTAAAATACTGGAGTAAAACTTAACAACACTAAGGGCCAAAGGAGCTGCAAGACAAGCAAAATCCCCTTGGTGATTTAGTTGCCTGTGTTAAAAGGAGACTTTAAAATGGACAAGTACTTTCCCCAGCAATTGCAGTGCACCCTTAAATTGCACTGAAATTCAGATCTCTTTGTCAACAGACCTTGGGGCATCATCTGAAGTGTGACTCAGAGCACAGAGAGGCTGGAATAAGAGGAATTACTGGCTTTTTGTAGGGTTGCTCACACCAATTCTATTCTCAGACACCAGGATTACTCATGCTCTTCAGCACACATTGCTGGCATCCTGCTCTGCTGCTCATTAGACACAAGGGTGTCAGAATGAAGCCCGGTAGCTGGGAAGGCAGGATGAGGTGAGCAGAAGCAACACAGCCAGAACAGCACAAACTGCATATAATTTACAAAACACAAGCATGCACCCTCCATTCTCCCAGTAGCACTTTCCCAGCTAAGGTTCAAGCAAGCTGCTTTCAGGGGCAAATTGATTTGTCTCCAAGAGTTGGAGTGGCTTATATGTTACTTGGGGATAAAATCCAGCTGAATAGGAATGAACACACCCTTAAAATAACCCCCAAAAACATCTAGGCGGAAGATGTGAAGAGGATCCTAGAATAAATTATTATTGGAGGGATTTGGAACAAGGAAAGAGCTGCCCCATCCAAAAAGAAAAAGGAAACTGGAAAACCAGTTACTCAGATTGTCAAGACTGGATTTTTTTTTTTTTTAATACAATCCCATAATCATCTCCTGTGCTTGGGATTTTAAAGGAACTTTAACATAATTGTTTGGCTCTTCTGAAACAGTCTCTAATTATTTCTGATTATATAAATAAATTGTGTTATTTTCTGTAAAGTGTTTCTTTCAAAACCATTATTATTGTCTCTTCTAGGGTAGATCCACTGCCCCAACTCTTATATTCCATCCATCTGGTCTCCAACTGGTCAAATGTCCATACACGGTTAGTCAACAGAAAACACATTTACACAACACAACTAATTTGCCCTGTTTTAGACATCCAAAGTGCAATGAGGTGAATCATGCCTTGAAAGTGCCTGTTGACTGAAAAGCTCCTGGATGTCTAGCTCTGCTGCAGACACCTATATTGTACAGTTAGGTGAAATAAACCCAAACAGAGCCCTCTAGATCTTTCGTTTTTGAAGGAAATGCTGCCAAATCCTATGTTTTCTGTGTTCTAATGTTCAGCTTGTATCCTGTTATCTTCTCACCTACATTATAGTCAAAAATGGGAGCCTCATTTTTCATTGTACTTGACCATGTTTATTTCAGTAGATGTTTATTTAGGTCAATATGTCCTCTATTTTCCTAGATTGTTTCTAAAAAATAAAATTAAAAAAAAACAAACTACATACAAATATAAACATTTTTCTTTGTAAAATATTTCCCAATAAAAGTATTAACCATAAGGAACTAAAATCTTGTATGAAAGTATGGAATTTTGAGATAGAGTTTTCTCTTTTCCTTTTATGTCAAAACTGAAGACGAACACACCCTCTTTGGATACCTGGCACGTGTTCAGAAGACCATTTTAAGTCAACAGATGCTTGAAAAACTCTTTGCTATTTTTCAATAGCAAAATGAGTTCTATGCAATTTTTCAGTCTTGTTTACATGTATAACTACTACATGTTCAAGTTACACACGTATTTGATTTAATTGTGTGCTTAAATGTGTTGAATAATTTCCAAAATCAACAGCAAGTCAACGGCGTGAAGTGGAAAGTTACATACCTGTTGTGTTGTTATGCTTTTCCTGTGTCTCATTCCTTTGACATTTGCACTAGGAGAAAAAATACACTGAAGCCAGTAGAAGTATGGATGTTAAAAAGAGATCCAAGGTTGAAAACAAGGTGGGTTTTGTGCCCAAAGGACAACTGCACTACTGAAAATCAACATACTGAAGAGGAGAGGCAGAAATTCGTACTTACAGGTAGGATTTTTCTCAGTCTACACTACAGTGACCTTAGGCTTGGGAAGTGCTATGAGGTGCTTAACTGAAAAGCACTATGGGATTATAAGAAGCAGTTTAGAAACACATTTAAAACAAAAGCATTGGCTAGAGCTAATTAAATGCTAGGTTTTTTCTCTTTCACCATCCCTTCTCAATTAAAAGGTGTGACTTCAGGGACTCTTTCTATTTAAAGGATGTCTAGGTGATTTTACAAGAGAGGGAACAGAGATAATAAATCACACAGCAGCTGTTGAAATAATATTATCCAACCTGCCAAGACATTTTTCCAAATCACTTCACACATCTGTCACTCCACGAGTGTCACATCTGTGTAACGAGTTACTCCTTACCTTTGCCCTCTGGTGTGGCTCCCTATTCTTACGAACCACCCACGCTGGAGTTACAATTCCAACTGTGCTTTGAAGTGCTTGCAACGGAGAACGCGACTTAGCTCCAGCAAAGAGAATCTATGAACTCTGTTGGAAAACCATGGCTGAAACAGTGAAGAGTACCTTGGCCTATGTGAGAGGAAAAGTTTGAGTTTACCACTACTTTAATTATATTAAGAAAAATTAACCCAATTAGAAAGGTTACCCAGTTCTGGTAATTTGATACATCTTGCCTCTGCAGTCTAGAAGGCAAAATGGGGTATTTATGTCACCTTTCTTCAGAACATAAAGTTAACAATGTCTTCCAGAGCAACAGCAGCAGCTACAGTACATTTTCTTGATCCATTCTGGTATGATTTCAGATCTGATTTATGAAACATGAGCCATAATTCTATCACAGCTTATCTCTTCCTGGAGATGAGCTAGGATAACATATCCATATTGACCCTTTAACATCTGTCAAAGACTGATGAGGAACAAATACCATTAAGCTGTCTGTCCAGCCGTGCACAGGAAGAAGAATGACCATTTGCTACATGTGATTCATCGTTAAAAAAATATATATACCAAAAAAACCCCACAAAACAGAATGGTTTTCTGGAGGCTTCATGGTGCCTCATTATTCTATTGTAGTCAGTATTTAAGTAAAACAAATAGAGAATGCATATGCATAGTTTGGACAGCAGAAGTTTATGATGACTTTCAAATCTGCATTAGTTCCCTTCTCACTGGTCTCAAAATCAAATAATGTTGGAAATGCATCCTGAAAGGCACGTTGTTTTCCCCAAAAAACATATAGCTAACCCTAAGAAGAAAGTTTTCTGTCAATGCAACTGCAAACCATCTTCTTTCAATGACACAAAACAGACTTGAAATCACTTTATAATTAACAACTGGTAGAGATTCCATTTGAATGACAGCACTTCAAACTGAAGCTATGGGAAAGTGAACTGATCTGCTTCTACTGAGAGAGTGCCCTTTCTGCAAATGGTGCCATACAATTGAGCTTTTGGCATTACTAGGGAGAGTGAGATTTTCTTAGAGGACACTAAGCAGTGCCAATTCATTTATAGCCAATTAGAATGAAACTAATATGGTGAGAAACAGACAGAACTAAAAACCAAACCAAAAAATCCAATACAAAAATGACAAAACCAACCAACCAACAAAAAAACCAAAACCCCAACAAAATCCAGAAAAATAACCTCACTTTGACCCCAAATCCCATTCTTCCCAGCTCAACCTCCTGACTCCTCTACCTGCCTCTCCCCCAAACAGCACAGGGGGATGGAGGAATGGGGTTTGTGGTCAGGCCATACAACAGTGGTTCTCTGCCTGTCCTTCCTCCTCGCACTGTTCCCCTGCTTCAGCATGGGGTCTTGCACAGTGGATGTCTGCTCTGATAAGATCCTCCATGGGCTGCAACAGGACAACCTGCCTCAGCACAGCCTTGTCCATGGGCTGTAGGGTAACCTCTGCTCCAGTGCTTGGAGCACCTCCTCCTTCTCTTTTTTCATTGACCTTGGTGCCTGCAGGGCTATTATTTTGGTGGGGTTTTTGCCTCATTGCTCTCTCTCGCAACTGCTACACAGCTACCCTTTCTTTTCTGTCAAGGTGCCACCAGCCTCACTGACAGGCTCAGCTTTGGGCAGCAGTGGGTCTGTTTCAGAGCCAGCTGTATCTGGCATGTGGCAAGCCCTTGGTCTCTTCTCACAGCCCTCCTGCTGCCAGAACCTAGACACCTAAGTCCAATACACTGAGGAAGTAGATACGATCTTCCTTTGTGTGTTTGGACTATAAACCTTTCTTCCCCTCCTTTTCCCATGTTACCACCAGTTTGTGAAGTAAAAAATTAAACAGACCTAGTTCAAAGCACAGTGTGCTCACCCACAATGTAACTGATGGGATTAAGGGGAAAAAAAAAACCCAAACAACAAAACATCTGTGATTCATTCTAAGGAGAATATAAACCATGACCAGAAAGCACTTTAGAGAAGTGGATTTTAGCCGTGTGTGCACAGCTTGGATACACATTAACACAACTTTACTGCAATGAGATTTGAGGCTTTACAGAACCGAACAGTAGCATTCTGTGCCACTGGCACAAATCCCGGCCTGGAGGCTGGAGAGCCACACCATCCCTTCCTGCAGAAGTTCTCAGCGGTAGCAGTCGTGCTTCTGGTGTTCCTCAGGCTGGCTGCTTCCCTGCAGAGCTCCTCCCTCTGAAGGCAGCCCCAGGTTCCTTCCAGCTCTGTAGGCAGAGAGTCCTCCTTAAGTCCTCCTCCTTTATCATAATTGCGTACAAGCCATTATGATTAAAGTGCACTCACAGGACCTCAAGTGCAGGCAGCCACTGCTGTGTTTCTGAGGGTTTTCATCCTCAGGGAGGAGAGAATATCCTGTAGCATGCTAGGAGACTGCCTTTCTTCTTCAGGCAGCAAGCAAGGGTACAGCAGCAAGCAAAGGCTTGTGACAGCAGTTCACCGGGCTTTTGGGGACACTGAGAGAAACTCCCTTGTAAGAGGGTCACCTCTGCATTCCACAGAAGAGGTTTCCCTAAAATACCTGCAACTTTGTTGCTTTCATTTGATGTTATATAACTCAGTAGTTTCGGACTGTCCAGAAGGTATAGAGCTGAGGGGAGAAATGAAAAACAGGTCATTTCTTTAATAACTAAGTTCAGTGGCAGGCCCCACCTTTATTTTTATCTGGTTGTGTTTTTCATTACTTTACTCATAAATTTATGTTAATTTTTGTAATTCTCTCTGTCACAATGCTAGCTGCAGGTGCCAAATTCATGTGTATTAAAGCAAATATCAAGTAGCTTTGCAGTTAGGGCACAGAAAAATAAAACTAAATTCTCTCTCAAGGGACCCAATCATCCTGACGGTTAACACACACCTGATGAAATGATTGTGCCTCAAATTAAGCCTTCTAATTTGTGTATAAAACTAGGTCACAAAGCTTATTTGCTCTTTCCTTCAGAGCTCCTATATATGTTAGTGCACTATATTACACAGAGAAAATATATGCTGAAGGGTAGGGCTTTGTAGATGGCTCTTCAGCATATCTGCGTCATGTGTTGAAAGTACAGCTTGCAGCCAACGTGAAAACCAAATCAAAACAGAGATGCTCTTTGAATCTGTTACTGTAATGCTGCTCACTAGACATAAAACTATCAATGTGTTAATACCTCTTCCTTTTTAAAAAATATTAATTTTCCCACTCATGTCACCAGCATCCAAAAAACCTTCAGAGCTAGTTTGTAAAATGTCCATTACAATACACAGTAGCCACAGAAGATTTCTGTTTTCTTCTCCCTGAGTTAAAAAAAAAAAAGGATTAAAAAATTCTGAAAAGATCTAAAGTAATCTGTATTTATTTAATGGAATTCTACTGTAAACTGGGAGATAAAACATTTGTCACACAAGCTGACAAAGCTCCACAGCCAAAGTCTCTTATCACTCAAACGTCCAGACAAACAATTGATGGTTTTATTCCCCCAACAGATGTTCCAGCTGCTCAGGTTAGCAGAATACACACTTCCATCACTGCCCAACAGCAGCAGACTTGAGCTCTTGAAAGTCACCATCTGACACCAGGAACAAAAGGTCAAACCATAGTCTAGACAGAAGCTGTAAACTGGGATGCTCAAAAGTTACCAGTCTGACAGACTGAAAAAAGAGCCAAGCAGGGTTTTCCTCAACAGATTATGTGCATAAGAGGCATCTTATCAAACATATCTTGCTCAGATTTTGGCTCAAACTACAGTATACATAACTAAATAGTTGTTTATGCATCCTAGCTTATCCATAAAGTAACACAGTTTTCTCTATTTTTCAGGAAGGTACTCAATCATCTAATGTTAGAAAAGCACATCCAAAAGCACAAGTCAAACACACTATAGATGTATCTTTATGGAGGCGGGATCAACTCAACTGAAATTACTAGAAGATTTGCAGATATTCATTTAGCTCTAGGAGTAAATTTACTCTTCTGTCTGGAAAAATCACATTGAAAAGCCACTGCAAAAAAGAGTACTGAACTATACTGAAGAATGGGAGTGCAACTGAACTGCTGCACTCCCATTCTTTGTCTTTCCCAACCCATCACAACACTGCCAGTGTTATCTCAGCATCAGGTAGTACAGGCACACCAGTCAGACGCTTGGTAGTTTTTATTTGACTTCTTCAGAGCCCAGATTCCACACCACCTGCTTTATAGCTCCCTCATAGAACAGTAATCTGAAGGTGATGAATGAAAAATGCAGCAAAAGATGCAGGATTTATACTCAGCTTGTGCCTCATTATGTTTCCAACTCGCTAAGTTCTGCCGTGGTGTCATGGAGCACAGCTGAACACCTGCATTTTGCTACACAGCTCTAATATGCATGCAGCTCCTGTGCCCCCTGCCTACCCTGATTTCCCCTGCTTTTGGCAATTAACACCAGGAGATTAACAATTGGCTCCAGGACAATTGACTCTGGAGGCAATTAGCCTCTTACAGGCACCTCACTAGCTGCCAATTTCATAGAGGTGAGAGGTGCAGGGGCTATTAATGAAATGCATCAGGAAGAAATAACTGAGCTGTCAGTTAGTCTTGGGCCTCATCCATAATTCTGCTCAAGAACAAATGCTGTAATTCCACATCCCATGTGAATCACAGGGGGCTAAAGTGAAGTCACCTTAGAGGGACAGCTTTATTTTGCCCTAAACAAGGGATTCATTAGATTCTCCCCTTATGGTAACATCCATTTAAAATTTTCCCTATTTTATACAAATTGAGTGGTAGTGAAGTGAAATTACAAGGACATGACTGTGCCAGTTGGAGTCATACCATTTCTGTCTGACTTCTAAAACACTGATTAGACACATCTCTCTTGCCAGTCTCATGTTGTGTATAAAAACAGATATCTCCACAGATGAGTGCTGTTTGCAATGCTGTGGTCAGTTTGCAACCAAATCCAAAAATACATGAGCAGTTCCAGAAGCAGAAATACATGAGCTGTTTCAGAAGCAGATGGTCTGCTTGAGCCATTTAAACAGAAACAAAAAATGTAAATTTTTTGGGTTTGGTTTTTTGGGGTTTTTTTTTACTATCTGTAGTATGCTCTAAGCTCAGTTCAGCAATCCTTAACTATTTGAAACCTTATTTATATTGGTAGGAGTTGTGGGGGTATACATCCTTTGAGAATAAAGAAGATGGCTTCCAGGTTTTTACTGTTCAAAGTGCATGGAAATGCACTTCATTCAGCAAATCCTCATGTTAGAAAAACAGGTAATGCACAAGTAACACAATGCTGCCACAGCTGCATATCAGAAGGTT